>NC_081419.1:21466902-22745637 GCF_949786415.1 Peromyscus eremicus | reverse complement strand
CTAGCTCCAAACGCTTAGATGTGAGTAAATATCCTGAAATAACTGCAGAAGCTAGGAAAATAAAAATGGACCATTGCCAGGAGTTGGAGAAGCAGTGAGGAGAGGAGCAGTGGGGTACCAGTGCTAGGATATGGGAAATGGGAAAAAGGTTGGAGGCTTTAACTAGTGCTGGGGAGATAAATATAGGCAGAGGAAGGAGGAAAAAGGATAAAATAACAGGAAGCATGTCTGAAAAAGGAATGAGGAACTATACTATCAACCATCTCCATAAAGAAATTAAAACAACCCGTAGTAAACATAAGTATGTGTATAAATATAAATAAAATTTTCTCATCTGAACTGACAGTTCTTCTATCCTCCTTCCAAGAGCCAGAGACTACCTAACAAAACCTACAATACCAGGCATGAAAAGTCATGTTTTGAGGTATTGATCAGGTTCATTCAAGAGACTCCCAAAACATTCCAGACTATTGCTGTTGCCCTTGGTCTCCTCCCAGAGGTGGAAAGCATGTCTTTATTGCTGAAGACAGCATGTATTTCAGGTATAGTGCCTAAAGGTCTCTGAGCTGGAACTGATCTGAATGCCTCTTCTCTGAAGACAAGTTCTCATGGTAATAGAAGGCACCATGAAGATTTCCAAAGAAGGGAAGCAACCAATAGTCCTTCCCAACCTTGAGGCATGTGAGCCATCATAACAATCAGCATGATACCATAACCCTAAGGTTGCAGTAGTGACACACATATCTTGGTGGTAACCAACAGCTCTATAACTGAACTTAAGACCAACTCAAACACATGAAAATTATGCCTGGTATTAGAAATGTAGCTAATCCCTCAGGGCTAATGAAGTCGTGGATCTCAGAGGTGAACCTGCAACTACCTCTTTTCTAACCAGCAGCATATCGTGAACTAAACGCTAATATTTGTCCATAAACCCTCAGGTAAGTGTAGACCTCACCCCTCATCCAAGAAACTTCTCTTTGCAATGGATGGAGATCCTTACAACAGGCACAACCAATCAAAATGCAGAGCTGTGGATTCCAGTCCCAAAGACTATATCTACAAAACAACTCCTGCATCTAAGCCTCAGGAAACATTACAGGAGGTGGGGGGAAAGACTGTAAGAGCCAGAAGATAAGTCTATGCCTCATAGACCTTTCTTTAGAAGCTACATCTTTAAAGTCTCACTAACATGACCACCTAAATACGACGCGAACAGGACCAATAACAGTGTAGACATGCTATAGTGGATGGCAGATAGCTGACAAGTATATCACCATACTGAAGGGACTACAGGCAATTAAGGAATGCTGAGAGTGGCAAAAAATAGTTTTCTCCAGGAAACAGTACACCAATCAGTTATGCTGTACCAAATGGCCAGCCCTGCAAGCATACTGAACAGGTTTTACATAGGACTATATATACATACATACATACACACACACACACATATGTGTATGTGTGTGTGGGTATGTGTATATATTATTTAGTAATATCTATAATTCTCAAATAATACATGTTATCGTACATAACATATATTTAGTGATAAATATACATAACATGTATATATATGCATAATATATGTATACACACATATATATATAGGTATGTATACATATACCAATATACATGTAACAAAGAAAAAGGAAGCCATAGAATTTGAAAGGAAGTAAGGATGACTATAGTTGAGGGTTTGGGGTAAGGAAAGAGAAGGGGGAAATTATGCAATTATATTAGAATCCCAAAAATATAATAAAATAATTTGTAAACATCAATCTTGCTGAGAGGAAGAAAATGGGGCTACATGATAAGATACATTTAGCTGACTGCCAAGGAATTTCAAGAAAGGTGTTAAGGTAATGGAGTGATTTTCATCTCCTCTTCGATATCCTCTGGGGAGTATTTCTGCTTCCATTTACATATGCTTTCAGATGATGAGGCAAAGACACTTTCCTGGATTTTCTTCTTTTTCCTGTCCTGTTTGTTTCCCTATTACATTTTCATGCTTCTACAAACTCCAATATCCCAGTGGCATTCAAGGAACAAACATTTTTACCCTGCATTCTTTCTCTCTCTGTCTTCTGTATTTGTGCTCTCCACCTAGTCACATGTAAAATAGCAAGTGTCCTTTGAGGAACCTCAGTTCTTCTAACTTAATTGTGGAGACTTTAGGCTTTACCAGATATGGTGCAGTATGAAGGCTGATTAATTAAAATCAGAGGAAGTCATGAACTGAGGGCATTTTGCAGATGACACGTCTTAAAGACAAGAAGATGACACACTGCAGTTTTCCTTTCCCTTCCCAAACACTGCAGTGTTAAGTGGAAATTATCAATGTCTCAGGAAGACAGGGAAACTCAAAACCCTACGGCACAGGGAAATGCTGTAATTGGAGGTAAAAGAATAAAACCACTTAAATAATGTCTAGGGATTTGAAAAAAAGACAGTTTAGAAATACATTTTAAAATGACAACATTATAGCTTTTGATCTTTAACCAACCTGCTTGCTGAAAATTAAAAAAAAGATGCAGTAATTATATTTTCCCTTAATTTTATTATTATTTTGTCATCTCTGTTATCATCATATTGAACTGTTCAAGCAGCAGGCCTGTGTCTTTAAAGGGATTTCCTAGTGTTTGTTAATTATGTGATTTCATGTTGGTTAGATACTTTCTTCTCAAGACAGCATACCATAGCAGGATGCCTGGTGACTAACACCTTGGAAACTTTAAGATACTTGGTCTGATGATTAATTGTTCATTGAACACCTACAGTGCCTAGGGAAAGACTGCTCTGCCAGCCACACATTTCAGCTTGCTTTGCAAACACCAACTAAATGAGGCAGATGACAATATGACCAATTTGTCCTTCTGTATATTCTTCATCCTCAAGAGGAAATGTGGATTTCTAAATTGAAACTGGTGTCTGTCATCAGTTGTAAACCTAGCAAAATTATTAATGATTAGTGTGATGGATCCAAGTCATGAATAATTCTAGTAGACATTCTTTAGTGTATTTAAACTGAGAATTTGGTAACTGACAGCCTGAGAAGAATCATTGTAGTCTTTGTGTGTGGCTTTAAGCGCCATTCCTAAGTACTTATGCACAGAAGCATTCTAAAATGGTCGATGACGAAGGTGATAGCACAAACCTCCAAGTGAAGAGGAGAAATGTGTCGAACTTCTGCAACAGGAGACACAAATGTGTGGGTGACTTAGTCACATTGCTGGGGCATAGGACTCAGGAACTCACAGTCCCAGTAGAACACTTCATTCAGGACCATTTGCCAACTGCCTTGTTCAGCTCTGTGACATGAACTCCACGCACCCTCCACAGGCTGTTGTAACAAGCCTAGAGTTCCATCTCTTAATTTTTTATTACAGATGCTACAGAGAAACAAAGATCCCACAAAATGCATGGCTTTTGCATTCATCCCATACTACATCTGAGCTTACACTGAGGACATGTTTAGCGGGTGCTCCTGCATTTAGAGAATGAGTATGTTTGGATACAAGAAACTGTATAGAGCCTAAAAATAATTTACATTTGAAACAGTTGATTTTCCTGAGCGTGTTCTTAAGTCATCTAAAGCTACCAAGTTCACAGACATTTTTTTGAATATGGGCTTCTTTTGTTCATTTTTTTCAACATTATAAAATATGTACAGCATAGCTGAATCAGGAGTATTGTTTGCAATATGCTGTAAGTCCTTCACAACAAAGCTAAAACATAATTAAAAACACTGATGGAGATGAATTCTGCAGTAAAAACCAAATGCAGATCAGCCTAGTGCCTTTCAGTGATAATGATTAAAAAACTCAGAGATGAAAAGCATAGGTGTATAGTTCTTCCTTTAAAGTAAGGCCATAAATATCATTTACAGACTCTCTGTCACTAGTGAATTAGTAGAAGACAATCATATCACCCTTATTTTCAGGAAACTCTTTACCTTTCATGTTTAATATGCTTTGGCCAAGAAATATGTTTTCATGTCTGATAAAGATCATTATTTTTATATTTCCCTTGTATTTTCTGAATTCTAATTGCTCTATTTTATGTTCTATATCCACAAAATGTCCTCTGTTTGAAAATGTTTTCTCATAGGCTTGAAAGGCAAAATCAGAGTCTCTGAGATGGGATTATTTATTGTCAGATAACCAATAAACCTTCTTTAAAATATATATTTCTCATGCTTAGAAAGCAGTCACTATTTATGTGAAATTTAACCAACTGGCATTTTGCAATTTTATTGGCAAATAATGGCAATTCTTAAGCAAACTAGTCTGTCATTCTTTCCTCAGCTGGTTCATCATTTAAATTATGAATTTTTGGGGGATGTAGCTCAGTGGACAAGGGTTTGCTTACCATATATTAGGCAAAATATTACGGCCAACATCATAAAAAGAAAGAGGGAAGGAAGAAAGGTAGGAAAAAAAGGAGGGTCGGAGGAAGGGAGGAAAGAAAAAAAGGGAAGAAATTTGTTTATAGTTGGTCAAAATAATACAAATATGCTCTGTCCCTAATATCAGGAAAGGGATGCTGTTCTCTACCTCTTGTGATGCAGGCCTCTTTGGTGGAACTATCTGAGATTGAGACCACCACTCTGTAAGGGTGTTAGTGTAGAGCTGGGGGAGTTCATGTGTCCTATTCACTAACCACTGCCACAAGTGAACTTCTACTTCATTTATTTTCATCCCCTGAAGTTACAAAAGACATAGAGAAAGTTCACTGGAGTAACATGTGACCATGGACACAGATGAGGCAGTACAAGGGGACAAGCATTGGAGCATTAAAAATATTATAATCAATGAGACTTCTTATCTGGTGATGTGATTCATTTATTTTCAAGCATCTTGTGGCCACATGTGATGAAACAGTTGGCCAGCTTCGGAAGAGAATTCCTAAGGTTCAGGTGGGGTGGGGAGGCTTTACCTCTTGAAACAATTGGTCTCAAAGGGCATTTGTGTTTGTGCATTTCTTAACTTTTAAAATTGATGAATTTGAGCGTGATAATGCACAGATGCAATCTCAGCAGTTGGGAGACTGAGGTAGGAGGCCAGCTTTGGCTACATAGTGTTCTGGCTTAATTCTGAAATGTCTTTCATATGCTCATGTGTTTGAGGACTTGGTCCCAGCTGGTGAGGTTCTTTTGGAGTTTATGAAAACTTCAGGAGTTGAGGTCTAGCTGTAGCAAATAGGTCCGTGGGAGTGTGCCTTTGAAGATAGTACTTGGTGATGGGCCAACAACCCATTCCCTCTGCTTGTGTCTGTCATGAAGTCAATTTTCCAGCTATCTAGCCTTGCAACCATGATGTTCTGCTGACACACAGCAGGCGATGCCAGCACAACCTAAGCATTCTGAATCCAAAAGCCAAATAAATCTTTCTTTCTTTGAGCAGTGTGTCTGGTGTTTTATCACAGAGAGGAGAAACAAAATAAAACAAGAACCTGATTAAAAAAATAAAACCCAAAATTGTTATAATTTGTCATGCTTTACACCACCCCCACCCCTTTCCTGGAACTCACTCTGTAGACCAGGCTGGCCTCAAACTCACAGAGATCCACTTGGCTCTGCCTCCTGAGTGCTGGGATTAAAGGTGTGCACCACCATCCGGCTTAAAAAAAATCTTTGTTTAAAATGTTCTTATTCCTGATGTTATTTGTTTGGTCTTTTATCTTAATATTATTGTCCTTTTTTTTGGTAGAATACTATTAATCTCAAACTTTCTGGTTTACAAAAAAAGAATAGTAATACCTCCTTTACTTATTATGATATTCATAGGTTTATAAAAACACTACTTTTCTACACACACAGCATTTCTGCCAGCAAATATTATTATTATTATTATTATTATTATTATTATTATTATTATTATTATTATCATTTACACTAAGCAAATCCCCAACTCTTCGGATACCCTGTTTTTCAAACCAATTCTGACACAGTTTGCCCAGAGTTACCACCAGATCCCATGAGTTAAAAAGTTCAAGAAGGTTCATTGTTGGTTCCTTCTGACCAAATTATACAATGTGTTCTTTTGTATATCTCTTCCTACTTAGTAGCTCAATCAAATGCCTTAAAAACCCAAGAAAACATGATTTTAAACTCAGCAGTTTTTTCATATAAAGGATGGTAAGACAGGAATAGATACATAAAAAGATTCAGAATCAAAGGTTCACCAAGACAAAGAGATTCACAAGTCATGGCCCAGTGACAGGGTAGATGTGCCGTTCTTCTACTTCCTGATTTGTCAACTCATACCCTGCTCTTTATGTCCTGTTCAAGAGAATATTTAGAATTCAGTCTTCCCTGCTAAGGTCTCTGAGTGAGACTGAAATGCCCAACTTGCTGACTACTGTTTCTGGTGACCAGGGCTATCCTAAAGCTACTCACCTAGTCAACAACCTTAGAAAAACAACAGTTATACTCAAAGGAAGGAGAGTTATTATGAGCAAACAATACTTCAAAACCTGATGGTTGTTCTGAGCTATGTGTCAAAACATAAGAATAAAAACTAAATGTAAGTGACTTTCCTTCCATACTCCCAGGATCCACATACATCTATTCACTCAATCAGGAAAGAGAATAGTAATAAATAAATAAATAAATAAATAAATAAATAAATAAATAAATAAAAAAAATCTGCATATGAATTACACACTTAAAATTTGTTTTTATTCATTTCTAACAATACAGTGTAACTATTATCATACATGTACAATTCTTAGAGTTAATCTAGAAATGGCTTAAATTATACAGGGGGTTGTGGATTATTGGGAAAACTATAGCATTTTCTATGGGACTTAAGTATTTACATGACTTAATATTCACAGGGATTGTGAGACCAGTCTTCTGCAGATATCAAGTGATGCCTCTAAATGACATCCATGCACTGTGAAATATACTACAGACACATATTTGATTGCTTATGGAATGCTGCATTTTGCCATCATCTTTACATGGAAAAACGAATGATTTAAAATTACACTGTTGCTTTGCATTTGACCTAATGGACTTGATTGATTGCTTGCATTTATTTTTTGTTATGTTGTTAAAATTTTTTACCAGGTTGACATCATTTATGAACATTCTATTAACAAGTCCAGACTGATAGTTTTAACTGATGGGAAATTCAAATTGGAAGTAGTTGGAACCTTGCTTAAATTTATCCTTTATTGTTGAGGATAAGTAAGCAGTTTGAGGAGCCTCTCAGAATGATTGAAAAATTGTCTCCTGTCTATATTGAAAGAATAATCTGAAGAAAACCATTTGTTTAGAGTGACATCCTGATTTGTTATAAAAAGAAAATTGATAACACAACAGATTGTGCAAATGTACCTGCTTCCTCTAACACAATGACAGCATGAAGAATGCAGTTCAGAATAAAGTGTTAGCCTACTCATCATAATTGGTAGTGTTTTCAGTAACAGGAGATTTTTATTATCACTATACCTTCAAAAATGTTACTGAATGTAACATTATGTTTTGTGCTCCATAATTCATGATACAGTACTATGTTATTATGAAAGAGTAGGAAAAAACACAAACAATGTTCAAAGGAAGATACATTTTTAAAAATCACCATACCTATAAAACTTGTTTGCATTTCAAGTGATTAACAGGAGATTTTTTTAAAGGAGGGTTCTTTTTTATTTAAATTTATTCTGTTTTACATACCAACCATTGTTCCCCTTCCTTCCCCTTCTCTCATTTCCCCCCCACTCCCCATCCCACCCCCCATTCACTCCTGATAGAAAAAAACACAGAGACAGCTGACCCCAGTGAGCTAATGGGAGCTAATGGACTCTGGACTGACAGCTGGGGAGCCTGCATGGGACCAAATTAGGCCCTCTGAATGTGGGTGACAGTTGTGTGGCTTGATTTGTTTGTGGGGCCCCTGGCAATGGGACCAGGACCTATCCAGGTACATAAACTGGCTTTTTAGAGCCCATTCCCTATGGTGGGATGCCTTGCTCAGTCTTGATGCAGCGGGGAGGGGCTGAGTCCTTAGTCCTGCCCCAACTTGATATGCCAGCCAGTGTTGACTACCCAAGTAAGGCCTTAACAAGAGATTTTTAAAATCAAAATATAATTACATCATTTTTCCTTTTTCCCTTTCCTTCCTTTCAATCTCTTTCCTGCCCCAACACCTCCTATGGCCCCCTTACTCCATGTTAAATACACAGCATTTTGAAAAATTTTGTTATATATTTAAATGCCTAAATATATAAATACAACCTGTCATATTCATTTAATCTTGGTGTTATGTTTATAAAATCAGGACAGATGGTTTGGTATTAACTAACCAACTAAGGTCTCATTCCTGTTGAAGACTAATTTCTCCTCTTTCAGCCATTATTTCTTGCTTCTAGTTCTTTGCCTAGGGTTGACATTCCATAAGAAGTTCCTCTCTCATGTTAGCATATGTGTTGGCATTGTTATAGTTTCGGGTCTTGTTTAGTAAAGCCATATTATTGTGGTATCTGGGTGAAGCTTCTCTGATATTTCTAGGAGACAGTCTCACAGCAGATTTCCAGGTCCTTAATCTTTCTGGCACTTAATCTTTCTGTTGTCTCTTTTGTGATGTTCTCTGAGCCTTAGGTTCCAGAATTTTACTGTAGATGTATCTACCGGGACTGGGCATCCCATGATAAGTTGTTGTTTTCATTGTGACTAGTTGTGGTTTTCCTTAATGGTTTCAGTCTGTTGCAAAGAGAAATTTCTTTGATGAGTGGTGACAGCTAAATACCTGTGGGTGTAAGGATAAATATTTAAAATACAGTTACAGATTATACTAGTTTAATAAAGTGGTGGTAGTGGGTTATTCTCAAACATCCATGACCTCACTAGCCATGCATGAGTGTTTGGCTAGGTTTACCATACCAGACATGATTTCTCTCCCATTGAAAGAGCCTTGAGTCTAATTAGATAGCTGATGGTTACCACTAAGATGTGAGTACTACCCTACTTCACTTTTAGGAATATCTTGCCATGCTGGTCATTGTTGTAACTCATAGGCATCAGAGGCAGATGCATCAGGGTAGGAATATTGGTTACCTTTCTACTTTGGAAGCTTGCATAACACCTTGTGGCACTGCAAAAGCTAGTTCTTAGAGGAGAGGTCTTGAAGTTAGATACAGCAAGAATCTTTATCTGAAGTACATGGTATCTTTAGTAACAGGGGCTGATCTTCAACATTTGGGAGGCAACCAAAGGTAACAGCTATAGTGCATATTGTTTTATGATTCTCTTGGACTACTCTTACCAACAAGTGGACTAGGTTGTTTCATGCTTGGTGCTGTATTTTTATTACTCTACAGCTCTTGTGGGGAACCTTGTCAGCCCAAGGTTATTATTTTCACTATACACATACAACACACACACACACACACACACACACACACACACACACACGCATTATATGTAATTTTAGGTAAATATAATATAGAATAATATGATTCCTTAAGCCTTTTTAAAACATCTTTAGTGTTATTTATCCTTTTTCCTCTCCCTCCATCTATATTGGCGTCTCTCCAGCCCCCCCAGTTAAACCTCCTTCCCATTTTTCTCATTTCTCCCATTATATCATTTATATCTTTCTATTCCTTTCTCTAGGGTTTTCCAATTGGCTCTTTATTTATATACTTGACTTGTTTCTGTGGTTACTATAGATTATATACTCATTTCTTAGATTTGGAGCTAGGAATCAATGATGAGAATGATCACATGGCATTTATCCTTTTGAGTCTGGTTTACTGTCATCAAGACAGTATCTTGCTCCATCAATTTACTTTGGGGCTGGAAAGATGGCTCAACATCCACGATCACTTGCTGTTCTTGCACATGACTTGATTTTGGTTCCTACTGCACACATGAGGACTCAAAAGTGTCTGTAGCTCAGTTCCAGATCCAGTTCCTCTTCTTTTCTGGCCTGCATGGTATGAAGCACACACATTTTTTGCATATATATATATATATATTCATACATACATATATATTCAGGTAAAATATTCATGAACATAAACCTCCTGGATATTTACAACCTCAGACCAAACCCCTGCAGAGATCCACACTAAGACTAGCTAACTCCTTCTCCTAATGCTGTACATAATAAACCTGATAACTTGCCAGGTTGCATAGTAGGTATCCTCCATTATGATGATCACAGCCAACCCAATCTCAGCTGTTCAGTATGTTGTCTGTCGTATCTTCAGTGCCTGTAAGTTCTTCATTCCCATGTAGCTCCCATCAGGTTTCTGGGACCATGACATGAAAACGTGGCAATGTGTCCTGAAAAGATGACTTGCATCCTTGCACTGGTCAGATGAGGGGATGATCCTGAGAGAATCAAACAAATAAAGATAAAGAGGAAAGTAGAGGTTAGGGTGGAGTGCAGTCTGAATTCTTGGTGTAAAACATAAGATGAGTAGACTCTGGAGACAGGGAGTTATATGTTAGTACTTTGAAGGAGATTTTATGGAATCTCAAAAGTAAGGTAAAAACATTACAGCTTCATCAATTCTTAGGCTATGTTCAGGAGATATCCCTTCTTTTCTGGAAGAAGGGACATTACCTTTACCTGCTGAGGAAATAGGAGAAATATTGAGGGACAAATGCATAGCCAAGGGATCTAAACTTATTTTCATAACATATTTCCATTTTTATTTTTGGTTTGTGGAGCCTTGTACATTGTTCTATAGATACATGACAATTTCCTCAATAAGGGCAGGCCCTGATAAAGTGGATCTCACAGAAATCTAAGCTCACAGGACTTGCCCCTCAGGTTACTGAGGGGTGTACGACCAATTATACTATTCTTTGAAAGCTTAACAACTAAGCAATCTTAAGGGCACAAGGAGAATTGCCCACCAACGAAGATAAAAGGGGTTGTTACTAACGAATAACATCAGGACTGGAAGAATTGTAC
This sequence comes from Peromyscus eremicus, assembly GCF_949786415.1. Classification (NCBI taxonomy): domain Eukaryota; kingdom Metazoa; phylum Chordata; class Mammalia; order Rodentia; family Cricetidae; genus Peromyscus; species Peromyscus eremicus. The sequence continues at coordinate 22,734,709 of NC_081419.1, read as the reverse complement.
CCAGATTTTGTATCCTAGCTCTTCCAAGCTACAGGCACCTTTGCGCTGACCCAGTGGTGGGAAAGGGGCTTACCAAACAATTGGCTTTTTAAAATACTAAAATAACTTGTAAAGGGACATTAAGGGGTTTGTTCTCACTTAAATTTAAAGAGTTGATTAGATTTTGTGCAGATATAGGTTCTACCAACCTTCAAGGTGTGGCTTTCCCAGCACCTCTTAAGGAAGATATAGTCTGAGAGGGAAAAACTGGTACCTGTTACACACATGGAAAACTGCAACTCCTTTCATTTTTACTTAGACAAATTAGGGGAAATGTTGTGGAATATTAGTTTAAGATATTTTATTTTTGTTTATGCTATGGAATATTTGTTTAATGATACAAAGACATGTTGCATTCTTTTATGTTGCATTTGTTTAAATCTGAAGAAGCTGTGTTACTTTGCCTGTCTAAAACACCTGAACATCCAATAGCTAGGCAGGTGAGAGGGATAGGTGGGACTGCCAGGAAGTGAAAATAAATAAGAGACATCTAAGCTTGAGAGAAGAGGACAGAAGAGCAAGGAGCAAGAAAAAGAGAAAAAGAGGAGGACTCCAGGGATGTGCCACCCAGCTAGCCACTGAGTAAGAAGGGAAGAAAGACATATGAAATAAAGAAAGCTAAAAAGCCCAAGGGAAAATGTAGTTAAAGAGAAATGGGATAATTTAATTTAAGTTAGAAAAGCTGGCTAGAAACAAGCCAAGCTATGGCTAGGCATTCATAAGTAAGAATAAGTCTCCATGTATTTATTTGTGAGCTGGGTGGTGGGACCAAAAAGAGTAAAAGGAGCCAACTATGGGTCATGCTGCAGCTGAGCCCATACAGATATGAGTGGCCTGCACTGCCACAAAGTACCATGTTGGCATTCAGGACCAGGCTGGAGCTGGGGGCCATCGTGACATCTGAGCCCAGACTGCTGATTTTGTCTTGGTCCATGGTTCTACCACAGCTGGGGTCTGTATTGATGTCTGTGGCCCATGGTAACATCAAAGACCACACAAATGCCTGAGGTCTAGGTTACCATGTTGGTGCCTGAGGGTCTTACCACCACCAGGATGACCATGCCAATCTGGGTGGTCTGTGCTGTCACACAGGACCATGGTGTATATGGGACCTGGCTGCTATCTAGCGCCCTGTCTGGGTCTGTAGCCCTGCAGCAGCCAGGGTCTGAGTTGATGTCCATGTCTCCCATTACTACCGAGGACTGTGTGGATGCCCAGGGTCTGGATGGCCTCCTGAGACCATGATGGTTTCTGGGAGCCTTGCTGCCACTGGGGCCATAGTGACATCCAGGCCTGAGCTGCCTCCAAGGGTGCTGTCTGGTTCTGTGTCCTGTGATGATGTATTGTGTCCCCCAATATACTGTGTCTCCAAATAAAATATAATTTGCCTGGAGATCAGAGGAAAAAGGAAGCCACTATATAGAAGTCAGGCAATGATAGCATTTTCCTTTAATCCTATTACTTGGCAAGCAGAGAATCTGTCTGGATCTCTGTGAGTTCAAGGCCACACTGGAACAGAGCCAGGCATGGTAGCATATGCCTTAAATTCCAACACTAGTTAATCATGGATGTCTGGAGGTCTGTACAGACAGAAAGGAAGCAACAGAGCTGGGCCTGAGAAAGAAATGATGCAGCTGGACAGAGAGAGCAAATCAGATGGCAAAACAGCAAGGCATATAGGCGTGGGTAGACAGGAAGTAACTTGCCTTTGGAAGCTGTGGAGTTGGTGAGGTGAGGTTAGCTGTGGCTTTTCATATTTCCCTGATCTCTCAGGTTTTCACTCCTATATCTTGCTCCATGTTTTTTTATTTAATAAGACTGTTTAGAAATTTGTCTACTGTGTTCCTGCTGCAGCTGAGGTCTGTGATAATATCCATGATCTATATTGCCACAGGGGATCATAAGAATCATGTGTGCAGAAATCTGAGGTCCATACTGAGCTGGTCCTGGCCCTTGCTAGCCCTGGGATAGTTGGCCCTACCCCTCACTGGACATTGCAGGAGATCTGGCCCCACCTTCCATGGGAGAGCTGGACCCTACAATCAGGAGAGATGACCCCACCCTTTATCCTGGGTGTGGGAGAACTGGCCCAGGTGGTATAGACCTAGGAGAGCTGGCTTTGCCCTTCTCCAGCTCAGCTATCACCCAGACCCATATCCTGAGTCTTGGGTTGGCCTACACTGGAGTTTATAAAGGGACTGATCCCCTAGAAAAATAACCACAGGATCTCCGTGACTCCGGGCAACAGCAGGATATCAGGGAGGAATTTTGCTGAGGGTCCAGTGATGACGGTATGCCAGAGGTCTTGACACAGACCAATGACTCATCGCAGTAGACATTTTGTGGGAGGGCTGATTGGACAAAAGGGTATTCTGCATGACACACAGCAACTCCTGATGCCACTGGAAGGAATGAAGAGGTGTTGGAAGCATGGAGGAGTGGGGTGTTTTTTTCTGTTTGTTTGTTTTGCTTTGTTTTTAGTTGATGTTTTTGGGGGTGGTGGTTCTTTTAGGAGGGTGCTGTAAGGGTGAGATGAGGATATGGAGGGGCTGGGAGGTGAGTGGGATTGGGGTGCATGATCTGAAATTCCTGAAGAACCATAAAGAACGATGTTATAAAAAATAATAAAAGAAAGAAAAAAATTATCCTTCTAAGCATGCAAACATGAAAGAGGGAAAATTTCACGGAGTTTGACCCCTAAACAAAGAACTATAGGCAACTAATGAATGCAGAGAGAGGGAGAATTATCATCTCCCAGGGATTAGCCCTAAATTGGTTATTCAGTACAAAGTGGTCAGCTCTCAAATCGTATGCACATGAACAACAAAAGTGGAGTGAGCAGATTATATGTATATATTTGTGCATATATATATGAATATATATATATATATGAAGCCACCCATTTGTGAGGGAGAGAGGGGGCCCATCAATTTGTGAAGGGCCAGAGAGTTGAAAGGAAAAGGGGGAAGAGATATAAATATATTTTAATTGAACATACTAAGTAAATAAAATGTCCTTCTCAAAAGTAAGTTTATATTTCCTCTTTCCACAAAGTCAATATTAAAGCATAGTTTAAAAAATATGCTCACAAATATAAGGAATGATCAGATCAGAAAGTGCTACATATACGTGATTTTTGAGAGTGTAGGCACTATTATTGCCGAAAGTTAACAGGGATATTGTCAGACACACAGCTCTAGGCCTGTGGAAGTAGTACATAATTATGACTAGCTTTAAGATTTAAGTGAAAAGAAAATCCAGGGCTGGCTCAGACAAGCTTTTGAAGAAGGACAGTGATTTGACAGAAAAATTGAAGAGCAAGAGAAAAGGTAAGAGAAAGCATCCGGTATAAACTGGTGAGAGGCTGGCGACCTTGTCCAACAGACACAAAAGGCAGTGCTGTCACCTTGTGTGTATCTCACATTCACTAAAGTCTGCAGGCTTAGCAGAGAGTGCTTGTCAGCAAATTAGCTACACATGGCACACAGATGAGGCATTTACATGTGCTATTCTCAATCTGCAAAAGGTAACTACATTCTTTCAGAATCAAAGCTGGAAAATAAAACCGTGTTGTACATCTGGCCAGTGAGGAAATATTCCTGTCTCTTCTTCATTTCTAGCCTCAAGATCAGACTTGGGGGTGGGGCACTTAATATAAAAATTAGGGGAACATGTTCCCTCAGAGGACTATGTTGACACAAATAACAACAGCAGAGAACAGAATTACTGAGGCGTGTTCTCATGGAGAACGGGGAGAGTCACTGTGCAGTTAATTGTAGATACAATGCTTATCTGTCTATAAGCTCCACTGTGGTTTTAAACTAAGGAATCTATTTCCTTTATCTTCACCCATCCCCTCTAATCCTGATCACATGAATTGTTCTTATAGTTTAATGAGCATCCCAGAAAATTTAATAATTATATCACATAGCCTTGGATGATAGTTCATGCCTATAAACTTGGCTCTTAGAAGAGTAAGGCAGAAGGTATGCATTGATCTTCACCAGCTTTGGCTACATGGTGGGTGAGTCCAGGCTAGCCTCAGCTAACAGCCACTCAATATAATAATACTACAATTAGATGAATATAAATGCATATGTTCTCATGTATAAAATAAGTGATTTGGATTACAATTCAAGGTATGGGCTATTTTCTCATTATTTAGCTGAAAACTAACTATGATGAGTATTTAAAATAGTAGAAAACACTGCTGAGGAAGGCTGTGGATGTATGTCAGGCCCTGTTCTGGATAAATTTCTAACTGGATAATTCTCCTTCAATTTCCTACAGCATCTTGAACTTTTATAGGGAAATACCAATTCCTTTTCTTACTCATTATTTTTTTTCATGTTTTCCTTTCCTTATTGTACTCTATCCTTCTCCATCCATTTCGTGAGTGAAGGAATTATATATGTATATCTCCCTTCCCTACTCATGGAGCATTCCAAAGCGGTCTCACTTATATTCTTTAGCATAGATTCCTAATTACTTTGTTCAAAGTTGAAGAAGCAAATCAATACATAAACTCTGGCTTTTTTGAGGAAGACATTGTGAATCAGTTAAAACCTTTGCAGGTTGACAATTTAAAACATGTTCAGATTCAGGCACAGGAGACTCTGGTGTTTTCTTTTCAGGTCCTATATGGGTAACCATCACAGACAATAGAAAACTTTCTGGGTACACACAGGGTATGTACTTTGAAAAGCAATGATAATGCATTAAGCCATATTTCTGTTTAAAACTTTCTACCTTGTTCCTGCTCTCCTCCCACCCTGAATTTATACTTTTAACAGAAACTCGTACACTCCCTAGAAGAAAAGCTATCTTGACTTTATCTAATGACCAATATCTTAAGTGGTTCCTAAGTTGTTTGGATGGATGTTGTTGGCCCGGCCATTTCTGACTCTCTGTTTAAATACACAAAACTAAGTGTACTCCAGGAGATGGTGAAATAAATCAAACAATATACATTTAGTATTTCTAAAGTGCCTTAAAGAACAAGTGCAGAGCACTCGAAATGGAGAAAAACAACACGAACCTTCTTGGGTTTGTCATTCCCTTTATTGCTCAGACTTAAAATCATTTCTGAAAGGAAAAATGTCTACTGTGGACATTTCTCTTCCAACAAGATTGCTATGATTCTAGACTGAATAGCATCAGCAAGGTAAATGCAGGAAATAACTTTAAATGGACACATTTAACTTTAAGAATATTTGAGTGAAATTGGTACACTGCTAAGAATATTCTGAAGAAAGAAGCAGAAATTATAATTACTCCATTTCCCCAGCAGATAAAGGAATTTAAGTGAAAAGGAAATTCCCAGGTTCTTCATAACAATATTAAAAGCATCACAGTGGAGAAGGTTTTCTTGTTTCCAAAATTACTTAGTATTTTTAATCTAACTCTGTTTTTTAATTATACAAAAATACTATGTAATTAATTGTTACAACAAAAAGCCACACCCATTAAGGTAATCAAGATTCTATATAACATCATCAGGAGGACAGATATCAGTGCTGCTTCAGCAGTTCCTGGTTTTCATTTCCCCATGAGAACCAATCAATACAAACTGATGTAAGATTTTAATAGCACAAATTGCTTCACATTTATTATTTTATGGTTTTCAGATAATTTTTAAAATTTAAAATAGATTTTTTCATAAAATATATTCTTACTATGGTTTCCCCATCCCCCAACTCCTCCTAGATCCTCCCCACTTCCTAACCAACCCAAATCCTCATACTTTCTTCTTTTTTTCCTCCTTTAATTAAAAAGATTCTTTTCTCATACAGTATATCCTGATTACAATTTCTCCTCTCTCTACTCCCCCTAGTTCCTCCCCACCTTCTTTCACATCGGAACTCACTCCCTTTCTGCATTCCATTAGAAAAGAACAACCTTCTAAGAGATAACAACATAACATAACAAAAAATATAAAAAAAAATGATAAATCAAAAACCATCACATTGAAATTGGACAAGGCAAACCAACAGAAGGAAAAGAGCCCCAAGAAAAGGCACAAGAGTCAGAGACCCATTCATTTATACACTCAAGAGTCCCATAAAAATAAAAACCTGAAAGCTGTGGTATTTATGTAGAGGACCAGGAACAGGCCCATGTAAGCCCTGTGCTTGCTCCTTCAGTCTCTATGAGGTCATCAGCTTTGCTCAGTTGATTCATAGGGCCTTGTTCTTCTGGTGCCTCCATCTCCTCTGGCTCTTGTACTCTTTCTTCCTTCACTTCCATAGGATTCCCTGAAGTTTGAGGGGTGGGATGTGATGGAGATATCCCATATAGAGCTGTGTGTTCCAAGGTCTCTCTCTACATAATGTCCATAAGTGAGTCTCTATTTGTTCCTATCTGCTGTAGGAGGAAGCTTCTCTGATGATAAGTGGAAAAAGGTATTGATCTATCAGAGTATAAGTAGGAGCCATTTTAATTTTATTTAAAAAAAACTAGTAGTATTTGGTCATCAAAACCTATTGGCTATGGGTTCCATCTTGTGGAGTTGACCTTAAAGTCAGATCAGTTATCGGTTGTTTATTCCCACAGGCTTTGTGTCACTATTGCTGTAAAATATTTTATAAGTAGTATTCCATTGTAAATAAGCAGTTTGTTGCTCATTTAGTGTTTATGTTTCTCATTTGATAGCCTGCAGAGTACCTTTCTGTACCAAAGACACTAGAATATAAGAGTGAAGGTTCTATGTAGGCACTAGCTCAACCTCTCCATGTTCAATGAGTTGTGTGAGTGTTGTCTTCAGCAATGGGTTCTTGCTGTCAGTTTATGGAGAACAACCTATTGTATTTGCAACAGCCTGGGTTGTTTTGGGTATTTCCATGGGAATCCTTTGGTCAACAACTCAATTGGATGTAACCCAGTCTTGGTACTGGAAGTTTCATTTGGAGAAATGAGATGATGAGTTGGGACTCTGTCTCCCTCATTGTTCGGAAACTTCATTGGGATTGCTGTAATATATTTTAGGAAGCTTCCACTGCATTAGATTTCAGCATAATCCCTTAAATGCCCCTCAGTTCTAAATGTTTCTTCTCTCATTGTCTCCCTACTCCCTAGCTTATCTGCCAGCTCCAATCCCTGCCACTCCCAGCCCCCCCATAAAATCTATTCTATTTATCTCTCCCAGAGAGATCCACATATCTCCCCAGTCTCTTCCTCTACACCTAAACTCTGTGCTTATAGATAGTAGATTGGTTATCATTTGCTTAATGGCTAATATTCACAAATAAGCAAATACATACCATATTTATCTGTCTGGGTCTGGGTTACTACACACAGAATGGATTTTTTTTTTCTATTAATCACTTGCCTGCAAATTTCATGATGACATTTTTTAAACAGCTGACTGATACTTCATTGTGTAAATGTACCATGTTTTCTTTATTTATTATTCTGTTGAGGATTATCAAGGTTGTTTCTAATTCCTGCCTTTGTGAATAGAGCAGCAATGAACATGGTTGATTGAGCAAGTGTCTTGTTGTAGAATGAAGTATCCTTTGGGTATATGCCAATGAATGTTATAGCTGTATCTTGAAGTAAGTTGATTCCTGAATTTCTGAGAAACTTCCATATTGATTTCCACTAAATAATGGCTGTACAAGTTTGGAGTTGCACCAGCAGCAGATAAGTTTTCTTATTCCACATCCTTTCCAGCATGAGCTTTCACTTGTATTATTGATCTTAGCCATTCTAATAGGTATAAGGTGAAATATCAAAGTAGTTTTGATTTGCATTTTCCTGTTGACTACAGATGTTCAACATTTAAGTGTTTCTCAAACATTTGAGTTTCCTCTATTGAGAATTCTCTGTTTAGATCTGTACCACATTTTCCATTGGATCATTTGGGTTTTTGATCTAGTTTCTAGAGTTCTTTATATATCTTGGATATTAGTCCTCTATCTGATGTGTAGTTGGCAAAAAGAAAATGTGTATTTTCTCATTCTGTAGATTGCTGCTTTGTCTGAATTATGTTGTTCTTTGCCATGAAGAAGCTTCTGAGTTTCATGAGGTCTCATTTATGAATTATTGATCATAGTGCCTGTGCTAATGTTGGTCTGTTTAGAAAGTCTTTTCCCATGCCAATGAGTTCAAGGATGTCCCCCACATTCTCTTCTCTCAGGTTCAGTGTATCTGGTTTTATGTTGAAATTTTTGATGCATTTGTAGCTGAGTGTTGTACAGGGTGAAAAGTTTGGATTAATTTGCATTCTTTTACATGTAGACATCCAGTTTGACTAACATCAGTTGTTGTAAATATTGTCTTTACTCCAGTGTGTATATCTGGATTTTTTTATCAAAATCAAGTGTTCATAGCTGTGAGATTTATGTCTGGGTCTTCAGTTTGATCCCAGTGAGTGACATTTCTGTTCTTATGCCAATACCAAGCTATTTTTATTGCCATCAGAACAGCAGGCAATATATTAAGATAAAAATATTAAAAAGTTGGGTTTATATTCACTTTGTTATTGATGGTGTCTTTAGTACACACATGTGGGCAAAATCCATACTTATCCATTTATTCTTGTTTAGTAATTGCTGTGAATAATGGTGCTCTCTCTCTTATCTTCCCATTTTGCACATCATCTTTCTCAGTCCTCCTCTTTATCATATTATTCCATACCATCTTCTTACCCATTTAACACTCAACATGAGATTCTAGTAGAAAAAGGACAATAGACATTTTTCAACTTTTACTCAATATTTGCTTTTTAATTTCTAAAAATTTAATGCTTTGAAACTAAAATACAGTTACATCATTTTCCCCTTCCCTTTCCAAACTCCAGCATTTCATATGTACACTGCTTGCTTTCTCTCAAATTCATGCCCTCTTTTTTTTTAAATTGGTGTTATATATTTCTAAATATATAAATATAGTTTTTTCAGTTCATATAATGTTACTTTTATAGACATATACACAAATAAGTATATATATATATATGTGTGTGTGTTTTATATATGTGTATATATGTATACATATATGTATGTACGTATGTATGTGTGTTCATATATAGTGTGTATTTACATATACATATGTACACATGTATACAGATATACACCTATATACACGCACCCATACATACATATATTACATATGTGTATATAACATATGTATATAAGCACACACATAAATACACATATGCATGTATATATATTTTTTTTTCAGAGTGACCAATTGGTATTGAATAATCAAGTCGAGGGTTCATTCATGCTTGGGGAAGATTATTTCTTCTACTCTTGGCATTTCTTAGTTTCCTGCAGTCCTTTGTCTAAGTTTGGGGTATCATGGGATTTCTCTCCTCCATATGTCTACTAGTTTTGTTCTTGTCAGTGTCTTGTTTAGGTAGTCATATTGATGACTTCATGAGCATAGCTTCTATGATATTTCTAGGAGACACAAACTTCTTGTTCCCCTGAATCTTTACAATCTTTCTGCCCCCTCTTCCACTTTGATGACTGAGCCTCAGTTACAGGAGTTTTGTTATCAGTATATCAGTTGGTACTGGGTACCACACAATCACCTTATCTCTGTATTTTGATTGGTTCTGCTTTCCTGAAAAAGGTCTCTGTTGCAGAGAGTTTTTGTTTTTGTTTTTTGATGAAGACTATAATGGTTTGAATGAAAATGGCCTTCATTGGCTCATAAATTTAAATACTTGGTCTCAGGTTGCTGGTTATTTGGGAAGGATTAGGAGGAATGCTCTTTTTGGTGGAGGTATGTCACTGCCACAGACTTAAGGCTTAGAAATCTTTCTATCATCCCCAGGGCACTTTCTACTTTTTTGTGGATCCGAATGTGAACTCCCAGTCGATTTGGCACCATGCATGGCTGCCTACCCCATGCTCCCCACCAGGATGGTGATAGATAACTATCTCGCTGAAAATGTAAATCCAAATAAACCCCTCCTTCTATAAATTGCCTTGGTCATGGCACTTGATCACAGCAATAGAAAAGTCAATAATAAAAGAGTTGACACCTATGCTTATCTGTAGGTATATATAGATACTCAGAAATAAGATAGGAATTATGTTGGTGTAGTAAAGTGGTAGTTGCAGATTTTCTTCTAAGATCCATGCCTTCACCCACCCTGAGTAGTTGGCTAGTATTTTAGTACTAAATGTGATTTCCTTCTTGTTGAGTCAGACTTAAACCAGTCAAGAGCTGTTGATTAATGCCAAAGCATGTATTTCACTATTGTACTATTAGAGTAATTATACTATGCTGATCATTGTTTTAGATCATAGATATCAAAGCTAGGTAGGACTATCAGTTTTTTCTTAGGATTGTTTTGGCTCTCTGAGGTCTTTTTTGATCCTATATGAATTTTAATATATTTTTCTATATCCATGAAGAATATGATGGGGATTTAAATAGGGATTTTATTGACTCTGTAAGTGGCTTTGGTAGAATGGTCATTTTTACAATATTGGTTCTACCAAACCATGAACAAGGTATGTCTTTCCATTTTCTACTGTCTTTATCTTTTTCTTCAGAGTTGTAAAGCTTTCCCTGTAAAGGTATTTCTCCTCTGTGTTTAGGTTTAGTCCTAGATATTTTATTTTCTTTGAGGTTATTGCAAATAGAAGTTTATACATAATCTCTTCTCTGTATGCATGTTGTGCATAGAAAAGCAATTTACTTTTGCAAATGGATTCTTTACCTTGCCACATTGCTGAAATTGTTATTTTTTTCTAGAATTTTTTAAGAAATTTTTTTATCTCTTATGTACAGTATCACATCATCATCATCTGCAGATAGAGACAGTTTGACTTCTATTTTTCTATTTGTATCCCTTTAATTTTCTTCTCTTGCTCCAGAGGGAGCTTCAAATACAGTATTGAAAAGGACTGATGATATTGAACAGCCCTGTTGTATTCTTGATTTCAATAGGTTTTCTTCAAGCTTTTCCTCATTTGGGATGATGTTGGCTGTGGGTTTGTTAGTTATAGCTTTTTATTATGTTGAAATATGTTCCCTCCAATCGTACTTTCTTTAGCATTTTTATCATGAAGGCATGTTAGATTTTGTCAAATTCTGTTTCATTACCTATTGAAATGATCATGTGATTGTTGTCTTTAAGTTCATTTATGTGGTTTATTATATTTGCTGCCTTAGGGATGTTGAAACATTACTGCATCTCTGGAATGAAGGCAATTTGGTCATGGTAAATAATCTTTTTCATGCCTGCTTGCATTTGGTTTGCAATTACTTTATTGAAGACTTTTGAAGCTGTGTTAATCAGGAGTATTGGCCTACAATATTCTTTTTTATTGTGTACTTATCTGATTTGGTATTAGAGTTAGAGAAGCTCTTTCTCTTTCTATTAGTTTTTTTGTTTGTTTGTTTGGTTGGTTTTTGTTTGTTTGTTTGTTTGTTTTGGTTTTTCGAGACGGTTTTAATTACATTTCATTCTGTGCCCATGTTGGTGTTGGAGGACTGTGCTGCTGCTGGGGCCATGCTGTCAACGTGATCAGGGCTGCTGTCAAGGGTCAGGGCTGGGTCTGAGGCCCTCCTGCAGCTAAGATCTGTGTTGATGTCCTTAGCTACTGATACTGAAGGTAATGCCGAGACCACAGGTCTGGCTGCCACCTGAGGCCATGTTGGTGTCTGAGGGCCTTGCTGTCAAGGAGGTGGGGGTCTATGAGAATCTGAGTGGCCTGACCAGCCACATGGGACTGGGCTCGGGCTGCTATTGTGGACCATGTCCAGGTCTGTAGTCCATCAGCAGCCAGGGTCTCTGCTGATGTCCATGGCTCATGTTACCATGTGGGGAGGGGGGTCATAAGAACCATGCATGTTGAATCTGAGGGCCATGCTGTGCCAGCACTGTCCCTCACTGGCCCTGGGATAGCTGGCTCTGCCCCTCACCTGTGGAGGTGTTCCCAAACCCTGAATTGACCAGCTCAGCTACCACCTAGACCCACATCTTGGGCTTTGGATTGGCCAACGCTAAAAGCTCCCCCATCTATGACATGGTGGAGTGTGTGAAGGGACTGGTCCTATGGAATGATAACCATGGGATTTCTGTGACTCGGGGCAACAACAGAACATCTGAGAGGAATTTTGATGAGGGCCCAGTGATGATGATGTACCAGAAACCAGAGGCCTTGACTCAGAACAAAGATACATTACAATGAATATTTTGTGGGTGAGGCTGATTGGACAAAAGGGGTATACTGTGTGATATACTGCAGCTCCCATGCCACTAGGATGAATGTGTTGAATGAATGAAGGTGTTGGAAAGATAGAGGAGCAAAGTGTATGTTTGGTTTTGTTTTGTTTTTAATTAATTTGGGGGGAGCATAATGCAGGGGTGAGGGGCAGATATGGAGGGACTGGGAGGTGAATAGAATTGGGGTGAATGATGTAAAATTTCCAAAAAATTAATAGAGAATTATGTTTAAAAGTAAAAAAAAAGAAGGATGTCTATGTTTCTTCTTTGAAAGTCTAGTAAAATTCTGCTATGAGTTCATTTGGGCCTGTGGTTGTTTAGATGGAAGTCTTTTTACTGCTGTTTTAATCTCCTTGTTTGCTCTGGGTATGTTTATGTTGTCGTTCTCTTCTTGCTTTAATTTTGGTGTTTGTTTGAATGTAGAAATTTGTTCATATCAGTTAGATTTTCCAACTTAATGGAGTTCATCTTTTAAAAGTATTCCTTTATAATCTAAATTTCTTTGGTCTAATACTGGTTCCAAGCTCATTTCTAATTCGGTTTATTTGAGTCATCTTATTCTTTCTTTTGATTAGTTGGGGCAATTTGGGTGTTTCAGTATTGTTTATCTTCTCAAATATTCAGTCCTTATATTATTTTATATTATTAGCAGATTATTTTTATTTAATCAATTTGACTCTGAATTTTATAATTTTTGCTGCTTTGAATTTTTGTTTCCTTTTTATGAATTTTTGACTTAAATAATTAAGTCACTTATGATTTTAAAAAAGATGTACATTTAAATCTATTAATTTCCATTATAGAACTGGTTTTAATGTGTCTGGCAGGATTTTGTGGTATGTTTACATTTTAATTTAAATTTAAAATTTAGAAAAAAGATTTCTTTCTTGATTTCTTCTTTAATCCATTCATCATTAAGTAATGAATTTTTTATTCTCTATGAATTTGTGTACTTATGAAAGATTTGTATTCTGTCAATTATAAATTTCAGTGCATTATGGTCAGCTAGAATATACAAAGTTAATTCATTGTTTCTGAATTTGTTAAGGTTTGTTTTGTATCCCAGGATATACTCTTTTTTAGAAAACTTTTGTGTTATTCTGAGTAAAATGTATATTTTTTTAGTGTTTAAGTGGGATACTCTGTATAGATCTCTTAAGTTCATTTGACATATGATGTCATTTAGTTCTGATGTTTCTCTGCTTGTTTATGTTTTTTCCAGATGATCTGTCTATTGGAGAAAGTAGAGTATTAGAATCAACTACAATTAATGGCTTGATGTTACTCTGTGTGTTTAATTATAGCAGTATATTTTTCATGAAAGTAGGTACACAATAGTGTGGAGAATAATGTCTTCTTGGTTAATTGTACCCTTAATGAGAATGAAGTGTCTTTCTTTATCTCTTCTGATTAGTTTTAATTTGAATTATATTTTGTCAGATACTAGGGTAGCATCACTGGTTTTGTTCCTGGTCCCATTTGATGAGAATGCTTTTGTCCATCTTTTTTCTCTTATCTGGTTTTGGTATTAGAGTAACGTTGGATTCATAAAAATGGGGAGTGCTCCTTTTCTTCCTGTTACTTTGAGATATGTAAAAAGACTGGCTGTGATTCTTCTTTAAAGCTAAGATGCTTTTCTTGTAGGCAGTAAAATCCTGTGCCTTTTGACTGGAGAACTGAGGATACTGATATTTAAGGATGTTTGGTCTTTTGTGGTGTCGGACTTTTCTCCATGCTCCTTTTCTGTGCTTTTTCTTTTTCTTATTTTATTTTTAATACCCAGTACCTGATATGTAAGCTGTTATGATTAATCTTACCTGTTAATTTTGCTGGATCTTCATTCACCTGTAAAGCAGGCCAGTGTTCACTCCTGTGAGGGATTTTCTTGATCACAATATTCAAAGTGGAAAAACCCAGTATAAATGTGGGCAACAACTTTCTGTGCAAACCAGCTACAAGGGAGGTGGAAGAAAGAAAGTTATCTTTTTGTCTGCTTGTCTTCATTCTTCACGGTACATTCATCTACCCTGTAGTAGCACTATCCTCCTGATTCCCTACTGATTGATACTAGTGTGGTGATATTTTAATTGTGCTGAAATGTGATTTTATTTATTTGTATGTTAATAAATAAAGTTTGCCTGGAGATCAGAGGTCATAGCGAGCCATAAAACAGAAGTCAGGCAGTGGTAGCACACACCCTTAATCCAATCACATGGTAGGCAGAGTCTCTGTGTGGCCAAGGACACAGACAAGCATGATGACACATGACTTTAATCCCAGTACCAACCATAGAGACCTGGAGGTCTGTATAGACAGGCAGTGACATGGAAGTGATGTGGCTGGGCTTAGAGCCAATGAGAAGGGAGAACAGGAAGGCAATAAAAGCACAGGTTAGAAAGGAAGAAGGTCTCTCTCTGGGGAAGATGGTGTGGTGGTAAGGTAAGGGTAGTCGTGGCTATTCGCTATTTCTCTGATCTCTGGCTATTTGGCTCTAGTGTCTCTTATTTAATAAGACTATTGAGAAATTCGTGTACATACTAGAGCCACCTTCTTTGTTCCAGCATATACTAAAGACCAGCTGCTCACGAAGAATACTCTAGATTGTCATCAATCTACTGGGGCTTTTGAGACACTTAGTTGTGTGAACTGAGCAACTCCCTGATGCTGGGCCCTTCTCTGTGAGACGGCCATTGTTGGACTACTCATATGATTTGATGTAAGCCAAACTAATACACTCTTACTGAGTATCTATTCATTTTGCTGGTTTTGTGCACCTAGAAAATCCTAATAAGCTAAACTCAGCATTCTTTGGGTTTCATGTCTAGCCATAATGAAGAAAAAAGAAGGCAGTGGTGGAAAAGAAGCTTACACTGTCTCCATGTCCACTCTCAGTTTTTTCAAGCCTGCCAACCTCCAACTACTAATTCTATGAAACTGACCATGTGAACCAAAAGGGGGGTTTAGAAACATGGTTATTTGTTAGAAATGTGGTCCATTTAATAAACTAGTAATCTATTCTAAAGAATGATGACATTGACAGTAGATTATAAAGTGACATTCTCTGTATACTTTTTACACTTATTATAAAAATAGTTTTGAATTTCAATGATTGTTCTGCCTTTGAGAATTTCAACACTATCACTTTAAATTTATGTTTCTAAAACCATTACTATATAAAAAAATGTGTTAATTCCTGTTGCTTCTAAGTCACATAAGACAGGACTTGATCTCAGTAGCTTTAGGAAGAAACGTACATTTTAGTTTCCTTCCTAGTGGGAAATGTGGTCATGAGAATAGTTGATTGAATTCTGATTCACAATCAGTTGCGTCTCCCTTTCTTCCTGTAATAGATGTTTGTATGTACCGGCACAATGCAATCTGATATGCATTGCCTTTCTGTAAAGTAAAACTTATATCCTATCTTCAGTGTCAAGCTTTGATATATAACCTACTTTACCTATAAAATGAACCTGGAATGGAGGAGGTACATTCTTAGAGGAAGCTGCATATGCTGTTGTCTGTCTCTACCAGATATTTTGCTCCTTCTATTAGCAATTTCCTCACTGAGAGAGTCTTCTTCAGCCTGTGATCTGGAAAGACACACATGTGGCACAAGACACAGCTCACCACAGACACATAACAGAACCAAGCAATATAGTATCATTAACAGTCTCTTAAGATGCTAGAATTGTTCATTATTTGTATACCCTTGTGAATGCTGACTACTACACATAACATAACAAAATTACTTGTCATTTAAAAAGGTAGAAAAACATTCTGGACTAGGTGATTTCATAGACATTCTTTATAATCAGCAGTCATACAAATTTGAGAGGGCAAATGAAGACACCATTAGAGCTTCTTCATATTCCTTCCCTGGAGCCCAACCTTCATAAGATGTCAGTGTCTTCAGTAAGGACTAGCTATGTTTTGAAACAAAACCTATTTAGGGAAATTTATTGACAAATACTATACACACCTGATTGCCCAGCAGAATGTAGTAGAAATAATACTGTATGATTGCTGAGGTTGCTCGAACGACTGCCTACAAAGATACTTAAGTGCTATCTCACAATCTAAAATGTGTTTCCTGTCTTGCCAAATGTACCTTTCAGATAAGAGGGGGAGGCTGGAATGGGAGGATCAAATGGAGATGAGGGAGAGAAATGGTGAGAGAGAAAATATGGGAAGAGATAGCTAAAATTATGGGCCATTTGAGGGATAGTCTGGAAACCTAATAAAGTAGAACTTTCCTATATTATATAAGAAAGTTCCAAATAATGAGGAGTCAGAGTCCCAACTGACTACCTCTTGTCACCAAATAAAGCTTCCAGTACCAAAAGTTGGTTCCAAATAATTGAGTTGTGAGCCAAAGAAGTCTCATGGAAATCACAGAAATCCCCAACAGGCTATTGCCTTGACTATAGGTTGCTATCTACAAACAGATGGTAAGGCCCCATTGCTGAAGACAACACATACATAATTTATTGAACCTGGAAAAGTTGACTTGGTGCCTACGTAGAGCCTTTATCCCTACATTCTAATATCTTTGGTCAGAAAAGTACTCTCGATGCTATCAAAAAAGAAACATAAACATCAAACCATCCATAAACCCTTCATCTATAATGCTGTCCTGCCTGCACACTATGCTAGGGCAATGGTGACACAAAGTTTGTAGGAGTAACCAACCACTATTTAACATGTGGCCCACTCTACTAGATAGAACCCATGCATGACACTGTTTGGGTGACAAGGAATCAGAGACTAGATAGCCCAGAGACATAGGGTAAAACCAAATATCACTATTCTAAAAAACAAAAGAAAAAACTAACAATAAAATGACTTCTAATGACATTCTTCTATATTCATAGATCAGTGCCTTGCTCAGCCATCTACAGGGGAGCTTATCCTTCAGCAGATGAGAACAAATATGGAGATCTATACATACATGCACACACACACACACACACACACACACATACACGGAGAGAGAGAGAGAGAGAGAGAGAGAGAGAGAGAGAGAGAGAGAGAGAGAGAGAGAGAGGAGAGAGAAGTCAACTTTCTCACCACAGAGCTCAGGAACTCCATGGAAGAAGAGGCAGAATATGTGTAAAAGTCAGAGGGCATGGAGGACACCAAGAAAACAAGATATTCTAAATCAACATGAGCAACACTCATATGAACTCACAGAGACTGATGCAGCATGCATAGGGCCTGCATAGGTCTGCACCAGGACCTCAGTGTATATATTATAGATTCCAATTTAGTATTTTTTATGAAATTCCTCAGTGGACAATGAATGGGTCTTGTGTCATGTCTTAGGCACTTTCCTTGTGTTTATCTTGTCCAACTCCAGTGTTTTCATCTTTTTATTTTATTGTATCCCTTTAAATCCTATTCATTTTCTAATGAGAGACAGAAAGGGAGTGGACCTGGATGGAAGGGTAGGTTTTGAGGAACTGGAAGGACTATAGGGGGTAACAAAATTGGGATATATTGTGTAAGAAAATATATCTATTTTCAATAAATGGAAAAAAAAGAATATGTCCAAGTGGGCTCAATGTAACCACATGGGCATCTAACAGTCCAAGCTTATTTAGAAATGACTCACAAAGAATAATCAATATTTTACTGTGGCTGCCTTTGATATTGGAAGCAGAGGCTGCTAGCTAAGACATGTGGTCTCCAGAAGCCAGTAAACGCAAACAAATAGAATTTCCACTAGAGCTCCAGAAAGATGGCGGCCCACCTGACAGCTGGGTCTTAACCAAGGTAGACTATCTCAGAATTTGCCTTCTAGAACTATCAAACAACTAAAGTGAATTATGGAAGCCACCATAGTAGCAAAACTTTGTTATGAAGGCTGTCTTCCTCTACAGCTGCATACAGAGCTGGACTACAGTACAGAAATGTGTGGCTAGCCACATGTTCATGTAATCGGTACTTACTCCTAAGGCCTCGCACTCACTTTTCATGTTCTGTTTCTACAGTCTTGAAGTGCTTGATAAGCAATTCTCTCTTTTTTTTTTTTTTTAATTTTGAACCACACCCAAGATGATGTAGATTGACCTGGTGAGACTATGGACTGAGATCTCCAACTGGCATTCTTCAGTAACACATGACAATTTAGGAATGTGCCTTAAAATAAAACAAGGTGAAATGACAAGAATAAACAGTTCTCAATATTTTACCTTTTCCTTCTTCCTCATTTTCATCAGGAAGTAGAATATCTAGCAAGACTGAAGATGTTCCAAAAAATACTGAATTTGTTAGACTGGGGGAAATATAAGAAAAATAGATTCATTGGCAATATGGACCATAGCCCAGATTTTAGACTTTGATATACATGTGAAATAAATTTTAATTATGCAAAGTTTTTAGTATTTTATAGTTGTTTATTATATCAGTTGGCATTTTTTGAATAAAAAAATATTCATGATGATACAAAAGGATTTTTCTTTATAGCAAGCAAAAATTTCTTTATAGAACAATAGATTGAACACCAATGGTAACAAATGCTCAGTCTATTTTAGTGGATAAATAAGAATAATCATGAAGAATGTTAAAATGACCTTGAACTTTCCCTCCTCCAGCCTACTTTTTTCACCGATATTTAAAGTCGTAGACAAGAGAAGTTAAACATTAATACAAGACTTTATTTTTCTCATTCATACAACATGAAATACATCTTTCCTTGGTTCATGCCTCACATGGAGAGTTTGATCTTCACAGTGATGTTATCACTATAAAATTAAAGTTAATAATTTGGCTCATGTCACAAAGAGGCCCCATCCTTTACTTGGATAATTAGGCAGAAAAAGGAAGGGAAAGTTACTTTCCTGTAGTTAGCTAAAGTCAGGCTGCCTTAAAACCAAGTTTCTTGTGTCTTTATCACTTCCTTGCTAATTAAATTTAGACAGTAGCCTTGTAAAATGTAAGAAACTATGGTATATTATTTCTAGAGGAAGCTGTAATATTTGTTGCTTTTTACTTTTATTCAGTTTTATTCTATTAATGTGTGTGTACAGGTGTGTGCATGTTGGAGCATGAAGGGAATGGTCAGAGGACATTTTCTGGGAGCTGGTTCTCTTCTGAAGTGAGATGGAGGAGTGAATTCAGTCCTTCAGGCTTATTATAGTATATGCTTTCACCCCACAGAACCATATCACATACCAATACCTTTATTGATATTTGAGTTATCACTGTTAAAACTAACATCACTTACAAATTTTTATATTGTGGATATTTTAGGTATGGCTGATATTGAACATTGAAAACTTTTAAAATAATATTTCTTTCTCCTTTTGAAATATCATTAAAATAGTAGCAATAATATTCACCATTAACCAAAACTAGAAGGGTAGTCCCCCCAAATATGAGATACCTAAAATTTCTGGAAGGCAGAATGTGGTAGAAATCTTGACTGGTAAGAACAGAAGGCCACAGTTGCAGTCACAAGCCAAGGGGGTGGAGGTGACAAAGTACTAAATTATGTGCCAGGCTGATCTTGAGTCCACATTCAAACTGATATACATCTAGGTTGGTGAAATATTTCTTTTTCTTTTACACCCCAATTTAGTAATTTTGGACTTTTTCCTTTAATTATATATGTGAAAACATTTACCTAAGAATCATCAATATGTATGCTACTTTAAAAATTAATATTCAGAGCTTATGTCAGCCTATGAAATGAGATTGAGGTAAAAGTTTGCTTGTTTTAAATCCAAATTTCTCTATATTATCCACAAACATTTGGTTAATCTATTTTATGTTTCTGATTATATTTCTAATATTTTATTTTATATTGGAAATAATGCTTAGATAATCATGTCATTTGGTTATTCAGAAGAATCATTATTTAAAACCCTAGAATTATTCCTGAAACACACCTCTATTCCTACATACCCAGGAGCTGAGACAGGAGGATCACTTGAGTCAGTAAGCCCAGTAATTCAAAGTCAGGAGGGAAACATGAAGAGAATACGGCTCAAAACAAAACAAAACAAAACAAACAAAATCCCACATCCAACAGCTATTGCATTCAAGAATGATACATTATTCTTATTACAGTTAAATGGACATGGATAATTGTAGCAGGGTCCTTGCTGTTGTTCCCTTTGGGGGCGGGGGCCAAGTAGGCACAGAGTCAAACCACACAGACTCAGGGAGAATGTCAAAAAATCTCAGTTTATTCAGGAAGAGGAAGCCTTATATACCCTCCACCCCACCCTGGGGTGGTCTGATGAATATGCATCAGCTGGTGTGACATGGCTGCCTCTCATTAGTCCAGGTCATCTCCAGATCATGTTTCAGCTGCTGTTGCTAAGACCATCAGGCAGACCCAGGCTGGCTCTCAAAAAGTATCTTTTTTACTTGTTTGGGCCATCTGGCTCTCAAGCCGTTAGGGATGAGTCATCCCACAGGTAATAATGATATTAGTAATTATAAAGAAGAGGAATTAAAGGTTTGAGTTGAGTTACTTCAAAATATCAAGGCATAGAAACAGAACATTTAGCATTATAAGTGAGCTAGACTACAATCATGTTAAGTTACTGAGAGGCATTAGAAAATATGAATTTATAGTGAGAAAAGGCCATGTTATATAGAAATAAGCAGACAAAAATACAAATAATTGTATACATCTGAATCAAATTTTCCTTAACCACATTTACTTTCTGTGTAAACATTGAAATGGAGTGACTGTGACTACTTTTGGAAGGAGAACAAAAACAATTGAAAAGAGTAAAATTATCTACAACTTCTCATTTAACAAGTGAATTGGTGTTTCAGAGAGGCTCATCTTAAATATTGTGGGGCATCAAGTGCATCCTGTCAGCCTTCCAGGAGAACCAAGGCAAGCTGAATCTTCACGGCTTGGGGTAAATAGAAGTAAGGAAAATATGGCTCAAAATCTTTTATTGCTACTATACTAAATGAATTAAAAATGTAAGATTTAATCAAGAATCCAGAATGAGACTAAGATGTCCAATGTTACTCTCATTAAATATAGTTCTTCAATCTTGACTGGAGCATAGCTCAAGAAAAATAAATGAAGGGGTTATAAGCAGGAAAGCAAAAAGCCAAAACAAAGAACTAGGACTCAGGCAGGTCCCCACCAGGCACACAGACAAGCAAAATAGGCTCTAGTTAGATTAATCTTGTTTTTACATAAACATTTAAGGTTGCTGACTTTCTGATTCTTCTCTGTTTATATGTCACTCACTGAGTTGCTTCTGTCAGGCAGTGGGAGCTGTTCCTATCTCACAGGTGCTGAAATGGTAATCCATCAGATTTCACTTTTTTTAGTCAGACCAATCTAACCCTTTATAATAGCCCAAAGCAGCCAATTCTACAGGAAAGGGGAACACATCCCAGTCCCAAACATGAAGTAAACCCAGACCTCCCAGACTTGATTCAGACTCTTTAGTTGCATTGTTCTCTCTCTCTCTCTCTCTCTCTCTCTCTCTCTCTCTCTCTCTCTCTCTCTCTTTCTCTCTCTCTCTCTTTCTCTGTGTGTTTATATGTGTTATGTATTTGTGTGTATGATTTTACTTTCACTATAAACTGTTTGCTGAGATCTTGTGTTTCCTGTGTCTTTATTCTTTAAATTGACAGATGATTTTTTTCCCTGAAAACCTTCAATTTCATGCCATCAAAAATATCCTTGTTTGTAAATGACCTTATGCTTAAAATACCCTAAAGACAAAAAAACAAAACCACAAATCCCAGAAGACTTTTAGATCTAATAAAGAGTTTAAGTAAATAGCAGGCTACATGTCCTCATGAAAACATCACTGGCTTTGTATATACCAACAACAGACTCACTGAAAAAACACAGCAGTAGAAGAATTTCCTGTCCTTTTTTAAAAAAGAGAACCTAAAAATCCACTTAATCACACACACACATGCATACACACACACACACACACACACACACACACACACACACACACACATATATATATATTCACTTATATAATGAAAATTATAAACCCCAAGAGGTGGCAGAAAAAAAACCACAAAAGATGAAAACAACTCGGGCGTTCACGGATTGGCAGAATAAACACTATACCAATAAAGACTGCATGCAAATTTAATGCAATCTCCATAAAAATTCTGATGGCAGTTGTGTATGCTAGTTTTTGTTTATTTGTTTGTTTGTTTGTTTTTGTTTTTTGAGACAGAGTTGCCCTGTGTGAATAACCTTGGCTATCCTGGAACCTGCTTTGCAGAGATCTACCTTCCTCTGCCTCCCAAGTGCTTGGATTAAAGGCATGCACCACCACATCTAGTGTGCAAGCTAGTTTTATATCAGTGATCTAGATCATTTTGGAAGAGAGAACCTTAACAGAGAAAATTATCTCACTGGATGATCTGCATGTAGGCAAGGCTGTAATAATTTTCTTAATTAATGATTGATATGAGAGAAATCAACTCGCAGTGGGAAGTGCTCCTACTCTGCCAATGGTCCTGGGTACTAGATAGGTTGAGCAAACCTGGAGGAGTAAGTCAGTAAGCAGCATTCCTCCATAGCCTATGTATCAGTTCTTTGAGCTCCTACTCTTACT
Source organism: Peromyscus eremicus (assembly GCF_949786415.1). NCBI lineage: Eukaryota > Metazoa > Chordata > Mammalia > Rodentia > Cricetidae > Peromyscus > Peromyscus eremicus. The sequence goes on along the minus strand of NC_081419.1, from coordinate 22,711,915 downwards.
TGCTTAGATAAATGAAGTTGTAATATGAAACAAACCCTTTCCTCTCCAAGTTACTTTTGGTTATAACATTTTATAACAAACTCAAGAAATTAAATAGCAAAAGAACAGTTAATATCATCAATTAATCAATTAATAGGCAAATGAATTGAATAAATACCTCTAAAATGAAGATGTACAAGTAGTCAATAGTTAAAGGAAGAAATGTTCAACATCTTTAGTTGTCAGCTAAATGCAAATTAGAATTACAGTGGATTACATCTCAGGGAAATCAGAAGGATTGTTATCAAGAAAATAAAAGCCAACAAGGGAAAAGGAACCCTTGCATGTCTTTGATATGAGTGTAAATTAGATCAGTCATTCTATAACTAAGGATATTTCTCAAAACTAAAATGAGAATTACTATAGTGTTCAACTATACCACAACATAGAATATAACCAAAGGAATCATAATCAAGTGTGTAGTAGACATGTCTATGTTTGTTACAGAAATGTTCACAGAGACCAAGTTATGGATGCCCCTAAGTGCTTATCTATAGATGACTAGGTAAACAAAATATGGTTAAACCTATGTGTGCTATATACACAGTGGCAATAAAGAATAATGAAATGATGGCATTTGCAAGAAAATATTCAGAATTAAGTTTTATTATATTAAGAGAAATAAGCTAGTCCCACAAAAACAAATATTATAGCACAGCCTGGCTTCTAAAGTCTTCCCCTAGGGTAAGCCCGGTGAGTACACCAAACAACCCATTGCTGTTTTTCTGCAGTCTGCCTAACCAATGCATACAGCCAATGCCCGAACCTAGCCTGACCACTGTGCCTGTAATGCAACTGTGGATTACCTCTAGGCTTTAACCAGGATTTTTCATATCTGCAGCCATGTATAGATCCCTTTTTTGCCACATCTGCAATCCCACTAGGCACCTAGACTTTCCACCACCTCCCTTGGTGTCTAGTCTGGATCCTACATCCTGCACCCTGACCTAATATGACCATCCCAGCTTGTGCCACATTGAAACACTAGGCAATTGCCAGGAAATGCCCTACGTGCAACCATCCACAGGTCCCTTCTAGGCTTCTTCCACCTTAAATAGGTACCCAGACTTCTTACCCCTACCTCCAGTGTTTAACCTGGAAATTACCCCAGACCTCCTCATCTATGCCTTTTCCCAAAACCTACAGATCTATCCTGGTGCTACAACCAGCTTAATATGGCCTTCCCTGCCTTCATTGCAGAGCAGTCCTAAGCTCTGAATGCTATTCTATTAAGCTATCTGTCAAACCATAAGACTCTCCCACATCATATCAAAACTTTCCACCCAGACAGATCTATCTTCATACTCCAGGCTTGGAACAGGAAACATACCCTCTGTACCAGCCAAATTCCCTCTGTCCACCGGACTTCATTCCACTCAAGCCAATTCCAACATCTAGACCCAAACCGCAGCCACATCTTCTCTTCTTCCCCAACTATCTCTTCCCATAACAGACTCAGAAGTAACACAGGAAGTCCATGTGGCCAAATCTCATCACAAGAATACCAACAATATGAAAGACCAAATCTATCAAAACCTACCAATCCTGAAGAAACACTTGCCACTGTGTACCTAAATTAATTTCATCACATTGAATTTAAAAGAAATATCATAAACTTAATCAGAGAATTCAAGTTTAAAGACACAAGAGCTCAAAGAAATTAAGAAGAAAGAGTACAAAGATAAATTCCTGAATTTACTTGTTTTATTTTTCTCTTTGGGGGCCTGCCACCCAGTTCCCAAATTAATACATGGAGACTTATTCTTACTTATGAATGCTCAGCATTAGCTTGGTTTATTTCCAGCCAGCTTTTCAAACTTCAATGATCCCATTAATTTAACTGTGTTTTGCCTTTGGGCCTTTTACCTTTTTTTGTTATTCTATATATATTTCAGCCCTTCTTACTCCATGACTGGCTGTGTGGCTGTGTGGCTGTCCCCTGGCATTCTTCTCTCCTCTTTTTTCATTCCTTGCCCTTCTCTCAAGCCTAGATTTCTCCTCCTATTTATTCTCTCTGCCTGGAAGTCCTGCCTATCCCTCTCTCTTGCCTAGCTATTGGCTGTTCAAGCTCTTTATTAAACCAATCAGGTGATTTAGACAGGCAAAGTAATACAGCTTTACAGAGTTAAACAAATGCAACATTAAAGAATGCAACACATCTTTGCATCATTAAACAATATTCACTAGCATAAATAAATGTAACACATCTTAAACTCATATTCTACAACATTTCCCCCTTTTTGTGTAAGTAAGAATGAAAGGTTTAAAATTGAAAATAGTAAAACTATATACAGCAAAAACAGTTACCAAGTAAAAATTATATTTACAATACTCAGTCCATTTGTATTTATCAAATTAGAGAAAATATTCTATTATCTAGCTTATCGTAGTGATTCTAAAGTTTTATACCTAATTTACTTTTTATTATAACTAAAGAAAACTATAACTCTAATTATTGAGTCTTTAACTCCATCAATGACCCCAAAAGAATGTAATATTACCTAACAACAGAGACATTTGGCTGTTTGGACAGTTATCCAAAGTTTTTCTGCAAAATTGGGACATCCATCTTCCTCTTACAGGCCTAAAGTATCTGGCAGACTTTTTAGTGAAGCAGGAAATTGGAAGGACTGCCCCACCTTGTATTTGAAAAGTTCATCAGTCACTTTCTTGTGTGTCCTGCAGAATGTTTGGCAGACACTTCAGTGAAGCAGAAATCTCAAAGGACTGTCCTGCCTTGTCTTGAAAAAATACAAAAGACTTTTTTCTGTGTTCTACTTGTCCATTTTGTACAGCATACTGTCAGCAGTCAAGGCAAGAGAAGTTTCTTCCTCAAATGTTTAGCCTTGCCACATTGAAAGCAAAGTCCATATGGAGTTTCTTTCATGCCCATCATCCTTTTTTAAAGTAAATTGGTGCTGCCAGGAGCAGATGTGTCTCATTGTTATGAAAAACTTTCAGTTGCTAAATATCTTAAATGTCATATTCTATAGGTCTTTGAGGTGTTTGAAAATACCTATTTGTCTAAAGTATACTTATCTAACCTTGAAAACATACCTAATATGACCACAACTTTGATTATTATAGATTAACTACTAACCTCATTTCTTAATTATACATTGTATTTTAAAATGAGCTGTATAAGCACAATACCCTAAAGAGGAGTAGAAACATATATACAGTATAACAAAAATAATTTAAAATTGGTATCAATATATAAAAAAAATGCCAATACAAAATATCTGAGATTAGTAGTTGCCTTTTTATCCTATATTCCCCTAAATGAACACAAATATCTATAACTCATCAAATAACCAAACATTGCCCACCCCACTTCTTAGAAATGTGGATGTCATGTTGTCTGTGGGCAAAGGCATCTTTAGTGGCCCTTGAGAAAATTGAGATAATGACCAAGTCCTTGCAAGACCAGATGTAAGATTTGTTTATATGTATCATCTGTCAACATTTAAGAGGTCTCCCCTAATCAAACCTGATCCATTTTAATCCCGAAGGAATCTACAGCTGAGGCAGGAATCTTAGAAGTCTTATTCATAAAATCAAACCTGAGGCCAGTTATTGGGGTGAATGCTGGAAGATCAGAGAAGCAGAACAAGCCACAGCTACCTCACATTGCCAATTCCTCAGCTGATCTTGTTTCCTCAGACTGGATGCCTCTGAGTCCTCATCCAGAATGAATCTCAGCTGAGCTGCTGCTTGAAAGCCTGAAAGCTTAACCAGCCAAATGCTTCTAGTTCCTGGTCTTCATGCCTTATATACCTTTCTGCTATCTGTCATCACTCCCTGGGATTAAAGGCTCACTTCTTGGGATTAAAGGCATGTGTCACCATGAGTGTGGAATTGAACTCATAGAGATCCAGAGGGATTTCTGCCTCTGGAATGCTAGGATTAAAAGTGTGAGTGCTACCATTTTCTAGCTTCTGTATCTAGTGGCTGTGCTGTTCTCTGACCCCAGATAAGTTTATTAGGGTGCACAATATTTTGGGGAACACAATACCATCACATTAGCCTCTTATTTCCTGTGTAAACAAAAGCATAACCTCTTCCCCAAAGCATTTTTGAGTTCCATTTTAAAGTTAAGGCATTCTTAAAATATATAGGCTGGATTACTTCATCAGTCCCTCTTTCAATCTCATATCTCTCAGCAGCTGTCATAAAAGCTTATCAGCAATAAAAATAAATAAATCAATACAATACTATATACGATCCAGACTCCCTGAATATTTCCATTGTAATGTGGCTTTTTTTTTTCTCTTATATTACTTTTATTCTCTCTTTAAGGGAAACCCACAGAGATAACCAAACCAAACTACCAGGAACTCATGAACTTTAAACCAACAGCTGTGGAGCTTCCATGAGACTGGACTAGGCCCTCTGCTTAAGCAAGACAATTGTGTAGCTTGATCTACTTAAGGGCACCCCTGGCAGTAGGATGAGGATCCATCCCTTGATGCAGTGGGAAGGGCTTGGATCTGCCTCAACTGAATTTACCAGGCTCTGCTGACTCCCCATGGGAGGCCTTACCTTTTCTGAGGAGGGAATGGGGGTGTGTGTTGGAGTGGGGGGGGAGACTGGAAGGGACAGGAGGAGGAAAGAGAGAGGGATTTGTGATTGGTATGTAAAATGAATAAAAAATTTCTTAATAAAAAAGCAAAACAAAAGACTACTATTTTTTAAACTATTTCTGTCTTTTTATGACTGTCTATATTCATTTCTTTTTCTTCATTAAGCCTATGTCCATTGTTAAATATACTATAACCAGTTTAGAAGTTTTTTTTTTTTTTTTCCAAATCTGGACTTCTTTTATTGCATGTCTTTTAGCCTTTTTTGACCATGTGAGCCAATTTTAAACTTCTAAGCTAAAGCTGGGTTCCCCACAAGGCTCTGACAGTTGTCTCTGCCCTCTTCTCCAGTCTATGAAAGACTTAATTAAGCTTGCTGTCCAGTCCAGAGGCACATTTGACTAGGAACTGCTTTTAACATTACTAGGTCTAGGAACTGGTATTTGTGCTGCCATAGGTATTTTTACTTTTCTGTTTCTACTTAGAGTATAAAAAGCTGCTTTAGTGCTCTGTTGTACGGCAGATTTTCTTAAAGGAGCACTATCTTCCTTCCTTCTTTTTTAATTAATTAATTAATTGATTAGGTTTTTTTTAGCTTTCTCAGGCCATTTGTGGAAGTAATGTCTCATGTAGAACACCAAGATGAAGTTGGCTTTTTTTGTTTGTTTGTTTGTTTTGCTCTTTGGGGACTTGCCACCCAGCTCCCAAGTAAATACACAGGGACATATTCTTATTTATGAATGAACGGCCTTATATTGGTTGATTTCTAGCCAGCTTTTCTAACTTAAATTGTACCATTACTTTTTAACTATGCTCTGCCTCTGGGCTTTTTGCCTTTCTTTATGCTATATATCTTTCTTTTCTTCTTATTCTGTGGCTGGTTGTGTGGCTGAGTTGCTGACCACTTGTGTCCTCCTCTCCTCCTTTTTTTCTCTCCTTGTTTTTGTCTTCTCTTCTCTAGAGCCTAGTTTTCTCCTCCTATTTATTCTTTCTGCCTGCCAGCCCTACATATCCCTCTCTCCTGTCTAGGGCCATTCTGCTCTTTATTAGAACAATTAGGTGTTTTAGACAGGCAAAGTAAGACAGCTTTACAGAGTTAAACAAATGGCCCATTTTTATGTTGTTTCTTTTGAATGCAACACATCTTTGCATCATTAATCCAATATTCCACAATTTCTGAGTAATATAAAGCTAATGAAAATGAAAGGATGAAGACAATTCGGGATTTGAAGGTGGAATTCAATAAAGAGTTAGGAACACTGAAGGACTTAAGCTGAGATGAAAATGGTACTGAAGAACCTGATGGCTCATTGTCAGATCTTAGATTAGAAAATGGTGAAAGACTTATATTGGCACGTGTTTTCCTAATTTTCAGTCCATAGTTGCTTGACTACACACAGGTACCATAGTACATCATGTATGCATAGTACATAGCACACATGTGAGAACATGTTGTGGGAGAGGTCTACTTACCTCATGTCAGCCAATTAAAAAAGAAAGAATCAGGGTCCTAGTATCCCATTGGAAAATGACTTCCCATTAACATTACTCACTACAAATAGATATTCATACTGGCCAAATCTTTGTACATGGGTTTTGATGGTTTCACATCCAAATTCAAGTAATATTAGGAGAGAATTAATATAATTTATTTGTAAGTACTTTATGGAGTGCATCAGTGAGGCCGTCTGGCCTAGAGCTAATATGGTTGTTTTGGCAGAGAGAAGAAGGGAATATTTTTTAATTACAGTCAATTTATCTAATAAGTAAGAGCTGTTTAATCTATTTCTTCTTATGTGGGTTTTGATAATCCCTGGCTTTTCAAAAAAACTACCTGTTGTACTTCTCTACTTCAAGTTCATTGAATTTATTTACAATTGCTTTATATATATATATACATATATATATGTATATATATAAAATTTGTATTTAAAAATATTTTCTTTACTTTTACATACCAACCTCTCTTCCCCCTCCCTCCTCTTCTCCTGATCCCCCCACCTACCTCCATCCCACCCCTATCCTCTCCTCATAGAGAATAAGGCCTCCCTCGGCTAGTAAACACAGGCTGTTATACCAGGTTGGAACTAGACCTAGCCCCTCCCTCCTGCATCAAGGCTGAGTAAGGCATTACACCACAGGGAATGGGGTCTAAAAAGCCAGTTTGTACACCCAGCATAAGTTCTGGTCCCATTGCCAGGCGACCCACAAACACATCAAGCCATGCAACTTTCACCCACATCCAGAGGGCCTAGTTTGGTTCCATGCAGGCTCCCCAGATGTCAGTCCAGAGTCCATGAGTGTCCATTAGTTTGGGTCAGCAATTTCTGTGGTTTTCTCCCATCAAAATTCTGACCCCCCTTGCTCTTATAATCCTTACTTCCTCTCTTAAACTGAACTCCAGCATCTTGGCCAAGTGCTTGGCTGTGAGTCTCTGCATCTGCTTCCATCAGTCACTGGATATAGGTTCTATGATGACAATTAGGGTAGACACCAATCTGAGTACAGAGGAAGGCTTTTCCCCCATTAAAAAAAAATCTTTAAGAATTTTTGGCTGAAACTAGTGGAAAAGCAGGAACCATAAATCAATAGCTGTGGAGCCTCCATGACATGGGACTAGGCCCTCTAGATAGGCAAGAGAGTTGTTTAGCTTGAACTGTTTAGGGGGACTCCAGGCTGTGGGATCATGATCCATCCCTGGTGCATGAACCAGCTTTTTGGAGCCCAGTGCCTATGGTGGGACACCTTGCACAATCTTGGTGCAGGGAGGAGGGGCTTGGCCCTGCCTCAACTGCTTGTACAAGGCTCAGCTGACTCCCCATGGGAGACCTTGCCCTGGAGAATGTGGGAATGGGGGGTGGGTTGGGGGGAAATGCTGGGGGGTGGGAGGAGGGAGGAGAGGGGGATCTGTGGTTGGTATGTAAAGTGAATAGAAAATTTCTTAATAATAAAAAATAAATGATTATAAAAATAGACTATATGAAGAAAAAGAATTGTTAGCTGCACACAATGAAATGTTATCGTACTCATCGACAGTTGAACTCCTCTAATTCTCCCTGGTTCCCTCCTCCACATACCCACCGCTCCAATTCTTGTTCTCTTTTTATTGTATTTATTAGCCCACTAGTTCACTTAGTGTTGGTCATATGTGTATGATGTGCTGTCACTTCCTATTGCATGGACCATCTGTCAGTGGTCAAGTCCCCAAAGAACGATCTTCCCTTCCTTGATAGCTATCAGTTGCCAATAGCTCCTCAACTAGAAGTGGGTCTTCATAAATTTCTCCTCCATCTATGCTTCAATTTGTTTTTTTTATTGAAAATATTTGTTCATATAACATATCCTGATTATAGTTTCCCCTCTCTCTACTCCTAAGTTCCTCCCCACCTCGCCTCTCATTCAGATCTTCTTACTTTCTGGGTCTCATTAAAAAACAAACAGGCTTCTAAAAGATAATAATATATCAGATATAATATAATATAATAAATATAATATAATATAATATGGCAAAACAAAAAAACACATGCATCAGAATAAAACAAAATAAACAGAAGGAAAAGAGCCAAAGGAAAAAAGCACAAGAAACTGACATAGATGCAGAGACCCACTCGTTTGCACACTCATAAATCCCCTAAGAACATAAAATGGTAAGCCAAAATATAAATGCAAAGAACCTGTAGATAAAACAAAACAAAAATAAATTTGAAAAAAGATTAAAAAAAAAGAAAGAAAAAAAAAGCCATGATAGGACATTATGAAGCACAGACCCACTAAAGATGCAATTGAATTACTGAGTTAGTTTTCTATTGGCTATTTACTCCCAGGCATGTGGCCTACTCTTAAGAGTAGTTTGTTTTCCCAGTGAGTCTTCCTTGGGGAAAACTAAATTTTCATTTGTGAGTGGTTAGCAATTGGAGATGCTGTGCTGCAATTTTGTGTTGGCTTGATCTTGTTAAGATAAGCACAACTGCTGTGAGTCCTATAAGCCATGCCAACTCCTGGAGACCATATTTCACAGCACTCCTGCTGTATGAATCTAGGTTCTCTAGAGTAGAACAACTTACATAAGGAATCTCTCTCTCTCTCTCTCTCTCTCTCTCTCTCTCTCTCTCTCTCTCTCTCCCTGTGTGTGTGTGTGTGTGTGTGAGAGAGAGAGAGAGAGAGAGAGAGAGAGAGAGAGAGAGAGAGAGAGAGAGAGAGAGAGACAGAGACAGAGAGATTTAGAAGAATGACTTTCAGGCAATGGTCTAACTAATCCAGCAACAGATGGCTTTGAACAGAGTATCTAAGAAGCCAGAAATTGCTCAGTCCTCGAGGCTGGATGTCTCAGTTGGTCTTCAGTAGATGCTGGAAGCCTGCGGAAGTAGGCTTTAATGCCAATGAAGGAATGGACTTGCTAGCAAGGCTAGAAAAAGCAGGCAAAGAGCAAAATCTTCCTTCTTTCATGTCCTTTTATAAACTTCCACCAGAAGGTGTCAACCAGATTAAAGGTGTGTCTTCTCACCTCAAGATCCAGATCAAAGGAGTGTGTTTTCCTACCTCAAACATCCAGACTAGAAGTGGATCCACCCACTTCAGATCAATCAAAAAACTCTTTCACAGGTGTACTCTCTATTTCTGGATTGTAGCTCATTACAGATGTTTTACTTGATAACCAAGAATAGCCAATACACCTACCCATCCTCCAGGTCTTATATTGTTTCTCTTCTGAGATGTTCCTGATTCATGACTCTGGCATGAGAGAGATTGTTGACAAATATCCCATTTGGGGTTGAACATTCACAGTTAATTATTATCAACATTTTAACCGGTTATGAGTCTGTATCAATTGCTGCTCATGGCAAAAAAAGAAAAGAAAGAAAGAAAGAAAGAATGAATGAATGAATGGAAGGAAGGAAGGAAAGAAATAATAAAAGAAAAGAAATAAACGTTTATTTGAACAGAGGCAGAGTAGCCAAGGTCTATGAGGATAACACAAATGTAATGACATTTATCAGAATTTTATTCATTCATAGTCTAGATGCCTTTAAAATATGTTTAAATTTTGAAATTTCTGATACATATTCAATATATCTGCTATGCTGTTATTTCTGATGTTTTTTATCATTTACTATAATAATAACTGATATATGACATTTTAAATGTATTTCAAATGTTTTACTTAATGTTAATTATTTAAGACAAGAGAATAGTAAAAGCTAAAGGAACTATTACACTTTATGTGAGTGTAACTCTTCCTCTGGCAGTTTTGAGTATGGAGAGTTGAAGTCAATTACTTGACTTCTGAGAACGATTTCTCTTTTCCATTTTGCTGTAATCACCTTCGACACAGACTTACTTTTCCTCAGTCCATAGGTTGATATTTTCTTGATCATAATGTGGAACAACCAAAGTCATTAAGAGTTATCAACATTCACACACTCAGATAAATATCTGATGACGGCTTACTCTTTTGAATCTTTCCACTCTCAAGATTTTTTTTGGATTTGTATTGCTTGTTGTTGTTTTCAGGTTTTCTCTCTCTTCTTCTTTTTTATTTATTTTTCTACTTTTATGAATCAATGTTTACTCATATGACCTAGCATAGCTTTAAACCCACAGTTCTCCATATGAATTCTGGGACTGCAGGTGGGTGGTGGTTCCTCCATACTCCTGATATTCCACCATGACTGAACTGAATTTGGTCTTCAGGCCTGTTATTTGGTGACAGGTTTTTGTCGGTATTGTGGAGTGGGGCTGGGAAGAGATCTCCAATGTCTTGTCTCTTTCTTGGTTTTAACTAGCTATACATTCCTGGGATTTGGTGGTGGTGACTTTTCTGCCTGTTTCACAATGGCATTAAAACTCTACCTTTCAGCCGGGCAGTGGTGGCGCACGTCTTTAATCCCAGCACTCGGGAGGCAGAGCCAGGAGGATCTCTGTGAGTTCGAGGCCAGCCTGGGCTACCAAGTGAGTTCGAGGAAAGGAGCAAAGCTACACAGAGAAACCCTGTCTCAAAAAACCAAAAAAAAAAAAAAAAAAACAAAAACAAAAAAAAAAAACAAAACTCCACCTTTCACCTAGTTCAGATATTAAGCAGAAGCTATCTTTTTACCTTATCCCTCAAATCAATAATTTTTATATTTATTGTGTGAGAAAAGCAGATGACTCTTTTAGACAGGGCGAGACCTCTTCTATTAATCACAGTGTGCTCTGTTCACCCAGCACATGTACAGACCTCAGAACTGGCTGTAATTTCTCACTTATATTACTTGTCTTGTTTGAGCATTGATTATGGAATCTCAGGCATGAGTATGTCCACATCACTATGAAATTCTAGTAGAAGAAGCTACTGCATTTAACATGATCTTTTTATTCAGAAAACATGTTAGTAGAGTGAATGTTGTATTAACATAAAAATATTGTTACATTTAAAATATAATTCGAACTTCTAGTTATTTTTAAATATATACATGTAGTTGGGTAAGTCCTATAACTCTTAGGGACATTGTTCCTTCATTTTTATGTTAATTCACTTAAGTAATCAGCTACATTTTGTATAATACCATGTTAATGAGTAAAATTCAATATAATATTTTTCTTAAAACAGTTTTCACTCCCCAAAAGCATTTGATTTCTAAGATTCCTCTATACTTCAAGACTACATATTTCTACATCTTTGTGTTAAAGAAAATAGTAATAAGCATAAAAATAAATAAAGTTATTTAACTATACCAGACAATATTTGAAAATTAATAGTTGAATATTGTTAAATTCAACCTGTTACAGTTCTTCTGACTTTAGTTTATATAAAAAATGTGATTTATGTTCCCTTTGTGTCCTTTAACTAGTAAAATAAGAATTCATGTTCCAGGGAGTCAGTTATCCAGAAATCCTCCTGTATGTTCCACTTCAGATATATTAAAATTTTGTCCCCCAAAACTTATTATCTTAACACATAAATGAGTCAATAATAGTTAATTTGAGATGTAGAACATCTAGAACTAAGATTTTAAGCACTTTCCAATATTAGTAGGTATATTTCACAAAACTAATCACCTCAAATTTATTTTAAATTTGAAAGAAAAATAGTCTTATAAAATTACTTTTGTAACTTTTCTGAAACTTTTGTAAGATTATTTTGAATATAATTTTTGCTGATATGTTCTGGCAACATGGTATGAGATCAGCTGCTACTATTCTTAAAGGTTTATAGTTTCTCATGGTATCACGTATTATAATAGTCTGTATTAGTGAAATTAGCAGTGTGTGCTACAGGAATGAAGCAGCTGGTGGCATTGTACCTGCTGACACGGGCAGAGACTCCTATGCTCCTGTCCCGGTCACTTTCCTCTCTTTATTCTGGACCCAGACACACTGAATGGTGCTGTGTTCCTCAGGAAGGGTCCTCTCCGTTTTCTTAAATCTTCCTTGAAAATTGCCACAAACACTCCCTGGTTTCTTTCCACAGTGAATCTAAATCCAGTCATCTTGACATTGAGATTAGCAATCATAATTATATTTGACTATTTGAATTTTAATTTCTGGAATTCCAGAAAATTTGCTTTAAAAGAGAACTTACTAATTTTTGCCTATTAAGCCTGTACCGTTCCTCACATAACTGACATTTAGCTGTTAGAGCTCCTACATGTCAGTGAATATCAGTTAACTGTCTTGCAGATTTTTACATGATGGTTATTCTTAAATGGGTCACAATATTCAACAAAATAAAATGTGTGAAACTATTTTAAAAAGTAGACCTTTCTCTCTTAAGAGGCAAAATAGTTGATAAGGTATAATTATTCAAAATTATTTATTTACTTATTATTATTTTAACATTAAAGTTGGGATCAAGTACTACATATTGCAATAAAGTTTAAATGATTTCTTTAGTAAGCTATGAAAAGTCATGTAAACATAATGTCAATTCAAAGAAATAAAATGTTATAGCCTGGCATGCATTGATTTCACGGTTTATGATTCATGACAATAAATGACTTGTCCTAATTAGAAAAGTTGAGAATCAAAACAAAAGGTAATTAAATCCCTTGAAGTACAAAGGCCAAGATTAAGTGTGTAAATGCTTTCTAGGGGAATAAAAACCGAGAAACTAGACACAACAGGAGTGACCTGTTCATGGAAGAATGAAGAAACATCAGTGAAATTGGTCATGAGTAAAGTCAAAAGCAGAAATAAAAGCAAAGGCAAGACTTGAATTCCAGGGATACATCAATTTGTATGGGTTCTTATGTGCCAACAAGAGGAATTGGAGATCGTTGAAGACAGTAATACTCATATTTCAGAGCTACTTAGAAGTTTAACTTCATTTGATTACTAGAAATTCTGCCATTTAGCTTTACTTTATTTTCTGTGATAATGACACTATTTTTTAAATAACATTAAGAAGAAATGTACAGGTCTGCCTATGTCTCAGAAAAAAATTAAAAAAATAAAAATGAAGGCAAAACAAAATAAAAATAAGATAAAATGCTTTTAGCGCAGTTTAGAAGGAAATGCTGTTGCTTCAGTTGGGAGCCTCAAGGAGTTCTTTGGAATGAGGGCTCACATCAATAAGAAGAAAGGGAAAAAGCTTCTACTCCAGAATCTAGAGCATCACTACAGCACAGAAATCTAGTTTATGGGCATCACCTGGGCTGCTGTGCAGAGAAGGAACAAAGAATACATTTCAGAGCTTTGGAAGAAAGAGTGATGAGGAGTACCATGTCACCTGCTCTGTGTGAACAACACACACACACACACACACACACACACACACACACACACACACACAAACACACACACACAATACTTGAAAAATGCTATTAGCATTTTAATAGTGATGTCATTTTAAGTCAATTTTAAAGCCACTTTTCTTAATCTTCCTCAAGTCTTCCTGTCAAACACAGTCACTGGCAAGTCAGATGTCATCTCCCTTTGAGGTTCAGATGGAGCACTGAAGTAACATAGTATTTTAATTAGTTCAGGAGAAATGTTTAGGACAGGTCCATCTACAGTATGATCCTCAGGGAAACAATTGGGTATTTTGACATATCCTCTTTATAACATTAGTTTGATGAAAGTACCAAAAACAGACCCTGTAAGGAAGAATCAGAAAACGATAATGAAAATATAATAAAGTTTATCCAGGGCACAATTATCCTTCTATATTTTCTTCCATAATAATTTTATTGGGGCTTAGCGATCAAAGGAGTGCTGGGAAGAATTTTTGACTATTACTAAATAAATCCAAGGAGCATGTGACTGATTTACTGTTGCGATCCTATCAAACCGTGTACAGTAGACAAAGCTTCATCCGTGTCCTTATATTTGTTTAAAATCCTGTCTAGCTGGGCACTGGTGGCACATGCCTTTAATCCCAGCACTCAGAAGGCAGAGGCAGGCAGATTTCTATGAGATCGAGGCCAGCCTGGGCTACAGAGTGAGTTCCAAGAAAGGTGCAAAGCTACACAGAGAAACCCTGTCTCAAAAACAAAACAAAACAAAAGAAAACAAACAAACAAACAAAATCCTGTCTATATTTCTCCTATACTCCCAACCCACTGTAAATCTTTCATAGTCCCCCTGCTTACTTAAAAGTATTATAACAGCCACAAATAAATTCATACATTTTAAAATAAGTAATAAAATAGAAAACAGTACTGGATTTATATAAAAGTTTTAGCCTTTTTATAGAGGTGCAGATTTAGCCATGATAGTCTTAGCAGGCAGATATATATGTATATGATAATTTATATCATATGTATATGATAATTCATCAGCATAAAATGATATTTCATGCTGCATCTGGACATAACATACACCCTCATTGTTTGCTGAAAACACTGCCAGAAATCTATGCACTGGTCATGGAAGTAGGAAGAGAGATTGATTCAGGGTCTACAATGATCTCCCATGCCATATACTTAGATGCTTCCAAAAGTGTCACTGAATACTAATGACCAAAAGTAAAAAGAGTATATTATAAGAAATTAATTTGTCTATATGGTTACATGAAAGGTGTGAAAGATGTGTACAATGTATGAGATTTTAAAATGTCAACACAAAATGTACATTTAGTGATTGGTAAAGGAGACTGGGCATCCCTTCAGTAGAGTGGTCTTATCAAGTAGAATTTGGGGAGCATAATCTGTAGGGGTGTGTACTCAGTTATTTACTTTCCATAGGTAAGCTTTTGCTAAAAAATTGCACATGGATACTAGTTTATAGAAAAAATCTAATGAAAATGTTCCTTGGACAATTGTAATACAATTTAATTAAAAATGATATGCAGTTTATTTCTACTGATAGGAAACATGTTGTAATTTTATAAATGAAATATTAAACCAGATTTGTTTCTATTAATAAAGCCATTTCATTGTTTCAGTTTGTTCAGTGACATTTTTCTTTCATAGCCTTACTTCACCTACCTCTAACGTCCTACTGATTAATTTGTTTTGATAAAGCTACTGCAGATAGGTCGCTATAACAACAGAAATATGTTGTCTCACAGTTCTGAGATCTAGAGAATGCAGAAGTGATCACAGCCAAATGCCTTCCTTCTATGGCTGCTTTCTTTGGAGCATACAGCCATCTTCCCACTGTGTCTTCACATGGTCACGTGTACACAGCAGTTTCCTCTTCCTTTACAATGCCAATCCTGTTGTTCTAAGGCTCACACCAATGATATTGTTTTATCATAAATGACCTCTTTAAAATTCCTACACAACATATAGTATTAGGGACTTCAATATAAGGATTAGGTGGGAAAAGTTCAGCCATAATACCATATTTCTCAATGGATTGAAGATCTCTGAGAGAAGCCTGCACATTTGGGCTTGGGAATTTTCAGGCATTTTGCCTTTTGAAATCTTTCATTTGGAAAGAGAGACAAGAGATACACCAGAGCTCCTTAAATTATATTTTATCTCTTATGTCTTGACTACTAAAAGCAAGTTTTACTCTAAGTGGAAATAGTGTGTGATTTAAGAAATATTTTGCTTATTGTCTCTATTTGTGCTTGATAGGCATAGTTAACATTTAGGTTACTGATAGGTGATGGCCAGCTTTGGAGGTAATGCTGGAAATACATGGGGAGCAATGTAAGTAACATTGTAACAAAAGTGTAATTCTCAAGGGATAAATATTATTTTTATTATTTTCTTTTTTGTCTTAACTATAAGAGAGGCCTGAAGGTAGCATGGGAAAGGGAATCGTTGTGTTTTGACACCAAGAAGTCCCCAGTGGAATTATACAGTTGTCACTTTATGTTGTCTTCAGTTATTAAAGCTTGTTCATTAGGACCTGCTCTCACCAGTATAGGTGGGACTGTCTGGTAACCTTATCTAGGATTCTATGCACATTCTAATGGGCTAATGGGAGGATGTGAACAGAGGACAATAAACACAGGTATTGAGCTCACCAGGCTCAGCATCCAGAAGGGACAAGTGAATGACTTGTGATAAGGACTCACACAGCCATAGGAGTCTAACTTTTGAGATGTACAGTTGGCTCTCATGTTAACAAACGCAAAAGCTCAATTTGCCTTAAAGATCAGTTATCACAGATTCAATAAATTGATATTATTATGTTTAATTACTTTATAATCAATGTAGTATAAATGCAAACTTGGGGAAATTTCTTACAAGGTTATCAAAAGTTTTAAAGCCAATAAAAGATGACAAAATAATGTTATTTCCATGAAGAGTGATTTTCTTTCCCTGTCTTCATCTAAAACAGTTTGGATTTCCTCATGAGTTTTAAAGCTCATAATAGTATATGCATATGTCTCCATGCAAGATTGAACCCGCAATAGCCAGGACAGAAACTTGACCAAACAGATATAACGGTTTCAGCAAAGATATAACAAGAAAGTTTGGTCTTTGTGTTATTCTGTAAGTACTAAACAGTAATTTTTGTACTTTGATACTTAAGATAGGATAAAATGGGTAATTAAACAACACATAAAAATTCTTTATCATTGCATGGAGTAAAGAATGAAAGCCAGTTGTGTTAGTCAGCATTTTGTTAATATAACAAAATATCTGAGTTAATCAATTCAATAAGATGAAGCATTCATTTTGAACAGCAAATTTGGACATGGCAATTCATGATTGGTAGGCACTGTGGCAAGGTGGCACATCTTGGTGAGGATCCTGTGGAGACCCTGGCATGTGGGAACAAAGGAAGAGGAACAGCTGGAGTTCTACTGTCCTTTTAAGGGTACAGTCTAAAGGGCCAAAAAAATTTTCACTGGGTTCTGCCTTCTATGTTTCCATCATTTTCCCACAGCACCAAGCTGGGAACTAAGCCTTGAGGAAAGTGGAATTCTAATTCCAGCTTACAGCAACTGCCAAAGAGACATTCACGGAGGATAAAGCATGAAGGGTAAAACCAGCTTGAAAAGTGAAGGCAGAGCCTGAGGATAGAAGCTGGTATTTATATTAATGCCAGGGGATCCACCAGCAGAGTATTTGATGGAATTGCTCTTTAGAATGCTTCTTCCAGGGCTGGCAATGTGGCCTTACCAGATAGAAGTACTTGTGTACATGACCTGAGTTCAATTGTCATATATCACAAGATGGCAGGAGCAAACAGCCTCTTGAGAGCTGTCCTCTGATCCCTGTGTAAGCCTTCACACAAACATACAAAATAAATAAAAGGAAAGTTTCTAAAAGAATGAAAACTTTTCCTATGATTACTGAATCTTCAGAGTAGGGGTGTGCGTGTGTGTGTGTGTGTGTGTGTGTGTGTGTGTGTGTGTGTGTGTGTATACAAATTAAATGGAAGAATCTAAGAATCTAGCAGGACAAACAAAGGAACCAGTATGGATTTTTTTTACCAATATATCTTTCACACAGCAAAAGCTTTCATTATCCCCAAATAAATACCAAAAATTCCAAACTTTAATGTTTTCCTAGGAGTTTTGAGTGTCAGGAATTAGCAATGCTTAATTACCATGTCAGTGGGTGACCCTGGATATTTTTAGAGAACTTAAGAAAAGGGAGAATTCAATGTGTCTCATTTAAGACAGATATAGCATATTTTGAAGAACTGCCACATGAAAGTATTAAAGCTTTCAAATTATTTTGTTATCATAGAATCAGCATGCATATTTCTAAAAATAAATAAAAACATACTGTAAAACACTGCAGAAAAATGAAGTAATTTACATATGGGTCTTGATTTAAAAATTTAGCCATTTAAATAGATGTTCTACCCATAGCAACTCAGAGTCCTCTTGAAATACATAATTACAAAGACTCATTTCTTCCCATCTGCCATAAAGCCCATATTCACTGAAAAAGAACCAGATGTGGCAAACAAATTAACATGTGCACCATTGTCAAATGCTGCTGTTCTGAAGCATACAAGTGACATGCCAATTAATGTCTGAGAACAGCTGGCTCTAAAGAGCACGCAAAGTGATCACTTTGCACCATAAATGGACAAATCCACAGATGTTTCAGGTTGTTGGCATTTGTAAGATGTGTTTTTAGAAGGCACTGAGTGAAAGCATGCTGTTTTACAAAACTTTGCTGGCTGACACATTAGGAAGAGAAACTTTGTGGAACATTTAAAGTGTGAATACAGACTTTAGGATGAGCAAGATGTGGTGTGCAATTTTTAATGCAGACTCAAGCAATCCAAAGTCTAACAAATGGAACAAGGTTTTCCTGCCCAGTGGAACTTTAGTGTTATCCTTAACAACAACATCAATGAGAGTGTCCTGAAGAATTGTGTTAAAATTTCTGTTCCTTGTCAACTCTTTTCTTCATGTATATCTATATTGTTAGTGATGGAAGATTTTGAAATATATTGATGAAATATACTTGAGTACTACTGGTCTTTCTTGACCAAACATCAAAAATGAAATCAACAGACTAGTTAATAATGCATAAGGATATGCAAGATCAGCCTCACAGACTACCTTGTGTTCTCTCTTTGCTCCCTTTGAAGGTAGATCAACTAATCACCATTCTTGTATTCCCATTCTGTGTGTGTCTTTCTCTAAGGATTCACCCATTCAACCAACATTTCTTTACCATTTTCTGGTATGACTCACTTTTCTCAGAATAACTGAGTGAAGTAAGTAGTGGTTGATAGTGTGCTTGAATGTGTATCTAATGTGAGGAGATGGATATTAAGGAAAATCATGAAGAACACAATGTATGCTCTACTCTGAGGTATTGCCCTGGTAGAACAGTGATGATGGGTGTTATTTTGCTCAAGATCATATGGGATGGAAACTTTGATATGGTGACATCTGTGTAGGAGATGACAAAGGAGTGAGAAGGTGAGCCCTGTGTAGATACAGGAAAAGTAAGCTGAAGAAGAGCTCAGGTTTATACTATTAAAACACAACAGAATCCAACTCAGGAGCAATGACAGTGGCTTCTCTTTTGTGTTTAATTTTTACAGGATATAGATGCATCAAAAAAATCAATATTTTAAGAGTATAGAACAATGGCATAGCAGGTCAGTCTGGGAGACTAGCATAAAAGCCAAAGCAAAGAGCTTTAAATGCTGAGCGACAAGAAACAAAGGCAGGCCAATCAACAAGACTGGAAAAGGAAAAGCAACAGGACTCTCAGTGGTAGAATTCTATTTTATTTATTTATTTATTTTCTGTACTATAAGATCTTGCTCATTGCCCAGTCTAGCTACAAACTGATGGTTGTCCTCCAGCCTTCCAAGTGCTGGGATTACAGGAGTGTGCCACCATTCTCAACTCTAATAGTATGTGCCTTAGAATACTCAGATTTATCATTCAGTAACCAATTAAAAGCCATACAAGAAATATTATGTAAGAAACAAGATATCAAATTGGATTGAAAAAAGCAAGTCAAGTATAATGTATGACTTTCAAACAATTATATAATTTAATAGTCTTCCTATAGGAAGTTATAGATATGGGAGGTTTTTTAATAGGTATCTTTGTGAATTCTTTACTTTTTAGTCATAATGGAATGTAAGTTTCCATTATTATTTACTTCATTCCAAATACATGAGAAAATATATTCAAAATATACATAATTTGAAGGGAAAGTGATTCTAATCAACAATTTCACATATTCAGGGATTGTTCTACTTAGAATAATTTAGTACCTTAAATTCACACCACTGATTGTGAACTAAAGAAGGAAGATTTCAAAGTTAAAATTACATAAGAATGTGTGCTAAGTAACCAAAGTAGAAGATTCATATAGACAAGTTCAATGACTTTTTGTGAAAGACTTTTCAGTAACAAAGTTGGAAATGTGAAATGTGAATGAGCTGGCTTTAAATTACCTTAAACAAACCAGGTTCACATGATTCTGTTTTCTCTCATCAGGAATATCTAAACATGCCTAACCATGGTGAAACCGCAGTGGCTTTCCCCCTGGACACTATAGGAATTGCAGAAGTGTTGTGTTTGGCTTTGATGCTGTGTGAAATGAGAAATAACCATTAATTAACCGAACACAAATGCTCTAGTGATAAGAAATATTTATTCATGGTTGAACCTACCAGAAATCTTCTTTTGCATCATCATGACTGGAAGAATTCACATTATCATTAATCCATTAGATGGTCATGATAGAATAAATGAAAACACATTTCTAAGCAGTAAAAATCATAAGATATTAAGTGATAGACAATGAGTATGTTTGTAAGGGGATGATATTATCTAAGAGAAACTGAAACTAAAGGAAAATAATAGAGGTAACCCTTTGGCAGCCCCAAGCTACTGCACAGAGAGATTCTCCTGAAATGTGAGCAACTCTGGTCACAATTTTTTTTTGCTTGATTTACTTTTTTTTTTATTTTTTAACTTAATTCAAATAACATTTTTTTCCTTTATTTTACACACCAACTGCAGTTTCACCTCCCTTCTCTTCTCTGACTCACTCCCCCCCACCTCCCTTCTGCTCCCCCCCATCCATTCTTCCACTGTTTCTGTTCAGAAAGGGGCCGACCTACCATGGGAATCAACAAAGTATGGCATATCAAGTTGCAGTAAGGCTAAGCACCTCTCTCTGTATTAAGGCTGGATAAGGCTACCTACTATGAGGAATAAAGTCTGAAAAGCCAGCCAAGGCATTAGAAACAGTACCTGCTCCACTGCTAGGAGTCTCACAAGTTGACCAAGCTACACTACTGTCACACATATGTAAAAGGCCTAGATGGTCTCATGAAAACTCCCATAATCTCTATCCCACCCTAAACTCCCCTCCTTGCACTTCCCATAGGCAGACTGTAGGTCAAAGGAATGTGTCTGGGCCGACACCAGCATCCCAATCGCTCCACTGGAAGTTCTTCTTGGTCATAGGAAATGGCCTGGTTAGGCTGCTCATATCATTCACCATTGCTAGGAGTCTTAGATGTTAGATGTTAGGAGTTATCCTTATATATTTCTGAGAATTTCCTTTACACCAGGTTTCTACCTGACTCTGAAATGACTCCACTTTCCAGTCATCTTTTTCAGTATTCTCCCCCTCCATTCACCCCTCAACCTGATCTCTCATGTTCCCATCTCCACGTGCCCATTCCATCCAAGAGATTAATTCTATTTTCTTTCCCAAGGAGATCTATGTGTGCCCCTTAGGCCCTCCTTGCTACCTAGCTCCTATGGATCTGTGGGTTGTAGCATGGTTATTCTTTACCTCTAATATCCACTTATAAGTGAGCACCTTCCATGTTTGCCTATATGAGTCTAGGTTACCTCACTCAGTATGCTTTTTTCTTGTTCCATCCAATTGCCTTCAAATTTCCTAATGTCATTGTTTTTAACAGCTGAGTAATACTCCATGGTGTAAATGTACCACATTTTCTTTATCTTTTCTCCAGTTGAGGGGCATCTAGATTGTTTCTAGGTTCTGGCTATTACAAATAAAGCTACTATGAAAATAGTTGAGTAAGTGTTCTTGTGGTATGTTTGAGCAACCTTTGGGTATATGCCAAAAAGTGGTATAGCTGGGTCTTGAGATAGAACAATTCCCAGTTTTCTGAGAAATAGCCATATTGAATTCCAAAATGGTATACAAGTTTGCACTCCCATCAGCAGTGGAGGAGTGTTCTCCTTAATTCACATCCTTTCCAGAATAAATTGTCACTTGTGGTTTTCATCTTAGTCATTCCAACAGTTGAAAGATGGAATCTCAAAGTCATTTTGATTTGCGTTTCCCTGATTGGTAAGGATGGTGAAAACACAAGGGCATCCTAGTTTGTAAAAAAACACTACTACAGCATAAGTCATATATTGACCCTCACACACTGATAATGGATGACTTCAATATACCACTTTCACCAACAGACAGGTCATCTAAACAGTTAGCTGGAGCTAACTGACATTATAAAACAAATGGACCTAACAGATAATTACAGAACATTTATCCAAACACAAGATAACATACATTTTTCTCAGCATCCCATGGAACTTCCACCAGAATTAATCACATAAACAAAACAAGTCTGAACAGATACAAGAAAGTTGAAATAACTCCCTGCGTCCTATCAGACCACCATGGATTAAAGCTGGATATCAACAACAGCAGAAACACCAGTAAGCTTACAAACTCATGGAAACTGAACTCTCTACTGAATGAAAAGTGGGTCAAGACTAATCTAAGGAAGAAATTAAACACTTTCCGGAATTCAATGAAAATGAACACACAAACTTATGGGATACAATGAAAGCAGTTCTAAGATGCAAGTTCTTAACACTAAGTATCTAATTAAAGAAAAAATGGAGAGTTATCATATTATCAACTTAACAGCACACTCTAAAGCCCTAGAACAAAAAGGAAAAATCACATTCATAAGGAGTAGATGCAAAAAAAAATCAGACTTAGGACTGAAATCAATAAAATTGAAACAAAAAATTTACAAAGAATCAACAAAACAAAGTTGATTCTTTGAAAAATCAATAAAATTAACAAACCCTTATCCAAATTAACTAAAAGGCAGAGAAAGAATACCCAAATTAATAAAAT
The DNA here is from genome assembly GCF_949786415.1 of Peromyscus eremicus. Lineage (NCBI taxonomy): Eukaryota > Metazoa > Chordata > Mammalia > Rodentia > Cricetidae > Peromyscus > Peromyscus eremicus. Next base: position 22,689,345 of record NC_081419.1, on the reverse strand, counting down.
TAGAAATAGAAAAGGGATCATATCAACTGACACTGAGGAAATGCAGAGATTCATGGGGTAAACAAACTTTAAAAATCCATACTCCCTCAAACATTTTTTCAAAAGAAAAAAATGGATAATTATACACACACACACACACACACACACACATATATATATATCACTTATCAAAATTATATCAAGACCTAGTAATCTACTTTAATAGACATACAAACCCTAGTGAAGTAGAAGCAGTAAGTTCAAATCTTTCAAAGAAACAACAACAACAAAAGCCCAGGAACAGAAGGTTTTGGTTCAGAGTTCTACCAGAGTTCCAAAGATTCAATGCCAATACTCCTCAAATTATACCACAAAATATAAACAGAAGGAACATTGCCCATTCATTTTAGATTGTCACATTTACCCTGATAACCAAACCACATGAAGACCCAACAAAGAAAGAAAATTACAGACTTTTCCCTTACAAACATAGATGCAATAATTACTCATAAAATACTTGCAAACCCAATCCAAGAAAGCATAAAAAAATCAGCTGTGATCAAGTAGGGTTCATCCCAGAGATGGAAAGATGGTTCAACATACACATGCTGATAAATGTAACCCACCAAATAAACTAAAAGACTAAAATCACATGACCATCAATTTTATTAGATGCAGAAAAGGCCTTTGGGAAAAAAATCCAACACTCCTTCTTGATGAAAGTACTGGAGAGATTGGGGGTATAAAGGGAATACCTAAAAATAAAAAAGGCAGCTAACAGAAAGCCCATACCAACATCAACTTAAATGGAGAGAAATGAAAAGTAATTTCACAAAAATCAGAAAAAAACAAGAAGCCTGTCCACTCTCTCCATATCTATTCTGTATAGCACTTTAAGCCTTAGGTAGAGCATTAAGACAACTAAAGGACATCAAAGGAAAAAATTGGAAAGGAAGAGGTCAAAGGATCCTTAATTGTAGGTGATATGATAGTATACGTAAGTAAGAAAAAGTTTCCACCAGGAAACTCCTACAGCTGATAAACACTTTAAGCAAAGCAATTGGATATAAGATTAACTCATAAAAATCAGTAGTCATTCTATATAGAAATAACAAATGGACTGAGAAAAAATCATGGAAATAATACCTTTCACAATAGCCTCAAATAATATAAAATATTTTGACATAACTCTAACGAAGCAAGTGTAAGGCTCATATAAAACTAAAGGCATTGAAGAAAGAAATTGAAGAACATATCAGAATATAATAAGATTTCTCATGTTTTGGAGTCACTAGAATTAATATAGTAAAATGGCTATCATGCTGAAAGCAATCTACACATTCAATACAATCCACATTAAAATTATAACATAATTCTTCACAGATCTCAAAAGGAAAAATTTCAACTTCATATGGAAAACAAAAAAACCCAGGCAGCTAAAACAATCTTGAATAATAAAAGAACTGTATGAAGTATCAGCATCCATAATTTCAAGATGCAATAAGTAATAAAAACAGAACTATAAATAATAAAAACAGCATGAGGTTCATACAAAAATCTAACAGGTCAATCAGTGGAATTGAAATGAAGACCTGGACATAAATCCATAAGCCTATGAATACCTGAGTTTTGATAAAGTAATTAGATATATACACTGGGAAAAAGACAATGTATTCAACAAATGGTACTGGTTAATCTAGATGGTTGTATGTAGAAGAGTCCACATATATCCATATTCATCAGGCTGTACAAAACTCAACTCTAACTGCATCAAAGACCTCAACATAAAAGAAGATATATTCAACCTGATAGAAGAAAAGTGGGAATAGTCTTGAAGTCATTGGCACAGGAGATGACTTTGTGAACAGAACACCAACAAAACAGACACTAAGATCAACAATTAATAGACAGTACCTTATGTAACTGAAAACTTGTGTAAGGCAAAGCACACCATAATTTGGACAAAGCAGCAGCCTACAGAATTGGAGGAGATTTTTACCAACTCCTCATCCAATAAAAAGCTAATATTAGAAATATTTAAAGAACTCAAGAAACTAGATATCAAGAAAACAAATAACCCAATTAAAAACATGGTTCAGATCTAAACAGAATTCTCAAAGGAGGAAACAATGGCAGTGAAACATATAAAAAATATCTTCAACATCCTATGATTCTCACACCTATGAGAATGAATAAGATCAATAAAACAAGCGACAGCTCATGCTGGCAATAATGTGGAGTGAGGAGAATATGCATTCATTGCTATTTGAAGTGGAAATCAGTGTGGAAAATCCTAAGATGATGGGAATTGATCTACTTCAAGATCCATCTATACCACCCATGGATATATACCCAAAGGACAATTCATCCTACCTACAAGGCATTTGTTCAACCATGCTCACTGCTCCTTTATTCATAATAACCCAGAATTGAAAACAACTTAGATGTCCCACAACAGGAGAATGGATAAAGAAAATATGGTACATTTATACAATGCAGTATTACTTACTTAAAATATTGAAATCATAAAATTCATAGGCAAATGGATAGAATTAGAAAAAAATCATTCTGATTGAGATAACCAAGACCCAGAAACACAAATATGGTGTGTGCTTGCTTATGTATGTTAAGTCAACAATCAAGCTACAATTCATAGAACTACAGTGGTTAAGTATAAAGCCAGGAACTTAGGGCAGACATATAGATCACCCTATCAAAATTGATAGATAATTATTGATTTATGGGTAGGGAACAGGAGTATCATAGAGAGAGGAGGAAAAGAGGAGTGAGGGAGGGATTATGGGGAGTGATAGCAAAATTTGAAGGGTACTGTGGAAAACTAACACAGTAGAAGCTTCCTAAAGTCTACACGTACATAAAGAAGATCTAAATGAAATTGCCAAATAATGGAGGAGACAGAGCCCTCCCTAGATGTCTCTGGTAACCAAATGAATCTTTCAGTACTGGGAATGGATTACATCTGATTGTGCTGTTGGCCAAAGGAGTCTCATGGGAACTCCCTAACTCTCCAGGCTTTTGCCATATCTATAAGGCATTCTCTACAAACTGATGACAAGGTTCCATTGCTGGAGACAACACCAAAACAAGTCATTGGACCTGGAGAATTTGAGCTGGTGCTTACATAGAGCCACCACACCTAACTGCTAGCATCTTTGGTACAGATAAGTATTACACAAGCTACCAAAGGAAAAAGTTAAACAACGACCCAGCCACAAACTCTTTGATCTACAATGGTTTTTTGCCTGCAAGTTATGCTAGCATAATGGTGGCACAAAGTTTCTGGAAGTAACCAACCAATATCTGACTTGACGCAGGACCCTCCAGGAAATACAACCCATACTTTACAGTGATTGAGTGACCAAGAACCTGAGACTAGATATCTCAGGGCCTAGGAACAAACCAAATACTAATGTCCTAAAATACAAGCAAAAGTAGCAATAAAAGTACTCCTAAGAACATTCTTTGATGTTCATAGATAAGAGTCTTGCACTGTCATAATCAGTGAAGCTTCTCCCTTCAGTAGATGGGTACAAATACAGAGACCCACAGCCAGTTATTATGCAGAAAGCAAGAGACCTTGAAATACGCTTGCCCTAAATGGAAGGTCTCCATCAAATCCCTCCTCTCAGAGCTCAGGTAATCATGTAGAAGAAGAGGCAAAATAAAGTATACTTTGCATATGTATTACGGCTTCCATTTTATTTTTTTTTGTGGGATTTCTGGGTGTGCAAATAAGTGGATTTCTGTTACTTGTGCCTTCTCTTGGGATCTTTTCCTTCTATTTCTTTGGATTTCTTCCAAAACCCATGTGTTAGTTTTGTTTTTCTTATTATATTACATTTTATTATTATCTCATAAAAGTCTGTTTTCTAGTGAAAAGGGCTGGATTGGATGGGAATGGAAGTGTGGAGGATCTGGGAGGAGAGAGGGAGGGCAAACTGTAATCAGGATATATCATGAGTGAAAAAATCTGTTTTCAATAAAAGGGAAAGAGAATTATGATGGTATATATTTGGAAAATCTACATGTTGATTTTGATACCCACTTGTGTCATCACACATGAAATTTTCACACCACTGTCAATATCCTAACTTAATTACATGGCTGCAAAGATCAGCAAAAATGATGGGGTGTTTTTTGTTGTTGTTGTTTGTTGTTTAATGTCCTTATGGAAATCGGTAGTCTATATGGATTTCACTTTTCAAACATTTCATAAGAAATGATTACCTGCCCCAAAAAAACACATTATAATTAGTATGTAATGTATTTTCAAAAACTAATAAAAATTAACTATTTACGTTCCCTCTTGCTGATGTCAAATATGTGTCCTTAATGTCAAAGTTAAGATGAACTTGTAAAGAAAAAGTATTAAATCTTGCTAAGCCATTAATACTTGCAGAAGTATAGCTCCTCTTGGCCGAGTGTGTGCTCAGTATCTGACAGCAACACATTATAAAACTCCAGTTCAGCTTACTGAGCAGAGCAGCAAGCAATACTGTGGAGTTTAACTTGCAAACCTGTAACAGCCATATGGCACCTCTGTGGAGCATGGTATATATCAAACTGACAGACAGAGCCTTTGAGTAAGAGTTGAATTTATTTATTTGCGCAAAAACCAAGAGGAATTTAGCTTGAAGAACAATCAATACATGTTGGGGCTAGTCTGATCATTTTACTATTTTGCTATTAATTTATTTCCCAAGGAGTTTTCAGAAATGATTCCTATGAGCTGAATAGTAAGCATGTAAGGACTGTGAATGAGTCTCACATGCTACGTGAAGAAAATCTGGGACTGAAGTCAACCATGCTCAATTTTATATTTATGAGAATAGGAGATTGTTGCTTTTATTTATTTTGTTTATTTTGTTGTGTATCCTTCCAGTTTTCAATATGTAGTCACAGAGTGGAAAGAATTTCAAATCTGCTTTTCTCACATTAATATTTGTTTCTAGTGTCTTCAGATTTTAACTTTTATTATTGGTTTTTTTGAAAGGATCTCAAAGTTACACAAAAGTTATGAGCACAACACAAAGTATTTTTTCTTTATTATTTCAAAGTGTCGACTTCTGTCCCACAACTCCAGACACACCAAGGGCATTGTTTTCTTTTCTTTTTTTTTTTTTAAAGGATTTACTTTTCTTCAGACCTTAATACAACCCTAAATATTAACATCATCAATATTTACAAAGCTGATATTTAAGCTCCCACCCATGTCTTCCCAGCTATTTTTTGTTTGTTTGTTTGTTTGTTTGTTTTGAGACAGATTTTCTCTGTGTAGTTTTGGTGACTGTCCTCGATCTCACTCTGTAGACCAGGCTGGCCTCAAACTCACAGGGATCCACCTGGCTCTGCCTCCCAAGTGCTGGGATTAAAGGTGTGCACCACCGCCGCCCGGCTCCACCTATTTTTAAAATATACTTAATGGCAAAAACAAAACAAAAAAATCCTATTAGTTTAGAATCTATAATAAAACTGATCTCTTTGACTCCCATTACTCTGTAACTCTTTCTTGGGCTTTCTTTGGCATTTAAATGCAGAAACCTTAATAAATAGAAGTGAATACTTCAAAGAAAAATATAGTCAGAGATACTTAATGTACTTTGGTTTACTTTTGGGATTTCCTTATGTAATTTTCTTCCCCGTTGTTCTAGGTTCAGGCACAGTTTACTGTCTGTCCCTTGTACTATGCTTAAGATCCTGCACCAGCTCCAACAGCTCACTTAGAAGTCTGCATTCCTCAATCAGCATGGAAGCAAATTTTTCCTGTCATCAACACATGATTAGTAGAATGATATTTCCATGAAGGAAATGGAAGACAGAGGACACTGAAGATCAAATACTTGTCATCTGTCACATCTGATTCCTTATTTTTCTTGTTAGGTCATTTTTAAAATTGATTCCTTGAGCACTTATACAATTCATTTTGTTTGGATTTATCCCTACAAACCCCCCAAAAAATATCCATTCTCCCTTCCCTACCAACCCATGTTTATAATAATGGGCAATACAGAAAAAGTAGTTTTCATGATGGCATAACTGGTATGGACCTTTGGTACTGGTTAATCAATCATGATCTTCCCAGGAATGAAATAATTTTTTTAAAAAGTCTACTACATTTTTTTGTTCAATCTGTGTAAGCAAAAAAAAAATGTGAACAAACGAAAGAAAGGGTGCATTGGATTATAAAGATATGGAATCTTGGCCTGTGAACCAATATCCAGACTCTGCCAATTTTCAGATCCAGAACCACTTGAATGAAAGGATGGCCAAGATCCCCCTGAAAAAGGACCTAAAGTATCAAAGAGTTTTACTGTTAGACTTTCTCCATCCTCCCCAAGAGGGACCTATGACCTTTTACACTGAGGGAAGGAAACAATAAGACTTTCCTGGGTCTATTGGATACTTGTTCTGATTTGATACTAATTGTAGAGACCCCACAAAACCTTGTGGCACTCTGGGTTTATGGAAGTCAGGTGATTAATGGAGTTTTCATTGAAATTTGACTCACAGGTAGTCAAGTAGGTCGCCTGATTCATCCTGTGGTTATCTGCTCAGTTCCAGAATGTATGATTAGTAGAGTTGTACTTAGAAGTTTTAGTGGGCCTATGTGGACTTTGAATTCTGCCTAGTACTCACTTGGTTTTGTTAAACTGGCCCTTATACCAAGGTACTAGGGAAGCTGCTAGCTTTGAGTGGGAACTGGATCAGAAGATGGCTCTTCAATAGGTCTAGAATGGCATGCAGGCTTCTCTGTCATTTGGACCACAGGAGCTATCAGAATTGATGATACTTGAGATGTCAGTGACAGAAAGAGATGCTATTTGTAGTCCTCAGCAGGCTCCTGTAGGTGAATCATGTAATTTCCTTTCAAACATGCTCTACCATGATCTGTAGACAACTAGTCTTTCCTTGACAGACAGCCTTGGCCTTCTATTGGGCCTTAGTAAAAACTGAATATTTGATAATGAGCCACTAAGCTACCATGTTGCCTGAGCTAGCCCACCTAGCCATAAATTTGAATATTCACAATGGCAATGATAGATATAGATACATAGACATAGATAGATACAGATATAGATATTGGTCCAAGCATGTCCTGAGGTCACAAGCAAGTTATATGGAGAAGCTGGCAAAACCAGATGTCTATGGTTTCTTCTACTGTTACTATGCTTTCTGCTCAAAGTGTGTACCTATAGCCTCATGGAATATACCCTATGATAGGCTGACTGAGAAAGAGAAGACTAGGGCCTGATTTACTGATGGTTCTGTATACTCTACAAGTGCCACCCAGAAATGGACAGCTGGAGCATTACCAACCCTTTCTGAGACAATGTTGAAGGATATCTGTGAACAGAAATTATCATAGGGGCAGAAGACATGGTCATGGAGTTTGCTTAAAAGGAGAAATGCACAGGTGTTTGTAATTGTTTACTCACTCATAGACTGTAGCCAATGGATTTTCTGTGTGGCCAACTACTTGGGAAGAATGTGGTTGGAAAATTGATGAGAAAAATATTTGGAGAAGAAGTGCATGAATAGATCTCTCTAAGTGGGTGAAGGATGTGAAGATGTTTATGTTCCATTTAAATGATAATCCAAGGGTGACTTCAGCAGAAGATGTTTCATAATCAATTGATAGGATGATGCATGCTGTGGATAGGCAATTTATTTCCTTGGCAATTACTGTCATTGCCCAGAGGGTACATGTATAAAGTGGCAATGGTGGCAAAGGTGTAGATTATGCATGTGCCTGACATGGACTTCTACTAACCAAGGCTGACCTTGCTACACCTGCTTCAGAGTGCCAGATCGGCCAAAGACGGAAAACGACAAGAATCTTTGGTTGACTAGCCAGTGACCTGGCTGCAGTTTGACTACATCGGACCACTTTCTTTACAGAAAGGGTAAGACTTTGTCCTTACTGGGATAAAGAGTGATTTTCGTTACAGATTTTCCTTTCTTGCATGTAATGTTTCTGCCAAAACTATCATCAGTGGACTTACAGAATGCTTTATTCACTGTCATGGTATTCCACACAGCATTACTTCTGATCAAAGTACCTACTTCACAGCCAGAGAAGTTCACTTCACAGCCAGAGAAGTACAAGAGTGGGCAAACACTTATGGATTCCACTGCTATTGCTATGTTACCATCATCTCAAAGCAACCGGCTTGAAGACAGTAGACAGCAGGGGGCAGCAGAATGGAGGGCTGAACGATGATTCTCCAGAAGGCTTTGAATCAGTGTCCAGTATATGGTATGGTTTCTCCCGTAACCAGAATTCACAGGTCCAGAAATCAAGGGATGGAAACGGAAATAGTTCCATTCACTATCACCCTTAGTGACTCCCTTAAAAAACGTTTGCTTCCTGTTTCTGTGACCTTAGGTTCTCCTGGCCTAGACATTTTGGTTCCAGATTGGGGAGTATTCTTGCTAGGGGACACAATAAACATTCCACTGAGCTGGAAGTTCAGACATCCAACTGGCCGCTTTAGATATCTGATGCCCTGAAACCAACAGGCTAAGAAAGAAATAACAGTGTTAGGAGGCATGATTTATCCAGGATACCCAGGGGAACTTGAATTGCTTTTCCACAATGGTGATAAGGAAGATTATGTCTGGAGTGAAGGAAATCTCTTTGGTATTACCATGTCCTGTGATTAAAGTCAATGGGAAACTATAATAGCTAAGTCCTTGCAGGATTAAAGAAGGCGTATAGCCTTCAGTAATGAATGTACAGTCTCTACTCTAGAAAAAGAATAAAGACCTGCTGAGGTGCTTACTGAGGTTACAGAAAATACAGAATGGGTACTAGAGGAAGGTAGCTATAAATACAGGACAAGGGCATGTGATCAGTTGCAGAAATGATGATGGTAATTGACATGAGTGTTTCTGTCCAATTTTCTTAAGAATAGGTTTATACTTATACACACATCAAGCAGATATTTGTGGCTTATTTCTTCTCCTTTTTCATTTAATGTAACATAGATTGAGATGATATCAGTGGTAATATTTATATTTATGTTATGAGACTCTAAAAGACTAAGCATTTCTACGAATTATGAAATATATAATATGTGTGTAATTGTGTGTGGGATGGTTGTATCAAGTTAGGCAGAATTATGATCTGCTTATTATTTTCATTGTAAATTAGGCATGGCATAAGAAGATGCTATTGTGTGTCAAACAGACAAGTGGTGGGCTAATGTTGCTTCTCAACTTGACTACATCTGGAATCAACTAAACCCCAAGTAGCTGGGAATGTCTGTGGGGGATTTTCTTGATTGATCATTCATATTGGAAAAACACACCCTATATCTGGGTCATAACTTCTGGTTGCAGTACACACAAAAGGACATGAAGAAAGAAAGCTTTTATATTTTGGCTGGTTTCTCTCACTGGCATTACAACTGACTTCTTCATGAGTCCAAAGCAGACTAAAGACTAGGAGCTCTCTAGGAATTTCCTGGGATGCTAGCACCAGCTTTGGACTGAACGGACATCCAGTCTTATGGACTGAACCATTGATGGATTGCTGGCCTTTCCCTTGGAAAATAGCCATTGCTGGACAAAACAGACCACAGCTTTAACCTTCTCTATGCATTTTATATATATACACATACTATCATTTTCTTCCTTTAGAGAATCATGACAATAAGGCTTCCTTGGAATGCCCCCTGCCATGGCCTATTTTTAATTTCCTAACCTCTAAGGATATTCCACTGATCTATATCTGCAGATTCAAAGATAACTTTCACAAAGAGAAAATGTGTGATGTTAGACTTTCTGAGTTTGAATTACCTCAGAATGATTGTTTTCAGTTCCATCCATTTACTTAGTAATTTCCATTTTATAAATATGCCACATTTTCATTATCCATTTATCAGTTTATGGACATCTAGGCTGTTTCCATTTCTTGATACTTTCTTTATCAACAGGATTTTCATATTCTTCCATCCTAATCAGATCAAATGGCCTCAGATTTTTGCCAAGTGACATCCAAGAAAGGAAGAAACTAAGTGAAGGAGGCATATTCAGTAACTATACCAGTGCATACACAGGTACAGCTTTTATTTTGGAGGACATATTAGAAGGAATACTCTCATGACAACAGATGGTTTGAAGTGATTTTACAGGTTATTAATTCATTTTGTGAATTATTTCCCACTGACAATAATTAATTAATACACATTAGTGTTGACTGGACAAGTTTGTCTTTAGAAATGAGAAGAAAAAGCAATTGCTCTTTTGGCTCTCTTAGTAAAAATGGTACTACAGAATGACAATAGCAATATGAAACTAGTATCAGCAGCAAAGTATTGTAGCATAAACTCCATGACAGCCCTTTCTGTATTTGTTGTTTTTTTATGAATGGTCTTAATGAACATTCTTTATATCTTTTGTATTTAGTACAGTATATTTGCAATGCATGTATGCATGAGTGTATGTGTGTATGCACCTTGTTTTTTAAAAATAAAAATTGAGTGTGTAAAACTGTGGTTTAAGATTAGAGAATCCAACCATTGTTAGTTGTACAACCAATAAATGTGAATAGTGTGTGTGGTAGTATCCTGGGATAGCTTTTAGGATGCCCAGGTTTATTAAGTACTTTGTCTTTACTAACTCATCATAACCAAGGCAACACACTCTCATTCCTAGTAGCCAGGGCAATATACCGAAGGGAAACAAAAAGTGGAACCTCTGTTGAGTTTGTCAACATCATCTGCAGAAATTTTGTGCTTTCCTTATTTGTGTGGCTTTTTATTCAGATAAAGTCATTTAACAGAAACAGATAACTTGTACAAGACGTGCACACACACACACGTACACACACACAAACGCTTAAAATGCTTCGTGCCTTGTTTTATTGTTTTTATTTTCAAGTGAGACAAATTTGTAAACTGCTACTGTTTTCCTGTTTTTATGAGCTTTACTTTCCTAGAGATCGTTCCAATAGAAGTTAGGAATAATCATATCCTTTAAGGTAGGAAATACCTCTAGAAACCTGAGAAGGGAGATGATACAGAAAAGAGAGAAGGCATGATGGTTGAGAAACAGAGATAGAAGTGTGGTATTCATGGCCCTGCATATAGAGCAACTCCTGTAGAAGTGGGGCCTGTGGGGCAATATAGCACCTGAAAATAATTAACAACTATAAACTAAATCTTGCTGCTCAGGTCTCACATAGGAATCCTCATTTATGAAACTCACCTGTGAGATTTCATCTGCAATGTATTAATTAAAGCCAATCTTTAGGATTCTAGTTATGGCTATGTCAGAAAGTTTCCATCTTTAGTTATAATCATGTATATATTATCTCCCTGCCACTGATATTCCAAGTATATTGATTTAATTATTTCTGGTTCAAGAAATACCCATTATATGTGAAAATTCAGCATATTATAAACTTGTAACTTTTATTAATGTTCTAATTGATTTATACACATGATGCTGCTATGTGATGACCTTCTTTTGACACTTCATCAGAATCAGCTCTGATTGAAAATTGCACAGCAGTCATTTCCCACCATGTCCTGAACTACCATCTGGCTGTGCTTCTCCAGATCTCAAAAATTCATGATTGACACACAGAGACCTGTGCCAGGGTCCATGTCAGGTGGGTTTCTCCACCTGCTCTCTTTGCAGGAAATAGATTAGAAATTCTTAGTTCAGATTGAATATATTGAAGTCAAATGAAGATAAATAGGACTTATCCTGTTTCCTCTAAGTGTGAACTGTGGAGGGAGAGGGAAAGGTATAGGGCAGGGTTGGGATAGACCATGGGTCCTTAAAAACTGCCTTGAGTATTTTTGTAGAAAAAATTCTTTCTCTAAATTTCAAGGCACCTACTTCCATTTTTTTTTTAATAAATCACCTTTTTAGCAATTCCTTAAGAACTCCACACAATGTATTTAGATTATATTCTCTGCCTTCACAAACTTCTGTAGATCTGCTCAGGTCTGACCTGACCTGTTTTGAGTTCTCCTCTGTATTTTTAAATCCCCAGAGTCTGATTCATGTTGTCCAACTACTGTTGATTGTGAGGTCTGCCTCAGAATGTGACCAACCTACCATGGATGTGTTGGTTAGTTTTTTGCCCAGTTAACACAAATTAGAGTGACCCGAAAGACCTAAATTGAGATATTACCTCCAACAAACTGGCCTTCAAGAATGCATTTGGAGTACCTTCTTGATTGATTAATTGATGTAGAAAGGTCCTGCCGACTGTGGGTGGGGTAACCCTGGACAGGTGGTTCTTGGTTGTATAAGAAATCAAGATGTGCAAGCCATAAGATGTAAGACAACAAACATCATTCCTCCAGGGTTTATGACTCAGTTCCTGCCTTGAATTCTTCCCTTGACTTTCCTCAGGGATGGAAAATGAAGTCTAAACTGATATAAATCTTTTCTTAACTGATTCTGTGGTAGTTTGAAAGAAAATGGCCCCCAATGGAGTGGCACTATTGGAGGTGTGGCCTTGTTGGAGTAGGTATGGTCTTGTCAGAGGAAGTGTGTCACCATGGGAGTGGGTTTTGAGTCTTTTTCTCAAGCTTCACTCAGTGTAACAGTCAGTCAACTTCCTGTTGCCTGCAAGAAGTGGGACACTTCACTATTTCTCCAGCACCGTGCCTGCCTGCATGCCTCCATGTTACAGCCATGATGATAATAGATTGAACCTCTGAATTATAAGTGAGCCACCAAAATTAAATATTTCCTTTATAAGAGTTGCCAGGTAATGTCTCTTCACAGCAATAGAAACCCTAACTGAAACAGATTCTAACTGTGATATTTCTCACAGGCATAGAAAATGATAACAAAACTAGGACATCCTTAAAGAAAACTGACTCTCCCTCTCCTAGCAGTTACTGAATGCTGAAACTCCCTAGCTGCTGGTGACACATTGTGCCCATAATACACTTCCATGCTGGTACTTTGTCTGGCTTGAACTTGTGCATATCTTGTGCATATGGTCTCTATTGTTGTGTGTTTTTATTTTCAACTTCCCTGCTGTGTCCAAAATACAGTTTCTTTTAAGCCATCCACCACTTCTCTCTCTTAGAATCTTTTATCTTTTGCCACCTTTCTCCCTGAAGATCTCTGAACCTCAGAATGAGAGTGTGAAATGTACATCCCATTTAGAACTGAGCACTCCTCAGTATCTTTTTTCCCCACACAGTTGACTACTTGAGGCTTTCTATATTATTTGAGGGGATGTACTTCTTGCCATGTGTAGCCAAAGACAGGATAACATTTATTTTATGTTTCCAGTGATATCTGCTTAGTTAGAAAACTTAGAAGTTGTGATGTTAATCTTGATTGTCAACTTGATAATATTTAAAATCAAAATGGAAGCAGATATCTGGTATGGATTTGAGGGAATTTCTGAACTAGATCAGCTCAAGAACTACCCTAGACATGGGCTACAGCAACACATAAGCTGGGGTCAATGAAAAGGACAAATGGACGCTGAGTACTAACATCTCTCTCTCTCTCTCTCTCTCTCTCTCTCTCTCTCTCTCTCTCTCTCTCTCTCTCTGCTTTCTTCATAAGATTGCCATGTGTCTAAACACCACAAACTCAAGCCATCCAGACTTTCCTACCGTGATGGTTTGTACCCTCAAACTGCAAGCCAGAGAAACCCTTCTTTAAGTTGCCTTTGTCAGGTATTTTTGTCTCAACAAAAGGCAAAGTCGCTAATATATAAAACAAGTGCTGAGGTTTCAAAGAGGAACAAGGGAATTAGGTTAGAGGCCACTCGTGTCATATTTAACAAAGAATCACTCTATATTCTGCCATGTTTTGAGAAGTGAATGAGGGTTGATATAAGAGTACAGGATAGCACTCAAGATGCATCTTGTGTACTGCTAACTTTTCACATCCAGATTTACGGTGAAAGAGAGAGCAAAGGAATTTTAAATGCATAATTTCGAAAAAAGGAGCTTGAGTAAGTTTAACCTTTTGTATTTAAAGCTACTGTAATTGTTAAAGAAATTACTGCTTTTAAAGAAAATCCTGTGGATCTGCTTTGGACCAATAGGCAATGTTTCTCCACAGCAAGACTCCACACACACTTTTGTGACAACCACGATTCATTTGAAAGGAGAGAGCTTTAACTGAGAATTCTGCTGAAGGGGTTCCATTCTCAAAATCAAGGACATAGGAAAAATTTCTCCAAGGTAAGCATGCAGAAGCTGATGTAACTGGTCCAAGGATCTAGTCTCCATTCTGAGCTGGCAACAATGCTTGGCAGCAGTGTCCATCCAGTATGAGTTCTGCGGACATAAAAGATGCAAGATTGAGTAGAGTCATAGAGTGTTGTTTCATGGTTCCATAAAGTTACTAAGATCAGGAAATACATGGCAGAGTCAGGATCCCAAGAGACCATTGTTTGAAGCTGTGGAGATGAAGCCAACAATGCAAGGAGACCACAGGGTATTGTAGTCATCAGGACAGACAAATAGTCATCAAGGAAAGCTTCAGGCATAGAGTAGAGCAGACCAAGAGAAATGCTATACCACAGGTAGCAGAACTGGAAGGGCATGGATACATATGCTCTCTGGAGCTGAGCTGATTTTATAAGAGACCCCAAATGCCAAATACAGAACCATATGGTGACATTACTCTGCTGTGTTTCAGTCTTACGTTGTTCTGATCTTTTTTTGCCTATACTGTCATTCCTCCCTTTTAGAATGGAAAAGTTTATTCTGTGTCTATATAATGCTAAGCTATTAAAACTTAAAAAATATGTAAGTTTTATAAGATCTCATCAGTAAGAGATTGCTTGAGTCCCAGAATATCATTTGGAATTTTTTTTTTTCTGAGACAGTGTTTCTCTGTGTAGCTTTGCACCTTTCCTGGAACTTGCTTTGTAGACCAGGCTGGCCTTGAACTCACAGAGATCCGCTTGGCTCTGCCTCCCGAGTGCTGGAATTAAAGGCGTGCACCACCACTGCCCAGCTCTCATTCTCTCATTTGGAATTTTAATTATTGTGGAAACTAATAAAGTCTATAAATGAATTTTGACCAGAGGTGGCCATGACCCTATAGTGATTGTGGCTTAATAGTGACATGTTTGTGTATCATATGTACAAAAGGAGGTGTTTTAATGATTAAGCTTAAGTGTCAACTTGATGGCATTTTAAACCACAAACCTCTGGGTATTTATGTCTGTAAGGGAATTTCTACACTAGCCTGAGATGAGAAGGCCCACCGTAAATAGGGGTGTTACCATCCCATGGACTGAGGTCCTAGTCTACATAGAGAGCACAAAGTGATCTGAGTACCAAAAATCTTTGTTTGCTTCTTGCCCAATGTGACCGACTGCCTCTGCTACTGCCATTATGACTTTCCTGCAATGACAGACTGCTCCATCAAAATGGGACCCAAATGAAACTTTCTTCCTTAAGTTGTTTTTAATCAGGTATTTTTGTCACAAACCCTGGAAGTGTAATGAGTATACTATTGTCCTCCTGTATTGCACAGAAAAGGAGAGAGAGACAAAATGGACTTTCTAGACCTTTCACTGTATGCTGAATGTGGAAAAGTATCAGACTGTGGGATATACTGGTACTGGTAGGAAATTCATGGCTTTGGGTTGAATTGACAAGAATATGAGTATGGAAAGCCACATTAGTGGAGAGTAACATTTTGTATTTTCCAACATAGCCGGAAGTTAGGTAAATAGTACCTAAGAGGCAAAAGGCGCAGTTTCAGTCATCCAGAGAAACAACCGTTATGCAATAATTAGCCTGTTCTGGCTTGCTACCTCCTTTGCTAAAGTCAAGGAAGGCTTTCATTTCCCTTTTCTGCCCTCCTAACCAGGAAAGGTAGTGACAGACAAGACAGAGGGGCTATGCTAATTATAGTAATTAAGATTCTTTATGCTTTCTCCTATTTCTCGTCTCCTGTCAAGACACTAGAGCCATAGAGACAAAGTGCATCAGATACAGGAAGAAATGAAGGTTTTATTTTAATATGAAAGTTTATAACTAATTGGAGCACACCTTCAATATTGAAATACCATGCTTCTAATTACTATAAAATGAGTAGAAACTTACTGAAAACTAAAAAAATACTGAGATTCACTGCATAGGTGCATTTGCATTAATATTATTGTTTCTTATTCCACAAAACTATCTGTTCTAGTTAAATGACCATGAACATCCACTTATAATTTTTGGGTTTCAGTCCGAAACCATGGTTTTTAAATTAAGCCAGCAAAAGTTACAATCAATAGAAACACATGAAGGACAGCAAAGAGTTGACAGAGTGGACATACATTTTTCTGTCTTCAGTCTGTAAAGAAGAAAAATGAATCCACTGGTTGGATGTGCAGGTCAATGCTATGTAGCTAAATGCTTCAATTGAACTTAGGACAGAAGGTGGGTCATACATGGGATTTATCTCAGCCATTAGGGGATAGGAACTGACATGAAATGTCCCATGTTGAACCACACGGTTTATAATAAGGAAAGAGTGGGATATGGCCAAGCCAGAGGCAAATGGCTGAAATAGGACATAGGTAGGGTTTGGCAAAGAAAAATGGAGGTCTGTAGAGGTCAATAACGCCATGAGCAGAAATATTGTTGAGATGTTATTTCCTTTCATGAAAATAACATATATATCTCAATTTGGTCCAAATCTGCTCATTATCAAGTTTACAGAATTATCTCACCAAATTGATTATCAACTGGAACATGAACTCAAAATGCTTTCTTGTCCACTTACTAACAATAGTCTATAAAATTTTATGTTCCTCAAATATCTTGAGGTTTCTTGATAATTTTCAATAAGTAAATTATTATTTTTTATATAAATATTTTTATTTTATAATTAATTTTACGTATTTGCCATGGATTCCCCTGTTCTCCCTCCTCCCACCCCCCAGCCTTCCCCCTCAATCCACCCCCCATTCCTACCTCCTTCAAGGCAAGGTCTCCCATGGGGAGTCAGCAGAGCCTGGTAGATTCAGTTGAGGTAGGTCCAGTCCCGTCCTCCCTGCACTAAGGCTGAGAAAAGTGTCTCAGCATATGCCTTAGGTTCCAAAAAGCCAGATCATGCACCAAGGACAGGTCCTGGTCCCACTGCCTGGGGGCCTCCTAAACAGTTTAAGCTCATCAACTGTCTCACTTATCCAGAGGGCCTGGTCCAGTTCCATGGGGGCTCCTCAGCCATTGGTTCACAGTTCATGCATTTTTACTAGTTTGGCTATTTGTCCCTGTGCTTTTTCCAATCATGATCTCAATATCACTTGCTCATACAATCCCTCCTCTCTCTCACCAGGTGAACTCCTGAAGCTCCACTTGGGGTTTGGCCATAGATCTCTGCATCTGCTTCCACAAGTCACTGGATGAGAGTTCTATCATGACAGTTAGGGTGTTCGGCCATCTGATCAACCAACCAGAGTTGGTCAGCTCAGGCACTCTCTCAACCATTGCTTTCAAATGGTTAAATTCTATAGTAATCACAGTCATTGAATTCTAGGAAGTCTTTAATTTCTTTCTTGACCCAGTCATAACTCAGTAGAGAATCATTCAGTTTCCATGAGTTTGTGGGCTTTCTGTTGTTTTTGTTGTTGAAATACAGCTTTAATCTATGGTGATCTGGTAGAATGGAGGGGTGGAGGGGGCTCTTTCCATTTTTTTTTTTTTTTTTTTTTTTTTTTTTTTTTTTTTTTTTTTTTTTTTACATCTGATGAGACTTGCTTGGTGACTAAGTATGTGGTCAGTTTTGGAGAATGTTCCATGGAGTGCTGAGAGGAAAGTATATTCTTCTGCATTTGGGTGAAATGTTCTGTAGACATCTGTTAGGTCTGTTTGGGTTGTAACTTCTGTTAACTCCTGTATTTTTCTGTTTAGTTTTTGTCTGGATGGTGTATCCATTAGGGAGAGTGGAGTTTTGACATCTCCAACTATCAGTGTGTGAGGGTCAGTATGTGGTTTAAGCTTTAGTAATGTTTCCTTTACAAACATGGACTGTCAATGTAATGGTGCCTAACAGTATTCTGCTGTACTCATATATTGGTGCCTATCCCAATTGTCATCAGAGAGGCTTCCTTTAGCACTGATGGAAACAGATGCAGACCAACAGTTAAATACTAGGCAGAGCTCAGGAAATCCTGCTGAAGAGAGGGAGGAAGGATTGTATGAGCCAGAGGGATCAAGATCATCACACACACACACACACACACACACACACACAAAAAAAAAAAAAAAAAAAAAAAAAAAAAACCCACAGAATCGAGTAACCTGGGCTCATAGGGGCTCACAGAGTCTGAATCAACAGTCAGGAGCCTGCTTGGAACTGTCCTAGGCCCTCTGCATATATATTGTGGTTGTGTAGTGTGGTCTTTTTGTGGAACTCCTCATAGTGGGAGCAGGGACTGTCTTTGACTTTTTTGTTGGACTCTGTTCCTCATATTGGGTTGCCTTGCCTAGCCTTAATACAAGCAAAGGAGCTTAGTCTTACGACAACTTGATATGCCACGTTTTGTTGATATCTATGGGATATCTATGTTGATATCTATGGGATATGCCTGTCCTTTTCTGAACAGAATTGGAGGAGGAGAAGATTGCAGGGGCAGAAGGGAGATGGGGCAAGAACTGAACTAGGAGGAGAGGAGGGAGGGGAAACTGTGTTCAGGATGTAACATAAATAAATGAATTTTTTAATTACTAAATTAATTTTAAATAATAAAAATTTTTTAAAAAATCACAGTCTTTTTAGGCAAAGGTCTTGCTGAAAATACCTTTAGACAAAATCAAGGCTAAGTGTCACTTAGAAAGTTTTAACTTTGGTGTTAACTATGTCTGTTTTGAGTAGTAGAAAATTAGCAGTCCCAAATGACATAGTTTATAAGTATTTCATGTCACTGTTTAGTTAGGGGATTGCTCAAGAGGGGCTCTGTGGTGACAATGACAGAGACTAAGCTCAATTTGGGGAGAGGGCTGTATCCACTTTTCCTGGAATGTTCCCTTCAATGAGGTTCTGATCTCTAACTTTGTCATAACACTTTGTCATTGTAACCAATGGCAAGCTATATATATATATATATATATATATATATATATATATATATATATGAAAAACTATATCTATACTGAATATTAACAATGTTTTATTTTCGCTATTCCCTGGTTGTATAACCCAACTGCCAAGGACAGAGGATTAATTAATACTTTTTGATTAGTTTCTTGAGTAGTCTACAGATGAGTGTGAGGGAAGACATGGATAAAATCTATACACATTTTTATAAAAAGGAGTTGATCATCCAGTGATTTTTGATATCATTGGAGTTCCTAGAACCTGTCTGCTACAGACATAGAAAGAAGGCTCTATTTTTCTGTAAGTACAGAGACTTTTCCTTACATCATCATTATAAAACTGTTAACTGAAAATGATGGCAGATTCCATCCTTTCCATCTAATTAATTCTGACCTGCTGTCTTCATTTTCCTACATCCTTCCCCATGACAAGAATCCTCTTGTAGCCTCTGGTAAAAATTTTTGACACAGACTTATTTTCAATTTGAGAGTCCTTGATAAAAATAGTAATATTATAAAAGCCACAGTGCTAATTTTGTAATGCATAAGGAAACATCCATTTTATTGTATTTGAGAGCAGAAAAAACAAGTACCCAGAGCAGCAATGACTTAGCAAAGTAAAGAACCCCACCGTGAATTAGCCAGTGACATGGATATTAACTGGGAAGCCGTGGCATCCCAAGGACAGGGATGTTGATTCCTTGTTCATAGTCTCTAGATCCTCGATTTCTGACATCATTTTGAACTCAGTGGACTCTCAGAAATGGACCACTCTTACTTAACTCTTGCTGTTTACCCATACTTAAACATGATATAACATCTTTTGCTTAGAAGACAGTTTCTGGTAAGCTAACACTACAGACATACCCTGGGGTTGTAGGTATTATGTAGATCTGAGGGTGCTATGTTAAGAACAGCAGGCTCTTTGATAGCATAAGGAAGTGTGTTTTGATTTTGAACACTAATTTGTCACTTAGAAAACAAAACAAAACCACTGTGAAAAGGACTCAGGAACATGGTGTTACTGCACTAACTACAAGGATGATCTATGGAAGCCTGGTAAAAGTTGGTGCTTTACTAAACAAGGGGGAATGCAGAAACACCCTTGAAAATAGTGGAGGGAAGAAGCTTGAATGTGCACAACCATGGACAATTAGATTGACTATGTCTGGTAGTTCTGGTAAACCTCTGGCTATACAGATTCTATGGGAGTCTCTAAACATATTTTACTTAGCAAAACAGTACAGAATGTTTCAGTGACGGGTTTCTAAGAAATTTGTGAATGTCTGCATAGATACCCTCTGCAGGTGAGGCCTAATTCTTGAAAGATGCTGCCGGAACAGGGTTTCTCATTTCAACAAGTAAGTGGACTGCCTACTTAGTAGGGCCCAGGTGACAGGAATTAATTGTTATGTAAAATATGAGGGAAATGATTGAAATCTGTCTCAAGGTCAGCATAACTGCAAGGGACAGGACTAATCATCAATTCAGTGAGAGTTCATAAAACACAGTGCTCCTTGGAGCAAACTAACTGGACTATCAACAATGACATTGATTCATTCATAAATGCAAACAATACCCCAGAGTGAATGATTAGGAAACCAAGGGAAAGTGGCCCAATAAAAAGTCATTATACTTCTTGAACCAGTTATAACAGCATGTTGACAGATGAAGGGCCTGAAGGTTGAATGGTAGCATCACAGTGAAATACTGTACAAAATAAATAAAGCAGTGATGTCTTGAGTTCTTCTGCAAAAGTCTGGTGTGGTGGCTTATGTTAGAAATGCTCCCTTTCCTGACTGTTTCGGTAGAATGTGGGAGGTGCAGCCTTGCTGGAGGAAGTATGTCATTGAGCTCTGATAGCTCACAGCCTTCCCCAACCTCCAGTTTACTTACTGTGCTTCATTCGTGAAACTGAAGATGCGATCCCTCATCTTGCTGTTGCCATGCTTGCAGCTTGTTGTTGAGCCTTCCTGCCGTGATGGACTCTCATGTCACTAGAAACTTAACCCAAAATAAACTCTTCCTTTCATAAGACGCCTTGGTCATGGTGTCTTATCACAGCAACAGGAAGGTAACTAATAGGCCTGGGAACCATGCTCTGGGACTACATGGTTTTGAGACAATAACTAGAGTATGGCTCAAATTCACTTCATTCTTATTCCATTTTTGCCTAGAGACACATGTGGGGTCATTTCCCAAGTTCCCATGCACATAAATGAGGTTTACTCCACTCCTGTTACTTAGTACTCTCTTTTGGCTACTATTGCCAGATCCCAGCTGCTTATTCTTCTGCTATTTTCCTGTTCAAGATATCCGGAATGGTGCTGACAGCAATTGTCACTGGAGATTTCTCATGCTGGTACTGTTGTTGGCTGAAGCTCTTGTCATATGAAGACTCAGGCGATCTGGTCACCAACTTAGTTAACTAGTAAATCAAAAGTCACTAGTTATATTCCATGTGGAATAGTGAAGATTGATGCTACTTTTAGAGTCCTTGATGGTGTTTTGCTATCATGTTCACTTTATTTCATGGTTGTAACCATTGCAAAAGCTAAGTGATAGTGAAATTTGACTATGTAATGGCAGACATTTAAATAAGAAGCACCACCAAATGCTGTCGCTGCTGCAGACATGGTTAGAACCCATTAGCATATTTATGTATATATTATATGCAATCATCTATTTGAAGAAGACATTCTTTTTCTTATCAGGAAGGTGAATCAAGCAGTTGAAATTTACACGGAATGGAAAACAGTTATATTTACAGTCTTGTTATGGAAGAGATTGACTCTTCTTTCTCTTTCCTACTATTGTCCATAGGGACAAGCATCCTCAGGATATTCAGGAGAAAACCATTTTGTATCATGCACGGTGAGTGAAAAATAACATGTAAAATGACTTGGGAAAAATTATGCTGTCCAACAGTAAGAGTTACAGCTTATGAAGACTTCAGAGCTACACACATTACAGAAGCAGTCACTGATTCAGAAGACGAACACAGTCTAACAACCCTTGGCGGCTCTAATAAAGAGCAATTCATTCCAATTAGTTCCCCTCATCACTAAGAAAGAAGCACAGGCTTGCTCTGGCCTCAAATGACTCAGGGGAATTCATCCTCCACATCTGGATGTATCAGTCTTATTTACTGAGTGGGTCACAAAGGAACCAATTTTGGATGAGAAGATTTAATTCAAAATCAGGCTATCATAGAAACTTGGAAGCAAGTAGCCTTGCTATTTGGGACATGAAAGTCAGCAGATTCCAGATGAGTAGGGAGTAGACTAGCCAACTAATGTTCTTGTCAGTAAAGGTGTGTAAAAAGGACTAAGCAATGTCTGTATGTTCATACACCATGTATGGAGGCTTTCACGGCAACAGAAGGGTTCCTGTAGATCGTCCTTGTCTGTACCACTCTGATGTGACACATTTCAGCTAGTGCACTGAAATCTTACAACCTCTGAAAAACATGGTTCTGTAGCCTATTAGAACCAGCCTTTCCATTAATGAATCACTACACAGGTAACAGATTCACATTGTAATAATTAACCAATCAGTAAATGGCTATTGCTCTCAGCTGTTCACTTAACTTGTGTTTCATTTCCTGTATGTTAGCCCTAGCTGTTCCCATTGGTTAAGGCAGTGTTGTATGGCTGGCATCATCATCTTCATGGCTGTTTGCTACCATGTGAAACAAGACTTGTGAATGCTGTAAGAGAACTGGAGTTCTCAAAGCCTTAACTATTTATTCTCTGCCTCTCTAGAGAAGACTTGCCACCTGCCAATCTTAACGTTTGTGGCTCCTTATGAACTCTGAAATGTTCCCCTTTCTAAGTGACATCATCTGATGGATCCTATATGTTGTGCTGAAAAGCTTTAGGAACTGTTGGGGAGATCACACCCCAATCACAAACAACCCTTACAATTATACATTTGAAGCTGTGAAACTTCTAGCATGAGAGCACTCGAGAGAGTTTATTAAACAAGACGCCTCTACTGAATGACTGAATCACTTCATTTCTGCTGTGCATGAATGTTAATCAGATGTCTGGAGTTATTTATTTATTTTGTCCCTTCTGACATTTCTTTCTGAAAAAAAAAATGTGAAACCAAGAAATGTACAGTTCTAGGATTCAGAAGGGTCCTCTTAAATTTACTTTTTGGTTGATCTGACTAGTTTTATAAAATTAGTTATGCATACTATGTGAACATGTCCTGAGACTGAAAGGTTTCCACTTGCATTCTTTTGCTGCCCGCAACAATGCCTTTAAACAAAGACATTTGTAAGTATTTCCTTTAAAACCAGGTACTTTACTAATAGAGGATATCTTTATCAGCTTATTTTTTTGAGTATATGTGAATTTATATTATATGAATATTGTGCTACAAACTTTAGCACTATATTATCTAAGTGACCTCATAGGCAACAGCACTTCATTGTTTGGATGCATTTAAGTTGCCAAGTGGAGCAGGAGGAGTATGCAGAATGATGAGCTCTGTCTGTGTCACCGGCTCATGCTCATCCTTGTCCACGGACACTGCTTGTCCCCATCAGAATGTGTGCTGAGCACAGCAGAGGATAAACTCATCATGGGAAAACATTGCCCGGGCAGCCTGTCTGGAACAGTATGAATATTGAATTGGCTTTGCAAGCAAATGATGAAGATGAACGGGAGAGATTTGGCCAATGTGCTTTTTACATCACTAACAAACTGTAGGCCCTTTTATCTGTTTTCACCCTGCTGTGTGACATTGGGTAATATACTCCACACCTGCAATAAGCAATTTTTTTCATCTGTAGAAAGGAGGGAATAATAGTATTTATAGCAAATGTCATCTTAAGAATGAAAAGAAATATTGCTTGTGAAATGCTTAATGTGAAGCTTACCAACAAGTGTTCAGATCACTATAACAATCTCCAATGAGCTTCGAGTTCAGCTAATAGTCATTTTTAAAGAAGCTAAATATAATATGGTATGGTAACTGTTGTAAAACCCTCTGATGCAGTGTGGAGAAGCCACTTTACCTATTGACCAGGATCTGCTTTGTGAGGTAGCCAGCTGAATAACTTCTCATTCTATGTTTTAAATCACATTAACTCGCCCTGTCTTAATAATGCAAAAATACCGGGGGAAGGCTACTAAAGAAATCTGTAGTCTGAGAAGTGAGGTCGGTGAGACAAAAATGCAGACACTGACAGAGGCTGATAGAAAGGTCTATGACTGCAAAATGCTTCCGGTCATGGCGGTGCATAGAGGATTTTCCTTCTTGAAAGGAGGAGCCAATCCTCATTCTAGCAGAATCTCCATCAGGTGAAAGGATTTCAATGGTTCCTTCAGTGTAAAATTTAAATTGCTGGATATTGAAAGCAGCCAAAAGTAAGTTACCCCACAGATGTTGGAGGGTCAGAAACCTGCAGTGAGAAAGGGAATACATAGCATTAAGAATGGCTTTCCTCAGTCAAGTTATACTTGGTCCAGATGGAACATAGAAACAGTTTAGGGTGAGGGGTCCCTGGTAGTGGGATCAGGATCTATCCCTGGTGTATGAGCTGGCTTTTTGGAGCCCATAACCTGTAGTGGGATGCCTTGCTCACCTTTGATACAGGAGGGAGGGGCTTGGTCTTTCCTTACCTGAACTACTAGGCTTTGCTGACTCCCCCTGGGAGGCCTTACCCTTTTGAAGGAGGGGATGGGGGATGGGTCTGGGGGTTTTGGGGGAGGAGAGGGAAGAGGGATGAGAGGGGGGATCTATGATTGGTATATAAAATGAATTTAAAAGAAATTTTAAACAAATAAAAAGAAAAATAAAAAACCCACTAGTTAGTTACTAAAGATTAAGCAAAAGTTTAAATTACCTGATTTTTTTGTCTTCAAAATTTTTTTCACATAGACAAAACTTAAGATTCACACACAATCTGATGATTTTTAAAGTACTTTTTTATTGTTTAAGATTATAATATAGTCTGATTTTAAAAGCACAAATATAACAATGTCACATAAGAATAGGCACTTCTATAAAGAACACAGAGAAACAGCCAACAGGCATGCAAGCTCAAATGTCGTTAATTACTGTAAGAATGTAAACCAAAAGCAGAGTTAGCACTTACATCTGTTAGGATGACTATGATCAGGAAATCAACAGAGAGGGAGTGGTGGTGGGGTAGAAAGGAGAAGGATTCTGGTGCACTGAAGTAGGAATATAGATGGATAGCATCCTTGTGGAAACAGTTGAGAATGTGATATAGGAGTTAAATAGGACCGGCTAATACACAACATGGAGCTGTTCCGTAATAATACAGGTGCGTTCTCTTTGAGATTCAGGCTAACTTAGTCACCTGCAGCTGAGACAAGGAGTGTTCGTTTGTTTCACGTAATAACCTTTTTAACTATGTGCATTTCAGGACACTGTTCTACACATTAAATATACATAGTGAAGCTCATTTTCATCGTATCTCAGAGAATGAGAATATAAGAAATAACGTAGAATGAAATGTGACTGAGGAAAAAAACCCTGAAAAACCAAGGATTTTTAAAACAAAATAAAGGCAAATGAATATCTGAACTGGAATTGGGTAGAAATGAAATTTGGGGCTAATAAGAGGAGGAATGTAGATGAAAACTGAGTGCTGGTTCACTGTGGATGTGGGATTGGAGGAAGAAATTCCAGTGATCAAAATGAGGACAAAGGGCTGCAAGTCAATACTAAAGGCTGACATCTGAACGTTGAAACAGGCACAGTACCATCCTCTGTTCAGCACTACAGCAAAGTGGTAAATGAACATCGACAAAGTCCTTAGAGTCGTCACTCATTAAAGACGTGTGTATTAAACAACAGAGGCCAACCCACACCCATATACACAGTCATGTACCCACACTCAGAAACATGCACACATGTACCCACACTCAGAAACATGCACACGTATGTACTCTCGCACAGATATGTGCACAGACATGTACACATGTGCGCATGTGCACACACACACACACAAGTTAACAAAGGTATTAGGCAAAAAATAAATGCTAGGTAGTTGGGATATACAACTATGCTATAATTTCCCTAAACCTACGCCTATCCTACGATGCTGCAACAATGGAAGCATTCTGGATTTTTATGATTTAATGCTTTCAAAAAGATGTGAAATATTAAATAATTTTCCCAGTGAATACTTGTTATAATCTTCATATATTCATTTACATAAAAGATACTTAAAGGTTTTATATTTTTAATGTGACTCCTAGGAAAAGATTTAAATGATCTAGATGATTTCCATTAAAGTAATTTGTAAATTGTCCTGTGAGGCACATTGAGTCTTATCATGGATGTGACTTTCATGGTTGACTCTCCGGTTATTTGTTTCATGTTTGTCCCATATGTTCTTAATTTCCATCCCCCCACATCCTTTCATCTGAGAACATTAGTTTCTTTAGTTCCTTCCATTGCCTTGTGGACTATATGTTTTGTTTTGCATTTGTAATGCTTTTATGAGGCTTCCAATATGCAAACTCACTCACTGCAGCAGATGGTCACTCAGATCTCCATCTTTCCACATTTGCTGTAAGTGCAATGCCATTGTGTACTGTTTCCTTCTGCCCATTTCTTGCATTAATATTGTCATATACTTTAATTCCAACATGTTATAAACACTATAGTATGCTATATTTTATATAGTTACATTTTGTCTAGTCTTAAATTCTTTCATTGTGTGCATGTAGTTTTCCATGTGCATATATGAATTCATGTTCTGTGTGTGTGTGTGTGTGTGTGTGTGTGTGTGTGTGTGTGTGTGTGCAGGTGCAAGAACCCAACTAACATCCAATGTTTTCCTGGATCTCTCTGCATCTTCTGTATTGAAGCGGGTCCTTGCACTAGACCTGGAGCTCGGTTTTGATTACTCTGACAAGCCAGCTGACTACAGAAATTCTGCTCTCTTGGCTGCCCACAGCTGGAATCACTGGAGGGCACTATGCACTCCTGAATATCTGGATTCTGGAGCTCCTAGTTCCAGTCCTCTTACTTTAGGGGTTTTAAACAAACCTGACCTTAAATAAAAACAAACAAATAAAACAAAAAATTTCCCACAAAAACACAAAAATGAAAATAAAACAAAAGACCAAAAAAAAGTGTCAAATAAAACATAAAACATACACACACAAACACTGACTTTGTTTTTTGTTGTCGGACATGGTACCTGCTCTGGAGTGTGGTTGGTATACCCAGTGACCCTCCATTGAAGAAAACTGAATTTCCCTTTACCAGCATACATCAATTGCAAAGAGCTTCACAGTTAAGGTTGGGAGCCTGTGTCTACTTGCTCCTCTCAGTGCTGGGACCCAGTCTGGCTTTAACCTGCACAGATCTTGCACATGCTGCCAGTGTCTCTGAATTCATATGTGCATCAGCTCTGCTGTATCTGCAAGACACTGTTTCCCTGGAGTGATCCATCAACTAACTCTGTTTCTTACAATCTCTCGCCTCTTTTTCCGTAAAACTCCCTGAATCATGAGAGGTGGAGGTTAACGAAGTCATTCCATTTAGGACCAAGTACTCCAAAGTCTCTCACTCTCTGCACATGGTTAAGTTGTAGGTTTCTGTGTTACTCTTCTCTTCCATCTCTGTCCCTGTCTCATCCGCCCCCTCCAAGTCCCTCACTTGGCTCTCCATAGCAATATATTCTACTTCCCTTTTCTTAGAATGGCTTTACCCCTTCCTTTGCCTAGTCACTTACTAAGTACCTAAACTCTGTGGTTATATGAGTTGTAGAATTCATATTGAAGACCTAAAAAACAAACATCCACATATAAGAGAAAATATACATTAGTCTTTTCGGAACATTTGTTACCTCAGTCAGGATTATTTATTTTCTAACTCCCCATCCATTTACCTACAAATTTCATTATTTCATTTTAAAGAGATACTAATATTCCATTGTGTAAATGTATCACATTTTTACTATCCAGTTATCAGTTGATAGAATAGTCCATTTTCAATTTCTAGCTATTATGAACACAGCATCAATGAATATGGATGAGTAAGTATCTTTGGACTAAGGTATAGGGTCTATGCCCAAGAGTGGTATAGCTGGATTCTGGGTTAGATCAATTCCCATCTTCCTGAGAAACTGACATTCTGATTTCCATACAAGTGTCTGTACAAGTTTACACTCTCACCATCAATGGACAAGTGTTCCTCTTACTCCAAATCCACACCAGTACGAGCTGTCCTTTGTTCTATGGATGTTGGGGATCTGACTGTGGTAAAATGGAGCTGGAGTTAAAATTGTTTATTAACACCATGATGTGGATTCTGGAAACCAAATCCAGGTTCTCTGTAACATCAGTAAGCAACTTTACATACCCAGCCTTCTTTCCAGCCACTGCAAGATTCCAAACAAACAC
Organism: Peromyscus eremicus; assembly: GCF_949786415.1. Taxonomy (NCBI): domain Eukaryota; kingdom Metazoa; phylum Chordata; class Mammalia; order Rodentia; family Cricetidae; genus Peromyscus; species Peromyscus eremicus. The sequence continues at coordinate 22,660,904 of NC_081419.1, read as the reverse complement.
AGGTTTCTGTTCAGTTAACTGCCTTTGGAATAGAACACCAGGGAATGTTTAAGCAAATACTGAAAGGCATTATGTCATGTGTTCAGTTAATATTTATTGAGTATTTCATATACTGTGGAGACTATATAACTGAGTAGATACAGTCAGTATAAATGTCAGCCGTAATCATTGAGGCTTGGTTTACACCCCTGCTCTTATTTTTATACTTGGTTTTATTTTTTTGTAATGAGTTATAGACATGTTTAATATGTGACAATAAAGTTTAATTTTTTGACAGGAACTCTGCCATGGTTCTCATCACAAGTGATGGTTAAAGCACTTTCAGTGAGGAAAACAGAAGGGGAAGTAAGCAGGATAAAAGCAGCTACAGTGGAAACCCACTGTTGTGTTTGACTCTATCCTTTGTTACACAAGAGAATGCTGGGATACTTCCTGTTTCAGTCCTAGCAATACTGCATCAATCACATGACCAGGAGTTGGGGTTTGTGACCATGGTAAGGTGTTGGGGAGGAGAAACACCTTTCAGCACCGGCCTCCTGCAGGAGTGATGTTTTATGACTGTTTGGCATGGCACATTTTTCACCGTCATGCCGTGAAAAACCATCTTGATAGAACATTTCCGTAAGTGGTTTCACAGGGTTATTTATGACTCTACAAGGATTCCAGATTGCCTCATTTTCAGACAATTAAAACAGGAATTTAAGCAGTCGTTGTTTGCATCTTTAGGAGGAAAATCCATTAACATGAGGCCAGGGGATCATTGGGTCCCAGAGAAGCTACCTTGAATAGTAATGCTGGCTAGTAAACTCCAGCAGGCAGAGCCAGGGAGGCCTGATAAGCAGCTGCATGTACGTGGCAGAGAAGCTGAAGTCTTTCTAGGGTGATAACTGGTATATTTTTTATGAGGCACACCAAAATGAGACTCCAGGGAGAACATCAGAAAAGACTGATCAGAGAGAGTAAACTCAGTGATAGGATTGAAAAGTAGGATGCATCATAGAATAAAAACCTCACTAGGAGCTTGTGGGAAAGTACCAGAAATCAGAAAACACCAGAGTCCATGTTTATGATAGAGGGCAGCTGAATGAATTGTCAGTGTGAAAATTTCAATTCTGTAATATTTACCCACATACACAAGAACACCAGTTGTTGATTGCAAAGAAAATACCATCACTCTGCAAAGAGATCCAAAATCATATTAGGGCTTGATCATGAAGAGATTTGGAATAAAAAGACAGAATGGATTATTTCAAAAGAGCATTTCATGTTTTTTGAATTAAGAGTTCCTCTTCTATGTGTTTGCAATTAACCCATGATTTGACCACCAGATAAGTTGACACAAGCACTGCCAGTCCTACTTAGTACAACAAAAGATAGAACCAGAAGGTGATGATGTGGATATGAAGCCAACATTCTTCAAAGGTCAAGAGTTGGTATCTATAGTTGGGCTACAATGGGATAAGGAAAATAGGTGAAGAGAATATTTTTTCTTTAAATTTCTTTTATTTTTTTTCTTGACTTAGCCCATTTTATTATGTAATATCCAAGTAACCCATTATTCAGTCCAGAGTGTGTAAGTACTATGCCATGAACCACTTAAAATGACTGAACAGTAGTAAGTTCCTACTTCAAAAGAGCTTATTTATAGAAAGAGATGAATAAGCAAACATTGGGAGGTGTGTTTGACACCTGCAAAGTCTTTGGACTATTTTTCCAGTCAGGAAGAAGCAGAAATATGAAGTAGTATCTGTTCTCATTTTTCATACATAAGAATACTTGTCAATAAATCTGAAAGCTAAAAATTTCTATCAATCTAAGAGTACCAGAATGGTAGTAAAACTGAGCCTAAAGCCAGTTACTCCTTATACCTTTCAGGGAAATGGTGACAATCTGTTATTTTCATCTTATTTATTCATTATGAAATCTAGAAGTCTTTATAATTGGGAATTCTAATCAAGTATACCATGCTGTAAGTAGTTCATTCCATGTTCTTCACCCTTCACTAGCTGCTCTACAAATGGCAGAGAAAATTAATCAACAAATAATAGAATGAAGCTTAATGAGAATTGTAACTTTGTCCAGATTTGGAGTTGTTTATGGTGTTATGTGTGTGTGTGTGTGTGTGTGTGTGTGTGTGTGTGTGTGTGTGTGTGTGTGTAAATGGAGATTGGAACTAGGGCCTCACACAGGCCAGGAGAAGCTTTACTACTGAGACATTTCTCCATCTTTCATTTTACTTTTCATTTAGAAAGAAAGTCTCACTAAGTTTCCCAACTTAACCTTCAACTTGTCATCCTCCTAGATAGCTAGAAACAATTTTCAAGACAAAATTTCAGTTCTTTAGTATTCTATTAATATCTATATTGTCAAAGATAAAACTTCTATGTCTGTATAATGAAACAATGTGATCCAATCAATGCATATGTATGTGCATGTGTGTATATATATATAATATATATGTACATCTTTAGAAGTAAGCAATTATGTATATACATATATATATATGTATATATATATATATATATACATTTGAAAGACAGAAAACTAATTTGGAAAAACAAATAGAATTATTGCTTATTTTTATTTTTTGTTCTTTGAACTATTAAAATACATGCTTTTGTATATGTTATATTGCTTAAGTAAGGAAACTCTAAAAATAAATAATATACAATCTTAGACACATGATTTTATTCATAGAATCTGCAAGTCTAAAGTGTATTACTATAATTATAAAATGATAAATTAGTACATAATTTTAATCATATTTTGTTTCATTTGTTTTGAATAAGGTTGATGTGTGGAAATTTACACTCTGTTTTGGAGACTGAGTAAAGAGGCTTCAATCTTGATAATCCTCCTTGGGAAAGGAAGTAAAAAACTCATTTCTGCTGACTTCAGCGTATATCTCCAGCAGACACTGAAGTGATTTCTTCCTCTCCCTGAAACCTCACTGTGCTCTCTTTCCAATTTCTATTCTTCACTAGAGTGAAGGAGAGCAAGAGGACACTGCAGGGAGGTTCTAAGAGATGGACAGAACAAAGATAGCAGAGTGTACCTCCTTGCCAATATGTAAAAGTCTGCCACTAAATAGCTGATTGAACTGTGCATAAAACGCAAACATCCCTCACTTCTGCCAGAGAAGCAGGTAAAGCTGACTATACGTGTTCACCTCTCTCTTTGTTCCTCCAAGTCCAGTCCCCCATTCTCATACCCAGATCTGCAGCAGAACACTTCCCGCAGCCTCTTCTCATTCCATTTCTAGTAGATCCCACAGATCTTCCCCTCCTAATCTCCATTTCTCTACTTTTGCTTTGTTACAGTCCCTAACTCCAGCAGGTACTCTCTGATAACCCACAGACCACTCCTTTTAAGGAAGCAGGTAGGCTGACTGCAGATCTTTACCTCTTCTTCTGTTCTTCCAGATCCACTAACCCAGTCTCATACCCAGCTGTATATCAGACCTTCTGGGGCAACCTCTCTTAATTCTCTGCTTCTATTCCCATGAGTCTAAAAAAACAGATACTGGTGGAACAATCTCCTTTCTTCCTTTCTGTGAACTTCCTCACGTCTTTAGCCTATCCACATTCTTAAGTGTTAGCTTGCAATACAAAGAAACACATTTTACCTAGAACCCCCAGTAGCCACACCTATCAAGTCCATAGAAAATTCCCTACCACATCTGCTGAGAACCAGAATGGAAACAGATACCAAGCAACAAGGCACCAATGCAGCAAAGACAAAACCAGATGATCAGCACCTAGAACTACAATCTTCCCAAACACAGCAGCTTATACAAAGTCTAAAAACACAATCAATAACAGCCAGAACAACATATCTCCACTAAAGTTCAGCAACCATACCACAGCAGGCTCTGAATATTTCAACAGAGCTGAACACAAGGAAAAGACAATAGAATAGTCTGTTTGAATATGATAAATGTTGTTAAAGAGGAAATGAATAACTCCCTTAAAGAAATCCAGAAAAACACCAACAAACAATGGAAAGAAGTGAATAAAACTGTTTAAGGCTTGAAAAGGGAAATAGAATTAATAAAGAAAACCTAAACTGGGGGAATTCTGGAAATGAGAAAAACATGGGAATCTGAACAGGAATTAAAGAGGCAAGCTTTACCAACAGAATATAAGAGATGGAACAAGGAATCACAGGAGTTGAAGATACCATAAAGAAATGGATACATTGATCAAACTAAAAACTCCTGACACAAAACATTTAGGAAATCTTGGACATGATGAAAAGACCAAGTCTAGGAATAATGGGAGTAGAGGAAGAGGAAAAAACGCAAGTCAAAGGCACAGAAAATACTTTCGAAAAAATTATACAAGAAAACTTTCCTAGCCTAAAGAAGATGAGTGTAAAATAAAAGAAGCATACAGAACACCAAATAGTGTGGACCAGAAGAGAAATTCCCCTTGGCACATAATAATCAAAACATCAAACATACAGAACAAAGAAAGAACCTTAAAAGCGGCAAGGAAAAAAAAAAAGAAAAAGAAAATATGAAGGCAGACCAAGTAACATTATACCTGACTTCTCAGTGGAGAGAGTAAAAGCCAGAATGGCTTGGTCAGATGTACTATAGACTCTAAGAGACCACAGATGCCACCCCAGACTACTATATCCAACAAAACTTTCAATCACCATTGATGGAAGAAATAAGGCATTCCATGATAAACCAAATTTAAGCAATATCTAGCTACAACGCCAGCCCTACAGAAGGTGAGAAGGTGCTAGAAGGAAAATTCCAATCTAAAGAGGTTAAGCAAGCACAGGGAACAAATAAACTCAGATCAACAAAGTCAAAGAAGCTCTCTCTCTCTCTCTCTCTCTCTCTCTCTCTCTCTCTCTCTCTCTCACACACACACACACACACACATACACACACACACACACAAACACACACAAAATAACAAAATAACAGAAATCAAGAATCATTGTTCATTGACATCTGTCAAAATTAATGATCCCAATTCATCAATAAAAAGACATAGACTAACAGAACAAATGTGAAAACAGGATCCATTCTTCTGGTGCATCCAAGAAACACAGCTCAACATTAAGGATAGACATCACCTCAAGAAAAAGGGTTGGAAATGATATTCTAAGCAAATGGACCTAAGAAACAAGCTGGTATAGCCATTTTAATATCTAACAAAATAGATTTCAAACCAAACCTAATCAGAAGAGATAGGGAAAGACATTACATACTCATCAAAGGAAATATCCACAAATTTGGCATTTCAATTCTTAACATCTATGCCCCAAATGCAAGGACACCCACGTTTGAAAAACAAATGAGAAGCAAGCAAACAACAACCAAAAACACTACTTTAGAGTAAATCAAATATTGACTCTCACATACTAGAGGAATGCGGACCTTGAGACCTTTTATTAGAAATGCAGCTGAATGATTTAAGTGGGCCTTAATGGGCCATACTAGTAACAGGATGGAAGACAATGGTATTGAGGGTATAATGATATGAACTGAGAGGACCAGGCTCAAAAAGTCTCAAAGGAGAAGAATATTAGTATATAGACTGAAGAGTGTTCTTGTGATATTTTGGCAAAGGTTGTGGCAGCTTTCTGCCCTTGTCCAGAAAAAACTGCCTGAGGCTACCTTGAAGAGTTATGGATTAACAACTGTGACAGAGAAAATTTCCAGATAGCCTAGTATTGACTATGTTGATTGGTTATTTTTGGCCACACTTATGCAGATTTATAATGAAAAGGAGGAAGCTGAGACAGGAAAAATAAGTACAGTTTGAGGGGAACATTGGCATCAAGAAGTGTAAACAAATTAAAAGAAATGTGTGATGCTAAGTGGAATAAAGGGAATGTGACCTCAAAGTAAGACCCCACCCAGCTAAGCTTTCAACTTGTGGAAAAGAATTAAAGCGAAGTAGAAAGGAACCAAGAAAAAGCTTAGGGCCAGGTGTGGGCTACACACCTTTATTCTCACCACTCAGAAGGCAGAGGGTGGGGGATCTCTAAGTTCCTGGACAAACCGATCAACAAAGTGAATTCTCATACAGCCATGCTTAGGCAGTGAAGGAAACCATTGAAAACAGAAAGCCAGTGAAGATGTAACTGAACAAGAGGGCCATATTACAGCCCCAGAAAGTAGCAGAACTTGGTAGCTTCAGCCACATGATGGTTCAGGCTTTAGAGTCAAGGATAGAAGAAAAGGGTTTCAAATGCTCACTTCAGGTCCAGTGTCATTCTCTCTTCCTGTTGCCTGTTAATATGGATGTAGAACGGTCAGCTGCCTCTCCAGCACCAAGTTTGCCTGCATGTCACCATGTTTCCCACCATGATAATAATGGACCAAACCTCTGAACCTGTAAGCCAGACCCAATTAAATACTTTTCTTTATAAAAATTGCCATGGTCGTGCTGTCTCCTCACAGCAATAAAAACCCTAACTAAGAGAGTGAGAGACTTCAATTTGCCACTCTCTCCAATAGATAGGTCATCCAGACAAAATCTAAACAGATAAATACTAGAGCTAAATGACATTATAAACCAAATGGATGTTTGTTCCCAAATACCGAACAACCACTTCCCAAATTACCACACAGAGGCTTATATGAATTATAAATGCTTGGCCGATAGCTCAGGGTTGTTACAAGATAACTCTTACACTTAAATTAACCCATAATTCTATCTATGTTTATAACCTTGTAGCTTGGTGCCTTTTCTCAGTACAACACTCTCATCTTGCTTTTCTGCATTTTCTGGTGATCTTCTGACTCCACCCTTCTCTTTCCCATCATCCTCAGTTTGGTTACCCTGCCTATACTTCCTGTCTGGCTACTGGCCAATCAGTATTTTATTAAACTAATTTGAGTGACAAATCTTTACAGTGTACAAGAGGATTATTCCACAGCAGATATAACCTAATTATAGAATATTTCATCAAACACAAAAGAATATACCTTCTTCTCTGAAATGTATAAGCTTTCTGTAAAATTAACTACATACTCAGATATCAGATATAAAACAGTTGTCAACAAACATAAGAAAATTGATATAATATCATTTATCCTATGTGACCAGCAAAGATTAAAGCAGGATATAAACAACAGCAGAAACACCAGATAGAAACTGAACAACTATCTTCTGAACAAAACGTGCCAAGATAAGAAAAAAAAAATAAATATTTTCTACAATAGAATAAAATTGAACATGTAACATACCCAAACTAATGGGATGTAATGAAGGCTGTTTTAAGAAGCACATTCATAGCATTAAGTACCTATAAAATAACTGGACAGATCTCATACTAGCACCTTAACATTACACCTAGATATAAGCCCTAGAACAAAAAGAAGAAACCAAAACCCAAAGGAGTAGACAAGAAATAGTCAAACTCAGGGCTGAAATCAATAGAACTTAAACACACAAATAACAACACAACAACAACAAACAAACAATACAAAGAATCATTGAAAAAATGTGTTTTTAAAGAAAATCCATAAGACAAACCATTATTCCAATTAACTAAAAGACACAGAAATTATCCAAATTAAAGAAATAAGAAATCAAAAGGGGGACATAACAACAGATACTTAGGAAATCCAGAGAATCGTAAGTACAACCTTTAAAAATCTATACACCACTAAATTAGAAAATCTAAAAAATAGATAACTTTCTCAAAGCTCATTACTTAACAATGTTAATTCAATATCAGATAAGCAATATAAACACACCTATATAACCCCCACTGAAATAGAACCAGCCATTAAAAGTCTCTCAACCAAAAGAAGCCCAGAGCCAGATAGTTTTAGCATAGATTTCTACCAGACTTTCAAAGAAGAGTTAAGGCCTTACTCCTCAAATTAGCCTACAAAATAGAAACAGAAGGAACACTGCCCAAATCATTTTATGAAGCCACAGTTACCGTGATACGGAAACCAAAAGAAGACCCAACAAAGAATGAAGCAAAGACAAATTTCTCTTATGTGTACATAGATTCAAAATTACTCAATAAATACTTGCAAATCAAATCCAGGAACACATCAAAAAGGTCACCCACCATGATCTAGTAGACCTCATCCTAGAAATACAGAGATGGTTCAACATATAAATCCAACATACAAACAAACTGAAAGACAGAAACCACATGATCACTACAGTAGATACAGAACATGCTTTGACAAAGTCCAGTATCCCTTTATGATAATAGTCTTGTAGCTTGAGTTTTCCTGCCTGGCCCACAGTCAGGACAAATCTCTCTCACCTGCCAGTCCCACAGCCTCTCAGAACCAACCAAGTAAACACAGAGACTTATATTGCTTTCATACTGTATGGCCATGGCAGGCTTCTTGCTAACTGTTCTTATAGCTTAAATTAATCCATTTCCATTAATCTATACCTTGCCACATGGCTCGTGGCTTACTGGCATCTTCACATGCTGTTTCTCGTCGTGGTGGCTGGCAGTGTCTCTCTGACTCAGCCTTCCACTTCCCAGCTTTATTTTCCTCCTTGTCTCGCCTACACTTCCTGCCTAGCCAATGGCCAATCAGTGTTTTATTTATTGACTAATTAGCAACACATTTGCCATACAGAACATCCCACAGCATAGTCTTGACGAGATTAGGGAAAAGGAGGGCATAAACTCATTGCAATAAAAGCAGTGAACACAAAGCCCATAATCACCATCAACTTAAATGGGGAGAAATTCAGTCATTCCACTATAATTAGGAACAAGTCAATGTGGTTGACTATTCATACATGTTCAGTATAATTGTGGGCAAGTTCATTCATTTTTGCTGTTGTTGTTATTTGTATTTTTTTGTTGTTTGTTTATCTTTGAAGATTGTTTTGTCTATTATTTTTCTCTTCATACCTTTGTAAAAGGTTTGTAATATTTATTTTAGACTTATAAAATATCTCCATATTTTGTTCATGATTTTCTTTTTATGCTATCTTCTAGAGTATTCTTCCATTCAAAAATTCAGCTCATTCCTGTTGTCAATCATGTTGTTATATTAAGAATAACTTGTGAGAATTGTGTTATTCATTGTAAAATTGAAGTCACTGATGCTAGGAACTAACAAATGTTACAATTCAAAATATTTTTGTGTTTGCTGTTAAGTCTCTACTTCTTAAATGTTGGTTCTATATCTTAAATTGTGCTTTCTTTTCTATGGCCGATTTTCTCAAATAGTTTATATTTCCTGGATGTGTTAATTTGTAATTTATTTATTGTTTATTAAGGAATTTTTAAAATTTATTTTACATACCAACCACAGATTCCCCTTTCTTTCCTCCTTTAATTGAAAAGGAATTGAAACATTTCAAGGGAATTGGAGTGCTTGCTTTGGGCTTCCAAAAGTTGTCCATATCATAGATTTAGTACATTATAGAAAAGAGTAGATACTTCAAAACATGTCATAAAATTCAATCAAATACAAGGCATGGTCAAGCAAGGAAATAATTTTTGCACTGTGATGTCGAAAGATGAGTTGGCTTCCTTTGAGTAAAGGTCTAAGAACCATGTTAACTGGTTGCTTTGGCAGTCCTTCCTTAGCAGTGAGAAAGCCCACAGGAGCGTGAGTTTTGGTAAATCCCACAGAAACTGCATCATTAAGGACTTTCCTATACTGTTCTGAATTCTCTTCTTCAGACGTCAGGTACTTGTGTGAATTTCTAGTTCACTGAAATATTTCTATGGCTTATTGTGTAATAGGAAACTCCAGCATGTTAATATCAAGTATCCAAATCATATGGTTGGGTTCCCTGGGGAGGCTAAGGTCTGAAACAAGAAACTTGGTTATTTCATTCCTGCTTTTTATTTTTTTTTAAATCAGTCCATCACCTTTAGGAAAGCAGTTCTGTCTTTTCTTTTGTCCCAGTAACCCTCACACATACATCCAAAATTCTATTGAAAATAGACTATAAAGCTGTAAGTATAAAGAGGAAAGAAAGACCTACATTATCCTGTATGTAGTCAAAGTTCAGGGCCGTTTTATATAAAATATAGACACATGTTTGCACAAAAAGGTCTCTTTGCTGTTACCCTGACCATTAGCTACAAAAACTACATACTTCTCCAAGTCTCAGTTTACTTGGACAACATGAGCATAACATTCCTAAACACCAGATATCTTCACAAAGTATTAGCAATTATAATCAGCTTTAACTACAATATGTATCCTTTTCATTCCAGGAATATATCTATTAAGTAAATAAGGAAAATAGATATCAGATAATAAAGATACAAATTTTTTAAGGTATAATTTGATTTTTATTATCGACAAAATAATTCATCTTAGTGATAACAAATCATTGCTAAGTGTACCTATTTCCATGGCATAGAAATTTATATTAAAACATTCATGATTCAATAATTGAATAAAATAAGGCACTTTATTTTTTTAAGATACAAAATTTTATAGTTAGCGTCTCTTTCCTTAATTTGATAATTAGATGATGTATGTGGTTTGTATTGATACAATGAACATGCACAACAGAAGAACCAATGAGAAAAGCAAGCTTTTTTTGTGAGATAGGGTTATGACTATAAATTTTTTATAAAGTGTGAGCTCATGAAATTTTATCCCAGTAGATGACATAACAAATACCCACACCTCTACATCTTTCTAGTCCTCTGCCAATTTCTTGACTCAGTTATTTACATACTCCTTTCCAATTTTCTGGTTTCAGTTGAATTCTGCTTGGTTTCTGAACAAAGGACATTTTAGGATTTTCAGTAGTAAGGTATATACATCAACAAGGATTTGGCAAACATCAAATGTGGAGCACTTTTTTACCACTGGAATACCCCATTAGTCTGCTCTTTGTGCAGCACCAACCAAAATGATGTAGACATAGAGTGGACACCAGTGACACAGACAGTCAGAAAGCATTTTCCCAGAGGCAACATAGGAGTGAGGCAGAATTAAAGAGAACCAACAGTAATGAGGTCACAACGGTAGAAGCATTTCATGAGCTAGCTCTCTCCAGGGGGCAAGACTTTGTCTATGAGATCCAAAAGATCTCTCACAAGGATTCTACATGTTGATGTCACATTGAACGGTAATGGAAGAGGTATTTGAATCAGAACCCTTCTGCTAATTTTCCACTTATTATTGCTTGCTGCTTTTTATGAAAACTCATTTTTCCCAAATAGGGAAAAATAACTCTAATCTCACAGCATTGTTATAAACATCACTATATCAAGAGTTAAGCATGGAAAGATAGTTGAATGAGATAGATCTAGGGCATACATGAGACAAGACATTAGGGTCTCACATCCTTAAATCATAAAACCTGATTGACATAGTGTTTTTTTTTCTCTGTTAATGCATGGATATGGCATCTGTTACGTATTTATCTGATCACAAAAGAAGAAAAAGAAGTATGAAGAATAGAATTTTCCAGGGTCTTTTCAAGGGCAATCTAGCCACTGATTCACTTTTTACATGAAAAACTCCCCTTAAACTACAAAAAGAAATTTCTAAAAGAACACCCTGTCCTTGTAACTAACAGGCACTAACCCCCTCCAAGAATGTAGTGGATGCCTGCTGTGATCCTCATCATTTGCTTGTAGTTTCTGATGCCTAAGCAGTGGCCTTTTGATATTTACTGTCTATCATGACCAACCAAGTTCCACCAGTCCATATCATTAGTACATTCTTTATTTTCATTTCTTTCGATACTTATATAAGTATAATTCATTCATAGTCTGTTATTTATCATCCATGATCTGTTTGATCACATTGAACATGAGTTAGAGAAACAGAACCAAGCATGTGGAATCTGGTTCAGAAAGACACTACTAGGTCTGGACTTATGTTTCCTTTCAGAATGTAGTTCCTTCACATGAACCTCAAAGTTTGGGGATTTCATCCGTATGAGTAGAGAAGAGACAATAGTTGATGCTGTATGTAAGAAAAACATGCATGCTTCTTTCATTCCGCAACCCAACTTTTTGATGCAGGTCATAATGCTTTAGGTTTGACTCAGTCTTCTCTCAAACTGCAGCAGCTAATCCTTCTCTATTGCAGGCAGGACAAAGATGACTCTTTGTTTGATCATAATCCTAAGTAAATCAGTGTGCATATGCATGATTTGTGTAATCACAGCAGTTGGTAATTAGTGTAAATAGAGATCATGTCACATCTAAAAAGCATAATTAAATCTCACAGAGAAGACTAGAAGTATGTACTGCTTTGTTTGGTTGTTTGTGAGGTTTTTTTTTTTTTTTTCTTTGCAAAATTGCATTAGATAAATTACAAAATTGTATTTTGGAATAACTTTTACGTGAAAATGTCCTGCACCTTATCTCTAGGTTAAAACAAAAATGCTATCCCTGGGTAAAATTAAAAAACAAAGCAATATTCTTAGGAATATTCTACATTGTGCATTTTTGTAATGTTAAACCAAGGAAAGAAAATGCCAAAATGTAATATTTTCTCTTGATTTTTCCTCCTTTCTATGTGTTTTATTTCCAAAGTAAAATCAAGAAACAAGCCATATCAGAATGACTGAGGGAGCTATGTCCAACATAGTTTCTTTGAAGGAGCTCATCTTGTTTTTAAGATTAAATGGTTTCAGTCTCTCAAGTACCTTATTGGAATTGTTTGAATGATTTTGTTCATTTTTGTTGTGTGGATCTCTCTGTGTGTAGCTTGTTATTTTTAATGTTATAATGGAAAGCACATCTGAGTAAGCAAAAAGCTCTATGGAGTATAAAAGCCTCATACGTTGTGCATTTGTCTTAGAGCCACGTATGTGATGACTTCCACATAATTTGTAGGTTCTTTGTCAAAGCTGTTTAAAATGTCTGTGTAGTGTTCAAAGTAGTAGCATTAACTTTAGTTTATCTCAGTAGATAGTTTATCTCAATGGATGAGATGGTGAATTTCAGAGTGTAGAAAATGTCCCCTTCACACTATCTCCTTTGGTTCTCATAAGAGCCCCATGAGGCAATTATTTCCTTAGATAACGGCATCATTTCAAACTGGGAGGCTAATTTGCAGCAAAAGCATGTTATTTGGAATTCAACTGGTAGAGCCACAGATTAAACTCAAAGTCATCAGCTTTTGAATACCTAAATATCCAAATCCATTTAATGGAAAGGTGACCATATGTTCTCAAATGGCATAAAATTGCAGTTATGCAAAAGCAGTGAGCACAAATATTCTTTTTGTTTTTTTCATTTCTTGAGACAGTCAATGTAACTTCAACTGACCTTGAATTCCTGATCCTCCCTTTAAGCATCAGTCCCTGTAACTGTCTGAACAATCATTTACAATAACATATATCTTTGAAAATATATGTAGTTAATTCTCCTTTTTCATGCTAATTATATTTGATAAAATCATTGTACATTGGATTAGCAATTCCTGAATCATTGCTTCTGAGGGATCTAACATGGTAGATTCCTCCAAGTCCTACCTACAGCATTTTCATTAGCCGATCAATAAAAAGTTTGTTGAATATATGTTTTCTATGTAAAGACATTCTGTTTGATAGATATTTTTTGATTCATTAGTATTAAATTCTCAGCCAACAACACTATAAGTCTTGTCTCAGCAAAGCTTATTGATCACAAGCCTAATTCTATAAGGCTCATGACCCCTTTCTTGCACCTAAAGACACTAGACGAGGCTTTAGCACTCTATTTGGGTAACGCTTTAAATAGAAACTTCACTAACAATACTAAATGGATTAAGAGCATAGCTTTAAAGTGGTGACAAAATTGAATTGAATCAGAAGCAATGATTCAGGAATTGCTAATCCAATGTACAAATGATTTTACAGAACACAATTAGCATGAAAGGGAGAATTAACTGCAAATATTTTCAAAGATATATGTTATTGCAAATGATTGTTCAGACAGTTACAGGGATTGACGATAAAGCTCTGAATTGAAAGCTGCAATAAGAAGGCAAACCACCTGGGTGTTTGGTGTTGGCTGGGGAAGAGCTTGTTGAGTATCATACATATCCCACCTCTCTGTACAAATGCATGTCTTCGCATTATCATAAAGTCAATGTGAATACTGAGTTAGGAGTTACAAATAAACTGTATTCAGGAAGCAAATTCTCAAAAACAAAATTCATGGCTAATGAGTATTAACCACATTATATCTTCAAACACAAAATATTATGGTGAGTATTAAAGATAAGATGAATACAGCATTACTTCTCATTTGATGAGTTCAAGTCTACCTGGAAGAGAATAGTCACAGATAACCTGGCTCATCAAAGGGAAAAAAAAAAGCACTTATTCTTTAGTTTCCTTGTCTTACAATATCATACATCAAGAAGTTCAAGACAAACCCATTCCCCAGTTCTTACCATTTGTAGTTTACAGACAAATTCCTTGGTGGTGCAAACGGAACCACAGATGTCTGTTGGTTAGTTAATACTCTCCAATGAACATCAGCAGTGTATTACACACACTGACAAACATAGAAAAGTAAAATGTTTCTCCTATCTCTATATTATATCTGCTACTATTATATTGGAGGCCTAATTAATGGGTCTACAAACTTGAGTAAATAAAATCAACCACCAGTACCTTTTCTGCAAAGGAGGCAGCTAGTCACCACCACATCATCACTGCTCTATCACATCTTTTGTTTCGTAGTCATAAGTAGGTATGTTCTATTTCACTAAAATATATTACTCACCATCAACTTCAACTTCCTACTTATGTTTGGAAATCTAAAATCCAGACATAAGTAATTGCTTATTATTAACATTATTATTAACCACTTCATCATTTTGTCTTGTCCCAGTGTGTAGGGACTGGATGTAGCTTTAATTCATAATAGGTATTAACGTCCTATATGCTAATTTTTTTTGGTGTCTACTTCCTAGAAATTAATTTAAAATTTATCAATGAACTATAGACTCCTTTCCACCTCTTTCAATTATGTATATTGACTTTTCACTGCTCTCGTGACATATAGTCTTACTATATGGACCTGGTACTCCTAGAACTTGCTGACCTTAAAGTCCCAATATCTTCCATTCTGTGCTTTCTGCATGTTGAGGTTAGAGATGTACTGCACCATGCTTGACTTATTTGTTCTATTTGTATAATTTGATTTTGGATTCATATTCATGTCATTCTTTTTTTATTTTCTTTTCCAGCAGTGGTTTTTTGATTTTTCTTTTCAAAGTTTCTTCCTCGTTTTGATTTGTTCTTTGAGAATATTTTGCAATATATTTTAATCATATTCACTCCCTAGCTTCGCCCGAATCTAGCCCCATCCCCTACTACTTACCCTCTTCTTCTGGTTTATGGAGAAGTCATTCATGTAAACTTAATGAATCTCAATGGACCAGCACAGCTATTGTGTGGCTTAATTTCTGAGTTCAGCACCCACCATGGGCATGTTCAGCAACCAGAGAATCCTTAATTCAGTTTTTCTATACCTTTTCTAACATGTGCTACAAAAACTGAAGACTTTTTAAGGGTGCAGTTCCATGCTTTGGCCTGATAAAATCTACTGACTTTCTTGTCAACAACCTAGGAAGATGAAGATTGCTTCTATGAAATCACATCTTTCAAATATTTGGTGCCTTTGCAGACATGCATGCCCTCACGGCCTGGAAAAGTTCATGATTCCTCGTAAAATGAATGAACCTTGAGTTCCATGACTTGGTGTTTTTTCCTGTAAAGTACTTCAGGAGCTATTTTCATTGATCACACCTAGGTCTCTCACATGAAGAACTGTCTGCCTTTAAATTTGTCTCAAATTATTATTGTATAGATTTTTAATCTTTATCAAAATATATGGCTGTTTCCATTCTCGTTGAAATTATCTCCTTATTCCCAGTATCCTAATACAAACTCCCTTTCCTTGTGCCCTGTCAATGTAGAATTGATTTTAGCTTTTTTCAGGAAAAATATTTACATGAGCTTGACATGTTTATTTCACATCTATCCTAGCCTATTGGTTCTAGAGAGGAACCTGCTACTCTAGCCCCAGCTGTCAGCTGTAACACATCAAATGCTCCCCTCCCCACCCACCTAAGAATACTGTTCTTTCCATCCTCTAGTTGAAATGAGGATAACTTGGGTCAGAACCAAAGGCCTTAAAATTTGTATTTACAGATATTTTTGATTCAGTGTGATCTTTCACAATCACCGTTGTACCTTAGGAAATGATGCCTCAAGTGAAGGTTGCCTGCAAAATCCCACAGGTTATTTATCGGTAATCACTCATTTAGAACCTACAAATTGTTCTGGGATATGTAGGCTCTAAAATGTGTTAATATTTTATAGTTATGTGTCATTAGATGGAATGGAGGTCTTTGAAATATCATCTTGTTAATCAGTTGATCTTTCCCCTCAATAATTAGATCTTTCAATTTACTACTGAAATTACTGGCAATGACATTTTCTGATGATATAAAATAAAATTCACTTAATGAAAAAATGACATTTGAAAATAATAGAATTTTCTTCAGTATTGAATTTAATTATCTCTTCATTTTTTGTAGCTAATTCACTGCTAGTACCATTTGAATTTTGAGCTTCTAATTTTTAATGGTTTAAAATTGATATAATTAGAAAGTACAGGATAATGACTAATTAGAATATGAACAGCACTATGCCTAAAGCACAAATAGTGAGTGGGAAATGTGTTTAATTTTTTTAATGTTTGAAATTATATTGGTATTTAAAAAATGCAATTATCATTTTCAATTGCAATTCTGCTCATATAAAGACATTTCAAAGCAGAATTGCAACTTCCAACCTCTAAGTATATTGAAATCTGTAAAATATTCATCATGTCCTTTTAAATTTTTGTGTATATTGTAAATTTGGGGCTGAGACTTCCTTCTATAAAATAGAACATTTGCAGTTATATTAAAACATGTATCTCCTCTACTTTCTGACGTGTGTTAAGCAGCTGACTAGTTCACACTGGGCCAGTTGGCATTTGTGGAGCAACTGAGTCCTTTCAAAGATATGTAACTAAATTTACATTCTGACTTTTCACTTACCCTGTCACCAGATGACTATGACCTAAGTATTTGTTTATAGAAACCACCATATATATTTCTGTAGATGTGTATTTTGGTCAAATTGTAATACTACAATATGAACACTTTTAAATGTAGATAAATTTACATTAATAAGGGTGGCATAAGAATCAAGGGTAAGTTATGATTATTGTTTTCTGTGCCTTCACGTACATCTCAACACATTTTTTAATTAGGCATTTTTTTCTTTTTCAGTGAAAAAAGTTCTCCATATCCCAAGCTGGCTTGACCAGTGGCCCTGACTGCTGTAGCTTCCAGAAAGCAGCTGTTACCATGTATCTTCCAGGTAAGCTGGCTAAGGCAGGCTTCTGCTAGATCTGGAAATTGAAACCAAACCTTTGTGTGGTGATATTTTAATTGTGATGAAATGTGATTTTTATTTGTATGTTAATAAATTAAGTTTGCCTGGAGATCAGAGGTCACTAGCGAGCCAGGAATAGAAGTCAGGTGGCGGTAGCACCTGATAACATGGCAGGCAGAGTCTTTGTGTTGTCAAGGACACAGCCAAACATGGTGACCCTTGAGTCTTTAATCCCAGTTCCAACCATAGAGACCAGGAGGTCTGTATAGACAGGCAGTGACGAGGAAGTCATGTGGCTTGGCTTAGAGCCAATGAGAAGGCAGAACAGGAAAGCAATAAAACACAAGACACACAGGAAAGATCACTCTCTCAGAGAAAAGACAGCAGCAAGTGGTAAGATAAAGATAGTCTTGGCTCTTCGCTACTGCTCTGATCTCTCAGGCTTTTAACTCTGTATTTGGTTCTGTGTTTCTTATTTATTAAGACTGTGTAGAATTTCGTCTATACCTTTGAGAAACGTAAAGCTATATACTGTTTGGGTAACTTCCCAGCTTCCCTGTGTGCTGTCTCTGGCTTCTCTAGTTCCAGTCAAATCATCATGCACAATTGAAAATAATTGTTCTCCTGAGGGAATTTAGACTTATTCAGAAACAGTGTACAGAAAACATATACTATGTACCAAACCCAATAGTTAGAACTTTTGCAATAATTTATTTGTTTCTAAACTAAAGAAAAAGTATGTATAAAAGATGTCAGATAAAACTCCTTTCTGGCCTGATCCATGCTAAAAATTAAAATCAATTTTGCGGGGGGTTACTGCAGCTTGTTCTAATGTAAGCACTGGCTTTCCATATGAACTTCCTTCTGAGTCACAAGAAATTGAACATAATCACATTTAGTGTGAAATGATGAGAACATCCAAATTACAGGTGGCTTGCATGTAACAGCCTTTCCATCCTGCTCACTATTGTGACAAACAAAGGAAATTAGGTTGATGGCCTATAGATAGCACTTTTCTCTCGCCCAGGGTAAAATCTAGGAATGATATAGCAAACAAAGAGAACAGTGCCGGAAAAGAGATAGGACTTGTAAAAAAGAAAACACATAGCACCTCCATTGATAGGATTTCAGAATAAACTTAAAGAGTTTGTGAGAAAATATAAGTGACCAATGTTAGAGAATCAAGATAAAAGTTGGTTATAATAACAACATAAAGTAGTTTAAACCATCTTCAAATTTTATTACAAAGTGTGTATTAGTCCCCAAAGTCATGTGGTTGATAATTCAACAGCTTTAAAAAAAAAGGTAGTGTTCATTTTCTGTGATAATTTAAAATAAAGTTACAGTGTCTATGGATATAGGCTCATGATCTTTAAATGACAATACCCCTATTTGGCATTGTATTGATTTATTATTTGTAAAGGATGTAAATAGTATTGTTCTTTTACTTCAATTTATATTTCCCAAACTACCAGCCAAACTGAGCAGTTTTCATCTTTATTAGTCCTTATTTTTGTAAACATGGATAAATTTTGCAAGAAACAGGGTGTATGATACGTTTTGGAGATCTATGTACTGTTATTTGATGAGAAGAAAAATATAGAGCAGCATTATCCTTTAAGCATTATATTGTGTTACAATGTCATAGGATTCTGTTACTGTAATATATAAAGGTACGATGGTTTGTTTGAGCTTGCAGTTAGAGGTTGCATTATATTTGAGATGGACCACATTGCTTTCAGTCCTATGTAAGGGAACCAGCTGGTAGTGACTGGGGCTGTGTGGTAAAGAGTATCTGTTCATCTATGGCTGGGGAAACAAGAGAGAACTGAGAGAAATGAGCTGGCTTCTCCCCAAGCCCTTCAACACATACCTACAAAGTCTGAATCCCTCACTTTTCCTTGCCTCTCAACAGGTTCTATACACTCCAGCACTCCTACTCAGGGATGAAGCGTTCAATACAAGGTCTTACAGCAAACTACACCATGCATCATAATTACATCTCAGTTCACAAACTCTAGTGTGAGCTTTAACTACAATGTATTAAATTATTTTCCCCCTCAAATTCATGAAATCAGGAAATTCATCATCCCATTAATTTTGAAATAGGTTAGCAGTCTGATATGAACTATAGGATGTGGATGGAGGCGAAGTTATTCGACCTTGTGAGAAACCACGTATTTCCATTCACTGCTCTGGTAGCTTCCATTTTCTGCACGAGAAGTCAATTTGCCATGTGTCTGCTGCCATCTCACTTTAGTGTGAAACTGGTACAAGCTGAAGAGGCCAATCTCAACTGCAGCCTTTAGCAGAGTTAATCCAGGCATTTCTCAGATTATAGAGGTAATAAATCAACTTCCTATAAATGTTTCAAGAATCAAATTGAAAAAAATAATAATATGAACCAGCATATCATAGAAAGGAAAGTATGAATAACTACCAAAAATTGTTTAATTTTATTAAGGCTACAAAGAAAAAAATGAAAGAAATTATAAGTAAATATGAAATGATGTAACATTTTTCACCTGCCAGATTATTTGTTCAGATACAGTACCAATGAAGTTACACACAGTTAGCTACTATATAAGTTTATTAAAAATGCTAGATATTATAACACCTTGATAACAAAAGTTTCAGAATCTACAGACATAAAATATATAAACCTTAAAGAGCCTTACAATTTCCACTTTTTTTGAGCCTCTTGAATTGCTTTGAACTTTACCGATATTTTATTCTCTATCTATCTTACAGTAGTCAAACTTCTAATGAGAAGGATGCAAGGTTTGGAAAGAGACTTGTGCATGCCTAGTGCACACTGATTCCAAATATGAGTCGTCAGTCACATTCCAAAATAATCATGCCAATACTTAATGTTTGTTTCCTTCTTTTGACCTGATCCCAGATTACAGTAGGCCCAGAATTTTTCTACCCACACATCTTTGCATACATGACAACTCTCCAAAGTATTCACAGTCACAGAATATTCCCAATTTACTCTAAGAAGTCAGACAATAATTATTTCATGACAAAATACAATTGCAAAACACATGTCCAATGAAGATGTAAGGCAGAGACAATATCTTAGGAAGCTGGCATGTGGATAAGAGACCTTGAAATAGGATATATATGTAGCCAATGGATGACAGTTTGGACAGGAGACTGTGTCAGACTGTTCTGTGGCTTCCATGCCCATTAATTAATAGGAACAGCACACCAGGCTTAATAGGCAGCTTTATTACTTATGACGCTTTACACATAATGGCATCCTGTAACGGAAATCTTAAAGGGTCTTATTAATAAAAAACTTGGGAGCCAGATATTGGGGTGAATGTTGGAAGATCAGAGAAACATAACAAGCCACAGCCAACCTCACCTTGTCAATTCCTCAGCTGATCTTGTTTCCTCAAACTGAAAGCTTCTGAGTCCTCACCCAAATGGATCACAGCTGAACAGCTGCTCAAAAGCCTAAAAAAATTAAAAAAGCCTAAAAGGCCTCTAATTCCTGGTCCTCATGCCTTATATACCTTTCTGCTTCCTGCCATCAGTTCCTGGGATTAAAGGCATGTGTCTTTCCCAAGCAAGACATGAGATCTCAAGTGCTGGTATTAAAGGTGTGTGTCACCATGACTGGCTCTGTTTCCAGTATGGCCTTGAACTCACAGAGATCCGGATGGATCTCTGCCTCCAGAATGCTAGGATTAAAGGCTTGTTCTACCACTGCCTAACCACTATGTTTAATACAGTGGCTGTTCTGTGCTCTGACCCCCAGATAAGTTTATTGGGGTGCACAATATATCAACCACATTAGTATAGATTTTAGTTTATTGACACAAATTTAAATTTAATTTTGTTATACTGTATGTATATTTCTACTGTTGTTTAAGGTATTATGTTTGTGTAACTCATTTGAAATTGTAGTATATAGTTGAGAAATACAGGTTAATAATTAATCATCAATGATAGTCAAACTTATAGTCATGTTAAGTTTTTTAGGTATATAAAGGTATATTTCAATTAAGTAGGTAATCTTCAAACACTTCAAAGACCTACAGAATGACATTTAAAATGTTATAAAAATTTAGACTTCCTAGACAATGAGACACATCTGCTCCTGGCAGCACCGATTTACTTCAGGGAGGAGGATGGACATGGAAGAAACTCCATCTGGAGTTTATCTTTGTCTTGGCAAAAATAGCCATTTGGGCAAGAAACTGCTCTTGCCTGGACTGCTTGAGAAAATGATATATTGACTGGATATGAGGACCCATAGAAAAGTGACCACTGAACTTTGCAAGGTAAGATGGTCCTTTAGGTTCCTGCTTCACAGAAGAAACTCCCAGACATTCCAAAAGACACAGAGAAGTGACTGAGAGACTCTAGGCCTATAGGCTGAAGACAGATGCCCTAAAGTTGCAGAGGAACTTTGGATGACTATCCAGGCAGTCAGCTGTCTCTGTCATTCTAGATTTTAGGAAGTTGCTTACAATGCTCTTCTTGTTTACTTAGATAATATTATATCCTTCTGGGGTCTTTGAAGTAGTTGAAGACTAGATAGTTATAATTTTCCTTGGTTATGATAAAAGATGAATCAGATATAAAACTTTAGACTCAAATATAGGATAGATAAAATATTTTCTTTAATTTTACAAAATACAAGTAGACTAGATACTGTAACTGTAATTCTTGCTTGATAACTGTTTGTTATATATAATTTTACTATGTTAAAGTTAAACCTTTCCTCTTTATTTAGACAGAAAAGGGGAAATGCTGGGGGATTTGTACATTGGTTTAATAAAAAGCTGATTGGCCAGTAGCCAGGCAGGAAGAATAGGCACACTAAGCAGACAAGGAGAATTCTGGGAAGAGTAAGGCTGAGTGAGGAGGTACCAACCCACCATCCAGGGAACAGCATATAATGACACACAGGTAAAGCCACGGAACACGTGGTGACATACAGATTAACAGATATGAGCTGAGTTTAAGTGTAAGAGCTAGTCAGTAGTTAGCCTGAGCTAATGGCCAAGCAGTTATAACTAATATTAAGCCTCTGTGTGATTATTTTATAAGCAGGCCACAGGACTGCAGGGCCCAGGCAGGACCAGAGAAACTTCAACTACAGCATCCTATGTCACCTGCTCAAGATTACATGTCTAATTAGTGGGAAAGAATATATACAGGACAGAAAGATTTACCTTGATATGATATGGACCATTTCTTAGTCTTTCCTGCTTTGGGAAATGTAGGCTTTGTTTCCACTGCTATCTCACCAGATTGAGTTTACACAGGTTCTGAAAACTTCCATGACATGCTTAGAATCCTTCAAAGCCACTAGAGTTTTTGCCTCATAAAGCTGCATTTATTATATCATAGTATGATATTTTCTCTTTTTTTAATTTATTTTTATTTTGTGTGCATTGGTGTATCTGGAGTTTTCTCCAGTCTTGCCAGGGCCTGTAGCCACTCAGACACAAATTTTTACACAGAGTCTTATATTAGTTAAAACTGTATGGCCTAATGGCTCAGGCTTCTTGCTAGCTAGATCTTACATCTTAAATTAACCCATTTCTATACATCTATACCTTGCCACGTGGCTCGTGGCTTACCAGTATCTTTACATCTTGCTTCTCATGGCTCATGGCAGCATCTGGCAGCATCTCCTGACTCAGCCTTCCTGTTCCCAGAATTCTCCTCTCTGCTTGTCCTGTCTATACTTCCTGCCTGGCTACTAGCCAATCAGCATTTTATTTATTAACCATCAGAGCAACACATTCATAGCATATCCATAGCACATTGGTATTTTGCCTGCATGTATGTCTATGTGAGGTTATCAAGATCTTACACTGGCTTACAGACAGTTGTGAGCTTCCATGTGGGTGCTGAAAATTGAACCCAGGTCCTTTGGAAGAACAGCCAGTGATCTTAATCACTGAGCCATCTCTCCAGCCCTGTATGATATTTTCTAATGTAACATATATAAAAATACAATGTATACTGTATTTATATCTACATAATACTACATATGCACTTATTTCAAATATAAATATTTGTTGTACCTAAGTGTTACATTTATTCTCAATAGATCATATTCTGTGCGTTGGATAGGTGCCTGTGTATATATACATGACTGAGGAGGCTAGAAGCCAAAGTGAGCTGTCTTAAACCACTTTATTTTTAATTTAAAAATGTTTTGTAAACTGTCATAAAGAAGTACATATTTACATATATCCACCCCTTTCTCTTCCCCTCCAACCTCTCCTGTACACCCTACTCCCTCTCAAATTCATGACCTCTTCTTCAATTATTTTAGAATGAATCTTACTTTAAAACACTTGTGCTTATACAAGAAGAGTAATGCACAACTAAATTGTAGTACTATTCCTGACATCTAAAGTGTCTTCCTGTCCTTTACTAAACAATATCACATACAAGCAAACTGGCTCCTTCCATCAAGAATATAAGATTTTTAAAAAAAAAAAAAAAAGAATATATGACTTGAGGCAAAGTATGATAGCTTACTTAAAAAGATTGATTTCTGATCAAAACTCATCCCAGACTAATCTCTTTGTGAAAAGTGTTGTGAATTTTACCTCAGTCCCACTCAGATCCTCACTGTGTGAGGCCTTTGAAAATCACCCAATGTTAGCCTTAAATCTGTGAATATATTTTTACACAATCCCTTAGACTCTGTTAATTTGATATGCTACTACCCCCAGACAATCACAATAACTTACCATCTATTGTGAAATGTTTCTGGAAGCAAGTAAATAAAGAAGTAGGTCACTAGTGAAGTGCATAGCTCTGGACTCAGATTTTCTGAGGTGGAATCCTAAATTCACATCTTCAAAAGAAGTTATTTCAGCTTTTTTTTTGTCTTAACTGTGAAGTAGGGATAATAATATAACTTATTTCGAGAATTCATCTGTGCAGATTTTGCATCCCAAAAGTCTTGTTTTAAACCCTGCCTTAGATTGTTTATGATATAATAGTGGAAAATTGAAGGCTAGGTTATATATAAAACAGTGTATTTGTCATGGTTCTTTGGTTGAGAAGACTAAGATGAAGGAACAGACAGGATTGTGTCTTGTGACAGCTCCTCATTGCCTAGAGAGGATGCCTGATGCTGCTTGCTTCAGAGGTTGGAGTGATACCGTCTCACATAGTAAAGTGAAAGAGAATAAATCCACTCTCTCATGACCTCTAATAAAACCCCGATCCCAGCCACCTTCTGAGACACCATGTGAACTACTGGAAAACCCTGTCTTCTAATAGAATGCTGATAAGGCATGGGACTTTAGGGCATAGGGTCCCCACTGTGGAATTAATATATTTATAAAACATAAAATAAATATTTAATTTATCTTTTTCTCTGACTTGGAAGGATAAGGCAGAAGGGCAGCTATCAGCAAATAAGAAAGAGCACCCTCAACAGACACTAGATCTGCAGGCATGTAGGTGTAATGCTCTCTACCCTCCTGAGATGTAAGAAAGGAGAGTTTATTCTTTAAAACTTTCATCCATCTGTGACATTTTGTTATAGTGTGAGCTGACTAGTACTTTGTGAGAAGATACTTAGTTAATTTCTTTTAAGCCATATTAAGTCAGAAAATATTATTTTTGTTTGTTTATTAGGGAAGGGGTCACACATGTTTCGTGGCATGTGTGTGGCAGAGGGCAACTTAGGGAGGGGGTTCTCTCCTCCCCTATGTGGGTCCCAGGGATCAAGCTCAGGTTGTCAGGCTTGGCAGCAAGTACCTCTACCCACTGAGCCATATTACCAGCCCAAATTATTGCAAATTGTCCCTTTTTTCATTTAAAACTTTAAGAATTATCATTAAAAAAAGAGTACAGAGTAGCATACTTAAAGCACTTTTATAAATACCTGTTGTATAACACTTTATGAAAAGGTGCAGAGTGATGCCTCTTTACCTTAGAGATGACACTGAAGACAACAAATTCTTCTATCCAAGTCCTGAATGGGAAATCAAAAATAAGATTAGACGATCCTTAGAGGAACTTGGAGACTTACACTTTGACACTGCATTACCCCAAGTACCATGCTATCACAGATGACTCAGAACCCTGTTGAAGTCTGAACCCTAGGCAATCAGCTAAGAGCACATGTGCTGGGGACAGATGACATACTGATGGCAAGGGTGGAGGGAGTGAGCAGCTGGAGTATCAGGTAATGGCCTAATGACTCTACTTCTCCTCTTCTAGAAGGAAGTAATAGCCCTGAACTTGTGGGGGTCTCATGGTAAAGGTAGATGTTCTGATTTCGAGAAGGCAACAGATAAGTGACATAATGACATAGCTTGGATGAAGAAATAAATGAAAGATACCAAATGTACAGTGTGCACTAATAAAAATAGTGTATGTTACAGACAGTGTTAAGAGATAGAATGACAGTTACATTGAACTGCAAAACAATAAAATGAAAACTAGGAATAACACAGCTAAGTAAAAATTAAAGCCCTACATCTTATGTAAAATTTCCATGTAAAAATGTTTAATTTTGTTGAGCTTGGGTCTTTTGATGTGCTCAGACTGGCCTTGAACTTGCTTACCTCCTGCCTGGACCTGAGATTGGAGATTGTAGGTGTATTCTTTGGAATTCTGACAGAAGCAAAAGATAGTACTAATTTCTAGGAAAATGATGACGTACCAGTGGACAGCTAAAAGAAATTGTATCTTACTATATTGAGAGAGCAAATTGGCATGTTAATTGTATATATATTTTTATAAAGGACATAATTCCTTGGTACCCTCACCATTGAAATTGGTTGAAATTATGTAGCATATGGCACTTTAAATAAATATCTAAAATAACTACCTTTAATCCAAACTCTTAATAAATTTACAAATGGGGATTTGGAGAGATAGTTAGCATTTAAGATAACTACAGAGCACCCAGGTCAGTTCCCACATGTATGACAGGTCTCAGCCATCTCTAATTCCAGTTCTGTATAACCTGATACCCTCTTCTGGCCTGAGACACCAGGCATGCTTGTCATACACAAGCATACATACAGAAAACACACATACACATACAAAGAAAAATGAATAAATTCAGTTTTAAAAATAAATTTGCAAATTGATACATAAAGAATATTCAAATCTTGCTGCATATATAATTTTCAAATACACACTTTAAGAAGGAAACCCAGCAGCTGTTTTTATTGAAGCACTAAGCAACTTAATCACAGTGTGAAGAGTAATTCCTTATTCAGTGAAAATGTCAAGAAGGTTTAGATCTGCAAAACATCTTTCTGCCCAGTGGTTACATTGCATGTTGCCTCATTTAATTTTTGGCAAGTTGATCCATATTGATGAAGTGAATATATTTTTAGAAACCATAGAGTATTTTATTTTCAATTGGAGGCAATAATTTTTTCAATAAAACTATGCTGTATATTTTATCTGATCTTCACAAAGTACTAGAAGAAAGAAAATCCAACCCATGGCCAAATGATTAAAGGATAATTCTCTTTATCATGTCTGTATGTCTCAGAAGTGTTATCTTATACCTTTTTATAGATGAGACATTCTAAGTGAATTAATGAATTTCTGGTCTTGGGAAGGGGTGCTGTGCTGTGTATTCAATTGAAGGACTTGTGTGTAGTAGGTAAGAAGAAATACCACTGAGCCATACATCTGGCCCACAGCTTTGCTATTTAGAAAAATATAGCTTTTTGGTTTCAAACTTACATTTCTTCTCATTCACTGCCTTATTTGATCTCATAGAACATGTAGTTCTGAGGAAACTCATTTACAAAGGCAATTGTGCTATAGAGCAAGATTAATGGCTAGGAAACATTTTATATTATACTTTACATTTAATTTAGCTAAATGCTGGGTCTATTATGTTGTTGTTCCCATGTATTTCAGTCTCCTTTATCTCTTGCTCTCATTCTTTTCCACTCTCTCTTACTCTGGCACTGACATTGAATTCAGAGCCTTGAGGATGCTATATCCACTTTGCACTGTTACATATCCCAGCCACTTTTCTTATCTTTATATAATTTTTTCCCTTCTTGATTTCTCTTCTGCAATTATATATACTTCAGTTTGTCACATATGATTTGAGTATCTTTAATCCAAAGCTAGAAATCCCAAGTGTTAGAAATCCTGAACACGTTTAAGCACTGATACACTGTCACAAACAGAAAATTCCACTCTGTTTAACAGTTTCCATCCACAGAATTATAGAAAAAATGTAACACAAAATTACCTTCAATCAATTTGCATAAGGTACATATGAATCACAAACTGGTATCTCAATTTTCATATGCCAATACTAAAGTATTGCAAAAGTCAAAATATTTCCAGTCCCACATATTTTGGTGAGAGATAATCAGCCTGTTTTCTACTAGGTTCTGAGAGTATAAAATTGTAAGACAAGACCTCTATCATCAGCAGAGATATTTCTTAATTATCTTGACAAATATTTCTAGATTATAATTCCATATCATAAAAGATCATTTCCATGGATGTATGATTAAAATATTTTGGAATCTCAAGCAGGGAAATGTATGTAGTCAGGCAAAGTTTCAAGAGAAATACGCAATTTACTTGGATATGAAAGATGGGTATTATGCCTAGGATAAGAAAGTTAACAAACAAAAACCACTCCATTCAAAGGAAAACACAGAAGCAAAAGCATGAAAATAGTAACAATAATAAGGGATTTGGAGAGATCTAAATGCAACCAACAGTGTACAGTGTAGAAAGATGGTGTCAGAAAAGATAGTTGGGGAAATATAGAGGGGGAACTATTGAAGTGTTGTACACTATCCAAGTAGTTCCAATGTAGAGAGAACTGGGTCGTGAGAAACAATATGATGGTTTTCCCCTAAGGCATGCATCAGAAAATACAGATGAATGAAATTCAGATCAAGTGAAGAAAACTTGTAGGGAACCTGAGAGACATGGAACACCTGGTAGAGATCAGAATTAATTGTACATCTGGAATGTCAATACAAAATAGTACAATACATGTGGATTTCAGATGCCTTTAAATTTCAACAAAATGCAAGGAAAAATAGTATGTCCTCAGTTTCACCACATCAGTATTAATAATTAGCATTTGTGATATAAATTTCTAGAGTATTTTCATATATACGCTCGAATTTTAAAACAAATATCATGATATCTTTCTGAAATACTCTCTAAATAATGTTCCATTGTATCAAACATTGGCAAGACAAAATTTACATAATATAGCACTGCTTATTAATTTTATTTGAAATGTAGGTGGGTTGTCATTTAACAAATATTATGGTAAATATCTGTGCCTATGTGTTTGTGTTCAATGTGGCTCCTGTAAATACATTAAGGAGGTCAAATGTAATATATGGTTTAACGACTTTTAAACAAATGTATTCAACATTCTTTTTCAGAAAGCAATTTATTTACATTCTTCCAGGAGTCTCTTTCTCTGAGGAATGTTTGTTTTTTTCTGACAATAGACCAGTGTATCTCACTGTTTAATTTGCATCCCTATGATTACTTGTGGAGGTGTCTATCAGTGCTTCCTTGACTATTCTGCAAGTTTTTCTTTTGGAATGTTTGTAGTTTATGTTTGATTTCAAAATACTCCAGTGCCTTTCTGTGCAAGAAAAATACAAAATAACCATTGGAATTAGTTGTCTACCATAGGAAGCTATAATGGATGCTGTGAAATTCTAAATTTGTGAAGAACTGGAACACAAGGAGAAGTCAGGTCAAAGAGAAATGTGCACAGATATTTGATGGACAAGTCACAGCTGTCCAATCTTCCAGCAGGCACATCATAATGAAGTTGAATTATAGAAACCTGGTGATTTCAAGGGTTCCAACTCAAGGAAGCAAACTGAGAACCTTCATCTGTAGGAATTCAGAGAAATACCTTTGAATTTAGAAGAAGTGTATGTGATAGTAAACAAAATGTAAAGCAACAATAACCCTTCAAACTACAAGAGAACAGTCTACTAACTTCAACACAGACCAAAAAAACGATATTTAAAGAAAGTTTGTAGAATAGTGCTTATCTACCTGAATATGAGTTCTGCAAAATGTAGGCACCTTGTTCCACAGAAGCTCAGTGGCTTCCCAAAATATCTGTGTGCTTTCTTAAAATGTGATTAAGACAATACAGTAAAATATAACTTAGAGACTTGAACAAATACTGTCACAATAAAATAAATGAATAAATAAAAATTTGGGGAACCCATTTCTTTTTGTTTTAGATCATTATAGTTATTCGGCCTTTAAAAGAATCATAAAAATGGAATTATAAAGAATGCACTATTATTTTAGTTTGTGATTTTGTAGCTGGCTACTTTTTACTTTCTATGAAATTTTTGAGATTATATGCACGTGGCTGCAAACATCAATAACATGAACATTTAGTATTCTTTACATTCCTATAATATGCTCTATAGTATTGGTATACCACAAACTATTCATTAATCTATGGATATGATTTTTTTAATTAGAGGCTATAATGAATGAAGTGACTAATACATCCATATATACATCATTTTGTTGATGAATGGTTTTATTTGTACTGTAATATTGACCCTGTGAATAGAGTGGCTGGGTTGTACCCTGGGCCTGGGTGTAATGTTTTATAAAAGGTCATTTTTATACTATGTTACTTCACAAGAACTGTGTGCAAGATTGAGAGTTGTTGTCACTTACTGACACTAGAGTACCTGACATATTTTACCTTAGTCAGTCCAGTATTTGTGTAGCGGTTTCAGGCTATAGTTCCCTGATGATTAAACCTGTTAAAAAATAATTTCATATTTCAAGTGATTATTTCTATATTTTCTTTGTTAAATGTTTTCTGAGGATTCCTGGTACTTGTATTTTTTAATTGGTTATATTTTCTTATTATTCTTTATGCCAGAATACTTACTCAAGCCATTTGCCCAATATACATATGGCAAGTATTTTCTCATAGTTTGTGGCCTCTCTTTTCATTTTCATAATGGCATTTGTAAAGCAGAATTAAAGATAATTTTATAGTATGCTTTGTATCATTCATTTTATATATCTATAAAAGCTTTACTTTCAACAAAGTTGAAATCATTTTTATTTATGTGGCATTTTATAGTTCTACATGCAGATATATAATCAGTTTAGGATTAACTTTAGTGCATGTTGAGATAAAAGTTCATGTATCTGCTATTTGCTGTCATGCATGCACATGTGTTTTGAAGTAAAACAAAGTCTAAAGTTGTCAAGGTTAGTCTCATATTTAATATGTAGCAATGTATCAAAAGATGACCTTGAACTAGTCTATCTGCATCTGCAGCGTCAGTGCTGAAATCACAAGCGAATATCATGTCTAGTTGTTTTATTTATTTATTTATTTATTTATTTATTTATTTATTTATTTATTTATTTATTTATTGTTTTTTGTGACTGGGTTTCTCTGTATTGCTTTGGAACCTGTCTAGTAACTATCTCTGTATTCTAGACTAGCCTCAAACTCACAGACATCTGCCAGCATCTGCTGTGATTAATGATATGCACCACCACTGGCTAGCTCTCATGCCTAGTTTTTAATGCACTGCTAGTGTGCCTCTTCAGAAGTTAGGAAAAAGTATACAAGACTTGAGTGAGTAAGGAGGGAAGGGAACCTGAGAAGAGTTGGGGAAGAGAGAATGTATATGAACAAAACACATTCTCAAAGAACTTTAAATAAAAAATTGACTTCATATGATATGAACTTGATAACCATGTTAAAAACTATGCAAATAAATAAAATTAACTATACAAAACAAAAGACTTAACGTGGCTAAGAAAACTTTCACTTATAATACTTCATTAATGTGTTTGTG
Organism: Peromyscus eremicus; assembly: GCF_949786415.1. NCBI lineage: Eukaryota > Metazoa > Chordata > Mammalia > Rodentia > Cricetidae > Peromyscus > Peromyscus eremicus. The sequence goes on along the minus strand of NC_081419.1, from coordinate 22,629,748 downwards.
TAAGGAAATTCAGAAGAACAAAATAATGTGTGAATGTCAACTCAGAGGATTGCTACTAGGTGTTCAAGACCCAGGCACCCAACGGGGAGGAATCTTAGGAGTTGAAAATATCTCTTGAGATGTAGTAAGTATATAGGTGAATTAGTGGAGCAAGCAAGAGGCCAAGAAGGGAGGCTTGGAACCAGAACTTTCGACATCATTAAGTCTTCCTGGTTCATGCACAGTGGGTCTGTTGCAAATGAGGATTTTCAGAGTAGTAACTTTTAAGGACAAAAATCACTGCTCAAAGCTGATGAGAAAATTCACGTTTCCAAAGGACAGCCCAGAGTTGCTATTTTGTTAGGTTTGAGCAAATAAATAATTACCATTTCTTTGAGAAAATACAGTTATCGGCTAATTAGTGACTTTAAGGCTATGGTATTCTATTTATAATTGGGGTTGTCACTCCTAATTTTAATGGGTAGGCTAAGAACAAAAGGGAAATTGACAGTGAACCAAGGTCCAGTGTGCCTCATTTCACTTCTGGTATAATGATGGGCTACATGCAAAATGCCAGGGTAATGCAACCCACATTTGAAAGCAGAATAATAGAAAGATGGAAATAAAGGAGAATGGGACAGGCAGGTGATAGCCATTACACAGGGCTTTGATGTAGCTATTTCTTTGAGCAAAACAAAGGTTGTACTGCTTAACATATATAAATATAAATTTTAATTAATTATTACATCAAATATTTACTAATAATCAGTTTAAAATTTTACTATGTATACCTTCAGAATGTTTTGAGCTGACCAAAGAAAATGCAAGATCAGAAATTTTATAGACAAAAGAAATGTGATTGATCAAATCAAAAGACAGAGCAGCAAGAATACTTTTCATGCATACAGACAAGTAAGGAATAGTAAGTGGAGAGGAAAGGGTAGGAAAAGCATTCTGAACATTTTGAACTGGAGTATTTCTGGTGTTTCACTCTAGAAAAATTTGCCATGGGCTTTGGTTATGGGTAATGAATATCAGCTCTGCACAGGCTGACTGACTCTTCCCTGTAGAGCAACAGGTTGGACTCAGCACAGTACAGCTTGTGTGCCTGACACTGGAGACCCTGGAGGTTAGGCAATATCAATGGCAAATGTGTTATATCCGAGTGGTTGGGACATGACAAAGACAAGAGGAAAATGTTCCATGCTTCCTGTTCATGTCAAGCCATTTTTTAAAAAAGTGCTATGGAGATGAGAAAGTTCAGGATGAAAATAAGTGCCAGGTCTGAATAGGGTCTTGTGCAAATGAAAGGTAGAAGATCAAAGGAGAATGGAGAGAGTGCACATTGATAGTGATCCAGGCAAGATCATTGGAGGAAGAAGCACTTTAACGCATGGAAATGGCAGAAAATGTAGAAGAACATTAGAAGAGATAGCTCATGACTCCATGAAGCCTTCAAGAAGGCTGGATTAGGCAAGAAGATTCAGCTTGAAACAATGCAGGACATAGGCAAGGAAGTGGTAGAGGAAATGTACTGCTGAATGTGGTAAAGCATAGCTTTTGGACAGAATTACTACAATGGAGAACAATGGCTACAATGAAAAATCCTCCAAAGCATAAAGGAAGATATGTTAATTTCAATTTGAGAGTAAGTACTCATAGCAATCCCACATACAAGAAAATAATGCCAAGACAAACCATACATACATAAATAAAACAGAGCAAGAGAATTAAAGAGGTAAAAGGAAATAAACTTTTGCACACAGCCATTTAATTTTAAGTAACTGATATTCAATTTTGGTAGAAAGTTTGTCAGTCTGGCTCATGGGAGTTGGACTGTAAATATGTATAATATGTAAATAACTTTTAATATACTTGAAGGATTTAAGAAGTTGGATAATAAATATGAAAGTGCTCTACAGTGAATATCATTACAGACACGGGGAATGTTGAAAGGAATACCCAAAGAGCATTTTCAATTCTTGTCTCATATCTACTTATATGTATTTAATTTCCCACATAGGATTGCTTATGAAACATAAGCCCTTCCTTATTGAATTTGTTTTCTTTCAACTTATCTTCTTTTACAGCTTTACCTCTCAGGATCCTGTTCATGAGCTCCATGTGTCTGCTTCTCTCTGTTTATGTTTATTGCTCATGTCATCCATTTTCGGCCCAAAGACTCTAAAAGGCAGGAAGCCTATCCATTTACCTTGGCTGCTCCGGAAAGGAAGATGTGATATGATAATGGCTGTCAGAGATTAATTCAGTAGGCAACAGTTAAAATGGCTCCATCTTACAAAATAAATTCAATTTCTGATGTAGTTTTATTTTCTAGTAAAATTTATCATAAAACTGGGCATCTTTTAAAATACAGTTAGCTTTTGGTTACCAGGGAAATCTTCTTTGCAAATACATACTCTTCTTTAAAAATGTCATATCTCATTAAAGAACTTAAAGCATCATTGATGATGGCTCACAATTACACTCAGAGTAGGAATCCAAATTCTAAGTATTTAGAAAAGTCTCACCAAGTGTCACCACCATGTATATCACAGAAACTCTGTTTCAGTTTTACTTTGATTCAAGTGTACCACAAGTATGAATCCAAATTGTCACTTAGTCTACCTTACACATTGTAATTTTGAATGCTCATTTTTAATGTCATGACTTTATTTGTTCCTGCTAACAGGGGGCTGGTAGTCATCTAGGCAATTAACAAATTTGTTCCCTGCAAGGATGAGAATTTGAAGATTCAGGAAGGACAGAAGACTGACATTCAAAGGAAAAAAAAGTACCAGTTTTATTCCCTTCAGGATGGAGCGACTCTAAGGCTGGAAATCCGGTAAACAGACTCTGGCTTCTGTATTTTATAGGAAGCAGGGATCTCACCTGCTGATCCTCTGCTGGTACTCTGTTGGTCCTGTTTAGTCACCCACACCTGTGCCATCCAACTGTTCATCTGCTAGCAAGATGCTGCCGTCTCAGGGAGCCATTTTGCTTTCCTTGTTTTCCTGTGTTCCTTGTCAAGAAGGAACTCTTCACACCAGCATGGGGGAAGCAGAAGCAGGAAAATCTCTGAAAATTCCAAGGCCAGTCTAGTCTACATAGTGAATTCTAAGCCAGACAGGGCTATATACTGAAACCTTATGTTAAAACAATCAAGAATGAAAGAGAGATGAAGAGAGAGAAAGAGGGAGCCCACAAAAATACAAAATCAGAAACCATAATATACAAGCAAAAGACTAGTAAGAATAAAAAATACCCAAACAAAGCAATCTGAGATTTTTAAAAGTCTACAAATGTTACCATTACATTTGTTTTGTGTTGACCGGTCATTGCTGGGCATGGGGTGTACCCTTAAATGTGGTTGTTATATCCAGTAGACTGCATTGGAGCCAACTAATTTTTCCTTCACAAGTGGCTGTCAGTTGACAAAAACTTCTTGGATAGGGATGATAATCCATGTCCATACTGCCCTTTCAGCACTGGGAGCCTGTCTGACTTGAACCTACTATGCACGTTGCCACAGTTTCGGTGACTTCATATATACATCAGTCTTGTTTTGAATGGAATATGCACTTTTCTTGGTGTCATTCATCCTGTATGGGTTTTATAATCTTCCAACATCTTCTTCTTCCCACCTCCTTGAGTTTTAAGGGGAGGTTTTGGCAAAGACACTTTGTTTAGGACTGACTATTCAAAAGGTTCTCACTCTCCACACATTTTTCTAGTTGAGTCTCTACATTTGTTCCCATCTACTTCAAGAGGAAGCTTCTCTGATGATGGCCAAGTGAGACACTCATCTATGGGGCTTAAGAGTCATTTTGTTGCTATGTTACTTTATCAGAACAATACTATTTGGATATCTTTTAGGCCCATGGCTTTCAAAAATAGAAGAAAAAGGAAGGTCAGAGGAAGAAAGGGAGGGAGGGAGGGAAGGAGGGAGGAAAGGAGGGAGAGAAGGAGGAAGGAAAAAGAAAATCATTAGTAAGAAACAGCTGTTTAACATTTTTGTATGGATTTGAGCCTAATATCTAGCACGTTACACCTTATACTGTGAAAAAAACATACCAATTATTTTATGTGTTGATTATACTTCCTGTTTAAGACCATGCAGGTTTGTAAGTAGCCAAAATTAATCTTCCCCTTCCTTCCTTCCTTTCTTCCTTCCTTCCTTCCTTCCTTCCTTCCTTCCTTCCTTCCTTCCTTCCTTCCTTCCTTCCTTCTTTTCAATAGAAGTGGGCACAAACCCTCATATCAAGGTTGGACAAGACAACCCAGGGGGAGGAAAAGGGTCCCAAGAGCAGGCATAAAAGTCAGAGACACCCCTTCCCACTCCCACTGTTAGGCATCTCATAAGAACTCTAAGCTACACAACCATAACATATATACAGAGGACCTAGTTCAGACCCATACAGGCTCTGTGATAGTTCTCTCTATGAGCTCCTATGAGGCCAGTTTATTTTATTGTGTTGGCTGCATTATTGTACTGTCCTCAACTCCTTTGGCTCCTACATTCCTTCCTCTCCATCTTTTGCAGGGTTCTATTAGCTCCACCAAATGTTTGACTGTGATTCTCTGCATCTGTTTCTGGATGAAGCCTCTCTGAAGATGATGGGGCTAGTCTCTGGTCTATGAGTATAGCAGAATATCATTAGAAAACACTTCACTGACTTTTTTTTCTGGCCAGTCATGTTTGGTTCCACTCTAAGTCTCTGGGGTGTCAAGTTTCTGGTTCCTGGCCATCCAGGGAGTGTCAGTCATGGGCTCCCTGTTATGGCATGAGCTTAAAGTTAGACTAGCCATTGAGTGACCACTTCCAAAATTCTGTGCCACCATTGCCCTAGCACATCTTGAAGGCAGGACAAATTATAGTTTGAAGGTTTTGTGGCTGGGTTCATATACCAGTCCCACCATTGGAAGCCTTGCATGGTTACAGAAGATGGTGTGGTCAGGCTCCATATCCTCCCTTACTTCACAAGGGTCACCCTCACAAATTCCAGGGAGTTTCCATTGCACTAGGGTTCACATAACCTCCCAAATGACCCCAATTTTAGTCATCTCTTCCTTCACTCCATCTTCACCTCACCTGATCCCTCTTTTTCTCATCTCCACCCAACACAGTCCACTCATGAAATCTATTTTCTCGTCCCAAGGAGATCCACATATCCCTCCTGGAGCCCTCCTGCTTAGCCTTTCTGAGTCTGTGGACTGTAGTATGATTATCTTTTACTTTACAGCTAATATCCACTTATAAGTTTGTACATTTCATGTTTATCTTTCTGGGTCTGGGTTACCTCAGTCAGAATTAGTTTTTTAGTCTCATCCATTTGCCTGTAAATTTCGTGATGTCATTTTTTAACTGCTAAGTAATTACCCATTGTGTAAATGTCTCACATTTTCTTTATCCATTGTTCAATTGAAGGACATCCAGGTTGTTTCTAGTGTCTGGCTATTATGAATAAAGCCACTTTGAACATAGTTGAGCAAGTGTTCTTGTGGTAGAATGAAGTGTCCTTTGGTTATATGCCCAGGAGTGGCTCAGTCTTGAGGTAGATTGATTTCCAATTTTCTTAGGAACCACTGTGCTGATTTCCAAAGTGGTTGTACAGTTTGCACTCCCACCAGCAATGGAGGAGCATACTCCTTGCTCCACATCCTTTCTAGCATGAGCTGTCACTTCTGTTTTTGATCTTAGCCTTTCTGACAGGTGTAAAATGGAATCTAAAAGTTGTTTTGATTTGCATTTCTTTGATGGCTAAAGATGTGGAACATTTCTTTAAGTGTTTTATGGCCATTTGGGATTCCTCTGTTGAGAATTCTCTATTTAGATTTGTACCAGATTTTTAATTGGGTTTTTTGGTTTGTTTATGTCTAGTTTCTTTATATATTTTGGATATTAGAAGTCTATCTGACATGGAGATTTTCCAGATTTGTAGAATATAGGTTTTTAAAGAAGGACCTAATGATTCTTTGGATTTCCTCAGTGTCTGTTGTTATAGCCCCCTTTTTAATTCTGTTAATTTGGATATTCTCTCTCTCTCTCTCTCTCTCTCTCTCTCTCTCTCTCTCTCTCTCTCTCTCTCTGTGTGTGTGTGTGTGTGTGTGTGTGTGTGTGTGTGTGTGTGTTAATTTGGATAAGGGTTTCTCCATCTTGTTGATTTTTCTCAAAGAACCAACTCTTTGTTTCATTGTTTCTTTTTCTATTGTTCTCTTTATTTCTATTTTATTGATTTTAGCCATCAGTTGGATTATGTCCTGCCCTTTATTCCTCTTGGGTGTGTTTGCTTCTTTTTGTTCTAGAACTTTCAAGTGTGCTTTTAAGTTGCTAGTATGAGGATCTCTCAAATTTCTTTATATAGACACTTAATGCTATGATCTTTCCTCTTAGCACTGTTTTCATTGTTTTCTGTAAGTCTGGATATGATGTGTATTCATTTTCACTGAATTCTAGGAAGCCTTGAATTACTTTCTTACTTCTGTTTGACCCATTTTTTCATTCAGTAAAGAGATGTTCAGTTTCTATGAGTTTGTAATCTTTCTGTTGTTTCTATTGTTAAAATCCAGCTTTAATCCATGGTGGTCTGATAGGATACAGGGGGTTATTTAAAATGTCTTGTATTTGTTGAGACTTGCATTGTGCTCAAGTATGTAGTCAATTTTAGTGAAAGCTATTTGAGGTGCTGAAAAGAAGGAATATTCTTTAGTGTTTGAATGAAATGTTCTATAGATATCTACTAGGATCATTTGGTTCATAGTGTCTATTAGCTTCTGTAATTTGCTCTTTAGTTTTTGTCTGAATGACTTGTCTATTGGTAAAAGTGGGGTATTTAAGTCTCCTAAATATTAATATGTAAGGGTTGATGTGGAATTTAAGCTCTAGTAATTTTTCTTTTACAAATGTGGGTGTCCTTGAGTTCAGGGCATAGATTTTAAGAATTGAAATGCCATTTTGGTAGACTTTTCCTATGATGAGTATGAAGTGTCCTTCCCAATCTCTTTTGATTAATTTTTGTTTGAAGTCTATTTTTTAGACATTAGAATGGCTACACCACCTTCCTTCTTGGGTCCATTTCTTAGAAAATCTTTTTCCAACTCTTTACTCTGAGGTAATGTCTAGGTTTGATGTTGAGGTATGTTTCTTGTATGCAACAGAAGAATAAGTCCTTCATTACATCCATTCTGTTAATCTGTGTGTTTTTATTGAGGAATTGAGTCCATTGATATTGAGAGATGTTAATAACCAATAATTGTTAATTCTTATATTTTGTTTTTGGTGGTGGTGGCAGCAGTGGTGGTAGTGAGATTGTATGTCTGTGGTGTGTGTGTGTGTGTGTGTGTGTGTGTGTGTGTGTGTGTGTGTTTGGTGGTGTGAAATTATTTATTTCCTTTGTTTTCATATGTGTAGTTAACCTCTTTGGGTTGGAGTTATCTTTCTAGTATCTTCTGTAGGGCTGTATTTGTAGATAGCTATTGTTTGAATTTGGCTTTATTATAGGATAACTTGTTTCTCCATCTACAGTGATTGAAAGTTTTGCTGCGTTAGTTGTCTAGGCTGGCACTTGTGGTTTCTTAGAGTCAGATGGATATCTGTCCAAGCCATTCTAGCTTTTAGAGTCTCTGTTGGGAATTTGAGTATAATTCTACTAGGTCTACCTTTATACGTTACTTTCTCTTTTTCCCTTGTAGCTTTAATATTCTTTCTTTGTTCTGTATGTTTAGTGTTTTAAAAATTATGTGGCAAGGGAATTTTCTTTTCTGATTCAGTCTATTTAGTCTTCTGTGAGCTTCTTGCACTTCTTTAGGTTAGGAAAACTTTACTTGTATGGTCTATTGAAAATATTTTCTTGGCCTTTGAGCTGGGATTCTTCTCCTTCCATTCCTATTATTCTTAGGTTTGGTCTTTTTATAGTGTCCCAGATTTCTTGGATGTTTATATCAGGAATTTGTTAGATTTAACACTTTCTTTGACTGATGTGCCTACTTCTTTGATTGAGCCTTAAACCTCTGGGATTCTGTTTCATCTCATATTCTGTTGGTGATGCTCTGTATCTGTAGTTTCTGTTTTTATTCCTAGATTTTCCATTTCCAGAAAGCCCTCAGTTTGTGTTTTCTTTATTGTTTCTATTTCTATTTTCAGGTCTTGAACAGCTTTATTTGTTTTCTTCAACTTTTTATTTTCTCGACTTTCTTTAAAGGCTTTATTCACTTCCTCCTTAAGAACCTCTATTATCTTCAGAAGGTAGGAGTTAAGGTTTCTGTTGTTGCTGTTGTGCCTCGACTGGGTTGGAATTTTTAGGGCTGCTTGTTGTTGCAGGATAGCTCACTTCCAGTGGGGACATATCATCCTGGCTCTTGTTTATTGTGTTCTTAAGCTGTTGTGTAGGCATCTGGATTCCCAGTGGTTATAGGTTTTGGTGCTGATTTCTTAGTTTGTCTTTGTTGAATGGGTGTTTTATTCCTTAGTTTCTGTTTTCTCTTTGGTCTGCTAGTCTGTATGGCCTGGAGTTCTGGCAGTCAGCATGACCTCTGGTCCAGCAGGGAATTGCTGCCCCAGTTTGGGAGCTGGACTTATAGCAGCTAGTGTGATTACTGGTCAAGCAGAGGGTCTCTGCCTGAGTTGGGGGTGGGACATGGTGATGAGGCAGGAAGGGGGTCATGGTGGTAGTGGGGGGAACTGAGGGAGTGGGAGAATTCTGTGGGAAGGCAGGCAGCCTATCTGTTCTTCTGGCTGGCATGGTCTGCACCTGAGCAGGGAATGCTCACCTGAGTTGGGGGTGGGGGCCTGTGGTAGGGCAGGAATGGGTGGCAGCAGTCTGGGTCCTTGGGTACCTATCAGAGGGAGTGGGAGAGTTCAGTGGGCCTATGGGTGGTAAAAGTTACTTTCTCTGTAAACTACAGATGAGCTGAGAATAGCCACATCTCATTTACTGACTTAAATGAGAACATGTTTTGTAATGGACATGCTGTGGGTGCTACTGTATTCCATTCTCACAAGATCATGCAACCTAATGTTAGACATTTCCAGTGATCAGTGACTCACAAAAGTTACCAGGGGGAGCCCAGAAGCCAAAATTTATCATGAGTAAATTGGTGGTTTGAATGAGGATGGCAAGACAATCTCATGTGTTTGAACACTTGGTCTCCAGTTGATGGAGCTGTTTGGGAAGGATTAGGACATGTGTCCTTGCTGGAGGAGGTGTATCACAAGGGGAAGGCATTTGGTTTACAAAGACTCATGTCATTCCCAATATGTTCCCTCTGTTTCTTATTGGTGAATTGGGATGTGATCTCTCAGCTGCTTTGGCGCCATGCCTGCTTCCAGGCTCCTCATCATGACGGTGATCCCACATAAAGTGTTCCTTCTGAAAGTTGCTATGGTCATGCTATTTTATCACAGCAATAAAAAAAATAGCTAATACAAGTAGCTCCTATCTAAGAAGTCCAGACTTTAGATTCTGCCTCATTCTGAGACCTGTTTACCTACCAATCAGAAATTCTCCAAGTGTTAGCCATTTGTAGAAATAGCAGAGAAACTATTAGGACTACATACTTTCTAATTCCAAGAGGGAAAACCAGGACCCAATTATAACCAAATTGAAGCAAAACCAATGTCCAGAAGTATAAACAGATCAGTTCATGTTTGGGTTCCACTCATGATTCTATGTTCTAAAGTGCTTGGGAAAGTCCACTTATCTGGCTCTACTATCCATACCATACTTTGCTTGTCTCTTACGTTCCAGAAAATATCACTTCGTACCTGAAGTTTCCTTTGTTAGTCATGTCAAAATCCTGGCCTTTACTACAGCTTTCATGTTGCCCAAATCAGTGCCATTTGGGAGGTACTTACACATTCCCACATTTGTCTGCCAGCTTGAGATTCAAATGGACCAAGTGTTTGTGTAATGACCCTGAGGAAATATTTCCTAGAAGATTTTGCCTCAATTATGTTAGTCTTTTATTAATCACAGAAGATTTTGCAGCCCCAGCTAACCAGCGTCAATTGTTTCAATTGTTCCTGTAAAGCAGAAGATTCAGTTCAGTGGTGCCAGTGTCTCCTTAATCACCACTGATTCTTTAGCCCCAGATGACCAGAAACCACATTGCATAATTCAAAATATCACATTAACGGCCCTCTTCAATTTCACTCTGTTACTTTACAAGGCTGGTCTACTCCCCACTTATCAGCTACAAGGCAGAAAGAACAGACATGAAGACCCAGGTCCTCAACAGCCTTCCTCCCAAACAAGCTGATCTTCTTTGCCTCTAGCTATTATTTGGAGCAGATTATCTAGAATGTGGCCCTGGGCTGCTACAGGTTAAGTGCTGGTGGGGAGAGGAACACAGGGTGTCATTTCTGTTTGGGCAAGCCTTCTACCACTGAGCCCCACCCACAACCTTACAGCCAGAACTGTTACCATTTTCTTCACCATTTAGTCATCAGGTTAGGGACTTACAGAGCTCAGAGTGTTTGATAAGACCAACAGAGAGACTTGTACTCACAACAGTGGTATAGGGTGCCTTAGGTAGGGGAAAGGACATATGTGTGGATGGACCTGCCACCCTAGCAGTAGCCAGGTGGGTTCTAAACAAACAGCTAAAGCTGACATGGGTGTCAGCCTCCAGTGAAATTTTCCAACACAGAAACACAACTTGCCCTTCTAGGTCACTCATAGCTACCTCCATTTTAAACTCAAAGCAAACTTGGTAGAACTTTCTGTACATTGGAAAACTTAAGGCTCTTTTGTGTTTGGCCTAAACATCAGAATATTCAAGAAATAGTAGAGAAAGTTGAGCAAGTCTTCCCCTCTCCCAGGGGGACTACCTGCAGGTGCCTACACTTCAGCTATTCAGGGCCCAAGAACTAGGTGTGAGGTGAGGAAGCTATCCAGCAGAGCAGTGACCTTCCCTATGTACCAACCCCAGGTGTATTGGGAGGGGAGTCTATGTTCTCCAATTCTTCCTTTGCAGTGAAATGACCAGTTCCTCAGGGTCCCATTTACCCTCTCTCTTGCCTTAGGAATGGCATGTAAGTCTCTGCTCTGGTTTTTTCAGAAGAAATCTCCTGTCTGAAATTAAAGATTAAAGTGTTCCACACCTTCAATCTCCAGCCCCTTATTCTTATTCACTGTAGAAATGGGAGCTAACTGGAAATCTTCATCATGCTTGTTACTCAGAAGGAGCCTGAGGGTGTAGGACAGGTCATGGACACTTCTTAGTCATTCTCCAACGTAATTTTAGTCAAGTATGTGACCTTGAATAGAGGTCTTCCCAAATCCTGGAAGAAGTTCCAAGGATTGTCGTGGGGTGGCTGGTGGTCATCTAGTTCATTTTCTGGCAAAAACAAAGAAATGAAAGCCTAGGAAACATGGAAGACCAGAAGACAGAGTTTTAGACTAAGTGAAAGTAGCACTATTTTCTCTCTGGGATGGAAAGGGCCCTAAGGTGGGGTGGGCATCAGATAAGTTGTTTCTGGACCAGGTCTTTAATATTGTCCCTGAATCCTCCCTTTCTGCTATTGGTCTTGTTGAGATATCTACCTGTGTCTTCCTGCATTTCTCATCTCAGTGTTTTGTCTTCCTGACATAAAAACTACTATCTCTAGGAAGCTTGTTTTCACTTTGATTGTCTGCCTGTGTCCCTCTTACTCTCCTTCACTCCCAAATACGTTAATTCAATGTTGAAGTCATTCTTGATCCAAAATTCTCAATAGAAAAAACATAAGTTCTGAATACATGCACATGCTGTAACTATTTTATTAATGATTAAAATTAAAAGTCAAAATTATTTTCAAATGTATCAGAAACCAATGTTTAGGGAAAAGAGAAAATGACTGTGTTGAAATGAAACAAATGAACACTAAAACAATCATTAGACTTTATCCATTGATCTTCCTAGTTCTCTGTCTTTCCTACTCACTTCTTTGTACATCAGATACTCCGCCTTCAGCACAGCCCACCATCAGCTCCTATTTGGACTTATATGAAACACTCCACTCTGATTTTTCAGGTTTTTTTGGGGGGGGGCGGTTTCGAGACAGGGTTTCTCTGTGTAGCTTTGCGCCTTTCCTGGAACTCGCTTTGGAGACCAGGCTGGCCTCGAACTCACAGAGATCCGCCTGGCTCTGCCTCCCAAGTGCTGGGATTAAAGGCGTGCGCCACCACCGCCCGGCTTGATTTTTCAGTTTTAACATTGTGTTTTCTACAAGCAGAACAATAAGTATATAAAGTGTAACTGAATTAGATATGTTCCCATTTAAAAATTCAATTGCTCAGGGTTTCCTCCAAGATAATGTACGGCTTCTTTTTTTTTTCTGATCTACCCAAGGTTCCTCAGCACCTGGTATCAGTCTCTACAGTTCTGTCTTTGCACATTGTCCAAGTTTCTTGATACTCCAAGCAGGTGCAGAGATAAACTATGGTTCCCTATCATTCATGGTCCCGATATGTGGTTTTTCTGATGTAGCTACCTTCTTATCACAACCTACCATTTTTCATTGGCATCCTTCCAGGTATGGTTTAATGATTACTTTTCTGAAGATGTAATGTATTTGTTCAAGCTCCCTTCTAAATACGTGTTTATGCCCATGGACAAATGCTGCTTGCCTCCTTAGTCAAAGTAGCCCCTCTTCCTATTTTACTGTGGTGAATGAAGATCCCAATGGCTGTACAACTTGCTGAGGATTCATGACAGATGAGTTGCTCATCCCTAAGTAAGATCTCCCCAAAGACTTAGGGAACATCACAAAACAAAGCCAAAAAGAAGGGAATAACTGAAAGGTAAGGAGAAGGTGAAATATCATCTGGGCAGGGCACAGCCGTTGAGATCATGAACAGCAGCTGTGGATGTGTATACTAGAACTTCATAAGAATGGGCCAATGAACAATCAGACACAATTAGAAGATGGACCCCAGAGGCCCTAACCTAGAGTGCTGAACTATTTAATATTAATAGATTCAGGGAAAGGGGAGATCATGACACCATCAGGCTTCAGTGGAAAGGAAAGCTCCACTGCAAATGTCACACATCTGGATAAACTAAATGGGTCATAAAAGAAAACCAAAGATCATGCACTGAAAAGGGGACTCACAGGGGAGGGGTAGAGTAGTTGAGAGGTATGGGAGGGAGATAAAAAGAGGTTGCAAGAAGAGAATAATCAGAATGTATTGTATACTTAATAAAATCGATCAGTAAGAAAAAGACAAAACCAATAGAAGTTTATTGCCTCCTAGCTTATGGAGTGGAGAAGGCAGGACTTGGAACTCTGGGGAGGTGTCATTTAGTCCTCTCACGGATTTCCTGGCATTCTGATGGCAATTTTTAAAATTCATGATTTTTAGATGAATCGCCTGCTTTCATGTACACTTTCCCCCGACCAAATTTCGTACTTTACAAAGACATCAATCTTACTGAATTAGAGTCTACCCTAAGAACCTCATTTTAACTTGATTGCTTCTGTAAAGACCCTCCTGTGCAAATAAGGTCACATTCTCAATTACTGGGTGGAGGTTAGGGCAACAACATTACCTTTGGAGGGATAGAAATCATAACAATAAATGTAATATGCTTTCCAGGAGTTCTGCTAGATTACAGTTTTAATTTCAAAGGCCTTTTTCTATTATTGCTGCTGTAATTTTGGACTGAAAGTCTCTGCTTATGTATTTATCTCCAGAGGTCTGTCAGGTGCTACTGTAAGATTTTTAGGTTTGAGTAAAATAGGTGTAAAGAACGTTGACTTCATATTGAAGGGCTCCTGAGTGTTCTAAATAAATTTGAATTTTAGCTTGAAAGAGATCTCACAAGCTACAATAGCATTCTTCCCATGCTGGTGCTAGCCCATCCACCACCACATAACCCTGGTCTTAGCATGTGGCAGGTCTCTGATAAAGTCTTTGAACATTTCTGGGTTTCAGTTATTGTTCTGTCAAGTTGTTCCTGGCTAAATGAGCCTCAATGCATTGTTAGACTAAGGTTTTTCTATCCACATCCTGATTTTCTTTGTGGGTAAATATATTGTCCATGCCATTAAACCCTTTCTGACCTCTGAACAAGAAGCCAAAGTCCTTCCTTATCTAATGAAGACACACTCAGATCCTGTTTTTATTTCTAAATTCTCTATAAATTCAGTTATACTTAGCACATATCTCACCATGCAAACTCTGACATTTTTGAAAGAAAAATGTATACTAGTAACAATTTAGTAAGTTTTCAAGCATTAAATGGGCAGCTCTCAGAAAACATAATGTACAGGTAACCTCGTTAGAATTTAATTTGCATTTTTTTTGCTTCTATTAACAGTGCTATCTAAAAGTTCTTTAAAGAGATTTGGAAAATTTGCAGTGCTAACAAATTGGGTTTTGAGACCTGTTGAAGAGTTGAATTTTTACAAGAATTTGCTGGTTGTGTTAAACTGATTCATTCTGTATAAAGTAATACAATGTTTAAAAATATAATTTACATGATATTCTGAAGAATTACAAAGATTATTAGACTGGAGAATATTCAGGACAAGCAAGGATTCAGTGAGCTGGTAAGTCACAAATTTTGAATCACTCTGTAATAAAATAAATGGTAGTCCATGAATAATTGATCCTTAAATATGTACACAAAATTTTATCAGGTGACACCAGTTGATGACACCTTACCAGTTACATCATGCAGGACCTTCATGCTCATGATCTAACTAGCTGTCTTCCCTGTGTAATCAAGTATATTGACTCAGGAACTACAACATCTCTCTGTACTTGCTCTTTACTAGTTTTGAATTGGTGATAGTAAGAAAAAAATTGTTCTCACTTAAGATTAGGAAATAAATCCATGCATGGTCCTTGTGTTATTAGGAAACCTTAATATGCCCTGTGTACGTAGAATGTTATATAAGTTAATACACCCCTGGCCTCAGCCTCCCAAGTGTTTTTGTCAGTCACTGGGTCTTGAGAAGTCCTGGCTTGTGCCACTTCCCCTTTCTACACATATTGTCTCCACCTTGTTACCACTCTTTTCTTCCTTGCTCTAATTTCAAATGCTTTACACACTGTAACAAGTTCTGCTTTCATTAATTCATATGTCTGTTCTCAGTTCCTTGTTGCCCAATGAATACCTAGCATGATAGTCGCTAAAAATAATAAGAAGAATCCTGCTTAGCAACAGAAAGATCAGGCAAAGGCCCAGAATCTCAGTAACATCATGGAAAAATACTAGACTCACGAACAAATTTTTTCCTTAGGATTACAAACCTGAATTTTGTTTTGCTTATCCCAATGGCTATACTTTTGCAAAATGCAAATGTGAATCAATAAGATTAATTTCATCTTGGGCACTCTTAACTGCATCCAATTCTGTGCCTCACCTCCTCTGAGTCCCACAAGATCTATACCTTGGCACTATATTCAATTAACAAAGGGTGCTGGCAGGAGGCAGGTCTGATCTCTTTACATGAAATCATAGGGGAAATTGCATGATTCAGAGGGTAGTATGGAACTGGAAAGGCCAAAAAAAAAAAAAGAAAAGAAAAGAGGATTTAGCAGAGAATATTGATTAAGTTATTTAATATAAATGATGAGAAAACAAAATAGAAGAGGAAGGATAGATGGAAAGTGGCATTGCTGGGAATCTCAGCAGAGCATAAAGAAGAGCAGTAGGTAGAGAGAAGGCTCCATTCACTACTCAGTCTGAGTATTCCATAGTATTCTTAAGAATAGTAATTTTTTCTTATTTTACATCTATCATTCTTATTTGTTATTTGTATGTGTGCATGCATGTGTGCATGTGTGCGTGTGTGTGTGTGTGTGTGTGTGTGTGTGTGTGTTTGTGTGTGAAGATGCATTAGTTTACTACACCCACCACATGCATGCAGGTGTCTGAAGAGGCCAGAATGTGTTGGATTCCCTGGAACTGGATGGCGTTCAGGCTGTTGTAACCTACCTGATGAGGGAGCTGAGAATTAAATCCATGTCCTCTGCAAGAGCAATACACACTCTTAAGCACTGAGCCCTCTCTCCAGCCCCTCATTTTTGTTCTTTATGGTCACATGCAGAACTAACCATCCTAATACTGCAAAGGGAAAATATAATGGAACTCAATAACAACTAAAGCTTGGTTAACAGTAAAAATATAAGTTTGACAGTCCATCAACATTTAAGTTACTTTTAAGAATATAGGCTTGAACATTAAGAACACTACCTGTCCCTGAAAGAAGTTGCAGGAAAGAAGATACTAGAAATGGACATGAAAAACAAAATCTGAAAAGAGTAGGAAAAAGGGAGAAAAGGATGGCATAATGTGTGTAGAAAGGCAGTCAAAGAAATAAGAGTGATCAGTTTCTGTAATCTTAGACACAGAGTCCAGTCTTTTATTCCTGTGGTTAGGAAAATGCAGCTAGACTTTTTTTTTCTGTCCTGTCAGACAGCTCCCAAATAACCACACAGAGACTTCTTATTAATTATGTAGGCTCTGACGATAGCTTACGTTTGTTTCCAGTTGGCTTTTATAACAACCCATATTTTTATTAATTTACATTTCACCATGTGACTTTTACCTTTATCCCATTTTGTGTGGCCAACTCATTCCACATCTGGTTGGCTTCTCCTGTTGACTCTGCCCTTCTTCTCAGCATCCTCTCTGTCCCAAAAATCCTTCCTAGCTATTGGCCATTCAGCTTTTTGTTAAACCAATCTTCATGATAAATCTTCACAGTGTCCAAAAAGATTATTCCACAGCATTTCCTCATATTTGTCTAAATAAAAAGGAAAGGTTTTAACTCTGACATAAAACTATAAACAACAAGAACAATTATCCTTTAAGAATTACATTTACAATGTCCAGTCCATTTGTATTTGGCATATTTGAAAAAAATACTCCATTGTTTATTCTATGTTGATGAGATCAAACCTCTGCACCTAATTTACATTTTGTCATAACTAAGGAAAACTGTAACTATAACTGCCTAGTCATCAACTCCATCAAAGACCTGAGAAGGGTACACTGAGTAAATAAGAAGTGCAGAACAAGTCTTTCCAAAACTAAGAAATGATAGAAACAGCTGACTGCCTGAGCAGTCATCCTTTGTTCCTCTGTAATGTTGGAGCATCCATCTTCAGCCTACAGGTCTAGAATAGCTTACAGACTTTTCTCTAAAGCAGGAATTTTTGAAGGACTGTCCTACTCTGTCTTGGCAAAGTTTGGCAGTTGCTTTTTCCTTTACATCCTGTTTCCCCAGTTTGTACAGCACACTGTCAGCAGTCAAGGCAAGAGCAGTTTCTTGCCCAAATAGTGAGTCTTTCCACATTGAAAGCAAACTTCACATGGAGTTTCTTCAATGCTCATTAACCTTTTATGAAGTAGATTGGTGCTGCCACAAGCAGATGTGTCTCATTGTCATGAAAAGCCTTATGTTATTAAAACATTTTAATGCCATATTATATAGGTCTTTGAAGTATTTGAAGATCATCTATCCATCTAAATTATATGTTTAACCTTGAAAACATACCTAATATGACTACAAATGTGATCATTATAAGTGACAAACTATTAACCTGTATTTCTTAATTATACATTACATTTTTAAATGAGTTGCATAAGCATAATACCCCCCAAAAGAGAAGAAATATACAGTCAACACAACAAAAATAACTTCAAATTTGTATCAATATAGCAAATTCAATACCAATATAAAATATTTAAAACTAGTGGTTGTTCAAAAGTAGACTTGACAATCCACCATTTGATTTTAACATTTTATAATATATACCCTTTTTTTTCTTCAGAAAGAGATTCTTGAATCTAACTCCTTTGTTTGGCTCTTTTCCTGATCATAACCATTAACAACTTGTAATCAAGTCCCCTAAACAGTGACAAACATCTATAACCCATCAAATGACCAAAAGTCATCCACCCCATTTTTGGGAATGTGGGTGTTATGTTCTCCCAGACTGACTGCTTCCTCTTGTCTGGGTGTACTGGCATCTTTGGGGAACCCTAAGAAAACTAAGATAATGGTCAAGTCCTGGCTAGAATAGTCTATGAAACTAGACTATGTCAACCACCAGCCTTGAAGCTCTTCTGGATACACAACTCTGATGAAACCGCAACAGAGGCATCTGAGAGGCTGGATCACCTAGGCCACCCATTTTCATTGGTGTCTGGTCCCTTGCTCTGAAAACACATAAACTTTCAAGGGCAACAAAAATATCTGCATTAATACAAGTATAGACTGTGCATTATGCACAAACCAGCCACAGATAGTATTTTGTTTTAATTTTGAGCAGGCAAAATATATGTCACCTGTCTTGTAGTTTTTCTAGATTTACTTCTTTATGTCTGTAGTAAGAATTTTCAGAATTCTCCCTTGATTAAACCTGATCCTCTCTAACCTTGTGTGAATCCACAGCCTTTCATTATCTATGGAAACAAAAGGATACTGTCTTCTCCAACACAACATATTTTGAAGTTAAGACATTTTTAAAATATATATGTTGGTTTAATTTAGCAGATTCCATAATCCAGTCTCTCAGAAGTTATCAATTGTTCATCAGCAATCAAAAAATTCAAAAACAACATAATAACATACAGGATCCAGACTCCTTGTGTATTTTCCATCTCTATGTAGCTTACTCTTTAAAGATGTTACTCTATTATAGTATTTAATCTGTGACTGTCTATACCCCTTTTCTTTTTTCTTAAGCCTATGCACCTTGTGAAACACATGGAGCCTATTTAGAGGCTTTCGTTTTTCCCCCACCATGATCTGTCTTTACTGCATATCTCTATCCTTTTCAGACCACAGGAACCTTTAACCTGCTAAATGACAAGCCAGGAAGCTAGGACCCACACACACAGATTGAGGGCTGGCTCTGCCCAGCTCCTTGGTCTATGAAAGATGAGCTCTATGCCCCCACTGGCTTGGCTGAGAGTTGCATTTCTAACCAGGAACTGCACACAATCCACAAGCTCTGGGATGCACTGTGTCAGGCATTCTTACTTAGCTTGCTGTTTCTACTTAGATACCAGCCTCAAGTATTCACTGTATGGCAGAAGTTCTTAAAGAGGCTGTGTCCTTTTTCTTTCTCTTTCTTTCTTTCTTTTTTTTTTTTTTTTTTTTTTTTTTTTTTTTTTTTTTTTTTTTTTTTTTTTTTTTTTTTTTTTTTTTTAGCTTTCTCAGGCCCTGTATGGAAATTCAAGCTCCACATTGGAAGACCATTTGTAGTTTGACTTTTTCTGTCCCACTAGCCAGCTCCCAAATAATGATACAGAGACTTCCTATTAATTGTGAAACCTCAGCCAATAGCTTAGACTTGTTTCTAACTAAGCAATAACTCAAATTAACCCATCTTTTTGTTAATCTATGTTCTACCATGTGGCTTTTACCTCTATCCCATTTGTGTGTGTGTGTGTGTGTGTGTGTGTGTGTGTGTGTGTGTGTGTCTGACTTGTTTGGCATCTGGTTGGCTTCTCTTCCTGACTCTCTCCTCTTCTTACCAGTATCTTCTCTGCCCTGAAAATCCTGCCTAGCTATTGGCCATTCAGATTTTTATAAAACCAAGCCAAGTGACAAATCATCACAAAAAGATTATTCCACAATAAGAAAGTGTTATTAAAGAGTAATAACTTTCTTCCTGAAACTGAGAGGTTCTGTAAGGAAAAGGACATGGTCAATAGAACAAAACAATAGCCTACAAAATGGGAAAAGGTCTTCCCCAACCCCACATCTGACAAAGGGCTGATCTCCAAAATATATAAACAATTCATGAAACTAGACATCAAAATACCAAACAATGGGCTACAGAACTAAACAGAGAATTCTCAGCAGAAGAATCTCAAATGGCTGAAAGATATCTAAGTAAATGTTCAATATCCTTAGTCATCAGGGAAATGCAAATGGAACAACTCTGAGACACTATCTTACACCTGTCAGAATAGCTAAGATCAAAAACACTGAT
Source organism: Peromyscus eremicus (assembly GCF_949786415.1). Classification (NCBI taxonomy): domain Eukaryota; kingdom Metazoa; phylum Chordata; class Mammalia; order Rodentia; family Cricetidae; genus Peromyscus; species Peromyscus eremicus. Next base: position 22,609,829 of record NC_081419.1, on the reverse strand, counting down.
AACAGCTTATATTGGAGAGGATGTGGAGCAAGGGCTACAGTCTTCCACTGTTGGTGGGAGTTGAAACTTGTACAGCCATTCTGGAAATCAATACGGTGGTTTCACAGAAAATTGGAAATCAATCTTCCTTGAGACCCAGCTATATCACTCATGGGCATATACCCAAAGAATCCCCAATCATACCACAAGGGCACATGTTCATAGGAGCATTATTCATAATAGACAGAAACTGGAAACAACCTAGATGCCCCTCAATCAAAGAATGGATAAAGAAAATGTGATACATATACACAATAGAGTACTACACAACAGTGAAAAACAATGACATCATGAAATTTGCAGGCAAATGGATGGAACTAGGAAATAACTTCCTGAATGAGGTAACCCAGACTCAGAAGGACAAACATGGTATGTACTCACTCATAAGTGGATACTGGATGTAAAGCAAAGGATAACCAGACTACAAACCACAGCTCCAGAGAAGCTAGCTAACAAGGAGGGCCCAAAGAGGGACACATTGATCACCCTGGGAAGGGGAAATAGATGTGATCTCCATGAGTAAACTGGCAATGGAGGGTAGGAGGTGGGGGATGAGAACCTAAGGGAACAGGATGGTCCAGCTGGAACAGGGATGGAGTGGGAGAGAAATGAAAGAGATATCATGATAGAGGGAGACATGAGGATAGGGAGAAATCGAATGCTAGGGAAGTTTCCAGGAATCCACAAGGATGACCCCAGTTTAAACTACTAGAAATAGTGAAGAGGGGTGCGCAAACTGGCTTGCCCCAGTAATCAGATCAGTGAATACCCAAACTGTTATCATAGAGCCTTTCTCCAGTAACTGATAGAAGCAGATACAGAGATCCACAGCCAAACACCGGGCAGAGCTCCAGGAGTCCGGTTAAAGAGTGAGAAGAGGGATTCTATGAGCAAGGGGAATCAAGATCATGATGGGGAAACCTACAGAGACAACAAAACCAAACTAGTGAGACCTCATGAAATTTAGACCAACACTTGTAGAGCCTCCATGGGACTGGACTAGGCTCTCTGCTTATGTGAGACAGTTGTGTAGCTTAATCTGCTCAAAGGGCCCCCTGGAGGTAGAATCAGGATCCATCCTTGGTATACGAAACTGGCTTTTTGGAACCCACTACCTATGTTGGGACACCTCGCACAGCCTTGAGGGAGAGGGGAGGGGCTTTGACCTATCTTTACTGAGTGGACCATGATCTGCTTACTCCACATGGGAGGCCTTACCTTCTTGTAGGAAGGAAAGGGGGTGGTTGGATGAGGGATGGCTGGAGGGGTGAGAGGAGGGAAGAGTGGGATCTGTGATTGGTATGTAAAATAAATAAAAATTTTTCTTAATGAAAAGATGCATAACTTTTATCAAGCAATTGGAATCGGAGAAGTTATATATTTTTGCAGCTGTTACTGAAGGACTTAGAGTTTGAAAACTGGAGTTTACAGCCATTTACCAAAAATCTTTCCCATGAATGGAAGAAAATTAGTGATGACAAGGGGTGGGGAGGTGGGGGGGGAGGAAACCATTAATGTCTTTTAAGGAAAGTAGAGGCTTGATCGTGGCTGCATTTGAGAAAGGAAGCCAGGGGCAATATGAGACCAAAAAATAAAGATTTCAGCTAAAGCTCTATATGGATTTTGTTGTCTGTCTCCACCTTTTCAGATCAAGGAATCTACAACCCTAATATAATGTAAATTGATGAAGTCTTTGACAACTCTTAAGAGATTTATCAATATAAGGGAAGGTCAACAATTTAGACAGATTTTTTTCTTTTTATTAAGAGATTTTCTATTCATTTTACATATCAACCACAGATTCCCCTGTCCTCCCTCCTCCCACCCCCATCCCTACCTCCTCCAAAGCAAGGTCTCCCCTGGAGAGTCAGCAGAGCCTGGTAGATTCAGTTGAGGCATGTCCAATCCCCTCCTCCCTGCACCAAGGCTAAGCAAAGTGCCTCAGGATAGGAATTAGGTTCCAAACAGCCAGCTCATGCACTAAGGACAGGTCCTGGTCTCACTGCCTGGGGGACCCCTAAACAGTTCAAGCTAAACAACTATCTCACTTATCCAGAGGACCTAGTCCAGTTCCATGGGGGTTCCTCAGCTATTGTTTCACAGTTTATGTGTTTCCACTAGTTTGGCTAGTTGTCTCTGTACTTTTTCCAGTTTTGGTCCTTATATCTCTTGCTCATATAATCCCTCCTCTCTCTCGTCAATTGGACTCCTGGAGCTCTGCCTGGGGCTTGGCCGTGTATTTCTGCCTCTGCTTCTATCAGTCACTGGATGAGGTTTCTATCATGACAGTTAGGGTGTCTGGCAATCCAATCACCAGAATATGTCAGCTCAGGAACCCTCTTGACCATTGCCAGTAGTCTATAGTGGAGTCATCTTTATGGGTTCCTGGGGACCTCTCTAGTACTCTGCTTCTTCTTATTCCCATGGTGTCTTCATTTATCATGGTATTTCTTTTCTTGTTCTCCCACTCTGTTCCTGATCCAGCTAGGATCTCCTGCTCCCCTAAGCTCTCTTCCCCTGACCCTTACCCTCCATTACCCCCCACCCCCAGTTTTTTCATGTAGATCTCATCCATTTCTCCATGGCTGGGTGATCCCTGTGTCTTTCCTAGGGTCCTCCTTACTAGCTAGCCTCCCTGGAGCTGTGGGTTGCAGTCTGTTTATCTTTTGCTTTTACATCTAGTATCCACTTATGAGTAAGTACATACTACATTTGTCTTTCTGAGTCTGGTTTACCTCATTCAGGATGTTATTTTCTAGTTCCATCCATTTGTCTGAAATCCTCATGATGTCATTGTTTTTCTCTACCGAGTAGTACTCCATTGTGTATATGTACCACATTTTCTCAATTCATTCTTCAGTTGAGGGGCATCTAGGTATTTTCCAGTTTCTGGCTATTATGAATAATGCTGCTATGAACATAGTTGAGCATGTGTCCCTGTGATATGATTGAGTATTCCTTTGGGTATATGCCTAAGAGTGGTATGGCTGGGTCTTGAGGAAGATTGATTCCCAATTTTCTGAGAACGCGCCATACTGATTTCCAAAGTGGCTGTACCAGTTTGCATTTCCACCAACAGTGTAGGAGTGTTCCCCTTGCTCCACATCCTCTCCAACATAAGCTGTCTTCAGTGTTTTTAATCTTAGCTATTCTGACAGGTGTAAGATGATATCTCAGAGTCATCAGGGAAATGCAAATCAAGACAGATATTTCTTGAAGGACTCTCAAGGTCCTTCCTAGGCAGTGACTCTTCCTGGCACTATGGTCCATGCCTGACCCTTCAGTGGACTAAAGAGCTAGAAATAGAGAGATATCAAGAGTGGAGAATACCGAGATGTGTGGTTTCTTACTCAGTTGTGTTTTTGTTCCTTTGGATGAATTATTTTCAAGAGTATGGAGACTTTCTTAATTTAATTTAATTCATATACTTGCTCTTCTCTCCTTCTCATCTCCAACTTCTTTTATGTCTCTCTTGTTTCTTTTAAATTTGTAATCCTTCCTTTAACTCTTATTGTTAATATATCTATGTTAACATATATATGTATGTGAATATATGTAAGAGCACAACTTATTGAGTTTCTTTAATGCTGCTCAAAAATACATATTTTCAGAGCTGACCACTGCTATTGGACAACCTCTTAAGGGCTCAACCCTGGAGAAGCCTGATTCCCTGTGTCTCTGTAGCCATTTATTGACTATAGCTCTTCATCTAGGGGTAAGGCCGTGAGTTATTTTTCACATCCTTGTTGGCATGTCACATGGTGCTGTGATGGTACAGGTCTTATGTAGGTAACCACATTGTTGAAATTTCACAAGTCTTATCTAGTAGATGCTGTATCCAACAGGTATTGTGGTCCTTCAGACTTTACAATCTTTCTGCTCATTCTCCTTTGATTTTACCTTAGGTGTAGGGATTGCGTTGTAAGTATATTAGTTGGATACAGACACCCCATGTGAAATTATCCTCTGCATTTGGACTAGTAGTGAATCTCCATAAAAGTCTTTGTCTGTTATAAAAAAAATGCTACTTGGATGAAATCTGAGCTACGCTTACTGTTACTTGAAAGGATAAATGCTTAAAATGGAGTTAAATTTTATATGGGTTTGGGGAAATAGCAGTAATAGGTTCTCTGCTAAAGTCTAAAACCTCTCTAGCCACAAATAATTGGCCTGGTTTATAGTTCCAGTTATGAATTTTTCCCTATTCCATGTGCCTGAAGTCCAATTAGACAGCTGTGTGTTACCCCCAAGATAAAGGTGTTTCTAATGCATAAGTGGGGATATCTTTCTATAAAGGTCATTGCTGTGGTTCATAGGTTTTATAGATGGGTAAGACTGCCAGTTGTTTACATAGCATCTTCTGCTACTATAAGTGATAGTCCTCAGGAAGGCAGCTTTGAGGTCCATTTTAGCTAGATTTTATGAAGTCCTGTGTCTAAAGTGCATGATGTCTTCAGCAATAGGATCTTACCTTCAGATTCTTAGAGGCAACCAAACATAATGGCAATAACTTATTTTGAATGTCACTTAGCGTCCTCTACCCCTGACCAACAACCTTAAGGGAGGTTTCCCCTATCTGGAACTGGGTTTCCTGTTAGATAGTCTATGACTTTTACCTGGGAGGGGGTGTTGTTGTCGCCTACTGTGATTATGTATAACACAGTTATATTATTTCTGTGTGTGTATTAAATATATATATATATACATATAATATAACACATGTAATATATATATGTGTATATATATATATATATATATATATATCATACATTTGTATGTGTCACATTTTCATTGTCATCAGTTGAAGGAAATTTAAATTGTTTCTATGTCATATATATTGCAAATAAAGCAGCAATGAATGTGTATGAGACAGTATCTCTGTAGAAGACTTTCTAACTCTTTGGGTATAATCTAAGAAGTGATATAGCTGGGTTATATGGTAAATCTACATTTAGTTCTTACAGAATTATCCACACTTATTTTCATAGTGACTGTACTATTTCATCAACAGAGAATGTCTTTTCTTCACATCCTTGCCAGCATTTCTTGGTTCAAGAGATGACTCAGTGGTTAAATGCACTGGCTGCTGATCCAAGTGACCTGAATTCAATTCAAAACATCCAAATCGCAGCTCTTAGCCTTGCAATTTCAGTCCCAGGAGACCTGACATCCTCTTCTCTTCTCCATAGGTTCCAGGCACACATGTGGTACACAGACATACATGCAGGCAAAACACTTGCATGGATAACGTGTTTCAATATAACAACAAAAAGTAAAACAAAATGGTTGTTACTTATATATTTTTACATGTTAAATATACTTTTAAGTAAGCCTATAAAATAATATATTTCCTTATGGATTTTCTGACATCTTACTTTTATTTATGTCTGCTTCCTCTCTTTATCACTCTGCATTACCTTCCACTTACCTCTGCCAAGTTAAAGTTTCTTCCATTCTCTCCATTTCCCACTTTATAATACATGCATCCTACTTTCTCCTCTCTAGAAGTCCTTTTCCCTCCCTCTCAACATAATTTTTTTTAATTTTCCTGGCTTTCTCAGTTACCTCAGGTGATGTGACCAAATTTAAGGATTTAGAGTTGAGATGCACAGATAAGAGAGAATGGGAGACATCAGTCTTTCTGGGCCAGGGTTACTTCATTCAGCATATGTTCAAATTCCATCTATTTTCCTTAAGAATTCATTGTTTTATTTTTCTTTACAGTCAAGTAGAATTTCATTGTGCACATCCAATCATCAATTGAAGGTAATCTAGGTTGTTTCCATTTCCTAGCTGTTGTGTATAGAGCAGCAATGAACAGATGTGTCTGAGCTTGTACCTCTGTTGAAGACTATCTAGCCCTTTGAGTATATGCTAAGAAGTAATATAGCTGGGTTATACGGGAGATCTATTTTTAGCTTTTTGAGAATTTACCACACTGATCTTTATAGTAGCTTTGCCAGTTTTCAATATCACAGACAGTAAATATGAGTTCTTTTTTCCTACAGTCTTATCAGCATTTGATCTCAGCTTTTTTTTCCTTGATCTTAGCCACCTTGGTTGGGGTAAAATGAAATCTCAAAATAGTTTTAATTTTTATTCATCAAACTGCTAAGGATGTTGAACATTTTTAAAGATATTTGTTAGCCATTTTTATTTTTTTGAGAAATATCTATTCAGATCTATAACAAATGTCTTGATTGGCTCATTTGTTTTCATAATTCTTTGTTTTCAGAGTTCTTCATATATTCATATTTTTTCTGTACAACCTTGAACAATATTCCAAAGTGAGAAAAAGACAGATGTCTCCTGAATTAAGTTGGGCTTGTGTATGCAGCCCTGATATTCTACCACCTTCAGTGGCGAAGCCAGGAACTGGCTTGAACAAGGCCCATTTGTGCTACAGATTGTATTCAAGGCTCCAAGGCCAGCTTGGGAAACTTAAGTATCTTCCTGTATTAAAAAAAAATAAATAGTAAGAAGAAAAAGAAGGCTGTAGATGTAGTTCAGCAGAACAATATCCCTGGTATGCACAGGGCACTAGGTTCAATTCTTTTCAGTGAGACAAAACAGGGAGAAAAGCAGCCTCCAAGCATAAGAGAGTCACCTCATTAATAATTATTTCTCTTGATTATTGTGACAGAAACCTTTTTCTTTGAACTTAGCACATGCATGCCCACTCACATGCACACACACACGTATTTGATGGACTTTCAAACGCCTTTCTACTCTACTCCCTGGAGGTTCAGAGCACCCCTTTCAGCAACATTTCCAGATAGTTGCATATGCTGCCAGTGTGGCTTACAGATTTGAGTTCAGTTGACATTCAGGTTACAATTGACCTCCAAGTGCAAGGGTAGTGATTTTGGCAGGTCAGATATGGCAAAGGGGAGCCAAAAAAAAATGCTTTCTAAGGGTGGGAAGGCAAAAGGTTTTAACTTAGGTAAAGAAAATTGAATGCTAAGGTTGCTGAGATTTTCTGTAAGAACAAATCTTTCTCTGATTTTGCGATGGGAAAATGTGCTAGTTATACTGTATATCACCTGAAACCTGCTGAAGTTATGACTACAGCTCATTATAGTCTTAGTTATGATAGAAGAAGAAGCATTACATTTGTGGGTGGTAGCTGGATACAGAAAGTGTGCTTCAATTGATGGCAATATGTTACAGGAGAAAGTGCTGAGCCGTTGTGAATATGCCAGTGAAGGAGTTCCCGAAACAGATGAACTAAATCATAATTGTCAGTGAGGCATGTTGACAGAGAGTATGCTTAGACTGGAAAATATAAACTGGAGAGATGGTTATTATTGTTATTCTTTTATTTGCCCTATTAATAAACTTTAACAAGGACACATCTACATAGAGAAAAAATGTACAAATATATCCAGAGTGTGCTACTGTCTACCAGAGTTTTTGCATTGTGTCTTCCAAAGACACTTCTTTTGCAGCTTAAAATAGCTTTAAAAGTACATTGAGATTAACCTATGACATTTAAAATTTTAAATAACATTTGCTTTTTCCTTTGGTAGATATATGCATTTGTTTCTTTGTTTATCAACAGATTTACACATGTGATGTCCCTGTTTGCCTCGGCCACAGTGCTCCAATATCAAGCGACTGACCACTCATTCAGGTGAGGGCAGAACCCTGCAGTGGCTGGAGCATGCTGCAAAATTTCCTACTATCTGGGAACTAATTTCATAATTAATGAGTGAAAAACAAATGCAGCAGATGGGAGAGAGAAGCGATATGGTGACTCCAGCTGCCCCACCTTGGCCGGCTAGAGAAGCAGATTGTGGGGACTGGAGAACAGGCACCAATTCATCAAAGTCAATTGACAACCCATAGTAGATTTCTATAGACATTAGAATCTTTCTGAATTCTGTGAATGAAATGCAAAGGTAACTTTACATTTGTTTTATAGTAAAGGAAACCGCATTTTACTCTTGTCTATAAAATTTGTAATTATTGCCTAATATGTCAAGAAGTCATGTGTTTATAGTTTGAAGAAAACTTTCTACATATTTCATCTAGTATAATGTAGCTAGCCTTGGTCCCACTTTAGCATAACATGTAATACATAAATTATTGGCGTGAAAAAGAAAAGTTAAGGCTTTTTTAAGCTAAAAATTCTACCACAAAGCTACAAAATGTATAATGGGATAAAAGGTAATGGGCCACAGCCAATTACTTGATCTTAAGACTCATTTCTTATGTCCTTTAACCTACAATAAGAAATATTTTCATCCATTAATTCAACAATTTTATGTAAAATTCTTAGGGCAAAATGGGAAATATTCTCTTCTAGATTCATAAGTTTGATCCCCGGGTTCTCCTAATTAGCTGCAGAAAAACCAACAAGAACCAAAATTATTTATAAGAAAGCTCTAGAAGTAAATCACATACCTGTTTCTGAATTGACTGTGACCACAGAGCCTTGGATGGTGGAGGCTCCCAGAGGAAAGCTGCTGGGGAAGTGGTTAGCATGGAGTATTAAAGAGGACCAGGCTAACCTGAGCAGTGTGGGAGGGAAGGGTGACAGCAAACCATAGGTACCCACAGAGCAGGTAGGGATAAGAACTATACAGGGTATTCATCTTCTCTGCACAAAAGCTGCACCAGCAATAAGTAAAACTCCATTTGTGCCAGGCGGTGGTGGTGCACGCCTTTCTTTAATCCCAGCACTCGAGAGGCAGAGGCAAGTGGATCTCTGTGAGTTCAAGACCAGCCTGGTCTACAGAGAGAGTTCCAGGACAGGCTCCTAAGCTACAGAGACAAACCCTGTCTCAATAAATAAATAAATAAATAAATAAATAAATAAATAAATAAATAAATAAATAAGTAAGTAAACAAACAAACAAACAAACAAACTTCAGTTGCCTTACACTGCATATTTACTTTAAGTTTTATAATCAATAGACAAATTGGTGTTTGTTTCCAATTTTACAATTAAGAAAATGTATATAGTTTGTGTTCAAGCCATGGTTCTAAAAACACAGAGCTAATAAACCTTAGAACTCGGCTCTAATACAGATCATTTCCTTTGATAATTCTGTAGAACATTCTGTCTGCAAACATTATGCTGCTGAATTAATATAAGCCTTGATGGATATAAATAGATTCAGAGAGATGCCAGAGTGGTCAATAAATTTCAGAATGGATGCCAGAGGACTGGAAACAAGTCTTAAGCAAAGGCTGATTTGTGCCATTTCTTTTCATTGTTTTCCTTAAAATCAGATTTATTTTAATTGACACATAAAAATTATCATACTACTGGGATTACAGTGACAGCAGAATTAATGAATGCAATATACAGCAACCAGTCATGGCTTGTCTGTCTATAACTTAGTTGTTTCATTATATGTGTGTATGTGTGTGTGTGCATGTGTGTAAATATGCATCTGTGTGTATGCATGTATCCACATGTGTGTATACATGTATGTATATGCATGTGTGTTTGACATTTAAAATACCCAATTTGATATATGAAAATAATTGTTGTCATCCATAGTCTTCTGCTATGTTGTAGAATATCGGCAGTGATTTCTGCTTCCTGGCCACACCCCTATATCCACTAATCTTCCTATTTCCATCCTTTGCTCCCCTTCACTCTCCATACTGTGGGAAGAATGTTCTAGTCTTTGCTTCTTTGGGACTCTACAGTCCCACATATATGGAATAGTGCACATATGTGGCACTGGTCTTTGGTACATAATTAATTTGCATATTGTCCTCCCATTCTGTTCATATTTGTACAAATGAAAAAATTTCATTTTTATAGCAAAATACTAGTCCATTATGCATTTGTATCCATTCATCCATCAGCACTCTAGCAGACTGATGCCATTGCTATAATAAAACTGGTGTGCAGATGTCTCTTTGGTGTCTCATATTCCTAGGTCCATACTCAGTAGTGTGGTTACTGGATCAAATAGTGGTTCTATTTCTAGCTTTTTGACGACTACTCCCACTTTCTCCATAACAGCTCTACTAACTAATATACACTCCAATCAGCAAGGAGTTTTCCTTTTCCCAACACTTTGTTAACTGGAATTTCCTACTTTTCAAGTTTATTTATTTAATTTTTGAGATTATATCATTACTTTGTTCCCCTCCTTTCTGCCAAACCCTATCATATGCCTCTCTTTCAAATTCATGGATCCTTTTTTTAATTAACTGTTTGTGCATACAGACACACACAATCTGTGTAGTGTTACTTGAATGCATGGTGTCAGGGCTGGCCATTTGGTATTGGATGACCCACTGGAATAATTTTTCCTGGATAAGACTCTTTCACTCTCAGCATTTTTCAGTTGCTTGTAGTTCTCTGTGTAGGGCTGAAGCTTTTCAAACTTTCCCCCATCCACCTTAGCATGCCTATTGTTGCTGTCCTTGTTCAGCTTATGTTTAGGCAGTTATGTTGGTGACATTTTATGGATAAAAATTCTGATGTTACTAGGAGACAATTTCACAGAAAATTTCCTGATTCCCTAGCTCTTACGTTTTTTCTGTTCCCTCTTCTTCGGGGTTCCCGGAGCCCTCGGGTTGTTTCTATAGCATTGGTCTACAGATATATTCATGGCAGCATTTTCTTATTTTTAAGTTGAACCTAAGATCAGTTGTGATGTAAAACACACACACACACACTCACCAAACACACACACACATCCTACATACAAAAGAAAACCTTGTTGAATGATGATACTGAATATTTTAGTCCTGTTATTATGCACGTTTTCCAGTAATATACAGCCCTGGGGCCGCTTTTGACTCTCCTTAGCAAAGCCTTAATCGTTAGTATTATCTGTAATGCAAAGCAAAGAAATCCAGTTATACAGGGTATACGACACTGAATATAAGCAGTGCTGATCTCTTTCAGAGTACTTAGAAGTATAACTATAACTATATTTTTACAGCAAGTGATCTAGACATTACATAACAAAATGGAAGTTTTCCCTTGGATAATTAAATGATCTTATTCAAGTGTCTAATTTAAATGTCTAACAATTTCAGAAAGAAACTCTTTGCAATGCACACAGAATTCATGGCCCCCAAAGCATCTAATGAATAAGTCAGCAGTGAATAAATACTACTTTAAAAGGAAGCACTTACTTTATTATTCTCTTCAAATATATTTAAGATAATGTATTCTTCCTTTTATTAATCAACCTCTATATTATAAAATAGTTATTCTTCTTCAATACTGAGTTTTTTAATTTTATTTTTTATTTAAGAAACATTTTTTATTCATTTTACATACCAACCACTGATCTCCCTGTCATCCCACCTCTGCCCCCTTCCCTGGCCTTCCCCCTCAACCCACCCCCCATTACTTCTTCCAGAAAGGTATGGCATACCATAGGGAGTCAGCAAAGCCTGGTATATTCAGTAGAGGCAGGACCAAGCCTCCCTACTACATCAAGACTAAGCAAGGCATCCACCATAGGTAATGGACTCCCAAAATCCAGCTCATACACCAGGGATAGATCCTGATCCCACTGCCAGGGGCCTCTCAAACAACCAAACAGCACAACTATCTCCTGTATGCAGAGAGCCTGGTCTGGTCCTATGAAGGCTCCACAGCTGTTGATCTAAAGTTCATGAGTCCTCACAAGCTTGGTTCAGTTGTCTCTGTAGATTTCCCCATCATGATCTTGACCCCCTCTTGCTCATATAATCTCTCTTCCCTTTCTTCAACTGGACTCCCAGAGCATGGCCCGGTGCTTGGCTGTGGATCTCTCTATCTGCTTCCATTAGTTATTGGATGAAGGCTCTATGATGACAGTTAGGATGTTCATCAATCTGATTACCCAGGTAGGTTAGTTCAGGCATCTTCTCCACTATGGCTAGTAGTCTAAGGTGGGGTCATCCTTGTGGATTCCTGGGAATTTCCCTAGCAGCAGGTATTAGCCTAACCCCATAATGTCTCCCTATATCATGATATCTCTTTCATTGCTCTCCCACTCTATTCCTCCCCCAGCTAGAACATCCTATTCCTTCTTTTTTTCATCCCCCATCCTTGCCCCTCTATGGCCTCCCCTTGTCCCCAGTTTACTCTGGAGATCCCATCTATTTCCCCTTCCCAGGACAATCCATGCATCCCTCTTAGAGTCCTCCTTGTTAGCTAGCTTCTCTGGAGCTGTGGGTTGTAGTCTGGTTATCCTTTGCTTTACATCTAGTATCCACTTATGAGTCAGTATATAACGTGTTTGACCTTCTGAGTCTGGGTTATTTTCTAGTTCCATACATTTGCCTGCAAATTTCACAATTTCATTGATTTTACAGTTGAGCAATTCTCCATTGTGTATATGTACCACATTTTATTTATCCATTCTTTGGTTGAGGGGCATCTAGGTTCTTTATAAGTTATGCCTACTATGAATAATGCTGCTATAAACATAGTTGAGCCAGCATCCTTGTGGTATGATTGAGCATTCCTTGGGTTTATGCCCAAGAGTGGTATCATTTGGCCTTGAGGTAGATTGATTTCTGATTTTCTAAGAAGTCACCATACTGATTTCCAAAGGGGCTGTACAAGTTTGCACTCCCACCAGCAGCGGAGGAGTGTTCCCCTTGCTCCACATACTCTCCAACATATGCTGTCATCAATGGAAAACTGTGTTTTTATTTCAGTGCAAGAAATACAAAACAATATGGAGTTAGAGTAGAGGGAAGCTGCTGTTACCTTAGTATGAATTAAGGCATAAGGCAACACAACAAAGGAAGAGATCATTCCCTTTCACTTTTCTGCATCTCTCAACATTACATGATGAATATGACAGCATTTGGACTTGAACTTGATTATAATAAGAATAGGAATATTCTATCTTATACAACATAATACTGAGAGTAGAAAGGGGAAGCTAAAGAAAGCTACGTATTGATTTCATATATTTAAAAATAACTGGTGGTATTTGAAACTGAAACTTTTCTCAGAATCTTACCTTCAGAGTGTCAGACCAAAAGAGAGTTAAAAATGGAATAAACTATAGAATGCTCCAAAACCTACTTTACAAATAGTAGTGATAAAAATACTAGATAGCCTGGCATGATGGTACATGACTTTAATCACAGCAGTAACAATATTTAGGGGGCTAAGGCAGGTTGACATCTATGAGGTTATGTATAGCCTAGTCTACATAAAGAGCCCCAGGACAGCCAAGGCTAAATAGTAAGATCCTGTCTGGAACAAAACAAAAAACCAAATCTATGCATTTTGAAGTTGGCAAATAATCAACACTTTGCACTTATGGGATGGAGATGTGGCTCATTGGTTAAGAGTACTTGATATTCTTGCAGAAGACTCAGATTTGCATTGGAGAACCTGTCATTGGGCAGTGTGCACACCCATTTTTGATGGGAATGGAATCAGAACAGCTTTACAGAAAACACTAGGAAGGTTATTTACACAATTGAAAATATAACTATCATTTATCTAGCACTTCTACTATCGGATGTATAATCAAAGCAATTCTAATAAATATGCAGCGGATGCATTTGTCCTTCCATGTTAGTTGAAGGACAGTTGTCACTAGATGTATGCCAACTTGCTACAACTAGAGTCATTTCGGAGGAGGAAAATTCAAGGGAGAAAATTTTCCAACCAGATTGGTCTGTGGGTAAAACCTAGCTGCATTTTCTTAGTTGATGATTGATGGCGCAGGGTCCAGCTCACACAAGTTGGTACTAACCCTTTGATGGTAGTTCTGTATGCTATAGGAAAGCAAGATGAGTAGGGTACAAAAGCAAGCCAGTAAACAGAATTCCTCCATGAACAATGCACTCAGGTCCTGCCTCAAGGTTCCTCCTCTCTTGAGTTTCTACCATGACTTCCATCAGTGATGGACTATGCTGTTGAATTATAAACAGAAATAAACCCTATGCTCCCTAAGTTGTTTTTTTAAAATAGCAATTGAAAGCCTAACTAGACAAGCACTGTTCCTAATAGCACAAAAATGGAAACAAGTAAATCCTATCTGTTAAGGAGAACAAGGAAAATGTCTTAGATAAAGCTTGAATACTACCAGACCTGGAGAGTGAAATCCTAGCATTTGCCACAATGTAGATGGAATTGGAGACCATTATTTCAAACAACCCAGGCAAAGGAAGGAAAATACTATACAACTTTAATTATAAGAGTAGTATAAAAATGCAAATCCAGCAGCAGATAAGAGCTGAAAGTCAATTACCAGAGGCTGGGGGAATATTAGGGATGGAGAGATGGAGAAAGGGTCTCCATAGCTATTGTCAAGATAAACAGGAGCAACACATTCTGCAGGTTGTTGTCTGTAGTAACTATTGGTAGTGAGCATGCACTGTATAATTCAGAAACCAGGTGAGAATCTTGTTTTCACCATACAGAAGTGAGAAATACTTGAGGTGATAGAGGCAATTACCATGCTTAAGTTCTCACAGTATGTATTGAAGCGTCACAGGATACTCCACAAATACGTGCTACTTGTGTTTTATATACAAATGAAAAGTAAATTTAGCTGAAGGAATAATTAAAATTTTAAATGTATTTCATAAGTCCAAACAACACAATAAATCTCGTTATATGGGAAATTTAGGTGATGACAGGTAGGGCCCGTGGTGAGGGAGCAGGGGAAAGTCAGCACTTGGTTCTTTGCTTTAACTGCAGAATGGAAAATTGCTGAGAATTTGAACTGTCTTTTCCTAGGAAGCATTCATGGCCATTAGTTTTTAATACTGCTATATCACACTAGATTTGCTATAGGTGTTTACTGCTCAGTAACTGCTGAGTGGGTACATTGGAGAAGGTGTTCAGGGTATTAGATTCTACTGGAAAAGCAACTCAGGACCACAGAGGGAAGAACTCCAAAGGAGCAAGGGCAGTGTGAGAACTGTTCGCTGATGGAAAACTTTCAGAGCTGGCCCTCAATATTGTTTGACAAATAAGCAGTTTTATTTAACTCTAAACAGGTCTGTAACTGCATCTAACAATAATCTGTGGGAACAGCAAACACATTTTATGTTATAAGAAACCTTTTAATGTGGAGATTTACCTGGAGGATTAATGTTAATAGGACTTTATAAGGCAGAATTGGCTTCATACTATGTGCAAACAGTGCCACTGAAGATTGCATGAGTGCTTCCTATTCATATTTTTACCATCAACACAATTCTCAGGAATGTATCATCTATTGTGCTCTGTGAGTCAAAGAAAATTAAAATAATGCTTCCGTTTTCCACACACTCATATTAGAGGTAAAAGCAATTGTCTAGTTAAAATAGCTATAAGAACTTGATTACTGGAGAATAAAATCTGGGATTGAGGTATTGCATGTTCTACAGGATGAGATCCAGCTTTCAGACAGACAAGCAAAGGCTCTGCAGGGAACAGGACAATTGAAATAAGTCCCTCACTACAAGGGCTGGTTTCTATCAGGCAAACAGTGAAAGCCTGGAATATGATGCTCTCTTGTGACTGAAGTTGGCCGCAAACTTCTGATCCTCCATCCTCTACCTCCCAAGTGCTAGGATTACAAATATTTGTCACCATGTCCAACTAATCAATTGGCCACATTATCATGAAATTGCTATGATTGAAATTAAGCCCATCCTAATTATCCATGTTTTCATTTTATAGCTGTGATTCATTACATGTTTTTTAAGCAGAGGCTCAGAATATCCCAATTATAATAAGACATATAAAAATTTCAATTTTGAATCATGTGAACAGAGTGAGTTGTGTATCCCTTACCTGAAATGGTTGGTACTGGAAGTATTTTGGTTTGGGAATTTTCTGAGGTTTGGAATGCTTCCACATAATTAATTATGTATCCTGTGGAAAAGACCTACTTCTTAACACAGAATCCACTTATATTTTATATATATATATATTAAGCTAAAGATGATTTGGTGACATTCATTGTGTTATCACATTTTGGATTTTTGTCATTTCAGGGTTTTTTAAGAGTAAATGTCCTGTGCTCTTATCTTGTATGTATATCTCATCCATCACTCTGCTGTTATTAAACAATGAAAAATAATAAGACAGTAGTACATTTTGAAACCATACTTCTTAGCCTGAAAGTGTCATGTCAGCATAATCAAAGAAGCTAATATTTAGCAAAGAAAGACATTGGAAGATTGGTGATTCCGTATCATATCTCTATTACCTTTGTAGATGAACAATCTTATGATATAGAATTTCTCACTTGTGGCATGATTATTTGTTTTGGGAATTTGTATAATTTTAGATTTTGTATACTTGCGTTTTGAGTGGTCACATTGTTTAAACCTATATGTTCGTTAATATTGTCCTTGAGTATGAAATGGCACATTCTAAGTGATATACTTAGTAAATGAAATGTGTTTATAAATACCTGTAAAGATTCTATGGAGAATGTTTACAAATCTCCCTTAATTATCCATCTTCCAATGTCTTTCTTTGCTAAATATTAGCTTCTTTGATTATGCTGACATGACACCTTCAGGCTAAGAAGTATGGTTTCAAAATGTACTACTGTCTTATTACTTTTCATTGTTTAATAACAGCAGAGTGATGAATGAGATATACATACAAGATAGGAGCACAGGATATTTACTCTTAAAAAAACCCTGAAATGACAAAAATCCAAAATGTGATAACACAATGAATGTCACCAAACTGTGGGAACAGATGCTATGAAAAGGATCGAGGCATGACGGTACCAGACAAGAGTGCAGGTACCAGAGACCCCCTTGCACTATTAGCTCTTACGTTTCATGAGCCAAATTCTATAACTAATATATTTTCTGGTAGCCTTTCTTTCTTCTTTTCAACTATGTTTCAACATTGTAAATAGTAAGCACTTCATTAATTAGAGACAAGTATTGCTATATTAACCCAAAGGTAATATGCTTAAAATTAATTACTTTACTATACCTTTGTTTCTAAAAATATGTAACTGGCTTTTATAAATGAATAATTTTAAGAATTAGAACTATACTTATACTTACAACTATCTACAGGTTTACTAAGTTGCTTGACTTTAACGATCTATGATTTCTGTTACTTGTAATTTTACAAGTTTAGAAAGTATAAATATACACATAAAATAGTGATTTCTGTTTTTCTTTTACTTATCTCCACTTTGACAGCATCATACATATATATATATTCCTTCTCTGATAATATTCACTCCCACTTCCCTCTGCCATTCCTCTCCTACCAACCCACTTCTTTTTTCCAACTTGTTCTTCTCTGAACCTCATGTTTTAGGTTTTTCATGCTCCTTGTGGGCAACCATTGAGTATTTGATTGAAATGATTATGCTATGTCGTTGTCAGGTCACCAAGCCCCAACACATTTCTTCCTACATGTTGGTTCCTGCAGTCTTTCCCCCTCTTCTGTATTGTTCTTTGGAGACGTCCTGTGTACACTCCGTGTTTTCCCTTCAAATCCAGTATGGGGAAATTATACCACTGTTACACCAAATGGGCATGTCTTGATAAGCAGATCAATGCTGTAACATGCAGGATCTGTTATTGTGTGAGATCACTGGCAAAGTTTTTCCTCCACCAGACTTCATAGAGCCTTCAAACCTATGAATTCTAACACCGGAGAGAAAGAGTCCAGGAAATTCCTTCTTTATTTTGCCGTGTCTTGTATCCAAAATGTGAGGTATCTTTGATACCCAAGAGCAATGTGATAGCATATAATATGGCACTCTTGGAGAAGTACCTCTCATTTAGCACTGGGACTTTGTTTTGAAAGTCTGTGACTTCTGGGAACAGTGTTGACCAGTGTTCACTTAGAGTACTTACATTCAGGCTACTACTTTTTAAAATAACATGTTTTAGAATTAGCTTATAAATTTGTGGGGTTTTAATATTACTTTTTTTCATAAATTCTTAGTGTGGCTAAAACATCCCCCTTCTTGACATTTCCCCTGTCTTACTATCCTCACCTCCTTCAAGCCTTTCATTCCCTAGTATTCTGCAGTCTAATTTCATATCACATGGGTTTTAATGTCTCCCTTGGAGCTCTGCCTTCTTCCAGCCCACCACAGCTCATATCTCTTCTCTTACTACCTGCCCTCTGCTGACATCTCACTGCAAAGTAAACACAACTACTTAAATGTTTGAATTTGACATTCGCATCTAACAGAAAACATATGTTATTTTTATTTCTGGACCTGGCTTTCCTTACTTGGAACATTGTTTTTTCAGTTTCATCTATTTACCTGCAAAATTCATTATATCAGTTTTCTTTACAGTTAAATGAAACACCCATTATTTATGTACAATGTTTTCATTATCCATTTCTCAGTTGATCAACTTGGAAATCACCTAGCCACTGTGCATGCAAGAACACTGACAGGCATATGTAAGTGTCTCTATTTAGAGTAGAGAGTTCTTTGTGTATAAGCCCAGGAGTGTTGTAACTGTCATAGGTGGATCTATTTTGAGCTTTTTGGAAACTCTCCACATTGGTATTCATAGTGACTGTATCAGTTTACAAATAGTGTAATAGGTTTCCCTTTCTCCATAGACTTTTCAGCATTTGTTGTCATTGGCTTTCTGGATAAAGGCCATCTGACTAGGATGAGATGGGATCTCAAGGTTATTTTGGTTTATTTTTCTGATTGGGACTGTTGAGACAATTTTAAAAGTGTTATTGATCATTTATATTAAGAACTCCTTTCTCTGAGTCAGAAAAGTAAACACGAGGTCCTACCCTTAACCAATAATATGTCTGCAATCACAGCAGCTTGCAAAAAGAAAAATCAGTTTTCTCCAGTGTTAATATATCCCCTACTGGATACATTAACAGCAATTCAGGGTGGGCTCCAAGCCCAGCAGTAGATGGCCAATACAGAACAAACTTAATGGTATTTTTGTAGACTTTTTTTTATCTTAGTTTGTTTGATTGCTCTTTTGCTTGTATAGTGATCTTTCTGCTTTTGTGTTTTTGTGGAGCTTTGTGTACTTGTTTTTCATGAGGGTGATTTATGTGAGTGTGTGAGTGTGTGTGTGTGTGTGTGTGTGTGTGTGTGTGTGTGTGTGTTTGAGTTCCTTATGTTTATGTTTGTTTTTATCTGCCTTTTTTTTTAAGAGAGCAAAAATGGCATGAGCAAGTGGATGGAGGGATGGGGAGAGTCTGGAAGGGGTTTGGGTAGGGAAAAGTATAATCAAAATACACTGCACACTCGATATTGAAAAGAAATAAATAATGTAAAAATTAAAATAATTAAACAGGAAATCTGCTTTCAATTACATAGCTTTTCATTGAGTATTTTTTCCATGTTTTTTTTTTTTCTCATTCTGTTAGGATGCCTCTGTTTGATTCCTGGATGAACCCCTTTTAATTTCACAATGCCCCATTTGTCTATGTTTGCCGTCTGTCCTGAGAAACTGAGGACCTATTCAGAAAACACTTACCTGTGTTTATATCTTATAGTATGCACTCTACTTCTTTCTAGAGCAATTTCAGAGTTTAAGGTTTTAAATTGAGATCCTTGGTTTGGGTTTTTCTTCTTGTGCAGGATGAGTGATACATATCTAATTTACTTCTGCTGCATGTAGATATCCAGTTTTCTCTGAGCCATTAGTTGACAATGTTGTCTTTTCTGTGATGTCTTTGTAGCAGTGTTGTAAAAAAACAGATGGCTGTAGGTACATAACCTGCCTTCTGGATCTTCTCCTTTACTCATCTACAGAGTGATTTATGCCAGTGCTGTGCCTTTTGTTCCTCTCTCGCTCTCCTTGTGTGTGTGTGTGTGTGTGTGTGTGTGTGTGTGTGTGTACATGTGTATATTTATGCATGCCTTTACATGTATGTGGGATATATATGGCTATGTGCACATTTGTACATGTGTGTATGGAGGCTCAAATTAGTGTCTGAGATCATCCTGGATTCTTCAATGAATTTTTGAGGCAGGGTCTCTCAAGCAAATCCAGAGTTCCCTGATGACTAGTCTTGCTCTGGGACTGAGATTATATATAGGCAGATCATCAGTCATGCCTGTTATTTATTTGTGGTGCTATTTACAGATCAAGAGAAAACACAAGGTACAACAGAACCCACTATAAGAATTTTATTAGGGAAGCAAAGTATAGGGAATGTGAAGAGACCTACCAGAAAGGAATAGTGTGGAGAGAGCAGGGAATGGGTAGAATCTGCTTTTGTAGGTCACCTTGGGCATGCAGATATGGGCTTATATAGCTATGCCACGCATGCGCATAGATTACATCATCACAATGCATGCAGATTACATGACCACATATCACATGGATTACATAGGACATAAGGCCCTGGAGTGACTAAGCATTTTCCCTGACTTTTGGACAGTGTATATGTGATCATGTAGCAGTAAAGTGGTTAGGAATGACAACATTCATTCCACCCTTTTTATTATTATAAAAGGTAGGGGTTTAGGAGTGGTGGGTCAACGGGAATGGTGCACTGTGCCTCCCAGAACTGCTTTCAGCTGACTCAGTGGGCATCAGTTAATTTTAGGAGGTAGGGAGGGGGGATTTTCTTAAGGTATCCGGACGTTTTGAGGTAGGCTGAATTGTCTTCATAGCTGCTTTTAAAAGCTGTGGAATCGTCCATTGCCTCTTGGATCTGACAGTTTGGATCTGACAAAGTACTGGCGAGGCAGAAGGGCAAGTTTAGAGAAAAAAAATTTACCTTGCGGGGGGGGGGAGGTGAGATGAGATGGGGGGTCCCAAAGGAGTCCCAGGATCAGGGAGGGGGTCAGGAAAGTTAGAATGATACTTATCTGCAGTGGATCTGACTTGTCGGCGTGGGTCCAAGCCAGCTCTGGAGCTCAGAAGAATTTTTAAGTTTACAAAGGAGACAAATTTTAAACATATTAAGAAGCAACCAAAGAGAATTTAAAATCCTGAGCTGGTAGCCATGATAATATAATGTTTAGTACTCTGCTATCAGAATTTTATTGGTTAGAGTTAGCAAGAGAGAGGGAGGAAGAGAGAGAGAGGGGGAAGGGGAGAGAGAGAGAGAGAGAGAGAGAGAGAGAGAGAGAGAGAGAGAGAGAGAAAGAGAGAGAGACAGAGACAGAGACAGAGAGACAGAGAGACAGAGAGACAGAGAGACAGAGAGACAGAGAGAAAGAATTCTGGAACATGCTTTATTTTTTATTATTATCAATTAGGTTTTCTCTTTTCACCTGAGACAAACATTAAGGCACCTGTTTCCTTTCATTTTATCAGCATCCAGGAGACACAGGTGATTGATTGCTGAAGGCATTTAACAGTAATAAATTGTTATAGTAAACTCTGATTTGTTTGTTTGTTTTTGGGTTTTTGTTTGTGTTTCTTTTGTGGTTTTTTTGTTGTTGTTGTTTTTGTAGAATCCAGACTCTTTTGAGTCTGAGCATGTGAATACCTCTAGAGTGTTGCTGTTTCTTACCGCCTGGGTATATTTGATGGTCCTTGCACCTCTGGCATTATGGCTGATGGTGGTCCTGTAACAGTAAACTGAGTATTTAATTAGAAATTTGAATATGTTATTAGAGACACAGAGGGAAACTGATGAAGCAGAATGTGTTCAGTAGAGACAGGAGAACTTGGAGGAGGAATCAGGAAGAAAAACGTATGGGCTTCCCAATCCAGTGGGATTGAGTACAGGTGTGGGATGAAACCTCATTCTTCTGGAACTGGAGACAAAGCAGTTGATCCTGGTGTCCTCTGGAACGCAAGAGAGCAGGGCCCTGTTTGCGTCCCTGTGTATGAGGAGAAATTACCCTCAGGTGAGGGTAGGATTGTGTAATATATTGGAATCACTTAATAAAGGAGGTAGAGTTAGAAGGATAAGAACCCCGTTTTTTTGCTCTATCTGAGAGAGTTCTGCCAGTGAGAAAGGTACATGTGCCCTAACCAGTCCATCCACCCTGGCTACCTCTTGCAAAGGGAGGATGGTCCCCAGGTTGGTTTGACTGAGGTGGGATTCCTTAGCAGCTTGAGAACTGGTGACAGGAGGAGTAAAGGTGGGAGACATAGTTGGGTGGTTGGAGTGGCCCAGTGCCAGAGAGGAGGAAGGAGCTGGGGGAGCTGAAGGAACAGCTGCAGGAGGAGAAGGAGCGAGAGATCAGAAAGGAGGGGGTTCATTAGCAGGGTCTAAAGCAGTAGTAAGAGGTTCCTCAGGTTCAGGTTGCACAGCTAGGAGCACATGGGCAGGTAAATAGGAATCAAGAAGAGAGGGTTTGGAGCTGAGATAGAAAAAGCTTGGATATAAAGTAACTTTCCATTTGCCCATTTGCTGGCAGAAGTTAGATAACTCCAGTAAAATATCTGGGTTCAACGAGCCATTGGATAGCCATTATTTATTGTTATCTAAGGGATACTTAGGCCATTTTTTAGTGCAGAGGTGGATAAGCTTAGAAGTCTTTAAGTAAGGCATTAAGCTGAGAGGTTTGAGGGCTTCCAAAAGGCATCCCAGAGGAGAAATGGGGTTTATAGGGTTGGAACCCTTGTTTCCCATGACTGCAGAAGAGAAAATAAAAATAAAAATTAAACTAGATCCAATGGCTAAAATATCTCAGGTGTCCTAGAGATCAAGTGAGAATTGACTCACTGGCACAAGTAGCTCAGTGTTCCATCAAGTGAAGGATCGAGGTCTGGGACAGTAGCCTGAGGACGAAGGTCTGAGAGATGAGAAATAAAAGAGAACAATATCTCAGACCACGGTCATGGGGAATGGCTGAGGTTTATAGCCATTGATGGGGCCGACCATGGCTGATAAAGACTGTGGACCGGAGTACCCCAGTCCCAAGGACACCAGGCGGACACTGGACAATCGACAGTCATTCCCACAGGTCCAGGGAACTGTTTACACTGGTTGGTAAAGGGAAAACTCACCAAACAGAGCAGCTGTTGTTGTGTGAAGCAAGTTGGTGGCCTCGCAGATGGAATATGGGTGACTGTGGATGAACCAACCTCAGTTCAGGATCCCAGTGCATGGCACCGGGAGAGCTTGCTTTGTCAAGGCAGCTGGCACCAATGTTGTTCATTTGCGGCACTCTTTTTTTTTAAATTTTATTTTATTTTACAATATAATTTAATTCTACATATCAACCACGGATTCCCTTGTTCTCCCCCCTCCCGCCCCCCTCCCCTTCCCCCCAGCCCACCCCCTATTCCCACCTCCTTCAGGGCAAAGCCTCCCCCAAGGATTGATATCAACCTGGTAGACTCAGTCCAGGCAGGTCCAGTCCCCTCCTCCCAGGCTGAGCCAAGCGTCCCTGCCTAAGCCCCAAGTTTCAAACAGACAACTCATGCACTGAGCACAGGACCCGGTCCCACTGCCTAGATGCCTCCCAGACAGATCAAGCCAATCAACTGTCTCACCTATTCAGAGGGCCTGATCCAGTTGGGGTCCCCTCAGCCATTGGTTCATAGTTCATGTGTTTCCATTCGTTTGGCTATTTGTCCCTGTGCTTTATCCAACCTTGGTCTCAACATTTGTGGCACTCTTTACCGGGCGGGAGAAAACACAAGGTGCAATGGAATCCACTATATGAGTTTTATTGGGGAGGGGAAAGTATGGGGAAATGTGTGAGGAGAGCGTGGGGAATGGGTAGAATCTGCTTTTATAGGTTACCTCATGTATGGGCTTATGCAGCTATATCACCCGTGTGCATGGATTACCTGATCAAGCCGCACTCAGATTACGTGACCACTAAACACATGAATTCCATAGGATGTAAGCCCCTGGAGTGACTAAGCATTTTGCCTGACTGCTGAACAGCGCATGTGCAGTCATGTAAAGTGGCTAGGAATGGTAACAATGCCCACATGGTGTTTATATGTCATCTAGATATCTAAACTCCCGTCTTTGCAATTGTGAAGCAAGTGCATTAGTTACTAAATTATCTTCCTAGCCACATGCCTTTTGTATTACTATGGGACTGTGCTATAATTTGAAGCCACACAATGATAATGTCATTTTATTTTTCTTTTGGCTCCAGACTATTTGGGCTATCTGGTGTCTTTTGTGTTTCCATATGAATTGTAAGGCTGTTTTCTGTTCCTGTGAAGAATAGTGTGGAGATTTTCATTAGGATTTTATAGACTGCTATAGATTTTTTTTTTGGTAGAACAATTGTTTATAAAATACTAATTCCTCTAATACTCATAAACACAGGAGACCTTCCCATTTTCTAGTGTCTCCCTGGATTACTTTCTTCAGAGTTTTTAAATTTGTATTAAAGACACCTTTGACTTTCTTGGTTAGATTTATTCCAAGATAGTGTATTTCTATTGAGACTATTGTGAACAATATCGTTTTCTTGATAATTTTCTCTGAATATATTAGTCATCAGTGTATAGAGAGGACATTGATTTTATATATATAAGTTTTGTATCCTGCCAATTTGGTGAATGTGTTTATCAAAGCTGGAAATTTTCTGACAAAATTTTAAGGTCTCTTAGGTAAAATATCATCTACAAATATGGATACCATAACTTCTGGTCCTACTTATATCCCTATTTTTTCCTCCTCTGATCTCAGTGTTCTTCACTTTTGAGCACTACACTGAGTGGGAATGCAGAGAATGGACAGCTCTGTGTTGTTCTTGATTTTAATAGATGGGGCTCAAGTTTTCTCTGACTAGGATGATGGCATTTGATTGTCATAAGTAACCTTTATTGTGTCGAGATAGGTTCCCTATTTTGTCATGGTTAAAAGTTGGGTTTTTTCAAAGACCTTTAATGTACATATTGAGGTATGTTTTCTGTTTGAAACAATTAATATTCTGTATTATTTACATAAAGTTCTTTTTGTGAGTTGTATGATTGCATGTCTATAATCTCGTAAATCAGAATGCTGTAACAAGAGGATTTCAAGTTTGAGGCCAACTTAGAATCTATTGTCTCAAAAACAAGAAACAGATAGTTTTTACCCCAAGTGATTTCAGTTCCTCTTTCATGCCCCCTTTACATTTCATGTTGCCTGTTACAATAAATTTACTTCAGGAGACAGAAATATGTTTTAGTTAAGGGCATCTGCTGCTCTTTCAGAGGACCTAAGTTCAGTGCTCAGCATTTGTGTTGGGTAGCTCACAATCACCTCTAACTCCATTTCCAGAAAAATACAAGCCAGGGCTCTGCAGGCATCTATACTCATTTGTATATATACACATGAATATAATTAAAAATAAAAATAAATATTTAAAAATAAATAAGCTTACTATAAAAGCACATACAATATTATTTCTTTCTATTGGTTAATTTTTTAAATCTAATTTCCTGTATTAAAGAAATAATGTTAAAACACATTGATATGTCTATATATACATATTTTATTTTTTCATAGAGCCTAATTTTATAATTTGTGTAGTTCTATATTCTGTAAGCTTGTTTTATTCTGAATTGTTTCATGAGCCACAGTGCATTTTAAACTGTAACTAAAACGTTGACTTTGTTAGGTTGCATAATTGCTAAACTAGCTCAGAACCATGTTTTCATTCTCTCTCTTTTTTCTTTCTTTTTTAAACATTTCTTTGCTATTTTCTAATAAGTGACACAGTAGATGTTTTATAGCATTCTTAGGACTTGTTGATTCAGTCTTTGACATGTTTCCTAGCAACAGACTCAATTTGCTCAAAGAATGTTTGTATGAGTAAGTGGGAGGGGAGTGTTTTTGGAAAGCAATCAAACATGGAATGGGCTTCTGGCTGCAGGTTTCTGTATGCCTATAACTATCTACTTATTAAAAAATGGGAACATGGATTGAAGTTGGTGTGTGTTTGCTCCTCTTTAAAGCTCTAAGTGTCACAGTTTATGTAAAGCACTTTCAGAGATACTTGATACAAAGTAAAAGCTTGAAAATATTCATGAACAAGTCAAGATAGTTATAGACCTCTAGAGTAGAAATTATAACACAGAAAACATCCATTTAAGTGTTAACTATTCGTATTAAAATTCCATTAAGTAAAGAGTAGTATAGAAAATATTTATACAATATTGCTTCATTTTCCAAAACCTGGCAACAGTAAAACAAAAACGATGGTAGCCACCACCACCTCAACAGGAAACCTTGTAAAATACATATTTTGCAAGTTAAATTACAGTGTGTATTTCAGAAGCATACATCACTAGTTCACCTTGTTGAATGAATGTAAATGTGGATCCTTTTTTTTTTGTCTTTAGATTGATTTCTAAGAGAGTTCTTCTGCATTGGGGTGTTGAAGGACCTTTGAAAGTTAAGAACAGAAGTACAAATATTTAAGACAAAGAAAAAATTTGCAGGTAATTGCAAACTCTATTAAAGCCTTAATTAAAGGGCAGTAGGAAAGCAAATTAGTGCTTCTGAGATTTTAATCAAACTGCTATTTCAACCAATTTATTAATTGACTCCAGGATTAGGTTATAATGTGCACTGTTAAGATGTACGCATGTGATCTGAAAATTCTAGGAGTGAATCAAACTCCTCTTATTTTTGGAATAGCAAAGTTGAAATGTGCATTTAAAAGTGGTCTTCTGGTTTCACGGGGGTAATTGCAAATTGTGTAATGAGAATTGATCATTAGGCTCTTATAAGAGCTAAGCCTAAAATAATACAGTTTGGAATTCAATAGGCACTTGTTGAACAGCCCACTAGTTATGGACAGTTTTTAATTCTTCTAAAGTCAAAGTCTCCTGACTTGCAATAGTCTTAATGTGAAATGCTGTATTGTCTTCGGAATACTTACTAGATAATTACAAACAAGATAGATTTTTCAAACATTTCAAAGCTATTTGTAGTTAAATTAGAAGATATTGTCAAAAGATACAGAAAAATTCTCTTAAAGCCCAATCTAAGCATTGAGTATGAGGCCTATTACCTATCTCATCTTTGGTCCTCAGTCATTCACTAAGTGACCCCATGTTTTTGGAATGTTAATCTTAGGTGGAGAAACACACCATGCAATAGATGCGATGTTCTCTGTCTCTTTCTCCAAGTCTCTCCCCCTCCTCTCTTAATTTGAAATAAAATTAGAATTATCTACCTCTGCTCTCCCAATTCTAGGATTCCTTGAATGTGCCAATATCCCAGTATCCTGAAAGATAAACAATTTCTTTTATTGAACTGTACTACAAAAAGATTACTATCTGCTTTGGAGTGAAAGATTTTCATGTGCTTAGGTTATGGGCTACTTAGCTTGAAGTGGAGGTTGTAGCTAGAATTTTTCTGGATTCAATTCCCTTCTAAAAGCCCTTTCTCCTAGGTGACTCAAAGCAGGCTACACCCTCAGTTCATTAAACAAATAACAAAAAAATACTCCACTTTAATTACACTTTTCTATAAATCTGTGGTGCTTTTAAAAGATCTTTGAAAACATACCAATAGCAATTATGCATTTTCAGTATCTAGGCTCTCTGGCCTTAGCAACAACAGCAGTGCTCTTTCTGAAGCTTTAGCTGTTGTTAGGATTAGCAGCTCCAGCTTATTCTAAGAAGAGATCTATGTATAGCTATATATTTTTTCCCATTCATAGGTGAATTACCACATATGTTTTGACATTGAAGAATGCCTTGACCATGTGGTTTTAATTTCTGTTTTTCTTGTATTTTGACATCTGGAGTTTTTATTGTTCTTTCAGATTATCCCTTCCCTCTAGGACAAGCCACTACTAGAGATAAGAAAGGTCTTAGCTATACGGGCAGTACTTAAATCCTGGGACCAAGCCTACCATGTCTTCTGTAGCCTGTCTCCCTCATGACTGCCATGTCCCTCCTCTGATCACCTCACAGTGGAATGGAGTAGTTCATAATGATTCAGGATATCTAATTCTGCATCTACTTGCTCTGCTTTGTCTGCTCTTTGCCATGGCAACCTCTGTGAAGGTCCTGACTCAAGGGTTTCCTTTGTGTCCTCTGGTCCCCTGGGATGGCTCCTCAAGGCAGGGCATGCCCCTTCTCTTGAGAACCATGTACATAATCCTTTTCCCTTTGTTTCTTTTAAAATTAAATTCTTGGGGATGCGTGTGTTCACATGTAGAGGGTGGGCAGTGGATGTGGCATGTCAGAGGACAAACTAAAGTATTGGTACTTGTCTTCTATGTTACTTGAGACAGATCTATTGTCTGCTGCTGCCTATGCCAGGCTTTCTGTTTCATGATGTTTGAAGGATTCTCTTGAGTATACCTCCCATTTTTCCACAAGAGAGTTGTGAATATAGACATATATTGATGAATCAGTCCTACATGGGTTCTGGATGTCTGAACTCATAACTTCCCACTTGAGTAGCAAGAACTTTAGGTACTGAGTCATCCCTACTGGCCCAGTACCTCTTAGACAGAAATCATCCTGTGACACAATGGCTTCATATAAGTGAAAAATAAAAATCTATATTTTAAAGTAATAAGTGAAAAGGCAATGGTGCTATTAGGAAGGAGAACTGTCTTACTATTTCAAGGTTATAGGTTTGACCTTACAGTCCTGTCTAATAACAAGGGAAATCTCGGTGCTTTAAGTAAGTGTTTTTAATGGCTCCACATTTTCTAACAAGCCCACAAAACATCTAAGAACCCTGTGACAAGTAGAGTGAGTTCATATCTATCAGTCTCTCACAGTGCACTGAGCTACAGGCAGCTTGGTAAACGTTTCCTTCAACATCCTGCTACAGGTCATCATTCACAAGGGCCTGTCATCCTCTCATGTGGAACTCCGTAGGTCCAGTACGTTCTCATTTGTATGTGGAGATTCTTTAACTTGCTGTTAAAGAGAACATAGGAACAAAAATGCTTTTCTTTCCCCTGAGTAAGACTTCACCTAGATTGTCAGGACAAAATAGATCATAATAAAGGTTCTGGGATAGATTCTTTTGTATATTTGTCTCTTCACTAGGCTTCAGTTCAGGATCTGCTTGACAATAGACTATTGCCAGCATTGATAGCCGTGTGAACCAGCTATGAATTGTTAAGTGCTTCTCAAGCACCGTTTTAAACGTTATTAACAACAACATTCTGCAGGCCGTCACTTTCTCCCTGATCCGTTAAAGAAGAACTGCATAGTTCAGAAAGATCAATACTATTGACATCGAGTAAGACTGATATGTCTATAATGAATCCAGGATTGTTTCAAGACTTAAATGTTGTGAAAATAACTGTTCATCCTCAGTAGTTTGCTTAAATAGAAAAATAACCATTAATGACCAAAAGACAGTATCTAAGACTGGCTCTTTCACTTTGAATACCTTCATTTAATAGGTAATCAATCTGTAGACTTTCTTACTGAAACCTTAGTTCAACTTACTTTAATCTCACAGTCTAGAGAGTGAAATCTGTAGTCACTCTGTAGTCTACAGCTAGTCACTCTGCAGATATCCCCTCTGACTATTCTTCCAGACTATTCATGCTGCCAGATAAACAAGACTGAAAGAAATGAGAGGAAAATTGTTCTCACATACAATGATCTTCAATGATTGCTTCTACTAAGAGGCCATTTTGCTAACTTCCCCAAATGGCACAAATAGCAACTAAATTATTTATTCTATACACACTTTACGTAATGAGATCCAATAATGTTAGACTCCTACAGCTTTCTAAAACGGGGCATGCTCATTTGTGTCTCTTTTGAAATGTTTTCAAACATTATTGATATAGTTAAATGTACAAAACCATAGATTTCATTATATTTATATGCAGTTAGACATAGATTTAACTATGACAGTTTTATACACAGATAGACAAACATTGATGAGACCCATCTGTTACAATCTTTTATCCTCACTTTTCCTTGATCCACTTCCTTTTCCCATAGAGTTTTTTATTTTCATATGTTTCATTTTAAATATCTAGATTAAACATATGAGAAAAATTGGTATTTTCTTTCAAATTTGGTTTATTTTGCTTAGTATCCATTTTCCTGCAGACAACATTTCATTCTTACTTCCGATGAAATAGTACTTCGTTGTGTACATTTAACCCACTTTCTTTGTATATTATCAGTGACAGGCACCTATGTTGCCTATTGTAAAATTCACACTGCTTGAATATGTTATTTAGCTTTCTAATTATTTTGTACATTATAAAAGTCTTTCTCAATAATGATCAACTCTCATAACACAATGTCCTTGAGTACTAAGGATGAAAAACCTACTACATGTGTTTTAAATATGATACCATGCATGCAATGTCTCTATTTATAGAATCATCTACTTAAAGTTGTTGACTTAATGGTGGAAAAGTATGGCTCAGTGGTTGAGATTGAGTACATACTGACTCAGACTATGACTCTAAGCCACATACACTGTTATCTACATACATCTATAAGCCATCACAGTTTCTTAACTTCTCAGTTAATGGAGAAATAATGCACTATCAATAAACTTCCCAAAAGCACCACTGAAAAACAAGAAATTTAGTGAAGTGAAGTTTATTAGACTTAATAAAATCAACGAGAGCGCCAT
The DNA here is from genome assembly GCF_949786415.1 of Peromyscus eremicus. Lineage (NCBI taxonomy): Eukaryota > Metazoa > Chordata > Mammalia > Rodentia > Cricetidae > Peromyscus > Peromyscus eremicus. The sequence goes on along the minus strand of NC_081419.1, from coordinate 22,579,426 downwards.
GTTGATAGTTTCGCAGCATCTTATGGGGGTCATGGAAGCATTTAGCATTGTTTCAGGTTCTGGGTTGGTTGACTCAGAATGTGTCCCATCAAGTAGAGAATTGGCAAGTCTATGGCATAGCAGCTTCTCATTGGTGAGCAGACGTGAGTGAAGGTCTTGCCCTGCTTGGTGAGGAAGTTATTAATGCCTAAGCTTGCAGATATAGGTGTTTCATGAAGCAATAGGTTATCATTTCTAGGTCAAAAAATTACTTAATATGTAACCAAAAACTTATGTATAGCCCCAGTATTTTTTAGTCTAAGGAAAAAAATGCATTGATTCGACTAACAATGGCTTTGTGTAACTTATATCTGCATGTCCATTCCAACACCTCCAACAGGAAGAGAATTTAGTATTTTACATGCTTCAAATTACTTTAACCAGAATGTTTAAAGTATGGGGCATTACCTTGATTCAGGAAGCACTACTCTGTGAATTTGGGATAAATACAGCTATTAAAAATAAGGTGAGTTCAAGGCCAGCCTGATCTACAAAGTGAGTTCCAGGACAGGCTCCAAAAGCTACACAGAGAAACCCTGTCTAGAAAAACTAAAAGAAAAAAAAATGGTAGATCATGAAACACAGAGGTATCTCCCCACTGCCTTCCTTTCTAGTTTTTTTTCTACTAATATTGCCTTCTCTAGACAATGTACTGTAGCACCAACCATGCCATATGTCTGTATTCCACTTCCTTATTTTATAATGAAATGAGATTCTCTTTGTATATTTTCCATATATAGAGAGAGATAGTTCCATTAGAAATTCATGAAATTTAGAGAGGTACAGTGTAAAATGTCCAGAAACACAATTTTTATTTTCTAATGTCCTGTAATTGGACTTTACGGATATATTCAGGCATGTCTGTGTCTGCTGTGACCATATGAGAGACTCATGTCAGCATCATAAGAAATCTTAGTAAGTTTGCACTTAGATTATTTAACCATTATATTGTGTACTGAATTTTCAAACTCCAAATACAATGTATTTAAATCAAACAAAGAACTAGAGTGTATCATCCATGTGAAAACAATATGTCATATTCTAAGGAGTTAATATAAATGAAAGATTCCTTTCTTTCACATCTTAGTAACAACATGCTGAGTCTTACCACCCAGCAGAGAAGACATCTATTTATGTAATTAAAAGAAGTAGAAAATGAATGAAATATATCTAACTTGCTGTACAAGTAATGTGTTGTCAGAGTTCACAGTAAGGAGTTTGGAGTTCTGAATGCAGTAAATGTCTTAATATAATTTTGAAAACTTTGTCAAACTCAACCTTTTTCTTTTAGCTTTATATATCCTGCCAATATTGTACCTGTATACCCATCTTAGGGTTTCTGTTGCTATGAAGAGACACCATGGCCACAGTAACTCTTATAAAGGAAAACATTTAATTTGGGTGGCTCCCTTACAGTTTCAGAGGTTCAGTCCATTGTCATCATGGCAAGGAGTATGGTGGCGTGCAAGCAGACATGGTGCTGGCGAAGTAGCTGAGAGCTCTATATCTTGCAGGGTACAGGAAGTCAACTATGACATTGGGCAGTATCTTGAGCATAAATGAGAACTCAAAGCTTACCTCCACAGTGACACACTTCCTACAAGACCACATCTACTCCACAAGGCCACACCTCCTAATAGTAATAGTGCCACTCCATTTGGGGGCCAGTTTCTTTCAAACTACCACATTCCTCTCTCTGGCCCCCAAAGGCATATAACTGCATCTTAATGCAAAAATTCATTCAGTCCAACTTCAAAAGTCCCCATAGTCTATCACAGTCTCAACAACCTTTTAAAGTACAAAGTTTCTTCTATGACTCATGGAATCTCTTAAGTGATAAAATAAAAATAAAAAAACCATATTACATATTTTCAACATATAATGGCACAGTATATACAATAACATTCCAAAACATAGGGAGGAAGCATAACTAGGAAGTACTGGACCAAAGCAAGACCCAAAACCTGTTGGGCAAACTCTAAACTCAGCATCTTCATCCATGATCTCAAAGCACTCTTGAGATCACCATTTATTTTTGGCTTTGTTGACTGCAATATACTTCTTTCTTTAACTTGGGTTGGTTCCCCTCCCTGCTAGCAGCTCTCTATATGGCAGGTATCCCACAATTTTGGCATTTCTAACATCTCGGGTTCTCCAAGGCAATTCAGCATCACCTTCATAGCTTTACACAATGGCCTATCTAGGCCTCCATTCTGGAACACCCCTGACACCAGCCTGGCCTCAGTGGCTTCCTTAGATAAGGACAAAAATTCTATAACCCATTTTTTTTTATTCTTACCTCCAAAAGCAGAACCACCTAGCTGAAGCTGCCAAGTTCTGCAACTTGCTAAGGATGGAACATGGATCCTTGCTCAATTCCATCTTCACCCGCTTTCTTTTTTTATTATCTTCACTGCCTTAGCTTGGCTGTCCTGTAACTTGCACTGTAGATCAGGCTGGCCAAAAACTCACAGATCTGCCAGCCTTTGCCTTCCCAGTGCTGGGATTAAAGGCGTGTACCACCACACCTATCTCTAAGTTTTTCTTTAATTCTTTTTTAAAAGTTGGAAATTTAGCTGGGTGGGATCTTGCCTGAGATCACCACTCCCTTTATCTCATTTCTTAATCAGTTTGTCTCCTTGAATAGAGGATTTAGCTACATTCCACTTCCTGGTGCTCTTTTTCTCCTCAAAACATACATTTTGTGATTTACCCTGCTCAGCTTGTTCCTTCCCATTATAATTCTTCAGTAGTGTTATCACTAATATCCATAGGACAAAGTCTAGGCTGTTTTGAGATTTTTTTTTCTACCAACAGAATTAATCCAAAACTCTTCTCTTTAGCCTCAGGCAGACTCTGTGGGCAAAGGCAAAAGAGAGTCACACTCTTCACCAAAATACCACAAGAATGATTTCTGGGCAACATAGTAAAATTCTCCTCCTTGGAAACCTCTTGAGTGAGCCCCTCAAAGTTCAAATAGCTCTTAGCACTACTGTCTCCCACACTCCTATTAGTATGGTCAATTAAGCAGTGCTTAAAGCATTCCACAGCTTTCCTAACACAAACTTCCAAAGTCCATATTGCTTCAAATAAAAACACGGTCCTACCTACCACAGTAATACCCAGTCCCTGGTACCAACTTCTGTCTTAGTTAGGGTTTCTATTGCTGTGAAGAGACACCATGACCACAGCAACTCTTATAAAGGAAAACATTTAATTGGGGTGGCTTGCTTACAGTTTCAGAGGTTCAGTCCATTATCACCATGGTGGGAGCATGGCAGCTTGCAGGCAGACATGGTCAACGCAAAGTAGCTGAAAGTCCTACATCTTGCAGGCAACAGGAAGTCAATTGTGACACTGAGAGGTTTCTTTAGCATATGTGAAACCACAAAGTCCAGTTCCACAAAGACACACTTCCTCCAACAAGGCCACACCTCCTAATAGTAATAGTGCCACTCCATTTGGGGGCCAGTTTCTTTTAAACCACCGCAATACCTATACAAATAGAAGACAGTTCCTTTACCCATCTAGTTAAAGAATTGTATAGCTTACTTCTTTCTTTTGCCCAGAGTCTATAATGAGAGAAAAATCTCTAAGTTCCAGACAATTGAGAAGTCATTTCAGAAGATATGTAACTGGTGGTGGCTGTGGTGGTGGTGGTGGCAATGTGTGTGTGTGTGTGTGTGTGTGTGTGTGTGTGTGTATATTCATCTGATGTGTCTAAATGTGTGTGTATGTGTGTGTATGTATGTGTGTGTGTGTGTGAGAGAGAGAGACTCTGTGTGTGTCCCTGTTTTTCTGTGTGGTTGTGTGTATCTGTGTGTTAGTATGCATGTGTATGTCTGTTTCTCTGTGTGCTTGTGTGCATGTATTTTATGCATGTGGACATAGATGTGTGCAATTGTGTATGCACCCCTACACTCAACATTGGGTGTTTTCCTCTGTAGTTTTGTATTTCATTATTCAAGGAAAGACCTTCCAGAGAACCCAGAGCTTGCTATTTCAGGCACAGTGGCAGGCCAGTAAGGTCCTAAGCTCCACTTGTCTCCACCACTCTTAGTGCTAGGAGTATATGTCTGTGTGACACTGTAGGATTTCTATGTAGTGCTGGAGATTCAAATGTAGGCCCTTGAGCTTGGGTCTTTATATTTGTGCAGTAGGTGCAGTGCCCACTGAACTATCTTCACAGCCTCCCAAACTGGCAGTTTTTATTTCCAATTTTCATTATGCTAAAATGTAGAAAACCATAAATTACTTTATTATTTTTTTCTCATTTTTGTTAGTTCTTTGAGAATTTCATACAATGAATTTTAATCATATTCACCCACTTCCCCAAGTCTTCTCAGTTCCATTTCTTCCTTCTCTACCCATCAACTTCTTTACTGTTTTAAACATATGAAGTACAATTTGTGTTTCCTATATATGTTTGGTCAACCACCCAGGGGCTGCACCCTTAAAAATACTTACTCTCCCTTTCCTGATACCTATCAATTGCCAGTAGCCCCTTATCTAGAATAGGGATTTTGTACCCACCTCTCCTCCGCATTTCCTCTGTCTTGAGCTTCTGCAGTTACTGTGCATGCTGAGAAAGTTTGTAAAATTCTATCATTTTCTGACCATATTGAAGTGTACAGTTCAGTGGTGTTGGGTAAATTCATTTTTTTTGTGCAATCATTGCCAGCAGGCATTTCTAGCGCTCATTCCATTTTGTCAAACTGAAAATTCATAACCATTTAACCATGAATCCCTCATTCTCTCTTGTAGTCCCTGGCAACAGCCATCCCATTGTCTGTCTCTGTGGTCTTGACTTTTCTAAGTACCTCAAGAAAGTGAATTCATACTGTATTTGTCCCTTGGTGACTGGCTTAGAGCACTGCCCTTGGGGTTCTCTTGTGCTGTTTCTTCACCTCTGTCTAGCCGGCTCGTGATTCCCCTTCAGTTTCATGTTCTCTTCCTTCATTTCCTTCTTTACTACTTCTACTTTCCATGCAGGAGTAAAACATGCAGCATCTATCTATCTTCCTGAATCTGGATTGTTTTATTTGACACTATGATATAAAATTTAACCCACTTTCTTACAAATTACATAATTTATGTCCAACTTTTTGAGGCTGGAATGTGGTATTGCTATCTATAAATGCATGGGGGCCAAATTCTTAGCTACTGTGAGGTACATGCATCATGCAGGCTACAATTTGAACACACTCACATGTTGCCCTTGGAGTCAGTACATAGTATGTAGTAATACATGGTTAGTACATTTGTGATCAGCACTGTGAGAACTGAACAGTTTCCTTTGATACTCAGGAAGCAAATGACAATGTTTAAGTTGAGTTTGAGTGCAAGGACATCAAGAAGATGAAGGTGCTAAAAGTCTGGGAGACTATACAGCACCTGTAAACCACATTCTTGGCACGACTGTTAAAGGAATGATATATGGCTAACTTAATGGAAACAGAGCTAAAGAAAATGGTTAAAATACTTTTAATATGGTTGGTTTTAATGTCAACTTGCCAGAAATTATAAACACTTGAGTAGGGAGCCTCACCTAATAAGTATCCTGATTGATTGATATGGGGAGACCCACCCTGTGGGCAGCATCTTCATGTAGTAGCCCAGATAAAAAGGCAGAAGAGAGATCATTGCATTGTTGCTGTTGCTTTTTCCTTTGCTGAGAGCAGTATTAGAATTTGCAAGCTTTCATTGCAGACTAGGGGCCAACCATGCTTTAGGGAACTTCTGGGCTTCTGAGACCAGATTGCAACTGCTGAGACACTTTACTTTGAGTACTGAGAAGTTACTTGTTGTCATACACACACACACACACACACACACACACACACACACACACAGATTCGGTGAAAGACAGCCATTGTGAGTCTGCTCTGACTGCAGAAGCACCCCACCTCAAAAACTGAATAACCCCTGCTCCTCAGTTGTCAGGTGTGAATCTCCTGTTGCTTCTACTTTAAAGATGGCGTGATAAATTTATATGAATGTAAGCGTGTGTGTGTGTGTGTGTGTGTGTGTGTGTGTGTATTCATCTATTGCTTCTGTTCTTCTATAGAACCCTGACTAATAACAATTTAAAAAAAATTCATTAAATATAAAGCCATAGTTCTGAAACTGAGCTGTGTCTACTGTCAATCAAAGAAGCAAGTGGATGTAAAAGCTAGTGATTCCTAAGGCTAGATTAGAATAGACCCATGGCTGGTTCTCTATGGATATTTGTTATATCCATTCTGTGTGAACATTGCACGCATCAATTTCAGGTTAGCCAAGCTTTGGGATAACTGAGTGTCAGTTACAAGGATAAAAACAAAGCCCACTGAAGACTGTAACCTCCAGATTTCCAGCAAGATTTTTAAACTGAGGTCTGAAACATTAGGGCAAAATGACACACAGCTGCCATGCCTCTTCTGAACGGCTGAGTCAGGAGCCTATCTTTCTATTTATTTATTTATTTATTTATTTATTTATTTATTTATTTATTTATTATTTTATTTAGGCACTTGGAGCTATTCAAATTCCTCTTAGAACTTCCTTTATTGTGAAAGAGCCATAAGCAGTGGATAAGAAGATAGCATTTTCTATATGCAGTGGTACTGGCACACGTAATTACTCACTGAGAGGTTTTACAGCATGCACAAGACCTGTACAACTTAAGCCACTCAAAAATCTCAGCGCTAAAGTCCCATATCCCACTCCTAGGAAAGAAGCTATTTTTGCAATTAATAACTGCCAGGAGGAGAAAATCAGTTTTTGGGTTTTGTTTTTGTTTTTGTTTGTTTGTTTGTTTGTTTGTTTTAAGATTTATTTTATTTATTATATATACAGTGTTCTGCCTGCATGTGTCTTTGCAGGCCAGAAGAGGGCACCAGATCTAATTGCAGGTGGTTGTGAGCCACCATGTGGTTGCTGGGAATTGAACTCAGGACCTCTGGAAGAGCAGTCAGTGCTCTTAACCTCTGAGCCATCTCTCCAGCCCTGTTTGTTTGTTTTTAATGAACTAAAACTAGGTATGTCAGCCATATTCCAGAGCAGGCCACTTGTTCAGGAGGAGTGAACATTTTTCTGAGTGGTGCGTGCGTGTGTGTGTGTGTGTGTGTGTGTGTGTGTGTGTGATGAAAGAACATGAAGTTGGGTGGGAAGGGAGAAGAGGGAGATTTGGTAGGAGTTTTGGGAGGGGAAATAATATGATCAAAACATATTGTACAAAATTCTCAAAGAGCAAATAGAAACATGAAGAAAAACTAGAAGAGCCCACCAGTAAAATAAAATGCTTTTTTTCAGTCAGTTATTTGGAGATTGTTCTAATAGGAAAAAAAATACATAGATTACAAGAAGAAAAGCTGTATGATATCTGTAAGTAAATTCAGGCTTGTTTGTAAGTGAGAGAAAGGAAAGAAAGAAAGAAAGAAAGAAAGAAAGAAAGAAAGAAAGAAAGAAAGAAAGAAAGGAAGGAAGAAAGAAAGAAAATAGGTGGAAGGAAGATATTAACGGGCTGGGAAGAAAGCAAAATCATATACCTAGGGTGTAAAGTCTATCAAGTGTTGAGGAAAACTGAGAAGTAAAAGAGAAGTTGGCACTCTGGGCTCCTGTGCTTTCCAAATGGCTGGCAGAAGAGTGGAGGGGCCAACCTGAGAGCACAGAGCACAGGGTGGACCAGCAGCAAATGCCCGCTCTCCTCTGAGTCCACACACTGCAAGTTCACCATCCAAGGATTTCTCCAACAATATTCTCTGTTGCTATTTTCTGGGACTTCTTAATGTTTCCCTGAATGTCTAGGAGCATTTTCAACAAGGAAAGCATTTCTAATATTTTTAAATTGTTATTCAAGACATTGCTGCATTTGCTGTTTTTAGTTATAGTTAACAACTTCAGATTCATCAGCTCTTTGCTCCTTCTTCATAGATTAAGGGAACCAAGGCTGTTGGTGGCTTTCAGAGTATATTTTAGAAATGTGGCAATATCTTGCAGCCAACCATCTGTTCAAGGGGTTACTTCTTTTCATAGAAAACTAGAAGTTTATCCACAACTAAAACTCTCAGTTTCTTTCCAGAGGAGATGGGCAGTATCCAGACACAGTGTCTTGGTCTCTCAGTGGATTGTCCAGGTCATTCAATAAAGTGCAGTTGATAAATACTTAAAATAGCCTTTAAGCATAGAATCAAGGCCATTTATTCTATTTTAATGGATACATTCAGTAAAGCCATAACTGGATTTACGTAATTATGCAAATGAACAATTACACTTTCCAATTCTTTGGTCACAAATTTTCTTCTTATGTGGTTGATGATTCTGTAATTACTATAATAGTGACACATGTCAGAGCACATACACACACACACACACACACACACACACACACACACACACACACACGTACCAGAGATAGCTAGAACAATACTTCAGCCAAGAAATAAGTTTAGAAATAATAGATACTTGAAAGCATTATAGGGAATACATATGCATCAATATGTATGTACAGCTTATGTAGAGCTCATCAAGGCTCAAGGCAATGCAAAATAGGTGCCATTCTTCCACTTTCTTCTTAATCTTTCCAGTTTCCCCAAAGTTTCCTGAGCACACTATCTGAACTGTTCCTCCCAGTTCTTCTTGACTAACACTCATATTTTTCTCATTCTGACTACTTTATAAAGAGATGGCTGCTTCTATATGCACTTTTAAGTATAAAATTCACGGAGTATGTCTTCTCCCTAGACTTCTCTTCTTTTAACATTTTTCATTGGTTACTTTGGTAGTTTTGACCCTTACTCCAAATTTTTGTTGTTGTTTATTACCAATTCTGGAAATGTGAATAGAGTTGCACCCCTCAGGTAACACAGAGAATGAAGCATATAGTCATATTTGCCTATTTCTCATAGTGAATATGTTTTATTGAGTTAGTATCTTATCCAAGATTAAAAACAGGAAGTAATCTAAATGCCTGGCTTGTTTCAGAGAAGCAAAGCCTGAAACAGTGGCACACCAAGTTGCTGAAGCTTATGACAGCCACTTCTTTAGGTTAGGGGTCTTTGCTCAGAACACAATGTCCAAGAGACTTTATTGTTTGTAGTGTGGGTTGTTCCTTTAGTATTCCTAAGCATTTGAGTCTGTTAGTAGAGCATCCAAGTCTGAGTTCCCAGCTGGCAGTTGGACAGCTTCATTCCAAACATCTCCCATTGATTTTCCTAGATAAAAACTGTCCAGGATTATTCTGTTCAAACTTCTGACAAACAGCAAGGATAGAAGCTGTGGTGATATATTGTGTATCATATAAAGCTTGCCTGAGGATCAGAGAACAGAGCCAGACACTAGATTAAACATAGAGGACAGGCAATGGTGGCACACAGCTTTAATCCTAGCACTTGGGGGGCAGATATCCATCTGGATCTCTGTGAGTTCAAAGTCACCCTGGACTACATGAGATTGATTCAGTCTAGGAGAGAAACAGAGCCAGGCAGTGGTGGCATATATCTTTAATCCCAGTACTTTGGAGCCAAATGCCTTTAATCTCAGCACTTTAAATCTCATGCCTACCAGTATTTGGGAAGCAAGAAGAAGCTATGAACCTCTTACCTTTTCCTTTATTTTTTTAATCTTCCAGTGGTAATGATTAGTACATCAGCTTCTATCTATATTTTGTCTGCCAGCTTCTCATTTCATCTTCCATAGACATTGGGGCCAGCTAAGTGACCTTAAGAGTTAACCCATACAACTCATTAGATTAACCTTCCAAATGTATGACTTTAATCATTACACTGCCTTCATTACACTACCTTGCTCAAAAATGGATAAATATAAATTCATTAGCATTCTCTGCTGTGGGAAATGGGAAAAGTGTTCTTTTGGATTAGAGAATCTTAATACTGACATGGTTCTTCTACTGATTAGTGTAACTCCTGTATGTGTGATCTGATAAAGTTGAGTCTCAAAGACTGACTTAGTCACAATGTATAGCTGGTTGACAATGCAAAGATACAAACCTAACTCTGCATGAGATCCCAAGCCTGTACTCACCATCCTTAGTTAGTCCTTCTAGTCAAAGCTAGTTCCTGGCCTCTGTCAACCATAGGTAACTCTGTCCTAACAAGTTTTATTCTTTTCTTGCCTTTGCTCATAATATGAGACATCATCATAATTTTGAAGTGTATATTTTGGTGGTTAGTGTTAACTGTCAGTTTGACAGCCTCTAGAATTCCCTGTGAATGAACCTCTGAACATGCACATAGGACATTATTTTATTATATTAACTGAGATTCAAAGACTTACCTTAATCATGGGTTGACCATTCCATAGGCATTGGCTCCTGGAACACACTAAAAGGAAAAAGTGAGCTGAGAAGCAGCGTGTGTTTATTTTTCTTTTATTCTGACTATGATGATAATGTAACCAGCAACTTAAAGCCTTTGCTGCCTTAACTTCACCACTACAATGGACTAAAGAATGAACTGTTAGCTAAAACAAACTCTTTCTTCCACAAGTTGTTTTTCTCAGGCCATTTTACAGAATAACAGGGCAAATATCTAAGATAGACATTGGTATCTAGAATTGGGACATTGCAGGGATAAACCTGACTAAGTTGTTCTTAAGCATTTGAAATAGTTTTGTGGCTGAGATATGAAGGAAAGTTTGCAAACTTGAGCTAGGAAATGCCTAGAAATTTTTTAATAAGCCATTTTGGTGTGAACGTGGCAGACAAGGATTCTAAGAGAAATGGACAGTGGAGAACCAGCTTATAAGTTTTAGAGAGAAACAGGGACTCTGTCAGGAACTGTGTTAGGGGCCATTGGCATAATTTTCTAGGCAAGAACCTGAAGATATGTGCTAAGTTTTTGGCAGAAGAAATTTCAAGACAAGACAGCAGTATGGTGCTAAGAGTGAAGCTGTACTTTTTGTTCGTTTGTTGCTGTTGTTTGTTTTTATGGGGGGGGATAATTTTTTTTTTTATTGAAAATAGAGTCTTCTCTTATACAATACATCCTGACCACAGTTTTCTCCTCCCTTCACTCCTCCAAATAGAGCAGGTGGGAAAAGAATAGGCCTCCAAGAAACAATAACCTAACATGCCAATATAATGATTATTGGGTTAAATCCACAGAGTCTATTTAACAATCAAAGGAGTTTATTTGAGGGTCAACTCATAAGACAGAATAAAGGAATTTCTTGCAGAATCCTGGAAGGGTGAGGCACAGTCCAATGTGGTTCTCTGGTGAGTTCTGCCCTGGTCCATACCAGCATCCCAAACCACAAGGTAGTGACCACGAGGTAGTGAAGTGAAGACAGCACCTCGTAAGTGAATCCTAAGTTTTAAGGGTCTCCAGTGGCCACGCCTCAGGGGCATGTACCTCACCGTGTCCACATTCCTCCTTTGGTAGTCTGAAGAGTACCATTCTTCACCAAAGAGACTAGAACATAGGGGTGAAGGCTCCATGAAGGCAGCTGCTCGACCTCTCTGTGTTCAATGAGCTATGTGGGTGTTATCCTCAGCAATACAGCCCACTGTCAGTTCGCAAGGAGCAATCTTCTGTCCTAGTACCAGGCTGGGTTGTTTGGGAGTCTCCACGTGAAGCACTAAGTCAACATCTCCACTGAACACAACCCAGTCCTGCCACTGAAAGCCTTGCCTGGCTACAAGAGATGGCCAGTTGATACTCCATATCCCTTATTACTAAGAGTCTTCACTAGGGCACTAGGGCCATCCTCATAGATTACAGGAATTTTCCACTGCACTAGGTTTCCATACCACCCTCCAAATGTCCCCAATCCCAGCCATCTCTCCCTCCCTCCCATCTCCCCAGTTCAACCTAATCCCTCCCACTTTTGTCCTCACCCACCCCAAAATCTTTTCCCTACCAACCAGCAAAATCTATTCTGTTTCCCCTTCCCAGGGAGATCCACATTCCTCCCCTAAATCCTTCCTCTTTACCTAACTTCTCTGTGTCTAGGAATGCAGCTTGGTTATCATTTACTGTACTTGCTCAAAAGCTAAGCACCATTGAAGACAAACCCATACTGCACTGGTTCAATAGGAAAAATGTCTGGATGGCAAAACACCACCCACTGAGGGCTCTGTCAAATGAAGATTCAAATTCCCATAAAGGAAGCACATCTAAGCTGAAGTAGTTTCCTGCTCCTCAAAAGCCAAGGCCTAGCAAAATGTTTTCCTATCACAACTTGACAGGTCAGTTAAAAGAAATCAGGTCTTTTTGTCTCAGCAATAAGAAAAGTAAGACAATTGTAAATGTTAGCTTTGCTGGTGTTCCACTGTTATATTTTCGCAGCCTGCTTTTACTCTATCAACTCTTGTAGTCAGGTTGACACAAGAGACTATTATTATAGAACCTAATATACTGTCTTGATCCTAATAGTTTTAGTTGCTATTGAAACCCACCTTGAGGATCTTTTCTCTTTCCTGATTTTCTTAGAGTAGTATCTATTCATACATTCGAAGAAAAAAAAAAGAAAAGAAATTCTTTCTGACCCAGACCACATCTCTTTCAAATGGCTTCCCATTTTCTGACTTCTTTTACATTTAGAAATGATGCAGGTCATGTTTTTGTTCATTTATTTGTTTCCATTAAGATGTAACTAATTCCAATATCCTTTGCATCCTTTCTGTTGGCATTTCAAAATACAGATTAGGAATAGCAAGTATTTGTCCTTTCAGTTTCCCCACTGATTTTAATGAAGTTTATAAAACATCATCACAGATATGAGATACATATTATGATCAAGAATTGTTCAGCCACACAGTCCCAAATGTCTAAATGTCTACCGAGTTTGCCTTTGTAGAAAATCTGTATTATTCCTCTGGCACTTGCTATTACACTCTGCAAAATTAGCAATTTAATAGTTACTTAGCTTAATATCTATTACTAAGTAATTGTAATTTCATCAAACTGTTCATTCCAGCTATAGCCCCACGCTGTGTTGTGAAATTTAATCAAATATTAATTTGAATTCAGGTCGTAACACATCTAGTTATCTCCTTATAATTAAAGTGTGGTTTCTAAGAATTGAAGAGAAAAAAGAATACATTCTGTCTAGAATTTCCTGTCTACTACTTTTTTGTTATTTTTAAAAACAAAATAATTAATGTTAAAGATATTAATGATTTGCCCTGGACATCTTGTAGTTTTGAGATAACAAAGTGCATATGAAAAAATCTTCTACATGTAACATAAACTGTCACTATTTATTTATGTTTAAAGCCATATTCATCATATTTCAAATTACAATTGTCTCATCCACTTATACTTTTAACATTTAAAATATTTAACTATGTGTATATTCTATAACAAAGTTAAAAATTACCAAATATTTAAATGATTGCTTATTTTCTAAAGTGATCTCATAATATTTTTAAGTTGATAGTCTTTGAATGGCCTTGTACATACAGTGATTTATATTTTAGAAGCACAAATTTACTTGCTGCCAAACAAATTAAGGATGGGAACTAAATTCTATAGCAATAGGCTCTTGTCTTAAACCTAAAAGGTCCACATGAAATAATTAATGGTTGAGCTTATTATAGTGACCTGGGCTTTAATATTAATTTATACTATTCTATATTTATTCATATTATATATTTATCAGAAAAATATACATCTCAAGCATAAACAAAGAAATCAAATTTTTGACCAATAGTAGATGTGTAAGTATAGGCCTTAGTAATGTGGCATAATCATTAACAGTATAAATTGATAAAACATATTAGTTCTAGTAGTCCTTGTGGCTTTAGTTTAATAGATAGTTATACAATTCTTTTATAGAAATGTGTACATGTCTGCCTTAGTGATCAAAAAACAAATTGCTTGCTTTACAAACAAATTAAGGATGGGAACTAAATTCTATAGCAATAGGCTCTTGTCTTAAACCTAAAAGGTCCACATGAAATAATTAATGGTTGAGCTTATTATAGTGACCTGGGCTTTAATATTAATTTATACTATTCTATATTTATTCATATTATATATTTATCAGAAAAATATACATCTCAAGCATAAACAAAGAAATCAAATTTTTGACCAATAGTAGATGTGTAAGTATAGTCCTTAGTAATGTGGCATAATCATTAACAGTATAAATTGATAAAACATATTAGTTCTAGTAGTCCTTGTGGCTTTAGTTTAATAGATAGTTATACAATTCTTTTATAGAAATGTGTACATGTCTGCCTTAGTGATCCAAAAACAAGGATGACAGTGTCTTTGTAGGGAGCTGAGAAAATCTTGAGTGAGTGATGTCCTAAATGAATATGTATTTTGAAACATCCTTTTGAGGACTCTGGAGTAAACTGGCCATGGTAAATTGGGAAAGGCATTACCCATATGTATCAGGCTCAAGACAGATGAAAAAGTTTTCCTCTGGAGTTGAATATGAGGGTTTATGAAAGGTTGTTCTGTTGATGCAAAGACTAGTAACTGCAAGTTCCCCCTAGGGGATGTTTACATCCAGAGACTGCTCACCTACAGAGAGCACTAGCTAAACCACAACAACAGCCCCACCACCACACACACCTACCAAATAAACATGCTGAAATTGTGGATTATAGCACCTAGAGAACCTCACCTGACCCCAGCTCCATTGTCGACAGGTCTGTGTGTCTGTCTTTTCTTCATTCCATTATTGGCTCTAGACAGGGTCCTGGGATCCAAGCCATAGGGGATATAGCAGGATTTAATCACTGGGAGCTCATAGGAAAAAGAACAGCTGTAGCACAAGGGTCGGACAAAGAAAAATTATCATGAGAGTGCTGCAGAGAGAGCAGACGGACACCTCGGCCAAAGAAATGAGAGAAGGTCAGAGTGACAACACCACATTGGAGACCTGTTTGGAAGCGTGCCAGCCATTCTCAAGGTACCGGGAGTAGAAGAGTCATTGCTAGAATACAGAATATTAGGAGGAAAATAGAGTGAGAAAGAAAGCAAAGGTTTGGCCTGGCTGTGAAAACAGCAAATAGAATTGAGACTGCCTCTGACAGCATGTGTCAGCATAAACTAGACTGAAAGAAAATACTGCAGCATCATATGGACAATGCACATCTTTTATACATTTGAATGTGAATTATTAAAAATATAGTATATTACAGAGTCAGGTATGAGGCACACTAGTTAAACAATGCCACCCTAGTCAGCTGTGAGCAACTAGAACTGAGGCTAGGGGAGATTTACTGTAGATGTAATGGTCTTATTAAATAAGAAACACAGAGCCAAATGCAGAGTTAAAAGCCCAAGAGGTCAGAGCAATAGCTAAGAGCTGAGACTAAAACTGCCTTCTTATTCCTCGCTGCCATTGCCATCCTTCCCCTGAGAAAGAGGCCTACTTCCTGTGTGTCTGCTTTTTATTGCCTTTCTGTTCTGCCTTCTCATTGGTTGTAAACCCAACCACATGACCTCCTTGTCACTAACTGTCTGTACAGACCACCAGGTCTTCTATGGTTGGTATTGAGATTAAAGGCGTGTGTCTCCATGCTGGCCGTATCCTTGAACACAGAGACTCTGCCAGCCATGTGATCAGATTAAAGGCATGCACCACCACTGCCCATCTTCTGCTATGGCTTGCTATTAGCTCTGACCCCCAGGCAACTTTATTTATTAACAAACAAATGAAATCACATTTCAGCACAAATAAAATATCACCATAATTTACTGCTTTTGAAGTGTCTGAATCTGTTATTCTAAAGTAGCAGCACAAATAAGCACTGAAAACTACATAGGTCCTCCTACAATTCATAGATTATCTTATCCACCTATGTATGAATATAAAACTTTCCTCATATAATCACTAATATTTTCAATGTGTAGTATACCCAACAATCATGTTGGTAAGCAAATGGAGAATGTAAGTGATATGTGAATGAGTACGTGTTACAATGGGGGATGCACAAGTGTCCACCTCCCTATAGGACACTGGTGTTTATGCTTCTAAAACATTGTACACACAGAAGGACTGTTACCCAGTCTACTCTGTGCTGCGTTGTCAGGATGTCACAGAACATTTTTGTTTCTCGCAGTGATTATAGTAAGTGTACTCTCAGTGTATTCTCAGTTCTGTAGCACATAGGGCCCAGCATCATACACTGTCAGTGGGACTAGGGCTCTAATGTGACTCAGCTAGGGGAACTTAACTCTATTTTTCTATGTTGATTCATAAACCTGCTCATACAGAGTGTCTACGTGGCATTTCCTTCTCTTTTTTTTCCTAATTTAACTTTTTTATTAATTCTTTGTGGATTTCACATCTTGCATCTCTATCCCACTCATATCCCCCTTCCTGTCCCTTTGCTCCTGCCCTATACCCTTGATACCCCACTCCCTAGATAAAACAAAATTTAAAAGAAAAAAGAAAGAAAAATCTCCTCCTGGAAGCTGTAGTTTAGCACAGTGAGTCACACAGTATACCCTTTAGTCGATACATCTTTTCTTTCAAGTGTCCCTTGCAAGGAGTCATTTTTCTGATTCCAGGCCTCTGGTTTCTGCTAAAGCATCAATACTCGGCCCCCACTGGGACTCCTCTTGGAAATCGTCTTGTTTTTCTGTGTTATAGGGATCCTGCAGCTTTGGGTCTACAGTACCAACCCTCTTCACTTGCTCCAGCAGATCATAGATGGGGTGGATGCTGGGATGGGCCAACTCATAGCCCTAGTTCTGGACCCTGGTGGTTGCTGGTTGGTAGCTCATCAGCTCTCCCTCATCTTCTCCACCAGGGGGAGCCCTCCAGCACTCCTCTATCTAGTTTACCCTACTCATGGAGGGACAGTGTCTGTTTTCCTGCTCTCACACTCCTGGGGCCGCCTCACCTGCACCCACACCACCAGGGCCAGTTCTACTGTGTTGCCCAGGCAAGGTAGGTGAGTGGGCAGCTGCAGCCAGTGAGGGGAAGGGCCCCCCAACTCACCCAGCTCCTAACCTTCTTCACCTCTTCAGATCTGTCTCTCTCAAAAGAACATGAGCCATTCCGTCTCTCTCTCTTCCATACCCCACCATATATTTACTCACTGTCTATTGCTGTGATAAAACACCATGACCAAGGCAACTCTTATAAAAGAAAACATTTAATTGAGGTGGCTCAATTACAGTTTAGAGGTTCAACCCATCAGGCAGGGAACATGGCAGAACTCAGGCAGAAGTGGTGCTGGAGCTGAGAGTGCTTACATCTTGACTCCAAGGCAACAACAGTAAGTCGACTGACTGTCACACTTAGGGAAGCTTGAGAAAAAGACCTCAAAGCCTGACCCCACAGTGACACACTTCAGACAGAAGGTGTGGCCCAGATCAAAGGTGTGCCCTCCAGCCTCAAGGTCTGGATTAAAGGTGTGTGTCATCCAGCCTCCTCCAACAAGTTCACACTTCCTCCAACAAGACCACCCCTCCTAATGGTGCCACTCCCTATGAGCTTATGGGAGCCAAATACATTCAAACAACCACACTCACCATAATAGTGTGCGACTACCTGGCACCACAAGACTTGTGAGTCTTCTCCAGTTCAGTTATAATGGCTCTGGGCAGGCTCGTGTTTTTTCCTTCCCACTCAGAGCAGACAGCAATGGGTGGGCACTGGCGTTTCCTTCTTAACACTCTAGCAAACAGCCAATAAGAGTTTCTAGTCTGACAGAATAAATTTATCAAATTTTAATTTTTGACACTTAATAACTAAGAAATAGTAGAGAAAAAGATAAGAAAGTATATCTTGCATCCTAAGATTATATAACATGTGGTAAGGAAACAAGAATACACACATGCATGCTGATTATAGTTTTTATTCATTTTAATTTTATTATCAAATACTAATTATTATTTAAGTAGTAGTAAAATGGCTAAAACAATATATTGCTTATTATACTATTAGTCATGATATTGGAAAATCATATATACCTATGTACTTGAGTAGCTCATATGTCCCTCCAGTTAAGGAGAATGAAGTGCTTATTTGAAGATATGAAAATTACCCTCAGCTACAGATACCTTGCTAAGGTACTCCTGTTCTCAGCAGCCTGCTTCTAAGTATTAAATGGGACCAATTCTCTCTTTGCAACATTAACCCCAACCAAAGCAAAACAAAAGACTATGAAAGAACTCCAACAACCCAAGGCCTTCCAGGGATCCATGAATGCCTCTAAAACAGGCATTCACCAGAAAATCTTTTCATTAACCTCAATGAATTTCTAGTGTGCTGATCTCTTATGAAAGGTTACTTCTTAGTAAACTACAGCAAAATCATATAATTAAATAAAGAAATGTTCTTCATTTCTTCCAGTGGTTAAGCCATATTCTAAGTGGAGGAGCAATGTGAAATAATCTTATTTCAAGATATAATTGCTTAGAAACAAAATTTCTGTGAATTTTAAATTATTTGTGGGAAAAAACAAACAAACAAAAACCAAATGATTAAAAGTGGCTTAAAAGTGGCATGAGCCAGATGTGGTAGCACACACTTTTAATCCTGGAACTCAGACACCAGAGGCAAGCGAGACCAGCCTGGTCTAAAAAGGATGTTCCAGGACAGCCAGTGCTACTACACAAAGAAACCTTGTCTTGAAAAACCAAAATAAATAAATGTATTTTTAAGAAGAATGGATGAATTGAAATTTATATGGGAAAGAGCAAACATTATAGTTTTAAGATTTACCATTAAATGATTCAATGATATGGGGGATAAAATAGATACTTTATTTATTAAAATGTTTTTTTAGTATCACTCTTAGTTGAGCAGGTCTAATAGTTGCTGAGATTAAATGAATAAATAAACCTACCTCTTCCCTCAGATGACATCATCTTCAAAACCTGACCAACATGAAAAAATAATGTCAAATGAATATCTCAACACGTACTATGTAATTATTCCTAATATGTTTCCTCAGACCAGACCGGTAAGTCATTTGGTCGCTTTACTACCAGGGCAAACTCTAACCACCTGCATCCACAAACTCAGAAATTCTAAGAGAAAGCTTAGCAGTATGTACCTAACAGTATGAAAGGTGACTCCGAAATGCACTCACCTGTGGGAAGCAAGGTTGTAAAGAGAAATAACAAGTCCGATTTTGTGAGCAATAATCTAGTTAAATTTTTTCTTTATGATGACCAATACTAACCTGGACTACTTATATCCTCCACCACTATGAAATATATCTTGGACCTTAGAGAAAACTTGCTAAATGTTTATATCAAAAAGTGTAATGAAAATAGCACCATCCTTTAAAGTATTTTATATTATTTCTAAATAAAATTATAAAATTACTATGTATATATTATGCATTTTATATGATGTATATCACATACTAATTGTATATTTAATAATAATTACGTATACACTATTTGATATAATGCACAATACAAATCTATAACATTAAATATATAAATATTTATTCATTTCATTTTATACTTCTCTACCTCTGTTCTCTCTTCTGCCAGGGAAAGTCTTAGTCATCCATTGCTTCTTTCAATTGTGCACAAGACTAGGTCATTAGTTTTATTTTGTAGTAAAGTATCAGGGTTTTCACAACTAAAACATAAACAACGGAAAATAAAATTACCTTGCTCTGACCACTTGAAATATAAAACACAAAGCAAGAAAACAAAATGCAACAACAATAATGTTCAAACATTCCTTAAGCTTCGACTAATGCAATAATACAGGATTTTAGTTATATTAGTTCTACAAACCAGTGACAATACTTGAGAGATAGCTTGACCGTCCAAGAAGAATGGGAGTTATGTATTTTTTGCTGCTATGGCATAGTTTCATCTAGGGCAATGGCGATCCCTACCAGTATCCTGTTATCCTGGAAGGAGCCATTTAAAACTTCACCTGTACCAAGAAAACCATTTGGGCTTATTTGTGTTGTGTTAGTGCAATTCGGTATCTGGAATCCAGCTTGTTCCTACACTATTAATATTCAGAAACAATATTTAATGTATGAATGCCACAGGATTAAGAATACATAATGGTCTTCCAATTACATTATTTTTTAAGTCAAGTTTAAGTTCGATCATTGAGCAAAATTTCAAAATACTTCCACATTAGTAATACGTTAGTGGTGACACCCCCCCCACCTCTGTCTTTCTGGCTTCTCTTTTCTTTTTTTGTAGTAATGAGAATTAAATATTAGACCTCATGAATACCAGGCAAACACTCTACCACAGAGCTGTGTTCCCACTCCTTTATATTGACAGTGATCCTTCCTCTTAAATGCAATATGTATGGTAATCAAAAGAAACTCAACATGACACAGGTTATAGAATATACCAGACACATCCCTTGCTGATGAGTAGAGGCATAGACTAGCTCTATAGATAGACTATGTAAAATGAAAGTTGTCATCTCAGGTCTGAGGTACATGAAAATAATGAACTATGGTTTGTCGCAGCGACAACTGCTGTTCCGTGAACAACTGTAAAAAACTGTAAAAAACATCAACTGTAAAAAACATCTAAGCTGTTGAGATAGATGCCTGATGGGTAATTTGTTTTTTTTTTTTTTTTTGGTGACTTACCCTAAACATGGTTGTAAGGGAGAAGTGTATTTTTTTCTATATTAAACTCCTAACATTTTCTACTTGTTTGTGCTGTATTGCCAAATATTCTATCTAATTATCTGGAATATCTTTTTGTAGCAATTTCTTATGAACATAAACTGCATCTTTTGAAATATCTGTATTGATTTTTTTCAATGTATTGGCTTTAAGGAGATGAAATATGATAACAACACGACTGTAGCTCTTTGTGCACAGATTATTTTAATCCCTTTGAGGCAATTCAAGAATCATTGTTTGAACTAGATACTAAGTTAGACTCTTTGTATTATCAAGATTTGATGAATGGCTCTGAATGTACAGTGGGCTTCTGACCTATTCAGAGAATTCATGTAACCCAGAGATATTTTATGGTCCCAGTACAATCAGTATGGTTTTCTCTTGAGATGATCCATTCTGGAAATAGAGTTTGGACTTTGACTTTGGTTACCTACCATTTTTCATACATAAAAATGCCTTTGAATACAGTTATATTTTCAATAAAAACATATGTATGTATTATAAATAGTATGATCAAGATATTATAATTACAGTTTATAAATTAAATGAATGTTTATTATATGCCAAAATGAGCTGGGCAGACAGCAATAAATAGATAAAAATGTGATTTCTGGAGCTCACATTTAATTTGAGAGAAATAAACATGAAGATACATAAAAATAAATAAATGAAAAGATAATATATTTATGATATCTCTTTGAAAACTATCAAAAAGTCTTTCCTAATCAAAAGGAAAATTATTACCAACTGATTTTCAAGTTGTCTTGGGATTGTTAAAAACAATTAAAGGAACTCTTGTAACATGAATGGGGTGGAACTACTGTGGAGTTACTTCCCTAGTGTGAAGAACTATAAAATTCTGCTAAATATATTGAGATAGAGAAAAAAACAACAACTGCAAGAAAAAAACCGCAGTTAGTATTATTTCTTTAGGGGGTAGATGAAGAGATAGAAGGACCATCTGGGAGTAAAATCTCTGTAAAGGGACATTCATCAGCAGAACAGAAGGACTTTAGCTATGCAGTCTGCTTGTCATGTCTGTGGAAAAGCATCATTTAAAAACTTACACAGCTTTTCTACTTTGTGGACCATTTTTACATGAGAAAAATAGATATTTAGTGTCTTTAAGATATTACTGTGCTCCATGTCTTATATTCATCCACACTATGAACTTGCTTGATTTGAAAGCAACAGATCAAGCCTAGGAAAGGGAAGATGCAACATGTGTAAAAGATTTCACCATAGTGCAATCCCTCTGCTTGCCCATATTGCACATGCTGAAGGACACCTACCTCTTCTCACACCCCACACACTGACAACTTGCCTTCTCTCCCCTCATGTCCCACACCATATGGCTCGACCACTGATTGCAGATCTGTTCAATACATTCCCACTCATCTTCTGAAGTAAAAATGGCTTGTCTTGGTCAGGCTTTACACAGTGTATTTTGGTGTTAAGACTAACCTTGAAAATTAATGTGGACATGAATCAATTAAGCAAAGAAATAAAAAAGGGAGCAATGTGTAGAATGTGTTGTAAGAGAAGCTTTTAGAGTTTCCATCTAAGGCAAAATGAAAGAAGAACATATATTTTGTGTATATTTCTGCTAAGAAGACTTCTATGATGATTGATGTAGAGATTTGATCTATTACAATTGAAGAAGAGAAATTCAATTTTAATAAATGGGCATAAAATCTGAAAAAACTACACTAAAGGAAATGTAGAGATAGTAGCAAGCAAATCAAGGTGTCACTGCAATTTAATGTTAACACAATATGCATTATGAGGCAACCAGATGCCAATGTGCATACATGAGAATTGAATAAACAAAAATGCAATGCAAGCTGGGTATACCAAACACTTCTGTGACAAATTAAGGAATCCCATTCTTTGTAGATAGGCACTAATGATGATTATGATCACAATTAAAACTATATGGCAACTCATGATCTCTTTGTCAATAAGGTACCTTAAATAATACTAAAATATTTCTGACATTTCTGTTATAACATAAAATACAATTTCGTTCCCCTCAAATTGTACATTTTCCAACTCAGGAAGACATTATTATGTCTGCAAAATCTGTGTTTTCAAATACCGTTCACACAATCTCATGAATTTCTTGGGTGATAAGTTTGGGTTTGGCTTTTCTGACAGTGTGTAGCTTGTCTTTCAGGCTCTGAATTATAGCATGAAGTTTCCCCTAATTTCTGGGTCTTTTATAAAATATGAAATGAACTGATTTGAGACAGGAGGAAACGATGTGGAATTTCTCCCCAGTATTTGAAGTTCAAACATCAAATTAAATTCTCTGTTGCTCGTTTTCCAAGTATTATTTACAAGTCAATCCTTCCGAAGGAGATATTGATGGACAGAAAATGAACTATGGGAAATACAGGTATTAACTCATAAAGCAAGTATCAGGTTACTAAGATAACATGGATTTCTTCAGTTGTTGGTTGGAATCAATGGGATACTGATCTGCAGAATCTATATCAAATTGTTTATTCTTAGTCTCCAGATCTTCTCATGAATATTCTCCAGATGGTTTAAAGAACTTTTGTGCATCTTCTAGCTCCATTGTGCCTTCTTTACTTGGGTATATTAGGTTCCATTTTATTTCATAAAGATGTATGATGTAGCATCCTGAAGTCCCTGGTCTATAGCTACAGATTTCTTAAGGTTTTCTGAGTTCCTACTCACATCAGTTCCTCTTACATCTCCTAAATTAGTGCCCAACCATATTAGATTTTTGAAGTGTTAGAATATGAATGAATTGATACCAGATCTAAGAACTGTTAGTTGTATATTTCTATATGAATTCATGTTAGTTGCTAAGTCATTTCTATCTGACCCAGGCTTTAGCAATCTTAAAAAAAAAAATACTGACCTCAGACAGAAACTAGATTCTTAAGGTCAGCTACAATAGACTTATAATGAGAAGAACAAAACTTGTATAAAGGTTAACAGACTGTAAAAATTAGAGAGGGTTAAAATTTTCCACTCAATTTCCTTTTACGTGGAAAATTCTAATAGTGCATTCTTATGAAAATGGAGATCATGAAATGTTTGAATGTTTTCTCGTTGTGTTTTAAGTCACCTATAAAATGAACAATTTAATTTATATGAAAATGTTGTCAAAGTTGCTACTATATTTTTAAATTATCATGAGAAAATTATGCATGCCAACTAGAACTATAGAACTTTGAATACTGTTAGCATGTGAATACACATAAGAAAGTAGAATTTGGCCTGGAAAAGATAGAGACTCGAAGTGAGAAGAAATCATGAAGACATGTTTACTTCTGAAAAGAAATTTTTTATTTTCAGATGTCTGAATCTATAAACTGCTCTTTGGTTGCAGCAGACAGAGTATCCAATAAAAGGTTAAATTATAATGGATTTAATGAGCATTATGCACTGACTATTGAGATAGCACAGATTTAGTAAGGTGTTCATTTATTTAGTAAATTAATTAGCATAGTGTGTTCACAAAGTTATGTTTCATTACATTATTATTAGCATTATTATTTTTATTATTTGTCGATTTTGTAGCATACATGCTTTAAAAATTTTTACTTGTAATTAATGAATGGATATAATATTTTAGCTCCAATCCCCTCTATTCTCTACCTTCCAGTTCCTCTACTATCCCTCATCCTACTTTTTCCTCCCACCTTTATATGTCTCCCAGCCATTTTGAGTTAATTCATGCAACTGTCCTGTCATCCATGGAAAATACTGTCTCACTATAGACATCTACTGCCTCTGGATCTTATATTCTTCCAGCATTCACTTCAAGATTATCTCTGAAGATGGGGGAGAGGGAATGTGATATAGATCCTATTTAGAACTGAGGAATCTATACTCTCTTATTCTCTGCACATTGATCATTTTTTTTTGTCTTTGTATTAACTGTTGTCTACTGAAAAATAAAGCTTATCTGATGAGGGTTGAGAAATGCACTGATCTACTGGTATAAATACAATAACTTAGGAAGTATAGGCATTAAGACCAACAACTGACAAATGGCACCTCACGAAATTCAAAAGCTTCTTCACAGGAAAGAACATTATCAGAATGAAAAGGCAGCATGTGGAATGGGAAAAATTCTTCATCGGCATACCATATGCCTTAGATGTAGCGACTGTGTTATAAATGGATTAATTGGGAGCTGAGCATACCATTCCTACTTTTTCTTTGCCTTTTGACCAGTTGTTGTGTTCTTTAATGGTGCCAATCTGCTGCAACAGAATCATCTTTGAAGAGGGATTGGAACTACATTCATCTGATGGTATACAGACATGTTTTTAGAAAGCCACTGGAAATTGTATACTGCTTTATCAAAGTATCAGTAATAGATTCTCCTGTAGGTTTGTTCCGTGGACTCATCATCCATGGGTAGTGGGTTTTCAACACCAGTCATAACTTTTCTCCTATTGACTGGGACTTAAGTGCGATTGGGTGGTTGTTAATACCACATCCCTTCCTTCCATGGCTAAGATAAAGAACTTTTAGAGATATCTTGCCTTGCTTGTCATTGTTGTGGTTCTTGGTGTCACATCTGGATAGCACTATAGATTCCTTTTCCTTTTGGCAAACTGTGTAAAACTTTCTGACACTCTAAGAGCTTTTCCTCAGGGAGGAGGTTCCCAGATCAAACCAGCTCAATTCCTCCAAGTCCTGTGTCAGAAGTAAGAGGTGTCTTCAGCAACAGGGACTTACCTTTAATTCTGATAATCAACCGAATGCAGCATCAATAGACTATTGTTTTAGGAGCTGCTTAGACTCCCTTTACCAATGACTCAAAGAAATATTCCCTTATTTGATACTAGAGTTTGCTAGATAGACTAGGATTTCTGGTGAGTATTATCACTCCCTTGTGAAATTACTAATTTTAAATTACACACACACACATACACACACACACACACACACACACACTCACAAAACATATGTACATACACTTACGTATATTAAATCTATTTTAGACAAACAATATGATTTCTTACGGCCTTTTCAAACAAGATTAATGTTTTTTAAGAGATAATAACATATATAATTGATAAAAATGGTCAAAACCAAGGAGTAGATTTGGGTTAAATACTAGATATTTAAAAAGAGATGGTATTCATAATTTTATTGCTTATCCTTAGAGTGTGCTTGTTTGGAGTTGCAATATTTGTATAGCACATGAAAATTTACTGGTAGCATAGATTAGAAAAAACATCTCCAACTCAAGCCCTGAAAATTGAACCTGTGTCCATATAAACTCTGGAAGGGTATTCATTTTCACACCCTATCTACAATCCTAACTTTGGATAAAATCCATTTACTCCCTGTTATTGTATTCTTGTTATGGGAAGAAACATGTAATAGGTAATCCTTCAGATTAACTGTTTGATTATGAAATGTGTGCTCTTGAACCTTATTTCTTTTAAATGCATCAATTTCTTGTTAGTTTTATTCCCACATGTTATTATTGCACCATGCAGATGCCATTAACTGTTTAACTACTAACTTGATGATAAGCATTTGAGTATTTTGCAGTTTAGGGTTATTAGAACTAAAGTCATGCATATGCATATACAGGTCTTCGTGTCAATTTAAGTTTTTAACATTAAAGGATAATGTATATGAATATATATACTTGCTAGGTTACACTGTATGAGCATATTTACACATTTGTGAAAGAGTCAGTTTTCTAAATCATTGATATATTTTATATCCATCGTTACTGGTTGAAATATAGCATCACCACATCCATACAGACTTTATAGTGACAGAACCTGTCTAAAAGTAGTCATTCAAGTAATCGTGTAATTTATTTTTATTTTAAATCTGTGTGCATTTCTCTAGATTTGAATTTGGTTGAATAGTTTTGCTTGGCCTTGAGCACCATTATGCATCCTCTTTGCTGTCATGTCTGTCATGTCTTTTATCCTGTAGATTTTAAAGTTTTTTGTCTATCACTGACACAAGTCTTTCATCTTAAAAACATTTGATTTGCAAATATTTTCTCCTGGTGTGTTGCATTATTTTTCATCCTCTTGATAAATAAATAAATAAGTAAATAAATAATTGTTTTTATTTTAATAATAATACATAATAATACATAATAATACATATTAATTAAAATATTCATATATAATTAATTTGTTTATACTTTATTGTT
Source organism: Peromyscus eremicus (assembly GCF_949786415.1). NCBI lineage: Eukaryota > Metazoa > Chordata > Mammalia > Rodentia > Cricetidae > Peromyscus > Peromyscus eremicus. The sequence goes on along the minus strand of NC_081419.1, from coordinate 22,552,673 downwards.
TATGAGATTTATACCCACTATTTTAGCATTATCCATTTTAATATATGAATTAACCTTATTTATTTTATTAACATTTGCTAATTTGTTTATTTTTAATTAGCATGAAAAGGGGCAGATTTTGTTATGGTATTTTCCTACATATGTGTTTTGTTCATCTTCCCCCTCTGTTCTTCTCTACCCCACCCCCCACATCAACCTTGTATGTTTCCCTCAGTCTTCTTCATGTTTTATGCTGTTCACTACCCATTCCTCAAAAGTTCTGGTTTCCTCTCAGGAATCTCTTTTTACATTCAAGACCTATACCTATAGGTGTGAGTGTGTGTGTGTGTGTGTGTGTGTGTGTGTGTGTGTGTGAGAGAGAGAGAGAGAGAGAGAGAGTCAGAGATAGAGAGACAGAGAGAGAATATTTGGAATCCACAGTTAATAGATAATTTAATATTTATCTTTATTAATCTGGGTTTCTTAACCTAACAGAGTAATTTCCAGATTCATTAGTTTTCTTAAAACTTTCACAACTGGCCGGGCGGTGGTGGCGCACGCCTTTAATCCCAGCACTCGGGAGGCAGAGCCAGGCGGATCTCTGTGAGTTCGAGGCCAGCCTGGACTAACAAGTGAGTTCCAGGAAAAGTGCAAAGCTCCACAGGGAAACCCTGTCTCAAAAAACCAAAAAAAAAATAAATAAAATAAAATAAATAAAACTTTCATAACTGAATAAAATTTCATTATATACATTTACTATTTCTTCTTTATGCACTCATCTGTTAATGGACATATAGACAGATTCTATTTCCTTGATGTTGTTAATAGACTAGTATTAAACATGGACACATAAGTATCTCGATGGCAGAATACGCATTTTTTTAGGTATATGTTCATATGTGATATAGCTGAGTCATGTTATGGGAGTTCTATTTTTAATTTTCTTGAGAAACTTTCATCCTACTTTTCCTGATGGCCATCCCAATTTATTCTTTCCTCAGCAGGGAATCTTTCTTCACATTGCCCAATAGTTGTTATCACTTGTTTTCTTGACGACAGGTAGCTATTCTGTGTGAAGTGGAATTGACTCACAGGATCATTTGAATTTGTATTTCCTCTGTGAATAAGAATTTTGAATACTTTAAAAATACTTCTTGTGAATTTTTGGTTTTTTTTTCTTTTGACAACTGTCATTTAAGTGCATTAATCCATTTTGTTGGCAGGGATTTTTTTTGGGGGGGTGCTTGATTTTTGCATTTTCTTTGTATTTCTTGGATATTGGCCTCAGATGTATCTGGAAAATACTACTCTGACTCTGTAGGCTATATGTTCACTGTGCTGATAGATTGTGATTGCTTGTTTTGCTGTATAAAATATTTTAATTTCATCTAATACCATTTGTTAATTCTTGAGATGATTGTAGCTTGAGAGTTTTCTCTCCAGGTTCCGCCAATCCCCGGCAGTTCCTTAGCCCACTTATAAAATAAACATACAGATGCTTATATTATTTAAACTGCTTGGCCATTAGCTCAGGCCTATCATTGTCTAGCTCTTACTCTTATATTCAGCCCATTTCTATTAATCTATACTTTGCCACATGGCTTGTGGCTTACTGGTACCTTACATCTTCTTTGTCCTGGCGCTGGCTCCAGCAGTCTCCCCGTCTGCCTTCCTGTTGCCTCAGTTCTCCTCTCTGTTAGTCCCGCCTATACTTCCTGCCTGGCTACTGGCCAATCAGTATTTTATTTATTAACCAATCAGAGCAACATATTTGCCATACAGAACATTCCACAGCAAATTATTTCTTGTCCTATTGGAGCATTAATCAGAAAGTTACTGCCATTGCCATACATTGAAGTGTATTCTCCAAACATTTTATTCTCATTTATTTTGTGTGTATGTGTATGTGCCTGAGTATGTCTATGTGCACACTATAGTATGCAGGTACTGTAGAAACTGGAAGATCCCTTGGACTCAGATTTATAGGGAATTGTGAACCACCCAATGTGGATTGTGGGAACTGAACCCAGGTCCTCTTTAGGATCAGCAAATGAATTAACCATTGAGACATCTCTTTACTCCTAGCATTTCAGGCATTAAATTAAGCTCTTAGATACATTATGGATTGATATTTGCACAGGATAAGGGATATGGGTAGAATTTCATTCATTAGCAGATATACTCATTTTTTTCAGAAATGTTTCCAATTTATTTCTCAGTAGATTTGGTTTTAGAATATAAAAATAGTTAATGATTTTTGCATGTTGATTTTGTAACCCTGCTATTTTTTGAAAATAATTATCAGTTATGAAATCTTCCTAATGGAAATCGAGGCATTTATTAAGTACAGAATTTTATTATCTGCAAATAAATATAATTTTATTTCTTCACTTTTTATTTGTATCCTTTTTATATTTTTCCTTGTATTGATCTAGTTAAGAGTTAGCATTACATTAAATAAGACTGAAGAGAGTGAGAATCCTCATTTCATTCCAAATTTTAGAGAAAAATGCTCTCTATTTTTAGCATTTAATATAATATTGGCTATATATTTATTATATATACTCTTTTTACACTGAAGGATGTTCTATGTATTTCTCCTTCATTCAGGACTTTTTTTCTTTTTTTTTTTTTATTAAGAGATTTTATATTCACTTTACAGTCCAACCACAGATTCCCCTGTCCTCCCTCCTCCCACCCCTCAGCCTTCTCCCTCAACCCACCCCCCATTCTCACCTCCTGCAAGGCAGGGTCTCCCCTGGGGAGTCAGCAGAGCCTGGTACATTCAGTTGAGGCAGGTCCAAGCCACTCCTCCCTGCACCAAGGCTGCACAAAGTGTCTCACCATAGGCACTAGGCTCCAAAAAGCCAGCTCATGCACTAGGGACAGGTCCCAATCCCATTTCCTGGGGGCCCCCTAAACAGGTAAAGCAAAACAACTGTCTTGCTTATCTAGAGGGCCTAGTCCAGTACCATGGGCTCCTTGGCTATGTACTCACTCATAAGTGAATACTAGATGTAAAGCAAAGGATAACCAGACTTCAACCCACAGCTCCAAGGATGCTAACTAAATAAGGAGCACCCTAGAAAGGACATATGGATCACCCAACAATGGAGAAACAGGTGAGCAAACTGGGGGTGGGGGTGGGGTAATGGAGGGCAAGGGGTGGGGCATGAGAGCTTAGGGGAACGGGAGGTTCAAGCTGGATCAGGAACAGAGTGGGAGAACAAGGAAAGAGATACCATGATAAATGAAAGCTCCTTGGAATAGGGATCAGAGTGCTAGGGAGGTTCTCAGGAATCCACAAGGATGGCTCCACCATAAACTACTGGCAATGGTCAAGAGGGTACCTGAGCTGGCCTACTCTGATGATCAGATGGCTGAATACCCTAACTGTTACCATAGAACCCTCATCCAGTGACTGATGGAAGTGGATTCAGAGATCCATGGCTGGGTCCTAGGCGGAGCTCCACGAGTCCAATCCATGTGAGAGAGAAGGGATTCTATGAGCGAGAGATATCGAGACCATGACTGAAAAAAGGACAGAGACAACTAGCCCAACTAGTGGAAACACATGAACTGTGGATCATTCATGATTTTTTATCATGAAGGCACAATCAAATTTGGCCAAATACCGTTTTTTGCATTTATTGAAATGCAGAAATCACATGATTTCTATCTTAGGTTTATTATGTAATGCATTACATTTAATAACTTGTGTTATATCCATCTAACACAAAATCCTCAGAGTAGTAAGAGTAATAGTGTATGATCTTCATAATATATTTTTAAATTTGGGCTGCAAGTATATTGCTAAAAATTTTTTCATCTATATTCATCACGGAAATTGTTCAATTGTCTTCTGTGTTTCTTTCCTGTTTTGTTATGACTTTTTCTAGTCTTGATAGCAGGGTAATACTTTATTGAAAGTATGAGCTTAGTGACATTCTTTGTATTGTTAGAACAATTTGATAAGTTGCTGATATTAGATATTTAGAAATTTTATAGAACACAGGATAGGATTCTTTTGGTTCTAGACTTTTCTTTGTGGACACACCTTTAGAATACTACTTCATTCTCATTGCTTACTATTGGTCTGAATGAATGCATTTTCTTAGGTTCTATGAGTTTAGAAGTTTACCACCTTTTGGGAGTATAGGCATTAAAATATTCTCTTGGTGTTTGGGAGGGATTTCTAAATTTGATTAGATTCTATTGTAATAACACTCTTTTCATCTTTAATTTTAATAATTTTGATCTCTTTTGAGATATTTTTGTTCATGCAGGAGGTTGCCAATCTTGTCAATCTTCTCCCAAAAAAAAAACTTCTTTGTTTTTATTCTTTGTATGCACCATTCTTTTACACTCCATTTCATAGATTTTTGCCTTAATCTTTATTGTTTCTCCCCATCTACTGGGTTAGGTTTTGGATTTGGCCTATTAATGTTTTTTCTTGAGACTTGCATTGCATCTTTAGGGAATGCAAGAAGTCCTTGGATTTCCTTAAGGTGAGGGTTTGTAACTATAAACATTCCTCTTAGTACTGCATTTGTCATATCACAGAGGTTTTGATATGTTGTGACTTAATGATCACCCAATTCAAGACACTTTTTTTTGTTTCTTCTCTGGTTTCATAAGTAATCCACATTCATTCAAAAGAGCATTGTTTAGTCACCAAGCATTTCTGGACTTCCTGAAGTTAATCTTGAGAATCTATTCTTTAGTTTTATTCGACTATGGTCTTATATGATGCAGGGGATTACTCCAAGTTTTTAATATTTGCTTTTGTGGCCTATGTTGTGATACATATTATTGAAGTTTCCATGGACTTCTAGAAAGGCTAAATGTTCCCAATCTGTTGGGTGGAATGTCCCGTAAATATCTGTTAAGTTGGCATACGGTGTAATGTAACTGTGAGATTTTCTTGTTTTTCTTTCTTTCTTTTTTTAAAGACCTAGATATGTGGGAATAAGATGCTAACATCTCCACTATTTTGTCTCAGCACCTATATGATCTTTGATATTATTTAGCATTTACTTTATAAAATTGAGAACCTCAGGGTTAGTAGCCTAAATATTTATTTTTTAAGTTATTCTTGATTAATTGTGTTTTTTATTGATATGTGATAGTCCTCTTTATCTTGTCTAACTAGTTTTGGTTTGTTGTCTACTGTGTTGATAATAATAATTGTAATAGTAGCTTACAACTTATACTTATTTGGAAGGTTAATTTCCATGCCTTGATTTCTAGCTTTTATTTGCTAGCTGCATATGTTTCCTAACAACCTTTTTTTATTTTTATGTTTAGTGCAGTCAACTAGTTCACATCTTCTAATTGGTGAATTGAGCTCATTTCTATTTATGGTTAGCATTGAGAAGGGTCTGGCATTTCCAATGATTTGATTAGATGATGTCCTACTGATAGTAGTTAGTCTTCGTCTTCTTCTGGATATATTGGGGCTTTTCTCTTTGCTTAGATGGACATAACTGATTCCTGCTCTGTTTTTTTATTCATCTGTTTCATAAAATGCATCTTTTTCTGTATCCTCATGGATGAGACGTTTTAAAGTATTCCTTTAAGTATGTTCTGCAGTGATGGTTTTAGAGTCATGAATAGCTTTAAATTATTCTTGTCTTGTACCAGTCTTACTTCTCATCAATTTAAATAGGTAACTTCTAGGTGTATATCAATCTTAGTTGAGAGTTATTTACTTTCATAACTTGAGATAACATATTTTGTGCTTTTTTACATTTAGGGATGCAATTCATAGCCCTGACATTTTTTTCTGACAGGAATGTTTTCTATGAGCACCTGGTTTTTTCCTTACAGCTTCTAAACTGATTAGAATGATTATTTTTTTATGTGCTTGAGTATTTTGCCTTCATATATGTTTGTACATCACGTGCATGCCTGGTGCCTGTGGATGCTAGAAGAGGGCATCATATCTGCTGGAACTGAAGTTACACACAGTTGAGATTTCCCTTGTAAATGCTGGGAATCAACCCAGGTCTTCTGGAAGAGTACTCTCAACCATAGGGCCATTTCTCATGGCCCTCCTGTACAACTTGCAACAGTGTTTCTTAGCTTTTTTTTTAAAAAAAATTGATATCTTAGCTAAGAGTGAATGTTTTAGAGGTTCTAAATGGCTCTTATATTTGTATATCCATTTCTTCCTATAAATTTAGGAACTTTTATGGGATAATTTCATTGAACAAATTGTCTATGCCTTTTCACTTTCTTTTGGCTCCTTTTACTATCTCCATATATTCTTAGGTTTGCTCTCTCGAATGGACTCCAGACTTCTTAGTTATTTGTCAAAGTTATTCCTCCCTTTATGTGTATCTAAATTAATTGTGTCATCTTTGTCCTTCATCTCTGACATTTGTTCTGCTTGCTCCTGTCTGTTGATGATGCTATTTGTCACACTGTTTTATTTCATTGATTGATTTTTTTTTTCATTTCCAGAATATGTTTTGTGTTTTCTCATTGTTTTTATTTCTTGCCACATTTTTTTTCTAAATAAAAAAAAAAAACAATTTCCATGTCACTAAGCATTTCTACTGCTTTGGTGACTTTCATTAGAGTCTCTGAACTGATTCCCCTACTTTGTTCACTTACTTTAGTTCCCTGAGTGAGCACTGACCTTTGTTAAGCATAGGACTCTGACTTCTTTCCCTGAAATTTCAGCTATCTCCGTGTCTTTGGTTTCTGTTGCTGGGGTGCTGCGAGTTTACAGATGTGTTGGGTTGGGTTGTAGTCTTTATTGTGTTTTGTGAATCTGGCAGGGTGTAAGCACCTTCCAGTTTTAATGTTTCCCCCCCACCCCCACATTCTTCTTCTTTCATTTGTTTTGTTTTGTTCATCTTTCTGTAGGGTGGTCCTTAACAGGAATTGTGTTTCCTGCTACTATGTGGGGTTGAGGTGGCAGAAGTTCCCCCAAATGACTTATCAACAATTCCAGCATTAATTTTTAGTAGGAGATCCTTATGCCTTTTACTTGTATCCCTTACAGGTTCAAAGCCACTGGAGTTGTGTTAGTGCAAATATAGTTCATAGATGATTTTTGAGCTAATAGTATCAATATTTCAATATAGAAACAAAGTGGGAGTGATGAAAGAGGGAAAGAGAGTGTGAGGTATAAGTGAGAAGGAATATATAGGGCTTGGAGGTATAGAGGCAGGAGACTGTCATGGAAGTGTAAATAAGAAGACCTCTGCAGGCGCAGAAAGTAAGGGACCATCTGGGAGTCTTTTCTGGTGAGTTAGAGTTTAAAACACAGATGCTTAATAAATATAGTAAATATTATAAATAATAATTTAAAAGTAAGAAAAATATTAGCTTGAAAAATTATAAAAGGGAAAATGTGTGGTAACATGAAGCAGAAGATATGTGCCTGTTTGTTCTTCCTCACTGGAAATGTTTGGTGGCTTCCTCCCCTTGGACTGACATATGTATCTGTTTCCATGGTGAGTCAGTGTGTCCTTCTGATGAGAAGGTTATCTGTGAGTATAAACCACTTTGTTTTCAGAATTTTCACGACAGAATCCATTCTCCTCTCCACAGCAAGTTGCAGTTTTGCCCTAGTGAGTCAAGGATCAAACTTTCACAAACATTATTTTCTGCAATTTGAGCTCAGAAGGGCTGTGGAAGGCTCTCCCTCCTGAGATTCTCTCTTGCTGGCTGAGTACTATACAGGGTTACCCAGCATACTTCAAGTGACAACATGAAGATTCCCCTTGGCAATGATGGAGGAAAGTCTTTCCTTTTAGCTGGATGTTTTAGGTTCAGGTTCAATTCCCCTGGCTACACATTCTGTACTTCTGCTACACACTCTCAAAGTCAAGAAAGCTTTACTTATAAAGTGTGTGTGTGTGTGTGGGGGGGCTTTACCTCAAAATCTAAAGTTACAGTTATTTTTTAAGTGAAACTGCATTTTGATGAAAGGAAATTTGGACATTTATTTCTTAGGGAAAATGAGATTATAACACAAACATCTGAAAAAGAAACAACCAACATGTTTATCCAAGGATTCAGCAGAACAGCCAGAGCCACTTATGGCTAGCTATACTCCTCTGGACAGCAAGGGGTTAGTGTAATTGAGGATGAAGAAGATGATGAAAATATCCACAGTTGTGAGACTGTCATTAGTATTTCCCTGATGTTCCTCAAATAGAAATGGACCAGTGCTATGGACCAATTAACCCCCACACTACACATGGTCCTGCTAGGCAAAGTGGTCAGACATCCTTCACACCACACTGGTTATGAAGGCCTTCCATGATGAACTGTGAGATTGAAAACCCTAAGTGCTTCCTTCCACACTTCAGTCAGCTCTGGAGCTACAGCTCTCTAGACTCCTGCACTAATAGCCTGGGTTTCCACCACAGAATCTAAGACCTTTTGTTTTGGCCAGCTGAGCTGCTTCCTAGGAGATCTCTGACAAAAGATTTCTATGGACTTACAGAGTCTGTGGCTAAAAGGCTCCTAGAACAAACTTTCCTCAAGTATCTGAGTGTGGTCAAACTTCAGGTACACATTCCATAAAGTGCTCAGAGAGTGGTGACCTCCTGTTGTACAATAGTGTCATGATTTGGAATGCTCATCATCAAGACCATGACCAGAGGGATACAATCGCTTCTTTATTATTACCTGTGTTAGTTTGCCTCTTGAAATTCTTTTGTGATATGTTATGCAACAGTATAACCTTTTACTATTCCATCAATAGGCATGGTTTGTATGATATACGGTCTTTCTAGTTCAGAAAATAAAATTCAAATTATAGGAAAAAAAATTTTTTTGACTTTTTGAGACAGGGTTTCTCTGTGTAGCTTTGTGCCTTTCCTGGAACTCATTCTGTAGCCCAGGCTGGCCTTGAACTCACAGAGATGTGCCTGCCTCTGCCTCCTGAGTGCTGGGATTAACGGCGTGTGTCACTACTGCCTGGCAAATTATAGAAAAAGTTAAAAAGTGTGCACTTCCAATGCATGGCTGTGTATGTGACCTGTTTTGATTCAACTCAGGTCCTCATGCTTATACAACAAGCAATCTACGGACAGAACCATCTCCCCATACCCTCTTCCTACTTTAAATACTATTTGTACTGATTCTTCTTCTGCAAAGAATATATTATCTCACTCCATAAGCCATTCACACTTTACTTTCATATTATATTCTGTTTGTTTGCATAAGTTAGGTTACACATGCTCTATTACTCCTAGTTAATAACAATAACTTTATAACAATAGTCTTCAGAACAATGTTTTGCATACCATGCTCTGTTCAGTCTGATATAGTTTATTTAATCACAATCTGTGTTCTTAAATGAGTTTCTTATATAGCTATATGTATGTGCGCGTGTGTGTGTGTGTGTGTGTGTGTGTGTGTGTGTGTGTGTGCATGCACGTAGGTGAGCACATCTGTGTTTTGTGTGTATACATATACAATCTACTTAGTACATTTAATGTTGATTAAATGTACAAATGTTTATAATTGAATAGTTAGAATTGGATGACTTATCAGGGGTCTCTTCCCTGGAGAAGACTGAGTCTCCCTCTCAGTAACCATTGTCTGTATCTCCTCATTTAAGGGAGAACCTTATGAATTTCCCCCAGCCATTTTGATAAGTCAACTGGTGTTCCCATCATGTAGTCTTATTAGGCAATCATTGTGTAGTGATTTCATGGGTGCAGCTTCCTTGTCATGTCTGGAAATATCCATCTCACAGTAGCTGCCGTAATCTTCTTACAATATTTCTGACAGACTTCTGTAGTATTTCCTGGTCCTTGGATGTAAGGTTTGTATAATCAGCGAGTTAATATTTCACTTATCTAACCATTTGGAGAAAAGGATGAATACAAATAGGAGTCCCTTATATAATATGGATTTAAATCATCCAAGGAAATGACTTCAGAAGAATGAGTGTTTAATGTAACAGCTACATTAAAAGATTTCCATGTTCTAACCTAGATGATACTAGTTATGCAAGATTCTGATTTCCTCTTTTTCCATACGATTGCTTAATCACTATCATCCTATTTAGAAAGATTTTAATTTCTATTTCTTTAATTTTTTTCTTGTCATTACTGTTTTGAAGTGTTGGGGATAAACCTAGCTTCTCAAATACTTCAAGTGTGTGCTGTACAACTGAACCTCATCCTTCACAGAGTATAAGTCGTCCCTGTCCAAGCATAACTAAAGCAGTTAGAAAGGACATGTTTGGAGTCAGGTTCCAGCAGCCTATTCTTGGCTTTGCTTTGGTAAGATAACTACCTTTAAAGACATATAATGTTTTGTTTTTCTAACCAACAAAGAATGAAAAAAATAATGAACTAAATAAAGCACTGTAAACGTCCTTTAGGAGCCATGAAGAAAATCATCTAGGCCATCCATTCCTACACTAAGTTTCTACAAATATCTGGCCAACCAAAAAGTAGGTCCAATAACATAATGGCCATTCAGTGAAGTGTTACTGTGCCAAATTGTTTCAACAAAATGAAGAAGGAAACTTCTATTTCCCCATGTGTGAGTAGTGACCTCATTTACTTTTAATAGTATATTAGGTGATCATTTAATTGATGTGTTTTCTAGATTTTAGTACTTTCAGTGATAGTCATTGGCAATAGATGTCAGTTTGGACTAGAAGGTTTAAACAGATGGCTCATACACCAATGTATTAAAAAATATAGTGCAACTCACACAGAGTAGAAAGGGGACATGAATGAAAAAACACATGCTGTTTTAGTGCAGTGACAATTTTGTATTGTATGGAAGAAAGGCATTTTATAAAATTGCATTTGCAAATGCTGTATCATAGAGCAAAGAGCTCTAAAACCAATCATATTTATTTACCAAGAGGACTGAATGTATGTGTTTTGTCCTTCAAAAATGTTCTCTCATGGTAGCTACTGAATGAGCATGTCATACAACAGAAATGTTAAACCTTGCAAAATCAGTTATTGTAATGTACAATACATGTTCTTACAACCATATGAAGCCAGAGCTACACATAAACTAAAGATCAGAGTCTAAGCTCCTAATTTTATCATAAAGAAATTTAAACCCTGTTTAGTTGTATGTCCAACATCAACTATCAGGTAGTAATAAACATAAATCTAGATGGTAAGTTTTTCTGCTGCAAGTTTAATTATTTTTTAATTACTAAATAGACCCCCCTTATATCTATCTGAAAACTGAAATTGCTTGCAGGAGTTAACTTGTTTAAAGATACAGCAGGCATGGCAGCTATTCTATTGGGTTGTGCACCAGCACAGTTCATATACTTAGAAGATGTTTATTTAGGTTGGATTATGAGACCCATTTTATAAGAAATGTGTACTAATTATAATAAATTAGATAACTCAGAAAGGACTTTCATTCCATATTCTGCTAGAAAAGGAGGCATGAAATGAGGTTGATGTGTATAGTTTTTCTTTTTGTTTTTGTTTTTTTTTTCATTATTGTTTTGTTTTTGACAGAGTAGATAAAATTAGGAATTTGTAATTTTTGCCTCCCAGTTTTTCTAATTTATTAACTTTTACTTTATTTACTTTTATTTTAGTGTATGTGCGTGTGTGTGTGTGTGTGTGTGTGTGTGTGTGTGTGTGTGTGTGTGTATGCATGAGTGATTATGGGGAAACAGCACCTGTGGACATGAGAGGACAAATTTCAGGAATCAGTTCTCTCTTCCAAATGTGTGTTGAGGTTCTGGGACTTGAATTAGGAACATCGGGCTTATGGGCACTATGCTATATTGTTGTTCTACCCAGCAAATATTAATACTATTGAAACATTCACATCAGATAGGACATACTTTAAACTTAGAGATAAAAGAAATTCATAGCTGATTATTCAATATTTACTATGATTTCAGGAATAACTCACTTTAAGAAAGTACAGCAAGGACATCACACATTCATTTTTCAATGCTGAGTGTGAAACGTTTCTAGGTATTCTGGCAGATCTATGTATTACTAAAATATCGCAGTATTCCAAGAAGGATTCACTAGGGAAGGTTAGCACAACTCATAGTAAATATTCTCTTTCTTGTGTCCAAAAAGTCCATATGTCATTAAGTATTTACATGTAAACTGTTCTTCCTATTACCATATGTCTTAGATGGCTTCTCTGCCTCTGTTAGGTAGGTTTATCATAAACTAGATTGCCAGCATTATGGTGGTTATCCATTCACATAAGCAAGTATCAGTCATCAATGCTCAAGTAAAATTTTTTACCTGGATCTATTTAAGGGATATTTCTCTATGACTAGTAGTTATGTAGATGTTCTGAGAATTGACAGAGCTAGAGATAAGGTTTTCTATTTTTTTTTCTTCTTTTCTTTTCTTTTATTCTTCTTTCATATATTAACATCCCAACTTAAGTTTCACCTCCCTCCACTTCCCATAGACTGTTTTCCCCCACCTTCCCTCTCCCCCAGGTCTAACCCCCTCCTCCCCCCCCAGAAAAGATCAGGTCTTTCAGGGACATCCTCCAAACATGGCATAACAAAGGACAATAAGAAAAGGCACATACCATCACATCAGGGCTGGACTAAGCAACTCAGCATGAGGTTCCTGGGTGTTGATCAAATAAAAGTAAAAAAAAAAAAAAACTTAATATCCAGATAAACAAAACAAAAACAAAAAAAGACAAGGTAATTTGATGAAGGTCTTTTCCCCTTTTAACAAAGCAAGCTAGTTCCTAAGTATGGAGGCTGACAGCAAAATTTTAGTAACTATTGCCCAACTCCAACAGATTTTCATGCTATTTCCTCACTTGCTCTGTTTCATCCCCTGTGTAGAATGGACAATTATAAGAACATTTATTTTATAACACAATTTTAAGAGATAATGTCGTACTACATATAAATGGTTTATAGTACCAAAGTCACTTATTTTAGTGCTTAAGTGTATATCCGTTGATGATGATATAATTCTTTCTTCCTGTTAGATGCTTTTGTAAACATCAGAAGTCTAGAAATAGATGGGACTAATTGTTCTTTAAAATTATTCAAAAATTATAATCTATATAATAATAGAAAATTACCAAAATAATTCACTAATAAAATCAAGAATGTCTACTCATATCCTACAAATTCTGACCAATTCTTATTATTCTGTTAAGTGGTAAGATCTTATTTCCTGTGAGAGGAACTGGTTTAGGATTGATTAGTGATATTTGGGTAGACATCCAAAGGGTTTCATATAAGACAAATCTTAAATGGTCTTAGTAATAAAAAAAAAAAAAACCCAGAGCCAGATATTGGGGTAAAAAGTGAGAGATCAGGGAAGCAGAAAGAAACCAGGCATGTTCTTACTGCAAGAAATCCTCAGCCAAAAGGAGTTACTTCCTGAATACTCATGCCTATAAACCTTTCTGTACCCTGCCTTCTCACTTCCTCTCTCTGCCCAGCTATATCACTTTCCTCTATATGCCCAGCTCTATCACTTCCTGTCTGTCTATACAGACCTCCAGACCACTATGGTTAACTACTGCTGGGATTAAAGGAGTGTGTCACCATGCCCAGCTCTGTCCCCAGTGTGACCTTGAACTCACAGAGATCTGCATGAGACTCTGCCTCCAGAATGCTAGGATTAAGGGCTTGTGCTACCACTGTCTGACCTCTATGTTTACTATAGTGGCTGGCTTTTTCCTCTGATCCTCAGATAAGCTTTATTGGGATGCACAAATAAGATATCACCATAGTTTCAGAAATAGCTTTCATCAACTTAAGAAAAGAGAAACACAAGAAGTTGTGCTGGTTAGATGTTTGCCAGCTTGACACAATCTAGACTTACCTGGGAATCCTAACTGAGATATTGCCTTCATCATATCATAGACAAGTCTGTGAGGCATTTTCTTGATTAGTGATTTGTGTGAGAGGACCCAGTTTACTAAGGGCAATGCCTGCCCTATGCAGGGCGTCCCAGGTGGTATAAGAAGTCAAGCTGGCCAGACGGTGATGGCGCATGCCTTTAATCCCAGCACTCAGGTGGGAGGCAGAGGCAGGCAGATCTCTGTGAGTTCAAGGCCAGCCTGGGCTACAGAGTGAGTTCCAGGAAAGGCGCAAAGCTACACAGAGAAACCCTGTCTCGAACCCTCCCCCCCCAAAAAAAAGAAAAGAAATCAGGCTGAGCAAGTTATGAAGTGTAAGCCAGTAAGCAAATTCCTGTACAATCCCTGCTTCAGTTCCTGACTCCAGATTCCTGCCATGAGTTCCTGACCTGACTTTCTTCATGACGACTGTAAACTGTAAGAGGAAATAAACCCTTACACCTCAAATTACTTTGGTCATGGCCTTTATGACAGCAACAGAAAGTAAAGCAGAAAAGAAGTGTAATTTCTTTAGTGGACATTGCAAAGTCTGGGTGTGATACCTGGTAGCTGTGTCATACATTATGAGACTTGGCCTGTGAATCTCAGCATCATGTCATTCTAACACAATGGACATATAAAAGAACCTGGGCTCTTAAGGAAGTAAGTTCCCTGACAAGTTTATTAGCCTGTATTTCAGTTCCTTATGTACCTTTTAAAACAACCTATTGCCTATTATTAAACTCACCTTGAACAGGGCCTTTTCCTTAGTTTGGTATGAAAGCATGTAAACTGTTATGAATAGTACTGAACATTGACACCAGCTAAAAATGGGTTATATAAAACTGTAACTATTCCAAGAATAATAATTAAAAAGAGGCAATACAGTGATTAATTCCTTCCCACACACATTCAATATTAGTCTCTATGTAAATAGTATTAATTAGACTTGTATGCCCCAGATCCCTATGCTAAACTTGTGCATATCTTATACAATATAAACAAAACACAGCATATAGGCTACCTCAAGCTACCCTTCAAAGGCCACTCAGTCCCTTCTCTTCCTTTAGATACAGTATTTGGCAATACTAAACATTTCTTAGTAACCCCAAGGAGTCATAAACAATTCTTATCCAATGTTATCTGTTTCTTTGCATCAACAGATGTATCTAGTACATATAAATCTTAGTTTCACATTCTAAGCCTTTAACATAATAATCTTTTGGCTCTCTGATGTGATACTCTGGCTCTCAC
Source organism: Peromyscus eremicus (assembly GCF_949786415.1). Lineage (NCBI taxonomy): Eukaryota > Metazoa > Chordata > Mammalia > Rodentia > Cricetidae > Peromyscus > Peromyscus eremicus. Next base: position 22,537,631 of record NC_081419.1, on the reverse strand, counting down.
CCTCAAGTGAACAGGATGCGGATTTGAAAACTCCATGCTCCTATCAATGTTCTCAGACCCCAGAAGACAGATAAGATATGATCAATCAAGTTCTTCTGGTGTCCCCCCCGCCAATGTTACATCCAATAGCATCAGTGTCCTTGGGAGGCTTGTCCCAGAATCTCCTTCAGACTACACTATCTAGTGATGTTTCAGTCCTTAGTATAAAACTGTGAAGTTTTACTCATTACGTAAGTCTAGTCTTCTATATATTTTAAATTAGGCCTTTATATATTTTAGTAAATTATCTTTTTAATTACTTGAAACAATTTTTGAATTTAAATGTATTTTGATTATATTTTCCTTCTCCCAAATATTTCCAGATTCTTTCTCCCTCCCTACCCATTCAACTTTAAGTTCTTTCTCAAAAAACTGAAAACAAACAAACAAACAAAAAACCTAAGAAACCCCCCAAAACCAACAAAACCCCTCAAAACTCATAAAACAACAAACAAACAAACAAACAAAGCCAAAACAAAACAACACCAACACCCCCACCAAACTATAACGAAATAGAAGCACACAATAAACTGTGAAGTTCATTATATGTTGGTAAACGTCTCCTGAATGTGAAGTCTACCCTGGAGTGGTTGATTTATCTGGTGTCGCTCCACTGGAGAGACTGATTTTTCCATCTTCCAACAGGTATAAATGACAATTCAGTTGTTAGCCTTTAGTCTAGTGGCTGTTTTCTTTCTAACTTGCTTGCTTGCTTGCTTGCTTGCTTGCTTGCTTGCTTCCTTCCTTTCTTCCTTCTTTCCTTCCTTCCTTTTTAAATATAACAAAGTTAAATATAATGAGATAAAGCAACAACTACCATGCCAAAGTTAGACAAGCCAAGCCAAAAGAAGTAAAGAGCCCAAGAGAAGGCACAAGAATCAGAGATCCACTCATTTATATACTTAAGAATCCCATAAAAACAACTCTAAACTTGAAGACATAATATATATGCTGAGGACCCAATTCAGATCCATGCAGACCCTGTGCATACTGCCTTAGTCTCTGTGAGTTCATAGAACCTTTGCTCTTGTTGACGTAGAATGGTGGTTCTCAACCTTCCTTATCCTCTGACCCTTTAATACAATTCCTCATGTTTCTTCTTTATAAACATAATTTTGCTACTGTTATGAACCATAATGTAAATATCTGATATGAAGGATGGATGTCTGATATATGACCCCCAATGTGGTTTTGACCCATGGATTGAGAACCACTGACTTAGAGGGCCCTGTTTCTTAGTGTACTCCATCCCCTCTGGTTCTTATATTCTTTCTCCCTCCTCTTCTGAGGGGTTCTCTGAGCCCTGAGGGGAGGAATTTGATGGAGACATTCTGTTTAGGGCTGAGTGTTCTAAGGTGTCTTATTCTACATATAATGTCTGGCTGTGGGTCTCTGTATTTTTCCCATCTGCTGCAGGAGAAATTCTCCGATGATGGCTGAACAAGGTACAGGTATTTGCGTATAGCAGAATGTCATTAGGAGTCATTTTATCACTTTGTTTTTTCATTGTTTGTTTTTTTTCCTTTGTGCAGACTGGCATTATTCGGTTTTTATCTAGGTGCCTAGGATATGCAGTCTCTGGTTCTTGGTCGTTCAAGCAGTGTCAGGTATGGGTTCCATCTCATGGGGTAGGCCTTAAGTCAAATCCGTTATTGGTTGCTTACTCCCACAAGTTTTGTACCATGGTTGCCCCAGCAAAGCTTTCAAACATCATGCCATTGTAGATCAAATGGGTCATTGCTGTGTTGGAGACTACATTTCTTTTTTGGTAGCATGCAGAGTGTACCTTCCTATATCAAAAATACTAGAATGTAGGGATGAAGGGTCTATGTCATCACCAACTCAACATATCCATGTTCGATGAGTTGTGTAGATGTTGTCTTCAACAATGGGGCCTTGACAGCAGTTTGTGGAGAGCAATTCATTGTCTTGGTAATAGCCTGAGTTGTTCAAGGATTACCATGGAGCCCCATTTGGTTAGTAATTCATTCTGATGAAAACAAATCCTGGTACAGAAAGTTTCATTTGGTGATAAGAGATAGCCAGTTGGGACTCTGTCTCCTCTGTTATTTGGCCATTTCATTTAGATTGCCTTCAGATATGTATGTGTATATTTTAGGAAATGTCTACTGTAGTAGGCTTCCATATTACCTCTCCAATGCCCCTTAATTTTAGCTCTCTTTTCTCTTATTGTCTCCCACAACCCCTTCCCTCTGTCCAACCCTCAGTTGATCTTCCTGTTCAAACCCCTCATCTATTCATATTTATCTAATTCTATTTCCCTTTCCTAATTATTTTTATCTGCTCCCTTTAGTCCCTCACTCTATAACTAACCTCTGTGGTTCTATGGAATGTAGCTCTGTTAGTATTGACTTAACAACTAATACTCACATTTAAGTGAATACATACCATATTTGTCTTTCTGGAATGCTGATACTTCACTGAAGATAATTTTTTTTCTAGCTTCATCCTTTTGCCTTAAAATTTCACTATGCCATTTTAACAGCTAAGTTATATTTTATTGTATAAATATACCACATTTTCTTTATCCATTCATCTGCTGAGTGACATCTAGAAGTAAATTAAACTTCCATATATTTTAAGTTACTCCTAGTTTGTGATTCCTAATATAATGTAAAAGCTGTGTAAACACTTGTATTGTTGTTTAGTGGACAATGCCCAGGTTTAAAACAAAAGAAAACATAATAAAAACCCATACTTATTAGTAAATTAGTAAAAATGCTAATTTTTTTCAGACATTTTCTGTCCCCAGTTGATCTAGCATGAACACATGGAACCTCTGGATTTGGAGAACTATATGCATATGAGGATCCATAAAGAATCTGTTAGGTTTTCAAGGTAAGATAAGTATTCCTTTATAGATAGATTTGCTGAGCTGTGACTTCTCTACTCTGTGCTCTTGGGGAGAGAAAGCTTATACAATTTGCCCCCTAACTCAGAACAAGTCATTCATTTAATTGTATGCAGATACTCACTTAGCTAATGGCCTAACATTTTAACTTTGAATGTGCTGCTAATTGGCACCCCATTGGATAAGTTTTGAGACAAATGTGATTGAATCTTGAGTTAAAATATTGAGATCTCAAAAACAAATTCCATTATGACATCTCATTTACCATATGGCACCCACATTAGGTATGGAAATTCAACCACAGGACTGACTGGGGATATTCTAAGACATTGAAAAGGTAGGTTTTGGAAAACAAAAGGATATAGAGGAAGCAAATGTAGAAGGGAAAATTCGACACTTACACTATATACTTTTCTTTGGTACAGAGTAAATAAATGATCATTTGATATCATTTGTGTCTTGTGAAAAATAAAAATAATTAAAAAGTATGTTATCTTAGAAACCAGAACTCTCAAGAAATTGATTAACTCCCATATGGTTTAACAACATCATACATTTTGTATCACTGAATCCATAACACTGTGATCTTGACATGTAGTTATAAATTCACAATGTACATCTATTAATGACCCTAGCTTTATCCACAAACCTTGCCTGAGTTCAAATACATATGGGAAAGGAATGTTGGCTCCTATGTCCTAACCAAGACCAAGTCAGCAGGATAAAGGCAGAAGGGAGCCTCCTTTGTTCTTTATGTACTGGTCAGTGGTGGAAGGATAGATAATCAGAAATTGGCCTGAAAGTTTTACCCAGATCTTGGAACTATTGATCATTGCCACAGGGTCATTGACTAGGTGGGACTCTGCTATAGAAACCACCATACAGATCTAAATGACCTGAACAGTAAAGAATACTGTTTAATTCAATTGTAGAGAAGGATCTCAGAAGGCCTGCCATGCCTGGAGGAGAAAATTGGTCCAAACAAGAACTTGTATGTTAGTGACAGCAAAGAATGTCTTCAAAGAAAGCTTTCTTTAAGGCTAAACATTTATCCTCCCTTCAAGATTCCTTACATAGATAGGAAAGGGGTCTTTCATTCACCCATCACCTTTGTAAGAATAATCTTTTCTTAGAGATTTTATATTGAACTCTGCATATATTTGCCAAATGTTTATATCCTCCTTGAAGGAAATTGTGTTCCACCAACAATACATGAATAGTAGTAGCATGAATTCAGTTGAACAACTATTTTTTTTCCTTCTCAGTGTCTTTGAGTTTGCAAATATTACTTCTGGAATGTAAATGAAACATTTCTGTTCTCTTGATGTTGCATAGACTCTCAGCTTTTACTGAAACAAAATAAAATTAGCCTGCAACGTTGCTGAGGTGTGGAATTTGAGATCTCATTAAAAAAGAATCCATTGTAAGCTAAAAATTTTGACACAAAAGTCTAGGAAGCATAAAGAGCTTTCCATCCTCATTTAATGCATACAATTCATAGATATTTTTGCATCTTTAATAGTAGTTTTACTCATAACATCTTACATACCTGCACAGACAGTACTTTTCAATTCTAGCCTTTTATCATCAGCAAGAAACTAGAAAATAGGGCTTCTTAGGCTATGAAGAAAAATGTACTGGTGATTACACTTTTTATAGTTGAGCTGCTTATGATAATTATCCTCACTTGCAAAGGAAGTGAAAGTAACCATCTTGCATATTGACAGAAGATAAAGGAAACAGATCCTTCACAGACATTGCATTGTTGTGGATCTGGAAAGAGAAGCTTCAAACCTCAGAGATTTGTTTATGAAGTTAGTGTCAATACTTGGCTATATGCCCAGTGGTATTTAAGTTTCATTTCTCTTGCTATGACAACCACCCTGAACAATGGATGAATGAATAGATAAATAAATAAGTAAATAATAAATAAGTAAGTCCACATAAGATAAAAGAGTTCATTTGGCTTTAAATTCTGTTACATTCCATTTTTTGTTGGGGGAAGTCAAGGTAGAAGCTTAAAATCTCACATACACAAAATAGAAGAAAATAAACACGTGACCTGATGTTCGCTTGCTCTCAACCTCTTTTCTCCTTTCTTATACTGTTTAGGAATTCCTGCCTAGTGGATGTCCACAATGCTCCAACTTCCTATAACAATTGAACAGTTAAGAGCAGCTTTCACAGACATGTCATAAGCTTTCCTGACTTAGATAATTCCTAAAGACCCCTGTCAAAGTGACTCTAGGTATTGTGAAGGTGACAATTAAAACTTAGTAGCTCAAGAAAATTACAAGTCTGGTAAATGTGTATGGCTGATAAGATCTCTTATGAAATGGCAGTTTCTCTAGAAGGAGTCTTGCCTTCTCTTTTGCCTTTAATTTAAATGGATGACAGGAGGATAGTTTTAAGTGAGTGAAACTCTCATTATTCTATAAAGTTTAAAGTTGAGCTGGAATGGAAGACTTAATAATAAAGTTTGAATGGCAAGAAAAGGAAAAGAGTTGCTTTATCCAGATACCCAAGTATATTAAATATTCTACAGAAGAAAACAGATATTAGCATCTATATGACCTAAGTTTGTAGTGGGACTTCCTAATGCAAAACAATTACATTTGAAAACCCTGTCTTTAACAAGAATGGGACTCTAGCTTAAATTTGGTAGTCAACTCTTGTATTAGATAACATACTAAACCCTTTGAAATAGTGAAAACAGTACTCAGGGATGTTGAGCAGAAAGGCACAAGACAGTATTTCTCTTTCTAATGATGATACACTCAAGGTTTAATAACTATAAGAAAAGCAAGATTGGGCACTGTTACAAAATACCATCAAGGGTATACTATGCTTCAGACACTGGGAAGAATACCTTACACACATCTCATTTACATGTAGGGCAAGTTTAATGAAGTAGGTTCTTTTATTCTCAATTTGCTGATAAAGATTGTTCTAATGTCATGTGGCTGGTAAGTATTAAGTGGGAACTCCAATATCATGCCCTGAGATTCCTAGCCTGAAGGTTATATTTTATAACAAACCACTGTATAGAATGTTGTGGAAACTGCTTTCAGATGTTTGTATTGATCTTAATGGTTCTGGTATCTAGGTCTTTGGTTCTTCTGCATTACTATTCTGTATCCCAGTGTGGCAAATTCTCATTTTCAGGCCTGACTGTTGTCCAGCACTTTCTAAAGAGAAGTGAATCTTCATATTGAGACTAAGCTTCCTCAGTCCATTTGCTCTTACAGCCCTGTCCTAGCAATCTTTAACAAGGTCAAAGACACTGAAACTTCCCTCTCTAAGCCAAGCTCATCTCTCTATTTTACCCAACTGGGCATGTCACAAATCCATTTCAGGGCATGGCCGCAACTTCTTGTTGTTAAACACGCACCCTGCTTTGACTTCTCAAATCTGTTTTCCTTGGTGCACATTTTTTTTTTTGTTTTACATTTGGAACTTTCTGTTTTCCCATTTTAACATTGATAAACAGAAGAAACTTGCACTCTTGTTTGTTGTGTGTGTTAGGTGGATGGTTATAATAAACTCATTAGATGGAAATTTAATAATGTATACCTGATTTAAAATATGGATCTACTTTAAATAGGTTTTCATAAGAGACAAGACTTACGTTTTCTATCTTAAATTGTTTTGTCACAGTTATTTTAATTACTATTGAAGTCAAATAATGTGTCCCAAATTGCAAAGAGCAAATGTCTCTTCCTTAAGCACACCTTGCTTGTTGTCAGGCATGGGAACATGTATGCATCTCAGATTGTTGGGATGTGTCTTGATGACAGAATTTAAAACAAATTAAAATCTTGGTCAAAGACAAGTATGACTGAAACAAATCCTAGGGAGGTGGAAAGATAGAAGTAATCAACAGTGAGGAATGAGCCAGAAAATGATAGGATAAAGAGGGCATGATAAGATAGGTTTGGAAACTTGCTGTGGAGAAACAGAACAGTGGTTGTGCCTGCACAGAAATAATATACTCTGACACTTTACAAGCTTCAGAGGCAGACAGGCTTTGAAGTGACTAGCATCCTGAGGTTCTCGCAAGGCAGCAGGCTGTAGATGCTGTGTGCTATTGTTGAGAATGTTGGGTGGTTCTACCCAGATGAAGTATGCAGTGATGAGTGTTATTAAATGTCAGGGAGGAGACCACCCATTTTGATTAGAAATGTAAATAACAAATCTATTAAAAATCTACCCAATTGAGACAAATATGAAAGGAACTTGGATCAGGCTGATTTGAAGCTGAATTTATGCTCTTTACACTGAGGCTCTGGACACAACTCTCTTAGGTGTTGCTTATAGGTCAACAAAATTTGAAATGTGAATAGCCATCTTTCCATTAAGTCCTAGGTATTTGATGTGAGGCAGTATCGAGGCACATGGTCATGCTGCAATACTGTTTCCCAAGTCCATTCTTGTATTTTTTGGTGTTTTCAGGTTTGTTTGTTTTGGGGAGTGTGTGTGTGTGTGTGTGTGTGTGTGTGTGTGTGTGTGTGTATTTAGGTTATTTTTTGAGGGTGGATAAAGGGCAGGATCTAACACTATAGCCCATGCGGGCATGGAATAGATCTTAAACTCATAACAATCCTCCTGCCTCAGCCTCTCCCTAAATCCCAGGTAAAATTAGTGTTTTGATGCATCAGCTATTATTTATGTCTCTGAATGAAAGACTGGTGTGAAATTATGAAATCTCGATCAGTTGCTGTTGAAAATATATGTACTATTATGTTGGGTTCCAAGAAAATGTTTTCTTACAACTCAGTAAGATTAGAACCAACTAAATGTAAATATTATGAATATATGAAGAGATAAAACTAACATTTTATCTACAAGATCCTCATATTACAATAAATCGAAGTGTTCATTTTAAATGAAATCAGCATATGTGGAGAAAAATTCCCACAAATAACCACAGTTGAGAGACAGTAAAATGTCAGCAGTCTGACTAAGAGATGATGTGTGGGATTCTCAAATGCTGTGATATGAAAAGTAGCAGTTTCATATGATGCTTACAGTTTTAATAATAAATAACACACTAAAGACTATGCGCCAAATCTATCTTAAATATATCAGATGAACTAACTCTTGTCATTCTTATTTCCTTCACTTAGGAGACTGACACTCTTAAGTAGCAGCCTTCCCATTAATGCAATGAGATGGGAACACTGGGTAGGCACTTGAAGTTAAAGACACAGAGGCTGAAGAAGTAACTTGTCAGTTAAGTCTTTGGTTTGGTTCCCAGCACCCACATATTGGCTCACAACCATCTCACCTCACATCTCCAGATGATCAGACACCCTCTTCTGCCCTCCCCAGGTACCAGACAACAAGCAGAAACATGATGCACACACATAAACATATACAGAAAAATACCCATAAGCTTAAAAAACAAAAATAAACAAGTCTTTTAAAGAAACAGAATATAGAGAGGAGTGTTACTTGAATTGTTAGTTTACGAAAAGGCTGGAAAGATAAACTACATACAATGTTAGGAGCCATGGTGGAGTGGATTTCAAACATTACCTCTGTCATTAGCATATGAATTCAAAATGGTGTTACCATAGCAACTATGTGTTTCTCTGCTTGTGCAGTTTTGCAAGATTACTTTTACCAGAGGATGTTCCTATTAATTTCTTTTCTGAGAGATATTTAATTAGTATTTGAATGGTTTTACTGCAACCGTTTAATTGATTATGAGGCTTTAGTCTTTTATTGTGTTACAAAAAAAATTGAACTGATCAATTTTCAAACGTTTAACAATTGCAATTCTAGACTAAATCCCACTGGGTTGTGATGCTTTTAAATATATATTTTCATATATTTTTCAGTGGTGCTGGCATCAAATCCAGAACCATGTTCTGTATTAATTTATTGTGCAGTTTCTCTATTAATTTATAATACAGGGATGATGAAATCTCAATGATTTAGAAATTGTTTCTATATTTTTCTATTCTAAATCATATATGTGGAAGGAATTATTAAAAACATAAATGTCTTTTGTTCTGTCTTCCTATTGGATTGACTACTTTTGTGACTCTGCAGTGTCTCTCTTGATAGTGTTCCTTGTCCAGAAATATTATTATCTCATATTATCATAGTCATTTGACACTTTTGTGCTCATTTGAAAAATATGCACTTTTTGAAAGGAAAGGTATCTTCTCAAGACCCCCAAGGCCAAGTTCTCAGGACAAAGGGGATTTATTTGCCCCAGAGGGACAAGGGGTAGGGAATAAGAGAAAAAGACAGGAGATAGAGGACAAGGAAGAAGGGAAATGGAACAAGGGAGAGGGGCCAGAGGGACAAAGGACTTCCTCTAGATAGAGAGGAGACAGATATGGCACTTAGGAAGTAGCTGTTTATAAAGGTACAAGGGGAAAGCCAGTGTTAGGGTGAGGTGTTTAATTTTAAATGGGCATGTTAATTAGGTGAGCCAAGGGGGGCTTTTGATTGCTTAGCTTCAATACTTTGATAGCTGGACCTTGGTAGTTGGCCACAGGAGGAGGAAGAAGTAGCCATATAAGGGAGTAGACTTTGGTGGCTACCTTTAAGAATGTAATCTAACAGTTTTAACAAGGCAGAGAGAATGGAGGAGAAGGGCAAGGCCTGCCAGAGCTATGCTCACCATACCAGCTGGCCAGAGGCCCTTCAGCTGGCCAGAGGCCCTTCATTCCCACCTATTTGTTTTATTATTGGATCACTGGGTGTTGGGTAAGTAGGAGTCATTTTCTCTGCCTGCTTCCTGCTGATATTGGGGGCGTCCTTGTTAGAGGACCCACAGAAGCTGGGTTGCTCATCAAGGCCAGGAAGAGCAGGCTCAGTCTGTCAGTTGGATGTTCAGGTTTTGAGGGACCATCTGAGGCTAGGGATGTATAGTCTGTGAGGCTACACTTCACTTTTTATATTCATTTTCTTTCAAATTTTCTACAATTATGAGTCAACATTATCTTAGTATAATTGATGCCCAAGATAATAAACTTAAAAAGAGGAAGAACTTACTCATTTGTTTATAATTTGGGCAATTTTAGGTTATGACCAGCTGGTTCCATTGTTTGGACTTGGTGGTACAGTATATCAATTTGTGAACCTGTGTCAGAAGAGGGCACTCACTTCATGGCTATGTGTGACAAAGAGAGAAAGAAAGGGCTATAATCTCAATGCTCCCTACTTGAGCACATCTCTCCCTCTAGAATTGTTCTTTCAAATCCTCTCATTGTCTTTAAATCCCCATCACCTCTTCATAGTATTGCTTCATGGAGGTACATTCAACATATGGGACTGTGTATCAGGTCTACACTATACTACCACATGTCCGTATTCAAAGAGTGGCATTTCTTGGAGACAACATATAGGTAGGTTTTATTCTCATCATTCCTGATAAGATTATCCCTCAAACATCAGGATAATTAATAACTAAGTTGAGTTTAATTCTAAAGTTTTATGTTTTCTTTTCTCATGGCTTCATTTTTTCTTCCTGTGTTCTCCTTTCTTGTCTTTTACTGAATGATTAAGACTCAATATTAATTTTATTTGACTTTATTTTTTAGCTTTTCCATTTAGTGTTGTTATTAGTTGTCATAAGGATTAGAAATATATTCTAAATATTTTCCACAATCTACCTTTGAGTTGCATTTCTTACCTTACAAGAACGTGGAAACATTTTAACCTAAACACACTGAATATTTATGCCTCACTGCCTACAGTTTAAAATTATAAATATAATTATACTATTTTATTTTAAAGAACTCTCCTCATTTTAAAGAAAGTAGTGGCAATATACATTCTACCTTTGTACTTCCTGCTTGGAACATTCTTTCTTTATTCATGAGTGTTAGGGCTTACAGGTTGAGTGTCCCCCCAAGTTCTCAGCTAACAGTGCTATGAAGAGGTGATTGGTTAAGGATGCTGATTAGTCCAGCAATGGGTTAAGGCGCTAATGAGCTCATAGATGAGTGAGTTCTTAGGAAGTCAGACCTTGTTGCATGCAGGAAGGGCTGCCTGAGATGGAGATTTTGAAGACATTATCTTAGCCGAAGCCTTTTCCTTCCCCTTATCCAAAATGAAGAGAGCCACTTAACTCTTGCATGTGCTTCCTGCCTTGAGTCCTGCCTCATCATGGAGCCCAAAGCAGTGGAGCCAGAGCCAGCTGATCACATCCTGAATCCCTGCAGGAGTGAACTGAAACTCGTCTATTCTCTTTTCAGGTGTTTGTTTTATGTCTTTTGTCACAGGAAGGAAGCCTGGCTAGAACAATGAATAACAAGGTGCCTTTGCAATAATTTTCCTTTAGCCTAAAGAGTTTATTTAGTATTTGTTTCTCTATGACATTATTAGGAGCACTTAAAAAATCCTTTGTATAAAAAAATCTATCTTCACTCTGGAAAGATTTATGTTTGAATAAACAATTCTTGACTCTGGTTTTTTCCTTATTTTTCTCTTCTTTTTTATTTTTTTTCCACAGATGATAATATATTTTGATCATATTCTTTCATCTCTCCCAACTCCTCCTAGATGCTTCAAATTTCCCTACTCATCCAATTTCATGTTCCTTTTCTTTCTCTATTTTTCTAAACAAAACAAAACAAAAATGAAAATCATAACAAAAAACAATAGGACAAAAAATACCGAAACAAACAAACACACAAAATGCTACCCTCCAAATCATGGAACCCCTCTTGTTTTGGCTAGCTACTCTTGGGCATGGAGTCTACCCTGGAGTGTGTGCTTCATGTGCCCAGGGACCCTCCCTTGGAGAAAACTGATTTTCCCTATTCTATAAGGCATCAGTTACAAATAAGTTCATGGCTAACAGTGGGACTTTTTGTTCACCTTGTCTTCTCAGGGCTCAGAGTTTATCTGGTTTGAGCCTGTGAAGGACCTGTGCATTTTGTCAGTCTCTGTGTGTATGTTCATATGCATTTGAGTTCATACGTGTATAAAGTGGCAGCCCACAGAATAAGAGATATGTTTCCCAATTATACATCTGATAAAGGGTTAGTATATAGACTATATAAGGAACTAACAACAATAACAACAAAACCTAAACATTAAGAAAACAATGAGGTACAGAATCAGAGAGTCCTTAAAAGGTGAAGCACGCCAATCGGTGGTGGCTTTAATCCCAGCACTCAGGAGGCAGAAGCAGGCAGATCTCTGTGAGTTTGAGGCCAGCCTGGTCTACCAAGTGAGTTCCAGGAAAAACGCAAAGCTACACAGAGAAACCCTGTCTCGAAAAACAAAACAAAACAAAACAAAACAAAACAAAACAAAACAAAACAAAACAAAAAAAAAAAAAAAAAAAAAAAAAAGGTGAGACAAAAATGGCCAAGGAATACTTTAAAAACCTTCAACATCCTTAGCTATCAGGAAATTCAAATTAAAACTACTTTGAGATTTTATTTTACCCCACTCAGTCTCAATGAGAGACTGCTGATTCTGTCTGTTATTGTCTCTGTTGGAGATTTTTCACTGCTACCTGTTGGCTGGAGATTTTTTCCTGTTTTTTAATTCTTTAACTGGCAGGGAATCAAATCCAACCAAGACCTTTAGCTATGTAGAGAATAGCCAAGATCAATAAAGGAAATGACAGCATGTGAAAGAGGGACACTTGTTCATTGCTGGTGGTGTTGCAAACCATTCCACACTATGAAAATCAGTGTGCAGGTTCTTCAAAAGTTGAAAATCAATCTACTGCAAGATCTAGCTATACCACCCTTGATTATGCACCCAGCAGATTCTACATCCTGCTAAAGAGATAGTTTCTCTTCCATGCACACTGCTACTGTATTTCTTTTTTTTTCTGATGTTTTCCAATCTTCCTGTTTATGGTTGAGAAGCCTGTTACAGTTTGTTTTATATCTATAAAGAATCTGTAATTTTTCTCTTGATAACTACAAGATTTTGTAATTTTTTTCTCTAGTGCTTAGGTTTTTCTTATTTGCTCAACTGTGAACTCTTAAATTTGTCTTTTTGTTGATTTATTTTTTGTTATTGTTGTCATGTTAGATTTATAACTTAAATGTATATCTCCATGTTGGGATAGCTTCCTGGTACTATTCTTCCAAATTCTTTTACCCAGATTTCATTATTCTTTCCTGTTGTGGCAGGACTGGCTTGAAATTTACTTACAGGTCCTCGAATGCCAAGGTCATGAGGCTGCATACGATGAGCAGTCACGGATGCTGCTGAGGATGAACCTTTTCCTTATGGTTTACTTTGGACCAACTCTGCACAGGTAAACATTAGTTTTACCTCTCTTCTGGCTTCTTGGTTAAAAGAATGGAATTTCTCTGGCCTGGAGTGGAAACATGACATTTTAATCAGCCTAAAGGATTAGAACATTGTAGACCATTGTGTGCTCCCTTCAAAGTCAATCCTGTTGAGCTTGTGTCCTTGGTTAGCCTTAACTATCATCTTAACACAGCCTAGAACAGTAGTTCTAAATCTGAGGGTCGAACAATTCTTTCCCAGGGGTCATATATCAGATAGCTTCCACACCAAATGTTTTGATTACAATTCATAACATTAGCAAAATAGCAGTTAGGAAGTAACAACAAAAATAATTTATGGTTGAGTGTCACAACAGCATGAAGTTTTAAAGGTTCCCAGTATTAGGAGGGTTGAGAACCACCGGCCTAGAGTCATGTAAGTGGAGTCTCAGTTGAGGGATTGCACAGATAAGATTAATCTGTGAGCATGTTTATGGGGAATTGTCTGGCTTGTTTGTTAATACAGGAAAGCACAGCCCATAGTAGGCCATATCACACCTAGGCAAACAGTTCTCTATGTGTAAGAAAGGTAGCTGAATGTAAACATGCCAGTGAGCCAGCTGGCAGGCTGTAGTCTCTGTGGTTCAACTTCCTTGGCTATGAAGCGAGTTCCTTAATCAGAGGCAGTGTTGTGCAGAATAGCAAGCAGGTTTGCCTTCAAGTTTTCTGACTTGAGTTCCTGCCTTGATTTTTCCCTCAGTGATGAAATTCTCCCTTGTCTCCTTAAGTTACTTCTGATCAGGGTGTCTTATCACAGCAACAGAAGCAAAACTAGAATGGCCTTACTCTCCTGGCCAGGAGTCCATTCCACAGGAAATCTTACTCGCCTAGCAGAAGGGAGGAGAGAGTATTTGTCCCTATCTATGATAAGATAATGGACTTGTATCCTCAGAAATCCCTCCCCGTGTAGCTGCCTACAGAGTCTCTGTCATGGGATTTGCCCACTTTTCTGAAATGCTTAATTTTTCCTTCTTTCTCTTTTTCTTTGGAAGACTGGTCCAAAGCCCAAGCCTACTTTCTTTGACTTTCTGGGTTCTCATTCTTTCCTAAGGCGTCCTTCTCATTGGCATATAAACTATTTGCCAGCTTCCATTGTTGAGCTTAGCTTAAACAAGATGAGTTCCTCTCCTCTTCTCCGTTCCTTTCTTTCAGGCAGTTGCCAAGACACAAAGCTTGCCTGCTCTGTTGATTTTCTCTCTCGTAGAAAATTGTCCTTCATCTTCCTTCCAAGCCCATTTTAAAATTCATTTATTAATGAGACAATAATTCTGAGAACCCTAAAAATGCTGGAAAAAAATCTGCATAAATTTTCAGTCTTCAATTTTGTGTTATTTAATTGAACAACTTCTATATATGTCTGCCTTCAACTTCATTTTTATTTCTCTGCTGTTAGCCTGGTTAGTGACATTCTCATTTTAGGGAGTGGTGGAATTTTGTTTCTAATTTGACTTTACCTTTTGTTCTTTTCCTTATAGTCTGTTAGATTTATATCATTTTCTATCATTGGTCTTTTTTCTTTCTGTTATGTTGTTTGCTTGTTTGCTTGCTTGCTTGCATTTGAGACAAAGTTTCACATGTAACCCTGGCTAGCCTGGAATTTACAGAAAAACCTGTCTCTACCTCCAGTCTGCTGAGATTAGAGGAGTGAACTACCACATCTGGGTTTTGATCACATTGTGAGTAATATTCTTTTATCTAGACACTCACCAAAGTTTTTATTTTTTCTTTTTGATAAATCCCTATCCATTATGTAAAGATTACTGTGTTTACTTTCTATGGTCTTGAGATTGAATTTTGTGTCTTTTCTTTCCATATGTTGAAAATGCCAAGAGCATCTTTGGTATTTTTCATGTTTTGCAGTTAGATTATCATAGTATTGTCCCAAAGACGATAAACACTTCATACAAGGTTTTATTTTAATTGGTTGTTTAAAATAAAGCACACAGTGATACATAAGAGATAAATCTCAACCCAGTATTTTGAGCTGTAACTGAAAGCTGCTTTGGTTCTTCTACAAGAAATCTCGGGACAGCTGCTCGTCCTATTTCTGTTTTCTCGTGTGCTTTCTTATCTGGTGTTATTTTCATGAACTCCTGGGGGTTATTCTTGTTGGTAGCCACTGGTTTTCATGTAGCACAAAAGTCAGGCTCATTCCATAGACCCCACCTGTTCCCACAGGGCATCACTGTTGCTCTGTTTCTCCCAGGGAAACAATCACAACTGTGGTCAACCCATTTCATAACATTCTGCTTATTCAAAGTTGTTACTGAATTTGAATATTTTTCCATTTGCATTTTTTTTCTTCAAAATAGTTCTAGTTGTTCAATGGGTTTTTCTCGGAATGAATGCCTATTTATATGAGAATTGGTCAGGAGTCAATAGTTGAAAAACATGGGAGGAATCACCGCTCATTCTCTCACACTGAATGTACAGCTCTCTTTTGTCTTTTATTTTAAGATCTGCAGTTGGAAACAATAAAAATAGTGAAAAACCAATCCTTTATCTACTCATGTGGGCGCCATGATTTAACAATAGAAACTAAGAGAGGAGTGCCAGTAATGAATATATAAGCAATTATTCTATCAATGCACCAAGAAACCAATTGATTCACATGTCAAAATACAACTTGATTGCAAAATTCAGTTTCTTCATGCAAATGAAATAAACACCACCAACTTCATGATGTCCTGTGGCTATTACAAACTCAGAAAATGCGCCTTCATATTCACAACAGATTTTTAAGAAAAAACAAGAAATGATTCACAACTGAGCTTTCAGATT
Organism: Peromyscus eremicus; assembly: GCF_949786415.1. Taxonomy (NCBI): domain Eukaryota; kingdom Metazoa; phylum Chordata; class Mammalia; order Rodentia; family Cricetidae; genus Peromyscus; species Peromyscus eremicus. Next base: position 22,521,659 of record NC_081419.1, on the reverse strand, counting down.
CTAATTCTATTTTCATACTGCTAAAGATGTTGTATTTTAAAAACGGCCAGTGGCGGCCTTGGTGGGTGAACTCAAGGGGCATGGTGGAAAAGTCACTCACACCATGTGGACAGCACCCATGTGGAAAGTTTTATTAAGAGGGGGGGAAGGGAGGGAAGAAGAAAGAGAAAATGGGCAGGGTCTGAGAAGAGAAGAAGAGAGAAAGAAAAGGAAGAGAGGAAGTGCATACTACCTCATGGGGAGAGAGGAAGGAAGAGAGAGAGATGGGGGAGGGATTTTCTCTCAAAGAGGACTTTGCATAAGATGATGTTGTCAGGGCACTGGGTGGGCCAGGGGCGGGTCTGAGTGCTAACAAAGACATGAAATCAGCATTTTAAAATCATAAAATTGATTGATTACTCACCACATGTTATCATGATTTGGTACTTTTATTCCATCCACATCTATTTCAAAAGGCTTTTCTTCCATCTTGTCATGGATTACTTTAGATCACATATCAACCAGGTCTGTTGCCTGCTTTCATTATCACACTCAGCTATGTGCAGACTGAATGAATCATGGTGTCATTTTTGTTGAGGGAGTTAAGAAAGCAATTAAGTGTAACACACACAAGACACTAATAATACACATAACTCAGTTAATGAGAGGATGACAGCAACAATCATGTTTACTTCTAGGCTTGTCGCGGCACATAAAGCTACATTTCCTGACACCTGTCAATTTTATACATTCTCGTCATTTCAGAGGTTTTGGAATGTAAAATTGTGTTCTTTTTAACGTGAGTGAAATATTTTCAAATATTTCATGTTAGTTTTCTCACCAGGAAAACAGCACCCTTTTTGTTTGAGAGAGAACTGTCTCCTCATATGCTGTCATTGTGGTGTTTTTGTTAGCTTGAGCCTCAGCAAGGCATTTCGGTTTGCCTGTTTTCCTTTTGAAAATAATGCAATAATTGAAAATATTATCATAAATTATATATTTTAAAAATAAATCATGAAATCAGAGATTTGGCTGACTTTTTATCCTAAGGTGAATTATTTTGACCTTACCTTATATTTCTGTATGTTTCTCTTTATAATCCAATATATCTCAAATTTTAATATGTAGAGATCCTTTGATGTCTGTGGGAAAAAAAATAATAGAAGATACTGCATTTCCCATCCTGTATGTTTGTCTAATGAAAATAATAGAAAAGTTGTGTCTGGGGAGATGGTTCAGTAAGTAAACTGATTGCTATGCAATCATAAGGACTTGACTTCAAGTCCCCAGAACATACATGAAAGCTGGACGCTGTAGTGTATATCTGTAATTCTAGCACATTATCAGGATGAAGCTGGATTCTTGGCTCGAACTTTATCCAAGTGGCTCCCAGCTCAGTTCTTAATAATGCCTGTAATCCCCTCTGAAACTGCATAGTATATGTTTCTCTCAACATTGTCTTTCAAGCTCCCACCAAAAGGCATATTATTATATGCTTTTAGCACGCCAGAGCTATTCTATCCCCAAACATAAAATTCTTCTACATCCCAGCAACAAAGTAATTCCACAAGCCTAAGAACTACATGCTTGAATTTGTCATATTCAGGGCAGTGACATGGGACTGAATTCAAAGATAATAGACTAATTGCTGTAGACAAGGAATTCTCAAGAGAGGATTGCAATCCAGATGTTGTTGAGGAAACAGCTGTAATTGTTAAGGAAACCATCACCACTGAAGAGAAAGCTCCTGCACCGGACTACAGTAGCAAAGATGACAGAAAGGCAAAAGCCCACACAGCCTGTGAAAGCAGCTTGAACTGAGAGTGTGTTTCAGAGGGTGCCTGCTCTTCAGGACAACTTCCCAGGGGAATGTTTACCAGAACCAAGCATGCAGAACGTGGGAGCACAATGGCAAATCTCTGTCTGGGAACAAAACTTAACAAATCTGGTTTTAAATACATGAAAGAGGCAAGATTGTATTTTTCTGGTGTCTTCAACATGATATGTTCCTAAGATCCAATTTGTTTTCTTTTACAAATGTGTTTGTGCATGTGTGTGTTTGTGTATGTATACTTCCTTGTGTGTGTGAAGGCAGGAGGTTGATTTCAGGGGTCTTCTCCATCTCTCTCCACCTTATTTCTTTGAGACAGCAGCTCTCACTGGACTTGAAGCTCAGCAATTGTCTAGAGTGACTAGTGGTGTTCTGGGAATACAAACTAAGGACCTCATTCTTGGGCAACAAACAATTTGCTCACTGCACCATCTTTCCAACCCAAGCTCTCTGTGTGTATGCACCCAGGCATCTGTGTACATTGGGTGGTGGGGCGGGCGGGGGGGCAGTGACAACAGATGTGAACCATTTCTTGTGTACTTTCCTTACCTTTTATGCATGTGCATGTTTGCATGAACATGTGTGAATATGAATGTATTTATGTTTGTGTACAGGTGAACGCATGTGTCCAGATGCATGAGCCAGAGGTCAGAGTGTTATTCTTCAGGTTGGCTTTCCTTCTTAATGTTTTTGAGACAAGGTCTCTCACTCGGGCCTGGGACTTAAACATTAGGGCATGAGAGCTGGCAAGCCCCAGAGGCTCTGCTGTCTGCCTTTTCCCTGCTGGGATAACACCATGTACTGTCATGCTTGGCTTCTTTATGAAACATAGGGTGAGACTCCAGTCCTCATGTACTTTGTAGACTGAGCTATCTTGCCACCCTCAGTTCCATTCTCCTCTCTGCTTATTCTTAGGTATCAAGTGCTTTCTGCTATAGGGAACACCTGCCCCTTAGCTATCCTCATTTAAATAGACCTTCCACTCAGCTTCCCTCATGTGCCCCATTTATTCTGATATTTAGTTCTGGTATGGCTCCAACAAAAGTATCTTGTTGTGCCTTCTTCTTGAAGTACTTAGTATTCTTGAGGAAGATATAGTTAAGTACATAACACAAATTTTGACACAGCTACTGATGGAGACAACAAGTGTACTCTCCCCCAATATGGAAATCCAGTTATAAGATTTCTTTCTGTTACTGTTATGTATTCATTTCTAATGACTAGACATAAACACCGTTTCTGTATATAATTTAGAACATCAAGAACGTTATCATAAAGCATGGAAGAATTGAAAACAGGTGTTTGCTTTGAGCAGTGAAGCTGCAGAAAAAGGTTAATAAATCCAATCCCCAGTTGGTAGATCTCTGCTTCTAAGGAACTATGTTACCTGATGTTTTCTGAAAAGCACTTGCGATTAAATTTAAAAAAGTTGATGGGATTTGTTGGGGAAGGAGGAGCTGTGTTTTATCTTGTGCAAATAGAACATTGGATTTGATGGAATATTAAGACCTTTCAGAGGACATGAACGAGAAGGAAATAGACATCACAGATAGAAGGAGATAAAACCTATTTAGCAGAGTATGAGCAGAGAGAGTAAAGGTAGGATTACAAATCTTCCAAGGGTTTTATTGTCACATGACTCCTTCAAATTTGAAACAGGATCTTATCCATTCTTGCTGCTCCTCGTTTACAGATAGGCCTGGAATGTTAACTATTTTATCTTGTGGTTTGCTTACATGGATATTCTACATTAATGACTCTTGCTTCATATCATATGCCTTCTTTCAGAATGACTGAAAGAAAAAAATATATGCAACAACGGCTATGTCTGAAGCATTTGTAATGGCCATTTGAAAAGAAGACACAGATGGGAAACATGGCTTTTGGCATTCCTGAGAAGAAGCTTTTTTGTTTTGTTTTGTTTTGTCTGGAATACCAATAGATATACATTAGAGATCTGGTCGTATTAGTATGTTTAACGGTATTAGTAGGTTTAGAAGTATGTCCAACTATAGCATACCTAGATATTGCTGCTCTGGAAAATCATGGAAAAACTGTAATTTTATTTTTGGAAGGCAGAAACACATTTGTCATTATGGAAATACCACTTTTGTGTTTTGTTTGAGGAAGAAAAAAGAGTATGGTTAAAAAACCAAGTCATGTAAATATTCGTTACATATTGGCGGTTGTCGAGAGGTAGATCCAGATTGAGTTCTCAGATAGGAATGGATCACAATCTTGAGAACAGTCAACTGCATAAGAGAAAACTACTTCCATCTCTCAATATCACTATGCCTAATTTCTAACTGTCCTGAGCATTTCATATACATTGAAGCAAAGTTTATTTAATTTGTTCACACTGTAAAGTGAAATATTCGTGCATAAAAATTAAGTATTATTATAGAGTTAAATCTTGGAGTCATTTCTTACTCTTTCCCACTCTTCTCTCAACCTCCTTGTTTATTTTGTTTAAGAATGTTACAATATTCCATATGGTGCAGGTCTTTCAGGATCTGAAGAACATTTCTCCCAGGCAAACTTGCCACCTTTGTACCCAGGTATATGGCTAGGCATATATACATTTACCCAGAGTACAGGTAGGTTTACTACTCTTAAATTTTGTGTCTGTGCTTCACAAAGAAGACAGATTTTGCAGTACTTACAAAAGAATATGTTCATCAAGCTGTCTGCCTCACGATCATAGCTTTTTAAAAGTAATTTTTCTCAACATTCAGTGTTCTTTTATTCCCTATGAAATGAAAGAATTTCTTTCCTTTTGTTTTGTTTTGTTTGTTTTTTTAGACAGGGTCTCTAAGTAGCCCTAGCTGTCCAAGAACTTATTCTCTAGATCAAGCTGGCCTCTAACTCAGATGTTGGCCTACTTCTGCCTTCCAGTTGCTGTGATTAAAATCATGTACCACCATCACCCAGCATTACATGGATTTCTGATTCTAGTAGTTTTAAAAGCTAAATTAGTAATATAATAGCTCAGCTGTATAAGGCATAATCTGTAAGCAAATTGCTGCATTAAAACAGAGATCTAATGACATCTTTATTAATAGGATCACTGAAATAGCAGGTCCATCTCTAAGACAGCACTGTCCATAGAGAGCACCTGTGCTTTTTCTCTTCTATGTGATTGTATTCACTTTGTATTTCTGAATGTAACTTACAATTAAGACAAAAGAAAAGAAGTGCCAGGTTAATTAGTCTTTGTATTAAATTTTCAGCTCAAAGAAATGTACACTTTACACGAAGTATGGTTTCCCAGGGAAGCTGAAGTGACTCTCTGGAGTTGTTCTCAAGGTTTTGTTTTTGGTCCACTGCTAGCCTATACTTGCCAAGTATCATAGGGGGATAGTCCATGTACCTACATCCCAAAGAGCACAAATGCACTCTCACAAAAGTTCAACTTAAGCTGTTGTAATAATTGGTGCCATAAAAGATGAATCCTGCTCTATACCTCAATTTATACCTCAGTGTAATGTGCTTATACTTATATTGGATTGAAAATTTGTAGACGATAACATTGGAGAAAGAATTATTGAAACTAAAAGAAAAAAATGAAAAACCCGTGGGCATGGTTATTTGTAGACATTGACATTTAGTCTAATGAGAATTCCTACAAAATTTTATGCTACATTTCCATGTGTTTCAGAACTTATAAAAATAAAGAAATATACAGTTTAATATGAAAGCAGTTCAGAATGTTTCTGCTTTGATTTATATTTTCAATAGTGTAACCCAAAATATGTTCAATTTCCTGATTAAACTCATAGCGCTTACAAAAGCATTCTCTATGCCAAAATGATATTTTGAATATCTGCATTAGATGGTTTCCCTTAAAAGTTCATAATTCACACCAGTACATTGGAAACTGTAATATATTCTTTAATACATGGGCACATTCAACTTTGATGATCCCAGTTGTCTTCATATTATTAATTGTGAAACCCATTAATATATATTTGATGTATAAAACCTATTAACTCAGGGTGGAGGAGTCTGCTCACACCGTGCCATATAAGCCTGTAGACCAAAGTCCAGATCTCCAGCATTCAACTAATAAGACTCCTGACTTTCACACACACACACACACACACACACACACACACACACACACACACACACATAAACACACACACACACACACACACACAAATGCACACACCACACATACCACACCACACACACACACACACACACACACACACACACACACACACAAAGGACTATGTAAGCATATGCACACACAAACATTAATCTCTTTAAGTACATATGATTTTTATGAACATAGTTTTGAAGGAAATAATTGGGTTTTGTGTCATTATGCACCAGCACTTGAGCTGATTTCTCATTCTTAATATTTCTAGAATTAAAATGTTCAAGTATTTATAATATTTGACAAATATATGACCTTATTTTATAGCTTTGGAAATTAACAGAGAAAAGACAAATTAGGTCAAAGATATAAAGTAAGTGTTTTGTTAGCCTTCTGTTACACATTAACCAATAGAAAATGATTTTTGGAAAATCACATAAGGTATGCTCAAAATTCAAGTATTAATACTTGATTGAGGTTACTTACACACCCTGCACACTCTTGATTGTTTGTGTATATGACATTATATGTTTGTTGGTATTTGTTCTTGTTAGTGTGAATATGTGCAGATTTCTGTGCAAGTGTATGTGCAGATGTGTGCTCATGCATGTAAAGGCCAGATGTCAACATTAGGCATGCTATTTCAGCTGCTCTCTATTTTTACTTTTTAAGATAGTATCTCTTCCTGAATATGAAGCTCATTGATTGTGTCAAGCTGCATGGCTAATGACCCAGGAATCTGTTTATCTATGCTCTCTCTCCCCATCTAGCACTGGGGTTACAGGAGTATAATATCATCACAATATTTTAGGTGTTCCTGAAAATCCAAATTTAGGTATCCATGCTTGTACAACAGGTATTTTGCCAACTGAGCCATCTTCCCAGCCATATGTATACTTATTTTTGTACTTAATGTGTGTATGTTTGTCCAATATTTTCAAATATCTAACCATTCTAATATATATAGAGAATTAAATTAAATATATATGTATATATATATGTAATATATATATTACATTTAATCAAATTCTATTGTATTCTCTTAATAGATTCTTTTTCATGGTATAATTTTTCATGAAAATTAAAAATTTTCATAAAATATATTTTGATTATCTTTCTCCTAACACAATCATTCCCCAATAATCCCTACCTCCCTATCTACAAATTTCATGGTCTTTCTCTCTCTCTCAAAAAAAAGTGGGAAAAATGAAAAAATATTATTCACAATAGTCAGAAATTGGAAACATCCTAGAAGTCCATCAACTGATGAGTGAGAGATGAAAATATGCTATAATTACAAAATAGAATATTATTCAGCTGTTAGGAAAATTAAATTATAAAATTGCAGATAAATGTATGGAGCTAGAAACAACTATCCTGAGTAAGTGAGATTACCCATACTTCAAAAGACAAATATTTTAAACTGGGAATAGTGACTCACACCTTTAATCCCAGCATTTGGGAGGCAAAGGCAAGTGGATCTCTGTGAGTTTGAGTCCAAGTTTACATAGAGATTCAGAACAGCTGGATCTACAGAGGGGGACTCTGTTTCATAAATAAATAAATAAGTAAACAAACAAACAAACAAAGAACCTGTTTTCTCTTATACACGAATATTAGCTTTTAAACTTGATACGTGTATTTCAATAAGAATAACAAGAGTTAAGGTAGCATGTAAGCAACAAGGGAGAAGGAAGAAATCATCCAAAAAAGAGGAGCTAGAATATAGTATTACAGAGAGATAAAGGGGAAACTGGACTTGAAAGGATGAAATGAGGGTGCAGGATAAAGGGGGAGTATGGGGAGGGAGTCCTAACACTAAAGGCCTTTTGAAGCCATGTGGAAACCTACCACTGTAGAAGCTTCCTAAAATACTCATGTTTTAAATGAAGTAGCCATATAATGGAGAAGAAAATTCCCTAGCTACACATCTTAGGTCACCAAGTAAAACCCCTTTCTTAAAATTTCAAACTGTCTTATCTTAGTAATCTATTCTTCAAAGAGATATCTTAGGGAAGATTTGCACTTTACTTCAAATATTTTACATTGTAAATTTCCCCTCACTGTTAAGTGGAGAGGTTTTCTTTTCGAAGTTTGTCATGCAAAAATGACTCAACAGCTAAGATTATTTACTGTGTAATCATGAAGACTGAAGTTTAGACACAGCACCCTCTTTACAAGGCTGGTTTTCCAGTCTAGACAAAAAAAAGGGACCCCTGTATTCATGGAGAGAAAACCTCAAAGAAATAGATAGAGAGTGATAGAAGAGGATACTGAATGCCCTTTCTGGCCTCTGCACATATGTACAGGCACAAGCATCTGCACAGCGTGTACACATACACAAACATGTTGTGGAATATTTCTTCACACTGTGTGAAGCTATGTCACTGTTACTGGTTTACTAAAAAGCTAAATGACCAATAGCTAGGCAGGATTTGGGGGGCCATAGAGAATTCTGGTTTAGAAGAATGAAGGAGATGCCAGGGATGCAGAGGAAACAGCATGGGCATTATAAAATAAAGGTAACCAATCCATGTAAAAGAACATAGATTAAAAGATAGGGGTTATTTAAGTTATAAGAGCTATTTAGAAACAAGCCTAAGCTATTTGCCAAGCTTTTATAATGAATAATAAGTCTCTGTGTCATGATTTGGGAGCTGGCTGGTGGGACAGAGAAAGACTAGCTACACATATATTTACAACTAAATAAATCATTAAAATTTGTATTTTAGCACATTGCTAAGTAAAGGTGTATTATAAAAATTCTAAATTAATTACAGTAGCTAATTTAATGATAGTTGTTAAGGTTTTGTTTAATGAATATCCTTCATTAAGCAGGAATGTTACATTGTTTTTTGTTTTTAAAACTGTTCCAGGGATAATTTCCAAGTAGGAAGCCTACCATCATGGAAAGTGCATTCGGATGTACCAGGCTTCAGGTGTTAGAATCCTCTGTTTATTTCTTGTAGAACAATTGAAAATAATTTTAATTATCTATTGCTACAAAATATATATTTCTGAACTGCTAAGAAAAGGAACCTGATACTTCCTAATGAGGTATAGCTACACCCAAATATAAGATATTGTCCTATAGATTAATTTTACTTGACTTAAGGAGCTGGAGAAGCAGCAGATGGAAGAAGAGTATTTTATGTTTCACATTTCTTTCTGAAAACTCTAGATGAAAATTCCCATATAAAAGCTGCCCTCTCTGCACCCAGAAAAAGCAACATTTTCAATAAGGAGTCCCTGCCAAGAGACTTCAGTATCAACGGATTTGTGAAATAATTCTCTTCTTTTAGTCTCTTTCCATAGTTGCTTCTCTCTCTTCAACATAAGACACAAACACTTACTTAGATTATTACTTTGTATTTCTCAGACTCTGCCAAAAACCATGAGAGTGGTGGTAAAACTGTGTCTCCTCTACATTAAGTTCTATCAGGACCTTTATATCCTGTCTGCATTGAAGAGCACCAATTCAGACACCTAGCATACCAATAACACCCCCACACTTGGACTCAGCAGAGGGCAAGCAAAAGATATTTTCATTTGGTATTTGCCCTCTTGTTAAATTATTCCTCTAACACCATCATTTTAACCTCTAAAATAATAAACATTTTGTCATCTTTAATTTCACAATTGGTTCAATCAGTAAAATTGATGAGTCATATTAACAACCTTATCTTCCACCTTTTTATATATAATTCTTTATTGATTCTTTGGAAATTTTATATCATGTACCCCAGTCCCACTCACTTCCTAGTCCCTCTATTTCTGCTCCTCATCTCTGCAATGCCCCCTCCAAAGAACCCCCCAAATTAATAAAAACAAAATAAAGGAAACAAAAGCCCATCTTGATCTTCTGCATTTCCCACCTCTTCAACACCTACCTCTTTTTTGTCTTAGTGGCATTGGAAGCTGCAGTGTGTCCCACAGTATACCATTTTGTCCAATCAGCCCAACCCACAAATGTTTATAGCAATTAGTCATTGATCTGGTTCAAGTTCTCTGGCCTCTAGCACACCATCATCACTGGACCTTCATTGAAACTCCTTTCAGATATTCTGCTGTTGCCCTGAGTCATGGAGATACTGTTGCTATCACTCCACAGGGCAAGTCCCTTCATGCATTACAGCAGGTCATAGATGGGGTAGACGTTAGGGTAGAGCCACCCAAGGCCCAGGATATGGGCATAAACACAGACCCCAAATGTAGCTGGACTATGGACTCAGACATGGCCCTTGGCAACAGTCCTGGCCCTGGTATCACCATGGCCCAGGTGGCAGTGAGTTACCCAGATCAGTATGAATCTGGTGGCAACATGGCCCTCAGACACAAACATGGTCTCAAGTGGCTGACTGTATGGCCATCTGCATAGCCCTCAGTGGTAACAGGAGCCACAGATATCAACTCAGACCCTAGGGTCTGAAGAGCCATGTACCCAGACATGGTTCTCACCAGCAGTATAGGATGGATTTCACCATGGCCCCATGTGGCAGTGCAGGCCGCTCAGATTGGCATGGCGCTGGCAGGATGCATAGCCATGGTCACTGGTTGCGGGCCTAGATCCCTTTGGTAGCAACATTGGCCATGGATATCAACACAGATGGCCGCCTGAGGTAGGACCATGGATTCAGACACGATCCTTGGCAGCAGCCTGAGCCTGAATGTCACCATGGCCCCAGGTAATAGCACAAACACTTCAGATCAGCATGGCCCTGGAAGTGGTATAGCCCTGGGAAACCAACATGGCCACAGATGGTGGCTCAGATCCCAAGCATCCTTGTGATTCTTTGTGGCAACATAGGATGTCAATACATAGACCCTGGCTATGGTAGGACCACAGACCTTGGCATGGCCCTTTGCAGCAGCTTGGGCCTGGTCATCTCCCTGGCCCCAGATGGCAAGCAGGCCCCCCACATCAGCCTGTTCTTTACCATCTTCACTCCTTCACTTCTTTCTCTTTCCATAACACATAAACTGTTCTGTTTCTTTCTCTCCCATTTCTCCATCATATATTTGCTCTGGCACCAGCTGGGTCTATGGATGCCTCCAGGCACACCTGACTGTGAGAACCCAGGTTGGCCTATCTTCTACCTTTTAAAAGTATTTCTTTTCTTCCTTCTCCACACAGCTAAGACCACAGGTGGTTGGAAGTAGTGAGTCATCTCCTCTTCCTCTTTGATGCTTGACTTTGTCTTTAGCTTCTTCCATGTTTGAGAAAATGATGGAGAGAGGAGGCCATCCTGAGAACAGGAAGGATGAGGTGGTCCCTGGCACAGAATATACCTACTTGTTGGGTAAAGTTTTCATGTAGCATTTATCTCCATTACATTTTCTGATCTAGTTGCTTTCCTAGTATGATGTTTCTGCTTTTCTGGGATTTCATCGTTGAGACTGTCTCCCCACTTTGCCTTGCCTTGGTCAACCTCCTTTGGGAGCTTTAGTGAACCTTCAGCCATTGTTCATTATCAGGATTGAAAATGGCACCAAGTTATCTTCTTGTAAGGTATCCCCACTAGTCCACCTAAAAAAGGCCCACATGTTCTCTCATCTTTGAGTACAAAGTTTAGCAAAGCCTAGTTGGATCGTATGTGAGACTACTGGTATAATGCACCACATCGGTCAGTTACAGTAGCAGTTTATCACCTCACAGATTGGAAACTATGAGTCTCAGGTGAAGGTGCTGGCACATTAACTTTGTCCTGGACATCTCTTTTTGGCTTACCAACAGTGGTTGTCTTTCAGTGCTTTAAAGCAGACATTATAAGCATCTCTATTATATTGGATTAGTGCCTGCTTTAATCTCACATAGCTCTCAAATGCCTCTTTGAAAACTCTTTCCAAATATAATTGTATTCTGAAGAATTGAGTAATAAAAGTTTAACATCTCATTAGGCTGTCATGTTGATGAGCCTTTATGGGCAAATGCCTGCCTAACCATGAGCTGAACAACGTCAATAATAGACATGCTAACATGGACAAGGGAAAGCCGTGGAGGCCTCAACTCCTACACAAAAATCTACAGGTAACTAAAGAAAGCCAAGAGCAGAAGTAGTCTTCCCTAGGGAAGAGCACACTGATTGTTTATCCAATGCCAAATGATCAGCCTTGAAAACACACATACAACACATTACACAGACTCAGTAAATTGCTATTGCATACACACATAAGTGTGTAACAATGAAAAAAAGAGGCCAAAGAACTTGAAAAAAAATCAAGAAAAGATATATGTGAGAGAACGGAGGAAGGGAGGGAAGGGAAGAAGAAAATGATGTAATTATATTATAATCTAAAAATGAAAGAAATATTTAAAAAATAAAAATAATATGGTAAAAAATGTTGGGCACATGAATTTGGGAGTCACACTTTTTCAGACAACACCATGGGAAAACCCTTTTCTCCTTGTCTTCATGTCTGTCTATGGTGAGAAACATAGGTACAGCTTGCCAATGGACTTTTATAATGGATTTTAAACTGTTCAAATTACTGCAAAATTCAGGACTCGGATTACTACAGAGAGATACATATCACATTTCCTTACTTATCTTTTGTAGTATCACTTGTTAAGCTTGGGGAAAATGGAAGATATTTCATAATAATACAAACACTTTATCCAAAGAAATTTTCTTTTTTAATTTACTTTTCCAACTGACAGCCGTTATACACACTTGATGTGAATATTCAACCAAAACTGTAAAACTTTTCTGAATCTCTTCATTAAGTGATCTAACATGAAGAAATTACCAATTATTTTGTCATCAGATGTTTGGATACTTAGCTACATTAACTTGAAAAAAATTAGAGTTCAGTGAGCAAATTTTTTTTAAGTTTCAAGGTATTTAAGGACTGTCTCACAAATCATCCAAATCCTACTGGTTCTGTAGTGTGTTTGAATAGAATGAGAAAGGCCAAGGCATCTCCTGTATTTGCAGAGGTCACAGATGCCTCAACTGCTTTTTCCCATACTTAAGTCTTAGTATTAATCATTAGCATTCTGATTTTCTCAACCTTTACTAAAATGTCAGGAGTTAAAGATTTTCTTTCTAAGCACACAAGAAATAGAAAATAAAATAAATCCTTTAAGATGACTTTTTATTACTGCTCTATATTTTCTGAATAAACCAGAGAAAATAACAGTGCAGCCTTGAGTGAGAAGTATTGTTACCCACTACAGCACAGACACACACAGACACACACACACACACACACACACACACACCCACACACACACACACCACATCAAAACACAAAACAGAAAAAGGTGGCATCCATATGGAGATGTGGACATGAGAAAATATCTCATGAGGTAGAAATTGATGAATATATCAGTAATATTTTGGAAGCATCTCTTTGTGTACTATTTATGAATACAATCTCAATGTTAAGAACAAAATTCTTTACTTTGAGTATAAGGGCTAAAAGAATTTTTCTGAAGTGCAAATATATTACCAGTGTATTTCATGTCATTGTGAGTAGATCAGTACATTGGCTGATTTGTATTGTATTTACCTCAAGGAAGCTAGTATATTTGATATCCCATATATGAACTATGACATATTGGAATTCTTACATTAAAGACTTGGTGAGTTGGGGGCTGAGAGAAGAGCAGCCTGTAAAGGCTTCACCATGCTAGCTTGAGGACCTGAGTTGGGATATCCAGTATCTATGTAGAAACCTGGGCATGGTGACACTTTTGAGTTAAATTCCAGTGATGAGAAGGAGGACATTGGATCACTAGAGCTCTTTAGTAAGTAATATGAAATCTGTTTTCATTAACAGAACTTTACTAAAGTCCTTTATTTTCTTTGTTTCTTTTGTTGTGTACTTCTGCATATTAATTTTCAAGATGTTTAATTTAGTTCAAACACTCTATATCAACATTTATTAAATATGACTTCAGTAAATTTACTTTTTAACAATTATCCATTTCATAAAGTTTAGTTCTTACCTCTACTGTTTTTCCCTTTTATCCTATTATTTTACTGTTTTTATTTTGAGATTCTAATATAACTACATTTCTTCCTTCCTTTTCCTCCCTCCAAACCTTCACTTATATTCCAATCCACTCTCCTTCAAATCCATGGCTTCTTTCTTTAATTGATATTGTATGCATGTACATATATATATATATATATATGTGTGTGTGTGTGTGTGTGTGTATGTGTGTGTGTGTGTATGCGTGTGTATATATATACATATATATGTGTGTGTATGCATGTGTATGTATGTATATGTGTGTGTGTATACATGTTTCTAAATATAAAACTGCTTAGCTTGCATAATGTTACTTATATGTATGATGTCATGGTTGACATTTGGTATTGAATAATAATTGATGTGCTCTTCCTTGGGGAAGACTATTTCTCCCAGTCTCAGCATTCCTTAGTTGCCTTTACTTCTCTGTGTAGGGCTGAGGCTTTGCCAGATTTTCCCCACCTATCCTAGCATATTATTGGTGTCATCTTTGTTCAGCTCATGTTTAGGCAATCACTTTTGTGAGACTTTTTGTGTAGTTTCAGGTATTACTAGGAGACAATCTCACAGTATATTAGTCAGTAATCTCTAGAATCACAGAACTTAGAGAATGAATAGCTCTCTCTCTCCATATATATATTGGAATTATTAGAATTACTTACAGGCTACAGTCCAACAATGCCTAACTGTGAATGGATAGTCCAAGAATCTATCATTGCCTACTCCTGCATGGCTGGATATCTCAGCTGATCTATATATGCTGGAATCACAAAGAAGTAGGCTCCAACGCTAGTGAAGGAATGGATGTGCTGGCAAGGCAAGGGCAGCAGACAGATAGAGTCCTTCTTCCATGACCTTATATAGGTTTAAGCAGAAGATGTAGCCCACATTAAGGGTATACCTTCCCAACTCAAGACCCAGATCAAAGGCCTGTGTCTTCCAGCTTTAAGATCCTGATCAAAGGCATATGCCTTCACTCCTCAAAGGTCCAGACTAGAAGTGGATTCACCAACTTCAAACAAAATACAAAATTGCTCACAGGTGTGTGCTAAATTTACAGATTGTAGTTCATTCCAGATATAGTCAAGTTGACAACAATGAAGAATAGCCATCACACACAACAAACTCTCCGATACACTAACTTTTAATGGGAGTGGAGTGCTTTGTCGATGCAACCATTAGGACTAGGTTCCACAACTATACATTTTGATTACATCTACCCTTATTCTGTCATATCTGATGTGCTGTACAGCAAATGTTGTGTTATAGTAAACAAAGAGCCTTTTGATCTTAGTAGAAACTAAGGAGAAAGAAGAAATAATAAACATTTTAACATAGGCATTTCTTGGCATACATTCTTAGAGAATGTAGGCAGCCATTTCTGAAACAATATTTTAAAACTATTTATAACAGTATATCAATTATTTTCTTTCTAATTGTAATTGATAGGACACTGCATCCCTATGGTTTTATATAGAACATTTATAGACATGTTTTATAGTCAAGAGAATTCAATAGTTTTCTGCCAACCACCATTGAATTCAACAGCTTAACTTCTTAAATTTACAAAGCCTAAGAAGAGCTCTTGACAAGTTTTCCTAAGATCAATGCAATGTTCATTGAACATTCAACAAAGTTAGTTTCAGAGAGTCATTTCTCCTCTTATCATTCACTTTCAATGAAATAAGAAAAATGACTAGGAAGACTCAGAAGTGGACAGGTATCATAGATTTTTATGCTAAATCTAATATGCATATTTCCCCTGTACTAGAAAGTGGATTTGTAAGTCTATTTTAGGCCTTTGTTAGGAACAGTAAATGTGAAAAATTATAGAGCTTATTTTTTTCTTCTTTTTCGAAAACAACAGTGCTATATTCTATTGTGAATTATCACACCCATATAAAATAATATCACACCAGTGTATACACCAGTGTAACAATAATCTATAGAAATTGGGTCCAGGGAGACAGATCTATGGATAAATGTTCCTACTGCCATGTCTAATGATCTGAGTTGGATTCCACATGGGGGAATGAGTCAAGTCATGAACATTGTCCTCTGAATTCCTTACACAGCTTGATTCATTTTTGCCCTTATACATATACACATACACAAAATAAACAAAAAACCTCAATAAAATAAAAAAAAATTATTTGTAGAAGTTTATGGCTAAGGACACATGGCAGAGTAGGCCAGTTTTTGAATGCTGATGTTTGAACCATAGTCAAAAGATTTGATAACAATAAAATTGTTCCTAATTTTCAATTCACCAGTTCTAACTATAAAAAAACCTCAATTTGCTTGCAAATGAATAAAGGATAAGGTAATGAATTGATATTGGCTAATTTTCTAACCAAACATTCCAGTACAACTCCCTACAGGGCATTGTGTATGAGCCTTAAAGGCCTAAGCAGTTAGTCACAGAGACTACAGAAAATCAAGCAAGCACAATTATGAATAAAGAGAATGTTTGAGTGGAGAACAGACTGAGCAAATTCCTTAGCCACTGTGCAAAGTCACATCCCTTTCTGTTATTGTAAATGTTCTTTCCTGGATAAGTTCTCAGGGGTGGAAATAGATATTGCAGCTCTCACCAATGCTTTGCAGTTGGGTTGGTAAAGGTAGAGCAGTTGGAAAGTCAGTAATCCCATTAGTTAGAGGGGAAGCCTCTCTTTATTTTATCTCTTCCCTCTCAGCTGTTTGCCTCATGTTTTAACTCCATTGATTTGAATTATTACAGCTCTGCTTCCTCTTGTAGAAGCCACTAGATGATGCCTCACTAACAATTGTAGTAGCTATGAAAATGCTCACGTCTGTATTGACGATTAGAGCCCTCAGTTGACTGCCTCCATTATCCAAGAAGAGATTCCAGGAAACCTTGAGCTCAGAGTTTCACTTACACTTTCTACCGGGACCTTCAAGGCATTCTCATTGTGCCTCCCTGCATGCTTCTATTAGACAGTGTCTCCTCAGATCCTGGCTCTGTCACTTCTCAAAACAGGACTATAACTCATCAACAGGCCAGGTTATACTCTAGCTGTTTTTCTTCACCTTTAAATCTTTCATTATTTTCTCTCTCTTGGTCAAACTTTTCACCCAGGGTGATTTATGTAGATTTAACCTGTATTGTGGAGAGTAAGGTTAGCTCAGTGTATATCACCATCTTAACAACCTGTGCAATGAGTAACTTCCACTTTCATACTGGCCCTATCCATTTGTCCATAGTCTTTTGTCTTTTGAGGTTATGCTTTAGGGATTATCTTTTCACCTTTGTTGGGTACATCTCTTCTTTCATTTCTTATACTTCTTGCCTTGCCCATCAGTTCCCTCCTGTAGCAATCTCCATGTGAGTTTCAGATCTGTGACCTTAGAACGTGTTTTGTGCAAGGCCAATTTTGGCTGGTGAGACACTACTTTCATCTTTCATCATTCCCTCCACTTACTATCATCTCTCTACAGAAACAAAACTTAGTAAAGAGACGAAAAGACATGGGCCTCACTACAGACCCATGGTTTGGGAACCATCTTTGCTTGGTCCATTAAACGGCTCATTTATCAGCTTTCGTGGTCTACCTCAGGTTAAGCAACTACTGTACTGGCTCAAACTAAGGGAGGCCAGATTAACAATCAGACACACAACCAAAGAAAGGAATGCACATGACCAGGTCAAATTGCAAAACTGGAAACATTAATATCTAAGACAGCATGTCCCATCAAACTAACTAGCACTCCTTTAATTAAAACTGTTTAAATGAACCCAGGATACAAATTTAAAGGAACAATCATAAACTTTATTTTAAAATTCAAGGAATTCAAAAAAGGTATGAACAAACACTTCTTTGAATTCCAAGAGGATAACAATAAATGCTGGATGGTGTCCAAAAAAATACAAAGACACAACTGAGTGAAGTAACAAAGATAACTCAGTATTTGAAAACTGAATTGAATAAAATGATAGAAACATTGAAGAGAACTTTAGCTAAAATGAAGATAGAATTAAAAAACTCAATATCTCAATTGAAAACTCAGGAGAAAGCCTTATAAATAAAATGAATCAAGCAGAAGATAGACTACCAGGGTTTGAAAATAGAGGACTTGAACAAAACAAGCAAAGAATGTGAATAAATTTTAAAAATAAACAAAAGGAACACACATGAAATGTGTGACCCTCATCAGAAGACAAAATCTTCACATTATAGGCATAGATAAGGGAGAAGGATCCAAGGTCAATAGCATATAACAGATCTGCAACAAGATCAATGAAGAAAACTTCCCCAAACTGAGGATAGAAACACCTAAACAGATACAATAGGCAGACAGAACCTCAACAAAACAAGACCAAAAAGGAAATGCCCCATGGCGTATCATAGTTAAAACACTATATATTCATAACAAAGAAAAAAATTACAATTTTCAAGACAAAAACCACAAGCTATATAGAAAGAAAAATGTATCAGAATATAACTTATTTTCTCAGTGGAAACTCTAAAAGGCAGAAGGGCTTGTAGTAGTGCACTCCAAGTTCTAAAGACTATGATAGCCAACCTAGATTACTGTACCCAGAAAAGCTGTCTGATATAATTGGATGGGAAATAATCCTACTAACTATGGTGGGGCACCTTGAACAGCCTTGAGGCAGGGGGAAGGGCTTGGACCTGCCTCTACTGAATATACCAGGCTCTGCAGATTCCCCATGGGAGGCCTTTCCTTCTTGTAGGAGGGAATGGGGGATGGATTGACAGGGGAAGGCTGGAGAGGCAGGAGGAGGGAAGAGGGGGATATGTGATTGATATGTAAAATGAATAAAAAAATGTCTTAATAAAAAAAGCTTTCCATAATATAAACAGTCTACAAAATTCATGTCTAATAAAACAAATCCCCAAATAGAATACTAGAAGCAAAACATGAACTAAAGAGAGGAATAAGCATAGCCAAGAGACTCTAGAAAGAAAAACAAATATACAATTTAATGAAACACAAAACACGACTAAGAACAATGGTAATAACAGAAAGCAAAGGTGATCTTCATGCAACTTTATAATATTATATTATAGAGTTATTATATATTATACTAACTTTATAATATATAATAATTAATATTAATGGCCTAGATTTCCCAATAAATCACACAGACTAGTAGAATGGATTAAGTAAAAAAGAAAAACAAACCTTTCTGTTGTCCTCAAAAACCTCATTTTACACATAGGCACTACCTTAAGGAAAAAGGATGGAAAAGGATACTCCAAGCAAATGAGATCAGGAAGCAGGCAAGTGGGTAGGTGTTGCTACTAAAATATCTGACAACACATATTTCGAAGTGATACGATATGTAAGAAAAAATAATGTACTTCATTGTAATCAAGGATTAACTTAATCAATAAAATATTATAACACTGAACTTACATGCACCAAACTGTGGTGCATCCAATTTCATAAAATTCATACTAATGGAATAAAGACATCAGAATTAAATGACATCCTACATCAAATGGACCTAACAGATATCAACAGAATTTTTCACCCAAATGCTAAAAAAAAAAACCATCCTATTCAGCAGCACATGGAATCTTCTCTATAAGAGACCACATGATGGGACACAAAATAAACCTCAACAAATACAAGGAAAATTGAAATAATTCCATGTATCCTGTGACCTGACCATTGTGCAATAAAACTTAAAATTGATAGCAATCATGATTCTAGTAAGTATGTAAACTGGTGGAGATGAAACAACCCATTAGTGAACAATGAAGGGGTCAAAGAAAAATAAAGAAAAAATAAAAACTTTCCTGGAACTAAATGAAAATAAAAACACAACACACACACACACACACACACACACACACACACACACACACACACACAAACTTAAGAGACATAATGAAGGCAGTCTGACAGGGAAAATTTACAGCTACTAGCATGTATAAAAAAAATCACAAAAATCACAAAAATGACTCATGATGTAACTCACAAAACTTGTAAAAACAAGTAAAAAATAAATCCAATTTCAGTTAATTGAAAGAAATAATAAAAGAGAAACAAAGAAAACTAAAGAACAAATCAATACATCTATGAGTCTTTGAGACGATAAGACTGACAAAACCTTGTTCTAATTAACCAAAAGAAAGACAGAGATGATCCAATTTAATGGAATCAGAAATAGAAAGAAGATATTACAACACATACCAAAATTCAGAATTTTGGGGGACTACTTTAAAAACCTCTATGCTAGAAAATACAAAAGAAATGGATGAACTTCTTAATTCATGCAAACTACATTAAACCAAGAAGCTACTAGCAACCTAAACAGACCCATGAAGGAAAAGACTGAAAAAGCAACAAAAAGCCTCTTTTTGACTAAAAACGTCCAGGCTCAGATGAATTCACAGGCAGAATTCTATCAGCATTTCAAAGAACTGCAACAAATACTTCTTGAACTCTATTTAAAAAAGAGAAACAGAAAAATCACTACCAAACTCATTCTATGAAATGAGTATTACTCTAATACCAAATACCAAGTTAAGACACAACAACAAAAACAAATCTAAAGACTAATGTCCCTGATAAACATGATTGCAAAATTCTCAAGAAAATACCAGGAAAATGAATATATACATATATTAAGAAGATCATCTAATATGATCAAGTTGGCTTTATCCCAGGAATGTAGGTTGCTTCAACATGCGTAAGTCAATAAATACAATAAATTTTATAAATGGACTTAAAGACAAAAATCACATGATTTTAAATACATGATAGATACTCAACAGATACAAAACGTATTTTCATGATTAAAGTCTAGAGAAGGTAGGACTGGAGGGAATATGCCTCAACATAATAAAAGCTATCTGTGGCAAATGCACAGCCAACTCTGACCCAAATGGAGAAAATATTGAAGCAATCTCATTAAACCTGAAATGAGATCTAAGGCTTCCTGCTATCCCCATTCCTTTTCAATGTAGTGTTGAAGCAGCAAGAGAAGTGAAGGAATTTGGAGGGATACAAATAGTACAAGAGCTTTAAAATGTCTATATTCCAGATGATATGATATTTCATATAAGAGATCCCCAAAATTCTACTAGAGAACCTCTAGAAATTAATCTACAATTTCAGGAAATTTACAGGATACAAAATCACCTATAAAAATCAGTGATCTTTTTATAATCTAACAACAAACACATTGTAAAGGAGATTATGGATACAATCCCATATAAAATAGCATCAAGAACAGTAAAATACCTTGGAATAAACCTAACCAAGGAGGTGAAAGATGTTTCCAATGAAATTTAAAGTTGCTGAAAAACAGATTGAGAAAGACACTAGGAAATGGAAAGACATGTGTATTTATGGATCAATAGAATTAATATTGTGAAAATGACCATCCTACCAATAGAAATTTACAGGTTCAACGCAATTCCTATCAAAATATGGACAGCATTAGTCACAAAAACAGGAAAAAAAATTCCTAAAACTCCTATGAAGCACAAACAACCCTGCATAGCCAAACAAGACCAGAGCAAAAATAATACTGGATTTATTGCCATTGACAAAACAGAGACACAGAGATCAATGAAATAAAATAGAAGACCAAAACATGAGTACTAGTAACTACAGTCATTTGATATTGGATAAAGAGAGAGAAAAGAAACATACATCAAAGAACACACAGCATCTTCAAGAAATGGTGCTGGAAAACTGGATGTCCACATATAGAAGAAGGAAATTATACCCGTATCCATCACTTACACAAAATTAGCTCCAAGAGGATTAAAGACCTCAATTTTAAATCTTAAATGATAACAATGCAGGAAGAAAACATAGACAGTGTCCTATAAAATACAAGTGCAGGAAAGGGCTTTCTGAACAGGATTCCATTTACCTAGGAATTAAGGCCCGCAATTGATAGCTGGGACCTCATAAAACTAAGTGACTTCTGAACAGCTAAGGACACAATCAATTGAGTGAAGAATGGGAGAAGCTATTTGCCAGCTACACATCTGAAAGGAATAATACCCAAGATATATAAAGATCTCAAAAAACAGAGTCAAGGAAACAAATAACTAAATTTAAAAACAGAGCTAAAATGCCTCAAGAAGCGTTCATCATCCTTCACTTAGGTAAGTTAAAACAATTTTGTGATTTCATCTCTTGCCGGTCAGAATGGCTAAAATCAATAAAACTGAGAACACATGCTATCGAGGTTGTGGGAAAAGGAAATTCTCATTCACTGTTGAATGCAAATTGATACAGCCTCTCTTGAAATCAGCAGGAGAATCCTCAAAAAGCTAAAAATAATTCAACCATATCACCCAGATATACCATCTTTGCCATGTCTCCAAAGGACTTGATATCCTACACCACAGACACTTGCTCAGTCAAGTTCCTTGCAGAAGCAAGGCCTAAACAATACAGTATCAATAGATACACTAACATGGAAGTGGGGAAAATCTATTTCCACACCTAGAGAAAAACAACAGGCAACTAACGACTGCAAAAGGATGGAGAAATTGCCTATGACAGGGATTATCCCAGGCTATAAATGTAAGAGTGAGAGGAAGACATGGAAGGAACTCCAGGGAGGGCCATTGGGATGGGGCTGGAGGGCAGATACAGAAGGAGGAAATGATGTGATTATATTTTAATTAGCATAAATATAAATAAAAAGGGAAGGAAGAAATAAAATAAGTGAAAAACAAAGCTATGGCATCCTGCCATCACCACAGACCAGATGCACACCAGCTGGGTCCATTAGAGATGCCAGTTTTTTTCCTCTTCTTTTCACAAAGTGCTTCTCCTATGCTGCAATGTTCTGGATTCAGTGGCAAAATAAAGCTTAATTTAAATTAATGAACATTTTATTTATGAGTCATTTAATAATGTGAATAAATGTCTTAAAGTGTTATGTGAGAATTTCATGTCCAAATTCAGAACAATTTCATGGAAATTGTTAGAAATTCTTCACAGTAAACCCAATGCATTTTGTCATTTATAATACTTAGGCCTGAATCTTATCACTAAAACAATGCTCAGAGATTAAAAACCTTTTTATAACTGAGGGTGAAGCCCCAAAACTTTGCTGCTGTATTTTCTCTTCTTGAAAAGAGATGAAAGATGAGTTTAAAGACCACTCCTAGGCACTGTCAGTGCTTCCAGAATCCCCTGGGGAAGTGGAACTCCTGTGATGTCCTACCAGACTTAAGTCAGCTTTGCAGAGGCTGTTGACTTCACTGATGTTAAAACACCCAACTTCATTGTATTGCTCCACTCCCGTCGAAATCAACTCTCTGTGGATTTTTTTGTATAAAAATCTGTCTTCCTGGAAAACTTTGAAAAAATCTTTCCTATATTAGTTCATTAGTAAAACTAAAAAATGAAAATTTTAATTGTGATTGGAAAACCCACAGTTCTATCATCACAAGCACAAATGGTTAAGATTTTGTTTATTGAGGTCTCATGGTCCATGCGATTTGAAATTCCTATCATTTTTAGGTTTAAGCAATTCATTATGATATTTGAAATCTTAGAACACTCTTCACATGATTTTATATTTTATTATATATGAACATGTGATGTATACTATTGTAGCACGAATCTTAAAAGTTCTTATTAATAAAAACAAACCTGGAGCCAGGTATTGCGGTGAATGCTGGAAGATCAGAGAAGCAGAACAAGCCACAGCCACCTCACCTTGCCAATTCCTCAACTGATTCTGTTTCCTCAGACTGGAAGCCTCTGAGTCCTCATCCAGAATGAATCTCAGCTGAACTGTTGCTCAAAAGCCTAAAAGTTTAACCAGGCCTAGTCCTCATCCTCATGCCTTAAATACCTTTCTGCTTCCTGCCATCACTTCCTGGGATTAAATACTCTTATTACCACACCTGGTTGTTTCCAGTGTGGCTTTGAACTCACAGAGCTCCAGATGGATCTCTGCCTCTGGAATGCTAGGATTAAGAGAGTGTGTGCCACCATTTTCTGGCCTCTGTATCTAGTGGCTGTTCTATTCTGTGACCCCAGATAAATTTATTAGGGTGCACAATATTTTGGTGAACACAATATCACCACATACTGTAAAGGGCTATATGATCTTATGCTGTTTGATCTTACGCTGTTTGCTACTCATCAGCCTTCCCATTCCTGGAGATGGAAAGATGGATCCACAGGTGAAGAGCCTGCTGTACCATTGTGAAGACATGGGTTTGGGTTCCTAGCACTCCCATAAAAGCCAGCTGCACTACACACTAATTCCAGAGCTTCGAAGAAGAGACAGGAGTATATGTGGGCTCACTGGCCAACCAGCCAAGCCAAAGCAGCAAAGGCCCAGCTTCAGTGAGAGAAGGTACCCAAATAGTACAGTAGAGAACATTTCAGGAAGACATGAAGTATAAACCTCTGGCCTCCACATGTTCGTGCACACACACACACATGCGCTGCACCCACACACACACTCAAATGTTGAAAGGTTACCAGCTCCTCTTTGCATTTCGAGTTATTAACATCTCAAAAGCTCATTCCTGACTCTTACAATTTGAATATTATAAAAATCTCAATACTTACGGATAACGTCTGTAACAAAATCATTGTTTACATTGTTAATAAAAACTAGAAGAGAATCTGTTTGCTCTACTCTAATATTTTATAGTAGTTGCTATATGATTTATTAAATAAGCCCTAGAAAGAAAGAGGAAGGAACAGATCACCAATCATTCATCTTATCATCTAATCATAGTGAATTTCTGTCTGAGGCACCATGGAGGTTGAAAATAAATATAACCATCTTTCAAAGGGCAAAACAACAAATTTATCATGAACAGATTTTTTTTTTTTTTGTTTTTGTTTTTTTTTTTGTTTTGTTTTTCGAGACAGGGTTTCTCTTTGTAGCTTTGCGCCTTTTCCTGGAACTCACTTGGTAGCCCAGGATGGCCTCGAACTCACAGAGATCTGCCTGGCTCTGCCTCCCGAGTGCTGGGATTAAAGGCGTGCGCCACCACCACCCGGCATGAACAGATATTTTTAATGACATGTACATGATTTTTATTCTTTAGTATCTTACATCCTCCTCCAAGTGCAGAAGTTCCCTTGTTCTTAGATGAGTGCAATTTGGGAAAAACACAATGGAGTATTATAGACTGTGATAAATGAACAAATATACAATCAGCTATGAAAATTTGGTATGTAGTAATTCTGAAGATTGAATATCATACCAGATGGTTGTGAAATTGATTATGTATGTACCTGTTTTTATTTTCTCTTCTTTTTACATTGAAAATAGATTTGTTTTTGTATATTATATTCTGGTTCCCCATCCCCCAACTCCTCCGAGATCCTCCCCATCTCCCTTCCCACATGTATTTACCTACTCTAATTTTTAATGCTAAAAATAACTATACTTTAGAGAGTTTACATAGCAGGTATTCCACAGGGAAACAGTATGTACGTTTGATATGAATGCAATTATTATATTCATATTTTGAGACTTTGTATAAGTAGTTTGTAATGTATTTAAGTTTTTGAAATTATTTCTCTACAATTTATTTTTTGAAGTTGTTAAATCATCTTCAATCTGTTTCATGACATAATCTTTAACTGTACTGTTTATTACAAAACATAATTATCTAGCACAGACATACTAAAATGCTGTGATTATGATAAGAAAATAATTGATTTGGGAGAATATAGTTTTATATACATGTATATTAATTTTTTCTCCAGATTGAAAACATTGAAAATCTTCAATTTTTTTGGAAACAGAATAGTCTTTTTGTCAGTTCTAAAATTTTCAGAGGCATCCTTAAGATATAACCAGGCAAAGAGTAAATCATATTTTAACCATCACCTTTACTTTCATTTCCACAGTAGCATCACTTCTAAAAATTGAAATATACAATAAAAATTGGTAGCATTTTACCTTCATAACCTTAAGACATTTACTCAAACTGTCTTGGAAAACAATTTTCAGTTTCTGACCTATTTGTTCTTTTGAGATTCAGTACATTGTAGTGGGTAGCCAATGGCTACCCACTACAGTACATCAACTGTGTTGTACAATTAAGGTGATCCGCTTTCTGGATATATGATCCATGGGGCCAGTCTGTATATACGCCAAGGCAGGAAAAGACAACCCATCACTTTGCTTCCAAAAGGCAGACTAAGGGAGAAATGATTGTGTTCATCTTCATGACAGAACCATTTAAGAACACTATTTGGTCTTTACTTCTTCATCCTAAGCAGATCAATTTCCTAATATCCAAGTCCAAATTAAAACTCATTCTATTAGGAAAACTTATTTCTCTGCTTAAATGTGAGAAAATATATTCTGTGAGGTTGAGTAATGTTACCACCAACTTGGGCAGAAATACAGTCTCAGGAGGTTTTTCTGTTAAGTATTCATTCATTCATTCATTCATTCATTCATTCTTTTGTTTGTTTATTTTAATGTATATTTAGTTGAAATAGAATGGTATTATTTTTTTCACTCTCTTTTCTCACTCCAGCCCCTCCCATATCCACAAACTCTCATGTTGATAACCTATTTTTCTTTGATTATTATTGTTATAAGTATCTCACCATGTTGGTGCTTTTTGTGGTTCATAGTTGTTGCAGTTGGGTAGGAGTGCTGGATTGCTTTCTTCCCTTGACAACTTGTACAGTATTTTCTGGTACTAGAGAGAAAGCTAGACCACAAGAAGGTTTGTTGGTTTTGATTTTCAGAGTTGCTTTTGTTTTTGTTTGTTTTATTGTTTTGGGGAGACAGGGAGATAGAGAATGTGGCATTGGATTGGTGGGTTCATGGGGAGGTGTTAATCCCATTAGGCAAGAATAAGACTACTACCACAATTTTGAGCTAAATTTGAAGCAAGCTTGATTTTTATTGGGTGCATCCAAGAGGTAGCTAGCAACTGCTTCTTATATTGTGTTAAAGAGAGTAGCCCTGAGTCTATTTCTTACCCCTCATTGTTAAGTTTTATTGATTCTTTGTGGATCTCACATCATGCATTCCAATTCCACTTATCTCCCTGTACCCTGAAATTTGCCCTTTGCTCTTGTAACCTCCCCCCAAAACTAAAACAATTTAAAAGAAAAACCAAGCACCAAACAAAACAAAACAAAAGAATCAAAACAAAAATAGAAGAAGCAGAAGGAGAAGCAGTAGAAGAAGCAGCAGAAGAAGAAGCAGAAGCATCAGCATCAGCAGCATCAGCAGCAGCGGAGGAGGAGGAGGAGGAAGAGGAAGAAGAGGAAAAAGAGGAAGAAGAGGAAGAAGGAGAAGAAGGAAGGAGAAGGAGAAGGAGGAGGAGAAGAAGAAGAAGAAGAAGAAGAAGAAGAAGAAGAAGAAGAAGAAGAAGAAGAAGAAGAAAAGAATCATCTTGTCATGGAAGCTCTAGTGCGACCCAGTGCGTCACACAGTTTAACCCTTTATCCATACATCTTTACTTGTAAGTGTTCTTTGCTATGAGTCATTGGTCTGGTTCATGGCCTCTGGTTTTTGCTACAGCACAGTTAATAGGCTCCTTTTGGATATTTTGTCCTGTGTCATGAAGATCCTGCTGTTTTGGATCTGTAGGTTTGTTCCCTTCACATGCTCCAAGAGTTTATAAATTTGGTGGATGTTGGGCTGGGTCTTGAACCCCATTTAAGGAGTAAAATCAGGAATAGTTGTAAAGCAGGTTTATAGAGAAGAGACAGTGAAGCAACAAAGAAGCACAAGAAAAATCTCAAAAAACATATGGTCACCAAATGATTATGGATGGTGATCACAGAGGTTCAGAGGGGCTAAGGTGTTCTTAAGAACAAGTGAAGGTCCTGGATCTGGCTCCAGGAAACAGACTTCAAAACAGCAACTTAGCTCTTAGAGTAAATGAAAACTTATTTTTAACAATATATCATAATGGCTCCTGCCTTCAAAATGAAGTTGGGCAGATTCCTCAGAGGATCTAGGAGGAGTTGCAGGAGGGGTAAGAATATGATCAAATTATGTTATATTAAAATTTTAAATACATTTAATTTTTTAAAAGAGGCTTTTAGATCATATTTGGCTGGGATCACCCAAGTCATGTGTCCTTTTTGTTTATTTTTGCTTTTTGTTTTTCAAGACAAGTTTTCTCTGTATAACTTTGGCTTTCCTGAAACTCGTTCTGTAGTCCAGCCTGGCCTCAAACTCACAGAGATATACCTGCCTCTGCAGGGATTAAAGGAGAGCACCATTACCACAGAGTGCCTTTTGTGTCTCAAGTGTGGGTGTCTGTTGAGTATTTATGTAGTCATGTACTAGGAAGTAGAGCCAGTGGGCAATGCAGAGCATCCTTGGCTTTGGGATGTGACCCTGTGAGGATGGAATGCCGGAAGTGCATAAGCACCTCAAAAGACAGAAATATCACAGATAAATAGAATGTTACATTAATAGAATTAAAACAAATGGAGAGGCAAAGAACCTCTTCTCTGGGTTCTCTTGGTCAAGTGAGAAAGTAATAAGCCTGCTTGTTTTTTATTCTTTTAAAAGGCAAGCAAAAAAAAAAAAGCCACATCATGAAAAGTAGGCTCCAAAAGTGCAATTGAATGGTTTAAAATAATGGACTAAAATGTGAGGGTCACAGAGAGATTTACTGCATGCCTGGCCTACGCAAGTGTGCAAGATGGAGATTTACCTTTTGGATGTGTAACTGCACAGACCTTTAAACACAGAAGTTCCCAGTGTGCTGCTCATCAATGCATCTCCTGGATGTAGTGAAGAGCCTGGCACAAAGGATGTGCTTTTAAATTAGTGAACACCATCTCCTCATGCATTTATACAAAAGACCTTGAATATAAGATCTAATAGATTGCTCCCTTACCCTTGTCTTAACCCAATATTCTAAACACAGGAGAAAATGACCTGAGAGTGAATTTCCAGAATTCAGGAATGACTGAGCTGGTAATCTCCTTTATCATAACATGCCCTGCTACTGACCTGAAGATGATTCATATGAATAAAGTCATGCCTTCCCCTTGGCTTGTGAGTTCATGTAAGTTCAAGTTAATCCATTTTGCCATGATACTTCAAAGGATCAATGGATTCTAGTTTATACAAATCCTCCTCTGCCAAGTTGAATTTATAGGTAGCTCTCCTTATCAAATGTCACCTTCCTACACATTTTCTTTTAATCAGATCTCTTAGATTGTCCTATGTTTTGCTTTAGGGATGCTGGATCAGCTCAGTGAAGCTGATACACAATATTTTCACTGAAGACAGGGCACTAAAGCTTTATACATGCAGTGAAATATCAATGGTGATAATTAGCAAGAAAAACAAAACTCACTATCCAAAACAAGTGAATGTTCCCCTGCAGGTGGTACCTCATGAGATTCACTAGTTGAAAGATGTATTCCCAGGCATCTGACACCTGTGCAGTCAACAAACTAATCAAACTAATCAAAACTCTGGATAAACCTGAAGCCATGGTCCTATGTCAGCAGGTTTCTCAAGTATGACTTTTTCCCATATTCTCTGACCCTATTGGAACCCAGGACTGCTGTAATGATGTATAATAGACAGTGGGCTCAAATCAAGATAAATGTATCCTCTTACGATTCTGTGATGGAAATCACTCTCACCAGGGCTACAGCTTCTTTGGAGGTTATCTGGAGACCCAGTCCCTGTCCCTTTCAATCTCTGGTGGGTGCTAACACTCCCTGTCATGTTGCAAGTCAGTATTTTCTGTCTCAGTCTCTCCATGATCTTATTTTCTTTGCTTAGACTTCTATACAGGTACTTACATTGGATTATGGGGTAAAAATAATTCACTATGTCTCACTCCAAGATATTTGACTTAATTACATTTGTAAACATTTTGTTTTCTGAAAAAGTTTACATTCACAGCTCTATTTTTGAGGTGGCAGTTCACACAGTACACTGATAGAGTGTTGAGTTGAAAACTTGAAGTTTTTGCTCATCCTGTTTCTTCAGCTTCTGTCTCCCAAATTCAGCTCACCTTACCAAATCTCTGCACTCTTTCCTTAAAATAGCCATTTGCCAAGAAGCCTCAGTGGAGCATTAAATTTGGAGTTCAAATGATAAGCAATTGAAAACTAGACCCTTTGAGCTATAGAGGCCTTGAGCCTCATAAAATCAATTTGTTTAGTTTCCTTCTCTTGAGAGGAGGGCAGTGAAGTTTTAAATCAGGGTATGGATGAATAACTCCTTTCACATAATGAAAAAGTCAGAGTAAGCTAAAACTGGCGATATTTAACACATTCTTATATTTGTATACACTGAGCAACTATAGCCCACTAAATGTACAAATAAAAACTAAGCATAAAATTCCTATTTTGTTTTATTTAACTGCATAAGCAGAATGTCTTTGTAATTTTAGTAATTACAAAAGAGCTAAATAGAATGGTTACAATTTTGGAATTAATTGAATGTGACAGATGATTATTTTCTGAAACTAGGCACCTCTGGAGAGACTAATGGGGCCACTGCCTAGTAAATGCAGTTTTTTTAGAGTGCTTGTTCTCCTAAGATGCAGGAAGGAGAATCTCATCCCCACATTTTCTCACCCAAGTGACTATAGGGAAGAGGGCATTTGGTATTCCTTTCATGCAATCAACATTCTCTGCTCCTTACTAGAACCAGTGAAGAACTATTAAGTATTACAATAAGAGCAAACCAGTACAACATAGATACTGTGATGGTTATTCTGGCTAGATCACTTACTATTGCTGCCACTGTTAAGCTTCTTAGCTGATACTAGCACCCGGTTTCTTCAGGAATCCTCCAGGCCATCGAGACGGCATCTCTAGTTTGGGACTGCTAAGATAGTGACATCCAGCCTCATGGACTGAGTGACTACTAGATTCTCATTTTTTCTGGTGTGAGACAGACATTATTGGACTACTCAGAACACATCATGTAAGCCAATCTATAGCATGTAAGCCAATCTAATACACACACACACACACACACACACACACACACACACACACAGACAGACACACACACACACACACACACACACACACATGTTTTTTGTTCTATTACTCCAGAGAATTCTTACTAAATCAGGTTCTGAAGATCACACAAGGCTAACATCTTCACCGACTAATTAAATCATATAATTAATGTTTAAGACCAATCCAATCATACTTTCTACCTTTAAGTTTAGGTAGGCACTATGTTACCAATCAGTTTTAGCATAAAAGCAGGTTCTAGATTCTAGAAAGCTCAACATCTGGAACTCTAAGAATCCCTTTTACATTTAAAAGCATTACTTTCTTCTGAAAATTATGAACTGAACTGATTTTTCTCTCTGTTGAATCCAAAGGAAACCGAGTCATATCCCTCAGTTTTTCCAGTTAACTGTAAAACTGATACCAGGAAAGAAAGGGGGCATTTTTGTACCTCTCAAGATCTCCTCTTTTATTATAGAGAGCTTGGTATCTGAATTACACTGAACACGTGGATGTCTATTCAGTTTGTAACTATTATGTCCATATGAAGGAAGTGATGCCATCTGAAACATGACCAAGTCATAGTGAAAATTTCCATTTTTAAAATATGGGGAATGACTTTGAGTTAATCTAGATCTTAACGTTCAGATGCTATATATGGAAACAAATGTAAGAGGAAGAATTTACATTTATTTTCCCACATATAGAGTAGACAGGAATATTTTCTGCATGTGTTATAGAATAGGAAGTGAAAGTGTTTTTGAGTTGCACTAAGGTAAGATGCTATAAAATGAACTGTGTTTCCTCAATTTTTTATGCTAAAAAAACTGTTTTTGCCCCATGCCTCTGTGAGACTACATTTGGAGTGAGGGCTTTTTTACAGGGATAATTAGTGTTAAGTGAGGTCATTACAGGTGGGATCTAAACATATAGACTCAATCTCCTCCTAGGAAAAGGAAGAGAGAGCCGAGATGATTATCACTGGAAACATGATGGGAAAGCTGGGTAAGGTTTTGTTGAGAAAGTGACAGTTTGCTGGAAAAAAAGAAATCATCACCAGAAGTCACATTTCCTAGGGCATTTATCACAGACTTCTAGCCTCTAAAACTCTGTAAGCTATCAGTTCTCTGCTACTATGTCAGTCCAAACTGATGAATACCGGTAGCAGTTTGATTTTCCTGCTTTATCTCAGATAAGTTCGTTCGCTATTCTGCACTCGACTGTCTACCTAATATCTTAACTATAATGTCAGTGTGAAAGAAGTGATTCCAGCTGACACTTTGCTAAGACATAGTGAAAACATTCCATTTTGCAGAGTATGGGGAACGATTTTGAGTTAATTCAGTTCTTAAAGGAGAAAACTTGGCATCGCGAAACCTCCCATCACCATTGGCTCTAATTAGTCTTTCCTTGACAAGCGAAGTAGACATGACTACTGCTGAATATTAAACCAAGATGGAATAAATGACTCTCTTCCTTGGACCTTATCTTTCTTACCATAGCTGGGATTCATTGCCTCAAAAGTCAGTGGAAATGTACTATAATTAAACACCACGGTTTTGTGGCTGATTGAAAAATATTTTTCTTCTGTTACCATGAAATATTCTATACCACAGCACAAAGGCCAAGGGAAAAAAGGGATGATTTCTGATTCCTGTAAAATAAAAAGGTGTACAATTATAGGATATCTTGAGAATCAATTATAATCATTATCCATATCATATCTGTTCCTCATGTCTCTGAATATGTCTTTTTAATTTTTTTTAATGTAGCAACATGAGTTTGATTCACTGTACAGGACAGAGCAATGTTGCTGAAATATACAAGCCACCGAAAATTCGGGACAGCCTCGTTTTCTTCAGCTTACATCTGCCTTCTGCTTTGCACTCTGCATTTGCAAAGTGAGTCAGCCTTATTAGCTAACCCTTGTGAAATGTGCATGAGGCAGACAGATTAGGCGCATTAGTGTGATACATTAGGAGTCCTTTGAGGTATGTCATCGCTCAAGCACAGGAGCCTTAATGATTGCTATCCAATTGCCTATCAGGTCTGAAGAACAAAGTCTTGTCTCAATTTCCTACCTTCTAAACTGTAGCAATATCAAGGGTAATATCATACTAATCATATGATCATTCATAGGAATCTAACGAGTGTTCTCCTTTAAAAATGGAAGCTCTCAAATGTGTTTTTCTTGAGTACTGAAAAATCTATCCATTGAGCAGGCATATTAGATATAATATATATTTCTTTGTCACTTCTCCATTTAAGATGGGATCATCGTAAAAGGCTGGGACATGAATTGTTGTGGAAAAGATCGATTAGTTTAAAAGCTTTTTCCTTTTAGCAGATCCGATAGTCATTATATTTCACCCTTTTGCGTGTGATTTTTCATAGAGCCATTTTAATCATTTATTCATTTGAAAAAAAATTCTCCCAAACTGGGGGGGTTTCTAAATCTAATTTTCAGTTCTGGCTTTTCCTGCTAATCACTAGGTTTGAACTTCTGGGAACTGTAAGCAACTTCCTCACCCTGGAATCTGTCTTCAGAAGTACACTTTTTCAAGGGTTCTTCGATTATCTTCCCAGGTCAAACTCAGTACTTCAGATATAATTCCTTATCATATCTGAGACATGCACCAGAGAGTGTTCACAAGATATCAAAGAAGGATATGTTTTGAACGCGAGGGGATAGGGAAAGGCTACTGGGCAAAGCCTAAATGGCACATGTTTAGGATGAATGACTCTCTTAGTTTCACTTTTTCTCCTTGTGTGTTATGCCTTTTGTTATTTCCTGACATGGCAAGTTTTTTAAAAAGCAGATATGAAGATAGATCACATGCAGGGTAATAGGCACATTATCCATTATCTTGTTTTGTAATAGAAATGAAAAGCTGGCAGGGAATAAAGTTAAAACTGTTTTTGATAAAATTAAATTCATGGATCTTAATCATTCAATTCTCTTGTCCCTAAATATGAGAAACCTAGCATATTGGAACAGTATTAAAAAGTGAGGACTGATGTTTGTAATCAGTGTTTACATGTTTCAGAGTATTTCTACATTAAGAATTTAATTTGACCCTTTTACTAAGTTTGAGAAGCCATTGTTATGAATTACCATTTCTACTTGAAACATAAATCAAGGTATAGAGGGGCTGGAACTTCTTATAAATGTTCATCTAATATAAATTCTGAATCTAGAACACTCCATTTCAGAGCAAGTACAGAGAATTCACCTTAAAACTTTCTCTTGCTGTTTTATATGGTGTTTCTGTTATAAAGCACATTTATGAGCATACCTTTGAGAATGTACATGACCCCTTGTTTCTTATGACTGGGAGAATACCAGCATCATCTTGACCAGCACATCCAAGATTACCCATTAGGACAGAACAGAATATCTACATTTTAAGAATTGGTGGTAATTTTTACTCTATTGTCTATTTACTGCATGTGTAGTTTCTAAATCAAAACAGTTAGAAGTGTTTCCTGAAATTATTGTATAAGAGCTAAATCTTACTTTTAATAGCACCAAAGAATAAGCATTTGAGTAGAAGTTCAGTACCTGTCCCTGTGTCTAGGAACTTTAGATATGCACCATTAGTGAGAGTTAATGCAGTGCTTGTCCACCTATCTAGAAAATTTAGATATATGCCAATAATGAGAGTTAATGCAGTATTTGTTCATATATACATGCACTTCAGATGCGTGCCATTAATGAGAGTTAATGGGTTTCTGAAAGGAAATATCCCATGACAAATTTCTGAGCCTGAAAATACTAGTGGGTTACCCATGGCCTCTATAACCAAATCAAGTCCTCTTGCCACTATACTCTTCTCAGGGTGGCTCTGCAGGTTCCTTCTCCTGCCTACTCATTAAAAAAAAACAAAAAAACAAAAAACTGTGATCTTATGCTAACCTGAACTTCCCCTTCTTCATGGCCACATAAAATGTCTTAAACCTCTGTGGTAGTATGAATGTAATTGGCCTCCATAATTTCATAAGGAGTGGCACTATTAGGAGATGTGGTGCTTGGAGCGCTTGTGGCCTTGTTGGAAGAAGTGTGTCACTCTGAGGGAGGACTTTGAGGTTTCTATGCTCAGGATACTGCCCAGTGCTACAGTTGACTTCCTGTTGCTTGAAAGGTGTAGCACTCTCAGATCCAGCACCACATCTGCCTGCATGCTGCCACCATGGTTCCCTTCATGACGATAACGAACTTGAACCTCTGAACCTGTAGTGGAGCCATCCCATTAAATGTTTTCTTTAGAAGAGTTGTTGTGGTCATGGTGACTCTTCACAGCAATAGAAAACCCTAACTAAGACACCCCCTATCATCTACCCAAGTCCCACCCACTCCTCAACACATGGATGTGAAACTTTGCCTTTACAAATATACACACACACTCTTGATATTAATTTGAAACATAAAGTCTTTGCCATTCTTGTATCATAGTTTTAAACATGTGTCAACTTTTCTCCTTTACTCTCCCCTCTTTGACCAAACACAGGGCATACTAACAGTCATTAAATGCCAAATATATTTCCTTGTTTGGAACATCACAGCAACTTATGGGTTGCCACAACTGTTATTTTTAGTTATATTTGGACTATACCAAGTTATTTTTAGACTATACCAAGGTCTGGAGTGGTTAGATTACTGGACAGTTTTGAAATCGGCAGATGGCAGGTTTTAGTTGGCACATTCTGGCTGGCCCTAGTTCTTGTGTCCTAGAAAAAGTAACTGGACACCAACATTTGGATAGTAGCAGAAGCAGGACATTATATTAAAAGAATTACACTTCCATGGGAGGAAGCCGGCTGGAGCAGAGAGAAAAAAAGATAATAACAAAGCTGTATGGATAATGAGGCTATCATTACCAATTATGAAAGCATTGGGTCCTTTGCATACAGTGATCTTTCACATGCATGCTCTGTAACATGGATCTTTGCACAAAATTTAAGGTTTCTATGCCTTATGAACATCTCCAGTCTTTACCTAAGGGTGTGCATGCCAGTATTCAGTGAGGCATAGGCCAGACTCTGGAGCATTTCTTAACCAGTTTCAAGCTTCCAGCCGTAGTCTTCACTGATAGGTTTTTCTTGTTAATTTTACAGGCTTGTAAAAGGCCACATAACCTCACACTCTTTGTCAGATAAAGACAAAAAGAAAATTGGAAACCAGACATTTATGAGCAGAGAGCCCAACTTTATATTAACACACAACCCAAAGAAAACTTATAATTGACAGTGGAAGTGACAAATTAAAACTATTTGTGTGCTAAAGGCAATAATAGAGTATTTATGACAGATTTCCAAAACAAACAAACAAAAAGAAATGTGGAAGTCATGTGAAATTCAAATGAACTCTGTGGTTAATTTTCTAACTTTTGACAAATGTACCATTTTTATTGTTATGGAAAATGCCAGAAATGCTGCAGAACTCAAACATTCAAAACCCAAGTATGTATTCGGAGCATTGGAGAACTCATCTTGATTACACTGGACCCAGCCAGCTAGTGCTCTGGAGAGAATCAGGACCTGGTCTGCAGTTTTGTACCACATTTGTAAGCTGTACTGCATTATTTTTAATCTTTTCCCTTATCAGTGGATTAAGAGTTTGATGATGAAGGTCTATGAGTAGTTTGTTTACAAAAGCAGAAAGGACAAGCCTAGAATGCTGTTTTGTTAACTCTGTTTCTAACCAAGGCTGGGTGCCAGTTCAGCTGATGCCAGAAGTAAGTGAGATTGTAAAAGTCAACATCACCTATAACTCAGAGCTACAAGTGTGGTAAGACACATTACCTCATTTAAATCCTCTTTATTATAAAAGACGTTGACACTGAGTAAGCTTGCGGTATAGTAAGTCTCACTATCCTGGAAGCTTCACTGTAAAGCTAATGTATTACAATGTTTCCATCAGTTAGTTCTATTCCCAATTACATTCTAGTTATATTTTCTCAGCCACAAAATTTTAAAGTAATATTTTATTACTTCTTTAAGAATTTCCTACAATATATCTTGTTGATATTCATCTCCTCCAAAATTCATTCCTAATCCCAAACTATCCCAAACTCAAGTTCATTCTCTCTTCCTGCCTTTTCTAAACCTAGCGGGTCTAATTTGAGTTCCTCAAATACTCTTAGGTGTGGGGCCCTCCTGAATAGTGGCAGACCTGCCAGGGGTCACACCCTTAAAGAATACTGTGTCTCCCTCTCATGGTGACTACCATTTGCCAATAGCTCCTCAGCTAGGGTTGGGACTTCCTGTCCACCTTCCCCCATCCATGCTTGGAGTTTGTCTGGCTTGAGCTTGCATAGTTCTCATGCATGCAATTGTAGTCACTATGAGTTCAAATGAGCAACTGCCTAGGTGTGTCCTGAAAACACTGTTTTCTTGTAGCCATCCTCCACCTCTGGCTCTTAATGTTCTTTCTGCCCCATCTTCACAATAATCCCTGCACCTTGAGGGGAATGGTATGATATAGGGCTAAACTCTTCTCTGTCTCTTACTCTGTGCACATTGACCAGCCCTGCATCTCTGTGATAAGTCATTTACTGCAGGAAGGAAGACACATCTCTGGTGAGGGTTGGGAGGTGCACTAATCTATGTTTATTACAATATGTCATTGACAATCATTTAATACTACTCCATTTGGCAAAATAATGGTGGTACATTCACTTCAAGTATCAACAGATGGGACTACATGAAAATAAAAATTCCTGTACAACAAAGGAAGCAATTGGCAGAGTGAGTAGACAGTCTACAAAATGAAAGAAAATCATTATCAGCTACCCTTCAGACAAGGGTCTAATATTCAGAATTTACAAAGAATTTCAGAAATTAGATACCAAAGAAATAAAATTGCCAATTAAATGGGCTAACGTACTGAACAGGCACTTGTTTATAAAAGAAACATAAATGGCCTTTGACTGTTTTTAAAAGTCTTCAGTATCCTTAGGCATCAGGGAAATACAATTTAAAACTTTTTTTAAGATTCCACCTCACCCTGGAAATAATGGCTACTGTCTAATTTGACAACAAATATTGGAAAGGATGTGGAGAGAGAGGAACCCTTGAAAAATATTTCTTAGACATTTGCATTGCTTCTTTTGAGAACTCCCTGTTTAGTTTCTTGCCCCAAGTTTTAACTGGGCTGTTTGCTTTCTGAGTGTTCTGGCTTTTTGTTTGTTTGTTCTGTGTATATTTTGGTATATGGTAATTATAACTTTGTTTGAGGGGTATAGATTGTTATGATACTTTTCCCATTCTGTTGGCTGCATCTTCACTTTAATGGTGGTGTCATTTCCTTGACAGAAGCTTTTAAAACTTTCATGCGGTCCCATTTGTCAGTTGTTGACCTTAATATCTGTACTACCAGGGTCCTGTTAGAAATTCCTTTCCTATGCCTATAATTTCAAGTGTCTTTCCTACTTTCTCCTGCATCAGACTCAGGGTATTAATTCTTAGATTGAGGTCCTTGATCCATTTAAATTTTATACTTAGTGAGAGATAGGAATCTAGTTTCATTCTCTTGTATGAATTTATCTAATTCTACTAGCACCATTTGTTTAAGATGCTATCTTTTTTTCTAGTGTGTAATTTTAGTCTCTTTGCCAAACATCAGATGGCTATAGGAGTATGGGTTTATTTCTGGATCCTTAATTCTGTTCTATTTATCAATGTATCTTTTTATTCAAGTGCTATAGTGTTTTTATTGCTATAGCTCTTATAGTGTAACTTGAAATCAGTGATGGTGGTACCTCCAATAGTTTTTTTATTGTTCATGATTGTTTTAGATATCTGGGTCTTTTGAATTTCCCTATGAAACTTAAGATAATCTTTCAAGCTTTATGAAGAATTGTGTTAGAATTTTGATGGAGGTTGCATTGAATATACATTCTACTTTTGGTAAGATGGCATTTCACAATCTATCAGCAAGAGGGATGTTCAATCTTCACATTTCTTCTATTTATTATTTTAGTTTTTATTATAAGACCCTTTCACCTTGGTAAATAGATTTACTGCAAGGTATTTATGTGAATGAATTGTTTCTCCAGTTTTTTCTTTAATATGTTTGTCATTCATATATAGGTAGGCTGCAAACTGTGTGTGTGCGTGTGTGTGTGTGTGTGTGTGTGTGTGTGTGTGTGTGTGTGTGTGTGTGTGTTGGTATCTGTCTATCAATCTGTGTGTATGTCTATGTCTGTGTGTTATAATAATTTTCTAGTGGAATCTTTAGTGACATTTATATATAAAATAATATTATCTTTAAATAATAATATGTTGGCTTCTTTTATCATTTGTATCTCTTTTATCTCCACTTGTCTTATTGTTCTAGATAATACTTCAAACACTGCAATGTAAAAGAATAGAGAGTGGATGCCCATGTCTTGGTGCTGATTTTATTGGAAATGATTTTTGTTTCTCTCTGTTTAACATGATGCTATCAGTGGAATTGTTGTTTATCATCTTTATTATGTTAAGATATAGCCCCTGTATCTCTACAATCGTCATGACTTACCAGAAGGGGATGATGACTTGTGTCATAGGTCTTTTCTGCATCTCATGAGATAATCATGAAATTACTGTCCTTTATTCTATTTGTCTGGTAGAAAACATTTATTTATTTACAGATTTTGTACCATCACTATCTCTGTGATGAAGCTGACTTGATCGTGGTAGATAATCTTTTTGATAGGCTTTTGAATTCAGTCTGCAATTATTTTTACTGAGAGTTTTGTGTCTGTATTCATCAAAGAGACTGATCTATACTTCTCTTGTTGGAATTTTGTCTGTTTTTGGTATCAGTGTAATACTGGTTTCATAAAAACAATTTGTTTCATTTTCAGTTTTACATAATATTTTGAGCAGTATTGGTGTTAATTCTTCTTTGAATGTGTGTAGAATTTTGAACTCTATCCACCTGGCCCTGGGATTTTGTTAGGAGGTTTTTAATTACTGTTTCTATGTCATTGATTTGTATGGATATATGAAAATAATTTAATTTGTTTTAATTTTGATATATCATGTGTATGTATATGTTTATCCATTTCTTTTAGATTTTACAGTTTAGTAGAATGTAGACTTTTAAAGGTTTCTCAATATTTGTTATAATGGTTACCTTTTTATCTCTGATGTTTTTTAATGTAGATTCTTTCCTTTCTTTCTCTCCCATTCAATTGCTAAGATTTTTTGATCTTTTCAAAAAACCAATTCTTCCTTTCATTGCTTCTTTGTATTAAATTTTGGTCAGTTCTGACTTATTAATTACAGCCCTGGTTTTGATTATCTTTTCCAATCTACTCTTTTTAGATTCTGTTTGTTCTAATTAGTCTCTGGCATCCAGATACATGATTAAGACACATGAGATCTGTCAAAGTTTTTATTTGTTTGTTTGTTTTTGTTTAATGGAAATGGTTAGGGTCATAGGTTTTCTTCTTAGGACTATCTTCATTGTGTCTTGTAGATTTT
The DNA here is from genome assembly GCF_949786415.1 of Peromyscus eremicus. NCBI lineage: Eukaryota > Metazoa > Chordata > Mammalia > Rodentia > Cricetidae > Peromyscus > Peromyscus eremicus. The sequence continues at coordinate 22,481,376 of NC_081419.1, read as the reverse complement.
GGTATGTTGAGTTTAAATTTTCAGTCAAGTCTGCAAGGTGTCCCACCATAGGTAGTAGTCTCTAAAAAGCTAGCTCATGCACCAGGGATGGATTCTGATCCTATTGCCAGGGGGCGCCTTAAGCAGATCAAGCTGTACAACTGTCTTGCTTATGCAGAGGGCCTAGTCCAGTCCTGTGGAGGCTCCACAGGTGTTGGTCTAAATTTTGTGAGTTCCCACTAGCTTGGTTTAGTTATCTCTTTGTTTTCCCCATCATTATCTTGATGCCCCTTGCTCATAGAATCCCTCTTCTCTCTGGACTCCAAATCCTCTGTGTTTTTAGTCTGTTTTGCTTTATTGGTGGAATTGATTCACTTGATGTTGAGAATTGTTATTGGACAATGTTTATTAGTTTCTATTGCTTCCCTCACACTACTCCACACTGTGGTGTGTGTGTGTGTGTGTGTGTGTGTGTGTGTGTGTGTGTGTGTGTGTGTTGTGTGGTGTCATTAGTGTCATTTTCTTAGACCTCTTTTCATTAACTGTTAACTGTTCTGGAATTGTATATTTCTTTTGCCTTCTAGGTGTGCTTAATATACTTTTCAGACTGAAATAGTCCCTCTAGTACTATCTGTAGAGGTGACTAAATGGATATAAATTCCTTATATTTGTGGTTATAATGGGAAGTTTTGTTTTTCTCCATCAATTTTGATTCATAGTTCTGTGGGGCATATTGGGAGTTTGGCTTTTGTGTTCTTTCAGAATTTGTATAACATTAATCTTGGCACTTTAGACTTTCCAAATGTCCACTGAAAAGTCAAGAGTTATTCTGAAGGGCTTGCCTTTATTGGTCACTTTAAGTCAGTGTTTATTATTATGTGTTGAGGGGAGTTTCTCCTCTGGTCTTGTCTATTTTGTGTTCTGTATTCCTCTTGTTCCTCTTGTTCCTTGATAGGCATCTTTTTCCCCACTGGTTTTGGAAATTTTCTTCTATGATTCTTTTGAAAATTGTTTCTGTGTATTTGACCTGTGGTTCTTCCTCTTCTATACCTATGATTTACAGATTTTTCTCTTTCCATAATGTCTCAGAGATTTTGTGTGGTCAGTTCCTGGATGTTTTTAGATTTAAGATTTCCTTTGATTGGGTGAACCAGTTCTTCTACTTTATCTTTTCGACCTGGTAGTCTCTCTTTGACTTGATTCAATCTGCTGGTGAGGCTTTCCTCTGAGTTTTTGGAATGACTTCCTGAGATTTAGTTCCAAGATTCATTTCCTTTTGATTCTTCATCAGATATTCCATCTCTGTATTAAATTATATTTAATAGACTGAATTATTTTCATTATTTCATTCAACCATTCATGTTTTCATGATCTTCATTCAATAATTTAGTCAAATCATTTTTTAATACTTTCAGCATTATTTATAATTGCTATTTTGAAATAATAATTGTCTTGTGGATTTTCCCAGAGAACATTGCACTAAGGTGCTTAGTTTTTGGAAAAAAGATATTCTCTATTTTTGTACATGTTTGTGTTCTTGAGATGGGACCTTGACATCTGGAGTTAGGACTTTGATAGTGTTTTTTGATACGGATATCTTCTCTGACCTTGTTAAGTGAGTATTTGAATCTTTGTTTGCTTTCACCCTAATCAGTCAGGTTGTGATGCTTGGGGTTCAGTACTGGAATAAGCCTATGAGGATGTGTAAATGGGATGTCAGAAGTCATCTTATATAGGTAGGTACAGTTCTTAGCCAAAGACCAAACCTTCTATAGGTTTAGAAGGTTCTCAGTGTCAATATTTATAAGTTGGTGGAGAACTCACCAGATTCTATAAGTGGTCTTTAGAATCCTGGAGCTGAGGTCAGAGTAGGGGTGGAGTGAGCTATGATTTACAGGGAAAGAGTTGAGAATGTCACATTGTCCTCAGGAAGAGGTAGCTATAATAGAGGCCAGGGTGGAGGTCCTTATCCAAGGTTTGGTTTCAGGATTCCATGTGATCCTGGTGCATCCTGATATGAAGGTAGTGAATTGGTTCTGGTCATCACCACCTGGGTGAGATCAGAGTCTTAGCATGCCATTCAGACTGTGGACAATCTTATAGGTAGGGTAGCTGTTGGGCAAGCAGGCTGACTGGTTCTGGGGTTCCTACTCAGTTTGGTTTCCATCACAGAATATCATACTGTCCCAGGGGACAGGGTGGGTAGGGTGAATTTGGGCAGGTGGACCGACTCTGGAGTCCCTGTATGACGTTATGGTCACAGGATTTCATTTTGTCTCAGGTAGTGTGGTAGGTGGTGGTTTATGTGTCAGGCAAGTACTGGCTGTAGAGGACATTATCTGACATTCTAAGTAGCATGGCTACATTATGCCTCCGACACACACTTTCCTACTCTGCTGTGCTTGAAACTTTATCATGATTTGTCTCATTGTTTATGTTCCTGGGATGAGAGAGACTAGATGATGCAGAAAAGAGAATTCTGTAGTTTTGCTTCCTGTAACTTTGCCAGTCTCTATGCATTTTTTATTTTATTTCTCTATTTTTTTTTTGCCCTAGGATCTCTCATATAATCAAAGTAAATATTAATTCATTTGACTTAACTTGAATGGGAGAGTGGTAATTTGGACATGTTCATGAGTTGTAGTACATGAGATGTAATATATCCAGTTATACTCTGCTTTATTTTGTTTTGAATGTGTGGTAAGAGGACTAGTGAAATGTACAGATTTTATTGGTGACCATTAAGTAAAAGATCTAAGTGATATTATCACCAAACTATAGCATGGAGCTGTTATAAAACCTGGCCATGGGATGGTAGCCTCAAATATTGTAGAGGACAGAATCCGGTACTACAATTATCCTAAAAACGTAGTTTGCTATATTTTAGGACTTGCTGTTGTATTTTTGTTTCCTTGGAATTTGGAGTGACTTTGTATTAGTAATGAAACTCATGGTCTTGGTCATATTAAGCAAATGCCCTATTCATGAGCTTCACCTCAGTACAATAAGGTAAAAGAACGGTGGAATAATTCTAAATATGAAACAATAACCTGCTGCTTTGAATTTTGTTTTATTTTGTTTTCCTTGATTCAAGATTCTCTGGATTGTAATTTAAAGGCTTTTCAAAAGCATATTGTATTTTTATTCATATAACACAGAAATTTATGAAAACTATAACTGAAACAATGAAAATAAGCTCATGTCAGTTTTTTAGTTGTCAAAATTTCCATGAAAATCTTATAAACATACCAAATAAAACATGTGGGCATAAGGGCATGTGGCTATAAGGGTATAAAGTTCTTACCACCCCAAACTGCAGGCCCCAGCCCCTGCATGCTCATCCAGAGGCGGTAGGTACAGAAAACAGAAAGGGATGCTGACAGACTCCTCCCTCTCTTGTAAGGTTTTATTTCTCCTAGAGATGGAAGGTGGTTTTAAAACTCAAACCCTCGAATTTGTGTGCCTGATCTTATCTTTAAAAATAGCAAATCAGGGTGGCTAAGCTAGAGTTCTTTGCCCTTGACATCTCAAAATTCTTCTGCAGCTTCTGAGTTAATGGGTTTTGCTTTGGCATCTAGAAGTCCTGATTTCTAACACTTGTATCCACAGGAAGAGAGTGACAGCACATTTACATCATCAGCTGGGGGAGATTTCTCCACCCATGCCTTGAGAATGGGAATAGATGTACAAATCTATACAATTGTGTCTCCGTTGCCATCTATCTTGTCAAAATGAAAATCGACATGGGAATTAAGTCAAATGTGCTTCAGCAGATTACAGAGAAATCATGTATATTTTTTCTCTTGAGTCACACAGAGAAGCTATCACTTCCTGCTGTGCTAATTTGTCTTGGGTGAGTGGTTCTGAAGGTGAAACCTTGAAGGTCCTCTGCATGAGAAGCTAGCATTGCCAAACTGATACAAACAGCCAAAGGACAATGTGCTGACAAGATAATAGATTGTAGGGAAAGAGTGTGCAGCTCTTTAAAGTTCACATTCTAAATGTTCTTTCCAATGGTATATAGTGTTCCCTTTAATACCCATAACGTAAACAGAGAAGCTAAAGCTGAAGAAATGTCTCAGTACATAAGAGTGCCTACTATTCTAAGCAAGAGGACCTAATTCTGATTGCCAGCACCCATGTAAAAGCTGAGCATGGCAATGTGTGCCTGGAACCTCTGCACTGGGAACATGGAGACAGGTGGGTCCCAGAACATTGGCCAGCCTGTTTAACAGGGCAGACGTCTGCTTTGTTGATAGATTTTGTTTCAAAGACATAAGGTGAAGAGTGATAGAGGAAGACTTCTGATGTCCTCGTCTGGCTTCTACATGTGAACTCAGATGCATGCAACACAAAAAGGCGTCAAGAGGGAGAGAGAGACTGTCAAGTTGCATATAGATCTCTTCTGGGAAAACCATCCATCCAGGAAATTGTTCAGTTGTTTCCAGTTTTCTGATTCTGTCATTTTTCTTTCCCTTTTATCTCAAATCATCCTTTGGTATTTCCTGTGTGTGTGTGTATGTGTGTGTGTGTGTGTGTGTGTGTGTGTGTGTGTGTGTGTGTGTATAACACAAGGCATCCTAGTAAAAGAAAAGAAAGAGGTGCTGATGGGTAAAACTTGAACCATAGTGGGTGGTGGTGGTGTACTCCTTTAATTCCAGCGCTAAGGAGGCAGAGGCAGACAGATTTCTGTGAGTTCAAGGCCATCCTTGTCTACATCGTGAGTCCCAGGACAGAAAGGGCTAAACAGAGACACCCTATCTCAGAAACAAACAAAACAAAACAAAACCCCAACAAACAAAAACAAAAACAAAAACATGAAAAAAACCTTGAATAATTTAAGAAATAAACTTTGAGCAGTGTCAAAAACCAAGTGTGAGTGGTGTCTCAACTATTCTCATCTCTCATCACATTGCCTACATGTTTGCTTTTTCTATAACCCTGAATAGTCTCTGTAGCACATGCTTACAACCAGGAAAATTTTCTTAATTTTGCACACATTTTATTCTTTTTCAAGGAAGTTGCACCTTTCCCTCCTTTTTAACTTCAGATGTAGATTTTTATTTTAATAGAGAAAGTATTTATGTAATTAAAGGAAAGGGCAGGCAGTTCTCAATCATGTTTGCTTCAAAAGATCACTTTTTGAAATCTGTGAAGGTGCCTTATACTGGAGGAGTCTCCCTGTCTCTGCCCTTGAGATTTGCCAGAAAATCAGGTTGTCTAGGAAAAATCTCATTACTGCAGCACTTACTATCCAAGCAACTGTTAGCAGAGAGAAGGCAAGGAGAAAAGTAACCCAGGTGACTCTGCAAATTGACACAGATTAACTGTTCTTTGTCCAGAATCCAGGAGGAATACCCAGGCAGTGCAGAAAGCTGTTTCACACAGTACTGAGAAGAGGATTAAGCAACGATACACAGGCATACAAGTATCCCAGCAAGGGCTGCACAAGGGGGACAGGTGTGAATAAACTGAATGTGGTCACATACTACATTCCAAGGAGTGCTTTCGTTCATGGTTGGTTCTGCACATCTGTGGAGCTGACAATTTATTTAATAGAGAACTCCGTTAAACTAGTTTATTGCAAAGAGCAAAACACTATGAGATTGTGGAACCATGTTCCTAACCATGGGTTTATCTTTTCTTCTTGTATTCAGTCGAGGACACTAATTGAATTCATCTACAAAGCAATGGATTTTATTATGGACCTAGTTGGTTTCTTTCCAGGAATCAATTCCCATTTTAAAAGAAGGCTTAACATGCTTGGGCTTTAGCCAGATTTTTCTGAGAGCAGAATTATTAAAAAGGTTGCTAATTCCATGGTGAATATTTTCTCCTCCACTCTGTATTCCATCCCCAAAGAAACAATATGAAACATACTTCCTCATTCCATACACCTGAACAAGTTATTTAAACACATTGTCTTAGTTAGTGTTTTTTAATTTCTGTGAAGAGACAACATGGCCATGGAAACTCTTATAAAGAAAACATTCAATTTGGTAGCTAGCTTACAGTTTCAGAGGTTCAATCCATTATCATTATGTTGAGGACCATGGCAGTGTGCAGGCATATGTGGTGCTGGAGATTAGAATCCTTACATCTTGATAGACAGGCAACAGGAAGTCAACTGAGACACTTGGAAGTATCCTGAGCATAGGAAACCTCTAATCCCACTCTCACATTGACACACTTCCTGCAACAAGGTCATAACCACGCCAACAAAGCCACACCTCCCAATAGTGCCACTCCCTTTGGGGGCCATTTTCTTTCAAACCCCCACATTCAATCCCTGGACCCTAAAGTCTTGTAGCCATATCATTAAGCAAAAATGCATTCAGTCCAACTTCAAAAGTCCCCAAAGTCTATAACAGTCTCAAACTTATTGCAAAGTCCAAAGTCTCTTCTGAGACTCTTGGCCATCTTTTAACTGTAATCTCAGGCTAAATTCAAAATTTAAATGAAGATTACATACTTCCAACATATAATGGCACAGGGTATACATTACCATTCCAAAGCATAGGGAAGGGAACATAGTGAGGAAATACTGGACCAAACAAGAGGAAAAGCCATGTGTACAAACTCCAAACTCTTTATCTCCACATTTGATGTCGAAATGCTCTTCACCTTCATTGATTTCAGCACACTTCTTTGTTTTAGGCTGGTTACACTTCCTTTAAGCAGCTCTCCTTGGCAGATACCCCATGACTCTGGCATCTCTAATATCTTGGGATCTCCAAGGCAATCCAGCCTTCAACTTCACTGCTTCATGCTATAGCCTTTCTACTAAGCCTCTATTCAGGGACACCCCTGACACATGCCTGGCCTTAGTTGCTTTCTTTAGGCATGGAGACAAATTCTATAACCCATTTCTTCTATTCTTAACTGTGAAGCCAGAACCACTTGGCTGAAGCTGCCAAGTCCTGCTGCTTACTGGGGCTGGAACATGGTCCTCTGGTTCAGTTACATCTTCACTAGCTTTCCGTCCTTCACTGCCTAAGCTTGGCTGTCCTGAAACTTGCTCTGTAGATCACATTGACCACAAACTCAGAGATCTGAAAGCCACTGCCTTCTGAGTTCTGTGATTGAAGGTGTGCCCCACCACACCCAGCCTTCAGCTTTTCTTTAAGTTCTTTTTACAAATTGTAAACTTAGCTGGTTGGGATCTTGCCTTGAGGTCATCACTCCTTTATTCCTTTATTTCTTTTTTCTTTCTTTTTCTTTTTAAGATTTATTTATTTATCATGTATACAGTGTTCTGTCTGCACATATCCCTGCAGGCCAGAAGAGGGCAACAGATCTCATTACAGATGGTTGTAAGCCACCATGTGGTTGCTGGGAATTGAACTCAGGACCTTTGGAAGAGCAAGCAGTGCTCTTAATCTCTGAGACATCTCTCCAGCCCCCTTAAACCGTGTATCTTTTTGATCACAGAATTTAGCTCTATTCTGCTTTCTAGTGCTCTCTTTCTGCTTGAAATTTTCATTTTGTAGTTTACCCTGCTCAGTTTGCTCCTTGTTACTATAAAACTTCATTAGAGTTACCTCTAAAAACCACATGACAGAGTCTATACCAAGCTGTTTTGAGATTTCCTCTGCCAATGGAATAAACATAAATTCTTCACTTTAGTCTAGGTAGACTCTTTGGACAAGGGTGAAAAGCAGCCACTTCCTTCACTAAAATGTCACAAGAATGATCTCTAGGCAGCATAGTAGAATTCTTCTCCTCTGAAATCTCTTGAGTGAGTCCCCCATGGTTCATCCAATCACACTCAGCACCTTCCCCTCTCCTACTAGTATGGCCTATGAAGCAACAGTTAAAATGTTCAACTGATTTTCTAATCCATAGTCCCAAAGTTAATATTACCCTAAAAAAAAAAAAGTCAGGCCTATCACAGCAATACCCAACTCCGGGTACCAACTTCTGTCCTAGGTTTTTTGTTTGTTTGTTTGTTTGTTTGTTTGTTTGTTTTTTAATTTATTCCTGTGAAGAGACACATGACCTTGGCAACTTTTATCAATAAAACACTTAATTTGGTGGTGGCGTCATGGCACAGAGCTTGGCAGCATACAGGCAGATTCTGTGCTGGAGCTGAGAGTCCTTACATCTTGATAGGTAGGCAACAAGAAGTCGATTGAGACACTGGGCACTATCCTGAGCAAAGAAAACCTCTAAGCCTACCCACACAGTTACACAGTTACTCCAAAAGGTCATACCCACTCCAAAAAAGGCACACCTCCCAGTAGTGCCACTCGCTTTGGGGCCATTTTTTTTCCAAATCACCAAACACATGATTTTAAATCTTATGATTTTAAAACAGATTAGAGGGTCATTGTTTTATTTTTATATACAAACAATATTGTTACTAAAACAATATTTATCAATGGAAAGATAGGAGTGAATACTTCTGGAATGATGCCTCACTTAGCTAAATTAAATTTAAGTAAATCACTGAGTCACTTTGCAATTTTAATTGCACTTAGTCATACTTGAATGTTTTATTTCCAATGATAGGTTAATGTGTATATTTGTGATGCCATCCCAGAAAACTTTGAACATTGGACGGAGTGTTAAAAGTGAGCTAGTATTTTTCCTTTTAAGACTCCAGTCCTTTTGAATAACTAATACATATGCCAACAGAAAAATACAGATGGAACTTAGAAGTGATATCAGACTTTATATTAGCCTATGAGTTGGCTGAAACTTGCTCATCAGTGTTAGGTTCCACAGCTATAAAAATTTACAAAGAGATTAACCTTTTTTATAGTAGAATATTAAAATCTTGACATAAAAATTCAAGCATGTATAGAAACTTTTCCTGACATTTATATTTATATTTCATTTACTATTGAGATTTCTGTCTTTAAATAGTATTCAATAAACCTATGCAGTCAACTTAGGAGGTTAGGATGTCTTTTGTGATCTCTGTCTGTAGAAAAATCCACAGCAGATTTGCTTCCTAAAATACATACTGCTGAACAAGAGATCAGGAAATCAAGGTGGCTTCAAATTAGAAATATTATGACTACCTTGGAAGAAATAATATATAATTGCCACATTCAAGATTAGGAAATAAAAGAACTGAAAAATTCACCATACTCAATGATACTTAACAGCATGGGGGGCAGATAAGAAGCCCCAGAGGACAGCTTGATTGAACTAGGAAAGAGGAAAATAACTTCATGGACTGCTGGTGTGTTAGAGTTCCAAACTGGAATATGTTTGAACAATAGACAGAAAAAAATAGGTGATCTGTTATGCAACATACATTCTCAGTGTGCTTACAACTGAGGTGTTGGCCAGGAAACCCACATCTCAGTGCTACACTGAGGAAAATCTGATACAGGATCAGCTATCATAGTACTGATCTAACTCTCTTCAAAATATTTGATTTTTGATTCATGCATATTGAACATGTTAGAAATAAAATACCCTTCTGAGTGTGTGGAATATGACCTAGGCCATGGCTTTAAATGCCACCTTCTGCATAAAATTTTACATAACTCTTTTGTGTCTTGACCATACAAACGAGGTTACCAATTGGATAACTCTTCACTGGGGAAGCCCATGTCTCCCACTCTCAGCATTCCCAGTCCTCTACAGTTCTTTTTATAGGATGAAGTCACCATGAGCTTTCTCCCTTCCATGTTAACATTTCCATTTGCATTATCTTTGTTCAGTTTATGCTTTAGCAACCATGTTGATGAGACTTAATGGATTTAGCCTCTCTAATGTTTCTAGGAGACACAAGCTCATAGCAAACTTCTTGTTTATCTGGCTTATACAGTCTTTGTGTCCCTCTTCTGAAATGATCTCTGAGCCTTAGGCACAGAAATTTTGCTGTAGATGTATCAGTTGGTGTTGGATAACACATTACCTTAGTAGCCCCAGACAGTTGACTAGGTTTCCAACACCGTGTATGGTTTCCTTTTTTGCTGAGCAGACCTTAAGACTTATTAAAGAGCTGTTGTTTACCGCCAAATGATACCATATAGTCAGCCTTGAAATCATATACATACAGGTAACATTATACCAACTGAGGTTTCATTTGAGTGTTGTGTGTGTGTGTGTGTGTGTGTGTGTGTGTGTGTGTGTGTAAGAACAACTAAAGAAAAGGAGGCCATGACAGAGAGAGCAAATTCAGGGTGCCTAGAAGGTGTTGGAGGTAAGAATAGGAAGAGGGGAAATGATGTTATAAATACATTATAATTTCAAAAAATAAAAAAAAGAACGAGTAAAGTATGCTGACCATCTGCAGACTCTGCTCATTCACTTTGAAATTGTCACTTGAATTTGAAATTAACTTGTTTTTCCTTGTGTGCTAGATAGTTTTAGTCAACAAAATCTAGAGTCACCTGAGAAGATGGAACATCAATTGACGATTTATCTTCAAAAGATTGTCCTGTAGGAAAGTCTGTGGGACGTTTTATTGATTAATGATTGATGTGGGAGGGCCTATTGATGTGGGTGGTGCCACCACTGGACTGCTGATCATTCTGGGTTGTATGAACAAGCAGACTGAGCAAGCCATCAGGACCAAGCCAGGAAGCAGTATTTCTTCATGGTTTCTGCTTCAGTTCTTGCTTGTCACTGGGACCCTGTCGCTGGACAATGGACTGTAACCCATAGCAAATAAATCCCTTCTTCCCCCTAAGTTCATTTGCTCCCATTTTATCATGACAACAGAACTCTAAGGCATGCTATCTTTACTTCAAGTATCAAGGCCTTTAAGCTTTCTGAGGAAAGCACATGGTGAGAAAAAAATTTTATAGGGGCTGCAGAGATGGTCCAATGATTAAGAGTGAGAACTGCTCTTACAGAGGACAGAGATGCATTTCCTAGCACCTACACAGTGGATCATAACTATATACAATTCCAGTTTTAAGGGATCTGATCCATTCTCTTGGCCTTCTTATATATCTCTATATATGCAGTTCATGTAAGTCCACCCCACATACTCATAAACACTGAATATTTTAAGAAGAAATATACTTTATACTACTGCTTAAATTACACATAACTTTTATAAACATTTATAAAATATTTTTATGCTCATTACCAACCTTCACAATAATATATCTGGGGCTTTTCTGCACATTAAGTGTTACCATGATAGCCTTCTGTTCCTGCAATCTGCCCTACACTCAGCACTTGTCCTATAACATAAGGGTGTAGTTCCCTAATGATTATAAATATAAATAGCAGAGAGTGTGTTAAACAGTAATATCATGGTACTTCACCACATCCCCTTTCTGAACTTAATTAGAGTTAAGGACTTAGAAACTTGCTTTCAACAAATAATGTCGACACAAGGAAATCTCTGGCCATGCTAAGAGTTACCAGCATTAAAGACAGAGGGCTGAGCTATCCTGTGACTTATCTACCTCCACTAGTTTCCCTGTGTATGATTTATTAATTCATCTAACATGTCAAAACTGTAGGAGAAAAATATAAAATAATATTTCTAGTGTTATTCCAAATATGTTCAAGTTTATTAATCCCTCCCTTCTTCTTCTCCTCTGTATTTATCTCACTCCTTTCTCCCCAGTTAAACCTCTTCCCCCCATCTGTTAAAGGGAAGGAGGAATGGCATAATTACATTTTAGTTAAAGAAAAGGAATTTAAAATGTATGAGTTAACCTAGAGTATAGGTGTAAAATTATTAGGACACCATTGAAAGAAATGCAAAGTTTTGAGATATATATATATATATATATATATATATATATATATATATATATTAAGAAAATGTCTCATGTAACCCAGGCTTGTCTGAAATCTCTAACTTTCCTACCTTCACCTCCCCAAATGCTGGGATTTCTGGCATGTACCATGACACACCTTGTTTATGTGGTATTGAGAATTGAACATTCACATTGTAGCTGAGTACCCTATCAACCAAACTACATTCCCTACATTCCCAGCCCAATATAAGAATTTTTATTAACAAAGTTTATACTAGAGTTAGTGTAAGAAGCGAACTTGGTCACACAAAGCTGTAGGAGCCAATAGAGATATGTGTGCAAAATCTGAAACTGCATGTTTTTCTGCCTGAAAATCAATCTGTTGTAATGCATGGCAAGATATACAGGGAATTGACCTGAAAAGTAGGATTGTAGCAATTCAGGTAAGGGATGGAGAGTTAATACTCTAATGAACAGGTCCAATAGCTACTGTTAGTGTTCAAAGTACAACAAACAAGAGGACGCATAATTTCTCATAGTTTAATAAGGAAGACAGACAAGCAGATGGTGCCCTGATGCACTGCAACACATCCTGTTTTAATAGTACTTACAAGGGACTGGAAAAGACAGAGCTTCACTCAGAAACACTGTGGTCTACAGGGTCACTCTGTATTAGAATGAGAACTCCTGGGACTTGCAGTGACTGTTTGACCTCCATATCAAAGTGACTGAGGAGTAAGCTAAACTAGTCTCCTCTCTCTCTCTCTCTCTCTCTCTCTCTCTCTCTCTCTCTCTCTCTCTCTCTCTCTCTCTCTCTCTCTCTGTCTCCTTCCTTCTTTCCTTAATTTCTTTGCATTGTATGTTTGGAGGTTTGAACCTAGAGACTCTTGCATGCAGAAACTCTGTACCATTGAATTGTTTCCCCAACCCTGTAGAATGTAATGCCCTTTAATATTGCAATAGATTAGAAACAATGAAAGCAAAAATTTCTGGATCTAACTGCTGATTTTCAAAAGCAATAAGCTACAACGTTTTCTCTCAATTTGATATAATCTTACATAGTCTCTGTGTAACAGTGTCACTTTTCAGGAAATCCTAAGGACCTTCTCTAAGGCAATGTGGAGATTGATGACTCTCCTCTCTCTCTGACATTGCTGTTCAAATACATAGAGGTCACAGAGACATCTGCTCCACATTTCAGCAATGAGTATTAAAAACTTCAATGGACTGAAGTTCCGTAATTTTAGATCTTGGCACATACAAAGAAAATCCTCCTTTCACATATTACTTCCTCTAACAGCTTCATTTTAGTTTCTCTGTAAATTTTCCTCTTATTATTTATTGCTTCGTTTGTTCCTTTTAGCAGCCTTCCCAGCCTCCCTGTTTACTCTTTTTATATACAGCTTGACTCAGGATCAAATGCAGTGGAGGGTCCCATTAAATGCTGGACAGCCAGTTCTGAGAAACTCTACCTTCACACCAGTTACACAAGAGAAATACATAACATAATTTTTACGGTTGACTGCTTCGAGATAATTTAGCACACCAGAAGCATAATTCATTCAAGGAAAAAAAATCTCTTTAGCTGAGTTATTACCTGGGTGAAGCTCTGCTTCTGGAAATAAAGTTTGAAAGTGTCTGCGTACATCAGAGTACAAATGGATTTGGGTCATCAATAAACGTGACTAAGTTCAGAATCAGAGTGTTAAGGGATTTCCCTGTAGCAAGTAATAACAGCCGTCATTGTGCCCATGCCTCTAATGTGACAGGCTCCGTGCCCTACACTTTACATAGGCTACTTCGTTATACCCCTGGCAGCCACAGCATGTGAATATTATCATTCCCATTTAGAAATGAGAAAGAAGAGGATCGGAGGGTTAAAGTACAGTCATGAGGTCACACTGCTAATAAAGGTTGAAACCAAGTCTGTTAAATGCCACAGTTAAGGGTTGTCCTTTTGCTTCTTGTGAAATTTTGACTTCTTATCCCACAGGGTTTATTCACAGTTGAGTGTCTGTAAATCATGCTGATGTTGTTCTGCCCCTAGTTTGTCAATGCAAGCAGAATACTAAAAGGACTGCAAGAGGTCATGAGAAACAAAACAAAACAACCCAAAGGTCCCAGTCTCAGAAACACCCCACCCTGAGTGTTTCAACAGAGCAGTGTTGATGAAGAAAGCAGGAGCAAGAGCTGACTCAGCTGCAATACCCAAACACATGTGAAGACCTGGCACTTGCCAAATTGTGTGTTTGCAGTATCTAATTGTGTTACAATACAGAGTGTAAAATGTTAAGTGAAACACTTGTTTACTTATCTATATACAGACAGAGCTTTGAGTTCCTACATCAGACACACACACACACACACACACACACACACACACACACACACACACATGAACACACACATACCATAGTTTTAAAGACTGAATCAAATTCACGAGTACTGTGTGTGAACTTGTGGTGAACTTTGTGTGTGTGGTTAAGTATATGTTTGAGTGCACATAGAGATGGGAGGTCAACACTGAATGTCTTCTTCCATTGCTCTCTATCTCATAGGTTTAGGCAAACTGTAGCCAAACACAGAACTTTTGAAGTGGCTATCCTGGAGAGACAGTGAGGTCCAGGAACTTGCCTGTCTATTACACCCTCCTACCCATCTGCTGCCCCGAAGCCCTGATGCCCTGTACACTGTCATTACAGACACACGAGACCACATCGGCCCTTTAAAGATGTGTACTGGGGATCTGAACTCAGGGTCTCCTGAATGCACGATAGGCTCTTTCCTGAATGAACCGTCTCCATAGCCCATTTTAAAGAAATTCATCTAGAAGATAAATGAGAAATCCAAAACCTGTACATGGACTATGAACTATTCCTTTCTTCATTGGCGCCAGGATTGTTGAATTCCTCCTGTCAATCATTAGTTAATAGGTTCCACCTATATCAGGACACTGCTCCAAGAAATTAGCTCTGATTCCTCTACTTTATTAGTCCATTTCAGACTGTACAAAACAGAAAGAAAGGGAAAGAAGACCAGGTATCAAAGAGTGAATCATGGAAATTCGAAGATTCCAAGACCTTTGGTTTTGATCCCCATTATTTTCTTCTGCTTCTGTTATTTTGCAGATGCTGAGAATACCTGCCAAGAAGAGAGTGTAGTCATTAAATGCCCTCACCCAAGTCACTAGTATGACAACATAAAAGTTAAGATATTCTTGTTTCTTAATTCAAATTTTTATAATAGGAACAATTTCATCATTTTTGTTCAAATCTCCATTCTTGGTCTGCAGTATGTACTGCAGGTACTCATAAAATGCAAACATGGCTTTGGTGTTCCCCAGCTTGGGAATTGGAGTCAGTTGAGAATCACCCTGAAGAGAATGGTTCAATAGCAATTCACCATACTCTTTGAGTTGAATTATTCAGGCTATGGCCTCTAAAAATGTCCTCCTTTCAAAATTCTCTCAAAATACCACAGTCTAAGCTTTATCTATTTATACTTCTATGGCTACAGGAGGCATTTGATGAATCTGATGGGTTTTTTTTTTTTTTTTTTTTTTTGGCTTTCTCACTTACCCGATTAATGTGGATTTGGTCATGGTAATGGGTTCTAATTAGAAAAACATTAAGTTAGTTATAGTAAATTCTAATATGGTTAAGAAAACTCCTGTTTCTTTTGTTTATAACTGAATTTTTGCTCATTTTCCAGATTTATACTAAAATATTTTTTCATTAATTTTTTAAATTTTCTTTGTTTTCTTTAATTATCTCATATATTGTTACCTACAGGAACTTTTACTTTTTTTAGTTTAACTTTTTGAGAATAGAAGCAGCATTCAAGTCACTATGTAGGAACAACTGCAAACTTCCAAATAGAAATATATACCTTGTCAAATACTTTAGATTGGGGGGTCATTTTCTTGAGACCCATTTCTCATAGTCAGAGAACTACCTGTAGGAATATTTTTCTCCTTCCACCATTTTGGTCCTAGATATAGAACTCAGATCTTCAAGCTTGGAAGCAAGTGCCTTTATCTACCATGTCAATGGCTCCTGGATTTAGATGGGACTTTTGTGCCTAAGTTTGCACTCTATGTGACAGTCCCCTGGAACCCTCCTGGCCACGATGATTAGCTGGACCTCTTCTTTTCTCTCCACACTCTTTATCGCCTTAAAGAGGAAACTGTTACAATGTCTTAGGTATGTGGATTCTCTACTCCCAAGTTTAAATGTATATTACACACACACACACACACACACACACACACACACACACACACACACACTGAGAGAGAGAGAGAGAAAGAGAGACAGAGACAGAGAGAGAGACACAGACACAGAGAGAGAGAATCTTGTGTTTATTGCCTTTCCTTGCTCCCATACCACCTTCAATTTCTTCACCAGCACACCATTAATTACCTGGAATTATAATTATGCCCCTTCCCTATTATCTGATTCTTTTCACATCACAAAATATACACACCAGAAGCAAGATTCTGGAAATCTTTTTTTTTCTTTCTTTTTTTAATGTAATGCCTAGTACATGTACATTTTTTTTTCTGAATGGGTGAAGTGACAACAGAACTAATATCTGAGGAGTGTTGAGTGTTGACTGTGTTAGGAGGTACTCCAGGGGGTTGGGGGGAAACGAATTATTAGTTATGATTGAATGAGGTTTGTCAAGATGAATATGACAGAGATGGAAATGAAAAGTGCATTGATCATTAAAATGTCACACTCAGTACCTGAGAGTTAGCAAAAGCATCTGGATTGTAAGAACATTTTCCTACAGACCTCTCTTCTTTACCCTTAATGTCCTCAAGTCACTTTAGAGAAAACTGGAATATCTAGGGAATTATTAAAAATAGTTCTAAAGCATAATATAGGCAATGAAATAATCCAAGAGCAAACACTGCCTGGCTTTTCATTTTAGAAAAAAATAACAGTTGTATCTTAGGTTTCAGGCTAATAAAGTATATAAATCATCTCCTAGAAGGATAGTTTATAAAATCTTGATCTTGAATAAAATATCTTGGTACAAATGTGATAAGAAACTGATGAACCAACAAATCAAACATGAATCTGTTGAAGACATATTTACTTAAGAATATATAAAGCTAACCATGCATAAAGAATACTTGCTGGAAGAGATTCACTGTGGAGATCTTTTATCATGATGCATGTAATATAATAAAAAATATTTATGTATTTCTATCTATTCAAGTCAGGTGCATACACAAGGTGGAGAGAGAAACATGTATCTGAATTTACAGATATATTGAAAAATCCAGTGTTCTGGTTACATGTGGTCAGTGTTACCAACAGTGATTATAAAGTTGGGCCATCTGGGATTTGTAATGCATGCTCCTCAATGGCAATGCATTTAAGAGGCAGAAGCTCATCTGTGTTTATCAGAGAAAAGAAACGATTCCAACCTGAAGGAACAAATGAGTTGGTGAATTAAACCATATAAGGAAAAGTCTCAGTTGGACAGAATTTTCAAATGAACAATTGAGCTGGCTTCTGGATGTTCTTTGGATGCTTTTACAGGTCACAAGTCTGTCAGGGGTCAAACATCTCCATATCCTACTGCAGATACTCAATATCAAAACAACAACAACAAACCAAACCAAACAAATAAACAAACAAAACTGTCAAACTATCTCATTTTGACAAAATTGTGAGATGATGAGTTCCATCCTGAAGAGCATTCATTTTTCTCTTGGCTGTCTTCACGACATCCTTGTTTCTCCAGATTTTTGCTGCATTCCAGCCACCTGAACTTTAGGATGGAGTTTAGGATTTGAAAATTGATCGTGAAAACACAATTATCTCTTCAGAAGGGATAAATCTATGACAATACTCCATTGTTTCTCTACAGCAGAACATCTACCAAAGAATTCTGTCCCTTTTATATACATGCCCTTCTACTTCTAGATCATATCCTTTGTAACACTTTTAATGAGTGATTTAGAGAGAGACTTCATGTGAGTCAAGTAACATACTTGTAAAAAGGAAACAGAGTTCAATTACAACTCTTGGATATCTGCAAGCCTATAATTCTTTTCTTTTGTAGTGAAAGGGAAGAACATGGTAAGACATTCCAAAGGTGTAATGATCGTACTTAAATCTTGAAGGTAACCAGCAACTGTCTAATTGACCGTAAGAGTCACTCAATAGGATGGAATTAATGCCTCATGCTGTAAACTTGTAGCAGGCAAAGCCGTTGATCATAGAGGAGAACATACTGCTATCATATTGACTGAAGTATAATTCCTAACTACATTCTGATTACATATCATCATACTCACAGTGATATGTGAAGTTCTTACCTCATATCAAAGGAGCTTCTTTTTTAAGCAAATGGAGACCATCACAATCTACAACCAGTTGCTATTCAGAGAACTGACTATGGGCTGCACAGCTCAACTGATAGACTACAAGACAACCCCTAAAGAAAGGATCAGGGAACACTGCAGAGGTGAGGACAAAATGACTCCTAGAGCCAGAGGACCAGAACATGTGCTGAGAGATTGTGACTTCCATATGTTAGGGAAGCTGAATCAATAAAACTTCACTGATATGGTTGCCCCAACAAGACCCAAATAATGACAACTCCAGTTTATATGCCAACATAGATGGGGTCATTCTCACAAAGCCCCACACCAGGTGGAGAGCTACAGGCAATTAGTGACAGTCGAGAAAAGGAGAACCACTCTACTCCAGGATTGGTCTTCTTAAATGGTTATCCAATACAAGTTTTTATCTATAAGAACATATATATATATATATATATATATATATATATATATATATATATATATATACAACACTAGATTGAGCTGGTCTATTTGTAATTTATATATATGTACATATGTAAAAATAAAAAAAATGGCTGTAGATTTGAGAAGGAGCAAGATGGGTGAGTAGGAGCAGTTGGAGGGAGAAGGGGAAGTAAATGATGTAAATATAGTACTTTTGTAAAAAACTATCAAGTTAACTCAATCAAGAAGTGACTTTTAAAAGGGGAAACAAATTTACTTAAATGCTGTAATTTCCTTATATTGAATTATTTTCTGCAATTGTACTTTACTTTCAACAAATAATTCCTCATAACTATCACAGTAAATTATGGTGTCTTATTAATCATTATTGGGTGCAGACGATGGTATTTGATGGACTCACTTCATCTTGGGCTCTAAGACAGGAAAAGTAGTGTTTCAGAATCTACCAGCTAAAGCTGAGAAACTCTAAAAGTAAAGACATAGGTATTTGTCATAAACACATTCAGTTTAAGTTCATGAATTTCCTATAAATTAAGACCAATTTTGATATAGAAAAAGTTATTCAGAATCTTTGATTTGTGAATTCTTTTTTTATACTTGAAGGTGAATTGACATCCTTAAGAGAAAGAAAAGTTCTATATTTAAGAGTATTAGCTTGGGGTGCATTTAGAGAAACAACAGAAAAAAAAGATATTAGAAAAATATAATCCCTAGGCCAACAACTAGATGCTATGTGAGTAATATACAGAAAAGCATTACTTTACTAGGTAAACATGGATGACAGCTTTCTCTTCCATGTCCTCACTCCAAATGCTGTTTGTTGTTCAGGCAAACTTCATAGGAACTAGAAGTTAGATAGCCTCAGGTTCTATGAGAAGTAGATTTCCTCAGAAACAAAAGGTCACATTGGCAGTCCTGGGATTATTGTAGGAATGACTTGGTGATTAAAAGTCAAATTCCTAATGTGCTTCAAGGACATGATGATATGCTGCTACCACAGTTTCCTATGTAGGAATGCACTGTAGGTTAGAAGCACCTTTGGTGATTCTGGGTTATAGTTGAATACTTCTGAAAACACAGAATTTCAGGATGGTGAGAAGGCTCAAAAGGTAAGAGCACTTGATATGTGTGGTTGTTTAAATGAGAATAGCCACAATAGGTTCATGTATTTAAATGCTAAGTAACCAGGGATTGGAACTGTTTGAGAAGGATTAGGAGTATGGCTTTAATAGAGGAAGTGCATCACTGGGAGTGAGCCTTGAGGTTTCAAAAGCTGATTCCAGGACCAGTCTCATTTTGTCTTTGCCTCACGCATTCTCTCTGCCATTCTGATAATATATTAACCTTCTGAAACTGTAAGGAAGTGCCCAATGGAATGCTTTAGTTTTTAAGAGTTACCTTGGTCATTATGTATCTTCACGGAAATGTAATGCTAACTAAAATTATGCAAGTCTGACAACCTGAGTTTAATCCCTAGAACCCACCAGCTAAAGAGAATCAACTCCTGAAAGTTGTCTTCTGACCTCCACACATGCACCAGGACATATGCATACTCACACTCAAACACTCCCACACACATAATTGAGAGGTGAGAGGTAGAAAGAGATACATAAACAATAAGAAAATTAAATTTAAAAGTCAGCATATATTGAAAAGGTAGATAATGGTACTATCTCCTGGCTATGAGGGCATCAGGTTACAATCCAAAAAATGTTGAATAATTAAGGAGGAAAAAAATGGCTAAGCTCTTGAGCCCTGAAGAGGCTAGATGCATGAATAATGGAATACAGATAAGCAGATGCTCAAATCTTCTGTGAACAGTTAGAGCACATCTACGTTTGAGAGAAATACGGCAGAGCAGCAGGCTGAAAGCCCTGTCTCCTGGGTTAGACTTAGTTCCTGCACAGCCCCAGATCATATGTAACATTGTCAAGGACATAGACCAGCACATTGACTCCAATCCCTGATTTTCTACAATAGGGTATTCTGTAGAAGTCTGCTCAGAATTTGCAAGTTAAGATTCAATTGCCTGCACCTTGAAAGAGAAAAGTAAAGAGAGGAGACAATGGGGGTTCTATTTGGATCCATTCCATAATATGAAGAACTATTAATATTAAGAGAAAGGTCTATCACCCATAGACTCAGAACATTTGAAGGCTTTCAGAGAAAACTCCTGCCCAACATGTGTGAAGAAAAAGCAAGTATTCATTTATAAGTCAATAGATTCAATGTATAGCTGTTAATCTTCATCTCAGGTGTCAACAGTAAAGTTCACAGTTTCCAGAGACATTAAAAACCTCCCTCTGAAGAAAGTATATGAAAGACATCAAATAATTTTGTAGTTGACATACAGATTGAACTTAGACCCCATAGCCTGCTTTTTGCTGGAGGTACCAAATGTCAGAAGAGAGTGAACATGACAGCCATGTTGTAGGACATGTTAACAATGCAGAACCCCAGGGTAAGTGAAACACTCGAGTGCATACATCAAATCCATAAAACATATAGCTTAGCTCATTTTTTTTTAAATTGCATCTGGTAAAAATAAAAGGTGTGTACTACATCTTATGGAATGGAACTTGAGCAGTAATTATGAACAAAGATGAGAAAATTGGAAATATATAGAATTTCTTGTCAAGACCTAAATGTCAAAAGCCATGGATTCCAGAGCTTTAGTCAGATTTGTGGTCATGTTTTCGGGAATAGGAAATACAAATAAAATGTGGCTTACATATATTCCTTGCATTTTAAATATCCTCTTGATTAGTATCAAAAACTTTCTGAGACCCAATGTGTTATTTAAAAAGACCACCCATATATAGAGAGAAATGAATGTCAGTATTTTGATAGAAAGAATGATGTAAGATTATTAAGTCATGAGCTTGAAAAAGTATCAAAGGCCTTCTCATTCAGAGAACTTAATGAATTATTATGGAGAATGTGAGTTTTATTGTTATTTTTGTTTTATTATGGTTTTTAATTGTGTACTCAGTAGGTCACCACGAAAAGGATTGTAAGTAAAGAATCTAATCTGAACACCCAAAGACAATTTTGGCAGCCTGCCTAGCTGTCTGGAGAATGATTGTAAGAGGGGTAAAATCAGAAGTAAGAGCAGCTCACAGACAATTACACTGATTCAAGTATAAGATGATAATAGTGTCAATCAGAAAGAAAGTGTTTCAGAAGACTGATGAAACACATCTATAGTTTTAGAAAAAGTTTAATTGTCTCAGAAGATTAGATAGAGAATCATAGGAAGATGGTGACCACTCAGAAAACACATCTTTGTGCTTATTACCTCTGAGACATGAGACAAGGCATTCCATCTTTTTATCATTAATATACTTGTCAATAGCAGGGAGATATTATAGCTCTTTCTAAATGCTTATATGGATATTATAGAGCAATCAACCTCTGACATCCAATAGACCAATAGAACACAATGGGTTTTTTTTTGTTTTTTTTTGTTTGTTTGTTTTTTGTATTTTGTTTTTTGTTTTTTGTTTTTTTGTTTTTCGAGACAGGGTTTCTCTGTGTAGCTTTGCGCCTTTTCCTGGAACTCACTTGGTATCCCAGGCTGGCCTCGAACTCACAGATATCCGCCTGGCTCTGCCTCCCGAGTGCTGGGATTAAAGGCGTGCGCCACCACCACCCGGCCACAATGTTTTTGTAGATACAAAGTTTAGTCTAGTAGACTTGTTACCATAGGGAGAACATCACCTTGGCAGAGTCCTAGTATTTTCTCAGGACAGAAATGCCTGGCAAAGATAATTTAACATTAGGACCTGAGTTAAATGGGTTTCAAGAATGTCTTACAAATTGGTTACTGGCTAGAAGTGCATAGCTTATGACACAACAGCTTTGGAGTGATGGCCCTACCAGGGTAAAGGGCTGCCCTTTAAGACAAGTGATGACTCTTGAGGAACTGTAGTTGGTTCCAAGTGTTATCCTCTGGCAGCAAGTAGTTCATTTTTTTTAATTTACTTTTTCTTTATTTTGAGATTATAATGTGATTACATCATTTCTACCTCCCCTTTCTTCCCCTGATTCCTACCATACACCTCTTTATGCTCTCTTTCAAATTTATGGTGTCTTTTTCATTGTTCTTATTTGCATATATGTATATACACATATATTCACAAGTATAACCAGTTGAATCCATATAATGTTACTTGTATGTATGTTTGTTATTAGATAAGCAATTGGTGTGCTCTTTCCTGGGAAAGACTATTTCCCCAGCTCTCAGCATTTCTTGGTTCCCTTAGCTTTGTGTAGTCTTTGAGGATTTGTGGTCTTTCTCCTGCCCACTTTGGCTGTATTGTTGACCTTGTTCAGCTCATGTTTAGGCAGTCACACTGGATTGGTAAGGGGTGTAACTTCTGATCTTACTAGTAGACACACAGCAAACTCCCTGAACTTTTGACTCTTACAATCCTCCCACACCCTCTTTTGCAATGTTCCCTGAACCTTAGGTTTGGGGTGTTTTGTAGAGATATACATTGGGTGTTGGACTCCACAACTTTGTATTTTGATTAGTTTTCTGTAATGGCCTCTGTATGTTGCAAAGAGAAATTTCCTCGATGAGAGATGAGGACTACACTTAACTGTGGGTATAATTGCATGTGTTTAGAATCCAGTTATTGCTTATGTTGATTTAATAAAGTTGTAGTTGTATGTTCTCCTCCAAGACCCATGACTTCACTAACTGAATAATTGGCATGTACTTCAGATACAGGGCCCCTGAGATAGAATTGATATGAATGCTTCCTGCCTGAGGACTAGCTTTCATGGTACTATAATGCACCACGAAAGCTTCTAAAAGAGGGAAACAGCCAACCAGCCATGATATGCCTGTGGACCACAACAATAACCAGAATGGAAAAAAGACACTAAGGGTGCAGTAGTGATGTATTTACCTTGGTGGTAACCAATAGTTCTCTAACTGGCCTTAAGACCCATTCAACAAGGGGAAAACCATTCCTGGTACTGGAAACCTAGCCAAGCAGCTCACTTTTACTGCTATCTCAGTATTGTTTGATATTGGATGGAAATATACTCATTCTGTGGGAATGATCCCATAACATGAGAATAGTAGTGTTTCCAAACTCTTTTAAACTCTTAATTTTCAGAATTTGAAAATAAGAGGTTGCTGAAAATACTGTCAGTCTATCTTTATAACTGTTTGTAAATAACTATGAGATTTCATAGTAGCAAATATTATTAATCTTTAATTTGGGTGTGAGACTATGTTATTTCATGTTACCATTTATATGCATTTGACATCTCAGGGTCTCTGTGACAACCATGGTCAGCTAAGTAATGATCCATGAGAGGCAAGAACATAATTCAGTTTAATATGACTCTGTAGCCAGTGTTGGTTCAAACTTTGAGAGTCTGACCCCAGGTAGTTTATTTTAGGCATATTTAAGCATAGAACAATTTGGTGAAAAATGTTGTGGTCGTTAGCAACTCAATCCCGTGTGCACAATAAGCTTTCAGGAGTAACTACATCGTACATTTGTAAAGTACATGTGACATCTTCCAGAAAGATGGGTTCTATAGATTGACAAGCTCATAATTAGGGTCTTGGAGAGGATCTGGTGTGGTTTTGATCACACAAACAGTGCAAAGGTCACCAGGTTATTAAAGACATCTGCTCCCAGCCTTCTGGGCAGAAAACGGGTTATACACCTCTCCCTTAGAAGAGACAACCCTGTGTGTTTAACAACCCTGGATCCCTTAGTGATTATCTGTAAGCATAAGCTCTTCTGTGCCACCCACATGACTTTAGTTCACTGTAGGAGGGAATATTGCTTTTGTTCCCTCAGGATTTGAATGTTTTGAATTTTTATTAAAATACTTTCTGACAAATATTCACATCTGCTTCTCTTTACATGTCTTGAGAAGAGTTTTGCAAACAACTGTAGGCTAAAGCAAGTATTGAAACACAGAAAATCACCTATAAATACTATTGAGTTGTATTTAAATAGCCTAATATTCCATTCTCTTAGAAAGCATAATAGCACTACACACTCTGATTTCAAAATTACCAATTTAAGAACACAGTCTGTTGAAAAACTTGTTATATCTTGAGTATCATTGATAGGATTTATATAAGATGCACAATCACTACAGACTTAATAATGTTTATGTTATCAATGTTAAGAACTCAGCATTATTAGCAAACCAGGTCTTGAAGCCATACTTAAAACAAAGCCACAGCTATGATCTGTGAATTATAGCTTTATTCTTAGACCTTGTTTGAGAAATCATACTTTGCCTATGATTCGTTTTAACCATTCTGTGGTTATCTAAATTTTACTTCTAAAAGGAGAATCATAAGAGTACAACAGTTGCCCTGATTTCTTAACCATTTTTTTCTTAGAATAATTAGGGGATTATAAAACATTTCAAACATCAAATTTCCATCGATATGCTACGAGGAATTTGGTTTTTAGCTCCTATTGTTGTTTGACCTTAAAAGATGATTTTCATTAAACATTTAAAAGAGCTCCTGGCATATATTAAGTAATAAATGATTGCAGTAACTCATCAGATTGAAAACATCCAGATGTGCTAACATGTTTGTCTTGTCCAGCATAGCTCCAGGGACAGACCTGATTGGGATAGCAAAGAAATGAAGAAAGGACAAATATAGACACGTAGAAAAGCTGGGGATTGGATGGACTGGACTCTGTTGGAGAACCTACATCACTCCAATGGTCAGGATGTTTATTATGTATGGTTGAATAGACAGGCAGGGTTATTGCATACAGCTGAATCAAATAAACATATATATATATATATATATATATATATATGAAATATAAGATATACATCTTAATAAGGAGATATACTTAATTATCTAGGTAGGAGCAGTCTCTAGGGGAATAGCTTTCATGCAGTAAATGTCTTGAGGAAGAGAAAAAGCTATGGTGCACATTTTCTGCACACATTATCAACATTAACACATGAACTGGAGGAAGGCTTTGCCATCCCTCTGAGGCTTACCCAGTGGGTAGGCTTTGTATTTTACCTGTGGGTCTGAGTCCTTGGAGTCCTTGCCATGGGTGTACCCATGTCAATAGCACACACTCTCTCAGGACGACTCACTCAGAAACTCCTCCACACCCCACAGTTGTTCTTGCCTTTTCTCTTCAGTCTGATCCCTTACCTCAAAGATCTTATTAGGAAACTAGGAGAGAGAGGTTAAGCGATCACTTTGGGGCAAAAATTTTAAAAGTCTAGGAATACTCAGGTGCAGAATAAAGGGTTGCTTGTGCCTAGAGTCTGGAGTTAAAGAAAGTCTGGGGTGGAGGTATAGGTCCTTTTGGTAAGACCCACAGATGAGAATAAGGTTATACTCAGAGCAAGCCAAGAGAAGAAATTGACACCAGGCTGGAGTTCTGACAGGCAGACCCAGCTACCTACTCATCTCTTAGCTGAATAGTCATACATTTTTTTCATCATCATGCAAATGGGTCCATTCTAAGTTTCAAGAACTGAGCTTGTTAGACCAAGTTCTGGCTGTTTGTCACCCCTGTCTGCGATGACTATGATTTCTGCTGTAACCTTTATTACATTGTTCTTTAGTTTCCTGGGAGTTTAATTTGCTGTTATTTTCTCCTTTTTCCCTTAAATTAGAAGCTTAGATTATTGATTTTCTTTCTTCTTTTCAAATGTTAACCACTCAGTGGTATAAATTTCTTACTAATGATTGCTTTCACAGAAGCCCACAAACTTCTGGAAGTTGTAATTGCACTACCATTTAGTTCAAAATATATTTTTTATTATTTCCTTTGAGATGTTTAATGTGACCCACAGGTAATTAAGAAGTGTATTGTCCAATGTATGTGAATCCTTTACTTTCAATTTCTCTTTCGTTCCTGTGTAATCAAAGAGCAGTCTTTGGTGTGCCCTCTAGCCTTCCAAGTTTGGTGAAGTGATTTCTATGGCTTTGAAAGTTGTCTGTCTTCATGAAGAGATAATGTGTCATGAAGGAGAATGTTTAATTTCTTGTTACTAGATGGAATGTCTGTAGAAGTAAAATATTGTTCAATTAATGTTCTTCGGCAGCACCCACCTGACACTGTGCCATTTCCGATAGAGAGGTACTGACATCCACAATCATTACACTAGACCAATGGCCTTTTTGTTTGTTGCCTTTCTTCTTCACTCTGACTTTTTTCTTCTACACTTTTTCACCCTTTCTCGGCTTTAGTTAAACATTGTATTGGATTCCACATTTCCCTTAATATAGGAAAGATTTTCTTTTTAGCTTTAGTCCTGAATTTTGCTCCACTGCCAAACATTACCACACAGCTTTTTGAGAAATAGAGTGCCCTGTAACCACAAAGCATTTTCACACCCTCCCCCCAGCCTCTATGTGACTGATGCCATTGACTTGTCTATAAGCATACATTATCTATATATACACACATTTTCAAATATAAGAAGGTATACAAGAAATTATTTTGACATAATTACTTTGTTCAAAGTATTGTCTGATAGATCAAATAAGGAATTTATGTTTTATCTCCCCTTCCCTTGTCATATAATCTTCATTTCTGTATATAGATTAAAGTAGGACATTTGGTGGCTTTTCTGTTCTTTATCAGCTTACTTGTGATAAGTTGAAATGATTAATGTATCTGAATTTTTTCACATACAAACTGGAAATCATAAATGAGCAATTTTCAGAGAAATTATTTCATCACCAATGAAAACTTAAGTGTGTGCTGACAATCTTGCATATAGAATATTTTCTTCATCTTAGTTTTCCAGTTAATACAGAAGTATTACAGGATGGATTTGAGATCTTTAATATAACTTAATTAATGAATGTTTCACTGTGACTTTATCCTGTATTTTAACAAGTGATAATATCCATATACTTTAGATCTAAAAATTAAATGTGTTACAATCTTAGGTGGCTCCAATTACCTGGAAGAACAGAATAAAAGCAAAAGATAAATGTTCTTTATGCATTCAAATCAATAAACCAAAATTTGTATTAGAATTAATAAGTGATGTTTTCAAAAGACGAAAAAAATTCCCTAAAGACTTTATGTTTGAAAACTATATTTATTTTCCACTGAATTCATTTGTTGAGTGGATTCCTATTTCATGAATTCTGAATGCTGATTTTAAAATGATTCTGTCCCCTCCTTGCAAAATAAATTAGATGAAATTGTAAATGTGGGGCCCAGATTCAAAGAAGATGACTGTCTACAAGTCAGGGTGTTTTATAAGTGAGGACTAAACAATGTGTCAATGTATTTATGTTTCCTGGACATCTGAGCAAGAGCCAAGGAGGAGACAGACAGAGAGCCAGGGTGATTTGAGAGCGGCTGCAGGGAATTAGTAGTCCATTACTAGCTTTCAGTCGCTTTTTTTGGAAGTATTGACATCGGTGCTAGGTTCTCAGCCCAAAGAGTAAGAAGTGAGGCAGCTTATATCCAACACCTCACTGACTATTGATGACTTTTAGACTATTAGACTAGGACATGTTGTTTAAAGTGACATTTCCTAATCTGATTTTCAAACCATCTTCATCCTTCTACTGGATTTGATCAATGTTTTGAAGAAAGAGTGGAGAGTGTTTTTGAAGCTAATTTTTGAATGTCTTTGAATTAGCATGGGCAAGTAAATTTATTTTCATTTTAAAGTCTTGGAAGCTTTCTTCATTAGAATACGTTGTGAATGTCTAGTTAGAATGTCTAAGTGTTTTGTGCTCTATTAGACAATGGAATTTCACCATTACGCAGTGCCCAGTAGTGACACCCAGCAGAAAGTACTGGATTAGAAACTGTCTATACTCAAGATTTAGGGTGACAAATCAAGTTTTCAGGAACGATTGCCAAATAATACAATTTTAATTGAAATTCTGTAACAAAATCATTGGTAATAGCAATGAAAACAATAAGTTCCTCCTGGACACTGGTGTCTGAAACACCATTCTCCTCCTAAAAGGTTGAGAGCTCTTGAGTACTGATTGATTCCACATAGAGTAGAAAGATGCAGGAGGAAGGAAGGAAGGGGGCAGGGGAGGAAAGAAGAGCAGAAGTCTGAAGCACCTTACAGTGACAGATGCAGGAATGGAAAACAAAATGAAGTAAATGACAGGGACATTACAAAAGGCCTCAACAAACAGTAAACAAATTGGCAAATAAAAATTAATACATAATAATTAGGAACATAATAACTTCATTGAACAAAGAAATATCCCCTCTTCAGTGAAGTACACTGATTAAAATACATGGATGAAATAATGGGACTATAAGAGAACTATTAGTAATCATAATTATATTTACATTGTGCAAGTTTACCAGATGCTCACTAAAATCAGTAGGTGAAACCTGAAGCAGAAACAGGATGTTCAGAAAGCCTCAAGTAGAAAAAGGAAAAGTAGCTTTTCCATAGTGAATTCCCAAGGTGGGCATCACAATGAACCTATGTGAAAATGGACACATGTACAAAGTGTGGTAGTATGTCAGGCACATCCTTTGTGTGGAAGGCACAGACTCCTGTGGTGTACTTTCCAGGAATCTCTATGCTGAATGTAAGGGAAGAAACAAAACCCAGATCAAAACCAAAGCATAATGAGGCACATTTGAAAATTTCACTAACCACATGCTTCAGAAGTATCAAGATTATGAAGATGCAATAAAATAATATTTTTCAAAGATTCTGTGAGACTTATGAAATGCAATGCTTACTAGATAGAATGTACCACAACACTTTGAACTTAACCACCAGATCTTATCTGAGTTACTTCCTGGATCACATTATTTTTAATATTATATATTTAGGCAACATTTTCTAGAGGAACAGAACCAATTGACACTAAATGTATTTACTATAAAAACAGTTTATCACATTGGCTTACACAACAGGGATTTATATCTGAGTATCAGTTACTGCATGATGGATGCCTCGAAGACAGAGACACTTGGAAGAGGACTGAAGGGTGGCAGGAGACAAGGCTTTTCTATAGACCACTTTATACCATCGCTGTCTTTTGGAAAGGGTAGGTCTCTGCCCTTGGTTAATTTTCTCTGGCAATGTTCTCACAGGCATTCTTACAGATGTGCTCCCGGTATGGTTCTAAGTCCATCAAGAAGAGAATCAAAGCCAGCCACCACAATGATGCCACTGAAAGAACAAAATATAGCAACTCTTTCAACCTGACTAAGTTCTGAGCATTAATTCATATTATTGAGCTAAGATTAATTTCTCACAAGCCACTTGCTATATTTATTTTTAATATAATTAAAAAATAAGGAAGATGGGAAAGGGAACAGAAATACTTTGGCAACTCTGTTTTAAGTCTAAAATTTTCTCAAAAAAAACTGTGGAAAAGTATAATAAATTTTACTACAAAATGGGGAGTACATACTGTATGAATAACTACAAACTGAAGATTTTGGATAATCAGGACAGAAATGGGCCAAACATCAACATGGTCATTGCTAAAGTGTGCTTGTCACTTAATAATCACTATGGAGATTGTATATCAGAAAGGTTTCTGTTTTACTTTACAAACGTTTCTGCTTTTTCTTTGTCATTCAAAAGAGACTGTGGATTGAAGAGCTATTGCTGAACTGATCTTGTTAACCTCCTAAACTCTAATTCCAGCAAGATGGGAAAGGAAATCTGTAGGATGTTCTGTACAGTTCCTTTGTTTGCAATTTTCCATGTTAAGAGTTAATACACCAGGGTGGGAGGAGGGAAGAGGGGGATCTCTGATTGATGTGTAAAATGAAAAAAAAAATCTTAATAAAAAACCATAGAAAAAAGGTAAAAGAAAATTGAAGAAACAATGGATTTTCTAACATTTTCTCTGTATAGCTTAGAGTACAGATGTAGACAGTCCTAGATTGCATATGTACATTAAAAAATTATTCAAATAAAAAAAGAGAATACACCATTTGTTGAAGATGTTTTCTTTTTTCCATTGTACAGTTTTGGCTTCTTTGTTAAAAATCAGGTGTTCGCCAGGCGGTGGTGGCATACGCCTTTAATCCCAGCACTCGGGAGGCAGAGCCAGGCGGATCTCTGTGAGTTTGAGGCCAGCCTGGGCTACCAAGTGAGTCCCAGGAAAGGCGCAAAGCTACACAGAGAAACCTTGTCTCAATAAACCAGAAAAAAAAAAAAAAAGCAGGTGTTCACCCCTGATAAAGCAGGGAGGGGCTTGGTCCTGCCTCAACTGATTGTACCAGGCTTAGCTGTTGGAGGAGGCGATGAGGGATGGGGTGGAGGTTATGGAGGGGGGCAGGAGGAGGGATGAGAGGGAGATCTGAGCTTGGCACGTAAAATGAATAATTTTTTTTAAAGGATAAATTAGTTAATACACACATACACACAGAAAGAGTTAATACACGAGTGTGATAAAACATTATAGCTCTTAGTTCAAGAAAAAAAACTATACAAATCTGAGTGTACAAAATATACATTATTGTGCTATATATGAGACTGTCTCTTTGGGAAGAGAAATAGTAAAGTGATCATTGTTACGATGTTAAAATCTCTGAATAGAAATTGCCATATTGTTTGCAAAGCCAAAATTTCCGGTTGGCTTATCAATAAGATTCCAATTTCCTCTGGGCTTACACTGTAGCTCACACAATCTTCTGTGTAAATCAGCCACTCTACCAACAAACAGAAGGTAGATCCCTCTGGTAGTACCTAGTTGCTGATGGTTAGGGTGATGTTCCTGCCCATGCTTTTTCCTGGTGAACTGAGTTTAAAATGATCATCAAGAGCAGAAAGGAAAATGAAAGAAACTAGGAAGAGCTAGCTGCTTTGTAGAGGACCTGACAGAGTCAGCCCTGCTCTATGGATGGTCCTGTCTGGACCAGTTCTTAGTATCCAGGATGCTCCTGGCTGTCCTATGTGCACACATTGACTCTTGGACAGCTTTGGTTGCTGTAGTTCTTTTTCAAACACTGAGAGATTTGGAAAGAGGGAGTGAGCCTTGATTCAGGACTGAGTCACGGTACACTAGGAACAACCTTGGGAGAAATGATTTTACATATCACCCGGGAAACTGAATATCTGAAGACAGTAGGAGACTTTCAAGAGTGCTGGCATTCTTGGAGGGTGCATAGCAGCTCAGTTCATGGTCACTTTCCCAGGAACTCCAGCCTGGGTTATGCATTGTTCAATTTGGTTAAAGAATTCCTACATTCTTCAATATATATACATAAGCAATCCTTCGGTTTTACAGGTGATACAATGTTCCTTTCTAGAATCATCTGAAATCCAAGAACATTCTTGTTCCTTCTTGCTATTTTACAATGATAATATAAGGGTTATGTGTTGAAATACAATGGTGGAAGCATATACTGGGTTGGTATGCCAAGTGATTGATATTCTCATCTAAATGCATTTATCACCCTGAATGATGGGAAAGGGGCATAGAGAGTAAACGCTATAGAGATAACCAAAACTTCTGAGTGAGTTAGTAAAGTTATCCAAACTAGCTTAAATCAACGCATAGTTATTATTTCACTTTCCTAGAAAAAAACTACCTATAGAATATTTGACCCCAGTTTCTTCCTGCACTTCCAGGGATACCCTATACACAGTATCATTTTCTATGTGCTGTTAGTAAACATGAGAAAGAAACAGGTGGTAATTGTCTCAGGGGAGGGAAACAATGCAGCCTCTCTTTCCTATTCCCAAATGCTTTTCAATTTTCTATTCCTGTAATTACTTGTTACTAAATTATAGCCAGAAGTTTTTCTGTGTCCTGACTGGTCCCACAGGCAGCCATTCAGTCCCAAGCAAACACACAGAGGCTTATATTAATTACACACTGTATGGCCTATGGTTCAAGCTTCTTGCTAGCTAGCTCTTTCATCTTTAATTAACCCATTTCTAATAATCTATATGTTGCCACGTGGCAGTGGTATTAGTGGTCTGTTAGCATCTTGTTGCTCTTTGGGCGGTGGGCTGGCATCTCTCTGGACTCCACCCTTCTTTTCATTAATGGTTCACTTAGTCATTCCTCCCAGAGATCTTTCACTAACATGGGGTTTACAGGGTGTCGCCTATGCCCTCTCACAGCAAAGAAACCAGCTGACCCTTGTATTTGACCCCAAAGGGAAGGTTTGCAGCACTGAGGGGACACTGGCCTGTAGTCAGGACACTGGGCTATATTCCACTACCACCCATGTGACACATTTCTGCACATTAAATATTCTAATTTTTAAAATTCAACGTAATTTTCTGTTTTGGAATTGATCTCATGATCTCATAATTGCTAAGCAAGTGCAATACCACTAAGTTGAACCCCAATCCCCTAAATATCATTTAAAAGATGTCTTCTTTGATCATTACAAAGTGCCACACTGAGTCTGGAGCAATAAAGTCCAAAACGAAGATAAATGTTGTGCACAAACAAAAGGGAAAATATGTCCACAATTGGAGTACATTGGAAACAAGAAGAACCACTGCCATCTGTTCTCTTCCTAGTTTTCTTCCATATCCTATAGTAACCCACAGCCAAATAGTGCAAACTTGCATGTTTATTTTAGTCCTTACTCCTTCTAAAGCAGGTGTTTTCAACCTGTGTGTTATGACCCCTTTGGGCATCAAATGATCCTTTCTCACAGGTCACCTAACATAATTTGAAAACACAGATTTTTACACTACAATTCACAACAGGAGCAAAATTGAAGTTAAAAAGTATCACTAAAAATAATTTTATGATTGGGGGTCACCACAACAAGAGGAGTTATACTAAAGCATCACCGTGACAGGAAGGTTGAGAACCGCTCCTCCAAAGCCTCTCCTTTTGTACTTTCAAGTACGTATGGCTTCTTCATCCTGATCTACATGGCTTCCTAATTCCTCTAACAATTCACACCGAGTGTGTAAGAGCCCATCCCAAAATCTCTGCAGGAGGATTCTCAATGGAAAAAGAAGTTTGACCTTGGTTGGGTCAACAGTAGCTGCCTGCCAATCACTTCCCTTATCATCTGGTGTGGTGTGTGTATTGTGGTTTAGATGTAGGTTCTCTCTGTGGAACCATATCTTCTAAATGTGACTCTTGGTGTGAAGGTGATGTCTCTGTGGATCTTTGGGTGGTAAAGAAAAGTGAAAGGTCTTTAGGTAAATTAGGAGCCTGCCTTCAGACTGGATTAGGGTATCTTGACAGACTCGCATTATTTTTCCCTGTGTTTGCTGGCTGCTGAACATTTTCCTGCAATTGCCATCTGGAATGAGGTGACAGAGTCACTAGTGACTTCTCATGGCTGAACCAGTGCTGGTAGCAGGCTCCTGAACCTCCTGATCTGTGTGATAAGTATGTGTCTTCTCTTCAGAGTAGCTTGCCTCTGGTATTTTGTTACAACAATGAATAACTTCATTACACACTGATTAATAAAGTATATATAAAGGGGTCAACTAAAATCACCAGTTTCCCAGGTAACACTGTAGTTACTACTGCTTGGTCCATAACATTTAGAAATAGACATCCATATTTCATTGCACTGAAAGTGGCAGATTTATATGTCTGTTATATTGGCTTTGTACACACTATTTTGCTTTAACATAAAAATAGCAAAGTACCTCAAAAATAATTAAGTTTTCACTAACCATATTTTCTTTCCTATTAGAAACAACTTTTTTTAAAGTGAAATTCGCATTTTATTTTACTTTCTAATCATTCATAACTATTCATTAGACTAAGGTCATCTTCAAGATTACTTTCATGAGAGCTAATAATAGGAGACAAATTTCCTAAAAAATTAACAGTCAGCCATATTATATTTGTTCTTCCAAAAATCCTTTATTCTGATGCTTCAGTGAGCACGAAAAATATCTGGCAGATCAAGAACACATTGTTGGGTCCTTCTGTCAAGTGTTTCTCACTGTGCAGATATGGGCAGATGTGGAGAAACTGCATGCCTAACAAGTAACAAGGTTACTTGATCTTGGTTCTGACCTCACACTTTAAGAATCAAAACCTAATTTATCTTTATTGTATTACAATGTATATTAACTGAAGCAATGTCTTAATTTTGCCATGAGAAGTTGACTCATCAGTAACAAGTTACTATGTTCTCCTACCTACATTATGTTCCTATATTCTGAAAAATCTGGGCTATTAAAATGGAGAGTAGTTTGAGCGTATCAAGTCCCATGTTTTTTAAACATGCACATTCCATGCTAATCAGCTTAGCTACTGCCTAGGTTCAGTCTTCAACACTATGTCTTCAGTGTACTTTTCTTCCTTACAAAGAAAAATTTATTCCATTTGTAGTGAAAAGAACCATTTGCTTCAAATAGAAGGAAACTGTAAAATTAATTTAAAATGTTTTTAGTCTTCAAAAGAAATTAATAAAAGTGATAACAGGAAAGATAGTTACAAAGTTATATATTAAGGTACCTTATTTCACAAGAAATAAAATAAAAATGCTTGCTTATGATTTATTCTTAACAATGGGGAATTCTCTCAATGTCACTTTACTTTATATAGAAAAGAGAGTCAACAGTAAGTTAATTCCATTCTTTTTGTTTGAATATCTGCTTCCCTTGATATTATAGACGCAAATACAGTCAGAAGGACAGGTGATCGCAGATGTTTCCTTGGGAAGATTGTCTATCAACATTTATTTCTTAGACTGTAGTGTGAAGTGGCTGACTCACTGGTATTTAACAGCCAACTTCTACAGCAACCTCCACAATGGTCTTGGTCTTCTCTTCCAGACTGCCATTCCTTATAAAGGAAAATCACATTACTGATGTTTTTGTGATGCTTGCAAATGCCTTCCTTGGTGTAGCTGGCAACAATTGGACTCTTCTTAGATATAAAGGTTAAGTGTAATTGAAAAAGTGAATAAAGTTCATAGAACTATTCTCAAATCTCTGTGTCCTATGTCATCAGTTATAAGTATCTACTCGGTTCTGAATAGAATGAATATATAAAAGACCTTTCAAATCTCCCTAACCAAATGAGTGTCTGATGGTTACTTCAATTTTATAATTCAGAAGCAGAAATGCAGAGATTGAAATGACTTGTCAAACACAAATATCAAGCAATGTCCGAGTTAAGACTGGTCTGATCTTCTGTCTCAGGCCATCGGATGGGAACTGGGAGTCAAGCAAGAATTTTGCTTCCCTTGGGTGATCCACTGTTTCAAAACAGTCCAGCTCCCCACAGGCACTACCTAAAAGACTACCTTTCTGCAATTTTTCTACCTGCTGGTCTAGAGATTGTCAAGAGGTCCAGTGTTGTGAATATT
The DNA here is from genome assembly GCF_949786415.1 of Peromyscus eremicus. NCBI lineage: Eukaryota > Metazoa > Chordata > Mammalia > Rodentia > Cricetidae > Peromyscus > Peromyscus eremicus. The sequence continues at coordinate 22,445,677 of NC_081419.1, read as the reverse complement.
ATTTTAAAGTGTGTTGTATTTTTCCTTCTGCTTTTGTTAACAGTGCAAAGATGTGTTATATTTGTTTGATTAAATAAAATTAACCTGTGAGCAGGAGGCTGAGTCAGCAAGTAGCTGACAGGAAGTAGTAGGGAGGAAGCATGTGTACCCAGGTTTCTAAAGTGGGGACTAAGCAGAAGGGACAGTTAGGTTTTTTTGAAGACACAGACAAAGGGAGATTAGTTACCTGCTATTCAGCCTCTCTGAGTGGGCAGAATCCCGCCTCAACCTTTCAATTGGGAGTTCTTTGGAGAGATGGATATCTAGACAAAGTTTTTCTTAATAGCTTTGAAAGAGTCAGTGCCTGAGAGAACGAAATTTCCTCAGGCTGTGGCCCTTGCAGCCAAATGACTGCTGGTAGCAGAGGAGTTGCAGTCTCTGATTAAGACAGCAGTTGCTTAAGGGGCAGCCACTGTAAATAATAAAAAAGAGTTAACAACAGTTCAGTGTCTACTCTCTTCACCCAGGCTTTGTTGTACACCTACCTCTCCCTAGGCATTGCCTAAAGGACCCATTTTCTGAAAACTTTCCACCTGCCAATCTAGAGAACGGTCAGGAGGCTTAGTGCCTGCTGCAGTGCCTATGCTATGAGAGTGGTACTAGTTAGTATCTTGCTCATCACAACCAGGGGATCTGGCCTATGATTATAAATATATAAATTTTAGAGGTGTAAAACAAGCATCTCTCTTCTCACTAAAACAACCACTTATCACATAAGTAAAGGCACAATGAAAAGTATCATTAATATCTAGAATAATTGATTTAGTATGCAAAATTAGCAAACACATCACAATTAAACTTGTAAATGGAAAAATCCACATGAAAGTGTTATTATATGTGTGTATATATGTGTGCATGTGGTGTGTGTGTGTATGTACTAAAATGCACATACATGCATATGTTTGCATTTAGATTGTAAGATGATATGAAAGGAATACTAAGGCCCAATAGGTCTAAGATCTTTAACATAAGCCTCTCACAGTGCCTAAATACTGTCAGTAACCCTCAGTTCTGTGGAGTTTAATAGACTATAACCATCTGATGCTAAGTCCTCTGATGTGAGAGGAATTACTGGTCTACTATACTCTATCTCAATAACTGCAAATCATTGCTGTGGGATGTTCTGTATGGCAAATGTGTTGCTAATTAGTCAATAAATAAAACACTGATTGGCCATTGGCTAGGCAGGAAGTGTAGGCGGGACAAGGAGGAGAATAAAGCTGGGAAGTGGAAGGCTGAGTCAGAGAGACACTGCCAGCCACCAAGATGACAAACAGCATGTGAAGATGCCGGTAAGCCACGAGCCACATGGCAAGGTATAGACTTATAGAAATGGATTAATTTAAGCTTAAGAACAGTTAGCAAGAAGCCTGCCACGGCCATACAGTTTGTAACCAATATAAGTCTCTGTGTTTACTTGGTCGGGTCTGAGCGGCTGTGGGACTGGTGGGTGAGAGAGATTTGTCCTGATTGTGGGCCAGGCAGGAAAACTCAAGCTATAAATCACCATAATGTTGTTACCTGCTTCTACTATGCAAGGGCAATGTGGCCAGGCCCATGGGCTACCCATATAGACTGCAATGATATTCTCTGGAAGCTGTAGACCAGAGATAGCCTAACAACATTAAGGCGAACTTCTTACCGTATTCTTCCTCCAAGTCAGCCGGGGCCTGAGCTAGGTGCTATGAGAAGTGCCTTTTGATGGAAAGAATTTCAAGTCTGTACTTGTGATGTATGTGTCGGTTGTTGAAATGTATGAAACAGATTTCAAGTTCTAAGCCAAAGAAGACTCCCTGGGACAAGACATTTAGGAGCATCCAAGTTTCTCTGGGGAATTGCAACACTAATGCTATTGCATTAGTCTGAGACCCTGACTTTGTTTCATGAGGTGATACAGTCCAAATGACCCAGCTCTGTGCCAAGCCACCGGAAGAACATAAGAATAGACAGCCCTACAGTCAGTGGACAGTGACTGTTTTCCTCAGACTCAGTGATTTTTGTCAGGCTTCAGCTGCAATACAAAGAGAGTAGTATAAGCATACAACTGATAAGGTTTATGCCTGGACACTGTCTTACCTGTAATGTACTCAGAACTTTGAAAAAAACCTTAAATTTCTTTCGTTATTTTTCTTCATTCTCTTAGTACTGTGAAGTAAGTATTACACTTTTCCCTTTTTAGGATATCAATAGTAATTGAAGCTCAAAGGCATTAAATTTTACAGCCAAGCTGACATGGCTCTGAGGCAGTTTCGTTTGCTAAAACACAATGTGGTCTAGGCCTTCACAATGCTAATTGCAGAGTCTGCCAGGACTAAAGATGCCAGGGTGGCCTCAGTTGCAGTTCTTGGGAGAATCTGCATATCACCAGTCAAAGAAAAATAAATAAATAAAAAACACTGTGACATGACATTAACAGATGGTTTGAAAATGACTGGAAACTGCCCACAGGTGGGGAAGGATGATAACATGAGTCTTCATCCAAAGCATACTTTCTAGAAAGTTGTCATTATGGGAAATAGAAGGAAACCTAGGATGCTGTGGACAACTGTTCTAAATAAAACAAAACAGCAGAGTGCAGGAGAATCAAATTCTGCACAGACTGGTGGTTACTAGGCCAGAGTTCACAGTCCGGCAGGGGATTTCTTCAGACAGACAGCTGAAAACTTTAGAGAGCTTTCAGAATGAGCCAATTGTGTGACCACGAGGGCAGGAGGTGCAGTTTATGAGAAATGGCAAGAGGGGCAGAAGCAGGTCAACCGAGACTGGAGCACAGAGAGTGGCAGCCACATACTCCTTCCACACCACAGGCATAGACCAAAACACAATGCTACGGCCCACCCTCCAGCCTTCAAGTAGAGGACCTCAGAATTTGCTCACAGCTACACCAGTGTATTCAATAAGGCAAAGAAAGAAAAAAAATCATCAAGTAGTTAAAAAAAAAAAGAAAAAAAAATCTACCCAAAACTCATTTCCTTCAATACATTGCCCGGGACTACACATTGACTCTGGAAATCAGACACTTTTACAATTTGCCTCTAATTTCATTCATCCTGTGTGGTTTTCCCCTCTCAATTCCAGATACAATAACTGTCAATTTTTGAAGACAGGTTTTCATAAAGGAGCATGTTGTGACAAAGATGGCAAGACTCTTGTCCTGTGGTGAAATTGGCAGCATCTTCCTGTGAAATTGTTTCTACAAGTGAATGTCGAATTAGTTTGGGGATGATCTGAACGAGTGTTGTGATTGTTTATCACTGCTCCTTCCTTGACTCACCTGAGTTCATAGGATTTCTAGTGTGGTGGACCTGTATAAATTGCTTCTAACCTTTCTCATTTGGTAAAATCATTCTGAGGTAGATACTGGAAGAAACAGACCATGAAGATTACAACAGACAGTGAAGGAAAATGCAGTCCCATCTTCTTGCAGGATTGGGCTATGTCAGAGGACCAAGGAGTTAGTGCATTCAGCCCTTGTGCTTTGAGAAAGGCAGTGTTGTCATAGTTTCTTATCTCCTAGTTACGAGTCTACATGATAGAAAAGAAATTCCACAGAAAGAATAGCCAAGGGAACAGGAAACCTTGCTCAGACAAACGGTATCAGGGAATGTGAAATGCCCCTCCGCGTCATTTTCCAGCTATCTTCCTCACCCAAACCCATATTTCACTCAGTTACTTTCAAGTGCCCATAATCCCTATAAATAAATTTAAAAGAAACTGATTGTACTAAAATGGGAAGTAATATAGCTTTAAATATGCTTGATACATCCTAGTAGCTGAAGAGAAATGAGTAAGTTTTGAAGGAAATAACATCAAAAAATTATATAAAGTGTAATCAATATTGCACTACCCCTATGATGGCTACAATGGCTTCTGTCACTTCAACTTTATAAATAATGGCCTTGAAAGACAATTTAAAGTGTTCCTTAAGAAACACTAAAAAAAATGCTGTAACCTTCTCATTAAAATTTTGTTTTCACTTCATTCATTTTACTTGAAAAGATTTCCTCTGATAGGATGGTTTGTGGACCAAGACTTCAGGCTCCATTTCTGCCCTTTAGTACCTATTGAAGAGTTTTACACCTTGAAATAGATTATAATACAGTGTTACATATTATGTTATAATAGATGTTGTAATAGATTATACTTTTTACAATTATAATACTTACAATGGCTTATGCTTGCCTTAAATAAAAGATGAACTATCACTTAGTCTCTCCTAATCTATGCAGGAGTATTTGATGTTTTGATCTTTTGCAGGTAACCACAGCTGCTGTAGTTTCGCGTATGTAACAGCAAAAACATGCCCAGAAGATAACATTTCTCAGCACTCCTCCCTATGATCTAGGTCTTACATTCTTTCGTATTCTCTTCTGTGATATTCTCTTAGTCTTGATGGAATTGAGTAGGAGGGTTGACAGAAATACCTGATTTATTACTTAGTAATCAGTCCCCTATTCTCAGCATTTTGATCCATTTGGCAACATCGCATTGACTGTTGTCCACTGCAAAAAAAAAAAAAAAAAAAAAAAAAAAAAAAAAAAAAAAAAAAAAAAAAAAGGTCTCTGACTATGGTTGAGAACAGCCCAGATGTATGGGCAATTTGACAACATCACCATGTAGCAAAATAACATTTTCAGCTTCTACCTTATGCCCTGTGACTTCCCTACCCATGGAATCCCTAACCAGGATTACAGTACCAGACACAAAATTTCTTCCTGTGGATCAAGCCTCAGATCCAATCAGAAAGAAGTTAGTTACCACATAATGGCCATGCCACTATTACCAGTTGGTCCATCATGCCCGGTAGGTCAGTATTGTCACATGCAGGATCCCACACTAGAAAAGGCCATCGCTATTTTTTCTCCCTGAAGTCTCATAACACCATCATACACTATGAAAGTTAGTTAGTATGGAGGCAAGTTCCCAGTGGGTTTGAGATTAAAGTTTTAATAATGTCTTGTAGCAAAAGTGTATGTTGTCTCCATCAATATGAACTTAGATGTAGTTATGGAGTAACCATGGACAATGAGAATACTTTAAAGTCTCAAGTTCAGTCAGGAATGATGAAATCTATTACTTGTAATTCTGTTTTCCTGTTTGCAATAAGATATTTTAGGTACAATATTTTATCAAGTCTTGTAAAATAAGCTATGGCTCTTTAAGAAAAAAAAAAGTAAAGTATTGGTTCTATAGTGAAGCCTTTCTTAGTGCATTTTATTGTTCTGTTACCTGGCCAATAATAGCATTTAGAATTTCAGTGACCTCACAGGAATTATAAAAGCTACCGACAGCTTCCACTTTCAAACTGAAGGTAGTATTTCAGGGGAAATTGTGATGGGTCAAATAGACTTGCAGGATATTTGAACTGGAATGTGATTTTGTACCAGTGATCTTAGAAGAGAAATAAAAGTAATTCAGATGATCTTTCCTAGAAGTTGTTTTACTGTTGGTTCTAATTGACATGTATAGTACTCATACAATGTGTGAAAATGCATAATTGATTCTTTGACTTAAATTTAGCAATATATTCCTTAAAGCGGAAGCACATTCAAGTGAGATTGCTCTTCCCTGAATCACTGGGCCTTCTGCATCAGTACCTGAAAACTGCTCCCTGAAGGGTCTTCACAGTCCCACATTCTGCGATGGAATCTCTAGGGAAGAACAGCACAGTCAGAAGCAAGAGATGGAATGTTGTTGTTGTTGTTGTTGTTGTTTTGTTTGTTTGTTTGTTTGTTTGTTTTTTGGTTTTTCGAGACAGGGTTTCTCTGTGTAGCTTTGCGCCTTTTCCTGGAACTCACTTGGTAGCCCAGGCTGGCCTCGAACTCACAGGAATGTTGTTTTTACTTTGGACACAAAATTAGTTGTGTGATCCTAAGCTGATTGTTCCAATGCTCTGTGGGTTTTTTGGTTTTGTTTTTTTTTTTTTTTTGGTGTTTGTTTGTTTTGTTTTCATATGTTAAATGAGAAAGGTGGACAGGGAAGTTGCACTCACATGATTCATAAAGTACCAGAGATGAAACTGATCATCATCCTCAGGGGGAGGAATTTGCTTCACAAATGGAAGAACTGACCTCCAGGGGGACTTAGTCTGAAGTCCAACTGGGTTAGGGACAGAGGAGAAAGTAAAACTCAGGTATCTAGATTTTTAGCCAGTGCTTGCTTTTGTATAGTGAATGTTGGAGCTATTACTTTGAATGTTTGAGTTAGTACTCAAAGAGTACAAGTTATTTTAAGAGTTAAGGATTAAATAAACACTTAACTAACTATATGTTTACCGTATATTCATTATGCTAATAGAAAATGAAATTATGTATGTTGTAATATACAAATGTTTTAATTTTATATATTAAATATTAATGTTTTAATTTTATATATTAATTGAACATAACAATATTACTCAGATCACTAGCATAGAAAGATTAATTTGGTACATTTCAGAGTTTGAAATTCATGTTTGCATTTCTCAGAAATTTGATCTCATAGAAGTCTTTCAAGGTAAAAATTCAGTAGTCAATATTTGTACATGATTGCTTGACAACAAATTTCAATCATTGAACATAGTACCAGTATTGCTTAAAAATAAACTACCTTCGGAAAAGTCTATTCCAATTACAAGTTCTCCTCTAGTAGATGTTTCCAAAAGGAGCAGAAAATATAACCTGTAAAAGAAAGTATGGAGCCATGACTCATAACTGGCTTCTTAAGCCCCCAGGGGATCTTATTAACTTGGAGAATTCACCACAGCTTTGGAAAAGTGATTTGTCAAACCCTTGTAATTCTCATGTCACTAAGAAACTGTCAGAACTTGGCCACATTAAAAGATCTTATAGGAAAGGATATATGAAACCCCAAAATTTTATCAATTTTAACTAAAACATAATTTCTGAGGAGACTGAAGAGTTTAGCCTTTGGTTAGCTTACTCTCTGTATATGTAAGATATTGGTATAGTCAGTTTTTAATTTAAATTTTGCTTTCACAAATGCAAATCAAGATCCAGAGTAGATAATAAGGCACTGCATGCTTAGCAATGCTGTCTGAGGTGCCAAGCGTTGCCTGGAACACCTTACTTTCTGCTTAAAGTATAGATCTCCTGTTCACCAATAGATATAATCTCTGACATCCTGTCCTTTATAAACATCATATACATTATTGATTAAAATAAATTTGCACTAGAAATGGTCCATAAGATATCTAACAAAAACAAGGAGTCAGAATACATCGTTTCAAAATCCTATACTGACAAATAATTTCCCCTCTGGTCCCCCCAGGTATTACTCTTAGAGGGCTGACTGAGCTGTGGAGCCAATAAGTACACCAGTGGAATGTGGTACTCTATGGGACAGTAGATACCAAGCAATCCGGACACATATCAGTACTTCCAGCTCCCTGTTTAGTCATCTTGGCGCAAACTGGCTGACTACTACCTAAGACGGTCCAGAGGCTTTGGAAATACAAGTTCACTTTTTCTTCTACTCGCTTCAATAGATTATAATTTGAATCATTCTTTTTTTTATTAAGAAAAATTTTTATTCATTTTGCATACCAAAGATCCCCCTCTTCCCTCCTTCTGTCCCTCCTACCTTCGGCTCCCAATCTACCCCCCCACTTCCTCCTATAAGAAGGTAAGGCCTCCCATGGGGAGATACATTTAGTGGAGTCATTCTTAATGTTCACAGTGGTGAGAGAATACAGTTGTTGTAGAAACTTATAATGGTCATGCCCCCCGAGTTTCCAAAGTGCACCAATAATACCAAGGAACACCGGGTAACACCAGATTGCTATGATTTTCCAGATTCTTGAAACTGCTTTGGCAATTCATTTTCCTGTCCCTTCCTCTCAGGCCTGTCACTTCTCATTTTTATCCTTACAGTTTCCTGTAGCAACAATCCACCGATTTCTCACAGACTGAGCCGCATTTAAATCTACTCAGAGAAGAAAAACCTAGCCAATCTGCAGCTATATACGTAAAATAATGATGAATAAATTTCAAATCATGGCCTAAGGGCTATTTGATGGATAAAGGGACATAAACTTGGAGCATGTACTTTGTGACTCATATGTTTTCTATTCTGGACATATGTAATGGTGTATTTACATATTAAGTATATTCTAATTAGAGTCATGATCATCTCTGTGTGCATGCTCAATTGTGCTTCATAGTTTTGAGAAGGTTACACCTGGTAGACTGCAAAGCCACGTGACTCAGAAGTAAGTTGTCTTTAGATAGGACAGAAATGTAATAGTTTATAGCAAAATTTAGGAAATCTTAGTAAGTAGTTGTGATGTTTAATCTTGATTTCCTCGGCAGCCTCGAAAATAACCATGGAAAACATCTCTGGGCACAGCTGTGAGAGGGAGACCCATTGCAAATGTTGGCAGCACCTTTCCACGGACAGGGGTTTCATACAGAATGAAAAGGAGAAGGAGCAGAGCACCAGGTGTCCTTCCCGCTCTACTTCCTTACTGCTCACAGTGTAACCAGCTCACTGGTGGGAGCCTGGCTTCCCACTACCCACCGCACTGTATCCTCACACAGGCAGCCAAAGGAAACTCTTGTCTTACCTTGCTTTGACCAAGTTCTTGGCCATAAGAACAAGTCAAGTAACTGAATTATAGTGTGCTTAACATTTAAAAGCCAGCAATTTCAAACATGAAACCAAACGCCCAGCCTTACATAAAAATAAAATGTCCGTCATCGCTAGAGCTATGTACATTTAAACTATAGCTTCAGCTATGGAAACAGCATATGAGAACTAAAGAGAAGCAGGTTTATTAATTTTTTTTTTTGAGACAGGGTTTCTCTGTGTAGTTTTGGTGTCTGTCCTGGATCTCACTCTGTAGACTAGGCTGGCCTCGAACTCACAGAGATCCGCCTGGCTCTGCCTCCCGAGTACTGGGGTTAAAGGTGTGCTCCACAGAAACAGGTTTCTATAGCTGACTTTGGGTTTTGAATCAAGCTGTGCTCTCCCAACTACTATGCTGCAGTGCAAGTTCTCACTCTCTCAGCCTCCATAGGGAGGAGGGGGAGAGGTAAATAGAGGAGACGGGGAGAGGTGGGTAAGATAACAATGTGCATGGTGAAGAAGCTACAAGGACTCATACAGAACTATTTACTTAAAAAAATCCATAATGCACATCACTCAGTGCACAAATAAACATATATGGCTTTAATGAACTGGTCTCATCTGAGCTAATGGTATTCCCTCCATATATATATATATGATTTCAAATTTAAGTATCACTTGCAGTAACATGACTAAAATTCCACTATACATAGTTACACTCCACAAAAAAAGCTTAAAATAAAAAATCAGCACTGAACATTCTGGAATTATATGTAATTATCAGACTATATGATAATGTACACTTTAAAGAATTAAAGAATAAAGAAAGAAGTATATACTTTCAACAACATATACTTATTTTATTTAACCAATGTTAACTTAGGACTGATTACATCAGGCATTTTTTTTGGTTGCTTAGGTTATGAAAAGTAACAGTCTCCCTTTGCTGGGATTTATATTCTAGTTGTAAGTGACAGATGCACAGGAAAATAAGCAAAATATGTTCCGTGGTGAAATTTGCTAGGAATACAAGTAGAGGAGGGAGGAAAGAGGGTGTGAGCTCATCAGTACATTGAGAATCACAGGAAAATATATGAGACAGAAAGAATAAAGGAAGCAATTCTGATATATACCTAGGGGAAGAATGTGACAAAAGAAAAAATAAAAATGGAATGGTTCTAAAGGGGTTTCTGTGAAACTGTAAGAAATCCTGTATGCTTGTGTGCTGTGATTTGGTAGGAAGACTTTCCTGTAGTGGTAGCTCATTAGTAGGTAATGGAGAACCCAGAGGTGCATGTTGGTGGAAAGTCTTTAGGTCATCAAAAGTATGCACTTGAAACATATGGAGTGGTCCAATTTTTCCCTCTTCTCTTTCTTTGCTACTTGTCCATAACTATATCTGAGTTGCTTCACCATGTGTTCCTGCCAGGATGAGCTGCTTCAACACAGAACTGGAGACACCGAGAGTAACCAGGCAAGTGCCAGAAACTCTGAAACCATAAGACCAAATAAACAGTTACTCTCTCAAATATTTGTCATCATAGTGAAAAACTGACAGCCATGGAGCAAGAGTGGGAGGACCAGTTGTGGAATAAAGCGAGGAAGGCAAGGAGGTCATGCCAGGATAGCAGAGTGAAAATCAACAAAACACTGAGAAGGTGACACAAAGAAGCTTATTAGAATTTCTGAACAAAGCGTGGGATTGCTAAGACACACAGATTGAACAGGCTGTGGATGAGACAAAGCTGAAGAGGGAAATACAAAGTGCCATTGAAGTAAAGCAGAAAACAGATGTAAAAGACAATAGATCAAAATTGTGAAAGCCAGCCTAACATACTTGAAAAGTACGATAAAGAAGTCCTGTATATTTCTAGTAGGATTTCCAAAGTAGAGAATGAGACTGGAGAGAGGCAATATTTAAAATGAGACTAAATTAGAATTTTTTAGAGTTTTAAAAATTCATGATACTTCAGATGCTCATTGGATCCTGAGAAGAATAAATAGAAGTGAATATGCATCATGCCATAATATAGGTAAATTTCAGAACATTACAGCACAAAACTCTTTAAAATGCCCATGAAGTGGGAGCCAGTGGCGTAGCTCTGCGGGAGAGCATGTGCTTAGCATGAAGGAGCCCTGGAATGTTGTTAAACACAAAACTAACTTGACAAAAGAGAGAGAAAGGAAGGAAGGAAGGAAGAAAGGAAGGAAGGAAGGAAGGAAGGAAGGAAGGACCAACAGTGAAGTGGCAAGTCCTTTCTGTCAGAACTTTCCGTTTTATCTGTTTAATTCACTGTCGCATCAGAAAGCATTCACAATGGCTACTCTTACAAGATGAAGCACTGAAGCACTTTGAAAGTCCTCATCAGCATGTTGAAAGCTTTTCCTTAAAAGGCAGTTTTATCATGAGCCTCTTGTGAAAAACTGAAAGCAAACCGTGAAGATTCTTTTTCATTACCTCAATTGTTTTATTCTAACCTTTTTGGTGTTGAGAAGAAAGAAGCAAAGGACAGCAAGAGGAGAAAACAGTCCTAGTTGTTTCTTTTCTTTTTTTCTTTCTTTTTTTTTTTTTTTTTTTTTTTTTTTTGGTTTTTCAAGACAGGGTTTCTCTGTGTAGTTTTGGTACCTGTCCTGGATCTCACTCTGAAGACCAGGCTGGCCTTGAACTCATGGAGATCTACCTGGCTCTGTCTCCCAAGTGCTGGGATTAAAGGCATGCACCACTGCCACCCGGCCAAGTTGTTTCTTGATGCTTACAAATGGATGGCTGAATTTCTAGGTGGGAAGTATCTAAAATTTATCAGTTTTTCTTTATGTGAATATTGTTTGCAATTTTCATTTAGAGTTGTCATGGATAGTGTCATCTTGGGAGGGCTGATCTGGAGATTTTATCTATTCATGTTTGCATGAATGAATAAATACATTTTTTTAACTTTTGGTTACCAAATCCAAAGTGAAGCATATATTTTTGTAATACAAAAGATTAGACAAAGTAAGTAGCTGTTTCAGGAAACAAATGTTCAACATTCTTGCTTATTGGGATTGCCTCTTTCTTATCAGAGGTAAAGTGAACATTCTCACTTCATGGTATTCAGCTTTCCAAGATTATCATGCCACATATTATACCTAATAACAATCATTCTCATATACACACTTTAAAAAGCTCACCTGAGTACCACATTAGACCTTAAGGCCCATAACAACTTTTGAAGCAAATATTCTTTTTGTGTACTAACAAATTTTCATAACTCCTGCCACCAGTTCCATCCATCACTGCAACATGTAGACTGCCCCTCTCCAGGCAAAGGCATTAAACTCACATTGGCAATCTATCTGAAAACCCACATGACTTGAGCTCTATTTCCATGACCATCTCTTCAAACAGGGATCTAGACTCACTTCGCCAACTCTACCAGCACCTGTTGCCATAGGAAAATTCCTCAACACTTCTGCCTAAATCCTTAAATTTGGCTCCGAAAATATTCTAACTCTACAGAAGCCTTATTCCTGGACTTAGAAACCTCATTTAGCTCAAGCTGGGCTAGGAAAACTTTTGATGCCCCATTATAATATCAATACTGATTTTCTCAAAGACAGAACCTTAAGCCTTATACAGCTGGACTAGCACATGACCAGAAAACAGCTTCAAAGACCTATTCAACAAAATGGCAATGTGACTTCCATACCAAGAAACACAACCTTATTCCAGATACCGAGGCCCCATTGAAAATATACAATTATGAATAACTGAAAGATTGAGTCTCTGTCAAAAATTAGTACTCCCTAAGTAATGTTTCACAAGTGTGGCTTAGATAATAAGCAAGCCAATGTACTCAAAACAGCACTAATAAACATGATCAGGGAACTCAGAGGATAAATGAATAAAGAACAGAATGAAGACTGAAAATACAAACCATTGTATGAAATAATAAAACCAATCCAAGATATAAAAATAGAAGATAATAAGAAATATGATCTTTAAAGAAAAGGCAAACTAAATAAAATTTAAAATGAAAAATTTAGAAATATATACAGAAAATGTATAGTAAAACCTCACCAAAGATTAGATCAAGTAGAAGAAATAATATTAGATTTGAAGACAAAGTAGAAGAATTTGATCACTCAAAATGTCAAATACAAAAAAGACCCAAGAATAGAGCATGCAGTAACTCTGGGACACTACAAAAAGACCCAATCTATAAATCACAGGTAACGGTCAAAGGCAGAGAAAAAAATTTTGAACAGTATCATAGGAAAACATCCCACAATTCAAGGAAAGAGATCCTTATCAAGGTCCAAGGGACATACAGAACAGGAAGTGTCAGGAAAAAGAAACTCCCCACATCCTGTAATAGATAAACAATACATTTACAAAAAAAAAAAAAAAGGATATTGAAATCTTCAAGAGAAAGATATCAAGTCACTACAAAAGCAGGGCCATCAAAAGAAAAACAGTTTTTTTTTTCAATGATGACTATAAAAGCCAGTAGAAAAGAGACCAAAGTTCTACAAATTTTGAAAGATAGGAGACATCCGACCAGAATAATACTATCCTTGGCAAAGCTATCCATTGTAATTGAAGAAAAGATAGGAAACTTTCTGTAATGACAGAATTAAGTAATTTATTATTATAAGGCAAGCTCCACAGATGACACTGGAAAGAATATTTATAACTGAAGAGACAGTGAAACATGTCCAATAATCAAATGGAACAAACAAACAATTCTAGAATACTAAAGCAAATGAGGTCTAATAAAACACCACAAAGGAAATAAAATGGTAGAATTAATTGACACTTTTCAGTAGTAACTCTTAATATTAATAGTCTCAAATCCCTAATAAAGACTTACAGAGTAAGAGATTGGATCAGAACACAGGGTTCATCTTTTTGATACCTGCAAATTACAAACCTCATGCCAGTAACAGAAAAGACTGCAGTATAAAATTATGGAAAATGATAGTTCAAATAAATGGAACTATGAAAGAAGCAGTCACAGCTATTGTAATATCTGATAAAGTAGCTTTCAATTCAAAATAGCCAGAGGAGTTAGAAAAGGACATTTCATAGTCATTAAAGGAAAAGTCCATTAAAATAGTTACATGTCTATACATTTATGCATCAAGCACAGGATACATATTTCACAAAAGAAGTACTACCAGATCCTAAACTACAAATTGATCTAAAAACAACACTAAGTGGCCATCTTTAATTCCGTACTTTCTCCAACAGACAGATCATCCAGATAAAAACTAACTAGAGAAATTCTGGAGTTAAATGGCATAATAAATCAAATAGATCTAACAGAATTTTACAAAACATTCTACCCAAACCTGAAATAATATACTGTTTTTTCCTCACTGAACAATGGAACTTTCTAAAAAAATCAACTTCATATTAAAATGCAAAGCAAGACTTAACAAATATAGGAAACATGAAATAACATCATTCATTCTATCTGACCACAAGTGAACATAGCTGGCTATTAACAATAATAGAAACTATACACAGTAAACAAACTCATGAAAACTAAACAGGACACTAATAAATGGAAATTGGGCCAAAGCAAGAAATCAGAAAGACAAATTTGAAAATTCCTAGAATTAATTAGAAATTAAAACAGGAAATACCAAAAATATGGGACACAAAGAATTCAATCCTAAAAAGTTAATAGTGCCTACATCTAAAAAGAAAAATCTTGAGAGCTCTCACTCAAAAAACAAATAATGTACCTGAAGGCATTTAAAAGTAAATAAATAAGAAAAAACACCTCGAAATAGTAGATGGGCAGGAAAAAAATCAGAAAAATATATAAGAAAGAAAAACCCCACAATGAATCAATGAAACAAGGGTCATTGTAAAAACTTTGGCAAATTTTTAGCCAAGTGAAACTACCAAAAAAAAAGAGAGAAAAAATAAAACCAGAGACTAAGAGAAAGCATTTCAATAGGTATTGATGACATTCAGAGAATAAGTACACACTTTAAAAAAATATCCATAGATTCCCTGGGAACCCATAGGCCACTCTGACCAGATACACAAGAAAACTAATCGAAGATACCCACTGCTCCCTCAACTCTCCCAAAGCAATCCTACAGTCTTATCCCTAGCTTGTAACAGAAGCCCTTCAGCAGCCTCTTAACTCCCTGCTCCAGAGTGGGTCACAGACATCTTGTTCTCCCAACTTCCTTCCTCACTCATTATTTTATCCCACCTCTATACTCAAATACGCATTCCCTATGAAGCCATAGACCACTCGGGCCAACAATGCAGGGAGTTCCTAGTTGAACAGCCCGCTTTCCTCCCTTCTGGGGATCCACTTTGCTCCTCCCCTCTTCTAGGCCAACCCCATTCCTAAATGTCAGCTCTCAAGATGCAGAAATACATTTTACCAGTGACTGCACCCAACAGGATCCCAAAAGAATTTTCCTACCACCCAACACATAGCCACCACACTCTCGTAAGAAGCAGGCATGATAACAGAAATCAGGAAGCAAAACACCCACCAAAAAGACAAAACCAGATATCAGCACCTAGAATTCTAATCTTTCCAATCCCAAATGCATAGATGCCAGCATAATATCATAATCAATAACATCCAGGACAATATATCACCAGTACAGTGCAGCCACCCTACCAGAGCAGGTCCTGAATATAGAAACATAGCTGAAGCACAGAAAAAAGATCTAAAAACAACCTTTGTGAAAATGATAGAGGTCTTTAAAGATCAAATGAATAAATCCCTTAAGGAAACTATGAAAACACAAATGAACAGTGGAAAGAGATGAATAACACAGGTCAAGAACTGAAAGTGAAAATAGAAACAAAGAAATCTCAACTGAGGAAATCTGGAAATGAAAAATTTAGGAACTTGAAAAACAACAGAGGCAAGCCTCACCAACAGAATTGCAGAGGTGGAAGAAAGAAGGTCATGCATTGAAGACACATCTCTTTTAAAAATGTTAAATCTAAAAATAATCATGGCACAAAATATCCTAGAAATCTGTGACACAATAATAAGACCAAATCTAAAACTAGAGGAAGAAAATGGATCCATGTTAAAGGCACAGAAAATAATTTCAACAAAATCATAGAAGAAAATTTTCTTAACCTAAAGAAGGAGATGCCTATAAAGTTACAAGAAGCATACAGAACATCAAACAGATTGAACAATAAAAGAAATGCCCTTGGCACATAATAATCTGAAAGCTAAATGTACACAACAAAGAAAGAATATTAAAGCTGTAAGGCGGGGAGAAATCATGTAACATATAAAGACAGACCTATTTGAATAACACCTGACATCTCAATGGAGATTCCTAAAGCAGAAAGAAAGACCTAGACAAATGCTATGCAAACTCCAAGAGACTACAAATGCTAGTGCAGACTTCTATAACCAGAAAAACTTTCAATTATAATAGATGGAAAAAGAAGACATTCTATGATAAGACCAAATTTAAGCAGTTTCTATCTAAAAATACAGAAGTGAGGAAGACACTAGAAAGGAAATTCCAACATAAACAATTTAAACACATCCAAGAAAACACAAGGAATGAATAGTCCCTGACCATAAATTCAAAAGGAGACACACATACACCCACACCAAAATAACGGAAATCAACAAACACTGTTCATTTATATCTCTTGATACACTGGTCTCAATTCCACAATAAAAAGACATGGACTAACAAAATGGAGTTAAAAACAGGATCCACCCTTCTGCTGCATCGAAGAAACATACCTTAACTTCAAATAGATGGATACAAAATTAACTCACAAAAATCAATAGCCATTATATATACAAATGGCAGTCAGACTGAGAAAAAATAAGAGAATCAACACCCACACACAATAGCTTCAAATAATATAAAATTTGGGGGTGTAGCTTTAACAATGCCAAGGAAAAAGTTGAATGATTAAAAACTTCAAGGCATTGATGAAAGAAATTTAAGAAGGTATTAGGATATGGAAAGATCTGCATGCTTATGTATATGTAGAACTAGTATAGTGAAAATGACTATCCAAACAAAAGTAATCCAAATATTCAATAAAATCCCCATCAAAATTCCAACACAATTCTTCACAGATACTTGAAGAACAATTTTCAGCTTCTAATAGAAACACATAAACCAAGGAGAGCTAAGAAAATCTGAATAACAAAAGAAATGTTGTTGGTATCACCATCCCTGATTTCAAGTTGAACTACAAAGCTACAGTAATTTTTTTAAAAGGTATGATATTGACAAAAAATCAGAAACATTGATCAATGGAAATTAATTGAAGACCTAGACATAAATTCATACACATAAGGGCACTTGACTTTTGTAATGATATCATGAATGCACACTAAAAAGCATCTTCAACAAATGGAGGGTTGCATTTAGAAGAATGAAAATATATATATACATACTTATCTCCTTGCATAAAACTCAACTCCAAATGTATCAAAGACATCAGCATAAAGCTCAATACATTGCACCTGACATAGGAGAAAATAGGGAATAAAATTGAACTCATTAGAACAGAAAAAGGCTTTCTGGACAGAGCACCATTACCACAGGCACTGAGATCAACAATTAATAAATGAGATCTTATGAAACAGAAAAGCTTTTGCATGGCAAAAGACACTAATATTTGGACAAAGTGGAAGCCTACAGAATGGAAAAAGATTTTTGCCAACTACACATATGATATAGGGCAAATATTCAACACACACACACACACACACACACACACACACACACACACACACACACATATGTAACTCCAAATGTAGATATCAAGAAAACAAAAAATCCAATTAAAAAGAGAGACAAATCCAAACAGATATTTTTTTTCAAAGGATGAAACTCAAATGGCTGAGAACCACTTAAAGAAATGTGCGATATCATTTGCCATCAGGGAAATGCAAATAAAGTCTACTTTGAAATTCCATCTTACACTTTTCAGAATGGCTAAGATCAACAGAACAAGTGACAGTTCATGCTGGAGAGAATGTGTGGTAAGGGGAACACTCCTCCATTGCTGAGTGTGGAAACTTGTAAAACCACTTTGGAAATCAATGTTGTAGTTCTTCAATAAAATGGCAATTGATCTACCTCAAGATTCAGCAATACCACTCTCGGGCATATACCCAAAGGATGTTTTATCCTGTGACATAGATACTTACTCAACCATATCCATTGCTGTTCTATTTATAAGAGTCCAAATTTGGAAACAACCTGAAAATCTGTCAATGTATGAATGGACAAAGAAATGTGGTTTATTTATACAATGGAATATCATTAAGCCCTAAAAAAATGAAATTAGCAGGTAAATGGATAGACTAGAAAAATCATCCTAAATGAGGTATTTCAGACCCAGAAAGACAAATATAGTATGTATTCACTTATTTGTGGGTATTAACTATTATGGTAATGATAAACAAGCTACAATCCATAGAACCACCAAGGTCAGGTTATACCAAAGTTAGGTATAGTGTAAGGAAATGGGGGGTGGAGGGCAGATATATTTCCTCAGAAAGGGGCAAGAGAATAGAATATGAATGAAGGGTTCAAATGGAATGATCATGTGGGGAGGGGTGGGAGAGAGGGGAAAGAGGGAGGAAATATAGGGAAAGATAGCTAAAATTAAGGGATATTTGAGGGGTAGTATGGCAACCTAATGAAGTCAAATCTTTCAAAAATATAAAGATATTTGAAGGTGATCTAAATGAAATTGCCAAATTACAAAAGAGACAGAGTCTCAGCTGACCGTCTTTTCTCACCTAATGAAGCTTCCAGTATTGTGACTGGGTTATATATAATTGAATTGTTGGCCACAGGGATCTCATGGGAGTCCTCAAACAACACAGGCTGCTGCCAGACAAATTTATATCCACAAATTGACAGCAAGGCTCCATTACTGAGGACATAACAGTACACAACACATTAAATATGGAGAATTCAAGTTGGAGCCTGCATAATGCCTTTAACCTATGTGCTAGCACCCAAGGAACATATTGGTCCTCTGGACACTACCAAAAGAAACCTAAACACCAACTCACCAACAATCTCTGATCTACAGTTGTACCCTGCCTGCAAGACATATTAATGTAATGGTGGCACAAAGCTTGTGGGAATAACCAACTAATAGCCAATTTAAGGCCCCCTCCACAAGATGGAACCCATACATGACACTGCTTTGGTGACCAAGAACCTGAGACCAGGCAGCCTGGGGTCCTAAAACCAAATACTACTGGTAAGAAAAAATAGCAATAGAAATAACTCCTAATGATATTCTGTTATACTCATACATCAGTGCCTTGCTCAACCATCATCAGAGAAGCTTCCTCCTGCAGTAGATGGGATCAAATACAAAGACCCACAGCCAGACAACATGCAGAGAGTAAGAGACCTTGGAACATTTAGTGCTTAAAGTGATGTCTTCAACAAATCCCTTTCCTCTGGGCTCAGGGAACCAAGAAGAAAGAGTTGAAGAGCTAGAGGGGATAAAGAATACCAAGAAAACACTAAATCAACATGAGTAAAGCTCATATGAACTCACAGAGACTGAGGCATCATACATAGAGCCTTCACTGGTCTATACAAAGTCTTTGGGTATATATTATGACTTCCTGTTTAGGTATTTTTGTGAGATTCCTGAGTTTGTGAACAAGCCGGGCTTTGTTTCTTCTGCCTTCCCTAGGGGTCTTTGCTTTCTGTCTGTTTATTTTGTTCAATTATGATGTTTCAGTTTTTGTGTTATCTTACTATATTTGAGTTTATTATGTCTTTTTTATTTTATATATTATTTTGTTATATTATTATCTCTTAAATCCTGTATTTTTTCCTCATGAAAGATAGAAAGGGAGTGGATCCAGATGGGAGGGGAGGTGGGGAGAAATGGAAAGGACTAGAGAGAGGGGAAAAGGGAAACATGACAAATCTTGTGAGAAAAACAATCTATTTTCATTAAAAGAAAAAAATCACAATTCCTTTGGGATCCTGCCAAATACCCCAGAAAACAGCCAAGTGGGAAAACTTCAGGACAGTGTTGTTTTTCAGGCAGCTGGGGGTAAGGAGAACAGATTAAAACCTTTGTAACTGATTCCTAAATTCTTTTGCACACTCACCCTTGAAACTAATACAAAGCAGGGCATAAAGTCAGCCATTGCTTTAGTGTTGGTGCACTTGGGGTACAGGCATGAGAAGTCAGTGAACAGAACTGTTTGTATTTTGTAAAGAGAGGTAGCCTACTGAGTTGGAGGCAAGCACATGGGTCTTCTTCAAAGTCACGGTATAGAAAGCTTCTTTCTAAAATATAGGAAGAACTACTAGCTTTATGTGAAAGACAAAAGATGCTTTCACAGGACAGGACATTTAGTATATAAATGTTTCCTAACTTGGTAGCATTTGATTTGAAAGGTTACTCACAATAGACCCACACCAGTGGGAAACTCCCATGGCATTATTTTAAATTAATTATTCCTCCAGAGTAAAGACCTACGCCAATACACTAAAAGCTAATTCGGTGTCAGTATCCCAAAGTTTTCATGAACACTTTCTGTAGCTTTTCTTGGAGAAGAAAGTAGGTCTTGTTGTTTCAGAAACATTTTGTGAACCTTGTTTGAGGCCTGAGTGGGTAGCTGGCTAAGTTTCAATAAAAATTGAGGTCTCTTTATGTCATGTTTGCTTTAACTAGAAATAGAAGTGTACACAAACTACATCACATGTTGACACCGATAATAACCTAATGTAATGTCATTTATTTATAACAATATGACTGATAAAAGAACACAAAGCAATCACACACTTATTTCATTGTAACTTTTATATGTGATTTGTATCATTAAACTTTGTATTTGTGAATCATATTGCACACATTCTGCTTTTATAAAGAAATGTGCTAACATCTTTATGTGATGCCAGTGTTTATACATTTATCAAGTAAACTTTGTTCTAAAAGAATGAGGCAAAAACTGAACTCTGGAGATATTTTACAGATTTAATTACTGTTATCAGCATAGCTGAGATAAGCTCTTCAATGTTTATGGTAAAAATCATATCTAACTACTGTGCATATGTGTATAAGTTTTTTAAATAAATTATCTCTGATTTCCATTTTAAGACTGAAAAGGTTCTAAAAATGAGGGGAAAAAGAATATATCCTACAAACCTGAAGAATCTAAAAGAAATGGATGTATTTCTAGTATGAACAACCTTCCAATCAAGATGAGATAAGTAATTTAAATTGACCAATAACATTCAGTAAAATAAAAATATTTATTTGAAATCTCCCAGCTAACAAAAGCCCAGGTCAGCTGGATTAAACAGAGAATTCTAATAGACCTTCATAGAGGAACTAACTCTAGCTGTTTTTAAAGTACCCCACAAAACAGAAAAGAAATATTTCCAAATTCTGTGTATAAGGCCAAAATTACCACAATAGCAAAGCTAGAAAAAGACCAAATAACAACAAAAAAGGAAGGTTATAGTCCAATATATTTGATTGACATAGATTCAAACTTCTCAATAAAATACTTTCAAACAAAATTCAAGAACACATTAAAATATTATCCACTGTGGTCAAGTCAGCTTCATCCCAGAAACATAGAGATAATTTAACATACATAAGTCAATAAACTATATCAGTCACAATAGTCTCAAAAACATCTTAGAAGACATCTAACCATGGAAAGACTTCAACTATGAAAAATTAAAGAAACTGAATGAAGAATTTGAAGAAGAGACTAGAAGAAGAAAAGACCTCCCATGTTCACAGATTTGAAAGATTAATATTTTTAAAATGGCCATTCCCTTCAAAACAATGTATAGATTCAATATAATCTCCATCATTATTTCAATTAAATTCATAGAAACTTAACAAATAATCAAATTTCATATGGAAATACAAGAACAGGATTATCAGAACAGTCCTGAACAATGAAAAAGTTGCTAGAATTGACACCATGATAGAGCTTTAGGGATGAAACAACATGGTGTTGGCATAAAAACCAACTCATTGGTTGATGAAATAGAATAAGGATACATATACAAACTCACACTCCTATATGTACCAAGGTTTTAACAAAAAGGCCAACAATATTCATGGGAGAGAATAGAGTATCTTCAACAAATGGTGTTGCTCAAATTGGACTTCTGCATATAGAAGAATGAAACAAGATCCTTACCTCTCACTGCATTAATCACTTCTCTGTGCTATCATCAAACACTTTGATCAACAAACTTAAGGAAGAGAGAGTTTATTTTGCTTTGGTTCCAGAGTTATAAGTGTCCTTGATAGAAGGGCAGAGACAACAAGTAGATGGTATGGTGAACAGGAATTAAGGAATAGGAGCAGGAAATAAGAGCTCAATATAGCAAACCACAAGCACAAAACATCGAATGCAAAATGGAAATAGGCATGAGTGTTTTACTCTCCAAGGCCACCCCCAGTGACATATTTCTTCCAGAAAAGCCTTCACAGGCTTTTTTGCCACATAGACATCCCCCAAATAGGGACAACAACTAAGGACCTACTGCTCAAATACCTGACACTATGCCGAACATTTATTATTCAGATCACTACACTTACCCTGCACAAAACTCAACGCCAAGCAGAACAAGGACTTCAACATAAGACCTGATATCATAATCCAATACAGGAAAAATTAGGGAATACATTTGAGTTCATTATCACAGGAAACTAGTTCCTAAACAGGACCAAAATAGCACAGGTGTCTAGACCAACAATTAGCAATTGTGACCTTATGAAACTCAAAATTATCTGTACAGAATGAACATCATCTCTTGAGTCAAGATGTGGTGTACAAAATGTGAAAATTTTTTACTGGCTGTACATCTGAGAGAGAATTAATTTCTAGAATATACAGAAAATAATGATAATTAGTAAATAATAATAATAATAATCCTTAAACATAAAGAAAACAAACAATCCAATTAAACCTGGTGTATGGATCTAAACAAAATGTTCTCAAAAGATGAAACACAAATGACTTACCAACGTTCAAAAAAAAAGTGTCACTATACTTAGTCATCAGGAAAATACCAATTAAAACTACATTGAGATTTCATCTTACCCCAAGTAGAATTAAAAAGAACTAAACAAGCAATAACAATTGTTGGCATGCACTGGGGAAAGGGAGCACGTATTCCCTATTGGTGGGAGTGAAATCTGGTACAGCTATTATGGAAATCAGTGTGGTTGTGCCTGGAAAAGCTAAAAAAAAAATCAACCACATCATCTAAGTATGGCATTCTTGATACATACCCCAAGGATTCAATATTTTACTACAATGATACCTGGTTATCTGTCTTTGTTGTTGATCTATACAATAACCAGGAAATGGAAGTAACCTACATGTCTACCAACTGAAGAAAAAAATATTGAAATATGTATACTTACACAATGGACTACTACTAGGGTTTTCTGGGAAAATATAATATTCATAGTCAAATTATTGTAGTTGAAAAAATCATTCCAAGAGAGGTAACCAATATCCACACACATATTTTCTCTTATTTGTGGATGTTAGCTTTGAATCTTCAGAAAACTGTGTTGGATGGGAAATACCTATAGAGGTCAGGTAATCAGAAATTAGCCATGGAAAGGTGAGTTCAAGGAAGGAGAGAGGGAATGAAGAGTTTTAAAAGGCTCAAAGGAATAAGGGATGAGGGAGAGTTAAATGGGACAGGGGCACAGTAGAGAAAGGAACATAGAGAACAGCACTTGACACTAAAGAACATTTGAAAAAATCAGATAGACTTGTTAGTGCTTTTCTATACAATTACGCAATTCTTAATATGTTAGACAACACTACTCACCCTTACCCTTGCTATCGAGGTTTCAATTTCTATCATCTCCTTTCAATGTACACTCAATATTATACTAAAACTCTCCTTTTGTGAATTCTCCTTCTTAACAGCATACTTTAAGCATTATGAGCTTATTACAAGGACTTTCTACACATTATGTATTGCCATTAAAAAATAAATATTACCTGAGTAATTTTTAAATCGACTTTAGCAACCAAAATGAGATTAAAGAAAGGGTTTTGTCTTAATGAATACATATTGGGTAACATAATTAAATAACAACTTCAAAGACATACTGAATGTATTTATAATACATATGGCATCAGTTGTGGTTTTTTCCAGATAAGAAAAACAATGGCAGGAGAGTTGTTTTCTAGTGAAAATAGATAATTGGATTACAAATAAATGTGTATTTTCTTATTTTATATTCAATGAAACATTACACTTTTAAATAATATATGTAATTATACATGGGGGAATATGGAAAGTTATTTGAACACATGTTTAAATTTTTCAAATTCCCCCAAATTAAAATGACAGTATTTATTTTACTGAAGAAAGTTTTCTCAATTAAAGGACATTATATTTATCTCAAGCTCTGAGAGTAACTAGAAAAAAAAGGAGCCGTTTCAATGTTAGGTTTCTGGATAAGAACTATAGTACCTTTCACTCAAACATCATACACAAATTGTGAGAGATTTTCTTCATTTGTTTGTTTGTTGTTTTCAATATTGAAGACTGGACCCAGGGCTCTGTGAATGCTAGGAAAGAACTGTTACACTGATCTACACTTTCAGATGAAACTGTATTTTATATACAGGTGTGTGTGCGTGCGTGCGTGCGTGCGTGCGTGCGTGCGTGTGTGTGTGTGTGTGTGTGTGTGTGTGTGTGTGTATACATGCACACAGCGTGGGGGTTGGGGCATAATATGCCTTCCTCTATCCCTACTCTTCTCCTCCCTTTGCAACAGGGTTGCTCATTGAACCTCGTCATTGCTGTTTCAGCTAGGCTGACTGGCTGGCAAGCTCCTGGGATTTGTTCTCTCTGCCCCCACAACATTGGGGCCTCAGACAGGTCTGGATGTTTCTGGGTTTTATAAATGAATTCTTGGGGTTTAAGCTCAAGTCCTCATGCTCACACAACAAGTACTCATACCCATGCAGCCATATTCTCAGCCTTCTTTCCTCACTTTTGAATGGTGTCCTTGAGTACTGTTTTTCAGACATTATACAGTGTATCAATTTCTCCATTATGTACCAAAGTCCACGTACTTATATCTTCTCAATGCAATTTTTGTCCTTCACAAGTTAGTGAAGCTGTTCAGAGAAACTGTATAGCAGTGTGGTTAATCTTTTTTCATACACCTTTTAGTTTCTTTGGGCACCAATCTCTTTTCAGAGCTGACTTGCTTGTCATTGAACGCCTCCTATTTGCAAATGGCACTAGGTTGAATTTGACTGCAGTTAAAATTATAAAGCCATGAATCTCACATTACATACCACAAGCACATACAAGACAGAAAAGCAACACTTAAGAAACTGCATTTAAAAATGCCAGGAGTGAAGGGAGAGTCAGAGTAGCCTGGTGTAACAAACATCTTGAATGTACACTCACCATTCATCTTTTCTGTTCATTTCTAAGGGAAACTATTGCCTGATAATCCAATACCTTTTAAAAATTTCTGTACATAAACTATACAATAGAGGAAAATAACAAGAAAAATACACCTTGTTTAGTACTGAAGACATTAAAATAGAGAATGTGCTTAGAACTAACTACCCTCATTTTCTGTTATTAAACATTTATCACACATAATCAGTGTTATCTATCAAGGTATCACATTAAACCAGAAAAATGAATACTGACAAACATTATAATTAAGTACTATTTTAATTTACTTACAAAAAATTAAAATGCAAGACAATGGTGCTCACAGTATGGTGCTAATCATCTGTCCAATGACAATGCCATCATCAGCTTTCAAAAGTGTGTGTTCACCAGATGCAAGATTGAAACTGAGATTAACCAGTTAAAACGTGTAAGAATATAATTCTACCTCAACACAACTTAGATATCACAAGAATTAAATGAAAAATTTGCACCCAACTTATAGAACTTAACAACTTAGTATACTTTTCTCCTGATGTGAGTTTCTTAATGATTTGCATATATGAATTTGTAATATCAGTTTCTGAAACTCCAAATAATAAGAAATTTGATATTGATTTGTTTGATACTGGCTATTTTATTTTATTTTCCTTCATGTTCCTATTAATACCTAACAGGGATGTTCAACAAAGTTGAAAGTGAAATGGTATTGAAAATGTGACCAGAGGGTTTGGGAAGGTTAGGGTTTGTTTCTTTTTATGTTATCTTGCCTGCTTCCAGCTTCAGAAACTTGAGTTCAATTAGAAACAGCAGCTTTCCCCTGCCCCACTGCTCCTACCTTGCCACCTCTGATGAGTTTATAGACACAGCCACAGTTCAAACAATATGAGATTAAGGACATTTATGTTCTTTGACCCAAGGACAGCAAACTTTTGTGGGTTTAGTTTTTGATGGGTAGATTTTCAATAACCGGTTTTTGCCAAGGAGTCTATAAAGTAACATCATTGAGACTGTCAGCCTCTCTGACAAGATAACGTGACAGTAGAATTGTATGAACTAGAGAGGCTTTCAGCTCACCTCTAGAGCAGTGGATTTCATGAATAGCAGTTTAATCTGCAGGATAGAAGCCCAGTCATAAGGGGAAGCTGAGTCAGAGTTTGGAATAAGAGGCTCTTTCTAGTGCTGTCTGTTTCTATTTTATTCTTTTTCTGTTCATAAGTTCTGAACTTTCTGAGCTGCTGCTCAAGATTCTAATTTCCACACCTTTAAAAATCATGTTTTTTTTTTTTAGCATAATTAGGATTATGTTGTCAGATCAAAGTTTTCAGGAATATTTGCTACTAATATTTAACATAAGATCAAAGCAGGTTTAATTTTTAAGAAGCGAATTAACATACAAAAATAACACCAATTTTTTATGTATTTTCTTCACTAAACCGATCATTCTTCCCAACAATATTTGATATGTTAATGTTACGTATATTGTGACTATAGATTTACTAGATTTAGTAATTTATTTAATTATGCCTATATAGCTTATAATACAGTTCAGAGGCTCTGAAGTTATACAAATATGTACATATATCCTATTTTGCAGCCTAATAAACATAACTCTTGTTAATTTGTTTGTTTTATCATATGCAGTATACCCTCACATTGAAAATGAAATAATAACAATTAGATAGTATGGTTATCAGTAACAGGAAAATAAATTTGTTAATAAGAAGAAAGAGAAGTAGTGCTGATTTTATCTATGGTTTTACTTCTTTATTTGATTATCTGCAGAAATATGAGAAGACAACGGCCATAGAAATTTTTTGAGCCAGAAAGAAAGGAATGTGCCTCCTACAGTGAGCACATAGGTTATAAGCTGAGCTGATTCTCTCGCTTAGTATGATGATGTCTAAGTTAGAAGAGAGGATTATCAAAGTGGCAAAATCTGAAAGAACCATGAAAGATGAGACTGGATCAGAAGAGGCCAATGATTAAACTCATGATTGATTTCAATGACATTGTAGGTGAAAGAAACTCATTTTCAGAAAGAAATTCCAGATGGCTGTGATGACAGGGAATTTGGGCTCAGTGCGCAGATGGCTGAATAGTCAGCTGTTTTCTGCCCATGTTACAATCATGTCTAGTTACCTTTGTCTTTCAATAGAATTTTCCATTTATTCTAATTCTTTACATTGTCAATCTTTGAGGACAAAAGAATAAAATTTAATAAATAGCAAGAGAAGAGAATCACGGGTAAGCTGTAAACAAATCAGCAACTCAGCTGGCTAGGAAGCAGCTATTTTAATATTTGAGACCACAAAACCCAGGATGGTATGTCACTGATGAGCCATCCACACACTCATTCTCTATCCAACATCCTTAACAGCTTTGGGAGGTTTGTTCATCCAGAACATAAGCAAGTCATGAGGTAAAGATATTAGAGAAAAGGGTGATTCTAGAAGCATGGCAGATTTGTGACAGCTAGGAAATTCCTATAATAATTACACAAAATAGCTCCATGATATGACAAGACTATAGGAAATTAAGAACTATTAACAGAAGTTAAGAAGCTCCACCATCAGGATACTATTCTCACTGCCTCTGTTTCAGGTCTGCACAGTGAAATGATTGCTTTTTAGAAGCAAACTTAGAAAGCATGTCTCCACTGTTTTCTGCTTTGTGATACTGAGGGTTTTCCCAAAGTAATCTCCAAATGAAATTTTTTTTCTCTTTGAATTGTATGTTTTGCCTGCAGTCAGAGAAGCAGACAGACTAAGTGCAGATCTTCACCTCTCCCTTCCCTCTTCCAAATCCAATCCCACAGTCTCATCCTCAGCACTGGAATAGACCACCTTCTGAAGGCTCCCCTTCCTTTCTGTCCACATCTCCAATGGCTCATGTATACCTTTTCTTCCCAATCCCCCTATAGCATTATCCAAGTTCCCAAACACCAACAAGTATTCCTTGGGGACCCACAGATCACTCTAGACAAGGAAACAGGTTGGCTTCCTACAGATCTTCACATATCCCTCTGAGTCTCTAAATTCAATCTCCATGGCTCATCCTTATCTGTGTAATAGACTATCATTTGAAGGCCCCCTTCCTCTCTGTCCACATCTCCAAGGGCTCATGTAGACCTTTTCCTCAAAAGCCCCCCATAACTTTACCCCAGCTCCCAAACACCAGCAGATATTCCTTGGGAATCCACAGATCACACCAGACAGGAAAGCAGGTAGTCTTCTTACAGATCTTCATAACTTTCTATGAGCCTCTAAATTCAATTCCCGTATCTCATCTCTATCTCTGTAGCAGACCACCTGTTGCAGCCTCCCCTTCTTCATTGCCCCCATCTCTCGTCAAACACAAGACTTTCTCCTCCACCCCAACCACCAACTCATCCTTTCTTCCTAGTCTCCAATACCAGCAGGCATTCCTTGGGAAAATGTTGGTCACAGAGGTTAGGGAACTAAGGAGGCTAACAGCAAATCTTCATCTCTCCCTCTTCTCCTAAAAATCCAACCCCCTAGTCTCATCCTCCACTCAGTAGCAGACCACCTGCTTCATTTTTGCCTCTGTCCCTGCTCTCATCTCCAGTAGACCACACAGTTCATAAACTCCACCCTCCCCCCCACCATCTTTATTGCAGTCATCAACCCCAGTGGGCATTCTCTGCAACTAACACTGAGGAAATCCAGAGAATCATCAGGTCATACTTCAAAAACCTCTACTCCACAAAACTGGAAAATCTAAAAGAAATGGATAATTTTCTGGATAGGTATCACATACCTAAGTTAAATCAAGACCAGATAAACTACTTAAATAGACCAATAACCCCTAAGAAAATAGAAACAGTCATTAAAAGTCTCCCAAGCAAAAAAAGCCCAGGACCAGATGGATTCAAAGCCGAATTCTACCAGATCTTCAAAGAAGAGATAGTACCAATACTCTTTAAATTGTTCCACACAGTAGAAAAAGAAGGAACATTACCAAACTCATTCTATGAGGCTACAAATACCCTGATTCCCAAGCCAAACAACGATGCAACAAAGAAAGAGAACTACAGACCAATCTCCCTCATGAACATTGATGCAAAAATACTCAATAAAATACTGACAAACAGACTCCAAGAACACATCAAAACAATTATCCACCATAATTAAGTAGGCTTCATCTCAGGGATGTAAGGGTGGTTCAACATAAGAAAGTCTGTCAATGTAATACACCATATAAACAAACTGAAAGAAACAAAAAAACACATGATCATCTCACTAGATGCTTGAAAAGGCCTTTGACAAAATCCGACACCCCTTCATGATAAAGGTCTTGTAGAGGTCAGGAATACAGGGAACATACCTAAACATAATAAAGGCAATTTACAGCAAGCAAACAGTCAACATCAAAGTAAATGGAGAAAAACACAAAGCGATTCCACTAAAATCAGGAACAAGACAAGGCTGTCCGCTCTCCCCATACTTATTCAATATAGTACTTGAAGTTCTAGCTAGAGCAATAAGACAACATAAGGAGATCAAGGGGATACAAATTGGAAAGGAAGAAGTTAAGCTTTCACTACTTGCAGATGACTGGTAACTATTCTCTATAATACCTCCTAATATTTCTCTCAGAACATGTGTTAGTTTATGGTTTGTTTCTGACATTGCAGGAGTGTTAATCCAGGTATTCCATTGTTGCAATAGATCATAGCCCCATGAATTCATAGCTATATTAGCCACCTATGGTTTTAATTTTCCTCTCTGTCCTTCTGGCCCTATACATTCAACCTATCTTGCCCTCTGTTTCACTTGAGATAATGTTCCAATCCCTAACAGGTGAACATTTGCCTCCTGATGAGGCCAATTTGGATGCCAAGATCCTGGTACAATTATTGTAACATCAACACCTATGTCTACAAGACCCTCCAAGAGAATGCCATTTATTTGTATTTTTAATTTTGGTCTTTGTTCATTTATAAAATTTGCAAAAAAATTGCTTTATGGTTCTCCTGAATTTCCTGTTCTCTCTAATATAGCTGTTCTATCACCCCAAGAAGTATGGTTTATGACAATAGGCATTTGATTATTTGATTGTTCTGAGCACGGGTTTCTTCTGTGATGACCAGAAAGGACTGAACTGAATTTACTGTGGGAGCCTTTGAGAGGCCCCTCAAGGAGTTTCTCAACAACAAAGGCAAAGGATTACCTTGTGTATCTCTTGTTGATCTACATTTCTTAGTCCAATGTTTATCTTTATTCCACTTCTGCATAATCCAGAAGGGAGGGACATTCTGTTGCCATTGTTCCTTGAAGAAACATTGTTTCTAGGAACGTCCTGTTTACAGTCCCTTTGTAGGTGGCCTTGTTTACCACAATAAAGCATCTGACGTAATTATTTTTCTTCAAACATCTTGAAATCACCTCTCCTATCCACATGTCATCATGGTCATGAGATTCAACATTAATCATGTCCCTGATCCAATCCTCTAAGGATGCTGACCTTGCATTTAATGGCCTGATTACCCTTCTGCATGCTGCATTGGTGTTCTCAAAAGCCAGATTCAATTATTATCTGTCTAGCTTCTGAACTTGGTATAATTCTATTTACAGCTGAAGAGAGCCTTTGTAAGAAATACATGAAGGTTTCTTTGGAGCCCTGTATAACTTTGGTAAATGGTTCAATTTCCTTCCCTGCTTCCTCAATTCTGTTCCATGCATTCACTGCTGCAATGTGGCATAGAATTAGGGTTTGGTTATCATATAAACATTGTCTTTTTATATCAGCATAATCATCTTCTCCAAGAAGTTGATCCTAGGAAATTTCCACACCTCTAGCCCTACATCTTTGTTCTTTAGTTTTAGCCTCCACTTTCCACGAGGTTCTCCACTGTAACTGTGGCCCAGCCTCTAGGACAGCTGTAACCAATTCTTTTTAGTCCTGAGGGATAATTCTATTACAAGTTGACCACGAGTTTAACATCTGCTTTACAAATGGAGAATGCATACCATATGAGACTATAGCTTCTTTAAATCTCCTCAAATCTAACATTCCCACTGGAGTCCAGTTAGCTCGTACATACCCTTGAGCATTTGGCAGTTCCTGTAAGGTTACCCGGCAGATTAATATTTGCTGTCTGGTAACCTAAGGCTGTTTCTCTATAACCATATAATTCAATTCTGAGATATATTCACTTTTAAATTCTTCTGTCTGGGTCTGAATTTCTCTAAAATTCATTTTTAGCAGGTTTTTCTAAAGTTTTTATATTGGCACTCAAATTGACACACCTTTTTAAGGCTAAAATAAAAATGATCAAACAAATAATATTCATAATTGATGTTACATACATCCCATCAACATTAATTACCCTCTCCTTTAATTGTTCCATTTTACAGAATGCCTAATGTGTTATCAAACAGAGATCAGATTTCTTCCAGTGTAAAAATGTTTCCCATTTTTTATTTGTTTTAATTTTTATTTATTTATTTATCTATTTATTTTTGTTTTTTCAAGACAGGGATTCTCTATGAAGTTTTGCGCCTTTCCTGGAACTCACTTTGTAGATCAGGCTGGCCTCAAACTCACAGAGATCTGCCTGCCTCTGCCTCCCGAGTGCTAGGATTAAAGGCATGTGCCACCACTGGGAAAAAAAATTCTCTTTTAACTAATTCCTCCCTTTAAGATATCTTAATTGACTTACCAGGTCCACTGAATATGTAGAACCGTGGAAGTCTGAGGGAATTTTAAAGCAGTTACCTAATGTGGTAGCAGTCTGAGATGGGAATCCAGAAAGAGCCCACTACCCACCAGGAGAGAAAAAGCCTAAGAGACTCCGACCCATGTCGGGTAGAGATCTGGTCATGTGCAGCTCTGGCCTGAGCTGGGGGCCTATAAGTCCACAAACAGCTTTTTTAATGAATACTTGCCACAAACATTGGGCATCAATTGTAGGACAAAGTGCTAATTGGTCTTATTAATAAAAAACCTGGAGCCAGATATTGGGGTGAAAATTTGAGAGATCAGAAAAGCAGAAAGAAGCCAGCCACATTCTTACCACTTAGAGATCCTCCTCCAAAGAGACCTACTTCCTGTATACCCACACCTTTCTGTTCTGCATCTCATTTCCTCTCTCCACCTAGCTACATTACTTCCTCTTCCTGTCCAGCTCTGTCACTTCCTGTCTGTCTGTGCAAACCTTCAGACTTTTATGGTTAACTAGTGTTGGAATTTAAGGCATGTGCCACCACATCTGGCTCTGTTCCCAGTGTGGCCTTTAACTCAGAGAGATCCAGACAGATCTCTGCCTCCTGAGTGATAACATTAAAGGTGTGTACTACCATTGCCTGACATCTCTGTTTAATATAGTGGCTAGCTTTGTCCTCTGATCCTCAGATAAACTTTATTAGGGTGCACAATATTTTGGAGGACACAATACATTACCAAACATCTGAAACTTTTACCTTTTCTGTCAACTTAACAACAACAAAAAAATCTATGTAAACTTTAGTGAGTCAGGACTTGGATCCATCTGCCAAAGGTCAAAAGGATTTCAGATCCCTTGTTTAGTAACCACTCCTTCCAGCTTAAGCTCTCCCACTTATAGCCTATCCCTGGGGATGGGCTTTTCCTGCCCCTTCTGTTGGGTGTTAAAGTATATGTCCAAGATAAAGATCCCCCTAACTTTATCTTCTGTCCTCTGTCCCTAGTCAGTATCTGTCTCAGTAGATTTCCACTTAGCTGACAGACACTGTGCTGGATAGTTTTATGTCAATTTGACATAAGCTAAGGTCATCTGCAGAAAGGGGTACCTCTGAGGCATTAAGAAAATGCTTCCATAAGATTAAGCTGTACACATTTCTTAATTAGTACTTGATGTGGGAGGGCCCAGCCCATTGTGTATGGTGCCATCCCTAGGCTGTAGTCCTGAGTTCTATAAGAAAGATGACTGAGCCAGCCATAAGGAGAAAGCCAGTAAGCGGCACCCTTCCATAGCCTCTGCATCAGCTTCTGCCTCCAAGTTCCTGCCTTATTTGAGTTCCTGCTCAGACTTCCTTCTGTAAAGAACTACAATGTGGAAGTGTAAGCCAAATAAACCCTTTCTTCCTCAACTTGCTTTTGGTCATGGTGTTTTGTCACGGCAATAGAAACCCTAAGACAGACAACATCCAGGAATCAACTGCCCAACAAACTTTTCCCAAACCGGTAAGCTATCAACATGCTGATGAAGAATGTTCTGTGTGAGCCAGTCTGCCCAAGTGAAAGAGAAGATTAAAAACTTACATGAGCTGACTCACAAATTACATCATCCAGGGGCTGACTCCTTTGTAGCACTCTCCTTTGGGTCTCTCTTAGGCCCCTGACTCCTCCTACCCCTCCCTTTGCCTGTCTCCTTGAGTCCCTTTCCTCCTTGAACTCAGAGATTCCACTAAAGCCTTAGGACCTGACCTACCTTGACAAGGCAGAGAGGGGTAGTGGACCCTCCAGTGTTGTTTGTTCACAGTTTGAGAAGGGCCTGGCATCAGGTGAAGTGTGTGCAGTTCTCTGCCAAGGTGTCAGTGTGGCCACACTTGAAGCTGGTCCCAGGTGTAGTCTCTTTGTGCCACATAATCATGATTGCTGGCTATCTCTGCAGGC
Organism: Peromyscus eremicus; assembly: GCF_949786415.1. NCBI lineage: Eukaryota > Metazoa > Chordata > Mammalia > Rodentia > Cricetidae > Peromyscus > Peromyscus eremicus. The sequence continues at coordinate 22,412,032 of NC_081419.1, read as the reverse complement.
TCTTTCCAGAGAAAACTGGCATAAATTACATAGTGGTCTGTAAACCGGACACTTCTGACAAAATTTCCCTTGGTCTCCTACTATCACCCACCTGCCTGCCTCCTCACCCTCAACCTTTGACAGATCTAGTTCCCAAACTTCCTAGAACCACTACAACATCCCAGTTTAGCTTAAAGAAGTCAGATCATAACTACAATCAGCCCCTATCATCAACAAAAGGTTGGAATGTTAAGTCCCAACCACCCCTCAACTGCAGTGCCACTGACAATGTCCAAAATGACAGTCTGGGTTCACCTCAGCCTAGACTCTTGATAGGTTCAACGGAGAATTACTGATGTGTACACTCAGCACTTCTCAGAAAGCTGTGAAATGGGTATCTGTCTGGTAAAAAGAGCTATCTCTCCCTTATCTCCCCCTACCTCAGCAAATGAGGCATCTAGATCCCTATTAGCATATACCCTTAACATATCAAAGTTCAATGCTGGCTCCTGGTCTCTTCTTGCCCACAGACCTCTTCACCATTACTTTTAACTTCCAGGCTCTTCTGGTCTGCACACCTCCCCCACTTCTTTAAAATAAGCAAAACTTTCCTCATCATTTTGCTATTCACTCTGCCTCCCAGGGGGTAGTCATGGCAGCTTTGGACTCCTACAGATAATTTTTGCTTCTCTTTGCCCCTGAGAAGTAACCATGGCAGCTTTGAAGTCCCCAAATAAACCTTCTTTCCACCTGTGGAGTGGCCTGGTTCAGGGTTTTACTGTTCCCTCCCTTACACTTACATGTGTGTCTAGTGGGTGTGTATATGTGAATGAAGGCACCTATGGAGACCAGAGGTGTTGAACATATGGAGCTGAAATTACACCAGTTGTCTGTAAGTCACCTTGTGGGAGTGCCAGGAATTGGACATCCATCTTCTGGAACAGCAAGAGGTACTCTTAACCAATCTTTCTGACCCCACACACTCTGGATTTTTTTATAACTGTGGATAGAATGCTAATTTCAGTCTTACAGTCTTCTTAGCTTTCACCTAAACCTGAGATTAAAATAGACAAAATTCTAACAAGTACACAAAGATCCAATAGTATCAATTAAATGATACTCTTAAGTTTTCTAATGTCAGAAGGTGATAGACAGCTGTTTCTGTGTGGAGACTTTCTTGTGTTTCCCCCAGGTCTTAATAGACAAATTCTGTACAAAGCATCAATTACTCCTTAAACAGAGCTCATATACCCACTGTACATTTTAGGAACCATCTCCTGTTTCAGCATCTTCATGAATATTTTCTGTTGATTAGTTAATAGATAATTGGGAAGAGGACAAGCAAATCTGAAGTGAATACTAGGTATCCACGTGGTATGAGCCATAAGAATATATTATAGAGATTCAGCTGTATATAATAAAGCTATACATAAAAATATCAAGGAATTTTTCTAGAGGGAAGTCAAGTATCAGGGAATATTTGGTGTGATTCAGCTTTTTATATATACCAGCTGTCTTCTGCTATGAAATTCTTGTGCACTCATATACTACTAGACCATATGGCAAACAGTTAAGCTTCTCAGACCTTCTGCTGATCTACTAGGTAACCTTCCTACAGAGCTTAGGAAGCAGGCAGACTGTAGATGCTTAGCTTTTTTTCTTGTGCAACTGAAGCTCAGACTTTTCTTCCCTAGACTGTCCAAATGGCATTTCAGAACATTTGACTCAGAACAAAAGATTTTTGCAGATCCAAGTTGGAGTGAAGGGGAGGCAGAATTCTTGAGAGTCTCGTGGCTGGAGAGAAAGGAATAAGGCAGATCTTTTGTAGACAATAAGGACTGGGTTAGGTCAAGAGAGTAGGAAGAGAAGAAATGAGCATGGACGGAGAAACTGAAGACAAAGATGAGATTGAAAGCATAGGAGCTTACTAAAACTATGAGAGGACAGAAAAAGAAGGGACAGAGAGGAGCTGAGTGTCAGGAGAGAACTGAAGCTGTGTAGATAGAATTTTGTCTTAGGAAATAAAGTAAATGGACAAAAGAGAATGGTGTGAGTAGATTATTTTCCCTCAGATAAACCCACACCGGACATAGCATCTTCCCCAGGACTCTGGGAGGAATCTTCTCAGGGCAAGCCTTTTGGGAAAATTCAGATATCTACCTTCTGCATTTTCTTTCTTCTGTCTATCTATCTGTCTGTCTATCTATCTATCTATCTATCTATCTATCTATCTATCTATTATCTATCTATCAATCTATCAATCAATCTATGTATCTATCTATCTATCTATCTATCTGTCTATTTATAGATATAGTCTTCCTACTTAGCCCAGACTGGCTTGCAGCTTTCTATGTAGACCCAAAATGGTGCTAGAAAAAACTGGGCATTTAATGTGGAAGAGTGAACTAGATCTTTATCTCTTTGCCTGCATAAAAATCAACTCCAAATGGACCAACTACCTTAATGTAAGACCTGATACTCTGAAATTGCTATTGGAAATGTAGGGAAAACTCACTAAAGGAGAAACATAGGTTAGAACTTTGTGAACTAAACTCCATTTGTTCAGGAGATATGGCTAACCATTGATAAATGAGTTGTCATAAATGTCATCATATGAACTAGTCTGAATATTATCAAAGGATGAAAAAAAACATTTGCCTGTGTGTGAATTGGAGACCCTTGCACATTGTTGGCAGAGCAAACATTGATATAACCATCATGAGACACAATGCAGAGATTTCTCAAAATGTGAAACCATGTCTGCGTTGTGATCCAGCTATCCCAATATTTTGGACATAACAAAGGAAAGGAGGTCAGGATGCCAAAGAGACTTCTGTACCGCCCATGTATCTGAGACCTATTCCTCCTGACAGCCTGGCTATGGAGTCAACCAGCGTCCAGCAAGGGATGAATTGATACAGCACAATACAGGACCCCTCACAAAACAAAAACCAGACCTGCCAGATGACCCAGGAAGAGAATTGAGCTGCGTTTGAATTTCTTCCAACAGTCTTTTGGTTGCAGGGGGCCAGGGTTTTTATCATTTTGGAAGCCTCTCAGTCTCTAGTTCACACCTCCTTGTCCCTTGAAGGAAACTCTGCCCCCTCAACAGGATGTGAACGGCAGGGCAGAAATACAAGTTGAGGAGGGAACCAAGTTACAGGTTACACAAAGGCAGTGCCTTGTGATTAGGAGTCAGGGCCCTTGTGAGCGTTTTCTATACCCAAATATAAGGATCTTTTTGATGATGCTGAGATAGGACAACTGCAGAGAAAGTTGGGAGTATTTCAAAATTAATCAAAACCTAATCCTTTAACAATGTGTCTACCCTACATCCACATGTCTATCTAAGAAGAATGTAATTAGGCCTTATAATTCAGGAGGTACAAATCTGTCACCACAGTAACCAGGATTCTGAGCAGGAGTATCAGGAGTTGTAGGTCAACCTAGACTACACAGAAAAAGAAAGGGAGAGTGATACTGAGACTTGTGGTCAACTTGAGCCAACCTGAAGGACATTATGCCAAGAAAAATTACCTTAAAAGAGAGAAAGACTGCATATGTGGAGCCTAAAACAAAATTCTCCATTAGTGGTAATAGCAGGATGGAGAGATGTTTCTAGGATGTAGACTAGGCAGTATATAGGAGGAAGAGGACAAAGATCTAATGCACAAAATGAAGACCAAAATACATCATGGAGAATGAGGGTTGCTCTCACCACAGGGAGAAACAGCACAGACATGCTGACCAATTCTACTATCAGAATGTTTATATAGCAATGGGGGAGAGGGTGCTTGAACTACCCTTCCCCTCCACTCAGATTGGTGCCTACCCTAATTGTCATCATAGAACCTATATCCAGTGATTGATGGGAACAGATGCAGAGACCCACAGCCAAGCACTTGGCCAAGATCCTGGAGTTCAGTTGAAGAGAAGGAGGAAGGATTATGAGCAAAAGGGGGGGTGTCAGAATCATGATGGGAAAATCCACAAAAATAACAGACCCAAGCTAATGGGAGCTCATGGCCTCTGGACTGACAGCTGGGGAGCCTGCATGAGACTGAACTAGGCCCTCTGAATGTGGGTAAAAGTTGCATTGCTTGATGTGAAGGTGTTTGTTGGTCCCCTAGCAATGTGACCAAGAATTACCCCAGGTATACAAACTGGCTTTTTAGACTCCATTCCTATGGTATACTGCCTTACTTGGCCTTGATGCAGGAGGAAGGGACTAGGTCTAGCCCCAACATGGTATAACAGGCTGTGTTGACTACCTAAGGGAGGCATTACTCTCTATGAGGAGGGGATGGGGATGGGATGGGGGTAGGTAGGGTGAAGAAAGAGCAGAGGAGGGAGGGGGAGAGGGTTGGTATGTAAAACAAAAGAAAATCTTTTTATTTTAATTTATTTTATTTTACAATACAATTCAGTTCTACATATCAGCCATGAATTCCCATGTTCTCCCACTCCTGGCCCCCTCCCCTTTTCCCTAGCTCATCCCTCATTCCCACCTCCTCCAGGGCAAAGCCTCCTCTGAGGACTGAGATCAACCTGGTAGACTCAGTCCAGGCAGGTCCAGTCCCCTCCTTCCAGGCCAAGCCAAGCAACCCTGCATAAGCCCCAGGTTTCAAAAAGCCAACTCATGCAATGAGCACAGGACCAGGTCCCACTGCCTGGATGCCTCCCAAACAGATCAAGCCAATCAACTGGCTCACCCATTCAGAGGGCCTGATCTAGCTGGGGGCCCCTCAGCCATTGGCTCATAGTCCATGTGTTTCCATTCATTTGGCTATTTGTCCCTGTGCTTTATCCAACCTTGGTCTCAACAATTCTCGCTCATATAAACCCTCCTCTTTCTTGCTAATTGGACTCCCGGAGCTCCACCCAGGGCTTAGCTGTGGATCTCTGCATCCAGATCCCTCAGTCATTGGATGGGGTTTCTAGCATGACAATTAGGGTGTTTGGCCATCCCATCACCAGAGTAGGTCAGTTTGGGCTTTCTCTTGACCATTGCCAGCAGTCTATTGTGGGGGTATCTTTGTGGATTTCTGTGGGCCTCTCTAGCACTTTGCTTCTTCCTATTCTCATGTGGTCTTCATTTACCACGGTAAATGTAGGACCTGGACAGATGTAATGCAGACACTAAGAGACCATGAATGCCATCCTAGACTAATATACCCAGCAAAATTTTCAATCATTATAGACGGAGTGAACAAGACATTCCAAGACAAAGCCAGATTTAAACAATACTTATGCACAAACTCAGCCCTACAGAAAGCACTAGAAGGAAAATTCCAACCTAAGGAAGTCAGATACACCCTTGAAAACAGGCAATAGATAAAGCCACAGCAGTAAACCCCAAAGAAGGGAAGTACACACACACACTACCACCAAAAAATAACAGGAATGAACAATCACTAGTCATTAATATCCCTTAATATCAGTAGACTTAATTCACCTATAAAAAGTCATAGGCTTACAGAATGGATGCGAAAGCAGGACCCATCTTTCTGTTGCATACAAGAAACACATCTCAAATTCAAAGATAGACACTACCTAAGAATAAAAGGCTGGGAAAAGACTTTCCAATCAAACGGTCTTAAGAAACAAGCAGGTGTAGCCATCCTGATATCCCGCAAAATAAACTTCAAACTAAAATCAATCAAAAGAGATCAAGAAGGGCATTACATACTCATCACAGGAAAGATCCACCAAGATGAAGTTTCAATTCTGAACATTTATGCCCCAAACACAAGGGCACCCACATATGTAAAAGAAACATTACTAAAGCTTAAACCACATATAAAACCCCACACATTAATAGTGGGAGACCTCAACACCCCACTTTCACCACTGGACAGATCTCCCAAATCGAAACTTAACAGAGAAATAAAGGACTGAACTGATGTCACGACTCAAATGGACTTAATCGATATCTACAGAACATTCCATCCTAACAAAAAAAGAATATACCTTCTTCTCAGCACCCCATGGAACCTTCTCTAAAATCGACCACATACGTGGCCACAAAGCAAATCTCAACAGATACAAAATAATTGGAATAACCTTCTGTGTTCTATCAGACCACCATGGTCTAAAGTTAGATTTCAACAACAACAAAAACTACAGAAAATCTACAATCTCATGGAAACTGAATAATGCTCAACTGAATCACCAATGGGTTAAGGAAGAAATAAAGAAAGAAAGAAATTAAAGACTTCCTAGAGATCAATGAAAATGAAGACACCACATACCCAAACTTATGGGACACTATGAAAGCAGTGCTAGGAGGGAAATTCAGAGCACTAAATGCCCACATAAAGAAGTTGGAGAAATCTCACACTAGTGACTTAACAGTACAGCTGAAAGCTCTAGAACAAGAAGAAGCAAAGTCTCCCAGGAAGAATAGATGCCAGGAAATTATCAAAATGAGAGCTGAAATCAGTAAAATAGAAACAAAGAGAACAATACAAAACATTAATGAAACAAAGAGTTGGCTCTTTGAGAAAATCAACAAGATAGACAAGCCCTTATCCAAACTAACCGAAAGACAGAGAGAGAGCATCCAAATCAACAAAATCAGAAATGAAAAGGGGGATATAACAACAGACATTGAGGAAATCCAGAGAATCATCAGGTCATACTTCAAAAACCTCTACTCCACAAAACTGGAAAATCTAAAAGAAATGGATAATTTTCTGGATAAGTACCACATACCTAAGTTAAATCAAGAGCAGGTAAACTATTTAAATAGTCCAATAACCCCTAAGGAAATAGAAACAGTCATTAAAAGTCTCCCAAGCAAAAAAAGCCCAGGACCAGATGGTTTCAGCACAGAATTCTACCAGATCTTCAAAGAAGAGTTAATACCAATACTCTCTAAATTGTTCCACACAATAGAAACAGAAGGAACATTACCAAACTCCTTCTATGAGGCTACAATTACCTTGATTCCTAAACCAAACAAGGATACAACAAAGAAAGAGAACTACAGACCAATCTCCCTCATGAACATTGATGCAAAAATAGTCAGTAAAATACTGGCAAACAGACTCCAAGAACACATCAAAACATTTATCCACCATGATCAAGTAGGCTTCATCCCAGGGATGTAAGAGCGGTTTAACAAATGAAAGTCCGTCAATGTAATACACCATATAAAGAAACTCAAAGAAAAAAAAAACCACATGATCATCTCACTAGATGCAGAAAAGGCCTTTGACAAAATCCCATACCCCTTCATGATAAAGGTCTTGGAGCGATCAGGAATACAGGGAACATACCTAAACATAATAAAGGCAATTTACAGCAAGCCAACAGCCAACATCAAATTAAATGGAGAGAAACTCAAAGCAATTCCACTAAAATCAGGAACGAGGCAAGGCTGTCCGCTCTCCCCATACTTATTCAATACAGTACTTGAAGTTCTAGCCAGAGCAATAAGACAACATAAGGAGATTAGGGGGATACAAATTGGAAAGGAAGAAGTCAAGCTTTCCCTATTTGCAGATGACATGATAGTATACTTGAGTGACCCCAAAGATTCCACCAAAAAACTGATTCAGCTTATAAACACCTTCAGCAACATAGCAGGATACAAGATCAACTTAAAAAAAAAAAAAAGCAGTAGCCCTCCTATGTACAATTGACAAAGAGGCTGAGAAGGAAATCAGAGATACATCACCCTTTACAATAGCCACACATGACATAAAATACCTCGGGGAAAAATCTTTTTTTAAAATAAAAAATTGTAAAAAAAAAAACCACAAGCAAACAAACAAACAAAAAAGAGTCTCTAAACAACCAAGGCTGTTGCCAAGACTACAGGTTGCTCTCCACAAACTTATGGCAAGACCACACTGGTGAAGATATCACCTACACAATTCACTGAGCATGGAGGAGTTGACATACATAGAACCTCAACCCCTATGTGCAGGAATCTTTGGTACAGAAAGATACTCTCCACAATACTAATGAGAAATGAAACAATTAACACAACCACAAAACCTTTGACTTACTAATGTCCTACCTGCAAGATATGCTAGGGCAATGGTGGGGCACAGCTTGTCAAGTAACCAACCAGTATCTGATTTGATTAAGGCCTCCTCTACTAGATGGAAACTGTACCCAACACTGCTTACATGACTGAGAACCTTAGACAAGATTGCCCAAGATACTAGGGTAAATCCAAGTACTACTTCTCTAAATAATAGAAACATAGCTATAAAGTGATTCCTAATGACATTCTGCTATACTTACATATCAGTGCCTTGCTCAGTCATCATTAGAGAAGCTTCCTTCTGTAGCTGATGAGAACAAATACAGAGACCCACAACCAAGCATTATGTAGAGAAAGGAGATCCTGAAACTCTCATCCCTAAAAGGGAAGCCTCCATCAGATCCCTCTCCTCAGATCTCAGGGAACTCCTCTGAAGAAGAGGCAGAAAGAGTGTAAAATGCATTGGGTACAGAGGGCACCAAGAAAACAAAATAATTAAAGCAAATATGAACTCATGGAGACAGAGACAGCATCCAGGGTGCCCGCATAGATCTGTACCAGATGGGGTCCTAGAGTTGAAAAGAGAAGTGGACACAAGTCCCCATCACTAACCCAGAAGGTGTCGCCAATTGATAACCTCTTTCAAATGAAAATTTAGTTTTCTCCAAGGGAGTTTCACTGGAGAAACAAAGTACTCTTAAGGGTAGGCTGCATCCCCAGAAATAGATGGCCAACAGAAAACAAACTCAGTAGCGTTTTTTGAAGTTCCGTTTGTCATTACGTCATGTCATGGATTTTTTCTTTCTTTTTTCATTATCTTATTTTTTAATTTTAGTTTATTTATGTATTTTTCTCTCTTTTTATGCTATAGGTCTTTTGTGTATATATCTTGGCTTCCTGCTTATGGTTTTTATGGGGTTCCTGAATATGCCACAGATTGGGTCTCTGATTCTTATTCATTCCCTTATGCAATTTTCTTTCTGTTTGTTTTGTTTTATCCTATTTTGATGTGTTACATTTTATCTTATTTTATTTTGTTTTTTTAAAAAAAGATGGAATTCCACAAAGGACTAAGGATATAGTTCAGTGGTAGGGTTTTTACCTACTGATGCAGAATGTTCTGTGTGAGGCAGTCTGGCCAAGTGAAAGAGAGGATTAAGGACTTCCATGAGCTGACTCACAAACTACATCCTCCAGGGGCTGACTTTTTTGCAGTGCTCTCCTTTGGGTCTCTCTTAGGCCCCTGACTCCTCCCACCCCTCCCTTTGCCTGTCTCCTGAAGTCTCTTTCCTCCTTGGACTCAGAGACTCCACTAAAGCCTTAGGACCTGACCTACCTTGACAAGGCAGAGAGGGATAGTGGACCCTCCAGTGTTGTTTGTTCACAGTTTGAGAAGGGCCTGGCATCAGGTGAAGTGTGGGGCAGTTTTCTGCCAAGGTGTAAGTGTTGCCACATTTGAAGTTGGTTCCAGGTGTAGTCTCTTTGTGCCACATAATCATGATTGCTGTCTATCTCTGCAGGATTTTTCCAGAAAAAAAAATTGGCAACATTACACAGTGGCCCATAAACCAGACACTTGTGACAAAATTTCCCTGGGTCTCCTACTATTACCTATCTGCCTGTCTCTTCACACTCAACTTTTGACTGACCTACTTCCCAGCCTTCCTGGAACCCCTACAACATCCCAATTCAGCTTAAAGTGGTCAGCTGATAATTACAATCAGCCCCTATCATCAGCAAAATGTTGGAATGTTAAATCCTAACCCGCCTCCAATTGCAGTGCCACTGACAATGTCCTAAATGACAGTCTGGGCTCAGCTCACCCTAGACTCTTGACAGGTTCAACAGAGGATTACTGAGATATACACTCAGCACTCCTGGGAAACCTGTGAAATGGGTATCTGTCTGGTTAAAAAGAGCTATCTCTCCCTACCTCAGCAAATGAGGCATCTAGGTCCCTATTAGCACATACCCATGACATACCAAAGTTCCATGCTGGCTGCTGGTCTCTTGTGGCTCTCAAACCTCCTCACCAGGCTCTTTTGGGCTGCATACTTCCCCCACTTCTTTAAAATTGGCATGACTTTCCTTACCATTCTGCGGTCCTCGGCCTCCCAAGGGGTAGTCATGTCAGCTTTGGACTCCTCCAAATGATTTTTGCTTCTTTTTGTCCCCAAGAAATACCCATGGCAGCTTTGAAGTCCCGAAAGAACCACCTTTCCACCTGGGAAGTGGCCTTGTTCAGGGTTTTACCGTTCCCTCCCTTACACTTACATGTGTGTCTAGTGAGTGTGTACATGTGAATGAAGGTACCTATGGAGACCAGAGGTGTTGAACACATGGAGCTGAAATTACACCAGTTGTCTGTGAGTCACCTTGTGTGGGTGCCGGGAATTGGACATCCATCCTTACTAAAACTATGAGAGGACAGAAAAAGAAGGGACAGAGAGTTCAGGACAGAACTGAAGCTGTATAGACAGAATTTTGTCTTAGATAAATAAAGTGAATGGACAAAAGAGCATGTTGTAAATAGATTCTTTTTCTTCAGATAACTCCATGGTGGACATAGTGTCTTCCCCTTGACTCTGGAAGGAATCATCTCTGAGCAGGCACCTGGGAAAATTCCTGTATCTACCTTTTGCATTTTCTTTCACTTGTCTGTCTGTCTGTATATCTATCTGTCTGTCTATCTATCTATCTATCTATCTATCTAATTATTTATAGATATAGTCTCCCTACTTATCACAGATTGGCCTGCAACTTTCTATGTAGACCTCTAATGGTGCTATAAATAACTGGGCATTTGATGTGGAAGAGTGAACTAGATCTTTATCTCTCTGCCTGCATAAAAATCAACTCCAAATGGATCAGCTACCTTCATGTAAGACCTGATACTCTGGAATTACTATTGGAAAAGTAGGGAAAACTCTCCAAGAAAGAGACATAGGTTAGAACTTTGTGAATTAAACTCCATTCATCCAGGAGATATGGCCAACCATTGATAAATGAGTTGTCATAAATGTCACCATATGAACTAGTCTGGATATTATCAAATGACAAAAAAAAATTTGCTTTTGTGTGAATTAAACACCCTTGGACATTGTTGGCAGAGCAAACATTGATTCAATCATCATGAGACACAGTGTGGAGATTTCTCAAAGTCTGAAATCATGTCTGCCCTGTGATCCAGTCATCTCAACATTCTGGACATAACAAAGGAAAGGAGGTCAGGATGCCAAAGAGACCTCTGTACTGCCCCATGTACCCAAGACCTGTTCCTGACAACCAGGCTATGGAGTTAACCAGCGTGCAGCAAGGGGTGAACTGATACAGCACAGTACAGGACCCCTCATGAAACCAAAACCAGACCTGCCAGATGGCCCATGCTGTCTGTGTCTCCACAGGAAGAGAAGTGAGCTGCTTTTTGAGTTTCTTCTAGCAGTGATTTGGTTGCAGGGGGCCAGGACTTCTGCCATTTTGGAAACCTCTCAGTCTCTAGTTCACAGGTCCTTGTCCCTTGAAGAAAACTCTGCCCCCTCAACAGGATGTGAATGGCAGGGCAGAAATACAAGTTGAGGAGGGAACCAGGTTATAGGCTACACAAAGGCAATGCCTTGTGATTAGGAGTCAGGGCCCTTGTGAGCATTTCCACACCCAAATATAAGGATTTTTTTTGATGATGCTGAGATAGTACAACTGCAGAGAAAGATGGAAGTATTTCAAAATGAATCAAAACCTAATCCTTTAACAATGTGTCTAGCCTACATCCACATGTCTGTCTAAGAAGAATGTGATTAGGCCTTATAATTCAGGAGGTACAAACCTGTCACCCCAGTACCCAGGATTCTGAACAGGAATATCAGGAATTGTGGGTCAACCTAGGCTACATAGCCAGACCTTGTCTCAGAAAAAGAAAGGGGAGATGGATACTGAGACTGTGGTCAACTTGAGTCCACCTGAAAGACATTATGGTAAGAAAAATTATCCTTAAAAGAGAGAAATACTTCATATGTGGAGCCTAAAACAAAATTCTCCATTAGTGATAATAGCGGGATGGAGAGATGTTTCCAGGATGCAGACTAGGCAGTATGTAGGAGGAAGAGGGCAGAGATCTAATGCACAGAATGAAGACCAAAGTACATCATGGAGAATGAGGGTTGCTCTCACCACAGGGAGAAAGGGTGCATTCAGAAGACAGACATGATGACCAATTCACTATCAGAATGTTTATATAGATATAAATCAGGACACCAGAGCATGTGGTTCAAATATACTAAGGAATTTATTGTAGCCAGAAAACAGTCTCTTTATTCAGATATTTGTGCCGTATATCTTTTTGTCTGGTGCCTGTCTTTCTTGGTAACACTTCTGCAGAGCAATCTTATGCCCAGCTCTCTGAGCATATCCTCGATGGCTGATCTTCACCTGGATACACAAGGCATAAAGTCATCAGTTACTCAGATCTCACTATCTAGGACTTTTTCTTAGGCACTGTCTTCATGGTTCAGTTCTCTAGGTATTGGTTGATGTCACTCTCTAAAAGGGGACCCACTCTAAAAAGCCCTCAAATTACTGTCAGTGTTCTCTATGTCTGTCCCTTGCAGCCAGCAGTATTTCTGATGGAGAAGTGGTGTCCCTGCCTAGGTGACCAAGGGAACAGTAACAACAGCTGACTCCATAGAGTAGATGGAGGGGACTTGAGCAGCACCTCACCCTCACATGGCTCCTGCCAGGACAGAGAGGCATTGCCCTCAGTGAGTTAAGTGTCTGAGTTGCCTCAGACACTGTTCCACCAAAACAAGGAGTTAGTACAAGGGCCTGGGTGCTACCTGGATCAGTAGACATTTTCCCTTGTTCCTCTTAGTCCATCTGCTTGTAAGTCTCTGGCCCAACTTCTCTGTCAATCAGAAGAAACCTCTTCCGTCAAGGAGACCTGAAAACAAGGCATTTGGGTAAGATTACCAAATGTTCAGTTGTCCATCATCCTGTAACCAATCACATCTTCCCCATGGCCTGAGCAGAGGAGCATCACCTGTGTGTCCCTCTTCCATCCAGTGTGTTAGGGCTTGAGTGGCATCTCCTGCTCTAAGCACCATCCAGTTGAAAATGTCCCTTGCTGAGTGTAGTCCCAGGAGTCTCCTTGGTAGCCCCAGCATAGGGTCACACAAGCAGCAAAGGCACCAGTCTTTCCCAGCCTGCTGCCTGGGGACACAAAGCTTCAGTAACAGCAATGTCCCTACAGGATATCAGATTAAAACAGCTGGGATCTTTGTGTTGAAAATAATATCTTGGGCTATACTAAAGTGTGGTTTTGGTTGTCCTACAGTGTGGGCCTAAGTAGGGGTGTGAATCTGACCCTTAAATCCCTTTAAGTGTCTCTGAGTTATCTTAGGAGGTAGGAATATGGCAGGAGACCATGAGCCACCCAGAGGAACACCTTCACTGTCAGGCCGGGGATTGCCATTGTTTTTCCATCAACAGATTCTATCCATGATCATGCTTGGAACCAGCTCCATCTCTGAATTCAACTGTCAAACACTCCAGACTTCACCTTGCTTCTACTCAAAGCACAGCTGGTGGGCCTTACCTTGCACACGACTGGATGCCCTGGGGCAAAATGTGCACCGTGGCATGTGCTGGCTTCACATGGCTCCTGCGAAGCAGTAGAGCAGGGTGGTAAGTGATTGCATTAAGGGTGGAGACAGGAACAAGCTGAGTTAGAGGAATTTGAGGCATTTCCAGGAGGGATATCACATGAAATATGAAATTATCTTGCTTGAATGGGAGTCCTCTCCAGTTCAAGCAAACTTCACTAGTGTCAACTGTGCACGAGGTACATTGGGAGAAATGTGTGTGTGTGTGTGTGTGTGTGTGTGTGTGTGTGTGTGTGTGTGTATGTGTCTGTCTGTCTGTCTGTCTGTCTGTCTGTCTGTTCAGATACAGAGTACAGAAGAGTGCATCCATATGACTCAGGTTGCAAAGCAACAAGCAGTTCAGCAGTAATAGTGCTGGGGTGAGTTATGAAGGTGTCTGGATCTGGTGGGGACAGGAAGTAAGCTGTCTAGTAGTACAGGATGGTGCTGAGAGCCGCACCATAACTAATAGACTCACCTGTTCTCACACACTCTACCTTCCCAAATGAGCACAAGATGGACACTCCCTGCAAACTCGTTCCTCTGTATCTGGCTCCAACCTGGTCAGCAATATTCATCTTGAACACATAACAAACTGGGCAGGCCCTCTGGGGTCCTCCTCTGCTTCCAGTACCGCTGTCTCTTCTAATGGCTCATGGTACACCTGGCGACAGGTAGCTGGACTGAAGATCTCACTGTGTGTGGAAGGTCCTCTGAGGCCTGTTTTCCTAGAGATCACAGCACTCTGTGGATCCTTGTTTAAAGGACTTCTGGTCCCACAGAGTGTTTCACTTTATTGGCACAATTGTGGCACCACCAGCCATCATGAACCTACCTACAAGGGAGAGTCAGGAGGATCATGAGTCTGTCAGACCTGCCTCCCAGAATCCTTTCTCAGTCCTCAGGGTCCAGGTGAGGTGAGAAGGGTGTGCCATGCCCCTTCCTCCCCAGTCATCATCTGCAGACACAGGAACACTTTGCTCCTAGTTTCAGCCTGTGATATGAACACAGCTTCCCATGGTACACAGCCATCTGAACTTCCTACCTGGCTCTCTCCAGCGGCCCTGTGCATCCTCAGCATGCTGCTCTTCACTCTCTGGTTTCAGCTTCCGGGGAGCACAGTGCCTCCAACAGCACTTGAAACAGACACAAGAAAGGGGCCTCTTAGGAGAATATGCAGGTCTTCTGCTTGGCTGTGCTGGCCCTGCGCAGTGCTGGGCCCTCAGTCTGATTCCTCCTGAGTGCCTGCCCCATTGCTCTCTTCACCAACCCTTCTCCTCATCCATGCCCAGCCTCGGGCCACTATCCTCTGCTGTCTATCTACATCTAGGTCAAGTTTCTCAGGAAGGATACTGTGGGCTTTGCTTTCTGGTGTGATAATATAGTATCACCTATTCCTATAATCTGTTTATTTAAAAGCATATCATTTAGTCCAGGAAACAGCTTAGTGAGTAAAGGCACTTGACCCCAAGCCTGGGGACCTTAATTCATTCCCTAGGACCCACATGGTGTAAAGACAGAACTGACTCCTGCAAGTTAACTTCCACACACATATAGTAAATAAATATTTTTTCTTTAAAGAAAAGATCATTAAAAAAAAAAAAAAAAAAAAAGAGGCCTAGATACAAAAGTGCATTGGAGCCTCTCCACCTACCTGTTACCTTGGCTCCCTCCATGGTCCTCTAAGGTCACAGGCAGGATTTTGTTGCAGCCTAGGCGCTCCCTCTTTTCTGTTGGTATGCAGCAGCATAAACTTCTCAGGCCTTTTATAATCCTGCTCTGTAGGCTCTTCCAAGCCCGCTTTCTAAAGGGGGCTCTGGGTGCAGTCTGTCTCCGGCCACTGAGGTGTCCCTGAGGTATTTCTGGGGAGGATGGGCTGAGGTCTTTTTCTCGTACAATGAGACCCTCATCCTGGGCCTCTTTGCTGGAGAATGCGGGTGATCTATCTTGTGAGGTCATGTTGTTCTTTGAACCTGCTGTAGCCACACTGTGGGGCTGTCCTCTGAGGTCCTCCTGAGGTGAGGTTTGTGGGAGAGATGAGCCAATAATTTCACCTGCTGTGTTGACGTCTTTGCACTGAACTTCCTTTATTGGGGTGTGATGAGATAAAACATCCTGTGAGGACGCCTTGCTCTTTGATTTGTTAGGGTCAGCTTTGGACACATTCAGGGATAACTCGCTGGAATAAGTTTCCAGTGCTGAAGACACTCTGGTACATATTTCATCGGAGATTTCATCGGAGGTGTTAATAGTGCTCTCTGAATCCCCCCAGGTGCTGTTCATGAAATTAGCCTCATGTACCCACTGGGGGCAGATTCTATAAATGGGGGCTGTTTTCTTGTCAGGGCAGTTCACGGTGGGAGGCATACTGTACCTCGTTCTCCCCTTTTTGTCATTCTCGGGACTCTCAGGTAGAGTAGGCAAAATGGAAGAAGTGGGAAGGATAGGGACACTAGATCCCCTCTTTATAGTCACTTTAGGTATTGTGGGAAGGCCTGTAAGGTTCAAGGTTCCAGCAGACTGCTTGGGCTGAAGATTTTTTATAATGTCTTCCCAGGGTAACTGCTGCCTAAGAATCAAGTAGGTGGCCATCACTTGATCAAACTTCTTCTCCCGTAAAGCTTCCATTATCTCTCCTTGCTTATAACCCATGACGCCCATGATGACCATCACAGTGGGGTCTGGGTAGCTGTCCTCATCGTTCTCTCTAATGGGATTAGGAGAACCTTCATTGCCATGCTTCAGCCATTGAAAGCCCACAACATCATCTATTCTTGGTCTTTGTCTAGGATTTACAGTTAACAACTTAGCAATAACATCCCAAAGCTCTGGCGACAGCTTGAATTCAACAGAGTACTTTCCTGCCAAGATTTTGTCCTTTAGTACCCCAAAAGTAACTCCCTTGAAAGGGAGGCACCCTGTCGACATAAAGTAGAGTACAACCCCCAAACTCCAGATGTCGGTTGCTCGGCCATTGTAGTCTCCACCTTCAAAGAGTTCTGGGGCGCAATAAGGAAGGGTCCCACAGAAATATGCTAGCTTCTGCCCCATGGTAAGTGTGGTGCCCAGCCCAAAATCACTGAGTTTTATATTTCCTTTGCCGTCCACTAAAATATTTTCAGGCTTTAGATCCCTGTGAGCAATCCCTTTCCTGTGACAATACTGGAGGGCACATACCATCTGTTTAAATACCTTACGGGACTCCTCCTCCTGTAGGTAGCCAAACTCCACAATCCTGGCCATCAGCTCTCCGCCTATGGCATGTTCCATAACCATGTAAGTGTTATTTGTGGTGTCGATTATGTGCAGAAGTTTAATGATATTGGGATGGTCTAGAGATTTCATTATTTCAATTTCTGATTTGATGAAGCTGTTCTTTGTGCCTTTTGGAAGAACTTTTACTGCTACCTTTGTCTGGGTGAGTAGATGGCTAGCCAATTTTACTTCTCCAAATGCTCCCCGGCCAAGGGTCTTTAGGATTTCATAGTGCTTTGTTAAAGCCTCTTCATCAAAGGAGTTGTATTGTAGGGTGTTGCCTTGAGCCATTTCCCACTTCTTCATCTTTGTTGATATAAATGCTCGTACCAACACCAACTAGTGATGCAAGATAAAAATTAATTAAAAGCGGGTCTAGGAGAAACATTTATAGCTATAAATTCCTGCAGTTAAAAAAAAGATGGATGTCCAAAATAACCTAATGATGCATGTCATGGTATAAGAAAACAAGAACAAGCCAACCCCAAGAGAAATAGAAGAAATGCTCAAGTCCAGAGCAGAAATTGATGCAATGGAAATTAAAATAATACAAGGACCAATGTAACAAAGACTTGATTATTTTAAGAATAAATATAACTGATATGATCTTAACCAAAATAGCTAATAGAAAAATTGAAGATACAATTTAACAATATTAGAGACAAAATAAGAAACTAATAGAAAAATTTAAGATGCAAGTTAATAATATGGAAACAAAATATCATGGTATTACCAGAGATACAACTGAAATCCAGACATCTAGACAATCACTAGGGAATGTTTCTAAATTGTTCCAGTGAATTGGAAAAATCTAGAAGAAACTTCTAAACACACAATAGCTACTAAAACTCAACTGAGAAGATATAAAACACCTAAACTGAAAGACTGTCAGAGTCAGAGGCAGTGGATGACAATACAAACTGTATTCTGGACAAAGCAGGGCAGTTGCCCATCTGAATTTACAGCCTTGTGACCTGCTTAAGCTCACTCCAGACAAAAGTCTCAGCACAAAGAGGGGAGGTTGGACAAGAAGTCACATTCCTGATGAGCTATTGACAACTAATAGATTTCAGGAGAGGGAGAACACATTTTAAGGGTGTGGCTCATGGTAGGTGGGATGACCATGCTTCACTGGAAGGCCATATATCCAAGAGTATAAGGACAACAGAAACTGTACTCGATGCCCGAAAACAAAACAAAAAGTCAAACATGGGTGGTGGGAAAGGGAGTATAGGAGATCTGGGAGGAACTGGAGGAAGGGATAAACATGACCAAAATATACTGTACAAAATTTTCAGAAAAACCCTTTAAAAAAATCAAAATAGCAATTTAAAATAATCACTTGACAAACAAAAAGTCCAGGACCAGACAAACTCATTGGTGATTTCTATCAGACCTTTAAAGAAGAATTCACACCTGTCGTGATGTTTTGTTTGTGATCTAAAAAATAAAGCTTGCTTGAAGATCAGAGTGTGGAGCTAAGCCACTAGCTAGCCATAGAGGCCAGGTGTTGATGGCTCACACTTTTAATCCCAGCACTTGAGAGGCAGAGGCAGATGGATCTCTGGGAGTTAAAGGCCACCCTGGGCTACATGAGATTAATCCAGTCTAAAAGAAAAACAGAGCCAGTTGGTGACGGCTCACACCTTTATTCCCAGCACTAGGAATGTAGAGACAGGAAGGGATATGGCTGGGCAGAGAAAGGAATATAAGGTGGGAGGAGACAGTAGCTCATTGTATTCAGTCTGAGAATTCCTGGAGACAGACTCTTGTACACTTTCATTCTGAGGATGGCTAGAGGTAAGAAGTCTCTCTAGTGGCTGCCTTCTTTGTCTTAATGATCTCCAGGAAAGCTTTGTTAGAGCATACATAAAATATCACCAAGATACCAATGCTTCTCAGATGACTGCATGAAATTAAAAGGGGAAGGATGCTTCTAGACTCATCCTAGGAGCCTGTATTACTCAGGTACCAAAACCAGGTGGATACAGTAACAAGAGAAAGGTATAATTACCGTCCTTGGTGAACACAGATGCAACAATCCCTAGAGTATTTAATACTTCACACAAACTTCAACAGCACTTAAAAGGACCATACTTGATGATGAAGATGGGTTCACCCAGTCATGTAAGGGCTGCAACATATGCCAACTGATTAGCAATGTTGTGCAGAAACAGAAGGGCAAGAATCATATACTCAGCTGAAAAGAGTGAAATTGTCATTTTTCAGGGAAAACGCTTGGACCTAAAAATCATGATGTTGTGTATAACAGGCCAGTCCCACAAAGACATTTTTTTCAAATCTTGGATGTCAGGTTGGGGAGCGGACCTGATAGTAAAAGAGAATATTAGGGATGTGAAGGGGAAAGAGGAGGGGGTAAGTATATAAAGTAGGTGAATATTATCAAACATTATGTGCATATAGAGAAATGTTACAGTGAATTTTTTTAAATTTTTATGCTTAATATTTACTAACAAAAACTTTAAAAAGTAAAAAGAGACAACAAAAAAGACAAATGGAGGATAGTTAACAAAGAAAATTTGAAATATGTAAAAATTAACATCTAAAACCAGAAACATAAATTACAAAAAATAAAATGAAAACCAATACCCCCAAAGCATAACCAGCAAAGTGAGAGAAAAACTCACTCTGTCAAGTACAGCAACTCACTAGCATCCAAGTCCAAAACTTTACCGATATCCAGGTCCAAAACTTTCGCCAACATCCAAGTCCCACAGATCACTACCCAATAGCTCTCTGTACTAGAAGGACAAAACCCAGGCCTAGGCAGTGTGTTATATGCACAGGTGTCAGTCATTCCTCACAGTGGCTCCTTGTGAGGTCAGAGCAAGACATGGACCAATGAGGGATGGGCACACTCCTGTCAAAGGACTGTGTTAGCTACTCTGCAGTCACTGCTACCAAGTGCCCCACAGAAAGTAACATAAGGAAGGTTTGTTTGGGCTCACATTCTGTGAGAACAGGGAAATCATGGTGGCAAGAGTAGTTGGTGTTATCATGTGGCTGCTTACACTGTACTGGTGGTCACTCCACCTCCAATACCAGGCTAACAAACTGCTTCCTGGAGCTAGACCCCACCTGCTAAAGCTAGACCACAACTTCCCAAGACAGCATTACCTGCTGGAGAGCACGAGTTCAAACACAAAAATGTCTACATGGGACATTGCACAAGCAAACCCTAGGAAGGACTGGTTCCACTTTAGCAGTAGTAACAACAGAAATGTTAACAGTGAAAACATGGGCCCCTAAAGCTCTGTGTTTTATTGGGTAGATATGTTAAGATTATGATATTTGGGATGCATGAGGTGCATTTTGGGATATATGAGGGCTGCTTTCTTGTTCTAACATGGAAGTTTGTTATATGTTCTCACATGATCCTGGGAAGGACTGTACTCTCTTTCAGGCCCTGTTCTATAGGTGACACATTCTGTCATGATGGTGAACCTCCTGGGTTGGTACTTCCAAAGGCCCCAACTCTCAATATTATCATTGCTTTAGAAATGAAAATCCAACATGGATTTGGAGGGACACGTGTTCTAACATGATAACCCACAAACTAGAGCTGGTCATCAGTAGACGTGACCTGCCTGAGGTGAGTCATTACACTTCTCCTGACAGACATCCGGCAGGATCTCAAAGCCAAACTAGAAATTCCTTATGTAAGGTCTGAGGACCTGCCCATTATTAAAGTTGTCATGTTGAGATGAGAGCCAGAGGAGTAGGGTAAAATATTTGCCTGGCCAGATTGATATGAAAGTTTTAATGAATAATAGGCACTTTAGGCAGACACACAGCAGGTGAATTCTGAGAGAGTCCCTTGCATTACAGTGAATGGGGTCCATTTTTACAGCAATTAAGAAATTTTATCTGGCCGGGCGGTGGTGGCGCACGCCTTTAATCCCAGCACTCGGGAGGCAGAGGCAGGCGGATCTCTGTGAGTTCGAGGCCAGCCTAGGCTACCAAGTGAGTCCCAGGAAAGGCGCAAAGCTACACAGAGAAACCCTGTCTTGAAAAACAAAAACAAAAACAAAAAAAAAAGAAAGAAATTTTATCTGACCTTATCTCTTGGGCCATTTGTGTGGCCTCTTATTTGAATAGTTAAGAGGACAGACCACTATGTTTTATAACATCATTGTCTTCCTTTTCTGAAACTGACCATTTGGAGTGAGGCAGCGGGGGCTATTGAGTTAGGTTCTAACTGCCTATTAAAGCATCACAAACAGTATCAGATCCTGCCATTTATGTCAATGTGGGTAATATGAGAAAGTAAAATGCTGAGCAAAGGATGCCACAAAAGGGGAAATATTGCATAGAGGGACCTAAAGCAAGGTTGCCCACTCTCTCCATAACTATTCAATATAGTACTTGAAGTTCTAGCTAAAGCAATAAGATAACAAAAGGAGATTAAGGGGATACAAATTGGGAAGGAAGAAGTCAAACTTTCACTATTTGCAGATGATATGATAGTCTATATAAGTGACCCCAAATATTCCACCACGGAACTCCTACAGCTGATACACACTTTCAGTAATGTGGTAGGATACAAGATTAACTAAAAAAAAAAAAAAGTACCCCTCCAACATACAAATGATAAATAGGCTGAGAAAGAAATTAGAGAAACATCATCCTTTTCAATAGCCACAAATAATATAAAATATCTTGGGGTAACTCTAACCAAACAAGTGAAAGACCTGCATGACAAGAACTTAAAATCTCTGAAGAAAGAAACTGAATAAGATATCAGAAAATGGAAAGATCTCCCATATTCATGGACAGATGGGATCAACATATTAAAAATGGCAATCCTACTGAAAGCAATCTACAGATTCAGTGCAATCCCAATCAAAATCCTGATGCAGTTCTTCATAGACCTTGAAAGAACAATACTCAACATCATATGGAAAAACAAAAAAACCCAGGGTAGCCAAAACAATCTTTTACAATGAAGAAACTTCCAGAGGCATCACCATCCCTGACTTCAAGCTCTACTGTAGAGCTATAATAATAAAAACAGCTTGGTATTGGCATAAAAACAGACACATTGATCAATAGAATCAAATTGAAGACACTAATGTTAAACCACACACCTATGAACACCTAATTTTTGACAAAGAAGTCAAATTTATCCAATGGAAAAAAGAAAGCATCTTCAACACATGGTACTGGCATAACTGAATATCTACATGTAGAAGAATGCAAATAGATCCATATCACCATGAACAAAACTCAAGTCCAAATGGATCAAAGACCTCAACATAAATCCAGTTACACTGAATATCATAGAAGAGAAAGTGGGAAATAGCCTTGAATGCATTGACACAGGAGACCACTTCTTAAATATGACACCAGTAGCATAGACACTGAGAGCAACAATTAATAAACGGGACCTCTTGACACTGAGAAACTTCTGTAAGGCAAAGGACATTGTCAATAAGATAAAAAGGCAGCTTACAGAATGGTAAAAGATATTTATCAACCCCACATCAGATAGAGGGCTGATCTCTAAAATATGTATAGAACTCAAGAAACTAAATCGCAACATATCAAATAATACAATTAAAAAATGGGCTACAGAGCTAAACAGAGAATTCTCAATAGACAAATCTCAAATGGCTGAAAGACATTTAAGGAACTATTCAACATCCTTAACAATCAGAGAAACACAAATCAAAATGACTCTGAGATACCATCTTATGCCTGTCAGAATGGCTAAGCTAAAAAATACAGAAGACAGCTTATGTTGGAGAAGATGTGGAGAAAGGGGAACACTCCTCCACTGCTGGTGGGAATACAATCTTGTACGGCTACTCTGGAAATCAGTGTGGCAGTATCTCAGAAAAGTGGGAATCCACCTTCCTCAAGACCTAGCAATACCACTTCTGGGCGTATACCCAAAAGTTTCCCAACCATGCCAAGAGGACATTTACTCAACTATGTTCATAGCAGCATTATTCATAACAGCCAGAACCTGGAAACAACCTAGATGTGCTTCCACAGAAGAATGGATAAAAAAAATGTAGTACATTTGCACAATGGAGTATTATGCAGCAGTAAAAATAAATGTCATTATGAAATTTGTAGGCAAGTGGATGGAACTAGAAAAAAATCATCCTGAACGAGGTAACCCTGACCCAGAAAGACAAACATGGTATGTACTCACTCATAAGTGAATGTTGGAAGCAAAGCAATTGATAACCAGCCTACAATCCACAACCCCAGAGAGGCTAGGTAAAGAGGACACTAAGAGAGACAGATATAGATTGCCTCAGGAAGGAAAAAGGGTTAAGATCTCGTGGGCAAACTGAGAATAGGGGAATAGAGGGGAGGGTATAGGAGGGGATGGGAGGTGGGAACATGGAGCCAAGACAGGGAGGGAGAGCAATTAAAGAGATACCTTGACAGAGAGTACCATTAAGGGGATTGGGAGAAATTTGCAGCTAGGGAAAACCCTGGGAAGTCATAGATTGTCCCCATTTAAGACTCATAGCAATGGTGGAGAGGGTTCTTGAACTAAGCTTTCCCTCCACTCAGATTGGTATCTACCCTAATTGTCGTTATAGGACCTACATCCAGTAACTGATGGAAGCAGAAGCAGAGACCCATAGCCAAGCACTTGACCAACCAAGATCCTGGAGTTTAGTTGAAGAGAGGGAGGAAGGATTATAAGATTATAAGAGCGGGGGGGGGGGGGCAGTCAGAATCATGATGAGAAAACCCACAGAAATTGCTGACCCAAGCTAATGGGAGCCCAAAGCCTCTAGATCGACAGTTGGGGAACCTGCCTGGGATGGAAGTAGGCCCTCCGAATGTGGCTGAAAATTGTGTGGCTTGATGTGGATGTGTTTGTTGGTCCCCTGGCAATGGGACCATGACTTATCCCAAGTACACAAACTTGGATTTTAGACCCAATTCCCTTGATATAATGCCTTACTTGGCCTTGATGCAGGAGGGAGGGTCTAGGTCTAGCCCCAACATGGTATAACAGCCTGTGTTGACTACCTATGGGAGGCCTTACTCTCTATGAGGAAAGGATGGGAGTAGATAGGGGGAGCGAGAAAAGAAGAGGGAGGGGGACAGGTTGGTATGTAAAAGGAAAGAAAAGCTTTTTTTTAAATAAAAAATTATAAAAATAAAAAAAAGAATCTCCAAACAACCCAGGATGTTGCCAAGACTACAGGTTGCTCTCCACAAACTTATGGCAAGGCCACATTGGTGAAGATATCACCTACACAACTCACTGACCATGGAGGAGTCAACATACATAGAACCTCAACCCCTATGTGCAGGAGTCTTTGGTACAGAAAGATACTCTCCACAATACTAAGGAGAAATGAAACAATTAACACAACCACAAAACCTTTGACTTACTAATGTCCTACCTGCAAGATATGCTAGGGCAATGGTGGGGCACAGCTTGTCAAGTAACCAACCAGTATCTGATTTGACTTAAGGCCTCCTCTACTAGAAGGAAACTGTACCCAACACTGCTTAGATGACTGAGAACCTTAGACAAGATTGTCCAAGGACCTAGAGTAAAACCAAATACCTCTTCTCTAAATAATAAAAACGTAGCAATAAAGTGATTCCTAATGACATTCTGCTATACTTATATATTAGTGCCTTGCTCAGTCATCATAAGAGAAGCTTCCTTCTGTAGCTGATGAGAACAAATACAGAGACCCACAACCAAGCATTATGTAGAGAAAGGAGATCCTGAAACTCTCATCCCTAAAAGGGAAGCCTCCATCAGATCCCTCTCCTCAGATCTCAGGGAACTCCTCTGAAGAAGAGGCAGAAAGAGTGTAAAATGCATTGGGTACAGAGGGCACCAAGAAAACAAAATAATTAAAGCAAATATGAACTCATGGAGACAGAGACAGCAACCAGGGTGCCCGCATAGATCTGTACCAGACAGGGTCCCATAATTGAAAGGAGAAATGGGCACAAGCTTCCATCCCTAACCCAGAAGGTGTCTGCAGTTGATAACATCTTTCAAATGAAAATTTAGTTTTCTCCAAGGGAATTTCACTAGAAAAGCAAAGTACTCTTAAGAGTAGGCTGCTTTCCCCAGAAGTAGGTGGCCAATAAAAAACAAAATCTGTGGTATCTTTGGAAGTTCCTTGTGTCATTATGTCATGTCATGGATTTTCTTTTTCTTTTTTAATTATCTTATTATTCTTTAATTTTGATTTATTTGTATATTTTTTCTACAGGTCTTTTGTGTATATATTATGGCCTCTTGCTTATTGTTTTTATGGGGTTCCTGAATATGCCATAGATTGGGTCTCTGATTCTTATATATTTCCTTAAGCAATTTTCTTTCTGTTTGTTTTATCATAATCTGATGTGTTACATTTTATCTTATTTTATCTTGTTATTTAAAAATAAATTGAATTCCACACAGGACTGAGGATATAGTTCAGTGGTAAGGTATTTACCTACTGTGTGGCTCTTGGTTTGATCTCTATTAGCACACCCATAATTATATCTAAAGTTAATTAATCAACTAATTAAAATAAAAACTCCAAGGAAACTTAAAAAATGAATTTGTTTCATTGATTTGTATTGTAATATTAGGAACAAACTAAAAAGGGTATAAAAGTTTCCAAAGATTATATTAGCAGTGTTTGAGAAGGAGAGCACCAGCAGAGAGTCCTTTGTATTGGTCATAATCATTCCCAGGAGGGTAATCCTTCTGCAGTGTCCACTGCATCATGGCAGCAAGTCAAGCCTGGCTCAAAAGACATTTCTTAAACCTCTTCAAATTAGAGAACCTTTCCCACTAAATTGTAATTTAGATATTTTTCCAGTAAATTATTGGAAAATTTACACTCATACAAAGTGAAATAAATTTACACTCATACAAACAAAATAAATTTAATCTAATTCTATAAGAACACAATGTTTCTATTCTAAGTTGCTACAAATAAAGAGATCCTTGTTAGGTAGTGAAGTAATATGATTTATTAAGAAAATTAATTTTAGAAACATGCGAGCAGTATTTAAATTGTATGCCAAGATTCCTTATATATAAGACCACTTCCCATTTTCATGAAGTGCTCATTTTTTGCTGTTATTGTTTCTGTTGGGGCTGTCTTTCTCTTCCCTGGCCTTCTTGCTTCTTCAATCAGAGATCATTAATACTATTGCTTTCCTAGATATGTCTGCCTTGCTTTCAATGACTCTTTAGAAAATGCTAACTCCAAAAATGTATTTTTGTTAATTTTATTTTTTTTCTTTTTCTGATGTAGATCAAAGCAAACTTTGTACATACAAGACAAATGCTGTGCTATTGAGATATGACCCAGCCTTGTATTTTATTTCTTAAACAGAAATGCCTTAAATTGTCTTACTTTGAAGAAAGGGACAGTAATTGACAATTTAGTAGTTTTACAGTAACTCAAACTGAACATTAATTGCATCTCTCATGCATCTCAATGCCTGTCATTAATACTTACATTTATTCTCCTTCTTCTAAGGGATGAAGAGAAAGTGAAGATGAAAGACATGAATGTTTCACCTCAGAAAATAGCACATTATCCCAAGAATTAATAATACACTTAGCAATTAAAAACAATGTTGTGAGAAATCAGGGCTAGCTTCTACTGAGCTGAATTTACGGTCATAGCCTTCTACTTTTATATCAGCTAGGACACTGAGACAGTCTATGTGTGCAGACATTAGGGATATGTTTCGGAGAGACAGGAATCATGTCTGAAAATATTTTTGCTTCAAAGTATAGTTATTTGACTTCATTTATTTCAAATATATGACCAAATAGGTAAGGTAAATATGGGGTGAGGATAATTGCATTCCAGCATCTGATTTATCCAAGGCTTAATTAGTATCTTCTTAATTCATTATTGTTGTTGGCATCTTCAGAAATTTCCCTTTGAATCCCCATTATCTGTCTGATACTTGTAGAAATTTGCATTCTATAGGGGGGAAGTGTGTAATTCATAAGCCTCATGTACTTATAGGCAGCCAAATGCAAGGGCTACAGATGTTCAGTCCCATTGGTCTGGTTGGCTGGACTCGGGGTTTCCAATGCTGATTGGATTGTAGTCTCCAAGAGGACTGGAAGTGTGGGCAGCTTTGAAGATGAGGAAAGCAGGAAGAAAAAACCAACTCATGCCCTAACTGTGACACCTCTGACTTTTGTCTTTTATTTTGGATGAGTGGCAGTATCATAACAATAAATACATATAAGGGCAGAATCATTGGGACTTGGATGAAGACTCACATGTAACTATGTTAATCTGTGTATTTTTCCATGGAAGAGCTGTGAAACATTAAAGGGGGCCCCGTGGAGTTTAACAGTTATGTGAAATCATTATTTTTCCAGAGACTGCTAAGCTATAGTCAGTTTTTATTTGAATAACTGGTGACAGGAAATTGCAAATAATTTTTAGACATTTTGAGACTATTTAATGTGTTTTTAAAGCTAACTACCTGGTTGAAAATTAAATGGGATGTTGTTTTCATATTATGCAATAGTTTATTATGGTCTCTGTGTCCTTTTTTTTTTCTTTTTCTTTCATTTGGTTTTTTGAGACAGGGTTTCTCTGTGGAACTCAATTTATAGATCAGGCTTGCCTCAAACTCACAGAGATCCACCTGTCTCTGCCTGCAGAGTGCTGGGATTAAGGCATGCACCATCACCACAGGGCTCCTCTTCTTTTTATGGAAGAAAATTTGATGCTTTTTTTTTTATTGAGGAAAACTTAGCTCCTAGTTCATGTAAATATACTCAAGTTCAGCTGACCAGTGAGCTAGTCTATCCCTGTGACCCTGCTTCCATCTTCCATTAGATGTTTTATTTCAGAATATAGAATTTTTTGCATGACCCATCACTATGATATGAAATTCACTGGTATCTAAATCCTTTTCTACAAAGTAGTGACCTGCATTTGTTATTTCACAATAATAACATACAATTATTTCATCATTCTCCTTCAAATTTGCTAAAGGGGAACAATGATTTTACAATGGTGAAAACAGGGCAAACATAAGACATATCAAATTTGCTTTCTTCTCAGGTCTTTGATGATAGTATCACCATGGAGACACAATCTGAATGACGCTTACATGGCTGACTTCTACCCCAGCCAAGCAATGCTCAGAGAAACTGACTCATAAGTACCACAGATTTGCACAGTCAGAATTTCATTTTAACTTTGATCTGATTTAATCTCCTTAATTAATTTAAGGATTACATTTTACATTCTTCAGAACATGAAAAGTGAATATGATCTGACCTGACAATCATTGTTATTAAGCTATTGCCAACATGGAGAGATATTAGAATAAATTAGTAGTTTTTGTTTGCTGTCCACTTGCTCTGAAATTCTTTAACAAAAGTCTTATACTTATCATCTAATCGGGTCACAATGCCACAGGAATTTCAAATTATACCTTAGCTTCATTTATATGATAGTAAATGTGCTAAGCTTGTTAACCAATGTCCTGAATTTAGCACCAAAGCAGCACGGTTTATCTTTTTTAAAATGGCATGCCTGTTGTTGGGACCAGTTCTGTCCTTCTGATGTTAGTGTCTAGAATTCTTTTCAAAAATCCCCCCTTATTTCTGCCTAGTTTTCTGAATTTGATATTATTAATGCTATGTGTACCTCCAAAAGTAATTTAAATATATGAGCACTGGTGAACAGAGTGTTATGGTATAAAAACATCATGTTTGCTTCAAAGTATTGAATTCATTTTGAGTAAAGTTAAAAAAATTGTCAGTAGAATATCTCAAATAAACACAAAATAAACAACACAAGAAAAAGCTATAAAAAGAAAAAGACTAGTAATTTTTATTTAGTATTTGGTTTTATTACTTTATTAAGAATCTCCTGAAATAAATAGGTCAATCTCATGACCCAGTGAGCCAATAACATCCATGAAATTTGTACAATCTGTAAGAGAAGTTGATGTCTGTCTTGTTGTGCTTTCACAGACCTTAAATTCTGTTCTATAAATATTAAAATATGGGTGCTCTCCTATCAAGATACAGTGGTATTTCACAGAAATAATATATTGCTTTCTAGACAATTGCCGATGGACAGAACTTACAGATTTTACACAGTACAAGTCAGTATTAAGAGCTTTAAACTTTCATATAAATTAACCCTAGTATAAGAAGTTTCTGGTGCCTTTTTGATGGAGGAATGTTTGTGATTGGACTTGCACAATTTAGTGCTTTACTTACATAACTACTAAATAGTATCTTTTCATGATTCTTCAACAATTTATTGCCCAGTCTTCTATTTCTGCATATTTGGTCATTTTGAATTTTGACTGCTAGGACTAAAAATACAAAAAATCCTGCTTTACATGCTTTGAGTGAGGAATGCTTTGAGTGAGGAGTGCCTTGAGTGAGGAGTGCTTTGAGTGAGGAATGCTTTGTTATGGCAACTTTTCTCCCATTTGCTGTTACTGTTTCTTTTTCCTTTTTTTTTTTATTATGCCTCACTCTTTCTCCACTTTCTTTGGCTTTAATGTCATATTTGATTCTATTTTCCATCTTCTTTTAGACTATATATCATATTTTAAAATGGTTATCTGTTGCACATTTCTGTTGTTTGAATACTGTCAGTTATATAAATGAACATCAAATAATGAAAAATATGTTATTTTGCTTCACTTACTGTATCCAAAAACACTCTTCTTTTAAAAAAATACAAATTCATTTTTGACATATTTAATTTTATTTTATTATTTAAAATAATTTATTTTACTATTTCTTGCAAGGCACTCACTGAGAAAAATTCCTCAATTTTGTTTATTTGGCTGTCTTATGGTTTCTATTGCTGCAATGAAATACCATGACCAAATGCAAATTATAAAGGAAAGGGTTTGTTTGGCTTACACGTCAATATTGCAGTCCATAATTGAAGAAAGCCAAGGCAGGAACTCAAACAGAGCAGGGACCTAGAGGCAGGAGCAGATACAGACTCTGTGGAGGGGTTCTGCTTACTGGCTTGCTCATTATTGTTAAACTCAACTGGCTTCTTAGACTTTCTTATAGAACCCAGCACCAACAGCCTCGGGATGGCACCTCCCAAGATGGGCTGGGCCCTCTCCCAAGATGGACTGGGCCCTCTCCCATCAATGACTAAGAAAACATCCTTTATTATTAGGAGACCTCATGAGGATCATCTTCATATATTTATGAAGTTTTGACTTCACTGGATTTCTATATCATTCCTGGAATGTCTCCCATAAGCATCTGCCTCTCTCCACATTGCCTTCCTCAACCCTATCTCCTCTCCCACTCCCTATCTGGTCCTTCCATTTCTATACCCACCTGTCCCCAACTCACCTCTAATATCTATTCTATTTCTCCCACCCAGAGAGATCCATGTGCCACACACCCCAATCACTTCCTCTATACCTAACCTTTCTGGGTCTATGGATTGTAGGTTGATTGTCATTTATTTAATGCCTAATATCCACATATAGGTGAATACATACCAGATTTATCTTTCTAGGTCTAGGTAACCACACTCGGGAAGAATTTTTCTAGTACAATCCACTTGCCTGCAAATTTCATTATGCCATTTTGTTCTAAGCTAAGTAACTCTCAATTGTGTAAATATATTACATTTTTGTTATCAATTCTTCTGTTGAGGGATATCTAGGTTGTTTCCAGCTTCTTCTATTATGAAGAGAAAAGTAATGAACATGACTGAGTAAGTGTCTTTGTGGTAGGATGAAGTGTCTTTTGGGTATATGTCCAATAGTGGCATGGTTGGATCTTGAGGTAGATTGATTTCCAGCTTCCTGAGGAATCGCCATATTGATTTCCATAGTCCCTGAACAAGACTGAAGCCCTACCAGCAATATGTGAGTGTTCTCTTATTTCACATCCTCACCAGCATGAGCTGTCACTTGTGTTATTGATCTTAGCCATTTGAAAATGGTAAAATGGAATTTCAAAGTAGTTTTTATTTGCATTTCCCTGATATTACTCAGGATATTAAACATTTCTTTGAGTGTTCCTGAGCCATTTAAGTTTCCATTATTGATATTTCTCAGCTTGGATATGTACCCCATTTTAAAATTGGATTATTTGGTTTTTTATTATCTAGTTTCTTGAATTCTCTATATATTTTGGATATTAGTCTTCTATTGGATGTGGAGTTGGTAAAAATCTTCTCCCATCCTGTAGGCTACTTCTTTGTCCAAATGATGGTGTCTTATGCCTTACAGAAATTTTTGGCTTCCTGAAGTCCCTTTTATTAATTGTTAACCTTAGTGCCTATAATACTTGTGTACTACCCTGAAGTTTTACCCTGTGCCAATGAATTCAAAAGCTATTCCCTACTTTCTCTTCTATCAGGTTCAGGGTATCAGTTTTCATTTGGACTTGAATTTTGTTCAGGGTTCTAAACATGGACATATTTTCATTCTTCTAAATGTAGCCATCCAATTCGCCCAACCATTTGTTCAAGATGCTGTCATTTTCCAATGTGTGACCCTGGCTTCTTTATAAAAAAATCAGGTGTTCATAGGTGTGTGGATTTACGTCTAGGTCATCAATTCAATTCCATTGATCAATATGACTGTCTTTTTTTCACCATACCATACTTTTTTTTTAATTACTCTAGATTTATAGTACAACTTGAAATCAAGGGTTGTGATTCCTCCAAAAGTCCTTTTACTATTTAGGATTTCACAGCTATCCTGGGTTGTTGGTGTTTTCACATGAAGTTGAAATTTATCCTTTGAAAATCTGTAAAAAATTCTACTGGAATTTTGATGGATATTTCACTGAACTTGTAGTTTGCATTTGTTTTGATAAGATGGCTAGTTTACCAATCCATGAGCATGGAAGATCTTTCCATCTTCTGATATCTTCCTCAATTTCTTTCTTCAAAGATTTTAAGTTCTTATCATAAAATTCTTTCACTTAGCCGGGCGGTGGTGGTGCACGCCTTTAATCCCAGCACTTGGGAGGCAGAGGCCGGCAGATCTCTGTGAGTGTGAGGCCAGCCTGGGCTACCAAGTGAGTTCCAGGAAAGGCGCAAAGCTACACAGAGAAACCCTGTCTCGCAAAACCAAAATAAATAAATAAATAAATAAAAGCCTTTCACTTGCTTGACTAGAGTTAGTAACCCTAACCAAGATGTTTCACATTATTTGAGGCTATTGTGAAAACTGTTGTTTCCTTGATTTCTTTCTTAATCCGTCTGTCATTTGTACATAGGAGGGTTACTGATTTTTGTGAGTTAATTTTGTGTCCAGCTACTTGGAAATTGTTTATCAGCTGTTAGAGTTCTGTGGTGGAATTCTTGGGGTCACTTATGTATATTATCATATCACCTGCAAATAAAGAAACTGAATTTTTCCCTTCCAAATTGTATCCTCTTGATCTCCTTTAGTTGTTTTATTGTTCTAAGACTTTAAGTACTATACTGAATAGCTATGAAGAGGGTGGACAGCCTTGTCTTTTTCCTGATTGTAGTGGAATGGCTTTGAGTTTCTCTCCATTTAATTTAATGCTGGCTATAGACTTGCTATAAACTACCTTTAATATGTTTACAATGTGTCTTGCATCCTTAGTCTCTCTAAGACTTTTTATCATGAAGGTGTGTTGGATTTCGTCAAAGGACTTTTCTGCATCTAATGAGATGATCTTCTCTTCTTTTGTCTTTCAATTTGTTTATGGGTTGGAGATATTTATCAATTTACATAGAACTATTCCTGCATCTCTGGGAGGAAGCCTAGTAAATCATGGTGGATGATTCCTTCCTTCCTTCCTTCCTTCCTTCCTTCCTTCCTTCCTTCCTTCCTTCCTTCCTTTTTTCCTTCCTTCCTTCCTTCCTTCCTTCCTTCTTTCCTTCCTTCCTTCCTTCCTTTCATTCCCTCTCTTTCTTTCTTTCTTTCTTTCTTTTTTTTCTTTCTTTCCTTTTTTTTATATGTTCTTGGATTTGGAGCCTAGGAGTAGATTTCTCCTTATCTTACTGCAAGTAGATTCTGAAATGTGCATATTTGCACAGAAAAAAGGGCAGGAAATGACTTAGTGGTTTCTTGTTCTTCTGACATTGCACAAGCCGGCTGTTCTTTATGTAGATTTAACAATTCTGTTTAAATGTAGTTTCTTCCTAGACTTCAATGCATATTTTAGGAGATTCATGCCTCTGATTGCTTAGTGAGGTTTTTCTTTCACTTGTGTGCTTGTTTACATCTCTTTCTGTCTTCGATGGACCTATAACTCTAGCATGTCTCTAATGAGGTCTATCAAAATGGATCTCTTATAATGGAATCAAACATAAGCCCATAACATTTCACCCTGGTATATGAATTAACTCTGCAGCATAAAAAAATCACCTTTGCATCTTTTCACACTTACTGTTTCAGAGTTTTTTCACTTTCAAAATAAAGTCATCTTTTTGCACATATATATCTTATTGTGCAATGTCTAGTCCTACACATTTTATGTGAATCAAATGCCAGAGCACTAGAGACTTAAGCCCATAAATTAAGTATTTAGTCTCAGAAATTTTTCATAGAATTCTTTTCCCAGAGCTGCTGATATCTATATATATATATATAGATATAGATATAGATATAGGTATAGAGATATAGATATAGATATAGATATAGATATAATTTCTCTCTCTTCTCTAAAGGAAGGTGAAATCCATGGAATTCTTCTCTCCCCTACTCAGTCTCTGACTTGTTTATTCTCTTCCAGTATAAGTCACAGAGAAGGTTTAATGGGTTTTATGGTTGTTTTTCTTAAGTTTGTCTTATAGCATGGTCTGATAGTTACTTGTCTTACGCTGCAAGAATATACCTAGTAAACACAAACCAAGGAATGAAGAGTTTATTTGGGCTCAAATTTCAGGATTAGAATCCATTATGATGAAGAAGTCACTATCACCCTACTACTCCAGTTTTATGGTTTCATTTTTGTTTGTTTTCTTTTAAGAATATGTTGAGTCCAATTTGTGATGCTGATGTATTCCTGGGTCTGGGACCACACACTGTGCTGCCCATGTATTTCTGGGTCTGGGACCATACACTGTACTGCCCATGTATTATTCTTGGGTGTGGGACCATACTCCGTGCTTCCCATGTATTCCTGGGTCTGGGACCATACACTAGAGCACAATTGACCTAACAAGAGCCATACTATACAGAAAACCGATTTTTTTCTTCTTTAACCATCAAGTGTCCATACTTCCTCAGTTAGGAATGGGGCTCATGAAACCCTTTCCAATCATGATAGAATGTTGATTGGCTTAACCTTGGCTAGATCTTGCTCAGGCAAACCATGGCTACTGTGAGTTTATGAGAGCAACAGTGATATCACATCCAGAAGACAATGCTTTGTGTTAGTCCTCCCCAAACTCTGGCACTTCCAGTCATCTAGCCTCTTTTTCAATATTGGTGCCTTATCCTTGGGGGATGTGGCAGTGATAAAGGTTTCTCATGAATGGCTGAAGATTCCACTGACACTTAACCTCTGCACTTTGACCAGTTGTGAGTTCCTTTGTTAATAATCATCCTCTGCATAAAGAAACTTCTTTGAGATCTGACAGCTTTAATATCATGTGAGTATTGAAATATGAATTCTGAAGGTAGTTTGATACTACCTGCATTTAACAAGGTGATAGTAGTAATCCACCCATTGGCTTGTGAGTTTCCCCACCATGACTTGTTGGTCAGATTTACAGTACAATGAATATATTTGTTCCTGTGTAGAAGGCCTTAAATCAAATCAAAGAGCGGTTGGTGATCCCATAACATTCATGACATTATTGCACTCAAGAGTTCACGTTAGTAACTTGTCATTATTATTAGTTTGATAAGATGGTTGGTGATTGTTTCCCCTAGGCAGCCTACATCATATCTTCAAGTACTATGAAAGTTAGCCACAAAGAAGGAAGCTTTCTATTTAGTACAACTTTGTTTCTCCATGTCCTGTGAACAATGTGCGTTGTCTTCAGTAACAGGGTCATGCAATAGAGTTCTGGTGGGCAAGCAAGCACAATAAGAATAGCATGTATTGATTCAGGAGCTCGCTACAACACCAGTGACCAGCAAGTGGGGAGGGGAAGATAGCCCACATCTGGCACTGGGTTTTTCATTTGTCAACATATGGCTCTTAACGATGAGCATAATGCCTTGATGTAACTTCAAAGAAACTTTTTATATGAATATAAATGTATATAATATATATATATACTTTGTTAGATGAATATGTACATATTCATAGTTATTATTCTATGAATATTTTTTAAATAACTATATATGTGTGTGTATGTGTCTTTTTCAAACATGATTAATTTTAGTCATCCCATACCTTGTCTACTACTCTGATTGTAATCACTGACTCATCACACCAGCCCAGGTGTTTTATGTTTTTCTCTCCAATTTCATTAAAATTAAAAGCGGTTCTTCAGCCGGGCGGTGGTGGCGCACGCCTTTAATCCCAGCACTTGGGAGGCAGAGCCAGGCGGATCTCTGTGAGTTCGAGGCCAGCCTGGGCTACCAAGTGAGTTCCAGGAAAGGCGCAAAGCTACACAGAGAAACCCTGTCTCGAAAAACCAAAATAAATAAATAAATAAATAAAAGCCTTTCACTTGCTTGACTAGAGTTAGTAACCCTAACCAAGATGTTTCACATTATTTGAGGCTATTGTGAAAACTGTTGTTTCCTTGATTTCTTTCTTAATCCGTCTGTCATTTGTACATAGGAGGGTTACTGATTTTTGTGAGTTAATTTTGTGTCCAGCTACTTGGAAATTGTTTATCAGCTGTTAGAGTTCTGTGGTGGAATTCTTGGGGTCACTTATGTATATTATCATATCACCTGCAAATAAAGAAACTGAATTTTTCCCTTCCAAATTGTATCCTCTTGATCTCCTTTAGTTGTTTTATTGTTCTAAGACTTTAAGTACTATACTGAATAGCTATGAAGAGGGTGGACAGCCTTGTCTTTTTCCTGATTGTAGTGGAATGGCTTTGAGTTTCTCTCCATTTAATTTAATGCTGGCTATAGACTTGCTATAAACTACCTTTAATATGTTTACAATGTGTCTTGCATCCTTAGTCTCTCTAAGACTTTTTATCATGAAGGTGTGTTGGATTTCGTCAAAGGACTTTTCTGCATCTAATGAGATGATCTTCTCTTCTTTTGTCTTTCAATTTGTTTATGGGTTGGAGATATTTATCAATTTACATAGAACTATTCCTGCATCTCTGGGAGGAAGCCTAGTAAATCATGGTGGATGATTCCTTCCTTCCTTCCTTCCTTCCTTCCTTCCTTCCTTCCTTTTTTCCTTCCTTCCTTCCTTCCTTCCTTCCTTCCTTCCTTCCTTCCTTTCATTCCCTCTCTTTCTTTCTTTCTTTCTTTTTTTCTTTCTTTCCTTTTTTTTATATGTTCTTGGATTTGGAGCCTAGGAGTAGATTTCTCCTTATCTTACTGCAAGTAGATTCTGAAATGTGCATATTTGCACAGAAAAAAGGGCAGGAAATGACTTAGTGGTTTCTTGTTCTTCTGACATTGCACAAGCCGGCTGTTCTTTATGTAGATTTAACAATTCTGTTTAAATGTAGTTTCTTCCTAGACTTCAATGCATATTTTAGGAGATTCATGCCTCTGATTGCTTAGTGAGGTTTTTCTTTCACTTGTGTGCTTGTTTACATCTCTTTCTGTCTTCGATGGACCTATAACTCTAGCATGTCTCTAATGAGGTCTATCAAAATGGATCTCTTATAATGGAATCAAACATAAGCCCATAACATTTCACCCTGGTATATGAATTAACTCTGCAGCATAAAAAAATCACCTTTGCATCTTTTCACACTTACTGTTTCAGAGTTTTTTCACTTTCAAAATAAAGTCATCTTTTTGCACATATATATCTTATTGTGCAATGTCTAGTCCTACACATTTTATGTGAATCAAATGCCAGAGCACTAGAGACTTAAGCCCATAAATTAAGTATTTAGTCTCAGAAATTTTTCATAGAATTCTTTTCCCAGAGCTGCTGATATCTATATATATATATATAGATATAGATATAGATATAGGTATAGAGATATAGATATAGATATAGATATAATTTCTCTCTCTTCTCTAAAGGAAGGTGAAATCCATGGAATTCTTCTCTCCCCTACTCAGTCTCTGACTTGTTTATTCTCTTCCAGTATAAGTCACAGAGAAGGTTTAATGGGTTTTATGGTTGTTTTTCTTAAGTTTGTCTTATAGCATGGTCTGATAGTTACTTGTCTTACGCTGCAAGAATATACCTAGTAAACACAAACCAAGGAATGAAGAGTTTATTTGGGCTCAAATTTCAGGATTAGAATCCATTATGATGAAGAAGTCACTATCACCCTACTACTCCAGTTTTATGGTTTCATTTTTGTTTGTTTTCTTTTAAGAATATGTTGAGTCCAATTTGTGATGCTGATGTATTCCTGCTGCCCATGTATTTCTGGGTCTGGGACCATACACTGTACTGCCCATGTATTATTCTTGGGTGTGGGACCATACTCCGTGCTTCCCATGTATTCCTGGGTCTGGGACCATACACTAGAGCACAATTGACCTAACAAGAGCCATACTATACAGAAAACCGATTTTTTTCTTCTTTAACCATCAAGTGTCCATACTTCCTCAGTTAGGAATGGGGCTCATGAAACCCTTTCCAATCATGATAGAATGTTGATTGGCTTAACCTTGGCTAGATCTTGCTCAGGCAAACCATGGCTACTGTGAGTTTATGAGAGCAACAGTGATATCACATCCAGAAGACAATGCTTTGTG
This sequence comes from Peromyscus eremicus, assembly GCF_949786415.1. Classification (NCBI taxonomy): domain Eukaryota; kingdom Metazoa; phylum Chordata; class Mammalia; order Rodentia; family Cricetidae; genus Peromyscus; species Peromyscus eremicus. The sequence continues at coordinate 22,374,361 of NC_081419.1, read as the reverse complement.
TTAGTCCTCCCCAAACTCTGGCACTTCCAGTCATCTAGCCTCTTTTTCAATATTGGTGCCTTATCCTTGGGGGATGTGGCAGTGATAAAGGTTTCTCATGAATGGCTGAAGATTCCACTGACACTTAACCTCTGCACTTTGACCAGTTGTGAGTTCCTTTGTTAATAATCATCCTCTGCATAAAGAAACTTCTTTGAGATCTGACAGCTTTAATATCATGTGAGTATTGAAATATGAATTCTGAAGGTAGTTTGATACTACCTGCATTTAACAAGGTGATAGTAGTAATCCACCCATTGGCTTGTGAGTTTCCCCACCATGACTTGTTGGTCAGATTTACAGTACAATGAATATATTTGTTCCTGTGTAGAAGGCCTTAAATCAAATCAAAGAGCGGTTGGTGATCCCATAACATTCATGACATTATTGCACTCAAGAGTTCACGTTAGTAACTTGTCATTATTATTAGTTTGATAAGATGGTTGGTGATTGTTTCCCCTAGGCAGCCTACATCATATCTTCAAGTACTATGAAAGTTAGCCACAAAGAAGGAAGCTTTCTATTTAGTACAACTTTGTTTCTCCATGTCCTGTGAACAATGTGCGTTGTCTTCAGTAACAGGGTCATGCAATAGAGTTCTGGTGGGCAAGCAAGCACAATAAGAATAGCATGTATTGATTCAGGAGCTCGCTACAACACCAGTGACCAGCAAGTGGGGAGGGGAAGATAGCCCACATCTGGCACTGGGTTTTTCATTTGTCAACATATGGCTCTTAACGATGAGCATAATGCCTTGATGTAACTTCAAAGAAACTTTTTATATGAATATAAATGTATATAATATATATATATACTTTGTTAGATGAATATGTACATATTCATAGTTATTATTCTATGAATATTTTTTAAATAACTATATATGTGTGTGTATGTGTCTTTTTCAAACATGATTAATTTTAGTCATCCCATACCTTGTCTACTACTCTGATTGTAATCACTGACTCATCACACCAGCCCAGGTGTTTTATGTTTTTCTCTCCAATTTCATTAAAATTAAAAGCGGTTCTTCAGCCGGGCGGTGGTGGCGCACGCCTTTAATCCCAGCACTTGGGAGGCAGAGCCAGGCGGATCTCTGTGAGTTCGAGGCCAGCCTGGGCTACCAAGTGAGTTCCAGGAAAGGCGCAAAGCTACACAGAGAAACCCTGTCTCGAAAAATCAAAAAAAAAATTTAAAATAAAATAAAAGCGGTTCTTCATTTGGTTTATCTCTATGCTTGTTCCATAGTTACTGGCTTTGTGCAGTGTTAGAAACCTGCCTCCCTTATACAGAGATGCTTGATCTCTACTGCTGATATGCCAATACTTAACAGAGGCCCAAGGCACACTGCAGAGATTTCCACCTAAGGACCAGCATCTCCTAGATGTTGTTTAACTTGAATCTTGAATTCCTGATTCTGAAACAGTGGTTGCTGTTGTAACTGGGAAGATTTCCTGCTCTATTCTCTGATGTATAATTCCACTTGGATTTCTGGATTGTAGAAAACTCTACATTAGCCAAAATTCACCTTGTAGTTAAAATAATGAAGTCTGGAAAGACTAGGGCTTGTTCAGAGCCAAACTAGAACACAAATCCTGATGTCCAGGATGATATTTTTCTCTTTCCACTGATTTGACCTCTTCCTAAATGTTTATAATATTTCTACTAGTGCCTACCTTCTTGAATAATCTAGTTTTTATTTCATAGCTCTGTTATCAAACCACAACCCAATGCCACATATTTAAACTTTGTATTCTTTCTTATGCAGTACAATTTGTCATAGCTCCTTCAGAATCATCATAAGAATATATTTCTTATTAGTGACTCCACATGCAGAATTCCTGCCCTGTCTCCCTGCCTAATCACTCTGATTCTTAGCACGTTGTTTGGATGATTTGCCTCTCTACAAGTCGTTCTAGACTAGTTCTTGAGCCACTTGACTTCTTGATCCACTTGACTTGATCCACTTGCCTCCAGGACACTTGTCATTTCTTGAATTTTCAGTAGAAAAATCAAGAAATTTTGGAAAGTGCTAGACTGTGCTAATGAATTATGTACAAAGACAACAGTTGCCAAATAAAATATAGAATGCCAAATGGAATTTGCATTTCAGACAAAAATACTTACAGCAAAATTACTCATTGCTTATTTGAAATTCAAATTTGCTTGGACATCCTTTGTTTTTGTTTGCTAATTGTGGCTGTCTTGTACAGAGAGCACAAAGATTATTTATTAAGATTTTCTTGACCTTATTGTCATCTTTTGGTTAATGTTCCTCCATTCTTTCCTATATTTCATTATTTTCAATCTTGAGATATTCTATTAAATTTGATTCTCTTAAGTTTTCTACACACCATTGGTGTGATCCCTATTTCACAAACACACAAAGCATTACTACTGAATTCTTAGTAAATTTCCATTGACAATATGGTTATCTCATTAGTTAACTTGTTGCCCTTTGCTTCACTCTTGTATTTCTTAGGGTTATAACATACATAAAACATATATAAAACATATATATAACATATATAAAAAGGTTAAACAAAGAGAACTTTAATAGGAACATGTTTCTACAGACCTGTGCACAGGACCAAGAGCCTCAGGAGTCAGCAGTCACGACAGCTCTCGGCATTCTGACCTCCAGCTTTTTGGGGTTCCCGAAGAACAAAAGTGATGCTGCAAGAGTCCACTGCTCCTATGGTGGCCCCACTGCTAGAACAGGGAAGAATAATCCCTGTCCCTCGCCAGATCACAGAACAATGGAAAGACAAACTTCATCAGGTTATGTAAAGGCAAGGAAGGCTGGATGAAGAAACACTCAAGATTTGTAGACAACATGCAGAATGAATAGAAAGACTACATATATCCAAATACTAGAGACATTTTTAAAAGTTAAAAACATCCACAAAATGTGATGTTAAAAAAACATCGTGTCTTAACGTCAAACTTCTACTTCCAGATGTGAAATGATTAGTGGGATTATGAGTCAGTTTCAGTATATAAATATCCTAGAACAGAAAAAAAAATATTTAGTTAGCATATATTTAAATTTTGCTCCTTGGTTGAAGCAGTTGGGTCTGCGGTGTGCCGATTCAAAGGTCCTGGGCCTGGACTGAAAGACACTGTGGAAGGAAACTGTTCACTACAGGCTAGTCCAAAAGCAGAAAATGAAGGAGACAATCTAAAGTCCCCAAAGACATACCCATAATGACATATTCCTACAGCTAAACCCTGCCTCCTTTGGTCTTTGGAACTTCTCAGGATACCACTATCAATTAGAATGAGTAATATTTGGGGCTCAGGGATACACCTTGTCCACAGTACAAGCAAGACTCTGCTTCTTGTCTAGGTTCAGAAAACTGAGGAATACTCTACCTTTCTAGAATTATTTTAATGGTTATTTATTTAGAATTACTTAATGATCTAAATTAAATATAGAAATGATAAGCATCTGATGTCGTTGCTGGAAGTGTAATACCATGACTTCATATATTTCCCAGTCTGAATTCTGAAAGTTAATGGGTAGTTATGCAATCTAATCAAACCACCACCCAAGTACATACAGATATATAAATGTTTAGGTAAGCATAGATGAGAATATTATTCCACAATTAAATACTTAGAGGCAACATAAATATAATACTAGATTATTAACACAAGCAAAGAATATAATTACTACCAAATATGCTGCTAAGAGTCTTCATTAAAAATCAAGACTGCTTATGATACATAATTTATTGAAAACAGTTATGAAGTAGCTTATAAATTGGGGTCTTTTTTTTTTTTTTAGAAAAATACATGTTAGCAGGGCAGTGGTGGTGCACGTCTTTAATCCCAGCCCTTGTGAGGCAGAGTCAGGCGAATCTCTGTGAGTTTGAGGCCAGCCTAGTGTACAAATCGAATTCCAGGACAGCTAATACTTGCACAGAGAAACCTTGCCTTGAAAAAGCAAAAAAGAAAAAGAAAAGAAAAATATGTGTTGATGTAACCTAACCCTAGAATAACCACAAGAAGGAGAATATTGATAGCTAATATTTCTGAGGGATGAAGTAACAGGTAGTTTTCACTTTATTCTTTGTATAATGCTTTTAACAATCCAGGTGATATCAGAATATTCATGTATAAATTTCCCCTTAGATGTATGAGTGAACAATTGTGACAGAACAACTGTTTCCACCACCTCAGTGGAGGAGTAAAGCATCCCGTCTCCTAACACAGCTGGCATGTTTCTTTGATACCAAACCATTGCCCCACCGCACCCATGGAACCCACTGCTCAGAGTTCTGTCCTTAGATTTTGTCTTTTTCTGGGAGACATATAAATGTAATCACAGAGTCTGTAAATTTTCTTTAAAGTTCCTCAATTACTTGCAAAGCAGTTGTAATATTTTGCAACCCATAAGATATATAAACGATAAAGCATTTCTTATGAAAAAGCTTTAGCACCTCCAATTGATAGTATAGATAATATACATACAAAACATTAATACTACAATATCTATATGCTGAAGTGTAATAATAGATGACTCAGTTATTGAAGACATCAGGGCACTTTTACAACTTAGTAATGATTACAGTTCTACTGACTTAATTCCAGCTAATCAATCAATTTCTATGGAAAAGATACTTAAAAGCATACCTTATGGAAGATGATAAATCTGGCAAGGAGTGTTTCCACTCAGGATTTCGTAATTTCAGGACTCCTCAACTGGAATTTCTATTTCTGAGTTGTTTCCTTTGACAACAGCAAGCACAGCCAATGCTTGGAGACGCTCTCATTTGGGTAGTTCTTTCCAATACCCCTAAGTTTTTCTTATACAAGTTTTGATTGTACCCCTGCCATCTACTGTGGGTCCACTTTTGATTCAAAATTCTCCGTCTGAAACAGTAGGTGAGACAGTTGTGTAGCTTGACCTGCTTAAGGTGCCCCTGGCAGTGGGATCGGGATCTGTCCCTGGTGCATGAGCAGTCTTTTTGGAGCCCAGTGCCTATGGTGGGACACCTTACACAACTTTGTGGAGGGAAAGGGCCTTGGACCTGCTTCATCTGAATGTACCAGTCTCTGCTGACTCCCCATGGAAGGACTTGCCTTGGAGGAGGTGGGAATGGGTTGCGGGGAGAGGAGGAAAGAGAAGGGAATCTGTGGTTGGTATGTAAAAGAAACAGAAACTTTCTTAATAATAAAAAAAAAAAGAAACAAAAAAACAAAACAACAGCAACAAAAAAGAGTAGTTCTCAACCTGTGGGTCATGACACCTTTGGGGGTTTCATATCAGATATCCTGGATATCAGATATTTGCATTAATATTCAAAACAGTAATGAAATTACAGTTAAGAAGTAGCAACAGGAATAGTTTTACAGCTGGGCTCACCACAACATGAGGAACTGTATTAAAGGGTCATTGCACTAGGAAGGTTGAGAACCACTGTGTGAGAAGTTAATTTTGTATACTAGGCTGCTATATGGATGTAACTTGCAGTTAGTTACTCTTCTTGCCAAGATGTGTACCACTTTCAAAGGGGGAAAGAAAGAAGTAATTGCACAAAAATATTCTGCTCCATGCCTGGGACTGAACTAGGTCCTCTGAATGTGGGTGACAGTTATGTGGCTAGATCTGTTTGGGAAGCCACTGGCAGTGGGGCCAAGACTTATCCCAAGTGCATAAAATGGCTTTTTGGAACACAGTCCTTAGGGTGGGACACCTTGCTCAGCCATGACACAGTGGGAGGGCCTTGATCCTGCCTCAACTTAGTATGCCAGACTTTGTTGACTCTGCAAGGAGGCCTTATCTTCTCTGAGGAGAGGAAGGGGGGTGCAATAGGGGAGGTGGGGGGAGCAGAAGAAGGGGAGGGAGGGGGAACTAGGATTGGTATGTAAAATGAAAAAAAAAACTTTCTAAAATAAATTAATTTAAAAAAGAATATTCTGTTTCATTTTTGCTATCTTATTACTTGATAATTTTACCTCTATTTAATGCTGTCACTAAATTAGCTGTTGATCTGTTTGCTGTACATTTCATGAACACAGGATCAGAGTAAACACGGGGCTTATTTCATTTGTTAGATCCATGGTTTACTATACGATGAACTAAATGCTGCTTTAAAATTAAGCATGGTCCTCTCAAGTCGGTCACACGTTGGAAGGTCACATTTGCCTTGCTTCTGCCTCTGAGGAGATTATCAATCCTAATTATTTGAGGCTATAGAGCAAAAATGAATTTTAGGAACAAATAAAACCACCGCATGTAACCGAAAGTTGCCCTCAAATCACCAGCTAAGCTCCTGTTGTATAAATTATTACTGAGCTCAGTATTCATTTTATTAGCACCGCTCCCCTTCTGTTGGATAAAATCTACGTTGTTAACCTATTAAATAAAATCGCTTATAGATGTAGATTTTTTTATGCCTTTTAAAATGCTAATGTATGGCTTGTTAAATGTTAAAGTGGTAAATAGTTTCTAGGAGCTCGTATGTACTAAATTTCCTTTTGTAACGCTCAGCATTTACGGCAAGAATTCATAAGATATTTGTCAAGTTTGAACCTTCATAAGTGTGGTGCTCTCAATATATTATTTTACAAAAGAAATTAAGGTAATTAGATGATAATGTCAGTGTCACATTAAACTGCCACAGTTACAGAACAGCAAGTATCCTCTTGCTAAGAGCTCATGAAGCATACTCTTATAAAATATAAGAACTAAGAGTTTTAGATATTGCTACAAACTGAAAATAACTTTCTGGGTCATTCCAACTGTTCTACGCTCATCTCCACCAGACTGTTTACAACTCTTCTTACATAAAATATTTATTGTAGATAAGTGCAATGTTTTTTTTCCTGTGCCATCCTTGCTCTTACACTACTGATGTGATTCATGTCACAACAGTGTAATCACAGAGCGAATGAAATTAGACCTGAGAATATTTTATAATACTCTATCTCATCGTTACCTTTGAAATCTCATTTTTAGATTTAATTTTAGAGTCTTAAAATGTACAGATAGACCCCACCACTTGTTCATATTGCTGAGAGATGATGCCCAACTACGTATTTTTAAAAAATGACCCAGATATTCCTGATATCTCTCTCTCATATTTTGACTCCTTGAACCCTTAATAATTTATGAATCAGAATACCAACACTCTGAATTTGAAATGACTTATTCACATAGAAGAAAGAGGAAACAGTAAAGATGAAGTAAAAATGTGTTGGACTCCTATTTGCCTGACAGGTAAGGGGTAGGTAGACCTACCTGGTCACTCCTGATAGAGGCATCAGCACATAGACAGGCAAGACCACTCTGACCTGCCCTCCCACTGCCTTCACCGCTGGCCTTACACAATGGAAATTATTCACTCCCAGTTATAGGGGCCAGAAGATTTGGCATGAGCACTGTTGTTTTCTTCTGGCAACTGGAGGAGAGAATCTGCCACCTACCCTAAACAGCTGGTGGTGGTTTACTAGCAATCTTTGGTGTTCTTAGACATGAGGACCTGATTTCTAGCTTCCTGTCCACCTGTTGATTTTCCCTGTGCCTGTCTGCTTCTGTGTTTATGTTTCCCCTTGTTAGGAGCACGAGTCATAGTTTGTATTGTATACTGTAGGGCCAGCCCTAACAACTCACTTCAGACTCCTTTTCCAGTGGTCATCACGTATGATTCTGGGGTTGAGGTTTTAATGTATTTTTGCAGGGGGTACAATTCAGTCCACACTTATTTGCATGCTGCCTAACCCAGATTCTGTTTGCTAAACAGGATCTCATTTTATACTCTATTATTGTTACATATCTTCAGAATTCTGCCTTGTCTCTCCACCCTAACATTTCTCCAAAGAAGGATTGGTTGGAACCTCAGAGCTCAACTCTAATTGATAGTATCATTGCTGGGTTTGTTACTATATACATCATTGGGACTCTATCACTATAATTTTTCTTATATTAGTTTAAGGTTCATGGCAAATTGTGGAATGCATGCAGGTTAAAATCTAACTATTATACTTAAGCTAATTAAGGTATGTATTGTTCCAGTTACCAGTCAGTCCTCAGTATTTCCAAAACAGCTAACATCTAATGGCACTTTTTTTGCTATAATCTTTATATTGTACATTAAACCTGGAGTTATTCTGTACACCTGATACTTTGTGTCCCCTGACCTACACCTCTCTCCATTCTTTCTCTACGTAAAGATATTGGTGTCTATCTATGTATACTTGGATTTCTGCAGATTTTCTATCCCAGAAGATAATAGATTTTTTTTCTTTTTTGGTTAGCATAATGTCTAGGCTCATTTATGTGTGGCATATGGCAGAAGCTTGTTCTTTTAGGATTGAATAATATTCTGGTATACCATATTTGTATTCTCGTCTCTCAACAGAGAATATTTGAGAACCTTGGCTACTATAACTGAGCATTCAGAGGACATGAGGCTGTACAAAGCTTTACATGGCAGTGATTCCATTTCTTTAAGGTTTCTGACCAGAAGAGGGATTACTAAATCACAATTCTGATCTCATATTAATTTCTTTAGAAACTTTATACTGTTTTCTGGAATAGCTATATCAACCCACATTCCTGCCAATATCCTTACCAACATCTGTTATCTTTTAAAATTATCACTTAAGAAAAACAGTAACGTTAGCATAAAGGAAAAGTCTAATTACCAGGGTAATGAGCAGTCCAGCATGAAACAGCCTTTCAAGCATTATTTATATGAAATCTAATCAGATTGTCCTAGCTTTATTAATATGGTTGTTTTCTGATCAACTTTCTCAATCACGTTTTTCAGAATGCTTTTTTTCTTTAAAAAATAATTCATTTGGCTTATGCTTCTTCTGTAAATTAGAGCCTGTGAGTTTTTGCTGCATGGTAAACTTGCTTTATAAATATTTCACTTCTTCCTAGGTATTATTCCTTCCTTTTTAAATCTCGTGGTAAGATATTCCACTCTTCTGGAAACACCTTTCTTCTCAGAATTCCTTTTCCTGATACCAGGGGACCGAGGCAGGAAAATAACAACGTCAAACTCATTCTGAGCAAAATAGAGAAACTTGGTCTCAAAAATCTTTGTTCCATTTATTTGTATTTCACTAAAATGCTAAGAACTTGATAAAGAAATCACAGAAGACTGACCTGTAGTGGGTAGCCATTCCAGCTTTGATCTGGAAGTTTCAACCCCCATTGAGACTTCCGCAACCGTCACGCCTACAAACCGGAACCAAGTGAGGAGATATTGGTGTAATTATTATGGCCACTCCACGTAGCTAAAAGGAGATTTATTTAGTGGCGTAACTTACAAGTTAAGGGATCGGTAGGTCGCGGGGTCTGGGGAAGGTGTATCGCAGTCCAGCGGTGTTCTCTGGAGCTCTGCTTGGCCCACCTTCACCGTCCAAGGTCCGGGAACCAAGTGAGAGCACCGCCCATCCAGATCTCAGGTCTCCAGGCGCCTCCCTTGGCCCCGCCTTGTAGGCGTGACGGTTGCCGAAGTCTCCATGGGGGTTGAAACTTCAGATCAAAGCTGGAATGGCTACCCACTACAGGTCAGTCTTGACCCATACTTTTCACTTAGTTTTTCTCTTCAAATTGAAATTATGAGTTTCATTATGAAATAATCATGTATTCATAGCATGTAATTTGGTCTTATTCACACATACTCTTTACCCTGTCTTGGACCCCATCCTTTATCTAAATAGCCCCCACTCTTCTCTCAAGTCTTAATATTAAATTTTAGGTCTAGCCGGGCGGTGGTGGCGCACGCCTTTAATCCCAGCACTCGGGAGGCAGAGCCAGGTGGATCTCTGTGAGTTCGAGGCCAGCCTGGACTACCAAGTGAGTTCCAGGAAAGGCGCAAAACTACACAGAGAAACCCTGTCTCGGAAAAAAAAAAAAATTTAGGTCTAGAGTGCATATGAAAGAAAAGATGATATTTGTCTTCCTGGTCCTGGCATCTTCCACTTAGTATAATGATTTCCAGTTCTATCCATTTTCTTCTTTTGAAAATTACAGTTCATTCTTTTTAACAATTGAATAGTACTGAATTAAGCATACTCACATCATTTTGTTATTCTCTAATCTAATGGTGAACACCTAGACCAATTCCATAAATCATTTGTTATGAAAAATACTGCACTTACCATGAGTGTGCAGGAAGCCCTGCACTGTGCTGAATGGAATTCCTATATGTAACTACCCAGATGAGGTACAGCTGCATCCTGTGGTGGTTCTGTTTTTATAACCTAAGGAACATTCCTACTCACTCCCAAAGTGGATACACTAATTTACATTTCCCTCTACTATTGTCATTTGGTTTCTTGTTGACAACTATTCCGATTAAAGTGAGATAAAATTTCAGTAGAGCTTCCATTTGGGTTTCCCAGATGGAAGATGGACACCATTTTGTCATAGACTTCTTTTCTATTTAAATTTCATTTTTTTTTAACAACTGTCTGGGCAACTCATCTCTGTGCACTTACTGATTAGGCGATGGTGGGTCCTTAGTGTTCTGAATTCCCTGTGTAGTGTATTAATCTCAGAGACAAGGGGTAGCTAACACAGCCATCCTTCTGCTTTGCAGTCCTTTCCTCATTCCGTCATTACCTTCACTGTAGAGGTTTTATTTTAGACGATCTTCGCAATCAATTTTTGTTATCATTTCCTGGGGCCTAGGATACGTCACCTGGATTATTTGAAGGCTTCTTCTGGGACATCTGAACTTGTGATAAACTACCATGTCACTTTATCTTTCACCAGTAACCACAGCTATGGTCCAAGTCTTTGAAGACAATGTGCGCTGATACCATTGAGAAAGCTTCTGTGAAGAATAACAGAAAAATAAAATTAAAGTAATTTTCAATATAATAAATTTATTATTTCACAAAACAGAAACTAAACCTAAAAAACTGATTCTGCAGTTCCATGTTTTTATGGTTCTGCCATTATTTCAATCTGCAGTAAAACAACTGCACCAATTCAGAGTATCTTAGAGAAGCAATGAGAGTAAGATTCAGAAATCAACCCTTTTTTTCAGTTTCCACAATTTCCAAAGCAAGAAACTCTTCTTTTGACCCACCAGCCAGTTTCTCATCACGATAGACACGTACATTAGGACTCTAATAAAATTACTAAACGGATCACCACCAAGGAAACTGATACCAATGTGTCGCCTTAAGACTAACCTGTGGTTGAAAAGAAGGTAGTTTCTCACATTCATGCCAAGAGGACTACATACATGTTTAAATCCAAGAACTGTTAAAATGACAGAAAGATAACAAGTGCAGGGTATGTGGGTAAAACGCGGTGCTAATCGTTCAGCATGGAGGGACTTACGTTGAGGACTTCCCAAACCATTCCTGTGAGAGAAGTACGGCTAGATGAAGAAGGGCCTAATAGTTTAGAAACCCCAGATTCAACTCATCCTCTTGCCAAACGCATTTATTTTAATCCCGTGTTAATTTTGCTAGATATTTTCACTCAGTTTTGGAGTTTAGAATCTTAGAAATGCTTTGTTTTTATTTTGCTTAAAATTGAGCTTTAATACATCACCCTATTAACCCTTTACCACAATGATATTATGCTTGTCAATATTTTTCATGACTAAAAATGTCCCTGGTCTTTTAAAGAAATAGAGCTTCATATATTTAGATAATTTTATTATAGTGAAAAAACTCCAAAAATACATATGTTTTCTAATCCAGCCATCAGACAATTTATGAGCAGTTTTCTATTTCTACTCTCAAACTAACATGTGAATTTATTAGCATTTATAAATATGATAATTATGTCAATTCTGAAATACTTTTTAGGGTGTTTATGATTCTATGAAATCTGTTAGTAATTCATTTGAAAATTACCACCTTTAACTTAGAGGAAAGTTTGGCTCAAATAATTACATCTACCATTTAATTGCCTCCATTCTTTATTCACCATATAAAATGCACATATTTGTGCTTTTAACGTAAATTATTTAACAAGAATATACATCTATTTTTTCCGCTGAGAAATTAATTGGAACATAAAATTGTAGGTATTCAGCTGTCTCCCTGCAGTTTTCCTTCTTACTTTGAATCTTTAGTGATTTCTTTGGGTTTGAGTGAAATCAATTTTGCAATTTTCGTTAATAAGTGTAAGCACTTTCTCGTATTCATAAATCAGTCTGCAGTACAATATGTTTTATAAGGCAGAGAAATTCAGGAGAACAATCATTTGTACTTATGTCAGTCCTTTGAGGATCATTTGTTTGATTGATTTCACTTATGAGTACACCCTACATTGTTGATAGAGAAGGTCATAGCAAAGGCAAACTGACCTCCATGGTCTATGCTGTACTTCATTCAGCTCAATCCTCAGGGGATGCTACACATGTTTATACTGTCAAAAGACACATAGCAGATTACTTGAGCTGCAAGGCTCATGCTTGGAATTTTTAATTGGAGATTTCAACTGAAATGTTGTCACACTTAAACCAAAGAAGAGGTCTAAGGTGAGCTAATCATAGTAAATGGTTTTAAGAATTGTGCATTAGAGGAATTTAAGTTGATTGATTTGGGATATTAAAAATTTCCTAGAAAAGCTTAAAAGTTTAAACAGTGCTTAGAGCTGCGTTAACAACATCTCTTTCCAGTAAATATTTCATTATTTATTAGGATGAAAAGTTAAAGAAATAAACTAGCAGTCACTGCACGAGCTTTTCAGTAATTGAATTAAAAACACACTAGGCAATGGAATTAACATTTTCTGGACCAGCATTACATTTCCCACTCACAGTCAAATATGACTACTGCCTAGATTTATAAAAGAAATTGTACTAATATAGTTCGTTGACTTCTTACCTAACTATTTAATGACTTCTGCCCCGTCAAGCACAACCCTTTCAGAAACAAGAAAGCATCAGATTCTAGTATTTGTCTATAGGAAGTGTGTGGGAGAGTGGATGTAATGGATGGATAAAGCTCCATCTAACATCATGAAGCAAGTACTTGGTGCTGGTTCTGAAGTTCAAGAAGATTAATAAAATTGCCTCTGTGTGTCTCTTGGCATTTCTCTCTGAAGCTCCATCATACAGGTTGTATCAGAATACATAGGTGAAGGAAGCTGATGTTGAAAAGAAATTCCTTACATAGCCTAAAGTTTCAGAGAAACCAAAGAGAAATATGGCTACCCACTACAGAGAATGTTTTCCAGGAGACAATTGGACCAATCCATTAAAATCAGAAAAGACTGAGATTGATTTTTGTAGTGGTAGCCCTGGAAACTAAGAGATTACTAATTCGTGTTTGGTAATGTGTGAGCAAAGAGAAGCCTGAAGATTGAGAGAGAACTAGGCCAGCAGAGATTCTTCCCTGGGATAAGGGAGATTATAGTACCTTTTCATGCAGAGAAAGTTTTATGGGCTAACCATTTCAGGGTCACCAGTAAAATGGCACACAAGAAAGGTAGCTGCCTGTAATATGTTGTGATAATAAGAAGGATAAAGGTAAGAGACAAGAGGGTTCAATGGCAAACTCTTCAAATACAAAGGAGAAGTAACAGGCCTGTCTTGTTATTTCAGAGGAAAGCCTTAATGAAAGGATAGGACTTGCTGGGAGAGTTGGCACTCCCTTTCATTGAATCTGTAATCACTTCTCCTATATGATTTGAAGGCAACAAAATCTATAGTTTGAATGTGTTCACACGAGGGATATTTTTAAAATAGTTCTAACCTCCACAGAGGTCAAAGTCAACTCCAAATCTTCTTTTAATTCCTTATAAAGGAGGATTCTCAATTACTGGTGTGATGATCTGAGTGAGAATCTCCCATTAGTAGAAGTTAAATGCACAACATTTTCCCAGATCTGCAGAAGACTGCATTTTGCACAATTGCCCAGGGATTGTAATTTTCAACTGAAAGGGGACAAAATGGGCTAGAATTAATTCCTTTTGATTTTGTGCCCCATTTCTTCATAAATTTCCAAACAATAGTGACAGCCACCTACTGCTTTCTCCAACAGTAAACAGGTCAGTTTAGAATATAGTCATTATATCAGCTCACAGAAAGAGAAAATATGTGCATGTAAACACAAATGGACTAGAGCTACACAATTATTTTTCTTTTGAAAATGAACCAGGTTGGCAGCCTCACTAATAAACAGGGCTGAATGCTATCTTAGTCATATGTTTGAGGTTTTGGAAAACTGGATCTTGTAATAATTGCATATTACATCTACATATTTCAAATGAGGTTGTAATGGCTATTATCATCAGAATGAATAGAAAAACAATTAACCATGATTAGCCTCTTTATGCGAAGAGTTACCTCCTTATTTTGGCATTCAGTTTGTAATCATTTTGAAATTAGCGAAGAGTTTAAATAATTTTATTTATTTATTTTCATATTTCAATAGCACAAAAACAAATGAGTTTCTTAACCTTACGCATTTCCATGAAAAGGTAGAAAATGTGACCGCATTTATAGTGTACAAAGCTTGCTCCCCTAACTGCAAAACAAACAACCGAAAGAAATCTTTCTGATGTTTATTCGACTTAAGTTTGAAACAGAGCTAACTTGAAATAACTACTATTAGATCCATTATTTCACTTTATACTCTACCGAGAATGACTAATTTTCAATATCACAGGTCACTGTCAAAGGTAAATTGTTCCCAATAAAAGAATAACATGATTTGGTAAACATGCATTTGCTGATGCATCTGTGATTTCCAAATATCCATCCCTTTGAAATTCTGGAAATATTTTCATGCTTGCCTTCCACTCTACATTTAGCATGCAGTCCATTTGGTCACAGGTTCTCACATACTATGGCTTAGAAAAATGATGCTTTAAAACTACCTCTTTGTAAATCAAGGCCATAACCTTTTTGGGTTACTGAATTGCAGAGCCTTACTGTATTGCCTGCAGGGATGTGTTGGGGTCCTGCAAGGACTGAATAGTAGTGGAATCCCATGGACTCCAGTGGCACAGTCTGGAACTTCATTTGGTGGCAGCCAACACATTCAATTCTCCAGGAGTTTCAGCTCCTTGTAAAGGTTGCCTTCTGCACTGTTCTTACTTATAAGGCTTGGGGAGTGTCCAGGAGCTGCAGATAGAGTATCAAACAGAGGGAATTGCAGCTTTGAGTTCTTTGGAATGATTGCAAATTACAAGGGGTTTCTACTTAGATCTATGTTATATTAGAAAGATAGCAATTTTGTTTCCTCAGGGAAAAGAGAGAAAGCACAGGGACAAATAGCCAAACTAGTGGAACCATATGAAATATGAACCAATAGCTAAGGAGCCCCCAACTGGATCAGGCCCTCTGAATAAATGAGACAGTTGATTAGCTTGGACTGTTTGGGAAGCACCCAGGCAGTGGGACCAGGACCTGTCCTTAGAGCATGAGCTGGCTGTTTGGAATCTGGGGCCTATGCTGGGACACTTTGCTCAGCCTGGGAGGAGGGGACTGGACCTGCCTTGACTGAATCTACCAGGTTAAACTGAATCCCCAGGGGAGTCCTTGCCCTGGAAGAGATGGGAATGGGGGATGGGTTGGGGAGAGAGTTGGGGGGGCACGGGAGGAGGGAGGACAGGGGAATTTGTTGCTGATATGCAAAATTAAATTAAATTATAAAATAAAAAAAATAAAAAGACAGAGGAAAGAACAAGAACAACAAAAAGAAATTGAATTTAAAAAAATTAATTTAGGGTAGAAAGAGTCAGCTGAGATTTGCAATGTAAGGCGTTAAATGCAGTAAACTCTGTGTGCCTCTACTGCATTCAGTTGTTGGGCCTATCACCATTTCCATAGTTGCCCACTTGCCTCCTCATTATTATTCCATATTGAAGAATTTCAGGAGCAGATTTCTCAAAATGTGTTTTACCATAAATATTCAAAGACTGAATGTCACTGTCATTATTTTCTGGAAGTCGAAGTCTTCCGCATAATGTATTCTCAATAACCTTTTTGACTTTGTTAAATGATATATTTTTCAAAGCTAGGGCAAGACATTCCTCCGTTACAGTTCAACAGCAGCAAAAACCCTCATTTTAGAATTATAAAATAAAAAAATGTATAGATTTATTCAAAAGTCGGCCTTATTTTACAATTTATCTGACAATTGAAAAATTGAAATCTATACCTTTTGATATATTTGACTTCATTCTGTTTTTTTTTTTTTTTCAAATTTTTTACAAGCAGTTTCCCTATGGAGAAGGCAACGCTATCATCAGAATCTGAAGTATACCTCCTAGTCTTATGATTTAAAGGCTGGATCCTCACTGGTGCTGGTATTTCAAAGGCTATGGATCCATGCTAGCAGAAGTAGGCCATGAGGGGATGGGAAGTTGAAGGCTAGGTAGGTGCCCATTCCAGGTTCTACCCTCCTTTATTATGCTTACTAGGCTACAACTATGCAAATATCTCCACTACCTTCTCACAGCCCCAAGTGAGCCAATCCCAAGGCCATGCCTTCCCTCCATGAGTAGTTGAAACACACCTGAAACTAGAGTAGAGAACATTTTTTCTTCTTCTTCAGTTGTATCTGGCAAAGATTTTGTCATAGCAATGAAGAATTCAGGCCTGTTCTAATTCTTTAAGACAAATGACTGCCCCATCTAATGTGTAGCCATAGTTTTAAAATAGCAACTTGAGGCATCATTTATAAACCATGAGAATCATAGATTATATGATAAATGTAATGACTTTAGTAAATTACTAAAATTTTCTAAGACCAATGTAGTTCAGTTTTAAAACCTACCTGTAACTCCCCCAAGTGTATTTTTATACTCATTTGTGATTAATTTAAGTTGAAAATATAGAAAGCTTTGGTATGTTTTCTGCTGTACAAGTAATTACCTTTGAGTGTATTACTGTGAATGGAAGCACACAATAGTTATCTTTTCCACAGGACTTCTTTCCGTTAACAGGATACTCTAGAGGTACCGTGATAAGTTTCATGAGGGAGGTAAAGCAAGTGCTTCCTAAAGATACTATATACCCTACTTGCCAGAAGCCAAGCATTTTATGTTATAGTGAAAAGAAGAAAGAAAAGAGTAAATGTTACTGGGTCTATTTTGTAACTGTTAATAAACTAAGGGAAAGTGCTAGCTGGTTTTATGTCAACTTGACACAAGCTAGATTAATCAGAGAGGAGGGAGCCTCCATTGAGGAAATGCCTCCATAATATTGGGTTTAGGCAAGCCAGTAGGACATTTTCTTGATTAGTGATTGTTGGGGGAGGGTCCAGCCCATTATGGACGATGCCACCCCTGGGCTGGTGGTCCTGAGTTTTATAACAAAGCAGGAGGAGGAAGCCAAGAAGAGCAAGCATACTAGCAGCACCCCTCCATGGCCTGCCTCCAGATTGCTGCCCTGTTCAAGTTCCCGTCCTTCAGTTATGAACAGTGACATGGAAGTTTATGTGAAATAAACCCTTTACTGCCTCAATTGCTTTGGTCATGGTGTCTCACCACAGCAATGATAACCCCAACTAGGACAGGGGAGTACCCAGAAATATTCAGTGTTCACAGGATAGCCATACATGTCTTTAGTTACTGATTTGTGAAGCAGAAAAGTCAAATGAAGAGACATGGAAAGTCTTCATTGGCCATTGCTGGCTTTGAGAGTAAAAATCTACAATGAAATTAGGAATGATGGCAGGCTCTTGGGCTTATAAAATGCATTCTAACAAGCTGTCTCCCCAGCATCTCCATAAAGATAGGTCAAGTTTGTTGTAGTTTTTGATCTGTGATCCTGCCTCAAATACAAGTTCACGTTGTAATATTGCTACTTTAGGTATCACTAATAATTAAATTTTCTGTTGTGTTACAGCATCAGTAGTAAGGTAATATAAGTACATGCAACTCCTGTTGCATTTAAATTACTAAACAATATTTTATTTTTGTGGAGACAATATTGTTATATTTGCCATTGAGGGATGTTAAGATTGTTAATAGCTTTAATCTATCAGTACTAGTCATTCAACAAACATGATTAATATTTTATGTGGACATTTTGTGTTATACCTTGGTCTGATACAAATGTATGGAGTATGAGTTAAGAAACTATCCAGCTTTCTTCCACAGCATTGATTTCATTTTATATTTCCACCAGCATTGCATGAGGATTATAGTGTCTGCACATATTAACAATTTCATATCATCTTTTTAATTACCATGTTTCTATTAAGTATATAATAAATCTTCTTGTGAGTGACATCCTCAAACAAAGACACAGAGCTTAATATCATATACATATTGATTGTCTTAATATCTTTTTTTGCTGAAACTGCTACTCAAAAATTTATCCATTTTTAAAATTAGTATATTTTATTAAGTTTTAAGCATTCTTTTTGTATTCTAGAAGCAAGACGTATTTCAAATATATAATTATTATGTTTCAAAGTGTATACCTTACGTTCCTATCTTTTTAATAATGTTTTTTTATTTTCTCCCTCTCTCTGTCTCTTTCTCTCTATATTAATCTTCTCTCATACATTACATCTGGATTGCAGTTTACCCTCTCTCTACTCCTCCCCGGCCCCCTACCACCACCTCCCCTTCCCCCTAGATCCATTCCTTCTCCATTTTCCTTCAGAAAAGAGCAGGCCTCCAAGAGATATCAAATGGACATGGCACAACAAGTTGTAATAAGAGTAGGCACAAACCCTCATGTCAAGGCTGGATGAGGCAACCTATTGGAGGAAAAGTGGCCAGGAGTAAGCAAAAGGGTCAGAGACATGCACCCTCACACACACATACACTTCCACTGTTAGGGGTCCCACAAGAACACTAAGCTCTACAACCATAGCATATATGCAGAGGACCTATCTGAGACCCAAACAGGCTACCTCATTGTCCTTTTCATCTCTGTGAGCCGCTAGAAGCCCAGCCTGTTTAATTCTGTAGACTGTGTTCTCTGGTATCTTTGACCCCTCCATCTCCTATAATACTTCCTTCTTCTCTTTTGCTGGGTTCTCCAAGCTCCACCTAACTTTTGGCTGTGGGACTCTGCATCTGCTCTTATCAGTTGTTGGGTGAAGCCCCTCTGTTGACAACTGGATTAGGCACCAATCTATAGTTATAATAGAGTATCATTAGGAATCATTTCATTTACCTTTTTTGTTATTGTTGTTTTGTTCTATCCTAGGTCCCTGGGCTATCCAGCCTCTGGTTCCTGGCCATACAAGCAGTGTCAGGAATGGACTCTTTCTCAGTTGAGTGGACTTCAAGTTGGACCAGTCATTAGTTGGCCACTCCCACAAATTCTGTGCCACCTTTAAATACCTAGCACATTCTGGAGCAGGACAAATTTTAGGTCATAGTTTTTGTGGCAGAGTTAGTGTCCCAGTCCCACCACTGGAAACCAACATTTTAACTATTGAGGTCCAATTTACCAAGTTTTGGTTTTCCTTTGCATGATACTTTGTGTGTGTGTGTGCTATGTCTGTTTGCCCTCCATACTCTCCATTGTATTAAGTGTTTTGATCTGAAGTTAATATTATGATCCATTTTTAATGAACATTTTATATAGTTTGAGGTAAGGGACAGAGTGGGAGAGCAATGAAATAAATACCATGACAGAGGAAGACATTATGTGGTAAGGGAGAAACCTGATACTAGGGAAATTCCCAGGGATCCACAAGGACGATCCCAGATTAGACTACTAGCAATAGTGGAGAGGGTGCCTGAACTGGCCTACCCTGGTAATCAGATTGGTGAATATCCTAACTGTCATCATAGAGCCTGGAAGCAGATGCAGAGATCCACAACCATGCACCAGGCAGAGCTCTGGGAGTCTAGTCAAAGAGATGGAAGAGGGATTACATGAGCAAGGGAGGTCAAGATCATGATGGGGAAATCTACAGAGACAACTGAACCAAGCTCAAAGGAACCCATGAACTTTAGACTGAGAGCTGTGGAACCTGCATGGGACCAGACTAGATCCTCTGCATACGGGAGACAGTTGTATAGCTGGGTCTGTTTGAGAGGCCCCTGGCAGTGTGATTGGGATCTATCCCTGGTGCATGGTCTGACACCTTGCTCACCCCTGATAAAGCAGAGAGGGGCTTGGTCCTCCCTGGACTGAATGTACCAGGTTTAGCTGTCTCCGCATGGGAGAACTTACCTTGTTGGAGAAGGGGATAAGGGAGTTTAAGGCAGGGTGGGGGGAGGTAAACAGAGTGGGTAGGGCAGGAGGAGGAATGAGAGGGTGATCTGTGGTTGGTATGTAAAATGAATTTAAAGAAAAAGAAATTGTTTATTTTGTCATAGGGCTATCCAACTGTCTTTTATTCACAGAAATAATTCATATTAAGAAATTTTCAAGTTGATTATCTGGCACCTTAGATCAGCCACTGAACCCCTATACAATGTTGTTCTTCTAACTGTAGAAAATTCATTTAAACATAACATTATATATATATGGTGTTTTTATTGTCATTCATTTTTTTACTATTGAAATTAGTAATCCATGCCTGACATCATTTGCTTCTTGGAATACGTTTTTTATTAAGGACTCTGACTTTCCATTTGATAAATATAAATCTAAAAAATGATTTATTATTTTCTTTTATGAGGATAGGTTAACTTTTCATGTTTCTTAGCATTTCAATATTTAAGTTGAAAACTTTAAAAAGTCATTTTTTTTAAAATCAGATTAGGTTTAAAGATTTAAGGTCATGTAACATTCATAGGAATTTTGGAAGAGTTATCATTTTGTTTAAAAACTACAGTGAATAGGAGTGGAAAGGTTTTTATTTTAGTTTAAAAAACACATCCTTGGGAACATTGGGCACTACCTATCCTTCTAATGAAAACTGGTACATCACCAAGAGATTACATTATAGTGCCTTACCAAGATACAGAGCCTTGCAACAGATATTCTGTAGTCTTTACTGAATACTGGGTTCCATTCAATAATAACATAAAAAGCAGAGTTCATGTCATTCTGCACTCTGCTTTTTATAGTTTTAAGATGTTCAACATGACTGTCATATTTAACTCAGGAAAATCTGTAGCTTCAGAGTCTTTATTGCATCTGCTGACTGAAGATAGTGTTAGTAAGCGTCAGAATCCTAAAAGACTGCTTTTCTGAGCTCCCCTTTACATTAGGCTTCCGGCTGAACATAGCTATAGGGAGGTTGGTAGGAGTACAGGAGGCGGGGAGGGAGAAGACAAAACAGCCTCCTCCCTTTTCTTCATTATTTTTTATGGTTTAAAAACTGCTCTGTAGTTAATTTTGATTGCAAACTTGATTGGGTTGAGAAATGCCAAAGTGACTACACCATACCTCTGGGCATGTCTATGTAATGGAACTATTCCATCATGGCAATCCTGACTTAAAGAATTGTGTTTATCAATTAATGGCTTCAAAATTTGCATATTGCCTGTTTGGAAAGAAAGAATGGGAATGAATGGAGACGTCCCTGGGATATCTTAGGTCATGGTCCTTTGCAGTATGTCTCAGCTTCCTGTTCAACATGATGTGATCTCTTCTTCCTGTATATCCAGGGTGAATCTCCACTGGAGTATGCACTGTACCAGGATGAACTGACTGAGCATGTAGAGGACAACCTACCAAACTGAGTCATCTGAAATCATCCTGAGTATGTAGGACACAACCTACCAAACTGAGTCATCTGAAATCCTGGGACAATTTTTTTGCTCTTCTTTCAGACTTTTACATGACATCTACAAAAAAGTAACTAATACAAATGAAACACATGAAAACATGGAATTTAAAAAGAATGCCTTTATTGCTGGAAACATGTGACTCTCAATCACTCTGAGTGTTTTAAAAATGGATCAACATGATTTTAACAAGCCAGTGCCCCCATAATGATGTACTCTCCTAGAAAGTAGAATAGAATCAGAGAATGCTGCTCCTTTACCTATCAGCATCTCTTTGACTTTACCATAACCACATGTGACAACCACACACCAAACTTGTTATTTGCCAAAATCCTGAAAATATTCTTTTTTCATTCACTCTTTGGATTAGTTTACTTTCTGTCCTGGTTAAATATTTAATCTACTGCTGCTGTCTAAGAATCACCATTGTGTTAGTTGTTCTAATTATAAACTATCTTACACATTTTTCAGCACTAAATGCTACTTTGTTTGACTATTTAAAATTTTGGATTTCTCAGCAGTAGGCTGCTTATAAGGTTGATTGTTCAATTGTACTGTCATCTCATTTTATAAATCAACTTTTAATTTGAGGCTCTCAGATATAGTAACTGAAAATGTGAACATATGAATAGTCTAATCACCCTTCATTATGCCATTAGGTATACAAAAGAAATCAAGAAATGATATAATTTAGTTAGAATTCTTTCATTTTGTGTCAGAAGTTTTTTTAATGGCTTTTGTGAAGTATTGTTTCAATTCTATTTCCAAAAATCATAAAGCAGAAGTTGTTTTTACAAAGTACATAGAAAACTGATTCACTGGTGCTGGGCATTTTCCAAGTGTGTTGCAGTATTTCCAGTCTGTACCATATGTACTAAAGGCATTGGTGTTTAAGTAACCATTGCATTAGATGAGCTGATTTCAGTTCTAAAGCAAAGGCTGGTATGTAGCTAGAGTTTTCCTGCCTTGCTCACGTCAGCACAAATCTCTGTCACCTACCAGTCCCACAGCCGCTCAGACCCAACCAAGTAAACACAGAGACTTACATTGCTTACAAACTGTATGGCTGTGGCAGGCTTTTGCTAACTGTTCTTATAGCTTAAATTAATCCATTCCCATAAATCTATACCTTGCCATGTGGCTTGTGGCTTACCGGCATCTTCACATGCTGCTTGTCATGGCAGAGGCTGGCAGTGTCTCCTTCACTCAGCCTTCCACTTCCCACCTACTTCCTGCCTGGCCACTGGCCAATCAGTGTTTTATTTATATAAAACTATATCCACAGCACTGGTATCAGTAAACAGTCAAGTGCTCAGATAGTATTAGAAATGTAGTTTCCTGTTTAAAAACAACCACTTCTCAGGTGAAGGTGAAGGGACAGATCCAATTTTATTTCAAATGCAAGGATGATTTAAGTATTGTTCTCTTAAAAGAGTATTAGTAAAAATAATGAATTGTAATATAACTTTTAATTGTCTGTAGGACAATTATCATAAGCCCTATTTTAATCCTCATATTTTCAGTTTCAACCACATTTGCCCTCATTAAAACTTCAAAATCTATACCTATAAGGTATCTCAGTTGGCAAAGTTGCTTGTTGCCAAACTTGGCAACCTGAGTTGATCCCTGTGACCCATCCTGTAGAAATATAGAACTAAATATCTCCATATGTGCTCTGAACTCACGCATGATCCACATATGTACAGACACAATTTCCCCCACATAAAAATAACGACCATAGAATGTTTGACAATTGAAAACATTTCAGAACACCTCTGAGAATGTATTGATGTTTCTAAAGGAGGCATCACAGAGTGAACGATACTTCTCAGTATTCATTTCTATTACCTGTTCTCTATCATAAGTGTAATCTGCACTCCTTTCAACACAAAGAAGCATACATTAGAATTACTTATTAAAACTACAATTATTTGCAATTGTCTGGCGACTGACTTATATTAAAGTTGTTCATTGTCCTTTAACATCTAATGGTCTTTTATCAGTTAAGAGACAGACGTCTAGCTAAGCTATAGCTCTACCCCTGATCCACACATCAGCTTGCCATTTGTTTGTAAATGTCTAGCATTCATAATTGCATAGCACATGGTGATCTTAGTGGCCATATGTGTTTCTGAATCTCATTCTTTATTAAACTTGAACCTTAGTTGAAAATTTCTGAACAAAATGGTACTGTGTCCCAATGACTGGGATTGTTTAGGATGTTATGTGGGGAACATACATTTTGACATACAATTGCCTAAATTTAGGAGATAAGCCAAAAGGAAAATCAGGAGAGAGATACTTGATTAATATAAATATATCATAAAATTTTGTTCATATTTTTATATTTATGATATTAAGGAATTTTATTATATTTTTATGGTCTATATGATAATTTCTTTCTGAATCATAATTACAGGTTAATAATAAGTCCCTTAAGTCAGAGGTACAAGTCAGGAGTAAAGAGGTTGTTTACCACATACAAGCCCACAGGTTCAGACTCTAAGCCACAAGAAAAAATGACTGAATACTACATATCAATAGTGCCATAAGCAATGACACTAAGTTCAAATTCTGCATGAAAGATGATTAAATTCCACTGCTAATAACAGAAAGTTATAGAATTATGAATATAGGGCTTTTGAAAACATGAGCAGTCTGGGGTTTGGCTAAATGCTAAGGCAGTTGCCTAGCATGCAAAAACTGTTTAATCCTCAACAATGGATTGGGGATGGCTTTGTCCTCACTTAAGGAGATAATAAGCAATTCTGACTATTATTTGCCACATTTTGAGTATGCTATGACTTGCTCACCAGATTATTTTATCATTTGCTTTTGGTATTATCCTTTACCCTAACCTAATAGTCCAAGAGTCCTGACCAGTGTTGTGTATGGTTATCATTCTGCTCCAACATAGTTTCCAATAAAGCCTCTTTGGTTGGTATCACTTGCCTCTTACTGATTTCTGTGGCAAATTGAGCTAAAGACAACTCATATGTTTGTGTATGTCTGTGTGCATATGTGAAAAAAAAATCTGCATAGGTTGTGCAATCCCAAGTGGTCAGTCTTGAACACATATAAGTAAGAACAATGTCTTATCTTGTGTCTAAATGGACTCAATACATTATATATGTATATATATATATGTGTTTGTATATATATATATTCACTCACACATGCAAATATATACGTATATGTAATAATAGGAAGAGGTCATGAAAATGAGGAGAGGGAGGGGACCTGGGAAGAGTTGAAGGAGTAAGGGAGAGGCAAAAGTGATTCAGATTTTAATGTATATAGTTCTCAAAAAATACAGTTAAAAAGTATGTATTTCTTGTGGGTTAGAACTTTGAAACAACATGCCTTGAAAGAACTAAAATGTCTTCTAACTACTCAAAACTCCTTTATCTTCTTCTTGATTTGAACTCACTACCTGTTGATCAGCACTGATGATTAGATGCCATGTTTTTCTAAGATATTCAGAAATGACTGTAGACTGGAGAAGTATCTGTAATTAGAAGGAGGAATTATTGATCTGAGGAAAGCATAACTTTTGCTTATGTTCATGAAATACTATGAGCAAATAACAATGTAAGACCAAAGTGTCAATACTCTGGAAAGTGGGCAGTCTCAAGGATTTTAGGACATATCTTGATGTGAACTGTAGGGAAGGAAAGAGGCAAGGCCAGGGTATCCAAATGATGCTTCTTTAATCCTGGTATACTTGATTCACCTTCTAAGTACACTGTTCTTCTCCCAAGACAGCATTCATGTCTTTTTTGTAACTTTGAGACAGATCTTAAACAGAAGCAATTTTAGGTAGTTAGTGACTCTCTCATTTGTTATTATTGTTACTTTGTAATGGTCAAATATTATAATGAAAGATGAATACCATAAAGACCCCAAAAAAACTTGGTTTCACACTTGAGAATGGATGATGGAATGTCTAGTTTTGAACTAAAGAATCTTTGCTTACAGTTTGATAAATCTGTCCAGATATATTTTCTAGATCATGCTAGTAGCCTGAAGCAATTTTGAATTGAGTCTCACTTTTCTTTTCTTTTTTTTTTTTTTTTTTTTTTTTTTTTTTCCGAGACAGGGTTTCTCTGTGTAGCTTTGTGCCTTTCCTGGAACTCGCTTTGCAGACCAGGCTGGCCTCGAACTCACAGAGATCCGCCTGCCTCTGCCTCCTGAGTGCTGGGGAGTCTCATTTTTAATATCTTTCATTCATTCACTTTTTGAGAAAAAATAATATCCATGTGGAGTAATCCATTCAATATCAATAAGCTTCATAACAGCTATGTGCATCTAACAGGTTTTGATTGACAATGCATGACAAATTATACTTCCTGTTCCACAGATGTCAGTGAATATTCAATAAGGTGAAACCGATTTATATAATTTTATAGTAAAATTTAAAAATTCTTTAATGTCACTTTAAATTTCATGAAAAATACATCACATTTACTTGAGGAAGTTATTATAATTTATAGAATACTTACATATCTGTTCATGTAAACAAAAATCTTAAATGTTTCAAATACATATTTATGTGAAACATTATTTGAGGATCTATAGCATAAATATATGTGTAGATTAAACTTATAAAAGATGTATACTATACATGCAAATACATAACAGAATTGAATTATTTCTGGTAAATGTTAGTTCCCAAGGTACAATCAATGACTAGGAATGACCTTTTACTTATATAGGAGTAATTTCATTTTCAGGAAAGGATTGATCTTTAATACACAGAAGGGATTCTATTCTCATTCCTTGTTTTCTCCAAACCTCAGATTTTGTGCATTTGGCTTTCTTTTCTTTTATAGCATCAGTCTCCTGAGATCCTCCAGGAGAGGAAGGTAAATCACCAGTCAATATTTAGACCTGTGTATTCTTCTGATTAATGGAAGAGCCAGGGGATGGTCTCCAAAGGCACCTGGAACAATGCCACTGGTTTCTCCAGCTCCACACAATCGAAATCTTGATAAGTAACTGTGACTCAAAGTTCAGAAGCTTTCAACGACACATACTCAGCAGCTCTAATATTAACTTAAGTGCCTCATTAGCATTATATACTTTATACTCATTTCCTATGATTTTCTGTTATGAATTTAGATATTTCTAAGTGGTAGAAAAGAAAATGCATGTATCAAATATTGTTACTTATTGTTTGGGAATAATAATATAAGTCTAGTTTAGCCTATATTGTCTAAACATCCTTCTAACTACTTAAAGATGTATGAAGCTGATATTCCTATATAAATAGATTATAACTTACATAGACATGCGACATTTGTTTTCCTGTGATAAATAATGATATATTTCATTAATTGGGTATATGCCAGGAGAGATAAAAAATTTCTAGCAGAAGTTAAGCTTATAATAAAAGGATACACTTAAGATGATTCAGTTAATCTCCTAAATTTATTTATGTAGGGATATGCCAATCTAAGAGTAATGTAATTGCTTCATATTATCAACTGCTCAGGATAACTTAATCATAATACTTCCATCCTTGTAAAGTTTATAGTCACCATGCAAAAATATAGTCTCTGTATTGACAATTATTGAAAATGTAGACAATTTTACATCATATCTTCTATGTAAAAGTGAAGTCCAGCTTCCTCAGCGTCAGTGGTGGTTGGAGTGTGAAATGTCCCTCACAAACTCAGACATTTGAACACTTGATATCTGGTTGGCAATGTTTGGGAAGACTTTGGGGCACAGCTTTGTTGGGGGGGGGAGTGCGTCACTGTGGACAGGCTTTAGAACTTCATAGCCTCTCCTGTTTCAGTTTCTCATCTCTGCTTCATGCTTTCAATTGAGGATGTGAGCTATCAGCTTTCTGACCTGACTGCCATGACTGCTGCTTGCTGACATGCTTCCCTAGCACAGTGGACTTGTAACTTGCTGAAACCACAAACAGAAAAAAAAAAAAAAAAAACCCGTATTCAAGTTGCTTTGGTCATGGTGTTTGATCACAGCAACAGAAAAGTAACTAGTACTGGGTATAACCTTACTTCTTGGGGATTGGGAATCTTTTTATTTACTAATATACAATGCAATAAAAATTAATGAAGAAGAGGCCATGAATCTGAAGGAGAGTAGGGGTTTGGGAGGGAAATATGGAAAGGCAGAGATACTATAATTATATTATAACCCCAAAAAACATTTTTAAAAAGGTTAGAAATACTATGATGCTGGGATTAAAATTGTGTGCATTTTTGTTTGTTTGTTTTAATTAGTCAGAGGGGTACACACACACACGCGCGCGCACACACACACACACACACACACACACATACACACCTTCTCCACACATTGACTGTTAAGAGTCTTTTATTTTAGTTTGTTATTACTATTATGTGTTATTGATTCAGTACCTGTAATCTAGGGAATATAGAGCACAGAAAACAATAATATGTAAAAGAACTTGGAAAGAGATCAAACCTATTCTTTTTCCTTACCCTGTCTATGTCACAGCAACTAGAAAGCAAAAACAAAGTCAAGGGTACTCAGGGCTTAGTGGGGTAGAAACAAAAGCAGACAAGAATGAAGGAAAAAAATCTTGAGCAAGGAAATAATTTTCTATTTCAGTTAGAAAAAAAAAATAGGCTTGGAGATGCTTGGCAAAAAGAACTGCCTCTACATCCCAGCAGAGTATACATCACTGGCTTCCCAAGCAAGCAGGCTGATTCCTCTTTGCCTCCAGCTACTGCAGCTGCCCCCAGTAACATCTAGTCTAGCATGGCAATTTATTATTCAGGTCCTGGTTGGAATCTGTGCTTTCTTTCCAAAGTTTCCTTTGGGTAACTGCAAATTTGCATGAGCTTCTCAGATCTAGCCATTCCAAAATGTTAGCTCCCCTAGGAGGCTGGATAGTGATATAGGTACACGGCTAGAAAACTCTACATCTCCTCTAGAAACCAGTAGATATATCATACAAAATAATTATTATGCTAAAAAATTACTGTGGATGTCTGGTATTACCTTCTTAGTTTGATTTATTAAAAAAAAAATGAACTGTAATCCCAGCACTTGGGAGGCAGAGGCAGGTGGATCTTTGTGAGTTCGAGGCCAGCCTGGTCTACAGAGCGAGATCCAGGAAAAGGCACAAAGCTACACAGAGAAACCCTGTCTCAAAAAACAAAAAAACAAAACAACAACAACAAAAAAAATGAACTGATGTTATTACCTGGCAATGTGGTAGAATCTCCTCTGGGTCTCCCATTTCCAGGATCCCATTAAGCATCCAGTACTATGAAAATAAAAAAGAGACAAAGATTGGAACATTAGAGGTAGTAAATACTAGGGGTGTAATGATCCCTTAAGGACTCAAAAGAACTGGAACATTTAGGGGTTGTACCATTATGGTTCATGCCATGTGGTTACTTTAATAAAGATTATGTTAAAGTCACATGGCATTCATCATTTTGATATTGTCACTAACCAAGATGACTTTCAAGCTATATGGTTGCCACCAACTTGACGATGTCGATGTCACTAGCCAAAATGTCAACAAATCACAAGACTATTTTGTTCCTGGCAAGATTCAGGATAAAATGAGCCCATTTTCCATCAAGGCACAAGTCCCTGTGAGATCCATGCATCTTATAGATCAAATATGAATAGTCATTCCTTTTATTTTTTCCAACAAGCATCAGAGTTTTAAAAGCATGGATGCTGTAGAAGAAAGTACCCTTAGGTATGTAGTAAAATAGCAAAGCAAATAAACAGAAGAAGAAATGTCCATGCTCTCAACCCAAGGAAAAGAAGTTCACACATCTTACTATTAATTATAAATGAGAACACCAAGCGATATCATCTGGATGTTGTTTTGATATATGGACCCTTGCCTATTAGGTACTATTTCTTGCTTCAAAAGGAATCCACAAAGGAAGCAGAAGTAATGGGGAGTGTGCCAAATGCCCATATTTGGGGCTGTTTTATTAGGAGCACTTGGTAGACTTAGAAAGAAGATGGTGGTGCCATTGTGTCCCACTCCAGCATAGCCAATGATGTGATAAGAAGAATCTGCAGAACTCAGCATTGGCTATAGTTTATGTCCCTTAGAAATCAACTCCTTAAACAATTACTCAACTTAAAACCATAGTAGTCTTGTGTGGCACTTCTACTCACTTAGAAAAACGACTGTCTGGGAATTTTATGGTCTAAGGCACTGTTAAACACAACCACACTAAGTGGCTCTCTATTCTTCTCCCTTCCCTGAAACCAAATCCAAAGTTTCATAGGTTATCTGAGGGAAAGAGGTGGAGGGTGGCAAAAACAGAGAAACCTGTGTCCAGAGAGAAGATAGGGAGTTAATCGTCGGTTCTGTAGGTCTTCCAGTGCTCCATCTCCCTTGTTGGGGGAGGGAAGGGTATATTGAACAAGGCAGGAGAGTCACTGTGCCCGTTAGATGGGTTGTTTTTCACCCTGTATGGGTGAAACTGTTTATATTACTTGGAGCTTAGTTTAGTCTGATTACTTACCCATTTGGTTCTTAAGTTGAGAGTCCCTTAGAGGCTCAATTTCCATCCCTAAGGAGATGATTTCTTGCCTTCCATATCAATCCTGCACTCTCAGACAACTTCCAGAATGTCCCAGCTACCTCTGAGTACTTTGCTATTTTTCATTGCATATATTATCTTGGTCTGTGCACAGAGATGCCTGGTAGCCTTGATGCCTGCCTAGGCCCTCCCTTATGTTGCTAAGAAACTTTCCATCCTGAGAATGTTACTAATCTCAGAGAGTCTTTCATCTAAAACTGTATGTCCTACAGCAACAGAGATGTGGGATAGCTCCCCTCCCAGTGGACACAGGGGAGGGGTTCTGAACACAATCCTAGATTTGAAATACAGGACAAACTCCCAAATTTTTGGAAAAGAGTATTCCCTGTACCACACAAAGAAATAAACAAACAAAGCAAAGTAACCCAGCAAGGCAATTTCATTTAGTAAAAAATATGTGCTATGATCCAAACTGGGCCAACAAGCATACCAGGGTGAGAAGCACAGTTAGTTTTTATTTTAATTCAGGTAATGAATGTGTCTCATCTTATTGGTATGAGCTCAACCTCATTATCTGGCTAATTCAAAACCAATGTGAAGAGGAGGATATGGTGGAGTCCAGTCTCCAGAAAGTACAGGGCTTGGGCAGATATATACGCACGTGTTTCATGAAATTTAGAAGTTTGATGAAATATTGGCCTTTGTCATGATGGCTTTGATAGGAAAAGGTTTTTCATACACTGGCCTTGGAATGTGGAGAGGGCTAATTAAAAAATAATTGGACGTTATTTTAGAAGGAAACAATTCCTTGAAGTTTCTCAAGCACTACTGGTGCTTAAGGATATATTCAAAGATATCCATAATCCTGAAGTATTATTTTAAACCTATAATCCTGTACACAATCACCTAATTTCACAATTGTGATTCCTTATTGGAATGTCATCCAACATGAAAGGGATAGTGCTTAGGTGCTATGTTAGCATGTTAGTTCAAGTGCATAATTTACCAAAGGAAGGGCAAGAGCTTGCTCAACCATTCAAAGCTGGTCACCCTCGCCCCCTCCCCTCCCCATGTAAGGGTAATCGGAAGAAGACAATTTTGGTGAAAGTTCTGCTGTGAGTCTCATTCACTCCTCTGTACATGGAGAGGGGTGTGCACTATCAACTCCGTCTTGAAACTGGTAAAAGAAACATAACTCAGCCAACGCAGAGGTCAACCTATGTCAGAGGAAAGTATCCGGCCAGCAAAAATGTCTCCCCTCAGAGGTAGATCAGGCAGAGAGCTGTTGCCCGGATCTTGATAGGTTTTCTAGAGGAATATATGAAATCTTTGAAAAGGGTTGCTCTCTAAACTTTTTATAATTTTTTTTTATTTTTTGATATTATAATTACAATCTTTCCAACTTCCCTTTTCTCCTTCTAAACCTTCTCTTATACCCTGCATATTTTAACACATTTTTACATTTTTTTTTTATAGAACGTTCTACCTTAAATGAACTATTCTTTTGCTGTTAACATAAATGCATAGGTCCTTACATATCACATTCCAGGTGAAATATTTTCCAAAATATTCTTCTTTAAGAATATTTGAGAATTCTCCAACTATGGGGATGACTTCTTTGACCAAACCAGTATCTGAACATAAATGTAATCTACAGTAAGTTTGGGTTTTAGAGGCAACTCCTATCCAAATAGCTAGTGCAACTTATTCCCACTAGGGTTGAAAAATATTTCATTCTGGATTACTGCATCAGTATTTGCTCACCTGTAGGAAAGATCATTTGCATCCCATATCTCGAATACAGTGGTTCTTAGTTAACTCAGAAACCACAGTTACACACTGTCAAAAGAACTACTGTTCCGCACTGGAGGCGAAGACTGTGTAACGGGTAAGGAAGGAGTTACAGTTATTTTCCTTTTGCAGTAATTCCTGTGTTTCTTTGTATTCTTACATTTACCTTTACTGTCTAGTTTCATCTTTTTACTTTTATTTGCAAGGATGCCATTTTCAGATTCTATGAGGACTCCAAACAGTCGTTCCTTTAATAGCCTCATGATATGGCACATTGTTATTTTTTTCATATAGAAAAAGCAGAACTTGTCTATGACTTAGGAAGAAATCTCAATTTAAAATAATCCATTAAAATAAATGAAATATCCCTCAGCAGATATTGAAGTATTAAACTGAGTGAATTAGTATGGTTTTTTTAACCTTGGATTCTAGTTTAGACATAAACATATCTCTTGTTATGGAATTGATATTTTTGGTGTTCAGATAAGGATAATTATATACTATTCTCCCACATGTGAAAGCCATTCTCTGAAACCCTTGCTGATGTGCAGTACACTGATTATCCTGTCACCTTGAATTTCACTTTTCCTTCTACTATTCATAATGCCATTTCATCCTGAAACACTAAGTAAGGTGGTGAGAAAACATAGCTCTTTCGAAAACCTGTAAATATCCAGGAGTTTTTTCATGCTATTTGGAAGTCTTAACCCATGACTGGCACCTCCTTTTCGTCAGCCACTCTGCTCTCCAGATGGTGACTATCACGGTGACCCACAACTGGTCAAGGCGTAGAGAATAAGAGTCTACAGAGTGCTCCACTCCAAATGGGGCATGTATACTGTACCACCTTCTTCCAAGGCACAGAGATTTTTTTGAAGGAGTGGGAGGTAGGACAAAAAGAGGCAGAAGTGGTGAGATAACAATGCCCTACAGACACAACAGGGCAGCTGCACGTGTGAAATCACAGCAGGTACAAGAGCACACACAAGCCCCACGCCAGCTCAATACAGACCAAATCCCTGCTTGGAGAGGGAAGGTGAACATGAAGCCCCACCCCTATTGAAGATCCAACTGCCAGCTCCTAGGAATGGGAGAGTCAGTCTTCCTTACGAATGTTGTCCCTGATTGGTCAACCAAGCTCCAGTAGAAGATGACATCTCATGGATATAAAGGCTGCACAAATTGGACTCGATGGGTCAAAATACAAAAGAGGGCACAAATTAGGTAGTTAGGGAAGGTGGGGGTGGATCTAAGAAGAATGAGCAAGAGGATTAATAATGGTCAAAACTCATTGTAGGGGATTCTCAAAGAACTAATAAACACTAATAAACAACTGCACAGATTCCATCTCAACCTAGGCAGGATGGCTATTATCAAGAAAACAAATACTCTAGGTTGGTGTATGAATTCATCTAGTAACAACGGAAAATAATATGGAGCTTCTCACAAAACAAGAATATCAATGGCTACAAGATCTTACTATACCATGGTTAAGTGTAGTGCTAAAAGAAACAAGGTCAGCATACAGTATAGATACCCATACATTCACATTTATCACACCAATGCTCAGAATAGCTGAAAACCAGGCAAGGCATCTATCATAGTTGAATGCGTAGTAGGGAATATTGTATGTACACATAATTAAATATGATCATTCCTAAAGAAGAAGAAAAACATATTATTTATAGGAAAATGAATGGACCTGAAAATTACATTAACAAATTAACCAGTTTCACACAAGCAGGTAGTGAATAACTTCTTCTATAAACAGAATTTAGACTTTCATAAAGTACATAACAGCACAAGTACAACTGAGACTATTTGGAAGAGAAAGTGGAGCAGATGAAATGGAGGCGAGAAGAGCAGTAATAGTGAAGCAAAGTACATTTTTTGCATATGTGCCAGTGTCACGATGAAACCATTGTTTTGTATAATTAATATACACTAATGAAAAGATATACAGGCAAAATATTGTTGAATGTGAGCAGATTAATTATGTAAATGTGTCACTTTTGTCTGCTATAGCAAATACTATATGCCGAGTGTTCTCTAGGTCTATCAGAACACCAGTTGATTTATATGAATTTATAGGATAGATAATGCTAGAAACCCCAGTTTAATCTATAATGCTGGGGGTTGCAGTTTGCAATAATGTCTCATCCTTGTGAATTGTGTTAAACGAGTGGGCCATTGCTGCTTTTAACATGGTTTGATAGGTAACCGTGAAATGTTGGATGCAATATTTTGTCCCAATATTGTCATCATTTTAACTTCACATGTGTGGATGAGTCATAAAACACCATGTTTTATGACTTAAAGAAAGATACCATAAAATTTATTTTTAAAAAGTAAAAAAAAAAAGTTAATTTCATAATGTTTTCTTCTAATATCATTGGCTATGTTAAAATTGTAGTACAATGTGTATAGAGATCTATTGAGGGCCTTTAATTTTAAGCCTCCACTAGATGTACTACAGCTCTATAGTCATAGCCCACAATCACATAGAAAAGAACAGTCCAGGAATTCCCTCAAGCACCTCCTCAATCAAGCTTCTTCCTACAACAAAGCACCATATATATCAAAGTTCACAATGACAGAAAACTTTTCCTTTGCATTTAAGTTAGCAAAACCTAGTATTTTATTGTTAGGTATCTGGTCACAAGGATACCAGAGGTTATTTCATTGGAAATTCCCCAGTCTGGCTTTCTACAGTGACCAAACTGGGTAGACAGTTACCACTAACATTGGATTATTTTCCGTTGTTCCTTGTGGATCAGAAATAAAAACCCTCATTTAGTGGCAACTCTTCAAAAGCATTACTCAAGTGTCATGATCAACATTCAATTATTATGTAGTGTGTACTGAATCTCAAATAAAATCAGCCTTTGAAGGCAAAGAAAGCCTACATTTTGTGTTCCATAGCTAATGAAGACAAAATTCAAGGTTTGTACATGGATGGCGAGTACAAAGTCTACGATAAAACAATAGCCTCACTCTTCTGAGACAACAGTGATGCTTCTGTTGCATTTCACATGACTTCTGGAGATTGAACCAAATTGATGAATAATGACTTTCTGTTAATGGTGCAAAACAGCAAAGCTATTCACTTCACTCTAGTGTAGCTTTTCATATTTTCCAGGCTTTAAAAAAACCAAGAGATAAAGTCTCTATGTGTCCTGTGTGACATATTCATATATCTTAAAAAAACACTCATCGATGATGCTTTGTACATAAAAGATGAAAGTCCTAAAATTCTTACCAGTAAGTGGTGGGTTTTCAATTGAGCATCCTTCAAGATTGAGGAGTTCAAAAATAGTGAAATAGAATGAACTTATTGGGCACTAGTGAATTGTGTGTAAGTTATGGATTAGCTTTTAAGAATTTGTATTGGGAAAACTGAATGGGATATTTCTTCATTCAAGGAGTGTTTATAGAGCCCCCATGAGGAGGGACTGTACTGTATGTACTCTAAAACAAAAGATATAGAAATACTACCACAGCTATGATTCTGCCTATCAGTAAAAGCAAGGAATAAGTAAGGATGCAAACAGAGCTTTTACCATACATAAATGAGCAAAGAATAAAATTGCTATTCATAAAAATAAAAAAACAAAAACAAAAAACAAACAAACCTTAAATAAATAAGGACACAGAAGCTATCTCCAATTGATAATCACTCACAAATGAAAACTTACTTTTCTCCAATTGAGTCTGACTGGGATATATACCACTTAAGGGCAGACCATACACCCAGTGGTAGAGGGCCAACACAAAACAAACTCAATGGTAACTTTAAAGGTTCTTTGTCTCATAATGTTTTGTCAGTGTTTTTTTTTTTTCTTTCTTTCTTTCAGTTTTGGTCCTCTTTGTATATGTATTATGACAGTTTAGTGAATTTACGGGATTCTTATGTTTGTGTATGTTGTTTATATAATGTTTCTTGTGCTTTTTCTTTGGCTCTTTTCCTTCTGTTTGTTTTTTCCTTGGTATGATTTGTTTGTTTTGGCTTACCTTATTTTATTATTATTCTTCAGATGACTTTGTTTTCCGTCCCTAAGGACGGACAGAAAGTGAGTGAGTACGGATGGGAAGAGAGCTTGGGAGGATCTCAGGGGATTTGAGGGAGGGGAAACCTTAATCAGAATATTTTATATGGAAAACAAAACTATTTTAAGTAAAAGAAAAAGAGAAAAATAATAGAATATTGGAATAGCAAAAAATGTTCTGGCAGCTGATAACTAGAAGCAACCTAATTGTCTAATTCTCACTACTACCATCCCTGAGATCACAATGTTTTCAAAATATGCATCACTGATACCCCACAAGATCCATCTCATCATCCAGGATCTTACCTACTACAGCTTTATCAGTACATGGATTTTCTACTTAACCGGTGTTTTTTTAAATATTTTATCTTTTTTATTATTTCATCAAAGCTTTAAACTCTGAATTTATTGTCTCCCAAAAGGCATTTACTAATGATGTGTAATTGTTTTTTTTTTTTTAACTCTTCTTTCATCAACTTACCCCCACAGTATTTAACCGTGGATCTTCTACTACACTGTGTCCTCTTGTTAGAATTGTTTTTATCTTCAGAAAAAAAAAGGTTCACAAGGAAGGTGATGTTGTTCTCAGTCTAATAATCATTAGTATCTAATATTGCATTTAGTGTCTCAGTAAAGAGCTGGATGCAAAGGCAAATGTTGTTTCTGAGTGCGAAAGTTCACTACAGTGGAAGACAATGATTCTTTCCAATAAGTAATTATGAACACGCAATGAATATTTGTTTAGTGAAGGATAGCAGGAAACAATAAAGTTTGTATTGCCACAAAATAAAGGAGTTGATTTCCAAAGGGGAGAGTGAGATATGGTCAGTGAAGGAAGGTGAAAATTGAAAGAGATTGTTGGGTCCTGGCTTTGAGAAATGACTATAATCTAAGTAATTTCTTTGTTTTATAAGGGAATCTGTGGAAATAATAAAATTTAAAAACAAAAATTTAAAAACATGGTCTTGAATGCAGCTTTTGATTCTGAAAAGTTTAGAGTTATAAAGAGAAGAAGATAAAGAATCTTACTGTGTGCACCCAGAGGCAGGAAGAAATCAAATGTTCGCTTAATCGCCTCTCTCTCTCTCTCTCTCTCTTATCTATCTTTGTATGTGAAAATAATATGATGTCTCTACAAACTAAAATATTTTAAAAGAAGAATGCTGGGATTCTTGATGTGACTTCTACATCATTTAAAAAGAGCACAATGTGATTTTGCAGCAATATTTATCATATACACAGTTTTATTCATGACCTATACTAAAACAAGTTTATACTGTGCTTTTTGCTTTTAATTTGTTATGAGTTATTTATAAAGAACTTTACTCTTCAAATAACATTAATCTTTCTTTAGGCAAAATTTTGTTATATAGACAATAATTGTTTGATTGCTTTTATTTCCTATGCATATTATTATCTCCCTCTAAATCATAATCTTCAGCTTGGGGATACAGTTCAATTGGCAGAGTGCTTGTCTACCTTGCACTAAGTCCATCATCACGTATATTATGCATGTAAAGCACACCTGAATTCCACAGCTAGGGATGTGGAGATAGGAGGTTCTGAAATTCAAAGTTATATTTAGCTACATGGGAATTTTGAGGCCAGTCTGAAACATACATGAGTTAGCAGCTCAAAATCTACAGCTCACACCACTAAAGACAATAATATCACATAATAAAGAGAACTACAATGATATCACACAAAGTTCCCTTATTGAATTCACAAAGGAAACAAACTATTGGTTAGCTTAATAATTTCTGAGCCATGAAACTATGACCTTTAGACTATGGAGTCTACCATTTGTTTTTGTCAATAAAATTGTATTAGTACACACTGCACCAATTTCTCTATGTGTCATCCACGGCTATTTTCACTTATACAGTGCAGTTGCATAATATTAGCAGGAACTGTGGTATAGCTCACATGACAGGAACATTTCTTGTGAATTCCAGAAGGAAATGTTGCACTTACTTTATAACTTTACATATCAACAGTACCACTAAATATTAACCATTAAGCTATGCTTTAAATATCTGTACCATAGTTACTTTTCTATTACTGTGCTAAGACACCATGAGCAAGGGAACTTGTAGAAGAAAGAATTCTGTGTTTAAAGTTTCAGAGAGTGAGTCCATGAACTTCATATCAGGAGACTTGACAACAAGCAGGCAAGCATGGTGCGAGAGCAGTGACTGAGATTTTGCATCCTTATCCAAAAATAGAGGGCCGAGAGAGTTAGCTGAGACTAGAATAGGGTTTTGAAATCTCAAAGCCCAAGGCCAGTTCCACACTTTCCTCAAGGCCACATCTCCTAAGCTTTCAAAAACAGTTCTACCCTCCAGGGAAGAAGCACACAAATATGTGGGCCCAGGGGCTCATCCTCATTGAAACGACTCCCTGGCCTCCATAGACTTGCAGCCATATTATAATACAAAATGCATTTAGCTCAACTTCAGAAGTCTCTATAGGTCTTCACAGTCTCAAGACAGTTTAAAACTTCAAAGTCTAAGTTTTTTTCTGAGACTCAAGGCAATCTCTTGATTATAATTATCTGTGTGGTTATATTTTATTTGTGCACCCCAATAAAACTTACCTGAGCATCAGAGTTAAAAGCCAGCCATTATATTAAACATAGAGATCAGTCAGTGTGGCACATGCCCTAAATCCTAGCATTAGGGAGGCAGAGATTCATTCAGATCTCTGTGAGTTCAGAACCACACTGAGAATAGAGCCAGGTGTGGTGGCACATGCCTTTAATCCCAGGAGTAGTTAACCATAGAGGTCTGGATTTGTACAGACAGACAGACAGAAAGTGATAGAGATGGGCAGAAAGAGGAAAATGATGTAGCTGGGAGGAGAGAGGAAGTGAGATAGCAGGGGCAGAAAGGCATATAGGCATGGGTATACAGGAAGTAGGTATTTCTTGGGCTGAAGATTTCCTAGGGTAACTTATGGCTGTGGCTTGTTCTATTCCTCTGATTTCTCAGCTTTCACTCCAATATCTGGTTCTGGGTTTTTATTAATAAGACCATTTAGCAATTCATCTTACACAACTATAAAATAAAAAAAATAAAAATTATGTATTTCCAGCATACGATGGCCCAGAATATACATGACTATCTCAAAGGGAGGAGTATTGGTGTAACGAGAAAACACTAGACCAAAACAAAACCAAAACCCAACAATGAAAACTCCAAATCCTGCAGTTCCATGTCCATTGTCAAAGGGCTTAAATGGCTCTTCCTTTCCAGATTTGCTGACTGTAACTTCTGTCTCTTGGGCTAGTTTTCAGTTGGGCTGTTTTCAGCTCTCCCTGGCAAACATTCCATGGATCTGGCACCTCCAAATTTCTGGGGTCTTCAACACAATCTCAGCTTTACTGTCTCATCTCATGAAATGACCTCTCTGTGCCTCCATGCAGGGACTAGTCTGTCACATGATGAGTCTCTCCTTAACCACAGAGGAGTAGTCCATGATTCCATGTTCCAAGATAGAACAATGTGACCGATGCTACCAAGTCTGGCTGCCTGCTTGGTAAGGAATCAGGCCTCCTCTTTGGATTACATTTCCATAGGCTTTGATTGTGTTTTTAAGAACATAAAATTCTTTAGGACTTTTCCTTTTACGAGATTAGTTGGGTGGGTTCTTGCCCTGAGGACATCATTTCCTTTATTCCGTTCTGCTTCAGGCCTCTCCTTATCTTTTTTAGCGCAAGCCTTGTTTCTAGTATTAAATTTCCCAATTTCCTCTTTCTTTTCAAACTATATCTTATATTTCTTTCTGTCTCACTTGCATTCTTTTCTTGTAAGCCTATGTAAGAGTGATCACTAATAACCCACATGACAGAGTCAAATACCCTGTTTTAAAATCCCCTCAGCCAAGGAAATTAGTCTCAAACTCTTCAATTTAGTCGAAGGTAGATTCTTAGGAATAAGACAAATTTGTAGTAAGTATAGGTAAGCGTAATTCTCACCCCCTCATCAAAGAACCTATTTTGCAATAGGTAGAGACTATTATAGAGACCCACAACCAGTCAAGATGCAGAGGATAAATGACCATGTGGTTCCCAACCACATCCCAATTGGTCCATCTACAAGACAAGACATAATGTGTAGTTAAACATTGCAGGAGAAAGAACAGAAAGACACTAAGAGACAGAGACCCAGAACCTCCTATGACACTGTGACATAGTGTCTTCTATATATGACAGGAAAGTTGTCCACATGATATCTCATCAACATGGATGCCTGAAAAGATCTGCAAAATTACAACACCAGTTGACATAGCAATAGGGGAAGTCAAGAGTGACTGGAGAGAGAGAGAGGGAGCAGCAATCCCAAGTGACCATGCCTAAATACATGTACATATGAACAACACTGAATAGATTAAGTAGGACACATTTGCACTGATAATAATGAATTCAACTGTTAATGGAGACATGGATAGGAAGAGTTAGATGGAGAAGACAGAGGGGTGGAACTGTTGGAAATTCCATACTCATACATGAAATTATTGAAAATGAATAAATAACAGAAAACTCAGGAAAAGTAAGATGACTTAACTTGCTCATGATTACACTTATGAGTAAGTAATAAAATCTGACTACAACTCTGTACTGAAACAATATAGAGATTAATCAGACTGGTCATTTAGTTAATTCAAGGATGCCTACTCTCTTCTAAAAGAAAATTTAGATATATATTCCTTAAAAGCTAAGACATGTCTTTAAATATTAGCCTTATTTTTTTTTCTGTCACAAGTTAGAGTATATGGACCAAATAATAGAATCTGAATAACTATCGTTTTTCCTGAAGAATAATCTAGAAAGATTGCTTCAAGACATGAAAAATTTTTTAGGTGTGATTGCTTTGAAATATGTATTTTACCTCTACCAAAGTTAGGAAATTAGACAAAATATTTTCTCACATTAAATTACAAAATAATTCTTTATTGCAATAACACCAACACAGTAATTGAATGGAGAAAATGAATTTATATATTGTTATAAACAAACTTTCTTTTGTAAAGCCTAAAATAAAATCTCTGCTTTTATTCATACTACTTTCAAATTGTACACAGACAATCAAGAAATCAACAGAGTAAATAAGAAAATATATTTAAAACATAGTGTGCCAGAGAGTCAAGAATTGTGGGAATTGCTAAGCAGATGCTTACCACAATACAGCATTTATCCTTCCCATGACTACCCTTGAATAATGTGAAATTATCAATCTGTAAATCTAATGCAGCAAGATCTACTTTTCAAAGCAAGGCAAATGCCTGAATTTGTAATATCTAGTCCATAATTAAAATACCAGACAAACTCCTCAGTTAATGGACACATGTTTTTGAGCCTATAACTTACACAGTGGGAGTAAGAACAAAGGATCATGGCACCGTCAGCACCCACAAGGAAACACATAACATCCAACTACTGCCAACAACTCCGCAGAAACTCGGAGCTTTAGTAATACGTAGATCCTTCTAGAATATTATGAAAAGACAGGTAAAATGAGGGTCAGTGCAGGAAATGGCTCAGGTGGAAAAAGTGTTTGTCATAGAACCCTGAAGACCTGAGTTCCAATCCACGTGCAGGTGGAAGGGAAGAACTTACTCTACAATGCTGTCTTTGCCTTCCTCACATAATACTTGGCATACTGTGTTCAGATCAATCTTAAGCTCCCCTCTAATATTAAAGTTAATTCTAAAGACAAATGTAAATGTGATATACTTCCCTAGTAGATATTTCTAGATTCAGAGTATCTAAGCGCATCTGGGGTAGGAGGATTTATAATTCTTTCTCTCGATAACAAAAACATACAGACATAATCATTCTTGTTCTATTAAATTTATCATAAAACATTATAAAATGGCTAGTTATAAACAACTGCCATCTAAAAAGTTGTTTATTTGTATTCTATTGGCAATAGAAATGATACATTTACATTTTTGGCAGAATATTGAAATTGGTGAATATAGATATGTATGATTTAATAAAAATATAAAAACAAAATGTGCATACTTGTTTATACTAGAATATCTTGAATTTTCAAAGTTCTAGGAACCTTGTCAGTAGAACTTTAATTTTTGTTTTTTCCTGGGTTTTAATTAACTATTGTATTGCCTGACTTAGATGTTAGTTTCTTGATCCTTTTTTTTAAAGAAAAATAATTATTAAAATGTTAAACATATGTTGGGCATTGTAACACACCCTTTTCATCCCTGCACTTGGGAAGAAGAAGCAGGCAGATCTTTGTGAGTTCAAGGCTAGCCTCGTCTACATAGTGAGCTCCAATCCAGCTACTTAATAAGATGCTGTTATAAAGAAAGATTTAGAATTAAATAAGATGTTTCAAGTACAATATTTTTAAAAGTTTTAATTTCTCTAAAGATATACACAATCTTTTCTCCCTTTCATTTTGCACAAATCTTTCTGAGAAAGAAAAGTAATGATTCTCTAAAAACATGCTAATTAAAGGGCAACTGTTGTTGACACATCTTACAATACTTACATTTTCCCAGTTGCTAAGACCTGACTTAGAAGTTTTCCAAGAGGGAAAAAAAAAATGTTTCATTAACATATAAATGAATATCTTTGGTATTGTAACAGGTTTCAGAACACACTTACCACTATTATAATTCTCCTACATTCCTGTATTTTTTTTACAATGATGTTTCTAGAGAAATGCTTCTGCTGTGGGTGAGGAGCAAAGGGAGCCTGCATAAAATCACTGGATTATACCATATTCTTGCTCCGATTCTAACAAATGGGACTCTTGACTATTGCTTATTATTTCCTGGTTTTTATATTTAAAAACTTTAAAAATTTTAACTGCTTTTAGGCCCTTGAGGATGCCATTAAATATAACTGAAAAGCAATTCAAAAATTCTATAAAGTTCAAAGGAAAAAAAAGCCATCCCCGTGGTTGGTGTAATTTACATTTCTTAGATGAATAATACAACTCGATTCAATAATATATAACTTTTTCAAATATTTAAGTGTTTATTCAGTACTCAGAGCAATAAAAAAATG
This sequence comes from Peromyscus eremicus, assembly GCF_949786415.1. Lineage (NCBI taxonomy): Eukaryota > Metazoa > Chordata > Mammalia > Rodentia > Cricetidae > Peromyscus > Peromyscus eremicus. Next base: position 22,331,344 of record NC_081419.1, on the reverse strand, counting down.
ACTCTGCCCCTGGACCTAATAACATGACATGAAGATATTCAACATAATGAGTAACAAGACCGTGTCTCCCAATAAATTACCACAAATACGCTGGAATACCAAGGCTGCTCTTGCCACTCTCAATGAGTTATCTGTTTATAATATCCCTAAAGTGTCTAAGGCATTTCAAGTGTGTAAGCAGGAGGGGAAATAATGGAAAAGAAAATTGCTAAGCTTTAAAAAAATCTTGTCTGTTAGGAAGATTGTATATGCATGATTCACATATAAAAATAAGTTAAAGTGTGTCTGTTCTCATACTTCCAGTGGCCTTTTATTTGGGTTGGGGAGTGACATTTTTGCTTAAAATTCAAACAAACTTCAGCACAAATAAAATATCATAAAACACAAATACTTAGGAAATAATGGTTAGACAAGCTGAATGTTTTAATCACAGCTACCAAATGCTACTATCTTAGGGTCAAGAAAGGGAAGAAATACCAGTTTTGGTACTCAGGCAGGCAAAAACTTTTTAATTCATGTTCTGACATGGTTTAAAGAACTGTGGAGGTGGAATTGGAGCTGTTCACCTGAACTCTAACCTTCAAGGTCATGGGAGTATTGGGTAGGTCAAGACAGTGGACTTGGCTGTCGCTATGGCAGGTCCTCACCTCACGGTGCTGGAGGCTTGGCTCACTGCACAGCTTTGCCAGGCAGTTCATGAAATCCTGGCTAAAGACACCAACATAAACAGAGCCATCTCTTTGCTCCGACTTTCAAAAGCTTGTACTAAGTTGTCCAAAGTTGAGAGTGGAGAAGAGAGTCAGAGAGCTTGAGACCTATTGTAGGCCTCAAGGTCTTCACTGCTTCTCCAAAACAAAAAATCAAACTCTGCAAAGATTTAAAAAGAAATACACGCCGGGGCGGTGGTGGCACACGCCTTTAATCCCAGCACTCGGGAGGCAGAGCCAAGCGGATCTCTGTGAGTTCGAGGCCAGCCTGGTCTCCAAAGAGAGTTCCAGGAAAGGCGCAAAGCCACACAGAGAAACCCTGTCTCAAAAAACAACAACAACAACAACAACAAAACAAAAAAAAAAAAAAAAGAAAAGAAAAGAAAGAAATACACATGACTTTGTAATTGTGGCCTGTTATGGGTTAATTTGACTTTAAACCTGGCTGGAACCTATTGTAAGGCTACATATTTTGTCCTCGCTTATTTTTCCTCCTTTACATGTTTGTCTACAAAATATCAGTGCTAACAATGTGAGAAATGATACCATGTTTCAGAGTAGCGGAGTATCAAATACAAAGTTGTCACCTGAGATTCCCAAGTGTGAAGTATATTGTGGACAGTATCATTTTACTCAACAGTAATCTTTATAAGTATCTTCAGTCATATAATCTTTCCAGTTAAAGGAACATCATAGTGTTGTAAGACTTGCATCACAGTATGAATATCTTTCTTGTCACATTACTGTACATTCTTGACTAAAATTGCTGTATCTCTAAACATATGTAAGGTCACAATTTACATTATAAAATATATCTTTTTTTAAGATAAATTAAATTCCTGTGGTTTTTATAGAGAATTTCATCTAATAAATTCATATGTTTTTTTTTCTAATTTACTTACCACAATCTGTCTATATCTATGTTTGCTGGAAGCATTGCTTAGATAGGACTATGGTACTACCAGACACCATTATTTAGTTAGGAAAGCACTTTATAATCAATCTGTTTATAGGAAGATGTGACACTTCTATGCTGGTGATTTCACCAAATCCCAACTCTACAAAGAGAGGGAATGAATAGTAAATCAGAATAGCACCCATTTTCTTCCCAAAGTGTATATACTGTGGCCCCTTCATAAAATCTGGAATATCTAAATTCTGAAATATAGCAGGTTCTTGGATCACAGAATAAGTATATTTAGATGTATTTCTACCACAATATTTTTCTGCATTGCTTCTTGATGAATACATTCATTCATCTTATAAATAATAAAATTCTCCTCTGTCTTAAGGCACCTATCCTTTATAAAAAGAGGTAACACTCTAAATGCCTGGAAGAAAGGCTTATCATTTTGTTATTCATTGGGCTTCTGATTTGGTTCTGGGAAGTAAGTGCTGGTAATCAAATGCTGTGGGATGTCTTTCTGTATGCTGTGAATATGTGTTACTCCCACTGGCTAATAAATAAAGCTGTATTGGTCTATGGTGGGGTAGGACTGTGCCAGATAGGAAAATTTAAGAGAAATAGTGAAAGGAATAAAGAGAGTAAGGAGAGATGCCAAACTTCTGTCCAAGGAGCAACATGTAATGGGATGCAGGTAAAGCCATAGATTGATAGAAATGAGGTGATTTAAGATGAAAGATCTAGCTAGAAAGAAGCCTTCCATAGGCCATACAGTTGGTAGTTTATATAAGCCTCTGAATGATTATTTTATAAGCAGTTGTGGGACATCAGGGCTAAACGGGACACAGGAAAACTCCAGCTGCAATCAAATTTTAAGGTTCATGCTTATTAGGAACTACCATTCCCCCAATTTGTCTCATCTCTGTTAAACTAGGATACCGGCCCCTTATTGGACCTTATAAGAGCAGTCCTGATGATCCATGAGCTGCTTCCACATATGGGAAGTTTAGTGTGGTATTTTTAAGATAATGATAAATGTTGATAATCCTAAATGTTTGTGAAAAATTCAGTTTGATCAACCAGTCTTAAGCTGTCAATGTCTTTACAGGAACTGGAACTCTGTATTCTTATTAAGCTCCTGGATGATACGTGTATGAAACCTAATTTTAAAACAGCAAATGAAATTGCATATGAATAAAAATGAAAATGTCTAAATTTGCCAAGATGCTGTTTGTTTTAAATGAAAAACATAGTCAATTTTGTAAGCTAATCCTCTGCATTTCATGTGTCGATATGGATTTTTTTTTTAACACAAAGTAACCCAAATGGTAAAGACAATGTCTCCTGGACTTTGGCAGACATTCTTCACAAGGTTTTGAGGTATGATTGAAAATCAGCTCTGTTTATCAGTTAAACATGGCTCTGTTTAAACATATCATAGTAGTCAGAAAAAATGTTTGAAAAGTACAGTTTTTAAAATATACCAAACAATCTTTAAAAAGGAAAAAGAATTCTTAAGTTTAAATTTTTCTGGATATTTAGTTCATTATGGAGATTACAATTTCTAGTAAACTTGTGATGGTAATGATACCATGATTTTACCCTTGCCTTATAGAATCACATAACCATTCTCTTCCAGAAATAGTTGACTTGATGTTGGAAAAAAAATGATTAGTTGGCTTTTCAGAATATGGATGAGCAATCCCCAGTAGGATCCATCAACTAATCCTATCATACCTAAGTGTATATTGGCTCAAGAAATGGAAGACAATATTTATTCACTTTTAGTCTCCTACAATCATAATTTTTTTTCAAATAAATAATAAATAGTTCCTGACTTACCTTGAAACTTAGACCAAGAGAGTAAGCAGAATGAATTAGTATCTTTTAAACTTGTCACTGGGTTAGTGGTTTTATATTACTTAGTAGCAGCTTTTAAATATTTTCTTAGCATTGATGCAGGGTTCATAGAAAATAATAAATTAAAAGTATTTTTCACGTTTACTCTTATTGGTTGACTCTTATATGGTGCAAAGTAAAACTCATAGGAATTTTGAACTGGTCACCACCTAAGAACATGATAACAAAATCTGTTTTAAACTCCAAATTACATGTAAAATAATTATTGATGAATTAATTTATGATGTAAATTTGAAGTTATAGAATAGTAATTTAAGAATGGATGTATATATGTATGTATATGTGTGTGTGTGTGTGTGTGTGTGTGTGTGTGTATAATGAATATGTTTCTAACTCAGCAATGTGCTAGCAAATGCAATAGAACAAAAATGAGATTATTACAGACTTTATCATCTTACTGGAAGGAACTGACCATTGCAATTTGGCTTTATTAATCCTAATAAAAGTATACTGTACATCTTATTAAAACATGCAAGAGCCGGGCGGTGGTGGCGAATGCCTCCCAATCCCAGCACTTGGGAGGCAGAGGCAGGAGGATCTCTGGGAGTTCGAGGCCAGCCTGGTCTCCAAAGCGAGTTCGGGGAAAGGCACAAAGCTACACAGAGAAACCCTGTCTCGAAAAACCAATAAAAACTAAATAAAAAATAAATAAAAATAAACATGCAAGAAAGAATGATGGTTAACCTTCAGATAACAGTCAAATTTGGAGACCTCAAACCTTACCAAGTTAATATTAATTTGGTGTATACAGGAGCCATGTAATTCTCCTCTGCCTCTCTTGAGATTGCTTACTATTAGGACTAGAGTAGGTAGAGTGTCCAAACCTTTATTTTTGAACCATTATAAAAAAAAGCAGTCCCTAGATGCAGTTGCTCATTCTCATTGAGCTGGGTATGGCAAACTCAGCATCATACACAGGATGTGGCTCATCTGTAACTATTTCCTCTAACTGCTGGGAACTCCTGCTGATGTCTGGCATCCCAGCACATTTTGAAGGGATAATACAAGGGTAGTCTCCTAATAGACTCCTGAAGGTCTATAATTTCAAAGCTAGAAAGGGCATTAAAGTTCATCATCCACTCCCTAAGTACAGATAAGGAAATTGAAGTGCTGAGTTCTGCATGACCTTCCACAAACTCCAAAGGTGGGCTAGTAGTAACACATGTTCCAACCCTGAGTATCTGGTTCCCTGAGTGGGCTGCCCCTGTTCTGAGAGGCCTCTGTCTACAAACAGGGACCTGTGGCTTATACATTTTAGGGCAGGCAAGTCTCAGCAGGCCAGATACCAATTGATCCCATTCATAGAACAGATCCTCAGTCCATAAACCAACTGTTGTTTTTACCACTCATGGCAATTAAAGGAGAGAGATTGAGGCAATTCAGATAGTACTTTCTCCTCCAAACATATTTCTTCAAAACAACCTATTAACCACTGGCATAAGGATAATGCGGTTTTCAAAAGGCAATGATAGTGTAGGACTTGTTGCTGGTGAAGGAGTTATACGTTGTCACATAGTACTGCATAACTTGTAGAACCTGAGCAAGACACAATGCGATGTTGTGGGAAACTCTTAGACTGTGTTAATAAAAATAACCTTGGATCAGAAGGCAGAGCCAGTGACTAGTTGACAAGAATTAGCCATATAGGGTATGGAGGACCCAGGGATACACATAGAGAAGCACAGGAAGGAGTAGGGAAGGAATTAGAGATTCAAGGTCCTTTTTGAGTCTGGGACATGTGGAGACAGACATGCTTACTGGGTCTCCGGTAACAAAAGAAAGTTCAGCTGGTCACTCCTCTTCTGCTTCTTTGATCTGTCAGCTTTTCACCCCAATATCTGACTTCCAAATCTTTATTAGTAATAGAAAGGTTTAGATAAAAACAGAAGCTTAGGGCTGGATCAAATTATGGAATTAAACAACTGGTTATTTACCCAGAAAGGACTTTTTGGAGTGGATTTTATTTTCCTAACTGCTTGGGGAACTTTAGCTAGAAGGTATTTGTGATCCTCTTAGACTGTGTATAGAATCTGTCACAAAAAAAGCCAACATTGTGCTTCACACAGCATTTTATTATGAAAGGATTATTAAAATGATGAAAAATGGTTTGTAATCTTTGAGTCTAGAACATAACACTATTTTATACACAAGCTTTTATCACAGTATCACAGAAAATACACCATATTTTCTAAGCAAAAATAAAAACCACCACATGCCAACATGATATCATACCTTGTTCTTTCTGAGAAGTTGTTAAAAAACGTTGCTATAATTTTTAAAAACTTAGTTGCTTATTGAAATGGTTTTTCTATCATGAGCATAAAGTTGCACACACTGTGTTCCTTTTCCTCACACTTACTATATTCTTCTAACTCTATCTGTGTGGGATAACTCATGACATTTCTAATCTCTACACGTTTCCCTCAGACTTCATATTAAAATCTGTACTGTCTTTAGTAAATCACTTTCCTTGGATTGTTATTCCTGAAAGTTATATCACTTATTAAAATTACATATTTAAACATACAATATCATCCATAAATTTTATTTCTGCCTAATAAACAGAGTATGAAATATACTCATGTTTAAGAGGAACTAGTTCATTGAGTCATGGCAAGAAGTCATGGCATAAATCCAATCATTTATTGCTGACATGGGCCACAACTCCCTGCCTGAGCATTTGAATGAAATGTAAATTTGAGTACCTGTCGTAAAGCAACCTTGGAACTTTACTTAACAAAAAATGAAATTAATTCTGAAAATATAAAGTTCACTTCATTAAATTTTAAAATTCAAGGGAAATTACATGAAACAATTGAAATTATTTCAGAAACATATATCTGTGTCCCCAAAGTCTGAAGTTGCTCCTTTTTGTTTTAGTTATCTTTCTATTACTATGATAAGACATCAAGACCAGGGCAACTTAGAGAAGACAAAATTTATTTGGTCTTATAGTTCCAGGGGGGTAAAGTGCATTATGGCTGAGCAGAGCAAGTGGGTAACAAACATGGCAGTTGAGTAGCAGCTGAGTACTTACATCTTAAACCACAAACAGGAAGCAGAGAAAGTACAGTTGAAATTGTGGAAGCCTTTAAAATCTCTAAGCTTACCCATAGTGACACTCTTTCTCCAACAAGTTCACATCTCTGGACATCTCCAAATAGTGCCATCAACTGGGGAAAAAGCATTTCTAGTATCTGAAATTATGGGGGACATTTATCAATCAAACCATAACAGTTTTATATCCTTTTTGTTTTGCTTTTCAAGAGAGGATCTTATGCAGTCAAACAAACCTATGTAGCCAAGGATGACAATGAACTATTGACCCTCCTGAATCCCTTTCCTAAAGTCCAAAATCACAGATTTGCCTCCAAAATGTGATTCTGAAGTTATTATTTTGAGAAAATTAATTAATTTTACACTTATAGATGCCAGGGTTATGGCAGAATTTCAACCCAGAGACTGTTCAAAGCATACTTCGTGTAACTGTACTTTGTTCATCAGAAACCCCCAGCATTCAAGGAAGAATAATTTGGTGGTATAAGAATCTCATCTATTTATGGTAATTTACTTGAATGATAGATCTGAGAGCTGTTTTAGTCAGTGCGCTATTGCTGTGAAGAGAGCTTTCCTCCTTCCATGTTAGCATGTCTAATGGTGCAATCCTTTTTCAAATCTTGTTTAGACAGCCATATTGGTGACACCTTATGGGTAGAGCATGCCTATCTTTCTCTTGGGGCCTGGAGATCCAAACTCAGGTCCTTATGCATATACACAAATACTTTACGAACTGAGCCATCTTTCCAGATCCTATGTAAAATATATGTGATTCATATAATAGTAAACTATTCATGAAAACTTACATATGATATTTCATATATTAAAGCTAGTTAAATGAAACAATTTTGGATATCTCTAACAGCTTGGTATATGAAGATGATATTTCCTTCCTTATTTGCCTTGCCTGACCCACCTCCAAGAGGGAAAACATGACATCTCTAGCCCAAAAGGTCCATGATAATAATGTTTCATGCTAATTGTGGGGGTTAATTAAACAAAGTGAGGTAAGAATGAAATTCGTCTCAGCCCAATGTTATCATAACTAGCACTTCCATAGTCTAGCACTTCCATAATCTGGACCAGATCATTTTACTTTACTTTGTCCATATTTAAGCATGGTATAATTTTGGAAAAAAGTATTCAGATAACAATTAACTCAGTTGCATGACTATAACAAAGCTTCAGACATGTTTACATTGATTTTTTTTCCTTTGGTTTTTCAAGACAGGGTTTCTCTGTGTAGCTTTGCGCCTTTCCTGGAACTTGCTTTGTAGATCAGGCTGGCCTCAAACTCACAGAGATGCCTGGCTCTACCTCCGAGTGCTGGGATTAAAGGCGTGTGCCACCACCACCCGGCCATGTTTACATTGAAGCTCTTTGCAAAATACATACAGCTTCATCTGTAAGGTGGTTTCTTGTTGACATAGAAACAATCCTCAAGATAAGGATCTGGGGAGAATGACTGTGGTAATCATAATGCTAGTGGGTGTCAGAATTGCCTTGGTCCTAAGAAGACACAGAAGTCACTTAGGCTGTGGTAAAGAACAAGTGACATCCCTCATAAGAATGGACTTTATGGCCTAAAAGCAATGCTCAAGATTTAGGGTCTGAGATAAGTAAATTCTGGGAGATAAGGGCTGAGCCTGTCTCCTCAGACAGCAAAGGATCACCAGGCTGTAAAGCTACATCATCCCTGGCATTCCAGGAAGAGCAGCTGCACACCTCCTTCCATTGAAGAGGTGAGCTGTGTGTTTAACTTTCCTGTCTTCTCCAGTGCTTATGTGTCTGCATAAGGCTTTTGTTTGTTTGTTTGTTTTTGTTTTTTGGTTTTTCGAGACAGGGTTTCTCTGTGTAGCTATGCGTCTTTCCTGGAACTCACTTGGTAGCCCAGGCCGGCCTCGAACTCACAGAGATCCGCCTGGCTCTGCCTCCTGAGTGCTGGGATTAAAGGCGTGCACCACCACCGCCCGGCTCATAAGGCTTTTTTTACCCTCTACGCTTAATAGTTTTTTCAAAGGAACCATATAATGTCTCATTTATCCTGCATTACTAACCAAAAACAAACATTTAGATAATCGCTTAAAGTATCATTGATCAATTACTGAAGTCCAACTCGGAGCATATCCAAGATAAGTATTACTTTCTTTCATGGCATATCACATAATTGTTATTTGATAACAATAACTGGTTATAATCAGTGGTTACTGGGGTTCCCATTCCTTAGGTATACTATTCACAAGTTTCCACCTGTAGCCCGATTTTATGGAGTGAGAAGAGACCTTGTCATTCATATAATTTTCTGTCCAGTGGAAACTAATTACTGATCACTCTTACAGAAATAATGTTTTATCAGTAAGCAATGTCAGCCTATTAATCATGAAGGTGGACTCAACTGAAATGTGTTCCAGGTCTATTACTTCAAGGTAGAAGCATGGACCAGAATTATAATGATAGTGATCACTCTGGATGCCTTTAAATTATACTATGAAAAATGTCACAAATCCTATGTTGCCAACTTTTATTGTCTTATCTAGACTATTATAATATTTGGGCATTTAGTGCTTTAATTCTTTGCCATTTATGTGCTCATGCATATGGTTTGTTAACTGTAGTATGGATGTATAATATCACTTGAACAATTTGCTGGGAAAAGCCTGTATAAGAACAGGCCTACCTCAAAATATCTACTTTCTCTAAAAACAATTGCCCTTTCCACTTTACTTCTTCTATTGTAAGTGCTTAAATGTTTATAAATTTATGACTTGTGTATATTTCCCTTATCCAGGCAGAAGGAATGATATAAATTAAGTAGTAATATTTCTCTCTATCACATGAGTAATCAAGCATTGCATCATTAATATTAAGCCTGTTCTCTTTGTCTATAATTTATAGTGGGAACAAGCCACTCTGTGGCTAAAACAGTCTGGCAAGCTCTGACACCTTTGCTACCTCTGCTATTTCACCATGTTAACTGGAGGTCATTGTTTCTGTCTCTTTTCTCAGTTACTGACTTTTCATAGGATGTCCTAAACCCATTCTCCCTATGACCTAGGAGGATATCATCTCGGCTATTTTTTTTTTTAATCCCAAACTACACACTTTATGTTAATGTCCTTTCATACATTTTGGATAATACATTATACCAATTATAGCCAGCGAAGGTTAACCTGACAATTTGCTCATGTTATAGCTGGTCTTACCTGAAATATGATGGATTGAATGCTTCAGTTGATTCAATCAGACATTGAAATTTTAAAAAGGATAAGACCATTCACTTTCCATAAAATTGCACTGTTTTTAGGCCTTTAAAATTGACACACCTTGAAAAGTGCCCTCCATTATAGATTTCCCTTTGTACGGGTGCCAATGGTAACTGTGTAAGCTTCCTTCTGAGAGGGTAAGTGCAGTGGGTGAAAGAAGGATAGCACACATTTGGCAATCGCATTGAGTGAGTTTGCAGTTCATTAAGCCTTAGAATTGAAGCTCTTCTAAATAAGACAAATGTGTTTCCTTTCTATCAATATTTTAAGTATAATTATTTTAAATCACTTACTTGGCTATTTCATGTGTATTTTAAGATGATAAGAGGTAAATGAGTTAAGATCTTTACATTTCAATTGTTAATTTTCTACTCCATCACTTTCTGTGGCATTGAGGCACTGGGATACACATGTGTATGTATGGAGCTCCCCACAGAGAAAGTATATTCTTCCTATAATCCTTCAGTATGCAACTGTAAAAATTCAGAAAATACTGTTCAGGGAGTTTCTTTTCTAATGAATGAAGTCCACTTCAAAATTAAACATTTTCTTAGATACAACTATTTTTTTTACCAACAAATGAAAATATATTCAAATACAAATTTATTACAGAGGAATTCTCACAGCAAATATTTGTGATTCATGGTAGGCAATCAAAAATATAGTTAATTTTCAACATATATCTAATTGGTGTATCTGTAGACGTAGTGACATTATCTTTTCTTCTTTGGAAACTCACCTTGTGGCTCCGTTGTTTCAGAACTGGAAATGATGTCTTTAATCTTTGAAATTCCTCTCCCTGGAAACATTCTTCTGCAGTTATTCAGTGCCTCAGCAGTTCACATCATGGTTTCACTGCCCACTGACATCTTTTCCACTGACCTTTCTATTCAAAATCCCGTCTCTGCTTCATCCTTCTCCCCATCAGTTGCTGATGCCTTCATACTGTCTTGAGTTCTTCAGCTAAGTGCCTATGGTCGATCACTTTTCTTATACTGAAGATTCCTTGAGGATAGAGAGCTCTGTCTGATTTGTTTTTCCGCTATGCCTGAATTAGGGATGGACATATGGGAAGCTCTTGGGAGTTATCTGTCTGTGCCTCAGACAAGGAAGTCTATCATCCTTTCTCTTCTTAGAAATTATATTACTTACCAATTAACATATTTTCCTTTTCTATAAAATATATTTTGATCACAGTCCTCCCTTCCACCAAGTCCTTTCAGTTTCTCCCCTCCTACCTGCCGAAATACATGCTTTTTCTCCACTCATCACAAACCACAATTAACTCTTACATTTATTTACCTAAAGATTTTGTTTTGTTCTGTTTTTCTTTAGGGATAGGCTCTGCCTGTATAGAACAGGCTGGCCCCTGTGTCCAGCAAATTTACTTATTAGAATGTTTAAGAAAAAAAGATAAAAATAATTTAGTGAAACTTGGTAGTGTGTGCAAAGTTTTAGGTACTGAAAAACTAAGAACTCTACCAAATATACTCAATTTTCAGATTTCTTATGGATAGCTTCTATGTCATACCCTGAACAATACATTGTATTTTTGCTGTAACAGTTATAATTGTGTGTTCTTAAATGTAATATAAAATCTGAAGAGGGATTCTGAAGTCGAATCAAGACTACTTCAATGATCTTGCCACAAATGATCTTCTCATTCCTTGGAAACACTTTTAATCATTTCTGTTCTTCTCTAATGTTATTTCAGAGTCTATGGCCCGTTTCAGATTTGGAAATAGATCTTTTTTTTTTCTACACATCTGTGTAAAATATGTGATGAGATTAAAATCACAAAAAGTAAACATGAGCTTCTTCCTGTGTTGTGTGGAAAGTCAAGGCAGTGATTGCTGCAGCATGCTAATGCTGGTTTCTGAGGCCCTTTGCAGTGAGCATGTGGATTTCTGAAGCAGAAAGCTTTCTATGTGCTATTTCTATTACCAGTTCCCAATTTGCAAACATACAGAGGCTCTCTGGGGTGGGGATTCTTTTAAGTGCTTTTATGAAGAACAAATCATTTCAGATGAATCTAATCCCTTCTGTGACAGAGTGACAGATCCGGTGGTTAAGAGGAAAGCGATAGATAGAAGATCTTTATTTCAGTCAGGCTTTTAATTTAGTCTCATACGACATTAATTATGGAGCAGGAAGGCAAAATTGAGATCCTGTTATTACAGCATGGGTGTGAACTGCTTGGAAGGTCACGCTCTAAGAGTGGTTATTAATCGGTCCAAGCTGCTCTGAGGGATGGGGGTGGATACTGAAGGGTGCTTCAGAATCTGTCCTAGGTCCATTACTATCTTTATCAGTGACTAGGATGATTAAGTAGATCTCTTATTCCTTACAGTCATGGATAACATCAAATAGGGAGGGGTAATTGTCCTTGGAGAACAAACTTGAAAATTTAAATGACCTTCTTAAGATGAGGAAGTGGCTCTTGAAAATACAACTTAGAAGAGAGGAGTATATCTAAGAGAAAATATTTCACAGGACAAGCAAACAAACAGGCAACTGATCTCAGTCAGGAGGAAGAAGCTTTGGGACTCTGTTTTTAGACATACACAAGATAATACAGTTAAATTATTGCAGAAAAAAAGAATAATTTAAAAATACACAAAAGCCTCTCGAATGACTTAGTGGAAAGTAAAAAGGGAGAACATCCTGTTTTTGAGGAGAATTTGTCCTCCTTCATCTCATCGGTTAAAGCACTGATCTCTGATCAAATGCTACTGGAGGTTCTTGGCCAACACACCCTCAGAATCATTTTGGCTTTCTAAAATCGACTTGTTCAGAGTGCCATGACATCACCTGTAATCTCAGCTGCTCTGAAGCTAAGGCCAGGGGACAACTTGAACCCAGAATAAAAAAAAAAAAAAAAAAAAAAAAAAAAAAAAAAACACTTCCTAGGAGATAAAAAGGATTCAGTCACTTCCAGGCATCCTCAATTTATATGTGTTCTATAGGCATCTAGCATCCCTTATGAACCACCTTAGCTCTATTATGCCACACTTCTTGTGGCTTGTATCACCTTAATGTCATCAGTTTAGGTCTAATTGTCTTAATCATGAGGTTATTTATATCCCAAGACTCAGGGATTCTGATCAGTAAATGGAATTTTATTTGGGGCATGGGTAATCAGGTCACATGCTAAGACTGACTATGGCAATACATCTTAGACAATTACCTTATTTGTGATGGTTGGTCAAGATTATACATAGCGTTTAACCCTGATTTATTTGATGCTTGTATTTTCTACCTCAAACTGAAAACCTGTTAAAGCTCCCTGACATCCTATTGAACACTCCTTAGGTTACATGGACAGGGCTTGGGTGAACACTGTGACTGCTCACCATGTAGATATTTAAAGTATATGTTGCAAAATATAATGGTTTTCATTCAAAAAGTGTTTCAAAAAAATTATTGAAACTCTACAAAAACCATTTCAGATGTATGGAAATTTCTTGTGTTTCCTGTTTATCATTTTTAAATTCTTATGATAATACACATTGCTTATAAACTTCTTCAGGTGTTAATACCTAAATAGTTTGTTACAAGACGAAATGCTTAATAAGAAGAGATTAGAATATGTTACTATCAGCTACATTTATTTTTTTTTTGAGGGGGAATTCATGTATAGGAACTGTACTGACATCATTTTCCCTTAAATCTCCTTCTTCCAACTCCTCTGTAGTCCCCACAACTCTTCAAATTCATGACTGCTATTTTTTAACAATTACTTAAACATAAATATATATGTATATTTTAATGTTGAATTTTAATATTTCATAAATATACAAATATATTAATATATATGAAAATTTAGAAATACAACTTACTGAGACTCCTTAGTGTTGCTCATGTGTACATGTATTTAGGGCTGACCACTTGGAATTGAATAACCTATGGAGATGCTTGTCCTTGGAGATGACTAACTCCCCTCTCTCAGCAACCACTAATTTCCTGTAGCTCTTCATCTTGGAGTAGGATCTTGTGAGATTTGCCCATCTATGTTAGTGTTGTAGATATATCAACTGGGCATGAGTAACCCGGTCAGTTGTTCTCTTCGTTTTGACCAGTTGTGGCTTTCTGTAATGGTCTTCATCTGCTGAAAAAAAATTCTTTGGTGAGGAGTGAAGGCTCCACTTGTCTATAGATTTAAGGATAAATGTATTGATTGTCATTAGAAATTACACTTGTTTAGGAAGCAGCAAAAGTAGGCTGTCCTCTAGGGTTCATGGACTCACTAGCCATGGGTAGTTGGCTAGGTTTATAGTATCAAGCTTGAGTTCTCTCCATATTGCATGGACCTTAAGTCTAATTAGATAGCTATTGGTATAAAAGTGTCGCTATTGTACCACTGGGGATATTTTCCCAGAATGGTCACTGTTGTGGTTCACAGGCTTTATGGTTAGGTATAACTAACTATTAATTGTCTTTCTCCATCTGTAGCTCAAATAGTATCTACTGATATTAGGAGAGCTAGGCTCAGGGAAGAGACTTCCAGGTCAGTTCCAGTTTAATTTCTCTAAGACCTGTGTTGACATATTTGGTGTCATCAGCAATAAGGTCTTACTTACAAGTACTGGCAGGCACCTCAGGCCAATGGAAATAGTCTACATTGTTTTAGGAATTTCTTAGACTCCTGTGACCAGCAACTGTAAGGAAGGTTACCTGCGCTGTCCAGTTTTTATGTCACAGTGACAAAAGCTAGACTTATTTGGGAAGAAAATCACCTCAATTGAGAAAATACCCCCAACAGATTGGCCTGTAGCAAACCTGTGATGCATTTTCTTGATTTATGATTAACATGGGAGAGACCACCCCACTATGAATGGTGCCACCCTTGAAGAGGAGGTCCTAAGTGGTGTAAAAAAGCATGCTAGGCAAGACACAAGATTAACTCAAGCACATGACTTTATTAAAACTGTCTCAGTGTGTGTGTGCACATGTGTGTTTACACACATACATTTCTGTGTGTAATTTTAAGTAATCATAAATTGAATCCCCATGACTTTTACAGATATTCTTAGTTCTATTTTTATCTTCTGGCTTCTTGTCCTTCTGTTCCCTCCCTTCCTGCTCCTCAAAGAAGACCCTGTTCCTGTTTTTTTCCTTGATCGCAGCTATGTCCTGTTATTCCTTTCTCTAGGGCTTCCCTCATCCCATGGTGTCTTTTCCTTTCCTGGGACCTGTGGATGCCCCAAATGATACTCACATCTACTCACATATAAGACTAGGAGCTGAGATTTACTAATAAGGACAATTCAGCATCTTTCTTTTGAAGTCTGTGTATATTATTTTCTAATTTCATCAATTTGTGCAATAATTTCATGATCTTATTTTTCTTTACAGATGAATAGATGTATATAATGCATGTATACCCCACTTTTATTATCCATTATTATCAACAGAATGACATTTAGTTTGTTTCCATTTGTTAGCTATTGTGAATACAGCGGCAGTGGACATGGTTGAACAAATACCTGTAGAATATGATGTCCTGTGTTATGGACATGTGTTGAGGAGTGGGTTAGCTGTATATTATGGTAGATCTAATTATCATATTTTGAGAATTCCCTACATTGATTTCCATAGATGCTGTACAAGTTTGAAATCCTCCCAAAGTGAATGAGTGTTCCTCACCAGCATTTGTTTGATGTCGGCCATTCTGACTGGAGTAAGATGGAATCTATTCTCCTTTTAGTGAATCCTTCTATTTCTTTTGTTATAAAGGTGCTACAGCTACTTTATTTAGAATTAATTAAATTGAGTTTTAAATGCTTTAAATTGGAATAACTCGAAATGGTAACATAGTTTAGTAATCTTTTCTGCCTTCAAACGTTCAGGTTCAACAGACACTATTAGCTTAAAATAGGAACTACCCACTTTTAAAGATTAATACAAAAAACAAAAAATAACCTAAGAAAGTTAAACGTAAAATATTTAAAAATATGTATGAAATTATTATTTGGAAGAAATGAACAGTGACAGACAAGAGAAATATTTTTTCTGAGGTTAAATTTTTGTGTTTAACCTTCTAAATAAAAGAGAGTAAGTCTTCATGCTTCTATCATTTTAGAGGGACCACATTTACCTTAATAACGCAACTTTAGAACATCTATCTGAACCTTTAACTTTTAATTTAAAACACTGAAATCACAAGCAAAAGAGGCTTAGACTATAAGTGTTATTTATTTTCTTTATTGGAGAGCAAAGATTTAGTGATGGTGTTAGGAGCCAAGCATACTTTTGGGCATATCAAAACCATGGCCTGAATTTTCATGCTTACTATATTGCTAACACTCAGTGTCTAAAATGTAAGAAGTGTTCAACAGAGGCTATAACTTTATAAACAATTTTCTCTGTCTCTCTATGTCTATCTCTGTCTCTCTGTTTTTGTCTCTGTCTCTCTATCTGTCTTTGTTTTTGTCTCTGTCTCTCCCACTCGTGTGTGTGTGTGTGTGTGTGTGTGTGTGTGTGTGTGTGTGTGTGTGTGTGTATAAGGTAGAGTTTCTTTTATAAAGCTATAGATTTTTAAGTTAAATAGAGATGTTTACCTCAAGAAAACGTGATATAAGACTGGCAGTTTAGAAAAAGTTTAGGTTTTTATTAGGTTTCTCCCAGAAGAACCATTTTGAATAAGGTGGTTTATGTAATCAGTATTTTGGAGAAAAATAAAAGATGATACAGGATAAAATGTACTGAAGAATTTTACTTGTACTTCAGATAGTGACAGACAGAAGACTGAAATTGATAAAAGATTAAAAACTCAGGGTTCTTGGCAGAAAAAGAACTGAAAAGAAGTAGGCAATCACAGGAAAAGGGATAAGAAGCTATTTCCGAAATTATAGCATATATTATTCAGCATTGAGCAGCTTTCCACATTGGTGAAGATTATGGTATCCTCATCCTTCTTTATTCTTCATGTTGACATTTTGACACAGCAACACTGACCTTCATCACATGCCATGTCATGTGGATACACCAAACAAGTGCTGATAGTCTGTGCCTTGAGCAACACTGAGGTCACAGGTGAAGACTAAAAGGTCAAGATATATACAATAGTAAGATATATTAAGATCAATTTATTCTTATAATGCTTGGTTTGAATTTTTACTATGTCAGAAGTACTCATAGGTATGAAAAATCTCATTATATTAGAGTGTCTGACATCTACTTAGGTTATTATCTTATCAAAGGGATATTGAACTCTCCAATTTGACCTATATGCATGTAAATGCCCAACTGTCTATGCAATGTGTGTACTAAATGAAAGTTCTTGAACATACTTTTAAGGAAGCAGTCACAAAGTCCTGTGGCTAAACAAATTAAGATTTACCAAGAAAAATATCTTATAAAAGCAGAATTAAGTGTCTTTTCTACTGGGGAGATTTTTTTCCCCTCTCCCAATCATCTAGCTAGTAGCAATTTCCAAAATGCTTTTAGATTTATTTATTTGATTATTTTATGTGCACGAGTGTTTTGCCCATATGTATGTGTATATTCCACCTGCATAGCCGGCATCCAGAGATTTCAGAAGAAGGCGTTAGATCACTTGGGACTTAAATTATAGGTGGTTGTAAGCCACCTCGTGGGTGCTGTGAATCAAACCTGAGTCCTCTAAAAGAGCAACATGTGCTCCTAAATGCTGAATCCATTCTCTAGACCCAATTATTTTTAAGTCCTAATATATCCTGTAAATATATCTGGCCTCACATAACACTTAGTTACTCTTCACATATGTAACTCTTTTTTTCCAAAGAAGACATCATATTTTATTTGATTATACATGATGCTTTTGACAATATTCAATATCTGTCATATAAGTGCTGAGGAAGTATTGCTGATTATTTGCTGATATATTAAGCATACTAAATTAAGTCAAATATACTTGGCAGAGTAATTGTTACCATTAAGTCACATGACTAAAAAGCAACTATTAAGTGTCCACTGTGCATAAAGCAAAAAGGGTTGTTTTTATTTACTGTGGGAGAATATACAAACAAAGCAAATGACAGTGTTGTCTTGTTCAAGTGAGTCTTATTTTGACATATAGAATCTACATATGTATGTATATGTGTGTATAAGTATAGATAGATAAATGGTATATAAATAGATAGATAGATAATAGATATAGATATCAAATATACAAATTATACTAACCTATAGCATTATATTTGCATATATAACACATTTTAGAGATGAGAAAAAAGAGAAGTAAATTAAATGTGTATGGAAAACACAGAAATGTATAGAATGATATATGAAAAACTGACCCTAAGGACTGGCAATTTATTCTACACTACTAGTTATAAGCCTGCTATGAGAACCTAGCCAAATGGTAACTAATAAGTACAAATACATAACTAAGCACAGGGCTTAGTGAATTGACTGTTTTACAGCCAAGTGTTCTTGTTGAGGAACACAGTTGACTTACATGCTGGCACAGAGTCTGAAACTTATTGTGGACTGATTTTGTAAGTAGCCCTGCATTATGAAACTAATATAATTAACCTATATACAGATGGATCTATGATCCATAAGAATTTCCATTGTTACCTTCCTAATGTTGAATGTTCAGTGAACTACAAAGGATATGATTTGTCAACCTGCACTACACCATTATACCTACCATAAGTAAATAAACTGAATATATGATAACAGAACAATACAAAAAAAGTAAGAACAATAGAAAAATAGTAGGAAAAAGCTATTAGGATTAAGTGTTCACAGGCATGCTAGTGAGTTTAACATCCTTATTAAGAGATCAATTTTAATTAGAGCTCTAGTAGGTACTATTTATTTTCAACTGAATCTCCTAAAAATTTAAGTGTGAGTAATATCTATTGCTTGCAATGATGCAGATCTCAAAGAAAACATCTCCCAGAGCCCGAGGGCAAGTGTATGCAAACATTTTGCTTCTTGACATCTTTCAAAATTCTCAACTATTATCTTACCAGCCTTTGAATTACTTTACTGTCAATAACTTTGAGTGTCCCTTATTTTCTCCCTGGAAGCTGCTCATTTTGAACCATGCTGTAGCCTGCTTTGTGTCATTATCTTTAAATTGCATTCTGTGTCTAGCCTCCCTCATTTTCCCAAATAGGTTGTAAAATTCTTGAGAGCAGAAACTATATCTTAATACATATTTTATACTCTTCTGTCATTAATCCCTCAGAATCCAGCAAAGTGCTTCTAGTATAGGGTGCGGTTAAATTCATATTTATAAATGACATTGAAGGATAATGATATACTATCTGGTGAGGAACAATACAAGGTTTTTATTATCTTTGTGTTCAAAGGTTTATGTTATTTGGGTGCTCTCAAAATAAGGATTAGTGACCTCTTCAAGGTCTAGTTTATTCATAGAATTAGAAGACTTAGAAATTATGTCCTTGTATATATATCTTGGGATGGGAGTGGAATGGTAGAGGAGGAAATGTGAGATCACAAATGTAAAGAAATAACAGCAGTGAGAATTTCCAGGTGATGGAAGCAAAGGGTGGGCTGTTTGGAGAGAGGAAAAGGACTAGAAGAGGCAGATTATGTGTGTGTATGTGTGTGTGTGTGTGTGTGTGTGTGTGTGTGTGTGTGTGTGTGGCGGGGAGGCAAGGGGGGGCAAACAGTGAATAAAAACAAAGTGTTATGGCTTTAAGTATGGAACCCATATAATGGAACCCAACTTTAAAAATTAAAATAATAAATAAAAAAAATATGTTAGATGTAAAAATCACAGATTAATCATTTAACCAATGACAAAGCTAAATCATAGGAAGTACAAGGTTGTTGTGATGGTTCATTTTAATTGTCAATTGAACAAAATCTAAACTCATCTAGGAAGGAGTCGTAATGAGACAGTGTCTAGATAGATTAACCTATTATTGGAACAGTTGAGGTTGGAAAACCAGCTCACTGTGGGGGTCACCATTCCCTGTACAGGAGATCATAGATATAACAGTGGAGGGAGTAAGCCGAGGTTTAGCAGACATTCATTCACTCATTCTTTCTCCCTTTGTGGTTATGGAAGTAGTATCACCAGTTGTCAGAAGCTATTACCACTGTGAATTTGCTACTGTGATGGGCAATAACCTGAGACCGGGAGTTAAAATAGAGTCTCCTCCTCTAAATCCCATTCTTTAGATAAATTTATCACCACAGGCTAATCTAATCAATTTCTCTAGGCATTCATTCAAAAGCCCATGTCTCTAAACATTTTGTAAGACAAAATAAGATTTTTTTTTAAAAAAATCAATTAAATAAAGCAGAATCTACAAATATTTTGGCAAAGTAGATATGTTATCTGTAAGATACTTTAGCATTTGAAAAAGATAAAATTTAAAGGAGACAATTGCCCAAAACTGAAAATGAAAGTTTAATGTTTAAAAATTCCTCTGGCTGGAAAGAATTGAATGACATGCTTCTTTCACAGGTAGTAATTAGTGTCATTCTAAAGTGATTATGACAGCTCCCTCATACAACCCATGAGGTTGATTGTAATACATTCCCACTGGCACAAAGATTCTGACTTTGCTATCATTATTACACCTTGATAGTTATATTCTGTTGAGTGGCTGAAGTAAGATTGGCTGAAGTAAGATTAAGTTGATATTAAAAGGATCCAGGTATATTGAGACTTTTCTTAAACAAATATTGTTTTAAGACCTCCTGGAGTCAGCATTTAGTCTCTGTGTTAGTTTCTCTTCCTTTTGCTATAGTTTACAGTAGAGAGCTCTGCAGTTTGACAATGTAAATTTTATAGAAAATTTTCTTTATTCTGTTTATTCTTTCAGAAGGAAGGCATTATTAAACTTTGAGATAAAAAAAATCTTCTGTATGAGTTCCTTTTTGTCCTCAAGAAAGTTTAAAGATAAAAAAAAAATCACAAAGTGAACTTGTAAAAAGAAGATGTTGAGATGATTGATACAAATGCCTCAGAATTCACAGAAAGTAGTTACTGATCCCTGGCTCTGGTTAAATTTTTTTTTCTCTTCCCCCTGTTTTGATTCCCACAAATTAAGAACTTACTTGTTTTTATAACTAAAGAAAAATCTCACCTTATTCCTCTTTGGGAAATATATTTATTTCCAGGCCATTTTAAACAGTACATATGTTAAGGTTGAAAATCACTGTGACAGCGTGTAGGTTTAGTGACTCTGATTGGGTGCTTAGTTTGCACCTATAAAACATAGAAGTTTGGAAATAGCATTAGAATTGAAATGAAGTGTTATATATTCAGTCATGAAAGCATGCAATATGTGAGATTAGAAAATAATTTTACATATTAGAAATGAAGATACTATTAAAATATTGTTACATTAATCTATAGTTCAAAGGTATCTTAAACATATAGAAATTATGACTGTACCTAGAGTTTTTCTGTATAATTGATGAAGAGGGCTTTAAACACTCATCTACAAAAGTATTTCCTTTCAACTAGATGGTTTTTGTTTAAGAGGAATGAGCAGAGATTAGAAAATCTAGTGTAAATGTTTTATTGCTTTATATCATTGGATGTAGTGATATTAGTATTTAAACTTTTGTTTCCTTTATATTGAATTTACACTTTAATTTCTTTTTGATCAATAGATTCTATGGACAATATGAAACTAAATAAGTAAAATAAAATATTGTGACAAAAGGGACATAAAGGCAAAAGCAGTTCAGATTACAGTCCATCACAGTGGGGAGCGAAGTCACAGCATTAAGAACCTGAGGGAGCTGGCCACATTGTGTCCAGGAGAAGAAGCAAATGATGGGCACTGAGAAAGCTCAACTTGCTTTCTCTTTTTTAGGCAGTTCAGGATCCCATCCCAGGAAGTGATGTTACCCAGGATGGTTTCTCTTCCCACATCAATTAAACTAATCAGGATAATCCTCCACAGGCACTAACATGGGTCCATCTCTCAAGTGATTCAACACCTGTGAAATTGAAAATTGAGAGTAACTACCACAACTTTTCCTTTTATAAACATGGTTTTCTAATATATCACTTTTTTTTTTTTTTTTTGGTTTTTCAAGACAGGGTTTCTCTGTGTAGCTTTGCGCCTTTCCTGGAACTCACTTGGTAGCCCAGGCTGGCCTCGAACTCACAGAGATCCGCCTGCCTCTGCCTCCCGAGTGCTGGGATTAAAGGCGTGCGCCACCACCGCCCGGCAAGTAACTATCACAACTTTTCCTTTTATAAACATGGCTTTCTAATATATCACTTTAAATTATTTCCTTCCAGTGGTTGTCCTCTGTGTTTTTTTTTTAATTTATTTGTTTATTTTACATCCTGACCACAGTTTCCCTTCTCTCTTCCTAGTCCCTCACTCACACCTCCTCTCTACCCCACTTCTCCATTAAATCCACCCCACCTCATTTCTGTTCAGAAAAGGCCAGACCTCCAGTGGATATCAGCAAAACAAGGCATATCAAGTTATAGTAAGACTAAGCACCTCCCCTTGTATTAAGGCTGGGCAAGGTGACCCAGTATACGGAATAGGGTCCCAAGACCCAGCAAAAGAGTTAAAGACAGCCCTCAATCCCACTGTTAGGACTCCCGCAAATAGACCAAGCTATACAAATGTCCCATTTAGGCAGAGGGCCTAGGTCAGTCACATGCAGGCTCCCTGGTCAGTTCAGACTCTGAGCTCCTATGAGCCTAGATTAGTTGATTCTGTGGGTTTTCTTGTGATATCCTTGACCCCTCTGGTTCCTACAATCCTTCCTCTCTTCAGCAGGATTCCCTGAGTTTGGCCTAATGTTTGGCTGAGGGTCTTTGCATCCGTTTCCACAAGTTACTGGATGAAGCCTCTCTGATAACAACTGGGCTAGACACCAATTTATGAGTATAATAGAATATTGTTAGGTCTCATTACATTGACAGGCTTTTTTCCCCAGTCATATTTGGTTCTATCCTAGGTCTCTGTGTCATCCAGCCACTGGATCCTGGGGCTACAGGCACTATCAGGGCATGAATCTCAGTCTGAACCAGTCATTGGTTGGCCACTCCCTCAATCTCTATGCCACCCTTACTCTAGCGCATTCTATAGACAGTACAGACTGTAGGTCAAAGGTTATGTGGCTGGGTTGGTGTCCCAATTCCTCCACTGGAAGTCTTGCCTGGTCACAGAAGATGGCTAGCTCAGGCTATGCATCTGAAATTGCTAGGAGTCTTAGCTGGGGAATCCTTGTAGATTCCTGGAAGTTTCTCTTGTGCCAGGTTTCTACCTGACCCTGAAATGCCCCTCCCCCTTTCCAGTTATCTCCTTCAGTACCCTTACTCTTGCCCTCCACCCCACAAACCTGAATCATCATGTTCCCATCCCCACCCACCCTTAGTCCACCCACAAAATCTCTTCTATTTCCCCTTCCCAGAGATCTGAGCATCCCTCCTTGATCCCTTGTTGTTACAAATAGCCTCTCTGGGTCTGTGGACTAGCATAGTTATCCTTTACAACAAATATCCACTTAAAAGTAAGTACATACCATGTTTGTCTTTCTGGGTCTGGGTTACTTCATCCAGGATGATTTTTTCTAACAGCTAAGTAATATACTGTCATATAAATGTACCACTTTTTTTTTTTAAATCCATTCTTAGGTTGAGAGCCATCTAGGTTGTTTCTAGATTCTGGCTATTATGCATAAAGCTGCTGTGAACATACTTGAGCAAGTGTCCTTGTGGTATATTTGAGCATCCCTTGCTTATATGCCCATGAGTGGTATAGCTGGGTCTTGTGGTATATTGATTCCCAATTTTCTGAGAAACCACAATATTGATTTCCATAGTGGCTGCACAAGTTTGCACACGTACCAGCAATGCATGAATGTTACCCCTTGCTCCACATCCTCTCCAGCATGAGCTGTCAGTCACTTGTGTTTTTGATCTTAGCCATTCTGATAGGTGAAAGATGGAATCTCAGAGTGGTTTTGATTTTCATTTCCCTGATGGCTAAGGATATTGAAGATTTCTTGTTGTGTTCCTTGGCCATTTGAGATTATTCTGATAAGAACTCTCTGTTTAAATCTGTTACCCACTTTTGATTGCATTATTTGGTTTTGTTTTGTTTTGTTTTCTATGTGTAGTTTCTTGAGATCTTTATATATTTTGGAAATCAGCTCTCTGTCAGAAGTGGGGTTGGTGAAGATCTTTTCCCATTCTATAGGCTGCCATTTTGTCCTTTTGACAGTGTCCTTTGCCTTAAGGAAGCTTTTTAGTTTAATGAGATCCCACTTACTTTAATGAGGTCCCAGTTACTAATTGTCGATCTTAGTGTCTGTGTTATTGGTGTTCTGTTCAGGAAGTTGTCTTATGTGCCAATGTGTCCAAGGCTATTTCTCACTTTCTTTTTTAGCAGGTTCAGTATATCTGGATTTATGCCGAGGTCTTTGATCCTCTTCGACTTGACTTTTGTGTAGGGTGATAAATATGGATCCATTTGCATTCTTCTACATGCTGACATTCAGTTAGACAAGCACCATTTATCAAAAATGCTTTCCTTTTTCCATTATACAATTTGGTTTCTTTATAAAAAATCAGGTGTCCACAGGTGTGTGGATTGACATCTGGGTCTTTGACTTGATTCCATTGATCCACCTGACTGATTTATGCCAATACGGTGTGGTTTGCATTGCTATAGCTTTGTCATAGAGCTTGAAATTGGGGATGGTGATACCTCCAGAAATTCTTTTATTGTATAGGATTGTTTTACCTATCCTGGGTTTTGTTGTTTTTCCACATAAAGCTAAGTACTGCTCTTTCCAGATCTATAAAGAATTGTGATGGAATTCTAATGGGAATTGCACTGAATCTGTAGATTGCTTTTGGTAAGATGGCCATTTTTACTATGGTAATCCTACTGATTCATGAACATGGGAGATCTTTCCATCTTCTGATATCTTCTTCAATTTCTTTCTTCAAAAAGTTAAAGTTCTTGTCATACATGTCTTTCATTGGTTGGTTAATGTTACCTCAAGATATTTTATATTTTTTGTGGTTATTATGAAGGGTGTTCATTCTCTGATTTCTTTCTTAGAGCATTTATCATTTGTTATAGGAGAGCTGCTGCTTTCTTTGAGTTAATCTTGTGTCCAGCCATGTCACTAAAGGTTTTTATCAGCTGTAGGAGTTCCCTGGCAAAATTTTGGGCATCGCTTATGTATTCTATCTTATTATCTGGGAATAATGATACTTTGACTTCTTCCTTTCTAATTTATGTTGCCTTGATTTCCTTAGTTGTCTTGTTGTTCTAGCTAGAACTTCAAGTACTATATTCAATAAATATAGACAGAGGACAGCATTGTCTTGTTCCTGATTTTAGTAGAATTGTTTTGAATATATCTCCATTTAATTTGATGTTGCTGTATATTGCTTTTATTATATTTAGGTATGTCCCTTGTATCCCTGATCTCTCCAAAACTTTTATCATGAAGGGGTGTTGGATTGTTGTTAAAGGCTTTTTCAGCATCTAATGAGATCATCATGTGTTTTTTTTTTTTTCTTTCAGTTTGTTTATATGGTCAAATACATTGATAGATTTTCATATGTTGAACCCTCCCTGCATCTTCTGGAATGAAGCCTATGTGTTCATGGTGAATGGATGAGCTTTTTGATGTTTTCTTTGACTTGGTTTGCTAATGTTTTAAATGAATATTTTTGCATCAATGTTTCATGAGTAAAATTGGCTTGTAATTCTCTTTTTTTGTTGAGTCTTTGTGTGGTTTGGGTATCAGAGTGACTATGGCCTCATAGAAAGAACTTTGCAGTGTTCTTTCTGTTTCTTTCTTTTTTTTTTTTTTAATAATTTGAGGAGTACTGGTATTAGCTCTTCTTTGAAAGTCTGGTAGAATTTTGCAATAAAATAATCTGGACCTTGACTTTTTTTGGCTAGGAGACTTTTAATGACTATTTCCTTAGGGTTTATAGGTCTACTTAAATTATTTATCTGATCTTGATTTAATTTTGGTCAGTGATATCTATAAAGAAATTTGTCCATTTCTTTTAGGTTTTCCAATTTTGTGGACTACATGTTTTTGAAGTATGCTCTAATGATTGTATTTCCTCAGTGTCATTATGCCCCCACTTTCATTTCTGATTTTATTTATTTGGATATTCTCTCTCTATCTTTTGGTTAGTTTAAATAAAGATTTGTATATCTTGTTGATTTTTTTCATAGAACCAACTCTTTGTTTCATTGATTCTTTGCATTGTTCCCTTTGTTTCAGTTTTATTGATTTCAGCCCTCACTTTGATTATTTCCTGGCACTTAACTCCTCTTGGATGTGTTTCCTTCTTTTGAATATCTAGCTTTCAGGTATGCCGTTAAGCCACTAGTACGTGATGGCTCCAAATTCTTCATGAGAGCCTTAGTTCTATCAATTTTCTTCTTAGCACCACTTTCACTGTGTCCCCTAAGTTTGGGTATGTTGTGCACTCATTTTCATTGAGTTCTTGGAAGTCTTTAATTTCTTATTTCTTCCTTCACCTAGTAGTAATTCAGTAGAGAGTTGTTCAGATTCCATGAGTCTGTAGGCATTCAGTAGTTTGTTGTTGAAATCCAGCTTTAATCCATGGTGGTCTGACAGGATGCAGGGAGTTACTTCACTTTTTTATTTTTTTTTTTTCCTCTGTGGAGTTTGCTTTGTGACCAAGTATATAGTCAGCTTTGGAGAAGGTTGTATGAGGTGCTGAGAAGAAAGTCTACTGTTTTGTGTTTGGGTGAAATGTTCTGTAGATATCTCTTAAGTGAAATTGAGTCAAAACATCTGTTTGTTCCATTATTTCTCTGTTCATTTCTGTCTGGACAAACTTTCCATTGGTGGGAGTGGGGTATCAAACTCTGCCCATATTAATGTGTAGGGTTGGATGTGTGATTTAAGCTTTAATAATGTTTCATTTACAAACATGCATATCCTTGCATTTCAGGAATACGTGTATTCAGAATTGAGACATCATCTTGGTGGATTTTTCCTTTGATGAGTATGAAATGTCATTCTCTGTGTTTTTTGATTAATTTTGTTTTGAACTCTATTTTGTTAGATATTAGGATATCTACACCAGCTTGCTTCTTAGTTCCTTTTGATTGAAAAGTCTTTTACCAACCCTTTACTCTGATGTAATATCTGTTTTTGATGTTGAGTGTATTTCTTCTATGCAGCAAAAGGATGAATCCTACTTTTGAATCCACTCTGCTATCATCTGTCTTTTTGGGCATATTGAGTCCATTAATATTGAAGGATATTGATGACCAGTGCTTATTAATTCCTGTTATTTTGTTGTTGTTAGTGGTGGTTGTAGTCTGTCTCTGTGTGTATGTGTGTGTGTGTGTGTGTGTGTGTGTGTGTGTGTGTGTGTGTGTATCCCTTCTTTGAGTTTTGCTGGTGTGGGTTATCTATTTCCTGTGTTATTGTGGGTATAGTCTACTTCCTTGGGTTGTATTTTTCCCTCTAGCACTGTCTGTAGGATAGATTTTTGGATAGATATTGTTTAAATTTGACTTTATCATTATATATCTTGCTTTTTCCTTCTATGGTGATTGAAAGTTTTTCTAAGTAGAGTACTTTAGGCTGACATTAGTGGTCTTTTAGAATCTGAAAGACATTAGTCTAGGCCCTTCTGGCTTTTAGAGTCTCCATTGTGATGTAGAGTGTGATTCTAATTGGTCTGCCTTTATATGTTACTTGGCTTTTTTTGACTTGTAGCTTTTAATACTCTTTCTTTGTTCTGTATGTTTAGTGTTTTCATTTTTATGTGGTGCAGGAATTTTCCTTTCTGGCCCAGTCCATTTGGTGTTCTGTAAGCTTTTTGTACCTTTATCGGCATGTCTTCCGTTAGATTAGGAAAATTTTCTTCTGTGATTTTATTAAATATATCCTCTGGTTTTTTGAGGATTCTTCTGCTTCTATTCATATTATTCTTAGGTTTGGTCTTTTTCTAGTGTCCCAGATTTCCTGGATGTTTTCCTAGGAGATTTTTAGATTTAACATTTTCTTTGATCAATCAATCTATTTCTTCTATCATATATTCAACACCTGAGATTCTTTCTTCCATCTCTTATATTCTGTTGGTGATGCTTGCTTGGATCAATAGTTCTTGTTTGCTTAACCAATTTTCCATTTCCAGAATTCCCTTAATTTCTGTTTTCTTTATTGTTTGTATTTCAGTTTTCAGATCTTGAATAGTTTCCTTCACTTATTTGTTTGTTTGTTTTTTTTTCTGGATTTTCTTGGCATTCTTTAAAGAATTTATTGATAACCTCCAATTTTTTGGTTGTCTTTTCCTCTATTTCTTTAAGTGGGTTGTTCATTTCCTCTTTAAGCACCTCTATCATCTTCATAAAGTTGTGCTCAAGGTCACTTTCTTATGTTTCAGCTGCCTTGGAATATTTAGGTCTTGCTGTTGTAGGATAGTGGAGGTCTGTTGATGCCATAGTGCCCTAGCTGTTGTTGATTGTGTTCTCACATTGGTGTTTAGGCATCTGGTTTTGGGATAATTATAGGTCTAGGTCCTGATTTCTGGGTCTTCCTTTGTTGGATGGGCTGTGGAAAAATCATTCTGTACATGGTGAATATATATTACTCTCATTGGTTAATAAAGAACTGACTGGCTGGTAGCCAGGCAAGAAGAAGTATAGGTGGGACAGCCAAACTGAGAATGTTGGGAGAAAGAAGGACAGAGTCAGTGGAGTCACTGGGAGACACAGAGGAAGCAAGACATGCTGTAAGACAGGTAAAGCCACAAGTTATGCGGCAACACATAGGTTAATGGAAATGGGTTAATTTAAGTTGTAAGAGCTAGATAATATTAAGCCTAAGCATTTATAATTAATATTAAGCCTCTGTGTTGGTTGTTTGGGAGCGGGCAGTCGGGACAGGAAAAGTCCACCTACAGGATGGGTGTTTTGTTCCTTGGTTTCTGTTTCCTTTTCAATCTTAGAGTTTTTGAGGTCTGCATTTCTAGTGGCTGGTATGATCTTTGATTTAGTAGGGAGTCTCTATCTAAATTGAGAGCTGGCCTTCTGGTGGTTAGTTTGGCCTTTGTTACAGCAGGGGTTGTCTCTGTTCTTCTGACCAGTGTGGCCTATTTTTCTGATTGCTGTGGTCTGCACCTGTTCTTCCGAGTGGTATGGACATATCTGAGCTACTGATGTTCACTCTTCATTCTGATGTGATCTACACCTCAGCTGTAGGATTCTGAATGAGCTGGGGACAGGGCCCAGCAGCAACACACTGGTAATGAGTTGGGAGGAGGAGGACCACAGGATGGGTCCTAGGGAACAGAATCTGGGAAGTGGTACTGCTTGGCTGACAAACAGGTCACTCTCCTGCTTTTCTGAGTGATGGGAACTGTAACTGAGCCTATGAAGTCTGTCAGAGTTGGGGGAAGGGCTGGACAAAGGGAGGACAATGATGTGGGAGGGCTTGGGTGGCCCAATGGTCTTGGGAAAATAGGATTCAGGGAGTTGGGCAGTCCAGCTGGCAGGCCAGTCACTGACCTGCTCCTCCAACTGCTGTGGCTTGCACCAGAACAGTGGCATCCACCAGAGTTGGGGGCAGGGCCCATCAGTGGTGCTGGTGATGAGGTGGGGGGAGCTTGTCCTCAGTGTTTTATTTTATTTATTTATTTGTTCATTTATTTATTTATTTATTCATTTATTTATTTATTTTTGGTTTTTTCGAGACAGGGTTTCTCTGTGTAGCTTTGTGCCTTTCCTGGAACTCACTCTGTAGTCCAGGCTGGCCTCAAACTCAGAGATCTTTCTGTCTCTGCCTCCCGAGTGCTGGGATTAAAGGTGTGCGCCACCGCCACCCAACCCCTCAGTGTTTTAAAGACTCATATTAAAAAGTCCATGGACTAGTTAGTTGGCTCAGCAGTTAAAGACATTTGCCAGCAATCCTATCAATCTGTTTTAGATTTCTGAAACCCACGTGAAAAAGGAGAGAAAACACTTTGATAAGTAGTGGAATCTAGTGACCTTCACATGCAAACTACCACTATGATACACATGTCCTCCACACATATATGAACACACATACACACAAAGTAAATGAATGAATGAATGAATGAATGAATGAATAAATAAGTAATGAAAGTTCAAAGTCCTCCTCTCAAATATGATTCAACAATTTCTTACCAACAAGTCCTTTAGAATAAAAATCTAGTGACATACTTCCAACATACAATGCTCAGAATAAACATTCTCATTCTAAAGTGGAAGAATTGCTGCAAAACTAGAAATGATTGGACAAAATCACAACTGAAATAGAACAGGCCAAACACCGAATCCTGAATTCCATTTCTGGCATCTTGTGCTTATGATGAAACTGGCTGAGGTCCAAAGATGTTTTATAACCACCCCTCTATCCCTGCCATCTGTAGTACATATAGCTAATGACCACAGCTTTCCTTAGTGGATGTTCTACTTTGTTGGCATCTCCAATATCCTGGTATCTCCACTGAAACCTAAGCTTCACTTCATAGCTTCACTTCATAGCTTCACTCAAGGGCCTCTCAAATCTGCCTTGTAGGGATTCTGACAGTTCCACACTGTTTTTGTCCTTAGCTGTTTTCTGAAGCCCTGGACCAAGTTTCCTGAGTCCCAAAACTATTTAGCTTTCTATGTCTTCAAAATTAGTGCCTTACTATACCAAGTTCTATGTCTATTTCATGGGAGGGGCTGCACCCTTCCTGTACCATGGTTGTAAAAGCACATATATGCAAATCCAGGGCAAACACTCTCCTAGGGTTTGGTGTCTGAGGACCAGGGAACCGTTTTTTGCTGCATTATCAGACCAGATTTTTTCCTTTCACATAAATTTGCATCTTTTTGTGTTGGAGTCTTTGATGAGTGGATTCATACTCTCAAGCCATATTTCCTGATGTCCCAGTGCAGAGTGCAAAGTTTCTCTTTAATTACTCTACTCCCTGTTGTTTGTGACTTCCTTACTGAACACTTCAGCTTGTAAAGTTTACTCCTTTACTCCACCAAAATAATTAGTGTATTGCCTCCAAATTCATCTCCACTCAGGCTCCCAGGACAGGGGCAGAATGAAGCCAGATTCAAGCCCAAATGTCACATGAATGGTTCCTAGCTTATGTCTTTATATTTGTTCCCCTCTGAAAACTCATGAGCCAGGCCTCTGCTGTTTGTGTCTGTTTCAACATGACTGTCTTTCCATATCCCAGGAGAACATTCCTTTAAACTCCTGTAATCGTTAGCTTTTAATGGCGACTTACCCAGCCTAGAATTATCTGGAAAGATAGTCTGAATGAGGGATTGCTAGAGCAGGATGGCCTATGGGGGTATCTGTGTAGAGTGTCTAGATTAGCTTAATGGAGGTAGGATGGAAGACGACCTACTGAAGGAAGCAGTACAGTGGTTTGAAACTTGACTTGTGTAAGACTAAGAGTCATCTGTGGGGCATACAGAACAACATGAGCTACAGAGATGGTGCCAGAGGAAGTTAGACAGATGGAGCCCAAGTTGTTTACGCTGAGATTAGATACAAATATGAGGAGAGGATGTCAGTACACAAACAACTTGTAAACAAAGAAATGAGTATAGGGTGACCTTTAAAAGGATTGGTTCGTTCCTTCCACCCCCTCCTAGGGTTCTGAGGTTTTCTGCTATAAAAGAAGCTTACTGCCTAACAATAAAGGAGTTCTTGCTTGACTTGACTCCCCACTGCTGCTTCTGATTGTCTCTGGGTAAGAGGAAGAACAGGAGCAATGCACTTACCTTTCCTCAGTTCCAGGCAACCTCTTCAGAGGTGACCTAAGTTCCTGGTGGGGCAAGACCCCACAGTTATCTGAGATCTTGGAAGAATGCAAGATTGGTGCATTTTAATCCCCTTCTCTGTCATCTTGAAGATGGACATAAATAAAGCTTTAAATTCCTACTTTGACTTCCCATAGTGATGGACTGAAATCAGCAATTTTTAAACTGAAAAAGCCTCTTCCTCCCCAGTGTTGTTTTTGACAAGGTATTTGTCACAGCAAAGGCATTGAAACTAGAAGAACACACTAGAGTTTTCCTAGCCCAAAGCATCAAAATCTTCCACATTACATATAAAAAACAGTTTGGAGTTCCTAAGAGCCAGATGGCCAATTTCATCATTGCAGAAGGCTACTTCTTAGTACCAGTTTTTGATTTAGTTTCTTTTCCTGTTGACATGTAAAAGTTCTGTAACAAAAGCAACTTATAGAAGACAGGGTTTGTTCTGGCTAACAGTTCAGTTGCAATGCATCATGGTGAGTAAGCCACAGAGAAGGAGCTTGAGGGATCTGGTCATAGTGCATCCTCAACTAGGACATAGTTTATCCTCAACCAGGAAGCAGAAAAGAATGATTGCTGTGTTGGTCTCACATATTCTCTTTAAAAAAGTCCGGAGTCCAGTCCATCTCACCTAATTAAACTAATCAAAATAACTAACTCCTTACAGGTATGTCCAGAAACCCATTTCTTAGATGATTCTAGATCTCATCAAAATCACAAGTGAAGATACCACTATAATCATACTCAACTGTAGTATTCCACAGCTTGCTTTATTGCTTGGTAAGAAGACTGGCTCAAATGTGAAGCTCCTAAAATTCATGTGTTCAAGAGGCATGTTCACTTCTATAAAAAGCAAAGAACAAAAAAATGACAACAGCAAAATAAGTTAGAGCCAGATTAGTGGCTAACATGTGTAATCATAACACTCAGGATGCTCCGACAAAAGGACCACTGGAAGTGGAAGGCCAACCTAGGCTG
Source organism: Peromyscus eremicus (assembly GCF_949786415.1). Classification (NCBI taxonomy): domain Eukaryota; kingdom Metazoa; phylum Chordata; class Mammalia; order Rodentia; family Cricetidae; genus Peromyscus; species Peromyscus eremicus. The sequence goes on along the minus strand of NC_081419.1, from coordinate 22,298,757 downwards.
CAAAGTGAGATATGGTATCAGCATAGGAAAAAAGAAACTCAACTAATGCTGTTTTTTTTCTGAATATATTCTTAAATTAATAATTTGAATTTCTGAAACTATAATTTTGTGAATGTTTTAAATGCTTAAATATATCTCCCATTTTAAAAAATAATGTATAAAATATATATATGAGATAGTGTGCAGGAAAAAATAGAAACCATTTAAATGCATTTATTCCTTAACTTTTTTTTTTTTGCTGTGACTACTTGTATAAAATCTGCAGAAAAAATAAGACATGACAGTAGGAGAAGGATTAGTGAGAAGAAGAAGGGGTTTTGTAGAAGTTGTAGGGAGTTAAGAGAAGATAATATAGTGGATATGTCTACAACAATTTGCATATGCTATAGATATATCAAGATTAAGTAAAAATTAATAAAAATTAAATGGTCTCATTGGAGAGGAAGGAAAAACATTAAAAACACAATAACATGTAAACTTCATATTATTGTAAAATAAACCTGAATTGTCATATGTACTAAGCAATTGTTAGTTTCTATTCATTTTGATTTGAACTTCATTGGATAATTTGTTCAAGATCACATTTCTGTGTATGTACAATTGAAGAGTGTATACAAATCAAGATGGGGTAATGCTTAAGATATTTAGCTGTGATGCTAATATTATATCTGACAATGTTTTGTTGTATAATTTCAATAATGTATTTTACCCTTCATTTTATTTGTCAAACTATAGAGTTATTTTAAGCAAAGCATTTTTGACTATGTTAGGTCAGGGACATCAGCATTTTAAACTCTTCAGGAAGATACAATTACAGGGCAGACATTCATAGATAATAAATAGTGTATGGCCGTGATATTGGGCAAATATAAAAATATGCCTTTGATCATATGAATGAACCATTGGTTGAAACTTTCATTTCATGAATGACCTAGTGATCTGATATACTGTTATCCAGTCTGTGACATATGTGATCTTCACGAGATACTTCTGATTACTATGAAGCAAACATTGTGTTAAATATGTTTCTGGGTTAAAAATAAGCTTATTTTAATGCTTACTCCCCTCAACAACTGAGTGATACAGTGGTAATCAGTCCCCTATTTATTGCATTTGGGACTCCCATAATATTAGCTATGAATCTGAACCAGCAAGTGCTCATAATTTTATTTCTTTCTTTAAAAACATGCTGTGTCATTTCTGGATCATAGACTACTGCGAATGTAACCACAGCTTCTTTGCACATTCAAAGGCATCTTCACTATGGCTCTTTAGTGGGTGTGACTATTGCTGCTGTACCAAATAAAGCCTTTTAAAAACCTTTTATTTCTGAAATAAAATTATAGCAATGTCTTACACATTTTGAAGGGCTTTCAAACTTTTTAGAATTGCTTCAAATTGCATGTTTTGTATAACATAAAAGACACATTGACTCTGTAGTCAAAGATACTTTTAAAATAAATATTTTTAAGTTCTGAAAATTTTGTGTCTTTAAACTTTCAGATACTTTTTCAAGTTCAAATATCTTCGAAAAGTGGGGAGAATAAGTCTACAATCTTTTTTTTTTTTTTTTTTTTTTTTTTTTGGTTTTTCGAGACAGGGTTTCTCTGTGTAGCTTTGTGCCTTTTCCTGGAACTCACTTGGTAGCCCAGGCTGGCCTCGAACTCACAGAGATCCGCCTGCCTCTGCCTCCCGAGTGCTGGGATTAAAGGCGTGCGCCACCACCGCCCGGCTAAGTCTACAATCTTAGTGTAGAATAAAAGACTGTAAGGGAATTGTCCAAGCTAATTATTTAAGTCTGCTTCTGTTAACACAACCCATTGAATAGAATAAAATAGATGTCATTAAATTGTCCTTTTGTGTTTCTACATTCCACATATTTTAAAAAAAAAAACTTTTTCAAATAGTTAGTGACAAGAGCAAATTCTATACAAATAATTGTGTGGTTTAGATAATTAAAATTAAGTTTATATTTTGTATCTCACTCTCAAGGAAATGAATTATTTTCAAGTGTTTATATTTTGTAATTGAATCTTTAGTATCCCAAGAAACCTAAAATTTGTAATAATCTTGCTTTCTTTGCAAGCCTACTATTTACACCATGTCTGAAGATATTTAGTGCATGCATAGGACTGGAGGTTAAACCTGAGATCTTATAGACACTAGGCAACCACTCTAAAAGGGGAGCTATATCCCCAACATCTTACCTTGAACTCCATAATTTCAAGAACTCACTCCTTCTGTTAGTGGATGCACAGTATATCAGTTATTATAGAAGACAGAAATGTTTCTTTGGGGTTAAGGTGGACTGTAAAATCCATATTGCTCTACTTGTATGAAGTATCTGGCTGATGCCAGCATCATATGACATTAACACGGCCATCAGGTCTTCATCTAATGACAAAAAACAAAAACAAACATTGAGTTCAGAGTATGGTCAGACAGAAATCAAGACATAGCTATTAGTGAAGAACCTGCTTTAGGAGTCAGACTTGTTCTCTTACACACTAGGCAGAGGACATGTTAGACTTTAAATAAAAGAATATGTGAGATAGACATGTAACGACCTTGGTAATGCAGCACCAAGTCAGGGAGTATGATATGATTCCATAGAAGTGAACGAGGGATCTCTGTGTTATAGTTTACTGACTTCTCTTTCTGAAGATTTGTATGTTGATCATGGTCTTAGAATATTTACACTGCAGCTAAGTATTTTCTAAATAAAACATTATTAAGTATAGTATTTTCAAAATATATACTCATAATATTATGTAACATTTCATAATTACAATTTCAAGAGGTGCTATACTAAATAATTATATTTTATTTGTAGAAAAAATTGGGTTTTCTAATATACTGTTTCTAGAGCATTCAAATTCAAAACATGGGTTAACACTTGCCATATGCATAATGTTGGCATGGCAATTTCAGTTCTTCATGCTTCAGTGTCACCATCTGGAAAACAAAGATAAAAGTAGTATCTGCTTCTAATGGTTAAAGAGAAAAAGTTAGATAATTCATATAAAGAAACTAGAAGACTATATGGCTTTATGTGCTTAATAAATTCTGTCATTCTCACTGTGATTTTTATGTGGACCTGTTTTTTTCTTCTGTTTGTCTTTTACTGAAAATAGATTTTTTTCATATAATACTTTCTGATTCTGGTTTCTTCCTTCCAAATTTCTGTAAGATCCAAACCTCTTCCCCTCCCATCTCCATACACACTATTTCTGTATCTTCTCAGAAAACAGGCATCTAAAGAATAATAATAAAATTAAATAATCAAACAGGAATAAGGCAAAACAAACAAATAAAAAAAGTGATCCAAAGAAAAAGCACAAAAAATAAATATAGACACAGAGACATACAAGTTCATACACACAGGAATCCCAGAAAAACATAAAACTGAAGCCGTAATATTTACTCGAAGGACCTGTAAGTTGGAAAAAAATTAGAATCCCTGACAAAACATTATAAGACAAAGAGGTACCAAAGATGCCATTGAGTTCTCTTTGTGTTGTCCATCTACTGCTGGTCATAGGGTCTGCTGTAAGAGTTATTTGTAACTCCACTGAGATTCCATTGGAGAAAATTGATTTTTCACCTGTGAGCAGTTATTAATTGGAGATAGTTTCTGAGTTAGGAATGGGGGCTTGTCTCAACTTCTGCTCTCAGAGCTGGGATGCCGTCTGGTACAGACCTGTGCAGGCCTTGTGCAAGCTGACACAGTCTCTGTGTATTTATATGTGCCTCAGCAGTACTGTGTTTAGAAAACCTATTTCTTTGATGTCCTCCATCTCCTCTAGCTCTTGTAATCTTTTGCCCCTTCTTCTGCATGGTTCCTTGAGTCCTGATGGAAGGGATTTGATGAGGACATCTCACTTAAGAATGACTGGTCCAAGGTCTCTCATTCTCTGCACATTATCTAGGTATGGGTCTTTGTTCCATCTACTGCAGGAAGACGCTTCTCTGAAGATGGCTGATCCTTGCCCTGATCTATGACTATAGTAGAATGTTATTAGGAGTTATTTTAATGCTATATACCTTTAACAGAATAGTAGTGCTTTGTTTTCCCCTAAGTCCCTAGCCTATCTAGTCTTGGGTTCTTGGCTACCTGAGCAGCATCAGGGATGAGTTACATCTTATGAGATGAGCCTTAAATCTATTGCAATAGCGCATCTTGCAGCTGGTCATAATTTAGATCAAAGGGTTTGTAGATGAGTTGATGTTTATTTACTTTTCTCCTTTGGTAGCAGATATCGTACCCTGTGGGGTGTGTACAGAATACCCTGCAGCACCATAAACACTAGTGTGTGGATCTATTTATAGTGAATATGATGCATTGATATCCATTATGTTAGCCATCTTTCTGTCACTGTGGCAAGATGTCAGAAATAAACAACTTCTAATGAAGAAACTTGTGTTTCAGTTCACAACTTTACATAGCAGTCTGTGGTTCCTTGTCTACACTGGTTAGGAGCCTGTGGTGAGGCACACACGATGGTGGAAGTCTGAGGTAAGAAAGCAACCTGCTCATCTTCTTGAGTTCGGGAAGTAATGCTATTGGGTTGAGGAGCCTGGATCTTAATATCCCCTTCAAAGGAATGCCCTCAATGTGGTAAAACCTCCTACTAGGCAACAACTCTTGAAGGTTCTGTAAGCTCACCATAGTTATAGCAAGTGGGTACCAAAATTTATGCAAGAGCATTTGGGGGACAATTTAGATTCAAGTATAATATCCATAGTCATTGTAAATTTATTGCTACACACTAGGGAACTAGCACAGCCATCTCACATAGTTACTTTTCTTTCAATGTGGGAAAGCCATCTCAAATGCTTTCAATTAGCAAATGTTCCATATATACTTGGTATGTCATAATAACTCAAATAGCTAGATTTACTCTATCTAAGAAACTGCCACTTTGTACTCTTCATCTTCCTGTTTCCTCAAGCACCTCAGTTCACTTCTTGTAATTGTCTTCTGCTCTCCGCTTCATTCAACATTTATTATATTTCAGTTTGTTATTTTTATTTTATTTATTTATTTATTCAGTTATTTTTGGTTTTTTTGAGACAGGGTGTCTCTGTGTAGCTTTGTCCATTTCCTGGAACTTGCTCTGTAGACCAGGCTGGCCTTGAACTCACAAAGATCCGCCTATCTCTGCCTCCCGCGTGCTGGGATTAAAGGTGTGTGTGTGCCACCACCGCCCAGCTCAGTTCATTATTTTTGATTTACTATACATTCTTTGCATGAAGTTTTTTTTTTCCTTTCTATGCCTGCATTTTTTCACTTAACATAACTTCCTTTAGGCTTAACTTTGAGTCAAAAGGCAAGATCCTGTTCTACTTTAAGGGTTGAATGTCCTTGCATTTGATGTGTACTGTCTGCAGGTGCTGGTTGGCCATATCATCTGCATTTCTACTAATACTGTTCAGCAAAACCTCACCAACAATTATTACCTTTATTTTTTAATAGTCATTCTGAAAGTGATGCCAATGGGATTTGGATTTGAATTTTCCTGGTTATCAGTGATATTGACCAACTTCTTACAATTAGCAGCATTATTATTACTTAAAAATATTTCACTCTTAAATCTCTTCATTTTTGGGAAAAAAAAACCTAATGCATTTGATGTCATAGTTAACAGTACATTAGAAAAATCAAAATACATGATGAAAGTACAGTCCGAGTAGGAAAAAAATTGAGAGTTGATTGAGACACAGTTCTAAAACCAGAAGAGGAATGTGTAGCTGTCAGACAATGGCGACACATAAAATTTGGTGAGAGATTTGGAAAAATTATCAAGATTCAGGTATCTAGACACCTGAGTTGAGTTAATATAAAGAGCCCAGCACCACTTCAAATATTCCTATGGAAATAAAAATGTTAAAATAGAACAACAGTGGTTTATTACTGATGTCTTGCTTTAATAAAAACAGCTTAAATTATTTTAGGTACATTATGATAAAGAATACCAACATATCTCTTAAGTATTTCAGTACTTTCTGAGGGGAAATACAACTGATATTTAGAGAAACTTAACTACTCAGACATATTTCATTACAATATTTCATATTGTATTTTGTACTTAAATGTCCAACATCATCTCCACACTGTACTTCCTGAACATCCAGCTCCCACACATGTACAAGAACTGCAGTTATTTCTGGGCCATCCTCTTGAGCTATCTCCTGAGCTCAATGTTTACATCCAGTCACCAAGGCTTCTCCTTTCTTCTCTCCTCTACTCAAAACAAACAAACAAACAACCTACAAAGACCTCTGCTATCTGTGGGCTGTGCACCATTACTAGTCCTCTAGAACCCACTACTAGGCCAGTTTCCCAGAGAGAGAGGGCCACCTTTCTTCTGTCTTGATCATAGTTGTTACAGTTCCTCAGAAGCACCGCCCCCAGAGACCACAGAAGCTGAAGCCACCTTGTGTGCCTTTCTGCCTGCACACATAAGTTAGTGAGGGCCTATTATATACTATCATACTGTAGGCACTTTAAAGCTATGAATGTTAAATAGAGCTGATTCTTGTCTCAGAGACTCCTAAAGATTCTAGTGGAAAAAGAATAGAAATGAATTAGCCATTACAATCTTACAAAGCACTTACAGCTGCTGAAGCTGTCTCAGATATTAGACATAATTCTCTACTGACTGCTGCTTCCTTCTCCTCCTCAGTGCTGGGTTATCAAAATCCAATGAAGTGCAGGGCAGTTTAATTTTCCCACTCACAAGTGTGGACACGCAATGTGATATTGCAAAACTACAAAAATCTTGGAACTCGTTGCTAGATTGAAATTTATATACATTTCAGTTTTGTTAAAATGATTCCCATTTTCCCAAATTGGTTTTACCAGCAGCATGTGGCAATTCACCTTACTTCACTCCTTCACTATCATTTGATACTATTGGTTTGCTTCCTTAGAACCCAACAATCTGTTACAAAAACATGCTGTTGAAATTTGGTAGATGGGCTGGAGAGATGGCTCAGTGGCTGTTGTTGCAGAGAACCTGCATTCAATCCCCAGCATCAGCATGGGAGCTCACAACCATAAACTTCAGTTCCCAGATATCAGGTGCCCTCTTCTGGCCTCTGTGGGTACTAGGCACACATATGGTATGTGATGCACACACACACACACACACACACACACACACACACACACACACACACATATATCTATACATATATATGTATATATATATATATACATATATATGCAAAATATCCACATAGAGAGAGAGAAATTAAAAATAAAATACTGGTATACACAGAGAAATGTGGTTATATATTTATTTAGATAAGTATGTAGGTTTATATGCATATATGTCATGATTTTGTATAGGATATTCCGTAGTACATGGGTCTATAATCTGCCAAATTATTATAAGGCAAATATCCAGATGTAATTTAGGTCTGTGTTCAGATTTAAAATCTTTCCGGCACCCTAAAAGCCTTATTCCTGCTCCTTTGCAAGGCAAATCTGCTGTCTCTTGAGCATGGGAAATACTGTGTGTCATGCAGAAAGAATCACTGTGCTAGCTCTCTATCTTCCCCGTGGGTTCTTCTCTCCAGCTTTCTAACTCACCCAATTATTCTAAGTCCGGAGGTGGTTATACCTGATAACAAGCCTCTGCATTTCCCACAGGTGCTCGATTATGGAATTAAGCTGAGTTCTGTTTTTCTTTCTTTCTTTCGTTTCTTCTTTGCTGTTTCAGTTTTATTTGTACATGTATGTTAATTGAGTTGTTTCTGAATATTTTCTTGAAATTTGTTCACTCAAGACCTAACTGGAGTGCTGACAAACCAATTCTATTTTCTAAGGACAGCCAAGCTGAGCATTTTTCTTTTCAATGAAATCTGGTTGTACTTAAAGCCCTCCACATCACGGATCCTATATGGATGATGAGCACTTAAAAAGGTCTGTACATTTTCTCAGCTGTATTTGGCATACACAGACAGACTAAGTATTATACTAGGATTATAAAAATAGAGTTGCTTACTTTGAAGAAAGAATCTATTATTAATTGTTTGTCAGAGGCTCTTCTTTTAGTAAAATAAATATGCTGCTTCCTGCAGGATTTCCTATAGTTGTTTTGGTGGGGAGAACCTGAAAAAATCATTGAATCCAAACCCTCAGGCTTTCCTGGGATGAGATGGTGTCCTGCTCACCTTGATATTCATACTTGACTTCTCTTTGTCAGGATATAAACAATGAAAACAATGTCAAGTGTAGATATTTGATTATTTATGTATATATAAGCATTTAGGTTTATTTTATGATTTGAAATATTGATTAAATACTATAATAAATATTACAGCAAACTAAAATGCCAATATTGGCCAATATTCATTTATTTTATTTATTTCAGTTTTCATATATAAATATTATAAAGTTAAGGTTTTCCTGTTCCCTACAGTCTTTTGCATTTCCTGCTTCCCATGAAGTAACTGTTAACACAGACTCAGTGGATGTGCCCATAGTCCTTTACAAATGCTATTACATAATTGAATTTTATCTTATATTTGATGTTCTGTGTGTATCTGAATGAAGTCATATGGTCAGGAGAATATGTCAGAGATATATGTATTTTTTGAAACTGACAGTCATATCTGAAATAATAAATTGAATTATTATTACAATGACATCCCACTTTATTTATACCTCCTCTTTACCACAATTGGTTCCCCACCCTAGATGGTAGTTTGAATAAGAATGTTTCCCATAGACTCAAATATTTGAATGCTTGATGATTAGGGGTGGTGCTACTTGAGGAATATTAGGACATGTGGCCTTGTTGGAGTAGATGTGGCCTTGTTGGAGGAAGTGTCTCACTGAAGCTGGGCTTTGGGGTTTCAGAAGCCCAAGCCAGGCCTAGTGACTCTCTCTCTCTCTCATTTCTTCTGCCAGCAGATCCAGATTTAGAATTCTCAGATCCTCTAGCACCATGTCTACCTGCGTTCTGCGATGCTCCCCACCATGACAATATTGGATTAAATCTCTGAAACTGTAAGCAAGCCTCAATTAAGTGCTTTCTTTTATAGAAGTTGTTATGGTCATGGTCTCTCTTCACAATAGAATGTTGACTAAGACGTAGTCACTATCAGGGAGTGGGGTGTGGTTGTGACAGGCTGGAGAATGTCGCTTTTTTGGTAGAATATGGATTTGGGACTTTGGATTTAGAAAACAGTTGAATGCTTTAAGTAGGGCTTAATGGGCCATACAAATAGGAGCACAGAACACAATAGTGCTGAAGGATATTTGAACTGTGAGGGCACAGCTCAAGAAGTTCAGAGGGGAAGAATATTAGTATGTGGCATAGAGACCTTTCTTGGTGATATTTTGGTGAAGAATGTGGCTGCTTTTACCTCTTGTCTGAAAAAAAAAATCTACCTGATGCTAAACTGAAGAGTTTTAGATTAATGGCATTGACAGAGATTTCAGGATAGCTTGCTATTGAGTCTAACATGTAGTTATTAGTAGTGACTCTTATGTGGATCTATCATGAAAAGGAGAAGGCTGAGCAAGGGAAAATACGCAATGTACAGTTTGAGAAGAAAAGGCACACTGGGAAGTGTAAGTAAGTCCAGTGTTTAAGGATATAAAAAGGTTAAAGAAAAGCTTGATGTTAAAATGGAATAAATGGAGTGGTAAATTCAGGTCAAAAGATGACCCAGCTAAGTTTCCAACTTGTGAAAAGGAATTGAAAAAAAGCTTAGGGTTGAATGTGGTGGTACATGCCTTTAATCCCAGCACTCAGGAGTCAAAGGCAGGAGGATCTCTAAGTTTGAGGTCTGCCTGGTCTACAGAGCAAGTTCCAGGTCAGTCAAGCTTAGTCAGTGAAGGAAACCACCAAAAACAGAAAGCTGTTGAAAATGTATTTGAATGAAGGGACCATGTTCCATCCTCAGCAAGCAGAAGAACTTGGCAGGTTCAGCCACATGGTTCTGGCTTCAGAGGCAAGGATATAAGAAAGGGGTTGTGGAATATCCCTCTGCATCTAAGGAAAGCTGCTGAGGCCAGGTATATGTCAGGGATATCCCTGTATGGAGGCCAAGAAATAACTTTGCATAAAGCTGTGAAGGTGAAGACTGCATTGCTTTGGAGACCCAAGATGTTGGAGATACCAGAGTTAGGGGGTACCTGCCAAGGAGAGCTGCTGATAGGGAATAGAACCAGCCCAAGAGAGAGAACTGTGTTGCTGAAACTACCAAGTTCTGCTACTTACTATGGCTAGAACATGCCCCCCCCCCTTCAACTACATCTTCATTAACTTTCTATTTTCAGTGGTTTCCTTCACTGTCTAATCTTAACTGTCCTGAAACTAGCTCTCTAGACCAGACTTGCCTTAAACTCAGAGGTCTTTCAATTACATCTTCACTAGTTTTTTTGTTTTTTTGTTTGTTTTTTTTAATGGTTACATTCACTGCCTAAGCTTGGCTGTTATGGAACTTGTTCTGTAGACCAGGCTGGGCTGAAACTCTGAGATCTGCCAGCCAATCTCTCTCTGGAGTGCTGAGATTACAGTGGTATACCACCACCCCTGGCTCTATCCTTTTCTTTAATTCCTTTTCACAAGTTAGAAACTTGGTTGGGTGGGATCTTGCCCTGAGGTCATCACTCTCTTTATTCTATTTCTTAATCTGTTTATCTCCTTGAAGACAGGATTTAGCTCCATTCCAGTTTCTGGTGCTCCTTTTCTCCTCAAATTTTATGTTTCATAATTTACCCTGCTCAGCTTGCTCCTTTCTATTTTAAATCTTCCGTAGAGTTACCACCAATAACCACAAGACAAAGTCTGTACTAGGCTGTTCTGAGATTCCTCTGACAACAAATATTTTAAATCTTCTGTAGAGTTACCACCAATAACCACAAGACAAAGTCTGTACTAGGCTGTTCTGAGATTCCTCTGACAACAAAATTAGTCCAAAACTTTTCACTTTAGCCTCAGACTCTTTTGACAAGGGCAAAGGGCAGCCACATTCTTCACCAAAATATCACAAGACCGGGCTCTAGGCCACATTACTAACATTCTTTTCCTCTGAAACCTTTTTATCCATGCACCCACTGTTAACATTTAGACATTACCTGGCCCGTCCCTGGGGGATCCAGCAGAATGCACTTGCTAACCTAGGCAAATACTTAGACAACCCTGGTCCTACAGCCAGATGTCATTATGTAGTAATTGTGCTGTGTGAACGCCTATTCTCTTTGCACAGGAACAAAATCCCCTTTAAGGAAAAAAAAAAAAAAAAAAAACAACAACAACAAAAAAAAAAACCTCCCTTTCTCTCTCTCTCTCCCTTCTTCTCTCTTCCCAGGAGGTCACAGGCACATCCTGTCTTCCTTTATCTATCTTTTTATCTCCTTAGACTTTGCCTGTTTTCTCTTTCTTCCCCCCTTCCATTCCCCCCTTAATAAAACTTCCCACATGAGTGCTGCCTGAATGGTGTGCCCCCACATCCCCCTGTGTCTCCCACCCTCTGTGACTGCCACCTGCTGTGGTTGCATGGCATGTTGTGTCTCTTTCTCACCCCTCAGCTCCAACCCACGAAGGTCTCCCACCTGCCATTCTACAAAAACTGTGCTTCAGATCACACTCTGCACCACTGTCTTCCATATTCTTACCAGGATGGACTATTAAGCCGTATTTAAAGCGTTCAACTGCTTTTCTTTGTATTTTTGTCTTTTTTTTTTATTCAATTTTTTTTTCATTTTACATACCAACCACAGTTCCCCCTCCCTCTCCTCTTCCCAAAACCCCCATTCACTCCTCAGAGAGGGTAAGGCTTCCCATAGGAAGTCAATAAAGTTTTGCATATCAAGTTGAGACAGGACCAAGCCATTATCCCCTGCATCAAGGCTGAACCAGGTATCCCTCCACAGGGAATGGTCTCCAAAAAGCTAGTCAGTAGGACCAGGATTTATCCCTAGTGCATGAACTGGCTTTTTTGGAGCTCAGCTTTTTTTTTTTTTTTTTAATTTTTGTTTCGGTTTGTTTTTTTGTTTTGTTTTTTTGAGACAGGGTTTCTTTGTGTAGCTTTTTGCCTTTCCTGGAACTTGCTTTGTAGACCAGGCTGGCCTGGAACTCACAGAGATCCACCTGGCTCTGCCTCCTGAGTGCTGGGATTAAAGGCGTGCCCCCGCCTGGCTCAACTGCTTTTTTAATTCACAGTTCTAAGGTCCATATTCCTTCAAACAAAAGCATTGTCAGCTCTATCATCTCAATACTCCAGTCCCTGGTACCAACTTCTGTCTTAGGGTTTCTGTTGCTGTGAAAAGACACCATGACCACAGCAACTCTTAAAGGAAAAAAAAAAAAAAAACTTAATGGGTGGCTTACATTTTCAGAGGTTTAGTCCATTATTATCATGGTGTGACATGGTAATGTGCAAGCAGACATGGTAATAGAAAAGTAGCTGAGAGTCCTACGTCTTGATATGCAGGCAACAGGAAGTAGTCTGAGAAACTAGATGTTGTTTGAGCATATATGAGACCTCAAAACCCACCTCCACAGTGACACACTTCCTTCAAAAAGACTACTACTCCAACAAGACCACCCCTCCTCCAACAAGGTCACACCTTCTAATAGTGCCATTCTCTTATGGGGTCATTTTTTTTCAAACCACCACAAAGGTATTCCAAGAAAATAGACCCAAGAAACAAGCTAGTATAGCCATTTTAATATCTGGCAAATTAGACTTCAGATTAAAACCAGTCAGAAGAGATAAGGAAGGATATTCCATACTTATCATAGGAAAACCCAACAAAAATTGGAATTCTTAACATCAATGCACCAAGTACAAGGCATCCAAGTTCATAAAACAAACACTACTACAGCTTAAATCACATATTGACCCTCACACCATGATAATGGATGATTTCAATTTCACCAACGGACAGGTCATCAAGACAAAATCTAAAGAGAGAAATGCTGGAGCTGACTGATGCCATAAACCAAAAAGACCTAACAGATATTTACAGAAAATTTCACCCAAACACAAACAAATAAACCTTTTTGGCACCTCATGGAACTTTCTCCAAGATTGACCATATATTTGGACATAAAGAAAGTCTCAATAAATACAAGAAAATTGAAATAAAACCATGCATTCTATCTGACCACCAAGGGTAACAATGGACATCAACAACAGAAACCACAGGGTAAAGGTGGACATCATCAACAACAGGAACAACAGAAAGTTTACCAACACATGAAAATTGAACAATTCACTACTGAATTAAAAATGGGTAAAGACAGATGTTACTAAAGAAATTAAAAACTTTTCAGGATTGATTGAAAATAAAAACACAATATATCCAAACTTAAGAGATATAATGTAGGTGATACTAAGAGGCAAGTTCTTAGCACTAAATGCCTACATTAAAAACAAAATGGAAAGATCTCATATTAGCAACTTAATGGAATACCTGGAAACTCCAGAACAAAAGAAGAAATCATACCCAAAGGAGGAGGCAGCAATAAAGAATCAAACTTAGAGCTGAAATCAATAAAATAGAAACAAGCAAACAAAAATGCAAAGAATCAATGAAACAAAGAGTTGGTTCTTTGAGAAAATAAATAAGATTGCAAATCGTCCTCCAAATTAATGAAAATGCAGAGAGAGAAAAAAGAAATTAACAAAGCTTAACAGAGTCAGAAATGAAAATGGATACCAAGGAAATCCAGAGAATCATAAGGATGTACTTTAATAACTTATATCCCACCAAATTGGAAAATCTAAAATATGAACAATTTTCTCAATACATACCACCAACCAAAGTTAAATAAAGTTCAAAGAAGCAACTTAAATAGACTCATATCTCCTAGTGGATTAGGGACAATAATTAAAAGTAGCATAAACAAACAAAACAAAACAAACAAAGGCCAGATAGTATTAGCATAGAATTCTACTGGACAGTCAAAAAAGAATCAGTTTCAAATACTCCTCAAATTATTACACAAAAAAGAAACAGAAGGAACATTGCCTCACCCTTTTTACAAGGCTACACCTACCCTGACACCCAAATCACAGAAAGACCTAAATAAGGGAATTACAGACCATTTTCCCTTATGAATATAGATGCTATAATTCTTAATAAAATACTTGCAAACTGAAGCCAACACATGAACAAGATCATTTGCCATGATCAAGTAGGCTTCATCCCAGAGATGCAGAAAAGATTCAGCATATCTAATAGATACATGTAATTCAATATACAGACTGAACGACATAAACCACATGATCATCTCATTAGATACAGAAAAGCCCTTTGACAAAATCCAACACCCCTTCATGATAAGTCCTGGAGAGATTAGGGGTACAGGCAATATAACTCAACACAATAAAGGATATTTAAAGTGAGTTCATTGCCAACACCAACTTAAATGACAGAAACTCAAGAATTTGCACTAAAACAATGAACAAAATAAGGTTTTCCACTAGCTCCATGCCTATTCAATACAGTCCTTGGCTAGAGTGATAAGACAGGAGATAGAGATCAAGGACATTCAAATAGGAAGGAAAGAAGTCAAAGTATCTTTACTTGCAGATGATATGATAGTGTACATAAGTAACCCTAAAAATTCTACCAGGGAACTCTTACAGTTGATAAACACTTTAAGTAAAGTGGCTGGATACCAAATTAACTAAAATAAGGTCAGTAGCCCTCCTATATACAAATGACAAATGGTCTAAGAAAGAAATCATGGAGACAATCGCTTTCACAATAGTCTCAAATGACAAAATATCTTGGGGTAACTCTAAGCAAACAAGTGAAAGACTTGTATGAAAAAAACTTAAAGAAATTTAAGACAGAAATTTAAGCAGATATTAGAAGATGGAAGTATATGCTATGCTCATGTATTGGTAAAATTAATAGAGTAAAAATGGCCATTACTCAAAAAAAATCTACAGATTCAATGAAATCCTTATCAAAATTCAATACAATTCTTCAACAATCTCAAAAGGAAATTTTCAGTTTCTTATGGAAGACAAAAAAAAAAAAGCCAAAACAATACTGAACAATAAAAGAACTGCTGGAGGTATCACCATCCCTGATTTCAAATTTTATTTTAGGGCTATAGTAATAAAAACAGCATGAGCTTGGCACAAGAAATAGACATATTGAACAATGAGATCTAATTGAAATTAAAAAAATAAATGCATACACATAAGGATACCTGATTTTGGATAAAGAAGGCAGAATTACACTCTTGAAGAATGATATCACCTTTGGGAAAAGGTGCTGGTCAAACTAGACAGATGCATGTAGAAGGATACAAATAGATCCATATCTATCACCCTGTACAAAATTCAACCCCAAATGGTTCAAAGATTTCACCTAAGGCCAGATACACTGAATCTGATAAAAGATAAAGTGGGGGAATGGTCTTTGAATTTACTGGCACAGGTAAAGACTTTCTAAACAGAACACTGTTAACATAGGCACTAATATCAACAATTAATAAACAAGAGATCATGAAACGGAAAAGCTTCTCAACATCAGTGTCTTAGGGTTTATACTGATGTGATGAAACACCCTGACCAAAAACCAAGTTGGGGAGGAAAGGGTTTACACGGCTTACACTTCAGCATTGCTGTTCATCACTGAAGGAATCAGGATAGGAACTCAAACATGGGTCCTGGAGGCAAGAGCTGATGCAGTGGTCATGAAGGCATGCTGTTTACTGGCTTGCTTCCCATGGCTTGCTCAGCCCACCTTCTTATAGAACACAGGACCACCCACCCAGGGATGGCACCACCCACCATAGGCTGGGCCCTACCCCATTGATCACCAATTGAGAAAATGCCTTACAGCTGGATCTTATGGAGGGATTTTCTCAACTAAGTTTCCTTCCTCTCTGATGACTGTAGCTTGTGTCAAGTTGACAAAAAAAAAAAAAAAAACACAAACTAGCCAGTGCATTTAAAGGAAACCATAATTCAGATAAAGCAACAGACTACAGAATGGGAAAAGATTTTTTTATAATCTACACATCTGATGGAAGGCTAATAAACTAAATATATAAAGAACTAAAAACCCCAACACAAATAACCAAATTTAAAATAGAGTAGATCTATCCAGAGAGCTCTCAAAAGAGAAAACACAAATGGCTGAAACATTTTTTAAATAGTCTACAGTGTTATCTATCAGGGAAACGCAAATCAAAACTACTTTGAATTTTCATCTTATATTAGTCAGAATGGCACAAGTCAGTAAAACAAATGACAGCTTATGCTGGAGAGGATGTGGATTAAAGGGAACACTCATCAACAGCTAGTGGGAATGCCAAATTGTATAGCCACTATGGAAATCTGTGTGGTGGGTCCTCAGGAAGCTGAGAACAGATCCATCTCAAGAACCATTCTTGGACATATACCCAAAGGTTACTTCATCCTACTACAGAGACACTTGTTAAACTTTATTCATTGCTGCTATATTCATAATAGCCAGAACTAGAAACAATTTAGATGTCCATCAATAGATAAAGGAAATGTGGTACATTTCTGCAATGAAATATTACTCATCATTAAAAAATCATGAATTTGCAGGTAAATAGAGTTGGAAAAATTCATTTTGATTGCAAGAACCCAGATCCAAAAAGACAAATATGGTATGTATTCACTTATATGTGGATGTTAGCTATTAAGTAATTAATAAGTTAGCTACCACAGATGTTAGAAATAAAGAGACTTGAGGAAGTGATGTACCTTCTTTGGAAGGGGACATAGAATAGTTATGGATGCAGGGGGATGGAACAAAAGAATCAAATAGGGAGGGAGAGTAAAGAAGGAAGCAATGGGGAATTTGGGGAGGGACAGATAAAATTAAGGGCCATTTGAGGGAGTCATATTGAAACCCAATACAGTAGAAATTTTCTTCAATATATACATATATGGAGATGACCTAAATGCAATCTCCAAATAATAGGGGAGGCAGAGCCTCAATTGCACATTTCTTTTCACCTAATGAAGCTTCCAGTGCTGGGAATGGGTTACATATGATCAGGTTTTTTGGCCAGAGATCCCAGGGGGATTCTCAAACAAATGAGGTTGTTTCCAAGGCTATTGGTTGCTCTCCACAAATTGATGTTAAGGCTCTATTGCTGAAAACAAACCTAAACAACTTACTTCACACGGAGAAGTTGAGGTGGTGTTTATCTAGAGTAGTGATTCTCAACCTTCCTAATGCTGACCCTTTAACACAGTTCCTCATGTTGTGGTTACACCCCCCAATCACAAAATTATGTTCATTGCTACTTCATAACTATAATTTTAGTGCTGCTGTGAATTGCAATACAAACACCTGTGTTTTCTGATGGTCTTAGGTGACTCCTGAGAAAGGGTCATTCATCCCCCAAAGGGGTTGAGAACCACTGACCTAGCCTAGAGCATTCATCTCTATTGACGAGTTTCACAGTACTGGAAGATATATCTATGCTATCAAAGGAGAAAGGTAAGCAACAACCTATATACAAACCCTTGGATCAACAATAATGTCCTGCCTGCAATATATGATGGCAAAATAGTGGTACAAAGCTTGAGGGAGAAACCAACCACTATCTGGTTTGAATTAAGGCCTACTCTGTGATATGGAACCTGTACTTGACACTTCCTGGGTAGCCAAGAACCTGAAACTAGACAAGCCAAACCTAGGGATAAACCAAATACTACTGCTCTGCTAAAGGATCATAGCAACAAAATGATTCCTAATGACATTCTGATATGCTTACAGATTAGTAACTTGCTCAGCCATCTTTAGAGAAGCTTCTTCCTGCAGGAGTTGGGAACAAATATAAAGACCCACAGACAGACAATGTATAGAAAGTGAGAGACCTTGGAACAGTCAATCCTAAATAGCATATCTCCATCAAATCCTTCCCTTAGGGCTCAGGGAACTATGCAGAAGAGGAGTTGGAAAGAATACAAGAGTCAGAGAGGATAGAGACAGACCTTCTAAACACAGAATGGCTGAGGCGCACATGAACTCAGAGAGCCTGTGGCAGCATGTACAAGGCCTGCACAGGTCGACACCAGATAGGATCCTAGAGCTGAGAGAAGAGGACACATGCCGCCACCCCTAACCCAGAAGTTATCTCCAGTTGACAATTACTTAAAAATGAAAAAAATAGTTTTCCTCAATAGAGTCTCCCTGGGGAAACAAGGGTAGGCTCCATGTCCAGCAGTAGACGATCAACACAAAATAATTTTAGTGCCATCTTTGCGGTTTCTTAGTTTCATAGTGTTGTGTAAGGGCTTTTTTTTTTTTAACCTTTTAGTTCCTTTGTGTATATATTTTGGCCTCCATTTTTGTGTTGTTATGGGATTCCTATGTTTTCTGAACTTGTGTGACCCTATATCTATATGTAATTCTTTTCCTTTTTCTTTGGCCTCTTTTTGTTTGTTTGTTTGTTTGTTTGTTTTGTCCTGTTCTGATTTGCTTGTTTTGTTTTATCTTATTTTATTTCCTTATTATTATTAGATGCATGGTTGTTCCCAAAGAGGAGACAGAAGGGGTATGGATCCAAATGGAAGGAGAGGTGGGGGGAACTGAGAGGATCTGGTGGCGGGGGAAGAAACTGTAATTAGAATAGATTGTATGATAAACATCTATTTTCCATAAAAGAAAAAAATCAATATGAAATTAGTCAACTTTAATTGAAAAATTGGCCTATACGTTCAAAAATTTGAAGAGCATTGAATTGAGATATTCTCAAAAAAATACATTCTTACAATTTAATAAAACTGCAAAACTAAAATGTAACTTGAAATCAGCCAAAGGTTTTCTTCATTATATATAACAGACCTTCAACAAAATTAACTAACTACTTTTTTATTTTTAATATTTTATTAACATTTTGATAATTTCATACAATGTATTTTGACCACATTCACTGCCAACTCTTTCCTCTACTGCCTTCCTGATCCACCCTCACCTTCTTATTTTCCCAACTTCTTTTTAAAAAATAACCTATTGACCTCAATTTGTGTTGCTCATATAGTCCTTGATGTGGGACTATCCCCTGGAGCATGATCAACCTACCAGTAGTCACCCAATTATAGGATAGTGAATGACACCATCCTCAGAAATAAGTGCTATTGATGATGTAAACATGGACATCGTAGAGAAACTAGAAAGTCTATGATGTCTCCTTGATACCAGCATCTTTTAGAACGAGTGAAGGTTTAAAATATCTTATCTAAGAACAATTAACGCAAAGAAACTCTAATAAGACAACAGGTAAACTTAGAGTAAACAAGACTAAGATCAATTTTTTTTTTAACTTCTTGAAGAGCATGAAACAATTGGTGCTACCAAGGAAAAGACATCCTTGTCTATTTCACTTTTCTTTGGAAAGCCTTTCGAATACATTTATAACCTGTAATAACCTAAAGATTACTTTTCAAATATATCAAAGAATGAAAGAGAAGCTTAGTAGCATCATGTTTTCTATAAGTCATAATCCACATTCCTATTTGATTGCTATTAAATATATATCACAATCCAAATGACTATATGCAAAAACATAAGTATTTAGTACTTTTCATTTATTATTTAGGGTAAGTATGTATTCATGTTACTAAGAAATTATCACAATGTTTAAAAATGTTAAGTTTTAATGAAACTAATGTGGCATATTTTATTTAATCATAGTTTTTCTGTTTTAATTTTTTAATATTCTAAGTTTTCAGTTTTGTATTACTACACATTTTTGCATGCATAATTAAGTTTTTTAAATAAATTCCCTTTCAAAGTTATCCTTCTTTCCAATAAAAATAATAAGAAGCACTTAAGAAGAAATTAAGTCAATATAGTTAAGAAATGGAAATGTTTTGAAATCCTGTTCCCTCATTTATTATGAGCCCAAATGCATGATTTAGAATTTTTCCTAAGCTTATGAAATGGAGATATGCATATTGAATAGTTTAAAAGTTCCCATCTCTGAGCCAAAGGTAATGACATTTATAACCCTGGCCATCAGGAACTAGAGATAGTAAGATTTTGAGTTGTAGATCAGTGTTAGAGCACTTGCCTAGTGTTCAAGGCCCTGGGTTTGATCTCCAGCACCACAAAAAAAGTGAAGGAAAAATAAAATAAAAAAGTTATTTATCTGCATGCTAAGGTATTCATAAGCTGCATACCAAGTGTGAACCGGAGTTACGGTGACAGCAATCATGAATGTGATGATGATGGTGATGGTGATGGGGCAATGGTGAGAAGGAAGATAAAATTTGACGTTATCAAACTTCCCATTTTTAAATTGGTGAAGTCTAGTCTAAAGCTATATTTACGACCACAATTCTACTGGAGAAAGGAGTGGATTCTGGTCATTTTGACTAGAAGTTGTGTAATAGAAAGTTTACGTGTGCTGGGAGGAAGGCCATTTCAATATCAAGAAACATAGGCACTTTATGAAGTACATTCAACAAATGCCCAGGCAGAATGCTACACTGATATTTCTCTGCAGTGTGTTCTGCTTACCTGTCTGTAAAGGCAAAGATTTATTTCTACATGGAGATTATCCTCAATAGATAAAATACGTAAATTCTGAATGCTTTCTGTTGTCAAATGACCTGATGCCTAACCCAGTACAATCAGCGGCTGAGCCCCATGTCCTTCCATCTTCTCTCTGAAAGCCTCAGGCATTTTCCATTCATTACTCTGAAACACTTATCTAGGATCTGCTTCTACCAATACAGCTGGGCAAAAGCTGCAGTTAACTTTCTGCAGAGCATAAGCAACCACTACACATAACAAGACCAGAGTTAATGGTCTAAAAGGAAGTTGGCAACTTAATGTGATTAATTCAAATGAGTTTAATATATGGATATCGTTCCATAATCAATATCTCATGTTTTATTGAGAATGTTTTCAAAACAGCTTTAATCATGTGATACAATATGCACAACATCACTTATGTATCATGAACCAAGTGTGCACTAAGAGTCAGAAGGTTTTTATGTACTTCTATCTTCACATTAAATCACTCTATAACCTTTGGAAAGCATAGTTTACTCTTTCTTTATTATTTTCTTTATTAATTTGTTTAGTCTTGAGACAAGGTCTCATTGCAACTCAGGCTGTTCTTGCCTGTGTTGTGATCCTCCATCATCCTGCCTCAGCCCCCAGGATCATGGGATTCCAGATGTGAGCCATCACATCCAACTTCCTTTACTTATTGACGAAATGCATTATGTGAGTTCTAATTTCATTCTGATTTTAGAAATTAAATAATATATTTATCAATAGTTATGATAGACACTAATTTGATTTTGTAGATACTATATTTTATTTGTGGAGGAGGAAAGTGTGTCAATAGCATGTGGCCATTTCAGGTCACATAGAGAATTAATTATAACAATAGAATTTGAGTTTGACTTTTGCACTAATTTTGCCTTAAAGAACAATCATTATTCTGACAGTAATTTTTTCCAATTTATAAAGAAAAGATTAAAAATAAATATATAATGTGCAAATTAAATATTCACCATCTAGAATCTAGGTGGTGAACATTAAAAAAAATAAGTGGTGATGGTGTTGTGGAGGGCAAAGGATACATACAAAATTACTTTACTGACTCAGTGAGAGAACTGCATGTCCATTTGATCCCCTGGACATAAAATGAAGAATTAGGAGGAATACAAGATGGTTCTAGGTTTGTTGGGAGACTACATCAGTGGCAGTCTGGGAGATAAAGACGTGCCTACTGAACACAGGATAATGGGTGAAAATAATTGGTTTTGGAATATTAGCCCCAAAAATGTAAAAGGAAAGAAAGAGAGAAGAAGTGGGAGCAAGAAGAGTCAGACCACGTGAAAAATCCTTAGAAATATTCTAGTTCATAACGTCAAAGTCACAGTGAACCAGAGAACGTAACTGTGACAGTCAATGAGCACCAGTAAAGAAATAGTGAAAGATGAAAAATTCCTCCTTGGAGGAATGGCTGTTAGTGAAGTAAAAAAATAATGAAGAAAACCAGCTTTATAAAAGCCAGGGAGAAAAGGAATTTCAAGGACAAAGAATGTTACACAGAAATTGAATGGAGTATTCCGTTTGGATCTGAAAACTCGGGAACATTGGTGTCTTCAATGAGAAGAATTTTTGTGGATTTTAGGCATATAAGTCAAAACAAAAAATTGGAAAAGTGATAAGCAGTCACAGAAACATGGACAGTTGCAATGTCTGATAAATCCATGAGCTTTCCAGTGCTGGGACAATGACCTTCCAGTGACATTAGTGTTGATATACCAATCACAATCGTAATGCTGTCTCTACCATGAGCTTTCTTCAAGCTATATTGACTACATTCAATATTTGTGAAGCATTTTATTAACCATAAATTTAATATTGTGGCTTACAGATAAGAAAAGACTGATTTAGCAGTTGCTCCAAATACTGGCCCATGTGCCCTAGCCAATTTTGAATGTCAGTGACAGATCTACAGATACAGTGAACTAGTATATTGGAGTAACATTTCCCACCACAGAACAAGTTTGTGTTGATCACTCAGCTCATTGATGTTACTGAAGACTTTTGGAATTGATTCTTCTGTAGAATAGAATGCCTCATTAGCCACTGACACATCATAATTGCCATATACTCTACTTAAATCTAATTCTAGTTAAGGATGTCTCAGTGATGTAATAACCCTGTCAGTCAAACTGCCACAATTTCTTATGTGTGGGATGTTCTCTTGAAAATGTTAAGCAATTACTGAATGCAAGTGTTCGGACACCATGCTTACTAGAAAGCTCAGTGCTTAACAGGAAAAGACGTTTTGCTTAATAACTCTTTCTTTTTCTCGTGTCCATTGTCAGTGAGGAATTAACGTGGTATAAAAGTTAAGCACTGGATTTCAATATTAGCAGGGCATCAAGTATAGGGAATCCTTGTTACTGACTGGCTTTACAAAGTCAGATAGCTCCTAGAAACTCTGCATATTTATATTTCTCCTTGGTTAAATGAGGAGCTCCAAGACCCTGAGAGACTTTCCCAGTCTAGTGTGCTTTGGCATTGCTCAGTGCTCTCTCATCTCACTGCTTCTAAAGCTGAGACATTATCTACACTGGGATTCTCAACCCCAGCCAAGTTGTGTGTCCTCTCTGATCTGCAAGAATTGACCTTGTACTCCCATTTACGGCATCCCTTGGACTGGATATGTTTAAAGATAAGTGATAATTGAGCAATTTCTCTAACAGCTTTTATATGGGAAACTGTGAGCAAAATGTACAAAACAGAATGTGTCAAGGGAACTCTTGAGTATAACTTCAAATAAGGTGGCACAACTGTCAACAAGCTGGCAACTGCACCTGCAGACATTCAGGCTTGAAATACCGTGGGGAAGAAAAAGCTACTTTCCCAAAGTTAGAGTGTACTAGGAGTCCTAAAGGCAGAAGCACCTCCCTTCAGGCTTTGCAAATGGCAAAAGCATCATCCTCAAGCCAGGGAAAATTTCCTCAAGGAAGAGGTGCTTTAAACAAAGGACCATCAGCTAAGTGGTGTCTCTTCTAATACCATTCAGGGCCTCTCCTTTAAAACCTGGAACTTCACAAAGAGAAGGCCATCTCTGTTCTCCTAAAAGAATTCATTCTTTTAGGAAGGTTAAAACAGGATATATTAACTAGGTTCTTTTTCATTTACCTCAACTTGGGAGAACACATGTAGGGTTGATTTACTGTCTCACAAAGACATTTATACTGCATCAGTTTTTGTAGCATTTCATGAGGTACAGACTTTGCTAAGGTAGCTCACTTTATAAAATGATACCTGCTGTCAGTCATGATCTCAGCTTCTGCCCCTTTACCCATTTACTAATATTATTTGTATGCAGAGCTATGCTTATACTTGAATTTCTAAATTTCTCCTAATTTTCCAAACTTCATCATGTTCTGGCTTCCTCCTACATTTCCCAATTGAACATCTTGCCACCCTCTCTTTTTGTATTACAATACACTTAGCCTCTTCACATTTTACCCAGTGTTTTAACCAAAGTGTACATCAGAAAAATGAAGATATCTCACTCCTGTGCTGCCAGGTATTACCACCTTACTTCAGAACCATGATTTCAGAAACTGGTGATGATAATTCACTTTTATGTTCAAAACCCCAGCTTATCTGGCAGTTACTGGTTTCTTTTAGTAATGATCCCTAACAGATACATATAATTACTGATTTTATTAGAGTTACATAATTCTCTGATTTCTAAGTGGAAGCCAGAGGAATTTCCCTTATTTTTTAGACTTTTAAAATTAATATAGTACAGTGATTTAAGGGCTTGCAATTCTAGATTCAATAAATACTTATGGACCAACTTCAATTGTGTTGAAATCATTCTGCTATATATGCCCATCTTCATCTTCCCATAGACCTCTTCCCATAGACCTGTTCCTAATCATTCAATCAAATAGTCCTAGTCTTTAGTTTCTAGATAAAGCACAGTTCAGTTTTTAAAAATTGTCTAAAACTAACTAATGAATTTGCAATAGAAAACCAGATTTCTTGGGTTCCTTTTTTTTTTTATCACTTGTGTTTCTTCTCTGGTAAATTTCAGGATCAAGACTGCAGACTAGAAATCATTATAATGTCACTATTAGATCATTATTAGATCACTGTTAGTTCATTATTAGGTCAATATTAGGCCATTATTAGGTCACTGTTAGTTCATTACTAAGTCACTATTAGGTTATTATTAGGTAACTATTGGGTTATTATTAGGAAATTGTTGCTTTGTTTCTTTCATTGAATCACTTTAAATTCTCCATAATAAAATAGCTGCTTTTCTTTGCTGTTTCCTTGTGCACTTTTGAGGATACTTCTCCTAGTCAGTTTTAGAGTACACATTTACATTCTGGACACTCTTACTAACCAAATCCTTGATTCTGGAAGTCTTAATTCAAAATATAGCATTTAATCAAATGTGTACTTTTAGCACTGATGTTTTTTCCTGAATGGAGCTAGCCCTTAAGCTATTGCCTGAACAGTTATAGTACCTTTGCATCAAAACATATTAAAGAACTTTTAAGGAAAAAGGGGAAAGGGACTTTCTGTAAATTTTATTTCATGTATATTTATCCTTCCAAATACTACTACTAAAAGCAAGCAATGGGTGGCAATTTTCATGCAAAAGTTATGTGCTTGTATCCAGTTACCCATTGATTCTATTCTGTGAATTATACAACTGAAAACAATATAAACAAATGAATATATATATATATATATATTGTTTTCAAAAATTTCAACTATATACTCTATAGATTTCTAGAATAAAGTTGATGAAGGGTCTAAAATCTGTCTGTCTTTGAAGACAATAACTAATTGAAAGTCCAGGTTTAGCAAACCATTGGTATATTCTTAATACTTTCCTATAGTGACTTAGATAAAAACATTAATTCAGTCTTACTAACAACTACTTTCTACTACTTAATGCAACTTTTGGAGAGTGGCCACATATCGTCCTAATGATTATCCAATTTTTTTTCTGCTTTAATATGTTTAAAAACTCCTAAACTTGGCTTTGGAATTTATTGGCAAGGCACTCAACAGGCCTTTGTGGTTGGTTTTTCTACCTGATTCTGTGGGCTTTGCACCTTTGGACAAACACATTTTTAAAAATCAGTTTTGAAAGCTATGCCATTTAAGATTAAACCCATATCTGATGCAACACTTCTTGGATTACCAGGAACCAGAAACTAGAGAGCCCAGAGAAACTACTGGTCAAAAACAAAACAATAAAAAGGCTCCTAATTATATTCTGCTATGCTCATAGATCAAAACCTTATCCAGGCCTTATTCAGACATCCTTACTCAGACATCATCAGAAGAGCTTCCTCCTGAAGCAGATGGAAACAAGTACAGAGACCCACAGCCAGACATTAGGCTGATTCCATGAATGGCTTGGCTATAGTGAACATTAACACAGGCATGACAATATGTATCTAATATTCATTTATTTTTTATATGTAACAGAAATATTATAGATAGTTGGATCTTGTAGTAGTTCTATTTTTAGATTTTATGAGAAACTTCAATACTGATTTCTGTTCTGAATGAAGTAGTTTAGATTCCTAGCAATAATATCAGTGTTTCCTTTTTCACACTACCATCAACACTATAGGAGGAATCAAAAATCATTGGTGATTGACATCTCTCATCATAACATTATCAATTACCCAATAAAAAGACACATACTAACAGAATGGAAACAAAAGTGGGATCCACCTTTCTGATGCATCTAAGTAGCATGCCTTAACACCAAAGGTATATAATATCTTAGGGTAAAGAGTTGGAAAAAAAAGATATTCCAAGCAAATAGACCTAAGAAGCAAGCTGCTGTGGACATTTCAATATCGGATAAAATAGATTTCAAACCAAAACAAGTCAAAAGAGAAAGGAAAGGACACTACATATTCATCAAAGGAAAAAATCTATCGAAAGGACATTTCAATTCTTAACATCTATGCCCCAAATACAAGGCCACCAAAGCTTGTAAAAGAAACACCACTCTGGCTTAAATCACATATTTACCCTCACATACTGTGATTGGGAGACTTTAGTACCCTACTCTCACCAATAGATAGGTCATCAAGATAATAAGTAAACGGAGAAATGGAGGAGCTAAATGAAGTAATGAACCAAATGGACTGAACAGATATTTATAGGTTTCACTGAAACATGAAAGAATATACCTTTTTCTCTATGCCTCATGGAGCCTTCTCCAAAATTTTGACCACATACTCAGACATAAAGCAAGTCTCAAAAGATAAAATAAAATCAAAATAATTTCCTATATTCTGTCTGAGACCACAAATTAAAGATGGATACCAAAACAAAAAGCTTACAAACTCATGAATACCGAACAAGTCTCTATGGTAGGATAATGCTTTTGTATACTCGTTTAATAAAACACTGATTGTCCAGGCAGGAAGTATAGGCAGGATAAGCAGACAAGGAAAAATCTGGGAAGAGGAAGACTGAGTCAGGAGATGCCACCCCTCCATCCAGGGAGCAGCATGTAATGACACACAGGTAAAGCCACAGAACATGTGGTGACATTTAGATTAACAGAAATGGGCTGAGTTTAAGTGTGAGAGGTAGTCAATTGTAGATCTGAGCTAATGGCTGAGTAGTTTTAATTAATATAAGCTTTTGAGTGATTATTTTATAAATGGGCCACGGGACTGTGAGGGCTTGGAGGGACCCAGAGAAAACATCCAACTACAAGTCTCTATTGAATGAAAACTAGGTCAAGACATAAATTAAGAAAGAAATATGAACATAGCTGAACAAGTGCTCTTGTGGTGTGGTTGAGCATTCCTTGGGTATATGCCCAAGAGTGGTATAGCTGGATCTTGGGGGAGATGGATTCCCAATTTTCTAAGAAATCGCCATATTGATTTCCAAAGTGGTTGTACAAGCTTGCATTCCCACCAGCAGTGGAGGAGAGTTCCCCTAGCTCCACATCCTCTCCAGCATAAGGTGTCTTCAGTGTTTTTGATCTTAGCCATTCTGACAGGCATAAGGTGGTATCTCAGAGTTGTTTTGATTTGCATTTCCCTGATGATTAGGGATGTTGAGCAATTCCTTAAATGTCTTTCAGCCATTTGAGTTTCCTCTGTTGAGAATTCTCTGTTTAGTTCTATAGCCCATTTCTTAATTGGACTGTTGGGCATTTTGATGTCTAATTTCTTGAGTTCCTTATATATTCTGAATATCAGTCCTCTGTCAGATGTGGGATTGGTGAAGATCTTTTCCCATTCTGTAGGCTGTCGCTTTGCTTTGTTGACTGTATCCTTTGCCCTACAAAAGCTTCTCAGTTTCAAGAGGTCCCATTGATTGATTGTTTCTCTCAGTGTCTGTGCTACTGGTGTTCTATTTAGAAAGTGGTCTCCTATGCCAATGAGTTCAAGACTACTTCCTACTTTCTCTTCTAGCAGGTTCAGAGTAGCTGGATTTATGTTGAGGTCCTTGATCCACTTGGACTTAAGTTTTGTGCACGGTGATAGATATGGATCTATTTGCAGCCTTCTACATGTTGATATGCAGTTTTGCCAGCACCATTTGTTGAAGATGCTTTCTTTTTTCCATTGTGCACTTTTGGCTTCTACTTGTTCAGCTATGTTCATATCAGCATTGTTTGTAATAGCCAGAACATGGAAACAACCTAGATGCCCTTCAACTGAAGAATGGATAAACAAAATGTGGTACATATACACAATGGAATACTACTCAGCAGAGAAAAACAATGACATCATGAGGTTTGCAGACAAATGGATGGACCTAGAAAAAATCATCCTGAGTGAGGTATCCCAGACTCAGAAAGACAAACATGGTATGTACTCACTCATAACAGGATACTAGATGTGGAACAAGGATGACTGGACTGCTACTCACATCACCAGGCAGGCTACCTGGAAAACAGGACCCCAAGAAAGACACAGGGATCGCCCAATGACAGAGAAATGGAATGAGATCTACATGAACAGCCTGGACATGAGTGGGGGTAGTGAAGGGAGAGGGTCGAGGGAAAGAGAGCTTGGGTGAGTGGGAGATCCCAGCTGGATCAACAGCAGAGAGGGAGAACAAGGAATAGGAGACCATGGTAAATGAAAGACCACATGAGAATAGGAAGAAACAAAGTGCTAGAGAGGCCCACAGAAATCCACAAAGATACCCCCACAACAGACTGCTGGCAATGGGCGAGAGACAGCCCGAACTGACCTACTCTGGTGATGGGATGGCCAAACACCCTAATTGTCGTGCTAGAAACCTCATCCAACTACTGAGGGATCTGGATGCAGAGATCCATGGCTAGGCCCCAGGTGGATCTCTGGGAGTCCAATTAGCGAGAATGAGGAGGGTTTATATGAGAGAGAATTGTTGAGACCAAGGTTGGATAAAGCACAGAGACAAATAGCCAAACGAACGGAAACACATGAAATATGAACCAATGGCTGAGGGGTCACCAACTGGATCAGGCCCTCTGAGTGGGTGAGACAGTTGATTGGCCTGATCTGTTTGGGAGGCATCCAGGCAGTGGCACCGGGTCCTGTGCTCACTGCATGAGTCGGCTGTTTGAAACCTGGGGCCTATGCAGGGTCCCTTGGCTTGGCCTGGGAGGAAGGGACTGGACCTACCTGGACTGAGTCCACCAGGTTGATCTCAGTCTGTGGGGAAGGCTTTGCCCTGGAGGAGATTGGAATGGTGGGCGGGCTGGGGGGAAGGTGAGGGGGGCGGGAGGGGGGAGAACAAGGGAATCTGTGCCTGTATGTAGAACCTAATTGTATTGAAAAATAAAAATTTAAAAAAAAAAAAAGAAAAAAAAAGTGATGAGAGCTCCTGACATTGATATCACATGTCTGTAAAAAAAAAAAAAGAAAAGAAAAAAGAAAGAAAGAAAGAAAAGACTTTTAGTATTTAATGATACTGAATATGCAACAAACTCAAACTTATGGGACACAGTGAAGGCTGTTATATAAGACATAGCAATAAGTGCCTATATAAAAAGAGAAAATTGGAGAGATCTCATACTAACAACTTAACAACACATGGGAAAGCTCTAGAATAAAAAAGAAAAAATAACACCCCAAAGGAGTAGAAAGCAAAAAATAATCAAATTCAGAGAAAAAATTAGTAAAGTAGAAAGCAACAAATGAAAATCAATAGAAAGAATTAATAAAACAAAGAATTGGTTCTTCGAAAAAATCTGTAAGATTGACAAACCCTTATCCAAATTAACTAAAAGGAATGTAGAGAGAATATCTAAGTTAACAAAATTAGAAATGAAAATGGGGACATAATAGACAATTAGGAAATACAGAGAATAAGAACATACTGTAAAAACCTGTACTCCACAATATTGGAAAATCTAAATGAAATGGATAATTTCCCCAATATGTACATACCACTTACAAATGTTAAGTCAAGATCACATATACAATTTAAACAGATCTATAGCACCTAGTGAAATAGAAGCAGTCATTACAAATCTCCCAACAACAACAACAACAAAAAAGCCCAGGACCAAATTGTCTCATCACAGAATTCTACCAGATTATCAAAGAAGAGTTAACAACAATACCTCTCAATTTTTTTCCACCAAATCAAACAGAAGAAATATAGCCTAATTGATTTTACAACTCCACAGTCCTGCTGACACTCAAACCACCCAAAGATCCAACAAAGAAAGGGAATTACAAACCAATTTCCCTTATGAACATAGATACAAAGATATGCAATAAAATACTTGTAAACTGAATCCAAAAACATATCAAAAAGGTCATCCACCATGACCAAGTAGGCTTCATCCTAAAGAAGCAGGGATAATTCAAATTATGTAAATAAATGCAATTTACCATAGAAGCAAACAAAAAGACAAAAACAACAGCAACAGCAAATAAACAAACAAACAAACAAACAAATAAATAAATAAATAAATAAATAAAATGAAGAAACCAAACAACAAAAAGCACATATTCATCTCACTAGATACAGAAAAGCCCTTTGACAAAATCCAACACACCTTCATTATAAAAGTTCTGGAGAGATTAAGGATACAAGGGACATTCATCAGCATAATAAGGGCAGTTTACAGCAAGCCCACAGCCAACATCAACTTAAATGAAGAGACTCCACTAAAATCAGGAACAAAACAAGGTTATCCACTCTTTCCATACCTATTCAATATAGTACTTGAAGTCTGATCTAGATTAGTAAGACAACTAAAAAAGATCAAATGTATGCATATTGGAAAGGAAGAAGTCAAATATCATTATTTGCAGATGATATGATAGTATACTTTAGTGACCTGAAAAATTCATAAGGAAACTTTTACACCTGATAAGGACTTCGAGCAAAGTGTCTGGGTTCAAAATTAATTAAAAAAAAAAAAAGTAGCCTTTCTATATGCAAATGACAAACAGACTGAAAAAGAATTCAGGGAAACTATTGTTAGGATTCTGTACATGTGCAGCTTGGGTCTAATGTCTTACATCATCAGTGGGTGTGGGTGACTGTATACTGTCCCATGGTCACGCAATCCCACCTTTAAAAAGCCAGAAGAGGATCCCCACCCTCTCTTTTTCTGTTTCCTCTCTGCTCTGCTCTGCTCCCTCCTCCATCTTTCTCTCTCACCAGGTCTGGTTCCCTTCTCCACACCCATTTATCCTCCTAACAAAGCTCTAAAAACTAACATTGGGTTCTGCCATGGTCCATGACTTTTCCGCAGACCAACCAGCGCCACATACCCATCAACTATACCTTTCACAATAGCCTCAAATAATATAAAATATCTTGGGGTAGCTCTTACCAAGCAAGTGAAAGATGTGTATGATAAAAACATCAAGTCATTAAAGAAAGAAATTGGAGAAGATATTAGAAGAGGGAAAGACCTCTCCTGCTCATGAATAAGTAGAATAAACATAGTAAAAATGTGCACCAAACCAAAATCAATTTACAGATTCAATGCAATCTCCATCAAAATTTTAACAGAATTCTCACATATCTCAAAAGGACAATTTTCAGCTTTATATGGAATCCTCATGGGAAACAAAACAAAACAAAACAAAACAAAACAAAACAAAAACCAGGATTGCTAAAACAAACCTGAACAATAAAAGAACTGCTGGATACATCACTATCCCTGATTTTTAAGTTGTACTATAAAGCTATAGTAACAAAACACTATGGTATTGGTAAAAAACAGAAACAAAACAAACACAAAAACAAAAACAGGCACATTGATCAATGGAACTGAATTAAAGAGGCAGACATAAATCCACACAAGTATGGACCTCTTTTAAAAAATAAAAAATAAAGGATCCAGACACACACTGGAAAAAGGACAGCATCTTTAAAAAATGATTGTTCAAACTGGATGTTTTCATGTAGAAGAAGGCTAATAGATCCCTACTTACCACCTTGAGCAAAACTCAATCCCTAGTGGATCAAAGACCTCATCCAAAAACCAGATACACTGAATCTGATAGAAGAGAAAGTGGGGAATAGCCTTGAACTAATTAGCATAAGAAAAGACAGAAAGAGAACACCAATAGTGAAGGTACTAAGATCAACAATTAATAAATGAGATCCCAAGAAACAGAGACACTTCTGCACAGCAAAAGATAATGTCATTTGAACAATTTGACAGCTTCCAGGATGGGAAAAGATTTTTAGCAACTACACATCCTATAGAGGGCTAATATACAAAATATACAAAGAAGTCAAAAAACTAGATATCAAAAAACCAAATAACTCAATTTAAAAAGGTGGTATAGATCTAAACAAAATTCTCAATTGAGGAAACTCAAATATCTGAGAAATATTTAAACAAACGTTAAAAATCATTAGCCCTGTATAAGCCCCAGGTTCCAAACAGCCAGCTCATGCACTGAGGACAGGACCCGGTCCCATTGCCTGGATGCCTCCCAAACAGATCAAGCTAATCAACTGTCTCACTTATCCAGAGGGCTTGATCCAGTTGGGGGTTCCTCAGCTATTGGTTCATAGTTCATGTGTTTCCATTCGTTTGGCTATTTGTCCCTGTGCCTTTTCCAACCTTGGTCTCAACAATTCTCACACATACAAACCCTCTTCTTTCTCGCCAATTGGACTCCTGGAGCTCCACCTGGGGCCTGGCCTGGGAGGAGGGGACTGGACCTGCCTGGACTGAATCTACCAGGTTAAACTCAACCTTCAGGGGAGTCTTTGCCCTGGAGGAGATGGGAATGGGAGGTGGGCTGGGGGGAAGGGGGGCGGGAGGGGGGAGAACAAGGGAATCCATGGCTGATATGCAAAATTAAATTAAATTATAAAATTAAAAAAAATCCTTAGTCATCAGGGAAATGCAAATCAAACTTCTTTGAGATTTCATCTTATACCTGTCAGAATAGCTAATATCTACAGAAGTGATAACTCATGCTGGGGAGGATGTGGAATAAAAGGAACACTCATGCATTGCTGGTGGGAGTGAAAACTTGTACAGCCACTATGGAAATCAGTGAGGCCATTCTCAGAAAGATGGCAGTCAATCTACCTCATGATCCAGCTATACCACTCTTAGACATATACCCAAAGAATGCTCCATCCTACCACAGGGATCCTTGCTCAGCCATGTTCATTGCTGCTCTATTCATAGTAGCCAGAGTTTGGAAAAAATCTAGATGCCCCCTCAACAGAAAAATGGATAAAGAAAATATGGTACTTTTATACAATGGAGTATTCCTCAGTTAAAAAAAATATGAAAATTTAAGAAAAAGAATGGAACTAGGAAAAAAATCATAATAAGTGAGATAACCAGACCCAGAAATACAATATGGTATGTACTCACTTATATGTAGATACTAGATGTTCAGTAGTGATTACCAAGATGCAAACTCATAGAACCACAGAGAGTAGGTGTAGAGTAAAGGACTACAGGGAACAGATAACTCGCATCAGGAAAGGGAAATAAAATAGATAATTTATGGATTGATGGAGAAGGATCTGGAATGAATACAAAGTGGGGCTAGCGGGAGAGAATATGGGGAGACGTAGCTAAAATTAAGGGGCATTGGAGAGGTGTAGAAACCTAATACAGTAGAAACCTCCTAAAATATACACATAAAGGAAGGCAATCTAAATGAAATCACAAATAACAGGGAGACAGCCATCTCATGGCACCAAACAAAGTTTCCAGCACTAGGTTTGGGTTACATCTAATTGTGATGTTAGCTTAAGGGGACTGATGGAAATCCCCCCAAAAGTCAGACTGTTACCAAGAATATAGGAGCTAGGGCAAAACCAAATAATACTGATCTAAAAAATTTTTTTTTAAAAAACTGGTAGTAATAAAATACCTTCTAATAATATTATGCAGTACTCATGGATCAGTGCCTTGGTCAACCCTCATCTGGGAAGCTTTCTTCTGTAGTATAGAAGAACAAATAGAGAGATTCACAGCCAGACATTACACAAAATGTGAGAGATTGGAACATGCAGGGGATGTCCCCATCAAATCCTTCCCCACAGAGCTCAGGGAATCCCTGAGGAAGAGGAAGCAGAAAAAAATGTAAGAGTCAGAGGGAATGAAGGACACCAGGAAAACAAGGCCCTCTAAATCCACATGAGCAAAGCTCATATGAACTCACAGAGACTGGAGTAACATGCACAGGGCCTGTACAGGCCAGTCTTCTCTAGGTCCTCTGCACTTAAATAAAGGCTTACAGTTTAGTGTTTTTATGGGATTCCTCAACAAGTAAATGAGTGGGTTTCTTGTGTCTTTTCTTGGGCTCTTTTTGTGTTGGTTTTTCTTGGCTGACTTTGATGTGATAGTTGTGTTTCATCTTATATTTAATTTTGTTATATTTAAAAGTGAATAAGTGAATGTAAACTTATCCACTAGTGTAAGGTTAACAATGGAACTATCCTTTACACCAGCCGCTAGAGGGACAATCAGTTTTCTCCAACAGGATGACACTTGGTATGTTAACCACTCCTGGGCAGATCTCATGTCCAAGAGATCAACATATTGGGCTCCACAATTTTTTTTTTTTTTAGTGTGTTTTCATTTGAGTAGAGTTTAGTTAACTCTCCCCCTTTTCTCTTTTTTCTAGGTATTAGATGTTTAGTTGTATTTAGTTTTGGGGTTGTTTTCTTGAGAAAGAAATTAAGGTTGGGTGGGTAGAGAGGAGTAGAGGATCTGGGCTAACTTCAGGGAGGGGAAGAATACAATAAAAATACATTTACATTTAAAATTGTTTTACATTGTTGCTGGAGAATTTCTCTCCAACTCCCACCACCAAGTCCCGCCAGTCTCAGAGCCCACTTATAAAATAAACACACAGACTCTTACATTATTTAAACTGCTTGGCCATTAGCTCAGGCCTGTTATTGTCTAGCTCTTACTCTTATATTTAGCCCATTTCTATTAATCTTTACTTTGCCACATGGCTCATGGCTTACTGGTACCTTACATCTTCCTTGTCCTGATGGCGGCTGGCTGTGTCTCTCTGACTCAGCCTTCCACTTCCCAGAATTCTTTTCCTTGTCCCGCCTATACTTCCTGCCTAGCCAATGGCCAATCAGTGATTTATTTACTGACCAATCAGCAACACACTTGACATACAGACCATCCCACAGCATTACATAGTAAAAAAGTGTTTAAAATTATTTTTAAAAAGCACCTCTGACAACAAATGTGTTTTCAAAATATCCTGAACAACTAAAATGTAAGTTCTAGCTATTTCATAATAATAGCAAAGTATTCTTTTTGCAACTCATGTTTACAGAGAATTTTTAATTTTTTATTGCCAATATCAATAAAATAATTCTTTGTTAGTGATTATGCAGATTTTAAAAATAATTCACAATAATTGTTACTGATCTTGACAGAATACTATGACACAGTTTCCTGTATTAAAAAAATATACTTTCTTCTTCTCTGTTCTTGATCCAGCTGGGATCTCTCGCTCCCCTAAGCTCTCTTTCCCTCAACCCTTGCCCTTCATTACCCCCTCTCACGTCCAGTTTGCTCATGTAGATCTCATCCATTTCTCTGTCGTTGGGCAATCCCTGTGTCTTTCTTAGGGTCCTGTTTTCTAGGTAGCCTCCCTGGAGTTATGAGTAGCAGTCTAGTCATCCTTTGTTTTACATCTAGTATCCTCCTATGAGTAAGTACATACCATGTTTGTCCTTCTGAGTCTGGGTTACCTCACTCAGGATGGTATTTCTAGATCCATTCATCTGCCTGCAAACCTCATGATGTCATTGTTTTTCTCTGCTGAGTAGTACTCCATTGTCTATATGTACCACATTTTATTTATCCATTCTTCAAAAAGGGACCATGATAAATGAAGAACCCATGGGAATAGGAAGAAGCAAAGTGCTAGAGAGGTCCCTAGAAATCCACAAAGATACCTCCACAATAGACTACTGGCAATGGTCGAGAGAAAGCCTGAACTGATCTACTCTGGTGATCGGATGGTCAAACACCCTAACTGTCGTGGTAGAACTCTCACCCAATGACTGATGGAAGTGGATGCAGAGATCCACAGCCATGCCCCAGGTGGAGCTGTGGGAGTCCAATCGGTGAGAAAGAGGAGGGATTGTATGAGCGAGAACTGTTGAGACCATGATTGGTAAAAGCACAGGGACAAATAGCCAAACTAGTGGAACCATATGAACTATGAACCAATAGCTAAGGAGCCCCCAACTGGATCAGACCCTCTGGATAAGTGAGACAGTTGATTAACTTGAACTGTTTGGGAGGCCCCCAGGCAATGGGACCAGGACCTGTCCTTAGTGCATAAGTTGACTGTTTGGAACCTGGGGCCTATGCAGGGACACTTTGCTCAGCCTGGGTGAAGGAAGGAGGGGACTGGATTGAATCTACCAGGCTTAGCTGAATCCCCAAGGCAGTCCTTTCCCTGGAGGAGATGGGAATGGGGGGATGGGCTGGGGGAAGGGCTGGGGGGGGCTGGAGGAGGGAGGACAGGGGAATCCGTGGCCGATATATAAAATTAAATTAAATTATAAAATAAATTTTAAAAAAGAATATATATATATATATTTCCAGAAGTTGAAAAATACATTAGCAAAAACCCAAATTAGGAGAAAAGATGTAGTAAAGAACAAAATAGAAATAAAAGAAAGATAGAGCTGAAGGAATGATAAAGAGGGTCAATGCAGCCAAGAGTTAGCTCTATAGAAAGATAAAAACACCCTCATCCAAACTCAAAATAAGAAGATCCAAGTAATATCAGAGCTAAATGCACACATGAAAGCCAGATGCTCTTAGACTGGTGTCTCAAGTGGGGAGGTTTGAAAACACTGTATATTACTGAATCGTTGAGCACATCAATGATATTGCACATGCTTCCTTTGCAAATTCAGTTAGAAGAGACTTGTGCCAGTGATGAATTTACATAATGTTTATAATGTGTGGTCCCTTTTCTCCAGACCTATCCAGAGAAGTCAGCGGCTCTGATAACAAGCAATTTCCCTTGATTGACTGGACTATGCTCCTTTTTCCTTCCTTAATGTTTGTTTGAAGGAAATAACCACAGGCTTCTCTTGAACGGTGGTGCCCATGTACATGTGAGATTCTTAATACATACTTTGATCCAACAGTATTCAACAACATACAAGTTCCATCTGAGAATCGGCATGCTCCACTAACAGAAGACCCTCCATAGGTTGTGGTTCCCAACCCCCCTCCCCCCCGAGGCTGTCTCTATCTATCCTCATTCCAGTTATCTTCTTTTTAAAGCATATTCCTCTGCTCTCATCATTCTTTCCCTTTAAAGTAAAAGTCAACTCTAATGATTTTTGGTTTTTGTTTCAGATGATTTAAAATTTTATAAATTCAGTATCTTGTTATTAGTACTTTTTTCATAACAAAAACAAGATAGCATCATCTATTAGCTCTGTACTTTTCTAGTTCCTTCTTTTCAAATATGTGAAATAGGTTAATCATTTCAGATAAATGTTGGCCATGGTGACTCACACCTGTAATCTCAGCACTTACGAAGCCGAGATGGGACAAGTCTAATTCCAGTCTCTGCTATATGGTGAATCCCAGGACAATGATTATTTTTTCCTAATATAATGCATCCATTTATGTAAAAACACAAAAAATTTTAAAGCATGATTTTTTATTTTCATTCCCATGCCCAGTGTGTGTACATTGGGTGTCTTCAGTGAATCTGCAGCTTACAGATTCAGTAAGATGGGATAGGCAGTGAACCCCTGGGGTTCTTTCTCTACTTCTCTAGTGGGATTACAGGTGTGACCTGCAACACATGGCTCAAGTGCTCAAAACATAATTGAGCCATTTCGCCTGGCTTCTCAGGCACAATTTTTAATGCTTATTTTTCATTTGCAAACATGAAGGACCTATATTCTCTCTGAGTTTAATGAAACAAAACAGGTAATTTTTTTTAAAGATTTAGCTAAATCTTGACTCTGGCAATTCCCTTCACAATAGTAGGTATTGCTCCCCTCCTCAATACAATACATTTTACTTTTTTATTTCAGTTTTCATATTGAGTTTTCTGATTCTTTCTGCTGCATTTTTACTCACCACTTTTTAAGCATGCCTGCATTTTATCTGCCATGTGAGATCAATTTGTCCCTGTAGCAGTAGCAGGGAGACCTATAGAACATGGCTTGGTGAATGGTGCAGCTAGTTAGAGTTGTGGTATTACTAAATCACTAAATAAGTCATCGAGGATGCTGAAAATGACCAGGGAAATCCCCATGTGCAGACCACACATCCTGGGAAGGCTAGGAGAAAGAGGACTTGAGTATGACCCAGTAATTGCTACAAGGAGAGGCTTGGCATTAAAATCATTTTTTTCCTAACAGGGTGAATTCTATGGCTTAAAAAATTTAAGCAATTTTTAGAAAATCATTGTGATTGCAAGTAAGAGAATCTAAATATGAACCCAGAAGTTGGGGATAAGCAGTTAGAAAGCCTTAGTAACTAGATCATTCAGTGGTCTACAATTCTCTAAATTACTTTCTAATAGAAAAGAGTTCATTTTCACAGGCCAAGAAATTTACCTGCTTCCTCCTTAGAGAATGAATAAAGGAAAGGTTAGATCCAAAAGGTTTATGGATAAGTATGAATGTGATAGGTTTTGAAGTGATTCAATTGCTTTTGGGATATATTTGTATTTTTCTGGCTACTTTTGAAATGCTCAAATAATATATTTTGGTTGTCTTCATGGAGTGAAATTCTGTGGTACATGCTGAAAAGTGCTACCTCAAGAAACAACTTTGATTTCATGGTTTTATGCAATCACCTCTTATATTATCTGGCAAGGTGTGCTTCGACATCCTGTTACCTCTGCTGAAATGACAGGAGCTTGCAAAAGATTCAAAGTCATGTGGAGTATCCCCTCCTTGACTAATGGACTTTGCTCCACAGTGACTAAAATGAGTGCTTTCAAGCTGCCTCCTGGCCTTACGCATACCTTTCCTTGCATCACTTAGAAGGACATCTTTTAATAGTCTCTCCAGACCCATTTTCTCATTAGATTTAAAGCTCTTGCAATAGGGCCACGACTCTCCGTGGTGTGAGTAATCCTAATGCCAAGCACTGCATCTTTCAAATAAGCAAAGGAGAGCTGAAAGAAGAGACGTGAGAATGGAAATTGAGGCATACTATTCACTGTCCACTACTATATCAAAAAGTAAACTCATCTAAAGCTAAAAAGCTTCCAGCCCAGGATTATGTGTGTAAATGTGTACTTTCCCATACACCAAGGACAGAAAGAGTAGTGTTGTTCTTTTAATTCAAATACATTGAATGGGAAACAAATTTAGTATTCTGTTTTTTAACAGGTCTACTAACAACCTACCACCTAAGGGGTCCACTCTGAATAAAAAATGTCTCTGTCCTGGCATGTATTCTTATATATTTCTTAGCCAGAAAAATACAAATTGCATATGACCTAAATGGCTGTAGTTAAAATATGTGAGTGTTCTTCCTTTGGGGCTAGCATTCTCAATTCCATGTTCTACTACAAATAAAGAAAACTTTAAAAAGATTAGGTACATTCCAGTGGTATGTCAACTAATCACTGCTTGGGAAGGAGATTTAGCCTCTTCAGGGATGAGACCATTATTGACTGCTCAGTGTACAGTGGTCAGCCTTGAAAACATATACACACTGTTAACAAAAAAATGAACTCAGCAGGCTGCATATATATATATATATATATATATATATATGTATATATATTTGTGCATGGACATATATACATAGACATGTAATTACACTTGTGTATAATGACAGAAATGACAAACGAGGCTATCAGCTTGAAGGTGGCATTCGAGTAGCTGAAAAGAGGGGAAAGGGAATGTAATTCTAATTCAATTAAAACATCTTTATGTAAATGAAAAGCTTAGAAAACCCCCCAAAATATTCGAGGATGACACCCAGATAGCAGAAAATTGTAACTGTATACTTCCCCTGTGTGTTGTCAATCTTGTTCTTAGCTATTTATTGGGAATTTAAGGAACCTCATATATATTCAATTTTCATTTTCTAAACTTACAGACACTTAGTTACCCAATGCAATTGTAAGGAAAAGAAAGATGCTAACACACCATTTTAATTCATAGGAGCGAAAAGGTAGTTGGCCCCACTAATACATGTATACCACAGAAAAGTATGCCAGTCAACCTTGGTGGACATTTTACAAAAGCAGAGAAACAACTGAGCAGCTCCCTTCGGTGTATTATAGGCATATGTCTGTAAGATACACAATACAGACAGAATGATCATCTTCACAATGCGTTTTTCCGCTTCATTTTATTTTTGTCAAAACTCAAATTATGTTTTAAAAGCTTGCTTTGTAACATAAGCATAAAAACATGACAGTGTCCGATAGGGGGCAGTCAAGTACTACGAACAGAAGCGCCTGCATTTTTCCGGAGTTAGATTATGTTTAGAAGGATAAGGGAAGACCCTGGACACATTTTTGTATTACCTTTTGTAGAGAGAGCAAAACTAAGCAAAATAAATGAAAATACTCTTTGTCACATTTCTGTTCCCAGCTGAAAGTCAATAGGATGTTAAAGAGTCTGATTAAGTGCCACTCTGTGCCTTCTTATCCTAAAAGCGCACAGGTATGAGGCTGTAGACAACTGAGTTAGCTGTTCTGCACTCTCCAAACTCTAAAGTGGGTTCATCTCCATCTTGTAGTTCAGTGCTTCATGTAGTTGCCGTCCTCTTCTGGAAGGAGTTGAATAAAAACTGTAAAGAGTCTCACCAGACTCCTCGCCCCAGGCTTCAAAGCATAATAAAAGAGGTGATTGAAAAATGTTACTGGTGCATAATATCTTAACAATCTGTCAGTTTATCACTCCTACAGAGAAGTTGGAATAAGTGCCGGTTCTTTTGTTTTTGAAGACAGAAGTTAGGAGATGTAGGGGTGAGATTACACCCCACTGCAGGGGTGTGCAAGGTGCTTCTGCAGCACACTGGGTCTGTTCTTGAAAAGCTGCATAAAAATCCAAATGAAACTGTGAGATAGATCCAAAAAAAATGAAACCATTTTTTTAAAGAGGTGAGGAAAATGCTTATTTAGGCTTTGAAACTGTGGTTTAAAAGAGGTTGCTTTTTTCTTCTAATATGGCCCTTATCCTGACAGCTTAAAATCAGACCTGCACATGCCCTCGGGCTAGCTTTATAAATCCTATTAAGCACATTACGTGCTAATCTCCCACCGACTATGCCACTGAGAGTTTTCCATTGAAGCATTTCACAGTACCCATCACGCAGAACATGTGTGCTTGATTTCTGCTGCTACCACATAAGGGAACTTAATTTGTTTTTGATCTGAAAATAGGCACCTGAGCCCACAACTCAGCACCTCATTCACTTGTTCACCTGTTACAGTTATGAGTCACGAAGTCTCTTTCCAAACCATTAAGCAGTGGCTGACTTGAGGCTTCTGAACACAGCTGCCATTGCCTTCTACAGACTGTTTGAGTTAAGTTGAGGCCCATGATTGTAAATTCCTGCATGTGGGTTGCACTCAAAATTGGGGCATAGATCAGCAACTTGAGAACAACAATTTGAGAAATATCTGAGCATCTTGAAATACTTTACTTTCAGGAAGAATAGGTAAATAATTTTTACTAAGTTTTCTTGGCACCAACATAGTTTATATGGCTAACGGGAGGTTTCTAGAATATTCTTCCCAGAAATAGTTCTCTTATTAAATTTCTTAGGAAGATCATTCTACATTTGATTTGGAATTCACTCCTGTTATGAGCTGTGTGGGGGGTGAGTGAGGATTGGCTTCTGAGCTGTAAAAACAGTCAGCTGTTTGCGTTATAACATCCCTAAGGCTGTGTCGTATATTACTTGAAACATGGATGGTCCTAGAAAATTCCTAGCTGACTTCAGGTCAGGGATGAGATATACTTTAGCTCATTTTATTCCGTGTGAACAACAGGATGTGTTACCTTTGTAGTACTATTTTTCCTGTGGTTTGATGTTTCTCTCTGGAAATATATAATTGATTCATGTGATCAGTCTTTGATGAAAACTGAAAACTGATACACTCCCGAGACAATTTATATCTCTGAGTGTGTGTCCATATTTGGTTTTATCCATATACATTACTCTTTACTATTATTGTTGTTATTTGTTGCAACGCAGTTTCCAGACAGAGTCAAGTAAGAAGCACAGGGGCCACCTCTTGCATGCCTACTCACTATTCACATTCTTTTGAAAGGAACAAAGGAGGAAATTGTGCAGTTTTGACAGCGACCTGAAAGCCCAGAACTGATGCTGCCTTAGCAGTCTGTAGATGATCCTCCAAGGGAAGAGGAACCTGGAGGAGTGCAGTGTGGGCTTGGTCTTCTGCTCAACCGAGCATCTGCCTATGGGCTCTGCCTTTGCTTCTGTCTGGGTGTGAATAGCATTATACTAAGTCTCATTTTTGTGATGCTTCTCTAGTAGGATTTGCAGAATGCTATGAATGATATCCTTGGCCAAGTCTATTTACAATGCAGACTGTAGCAATGGAAAGTCATAAAAGCATTTAATGGTCTTTCAACTATAATTTAACTTTGCCAGGATTCATGCATAAAATCACACATTTTCACAAATCTTGATAAATATATCTAGGTCCAAATGTCACTATTTTTCTTCCTACAAAGAAAGACTTGACATAAAATTAGGGCATTCTGTTCTGGGCTAAAAAGCTCCTTTGCATTTAAGTTTTTATGGTGATTAAAAAGTATAATTTTCATAGTAGAAAAACACTTTTAGAGGGCAAGAGACATTTTCTATGTGAGAGAATGGATTTTATTTTACTTAAAAATGGGATGTTTTTGGGGAAAGTGTGAGTTTTTCTTCAAATGGAACTGTTAAAATGTGACTCGAGTAAATTCCCTTAACACACACTTATTTAGTACTTAGTTCTGACAGACACTGTACCCAAATGGAGATGTGACAACCTCCCAAGACCAGCTCCCGTTTAATTAAGCCAGGTGTGAGTCAAAGAAATGTCTGGTGATTTTGGTTGTTGTTTCTTCCCTTTATTTATTTATTTTTTTTTGACCTTTACTTCTATTTACTGTTTCTTGCTTTAATTTACTATAGAAGGACCATTTCCGGTAAAACAACTAAAAACAATTACTCTGTTCAGAAATCTAAATGCAACAAAGCAACCCTATTTGAAAGTAGAA
The DNA here is from genome assembly GCF_949786415.1 of Peromyscus eremicus. NCBI lineage: Eukaryota > Metazoa > Chordata > Mammalia > Rodentia > Cricetidae > Peromyscus > Peromyscus eremicus. The sequence goes on along the minus strand of NC_081419.1, from coordinate 22,255,559 downwards.
ACAGAAATCCCTACTGAAACTAGCTTAATAAACCTCACCAAGATGTAGTCTAGATGGTAGCATCAACACCTGCTATTGAAGTCAGGGATCGTTTTCTCAGTAACTGTTCTTATGCTTCGACCTGACTTCTGTCTTTGTCATCATATTGCCCTGTTTATCTCCGATGCAAGGATGTGTTCCATGACAGACGGACCAGGGAACAGCAGATACAGGAAAGATTAACAGGTTCAGTGGATGCACTGAGAAGCCATTAATCAGCAGCATGGTGTCTCTAGGCGCCGTTTACAGGAGAAATCCACACAGAAAGGCTTTTAAAAAGCGTTTGGTTGGAAATTATGAAATGCTAAAGGCCACACAAAAGGAAACAAGAAATATATGGCTAAGTCCATATTTTTAATTATCAAATATAAAGTGACAAAGGTTTTGAAAGGCTTGCCACTGAGTTTCCAATAGAATGAACTATAGTGAGCATACGTGCATCAAAGATGAATAAAAGGCTTCCCATAATTCTCTTTTCGTCATGTGATATTGTGAGACTCCCCAACAGAAGATGGTCCCCAGGTACTGATGAATCAGTAACGTTACCACAGAGAACCTGTGGGTATGTTCTGAATTTTGCTTGACTTAGAGATAGCAACCTGGTTGTAGATCATAAGTGACATATGCTTGCTGACAAAACTTGTTCCAGCACGAAAGGTCTTTACTTGTATTGTCTGAAATCTCAAAGTGCAATGGAAATGGGAGTCCTATCTTAGGCAAAGTTTACCAACGCTGCATCCGGAAAACATATGCTAGTAATTTTATGAGTTTTCCTTTCTAATAATTCCCCCTTTTTGGTGTCAAGTCTGCATGTTTGGAAGCCTGGTTCTTACAGTGAGCTATTTATCACATAAATGGTATGTGATTTGGATTATATATCCATTTCATATAGTCATTATTGTTACATGTGCTGAATGGGTGTCTAGCATATACATAGATAGCCCTACTGAGAGAATAAATTCAAGCTCTCCAAGCTACCACTAAGGGAGATAACTCTAAGGAAATATGAGTAAAAGCAATTATGTAATCTAGTAGTTAGGAATAATATTCAAGGGCAAATTCTGCCATTAGTAAGATATGTAATCTCGGGCTGCTCACCTTTCCTGTCTTTAAAGTTTTCATTAGATAAATGTGGTGAATTGGAATAGATGATTTGAATGTCCCTTCCACTTCCACCAACTTAAAAGTTTTTAATTATAATTAAGAAACAAGCAGAAAGATGATGACCGAAAGAACAGAGGTCAATATTACTGGGCAGAACAATGCCACAAGGCCATAATCAAAGTGCATCCTATTGTGGACCACTGGCAGACTTCCCTCAGCAGGACTCAGTGAGTTTATTCCAGCATGGGAGAGATAAGGCACTATTAACAGAGCCACAAGCATGCCAGTCAGTGTGTAAAAGTATCCAAGGAACAGCCTTCCCATGAATACCCGAACTGAGCCCTCAGGGTAGCTACCTCAGGAGTGGAGTCATAAAGTTCGGTAAGTTTTTCGCATTTCTGATTAATCCACAAAGAGTCACAGTATTACACATTGAGACTTCTAACTCCATGTCAAAAATGTAAACTAGGACTTGTATCTGAAAGCTATATTATTATGAAATATAATCTATAAAGAGAAAAATTATAGTGTATTTTTAATATTTCAAACTACCCTTCTTGATGTTAGAAGTTTATACATCAAGAGTCAAAAAAAATCTAGAGCAATCAAATGTGGCCTAAAAGCTTTATTATTTATCTTTCAAAAGCTGTGGTTGACATTCAGTTAGGCTTTTGCTGATAGTATATATATAATATATATATATTATATATAAAAAGATATTTACAAAAACGTCAGTAAAAAGAAACAGAGGCATAAAGAGAAGGAAACAGAGAGATTTTGGTCACATTTTTATCTTTTCAAGGGAATTCTGAATATTTGGCAAATGGTGGCAACTAAGATACATTAAATCTTATTTATCTCAATCACATCTCCAAATCCCAGTTGAACAAGCATAGTGCCAAAAGAAACCCCATGTTTGATGGGAAGAACCAACATGTGCTATAATTATAAACTATCACGAATCTCCACTTTTAACTTATATTTTTCAATTTTAAAGCATTGAGGATGTGACAATGGATACTTTTTCTTCAATCCTCCTCCTGCTCCTCCTCCTCCCCCTCCTCCCCTTCCTGCTCCTGTGTTGCTCCCTGGCAACTTGGCAATGTTTCTTCCTGGAGAGGCAGAGTGAGAGAATCTCAGTACCCTGGGGCAGTGGTTATGTAACTCCCTAGCCCCCTAGCAACCCAGACTTGGGGGCAAATTCTCCTGCATATTACTCTACAGTGAGAGGTGGCCAGACACAGTGTGTTCTTTATACAAAGTTCCTCTTCTTCACTCACATCTGAGGTGGGGAGTGTATAAAATGATACCAGGGATAGTAAAAGTCCCCCAAAACACCAATGATAAACAGCAGAAATGAAATGTTTCATCACGTACAGGCAGGGCAGCTCTAAGACAAAGTGTAAGATTATAAATGACTGATTGTCAATAGCCACCTAATGTCATAAACTATATAGAAAGAGTGGTAGGTTTTATTTTAATTTGTCTCACTGAGAAAGTGTAAAATATTCTATAGCTTGATAAAAATGTATTTGACTTGTTAATGTTAATAACTGATGATAATGAAATTATAATGGCTCATAAGAATAAAAAAATAACTATTCATTCTTCATCAGAACATATTTTATTAATTTCTTTTCCATGAGAGCATATATTATGGAGAAATAAATTTATTTATAGAAAATTATGTTTATGTTACTTTTATACATATAATCTATTAAATTAGATGAATACTTAAAACCTAGGAATACATTATTTAATTTAAGCTCAAGTTTTTTTTCTAGATATTTGTACCACAGCAGAACTCATAATAATAACCACATCTTGTGATAAATTGGTTGTTTTTAATAGATGTTTGGAAGAACCACTTTATGCAAATGATCTGATGTGAGGTGTGCGATTTCTTCGCATGTCATTTCAAACTAGCTTTATTTAACTTTCTGGTGCAATGAAACCCCACTATTTCCTATTTAGTCTGCTTATTATGTATTCTAGATGAACTGGTCATATGCATTAACTGGGCCCCGAGTCTAAACCCTCTTTCTAAAGTATCCACTGCAAACAAACATTTCAGTGCAGGTGTCTGTTCACTTAGCAGGGATCTGTGCAAGGTTCCTACACTCCTGCCAAACTGCTGGAGGAATTTCTCTTATAGTAGGGCCTGTATCACATCTCCTTGTTGTCTTCCACTAAAATGTCTCCACTTGTATTTCACAGAAAAAATGTTCAGTGGAAACACAGTCACAGTGGAAATCAGATACAGTGAGTTACCCCTCACCAGCAAGCACACTGTCCCTTACACCTAAACTTCTGAATATGCTATGTTGGTTTGTAGCACTAATTTGAGTCATGTGCTATTCACAGTTTATGGTTTGATTTTTTTTTATTGCTTTAAACACTCTTATTTTGCTTCACTGTTCTATGTTTGGGCAGTACAGTTTCAATTTCTTTCATTCAAGGAAGAAAAAAAAGTAGGTCAAACGGTCTGAGACAGTCCATGTTGCTTTTACTGTGCTCCTGCATTTCTAGGCTCATTCTCCTGGAGTACTGCCTGCATAGAGTGGAGCATGCTGAAACCTCAGCACCTCCTGGGTTTTTATTACACTGACTACCTTTTCCAGATTTCCCTTTTCAAGTTTGCTTGGTGCTGCTGAGGCCAAAAAGAAGTTGCCTATCAAGAGTGTGTGGGGGCTCACCCTGACTGCCTCTGTCACCTTGTCTAGGTGGAGGGCATAGAGCAGTGTGGAAGAGAGTCTGATATTGTCAGCATGGCTTGCTTCCCCTTGTTTTTTTTGGGGGGCGGGGAGTGGAGACCAAGGGACAGGGTGGAAATTTCATTGTAGGTTATATCACAGTTGCCTAATTGAGAAAATATATATACCCAGTCTATCTCAGTGGATAATTCCATAGGCTGCAGATGTCTTGTGGACCCATGAGAAACACTACTTTGAATTCACAATTACCATTCTTTTGAACTTTATCATTTATTCCTGTTTGTGATTTTGTTTTTTAATAGGAAATTTCTTTCCTATTTGGTGTATAGCATTATGAAACTGAAAAAATCTAGGGGCTATTATTTGTAACAATTAGAAGAAAATAAATCATATACTTGCAAATATTATATGTAGTGGGTCCTGAATAAATAAATGCACAAGGCAAAGTAAAAATGAAACTTTTCAAAATGAAAAGTGTGACATAAGTTTGTAAGAAAAGTCCCATCTTCCAGATGCCTGGCATTGTACTCCAAAGTTCCCTTTGTGCATTTTGGTTCTGTCTAATCTTAATGGCTTCTGTTCTGGACTGCCCAAAGATGGCTCTCAAGACTTTTATGGTCATTTCTAGGACTTATTTTTCCCATTCATGTGTAAGTTTCAAGCCTGACAGTGCATGAACTCTTTAAAATATCATTCCTCTTCTAAGTATCTTTTGCCTTGTTTTTTTGTTCTTGCAGTTTTCTATGTATTTGGTTTTTCAAAACAGAGTTTCTCTGTGTAGCCCTGGCTGTCTCAGAAGTCGCCTGGAACTCAGAGATCCACCTGACTTTGCCTCCATTGTTGAGATTAAAGCCATGGGCTACCACGCCTGGCATCTGGTTTTAAAATATTAAAATGTAAGATATTTTTCCATAAAAAATAACTTATATTGCTGGGAAGAAAGTCACCTCTCAACTCTTAAGATACCCTAGTTTTAGCCCAATAGTCATTTCTGAAGGGCAGATTAAGTTCTAAATACCAGAATTACCATGTGATTCTTAAAGATCACAAAATCAGCTTAAGCTGTGTATATGTACTCACTATATGCCTAAATATTTCACAGACTCATTTAGATACATCTCATGGTTTCAGAAAGTTCCCAGACTGTCAGTGCAATATAGGAAATAAAAACCACACAAAACTACCTCAAAACCTTAAAATGGCTCAAGGTATCCTTTTAAACAGAAAATTCAGACAAAACTCATTGGCAATCTTTGCTTTAATATGACCAGCTTGAGAGCCTGGATGGCTGCACTTATCTTGCCGCCCGCCCGTGTGTGTGCGTGTGTGTGTGTGTGTGTGTGTGTGTGTGTGTGTGTGTGTTGGTTAGTGACTTTGGGAGTTTTGGTTTTGTTTCTGCTGAGTCACTAATTTTGCAGCTCTGTCCCCAGGTGCCACTCAGCATAAAAGTTACTAGTGCAGTTGAAAAAGCTCTGCGAGCTGTCAAGTGGAGGAAACCATTTCCCTAAGAGAAACAAGGTCCAGGCTTGCATTGGCTCCCCGGGAAGGAGCTTCCTTGCAGCCCAGGCATCAAATCTGCTTTGCCTGGGAAGCCACTCGCTGGGACTTCTCAGCTGGCTGGTGATGCTTTCTGGCGCCTGGCTGGCTTGGCCCACTGCAGTCCCCCCTCGCTAAGGACCCAGATCCCTACCGAAACAGCAAGGAGTTACTTTCTCTTCAAGGAGGTTGAAAGAGCAGTGATTTGTGGCGTTCTCATTTGAGGCTGTTTCCATGTCGTGTTAACCGCCTCTTACTAGTAATAGATGTGATTTCTGTGAGCGACGGAGGGGTATACGAAGGCCTCGGTGATTAATAGTGAATTCCCATCGGCGGGCATCTCTCTGCCCCTCTTGCGTGATGTAAGATCAGACGTACCCCTGCATCGAAAAGTCCAGACATACAGCGCCTGGCTGGCGCTCGCACGCTCTCCGCAGGCGCGCTTCAGCACACCTTCCACATTCTGCTCCTAGCAGAGCAAGGCGGACTGGCTGGACCCACCGACCCAGGGATTTCCAGTGACATTTGTAAATGACGCGGCTCTGTTCCAGGCTGCCAGCCGCCGCGGCCGGGCCGAGGGTGCCGCCGCCGAGCAGTCTGCATCACAGGCTCGCCAGGAAGATCACCATGTCCCAGTTGCTTCTCGCCATCCTCACTCTCTCGGGATTATTGCCTAACGCCAAGGTGCTGACTGTGGGAGCTGACCAAGGTAAGTGCCACGACCACCCACTTTCCCCATTTCCTCCCTTGGCTTTCCTACTGGGTGATGCTGGCAGACAACTGAGTGTGAAACTTAAGTCCTTGGCAGCCCCGCTCCCGGGACCCGCTGGCCACTGTGCGCTAGCCTCCTGGGGGGAGAGGGTTATTGGAGGGTTTCTGAACTAGGTGCCAGAGTGTTCCGCACCCCCCCCCCCCATTTTACCCTTGGTCATTTTCAGGTCCTGATTTTGTCTGTCCCCTTTTCCCCCGGGATCATTTGGACTTGGCTGTGCCTTCTGCCAGGGCATCCCAAGCGCTGCAGATGTTGGATCAGAATTCGCGTTTCTTTGAGACTCCCTTTGGCGCTGGCTCTCAGCTGAGATTCTCATGATTCTCCGCCATAGACAATTACTCTCCCAACTTAGCTCCCGGTTTACTTCCTCAGCTGTGCATCTGGGGAGAGGTGTCAGAGCTCCCTCCCTCCCTGAGTGTCTCTGTCGCCTTTTGCTGGGCTGACTTGGGTTGGGTAGGCAGCAGAGAAGCCCTTAAGGCTTTTCTGAGAGCAAGCACCTGCTTGAACTTGCCTTTTCTGACAGGGAAGGTCTGTGACCCAGCACCAGGGTACCTTGATAGCCTTATCAACTGGAGAGCCCGATTCTGTCTAGCCTAGCACTTTGTACTTGCTTCTTACCAAACAGCTGGGAATGGTAGAAGTTCAGAGGGGAAAGGTTATAGGGGAGCCCAGAGAGAAGGTAAGGATTATAAACCAAGGTTCTGAAACTTTTGACCTGGAAACCCACAGTTCCTCTTATCAGCTTACTATCATTGACGAGGATATGTGGGTTAAAAGGGAAAAGGGGGAAATCATAGCAGAGGAACGTTTGCACGCGGCTACCAGGCTTGGAAGGGTTAACTCCTTAAAGGAAAATTAGAAGTATCATAAATCCTGAACTGAGCTCACAACGATCATACAATTCAGCTTTTTAACTTAATTAGGAAAGAGAAAATAAACAAGCAAAAAAAAAATAAAAACCTCATATACACAGATGCCAATGCACGCAAATAGGCAAGGTCTTGCACTGTGCGATTCAGTCGGTTTAGGTATAAGGAATTATAAATTGACTATGAACTAGTTTCATTATAGGACAGCACCGAGTGGGTTGTAATGATCCTATTTAACCGACTCTTGGCAACCAGTCCTGTAATGAAACTAGTTCATAGTCATAGCAGGCTCACACGTGTCATTTCTAGGAGTGGCACTGGTAATCTTTCAGGGGCACCGCTGCAGAATCATAAAGATTCCGAACTTGCTTAAGTTGCCTTGAAGTTGCTGTGGAACAGTTGAAAACGGTGCAGATAAAATGGAAGCATGTGGCTCTCACTTGAAATGACGGTGGCTTTGATCTGCCACAGTCGCTCCTCAACCTTCCTTAGCAAGAACGTTTGAAGTTAGGCTGAAGCACATGAGAAGGTACAGCTTCTGGCCCAGAATGCTGGCAAAACAGGCTACAGGCTGTTGGTACTGGTTTCCCTGAGCACCCACCCCCAACACACACACACCCTGGAGTCTAATCTCACCCCCTAGCTCAGCGCTTTGTGTATTTTTGTAGCATACTGCTGCTGCTCCCTGAGAGGAACGACTGAACATCGTGAGAGAAATTTGTGCACAATAAATGAATAAATAAATAAACAAATAAATAAATAAATAAATAAATAAATAAATAAAATCAGCTTCTCAAGATGTAAGAAATTAACATAAAAGAACGGTATTTAGTATCAATTTAGTTCCAGAAAAGAGAGGAATATCTAAGTTATCTAAGATCACATGGAAAATAATTGTTAGTTTTTAATGGCTTAATTGAGTTTTAATATCAGTTGAAAAATCATCAGAAGTACTTTATCATAGAGTGCAAGCATATATAGTTGCCGACCAACACTTACTGAATTCTATCGCATCTAATCGAACTCTTAAAAATTGAAACCAGTTCAAACTGTGACAACTAGCTATCAAAACTGCAAGAGTGATCCTCGTATTCTTAAGAGTGGAGAAGAGGGAAGGAAGGAGGGAGAAAGAGTCTTGTTAAACATTTAAAATGAGAATGTAGCTGCATTATGACAGATGTCCCCCACTGAGATGCTGACGGTGAAGACAAGGCATATAACCCAAGAACAAGGTTAATGAGATGTAGCTGCCTTCAGGCTTGTGGCAGTGCCAATGGGCCTTGAAGAAGAGAATAGATGTGTGAAAATACTGGTGAGTTTAATAGTGTAAGGGGGAGTTTTATGTCTTAAAGTGTGAAACCATGTCTGGGCTCTCCAGAGACTAGAGGTAAAGGCAGCTTCTCATTCTAGGGAAAGGTACTGGGATCTTCTCTACTGTGGCATCCTTGTGAAGTTTGTGAGCAGATGCTAAACTCTTTTACTAGCTAAAACAAAACAAAACAAAACAAAAAAAGACAAAAAAATAAAACCAACCATACTTCAAACTCATTTGTATGTTTAGTTTTCAATCCCATAGGCATCTGCCTGTCCTTCAATTACACATGGTTTGCCTAGTTTATATTGATTTTTATACTGTCAAATAATGTATATGCCAGCTCTTATTAGACTTCATTGTATCTGAAAAAGGAAATGTCTTTGTAACTCTTAACAGCCAAAAGGAGGATAAATCAGATTCATTTAGAATCAACTAATTTGTCATTTAACGATGTCATAGCATATCAAAGTACTGCTTGATAATGGTTAAGACTTAAAAGGAAGTGTGTTTTAAATTGTCACATTTTCTGAAAAGAAAGGGAGGTGGGAGGGAGAGCCAAGACAAGTTAAAAACCTCGAGGCTGATAAGATGTGAAGACATATTTCCAAATAATTAGTGTTCATGCTGCTTCTGTCCTTTTATTGTGTCTGCTTAAAACCATTAAAAAGCAGCAACTATTTATGCTGCAGTTTTCAACTTCTTTCTCTTAAAGAATGTACTGTAATTCACATGTCTGTTCAATTCATATCTCATTTGATAAAATGTTCAGATTTTGCTTTGAAGAAGTCTCTAAACTTTGACTCAGCTTCCTCCCAACTTCTAAACTTAAATTTAAATAGAACAAAAGAAAAAAATATAAATATGTTAGAACAATAAGAAAGAATTACACAAAAAGAGTAAAAGGGGAGAAATGTGCTGGTTGAAAAAGATGTTATCTTTAGTTAAAATAGTGATTTCTTGCACACTTTGTCTTTCAATTTCCTAATGAGTAGCCTATGAAAATATTTGTAGTATAGATATACTTTAAAGCAACTTACATCAATGTTACCCTGTTTGCAATTTATACCTGTAAGAGGGGAGAATGCATGAGACTGTCACAGAAAAGTAAAGTACTAACTACTCTGTAATTATTAATATGGAAGCTGCTTTTAAGTAAATGTGAAAGAAATTTTATGATTGCTTCTAGGTGATATCACTAGTGTATTCTTAGGAATGAAATGACCCTTTATAAATGCTGTTTGTCAGCAAAGGCAACAGTATACAGAGATTTCCAGTGCCCCTCCATTGGATCCATAGTATTCATTACTTGTTAGTTGCTTTGTCGATCTCTTCTTAGGACCTATTCCATACCATAAAGATAAGATCCATTTAGAACTGCATGCAGTGAACAGAGGTCGGTTTTTGAAAGGACATGCAAGGCTTCAGGACCTTCACATTTTTTTTCTATTCCATGCTGGAACATGACCTTTATCCTAAAAATATCATTGGGTTTGTTTCTGCAGCTAATTCTTATGTCTTACATGAACTACACCCCCATCTTCGACTCTTTTCTGGTTAAAGGGAATCTGTGTGGGAAAAAGCTCCAGTCAGACATAGGGATAGATTGTTCTGCCTTCTATGCCTGTCTGTCAAAATAGTTCTTGTACAGAGGAAACACTTGTCTTTATTCCAGATAGATACATTCAAAGAAAGTAGAATTAATACTAAACGTTAAACATGCTTGTACCAACATGGTGTCACTAGTCACACCAATGCAGTAGCAAGTAGATCCTACCCACATATGAAATTTGGATTTACATATCTTCCTCAAAATGACAGCTTTGATGCAAAGACCACAACATACCACTCTGGTCTCAAAGTTTTTATTTTTTATAATTGCAGATCAAATGTCTTTTTTTTTGTGATGAGTGCCTTCCTGAGAAACAAAACTAAACACGTGAAATGGAAAACTATTGAAATATTCCTTGACCTAAAGCAAGAAGTGCTCTAATGAGTTTCCGTATGGCTAATGTTTTGCTTTCACACAGTCCGGAAGTGGAAGACACAAATGTGCAAGTGCTTTTGCTCCATTTCTGCTTTTCTGTGCGGGGACTGAAGCCAGTGTCTCGCTCAGGTTAAGCCTATGCTCTCACTGAGCCCCACCCAGTCCTGAGCAACTGCCTGTGAAAAAGCCTCAAACGTTTGCCATTCAAATGGTTTCTAGTGGCTGGAATGGTAACAACGAGTGCATGCACAATCAAGACCTCAGAATGACTTAGCCAGAACGTACCACTGGCCGTGTCCGTCTCAGAAAACCATTAGATTTTATACGGAAGCCTTTCCTAAAGTTTACGGCAGACATCTAGCTTGCCAAATTTAACCTGATAATAATGACAAATATTATGTACACACCTCAGTGCACAAAGAAAGGAAATTCAAAATTTAGTTTTTTTTTTTTTAATTTTTATTTTGCAATACAATTAAGTTCTACATACAGGCACAGATTCCCTTGTTCTCCCCCCTCCCGCCCCCCTCACCTTCCCCCCAGCCCGCCCCCCATTCCAATCTCCTCCAGGGCAAAGCCTTCCCCACAGACTGAGATCAACCTGGTGGACTCAGTCCAGGTAGATGAAAAATTTAGTTTTTTGTTCTTTTTTTTTTTTTACTTTTAAGATGGGTGACAAAATTAGTCTCACTAGCTGAAAGTGTGAAGCAACACCTTGCTCTGTTTCTACTATCCTGTGAATCCATAAACCTACATTTAACCCAGAGGCATGGAAATTAAACTCCTACCTACCTTTGTGGGGGAAATATCCTAATAGTTAAATATTAAACAATGCCAAGTACAGAAACATCTGTAGAATTTTTTAAAATTAATATTTGGTCCAATTCCTAAATATTTATTTAAATAACTTTTAAGATGCATCATGCTCACAATAATGTCAAGTCACTGTTTTCAATCTTATCTGATCTCCCATTTCAATAACAGTGATTTCACCAACTGAGCCCTTCATGTCAAAGAAAGAGGAATGAACCCTCCGGAAGATCCCATCACACATCAGTAGAAACAACCTGAGAAATGTACATGCTTTCTTCTATTGAAGGGTTTTCTTCCATGAACTGTCTGTACAGCTTTAGAGCTATGTTTTCCCTAATAAATGATTTGGTGGCCTCTTCTATCTCTTCTGGTACAACTACATGACTGAGTCAGAAAATATATATTATTTATTGCACTGCTCTGAATTCAGCAGTATCACAAAATGCAATTCTCCATTTCATCTCTTCCTTTTCTTCCTCTCTTCTACTATCCCTTTGTTTTCTACACCTCCTTCCTTCTTTCTGTTTCTTTGTACCCTATTGGTTTAGACTGTCTCCACAGAAACACAATTAATTTCATTGAGTTTCTTGAGTAAACTCATTGATGGAATTAACTAGTTCCTAAATTAAAATTAAAACTATTAGAAAAGAGTCCAGATAGATAGACCAGTTGTCAAATAATGATACTTTGTTAACATCTGGGTTTTCCTCTCAACTTTTCCAAAACTAGTTCTAAATATATAACACTTTTCAAAGATATTTCTCCTATAGAACCAGTCATTTCAATTAATGCAGTCTTAACACTGGCTCTTTTGTTTACTCTTACTATTTTTAGATTAGGTTAAATATACTCATGTTTAGAAAAAAATTATTAATAGATGGATAATGTTATACTGATATTCTGTAGAGGAGTCAAAAGTCCTTATGTAGGTGTTTTGAGAAAGGACAGTTTCTTCTGACTTTAAGTAAGGAAAAGAAATAAAATCTTGTGGGAGAAGATAGGGCATGTTTTGCCTTGCTAAACTACCAGCACTGCATTTTATCTCAAAGTGTATTCTTATTAACAGCCAGACATCTATTTCCTGAGTTGCATGCACTTCATTGTCCTGGCTGGCTTAGCCTTCAGACCAAAGACAAGTATTGTTGAAGAATGACCTCATTTTAGTGGAAAGAATGAGTCTCTTCTTTAGGGAAGATCAAGGTTCTACAGTCCTTCTCTTGTTTTGTTCTTACCATCAATAGGATGTTCCTTCCTAACTTTCCATGTAGCATTTCCATCCTTCTAGCTTCAAGACAGCTTAACTTTAGAAATATGAATACATAATTCCTTAAGAAATTTTCTACCGCTGAGTTTTTCTTTAATGACCATTTGTCATCTTATCCTTTTCTTCTTAATGTGAGAAAAGAGAACTGAAGATGAGGGTTGGGGCCAGAGGAAGAGAAATGAAACTTAGTTGTGGATGCTGTGAGGGCTCCCAGGGTATTTCAAAGGTATTTATAAAAAAGAAAAGCCATAGGTATAATGCTGAAAACATAATTGTATTTGGAATGTTCTATTTTCCTTAGGAATTATGATGTTTAAGGCTAAGACGGACAAAGAGTCTGAGAGAGAACTTTGACATTGAAATTTTTGGTCCTACCAACATAGATCTAATATTTGCATCAATTAGTAATCTCAAAATTTGATAAAATATTAAGTCTTATCATTTTAAATCTGGGATTTCAGGATATCTAAATTATTCTATGCATTTCCCGGAGTTTTTAATGGCATATTTTTATGTTCAAAAATACTAAGTATACTTTAATATAATTATTCTACTTTATTCAATGCCATTAATTTTAAGGCACTTTTCTCATGTATTATTTCTGAAAATGCAGTGATAATTGTACCAGCTCAGCAGACCCTTGCTTTATGAGGTAAAGGTGTTATGGATTGTTGTAGGGGGAAGTTTTCCTGTGTCCTGCCTGGTCCTGTAACCACTCGATCCTAAGTAAACACACAGAGGCTTGTATTAATTACAAACTGTATGGCCTATGGCTCAAGCTCACTATTAACTAGCTCTTACAACTAAGCTCAACCCATTTCTATTAAGCTATGTTTTGCCATGTGGCTTCTTAGCATTACCTGTTCTCTCACATCCTGCTTCTCCTGGCAGGGCTCGCAGTGTCCGTTCTGACTCCACCCTTCTTCATCTCCATCTTCTGTTTGAATGTACCACCTAACCTTATTCTGCCTTGCCATTGGCCAAACAGCTTTATTTATCAACCAATGAGAGCAAAACATATTCACAGCATACAGAAAGACATCCCATAGAAGATTGTGATCACTCGTCATGGATATTTTGAAGATTTATGCATGGCATTAAAGACTCACAAATCAAGCAATTTTTTAGCCATTTTATTATCATAATTAGAAAGACTATTTGATCATCTGTATAATACTGATGGGATGAAAGTTTAATAATATACTTATGTTATTTGTGAAAAGAAGGTGATTTTCTTGAGTATGTAATTAAAAAACAGGTATACTTTAAAACTTTAATATTTTTCTTTGTCATATTTTATTTTTTATTAGTCAAATAGTTCTGTCAGATATTTTGAAATGAATCATGAGAGCAATAACTTTTGTTAGCTTTCTTTTAGCTCCTTTTCCTGCTTCCATTACTATCAGAATACAAGGCCAAAACAACAACAAACCAAAAAAAACAAGGCCAGGGATTTTATTTTACCTATGTTTTATCTAGGTTGCCTATGTTAATATTCCCCAAGTTTTACAGAATTCTGCTCTAATTCTCTATACAAAAAGAAATATTGTCAGTTCCTAGGAGCTTCCACAATGGTACAGAAAATAGTATTTGTAGAAAACATAATGGATCCTGTATAGAATAACATAAATTCATATTATTATTAACTGTAGTATTAGCACCATGTAAAGTGCTAATAGTAAGAAATCTATAGCATTACATTTACTGAATTTTTTCCCCTTTGAAAACATGTTGATTCCAAAAACAAATCCATAAGATTTGGGTCTTTTATTTACTTAAGGACTCATTCCACAAAGTTGAGTAAGCTGATGGTGAAAAATATTTAGATGTTGCAAATGAAGCAAGTGGCAAGTTAGATAATACAGCTGAGCCATGGGTGTCTAGTATGAGAAGCAAGAAGAGACAGGCAAGAAGCAACTGACATAGGAAATATGTGCCAATTATGTTACAAAGAAAGAAAAAAGAGTCAAGTGATTAAAATAAATGCTTTGGTGGTTGTAATCATAGAAATTATTTGAGCCAGTTGATATGTCTGCTACAAACAAGTGACAAGGGGGACCACCCTTCAAAATGGAGAAAGGAACTTTTCACGTAAACCTTGAGAAAAGATCATTAGCTCATCCTTGAAGCATGAGAGAAGGCTTGCATGTCTGGCATGAACTGTATGTGTTTAGTACAGTAAGGAAATCAGGTTAGGTCAGCTATCTCAATGACAATAGAGGGGAGGGGTGTAGGTTTAGTGCTGGTTAGAATAAGTAGTAACTAGAACTTGACTCAGAGATGACATCATAGAACTTGCTTTGTTAGATTATGCTTTCTGCTACACAAAGAAGAGAAGGAGACAGAGTTCAAGGGTCATTGAAGTCTCTGGGGAGAAGGTTGTGTTGGTTTGAAAAGAAAGATAATGGTGAGACAGGATCAGGATGGAACAGACTTTTAAATCTTTTATTTATTTTTTAATTAATTAATAATTCTTCTCTCATATATTACATCAGAATGCAGTTTTTTTCCTCCAGATCCACTCCTACTCCATTTCCTTTCAGAAAAGAGCAGGCTTCCCAGGGATATCAACCGAACATGGCATAACAATTTTTAATAAGACTAGGTACGAACACTCATATCAAAGCTGGACAAGAGAGCACTGCAGGAGGAAAAGGGTCCCAAAAGCAGATGAAAGAATCAGAGATATCCCCAGATCCCACTGTTAGGAGTCTCACAAGAACACTAAGCTACACAACGGTAAGACATAGGCAGAGGTCTTAGGTCAGACCCACACAGGCTCCCTGATTGTTGCTTCAGTTTCTCTGAGCCCCTATGAGCCTTGGTTAATTGATTCTGTGGGCTATGTTCTTGTGGTGTCCTTGACCTCTCTGGCTTTTATAATCCTTCCTCCCCCTCTTCTGAAGCTTTGCTTAATGTTTGGCTCTATGTCTCTATATCTGCTCCTATTAGTTGTTAGATGAAACTACTCTGATGACGATTATGCTAGTCTCTGGTCTATGAGTATAGCAGAATATCATTAGGAATCATTTCATTAACTTTTTTTTTTCTTGCCTGTCCTGATTGGTTCAATCCTAGGTCTCTGGGCTATCCAGCATCTGGTTCCTGGTCATCCAGGCATTGTCAGACATGGGCTCCCTCTAGGGGAATGGGTCAAAGTTGGACCAGTCATTGGTTGGCCACTCCCACAAGTTCTGTGCCACTTTTACTCCAGCACATCTTGCAGGCAGAACAAATTGTACCTCAAAAGTTTTGTGGCTGTGTTGGCATCCCAGTCTTTCCACTGGAAGCCTTGCCTGGTTACAGAAGATGAACGGTTTTAAGTAGATTTTCTGCAATAATGAAATCTAAGCTGCTCAGTACATAGGAAGATGGAGCATGAAGTGAAGTGCCTGTCCTTAGTTTTTAGAAGTAAATGTGGATATTCTAAACAGCAGAACTCTTTGTTTATGTTGTTTAGGAATGGATGCATTCCACCTTGGAATGCCTCTCATTGGCTTGCACATGTTCTAATTCACCACAGTACATGACACCAAGTGATTGTGTATGATCCTGTAATATGTTTTGTCACAATATTACCTTTGAACTTATGTTTCAGAACATCAAATACCATTGTCCCTCTTACTCATTTTTTAGGTATACTGTATCTGGAACTCATAGAAGCTAAGTCAGCATTCTTTGTGGGTTATTTAAAACAATGCATTTAGGAACATTAAGAACATTCTAAGTATTGGTAAATATACAGCAATTATTTTTTTGCTATTTCTACCAATTTAAACCATTGCAAAAGCAAAAGGAGGAGGAATTGGCCCATGGAGACTCATTTGTGTTTTATTCCTGAAAAAATCCTCTGTGTTTTTAGCAGAGAGCTCCTGTTCAATTGTACCTTAAACCTTTACATGATTGAGAAGAATTTCAACTGACAGTCATGTTCCTGGTTATGAATATTCTATTAGGTTAGCAAAGGGAAGATATTGTAACACAGCTACTCCTCACTGCACTCATCTCACTCTGTGAGAAATTTTGTAAAAAATCTGAAGTTTCTAGAAAAGAAGAGAGGTGCTGATAACAAATGGTAAGCCATCTTCCAGAAAAAAAGTATGGCACTAGAATTCATGATGTACTGGTGTTCTACTTGATCCATCAGAGCTCATGAGTTTTCCTCCTAAGTTTATCCTGTGCGGAGCCTAATACATGCCAGCTTTGACATGATTTGTAGAAGCTGGAGCCAGCACAAGCAATAGACACACTAATTAGGCAATGGTGCAACTTTGGATTTTCAATGAAAACTTGTTGGTGGCACCAGAAGGCACATTTCAGGTTGTCTTGGCTCTTGTTGGAGTTACAGAGGAAAGAAAATGTAAGAGGAGCCAGAAGAGAAGGCATGTGGATGTTATGACACCGGAAAGCTTCACGTCATGTGAGTCTGTAATACAGAACTGAATGCAGTTGTTTGAAGGTGTTACTGTTCCTATTAAGTCGAGTGAGTTACACCAGGTCCTAATGTACTGATGATGGTTTTGGGGTTTGGGGTGTTAGGTACTGCAAGTTTGTTATTGCTCCTTTGTATTATCATTCATATTCATATTCATATTCTCTCTCTCTCTCTCTCTCTCTCTCTCTCTCTCTCTCTCTCTCTCTCCCCTCCATCTCTCTTATTGTCTACCTAGAGCAAAATACTACCATAGGATCAGCTTAGTGCTTAAAATATTTCTCCTGATTTCTCTTAGAACTTAGAGATCACCCAAATAGAGAACCAAGAAAGCAGATCAAGATCAGTGTGAGAGCTCACCTCTTTTATGCCCTTCACAGAATAGGAGGGAGTAAGAGCATTATGGGAAAAATCAATCTGGAAATGCTTCCAGACTGTGAGTGGTACTGTATAAATACATGCACATGGGCACAGTTTTCAGCTGTGGTGTGTCTGGACTTAGGAAAAACATCTACTAGGTAGACTGTACATTGAGATGAGGTGATACAAACCCAAGAATATAAAGTTTTAGAAATGCCTACATAAAATATTGAAGCAAAAGATCTCAAGCAATTTCTTTGCTGTGTAAAGTATGTACATGTGAGTTTTGTAGACATTTTAAGTTCAGTTCATTTTTCATTTATGTTGTCAAAAACCTCTTTTATAATTTGGATCTGAAAGTTCAGTGCTAAAATCAACACTATGCCTTGAAATAAGTTAAATATGAAGTATATACCAAAATTTTGTTAAGTTTTAGAGTGACTGAACCAAATGAAATTTGAGGCTGGGAGATTTTGCATCAATATTTAATTTGGGTCTCACTATAAATCTGTTTGCTGTGTACCTCAGCAGATAGGTGCCAAAAAGTTTGGAAATAAATTAACCTGAGCAACTGAAAAATGCAGGAAGAAGGGTCTCTTATATGTTTCTGAGTATGAGGTGTAATTTATGTCTCAAAGTAGATCGCTGCTCACATCACATGTAGGTCTGCTGAAGGCTTTCTTTCTTTTGTAAGGAAAATATTGTAGAAAAAGATTAAAAGTTAGTGGAAAGATATTACTTATATTTTAGGTAAGGGCAAACGTAATTAGTGACTATATGCTCAAAAAAAAAGGCATCTAGGCAGGGATCCCATGCCATCTTGGAATAGGGCTTTAACTTGTTATGTGGAGCCAAGGGGAAGGACAAAATCCATCCAGATAACAGTTCACATTGTAAGACACCCAATAAATCTAGCATTAGCAAAGAAGTTACTTAAATAAAAAATAAGCTTCCAGAGACTGAAACTATTCAAATTCACCAAGATTTCGAGGTGCATGTCAAAGATGATTAGGAACACTCTTTCATGTGAAAATCAGGGCAGTGTCTCTATGGCTTGAGAACTGATGTGCATGGGCTTGGAACTCCATCTATAATGAGAATAATGGCATTTCCTGAAAGAATGAGATCTCATGGGGACCTGAAGAACTCATCCTGCTGCTCCTGTCTTTCTGCAGGCAACAGAAAATGATTGGCAGAATTCCTTCAATAGCTTCAGAGAAGGAAATAATCTTGGGTGTGGCTACAGAGAACCCCAGACTTAGAGGTAATAGTTGCTGAGCTTTTTTCTGCTCTCATCTTAAGTAACTGCACTTGACCTATTTAGTGACATTTACATATTAAAGGACATATGAGGCATGCTTCACAAGCACAGACTTCAGGTTAGAAGGTTCTGTGGGAATAGCACCTACCAATCCGAAGAGGTAGCTAGTGAGATTATGAGACCCATCAGATGATCCAGACCTTTGGATGGTTAAAGACAGGCTGGGATTTTGGATGTTTTTAGATAGATAAGTACCTATGTTTTAAAATCACTCATGAAGATAAAATTCAACTTATCCCCAAAATAACTCTGTTTGCGGCAAAAAGGACCCCTGGGGGAGTCAATGCTGAGAAAGACAGCCTGTGATCCTCTACAGTTCCTCAGCATTCGAGAACAGAGTGCTGGGCTGAGCCATAAAGAAAATGTGGCAGACTAAAGTGCTGCTATACTGCTTAGAATAATGTGCTGAAATGAGTGTGTTGTTGTTGCAGGGCTTGGGTTTAGCAAGAGGAATATCAAAGAAGGCATTTTGAGAAGATGGCACTGTCAGTAAAAGATTTGAGTTTAGATCCCTAGCTCCCATATAAAGTCTGGGTGTGATGGCGTCATATCTGCAAGCCCAGAACTTCCGAGATGGAGACAGGTGGATCCCAGGAGCTAACTGCCGAGCCCATTTAGATGAATCAGTAAACTTGGGTTAAGAGACGGTATCTCAAAAAATAAAGTGGAGAGTGACCAAGGAAGATACTGATATTGAATGCTTGCATCTATACCAGAACATATACAAGCATGTACACCTGCATGCAAGTGCACACACACAAGAACACTTTCACATACTTACAGAGTGTAACGTTCATGCTCACCATTCATAGCTTCTTCTCCCTGCTGGACATAAAGCAGAGCAAAGGGAGAGACAGTGGGAGCAGAAAAATGCCCTGAACAATCCAGAGAGGACTGATGATATTAAATCCAGTTATGACTTCAGAACAAAGCAATGAGAATCGTCTTAGAAGCAGATACATTAGCAATGATGAGGGGATATGGGGTTCGGGGAGAATGTGGTTAGCTTCTGCATTTCTGGAGCCACATGGGGTTGAACATAATGTTGCCTGGTCACATCACATACAGATCAGCATTGAAAATCAGAAAGGAAAAAATAAAGAGCCAAAAGGGAGCAGAAGAAAAGACTATACTGCAAACTAAAGAGAGCAAATCCTTGTGCTTCAGCACAAACAGATCACACAGATAACTGTTTCATCTTTCCGGCCCTTGGTAATGTTGGGATTTCACAAAGAACAACTACATGCCAAACAGTGTCAGAGTTCATGCCTGTGTGTCATATTGGAATTAGTCTAGCCAAAGTGACAATTTAAAGAGTACCTTTTTCACTTTTGAAACACTTTAGGCTTATATAAATTTGTTAAGTGAGAGTTTCATAAACTTTTTATCCCTAATACTAACATATTACATCTCTATATTATATCAATAATACAATATAGAAATAAAATGCAATTGGAACATTAAATGTGTCTAAGTACAAACTTCAACGGTAAGAGCATGACAGTAACTTGTATTTTTACACCCAATCCAGATGTAGCACATAACTCCATTCTGTCCATGCATTTCTCACATCAGTCCTCACCTCTCTGTTACTCTTACTTTCAGGTCCTGTGCTCATTTGAGGAGTGCTATTAGGATATTTGAAGAATTTCCCATGATTTAGTTTTGCTGGCCCTTTCACATGATGTAGTGGGGATGGCATGATCTTCACATAGCATAACAGAACAGTGCTCTCCTCAAGTTGCCACAACAGCAGAAGCATGGTCTGTGTCACATTGTCCATGTTACTGCTCAGTGAGGCGGCATCTTGCTCATTCTTTTTACATTTGTTAAAATTATTATGTCAATTCCCTATTTATTTCGACATGTATAGATTCACATACATTGATTCAATGGTTTCTATTATAAACCAGTCCTGCCATTATTGATTTATTTTTGTTCATATTGTTGCAGCTTTGACATTGAGAGATCACTCAGGTTGGCCCCTCCAGAAGCCTAATATATCCCATCTTCTTATTATTTTAAGTAGTTTTTATTTTTTACAACAATGCCATCGTGTATTCTCCCTGCCCCCACTTGTGGCCTCCATTTCCCCAGAATTTCAAAGAATCTTAAAATCACAGAGATTTTTTAGCTAGATCACTCACTTAGGTGTCAAAGGTTGATAGCAACAAAGGGAAAGAGCAATACTCTGTTCCTGTTCCTGTGTTTGAAAGTTCGGAGAGAAGTCATTTTCTCAGCACCTCAGTTTGAACAGTTAATTTATGGTTGTCATTTGCCTGAAACTCTGAATAAGTGTGAGTATAGAAAAAAATATTCTCGTTAAGAGTTCAACATTTACTGTTTATAAAAATACACAGGTAAATACAAAAGGTAATTAGTGTTTATCGATGTTGTCTGAAGAAGCTCAGGACGTTGGCTTCAAATAAAAATCGCTGCCCTCGAGTTGCTGAGTGTCCATAGATGAGAAGCATCACAGCCATATAGTCAGGTCACATACAAGCTGGTGAAAACGTGAGTGTATAGTGATTCTTTTTCCGTTTTATATGTGGGAAGTAAACAGGCATGTCCATGCAGACATAGTCAGTGGATTTTTTCCTTTGGACCATTATGGCCCAGTGAATGTGACTGTGTAGACTGCACAGAAAGAAATTACATAGAAAGAAATTCCACAGCTATGTCTTGGTTCACTTTTTAATTGATCCAGGATAAACTGATGATGTTCCCAACAAATGTATTTGAAAAACTCAGTAGCATTAGCATCTGGCTTACATGCCATTTCCAGTTTAGTTAGCACTATGTGTCTCTAGTAATTGGTATAAAAGAAGTGAATACCAGAATCCTAGTAATGGAAATAACCATAGATTTGGATAAAAACGAATTTCAGGAATCTTATTGAAAAGCCATTTACCCAATATATACCCACTAAATTTCCTCTTCTTCTTCTGAACGAAGTATTGTATGGTTTGTTTGTTGCTTGGTTTTGAACTTTCTGGTGGTTGATGTGTTTTGTCTTATATGTTCATTTCCAGCTTATCTTAACTTTAAAGTTGTGCTTTGGGTTTAGAAGTTCTAAAGGCCAAGTACAGCCTCATTCTTGAATGCCTTAGAATCATGATAGATATTTAGATATAACTGATTTTAGTAGGGCATTGTAA
The DNA here is from genome assembly GCF_949786415.1 of Peromyscus eremicus. Taxonomy (NCBI): domain Eukaryota; kingdom Metazoa; phylum Chordata; class Mammalia; order Rodentia; family Cricetidae; genus Peromyscus; species Peromyscus eremicus. Next base: position 22,233,878 of record NC_081419.1, on the reverse strand, counting down.
AAAAAAAACCCACAACCAAAACAAAATAAAAAATTAAGACATGAGGTTAATTTGTGGTCATTTGTCTAGCTTCTGATAATAGGTACTGTAAAGCAGTGAAAGAGAGGGCTAGTTGGAAATTAATGTAGCACCCATATTGGATTTTTAACAACTTAATACATTTTAGGAACTGATCCATCTGAAAGGCATTATGGCTTGCTGAGAAAAGCTGTACACTGGGAACCAGAAAAAGTGGGCTGCATTCCCAGCTCTACATCTGACTCACTCTTTGTCCTTGGGCAAGTCACTTAGCCTCTCTCTGTGCTACTTCCTGCCTGGTAAAATAAGTCGAATAATGCATAAAGACTCCCACCTCAACAAGATGTGCTGTGGCTGCATTCTGTCTGTAACTACTGAAGTGATCTTTTTCTGCAATGTTGACTCACGACAGATATTTTTAACAGCATCTAGCTGGAATAAAACTTGCAATAAGAATATGAATTCATAATTAATCTGAGAAAATCCCTTGGTTCTTTAATTTACACCAGATTTCATGCTAGCTCATATATCTGACAGTGTACTGTGATGGTTAATCTTCATCAGCAATCTTGATTGCACCTGGAATCACTTAAGACATACCTCTGGTGGGTGTGTGAGGGCATTTCCAGGAAACATTACTGAGATGAGAAGATCTGCTTTCAGAACTGGAAGAACTTTCAGGCACTGATATGAAGTCTGAGGAAATGAAGTACTGTCTGCTGCCTTGGCTCTTGCTGATGCGTCTGTCTTGGCTACTCCAGCCATCCATTCACTGTGGTGACACGTCAGCTTCTTCAAGTTCCAATATGGAATGCAAACCTGAGAGTCTCCAGGAATTTTTAGGCTTTTAGCATCCTGCTTAATGAATGAAGTAGCTGTTATCTCGTCTCTCCAGTGTATGTAAGGTTACTGTTTGAATACCCAGGCCTTCTTGGATGTAAGCCATGCGATCACCCCACTTCTCCCCACCCCCATCTAGAGAAACATGCCTAATGCATGTGCTAGTAGCTTGGAGGAGGCCTTTCAGGTTGGGTGGGGATGAGACTCTACTGACTGAGCACATCTCAGTATCAGCTACAGAAGACACAGCAGAACTGGTTAGAGGACCCGAAGAAGGGCTTTTGAGAAACAGAGATTCAGATCAGAGAAAAATAAGGGCTGGAGAGATGGCCCAGCCGTTAAAGGCTAAGCTCCTAACCAAAAATATAAGGAAAATCAGACGATGTTAGCTATTAGTACTTTTCAGAAACATTTTTGTTAAATTTAGACAGTGGGGAATCAATGTCAGGTGGGAGACTGGAGGGGCATGGAGGAGGATACCCTGTTCTAAAACATCATCCTAGGTTCTGCCACCAAAAATTCTTTATTTCTCTTTTTTACTTTGTTGCCTCTTTTTACATTTCTCCAGTTTTTGATAAATGTGTATTGTATTTCTATTTTCAGTCATCTCATCTTTTGTAATCATGGGTAATCATGAATTACAAATTATTATTGATTGATATCTCTCAACTCTCCTCTCATATTAAACAGTCCTCACTCCGTACTTCTATCATCTACACCACTGAAAACTATTTTGTCGTTATTACGATATTTGATATTATAATTTGTCTTAATTCTTTAAAAATGTTAAATATATTATTATTTTTAACTAAAATATAAATAAATCACTTCTCCCTTCTGTTTCTTCCCTCCCATATTTTCCCTTACTACAAAATTCATGACTTTTTTTATTACTCACTCACACACACATATTACACACAAACACATGTTTATGTATATGTAAACACATAGCCTCTAAAGCTAGTGTTGCCTTTACATATATGATTTCAGGACTGACCATTTGAGATTGGATAAGCAACTAGGGAACACTTCCCTGGGAAGAACTAATTGCCCCTCTTTCAACAGTCCTTAGTTGTCCATAGTTTTTTGGCTAGGGCTGGGGTCCCAAGAGATTTCCCTCTTCCACAACAGCATGTTTATTGGTGGTAGAGGACCACATAAATGAAACAATTAAGAAAAAATAAAGATTTGTGACGTTCTCTAACAGCAGGACTTTCCAGACTCTATGTCAGATTTAGAGGCTAGATTGGGTTGGATAATCTCCAGTGTTTGTAATTTAATAACTGTAATCTGAGGTATTGGCATATATAACACTGGCACTCACACAGATGCTAAGAGGTTGGAAAGACACTCCCTTTAAGTGCTCTGCAGCTCCCATTTTCCTTCATTGTGATGAGCCACTGGGAAGGAAATGACTGCAGTTATTAGGATGATGACCTGTAACCACCTACTTTATTTCTTGAAGTATCAACTCATATTGATAAAATGAGAATAAAGAAAGGATTATTCTATGATGCTTTTGAGGTCTTTAGAAAATGCATGTAGGATGGATCCTTAGAAATCAGTAAGTCAGCTCTTGGATTTGTCATGTTTCTGTGACCTATGACCTGCATGATCAGGACACCACCCTGTATGGAAGCTTATTACTCAGTTATAATGTCTGCTGTAGAACTAGCATTCTGTTATGCAGTATTGGGTGAAAAAACACATGAGATTGGCATTCATTCTACATGTGGAGAAACAATGTCATTTATGTCATTTAGTCAATGTTTATTTGGGGGTTTGGTTTGTTATTTAATATGTCACCAAATAGTTTAGTGAAAGTGAAAGACACTATGCCACTATGAAAGGAAAAAGCTGTGGAGTTTGGTAGGTAGGGAAGTGGAAGGATCTGGAAAGAGATGGGGGAGGGGAACTATGATTAAAATATATTTTACAGATTTTCAATAAAACATATAAAGTACTCAAAAAGTGACCTATTTTTTAAATTGGGTTATCAATTGTCCAATAAACAAAATAAGACCATTTTTTTCCACGGACAAAAGGTTATTTAATAACTCTAGTGTTTCTTCATCAGAGGATCAATTTCGGTTTTGCTTCTTTGACATAATGAGTGAAAAGCACATAGGATATTCAGAAACTTAAACTTGAGTTGATCCCAGAAAGCTGCAAAAAACATTCACTGGGACTGAAGTTCAAAGATTAAGTTTTGAATTCAATTAGTCTATATTCAAATCCAGGCTTCATAATTTGCCTCTGCTTAAGACCTACAGAGTCCCTCAGGACCTCTGTGAATGTTTTTTTTTTTTTTTCTTTTGCAGAAAGCTTAAAAGGTATTTTGAGTGTAGAGTAGTGATACATAACCTGTAATTCAAAACCTTCTTTAATACATGCTTTGCATTATTATAATTGCATTACTATACACATAATTTAGGGTTCCAATGCCTCAGTTGTGCTTGTGCTGCCTTCATTAGTGCTCATAATTCAATGACATCGCAGGTAGCTGCACAGAGCATTCTAAAGTCCATGCAGTGCACAATGAACTAAGGCAGAGAGAAGAGAGGAAAGAGTAACATCCAGACATTATTCTGGGTATCAACATTTTGCCCTAATCTTGGATCATATTTGTCCACAGGAGCCTTTTTCTATTTTATGCTTTAAAAATCCCTGTAGACAACTGTTTCCCTGGGTAGAGACCATCTCATAAGGAGAGTTTCAGGTGCAGTTAGTGAACAGCAGGGTGTCAATTTCCAATAAAGGACTCAGCACTTCAGTACATACGAACACCAGATGAAAACACGGATGTACTGGAGGTGTCCTGCACAACCAGTAAATCAATGTTGGCATTTCAAAGTCAGCTCAAGAACCAAAGGCTTATGAAGCTCAGAGCATGGCAGAGTACTCGCATTGCATATGTGTGCCTATACTCCTGAAAGGATCCACAGTGGATGTGTACTGATCTATGAATGGCTTTCTAAACCCGATAGTACTAAAGAATGGGATGTTTCTTTGCTTTTATATGCAAAATTATGATTATTTATGTATTTATTTTTTACTGATAAAGGGTTTTCATATTTTTTGTAAATATGCAGGTAGGAGGAAAGAAGAGCCTCTTTTGTATCTTTGTGCTGTATGAATACTATTGTTCTTTAAAAGTTCTGTTTTTCCAGGAAGAATGATATGCAATATAATAGCACATAGATGTTCATTGCTTGTAAATGACAAATTTACATAAGGGGTTGTTTGCTTTCTCTGCAGAGTCTGCATGTTAAAGATTTTCTGTCAGAAAACCAGAATGAAGACAAAAATCAGAGCTTGGCTTTGTCTCTTTGAACACTGTCCATGCCCTCTTTACAGCATTAAGAACAGATGAGCCAGGCACTGCACTTGAATGGTGACACTATGCTTCGTGGGTACCGCTGTTTTTCCTTGAGATAGAGTTCTGAGAGGAATGCTTGATGAACATATTGATTTCTCCTCAGGGTGAAGAACTCTCTTTTAAATAAACAAGCTCGGAATTCAAAATACTCTTTTTTTTTTAATTTTTTTTCTTCTTAAAACCAAACAGTACCCTTTTACTTTCATGAGAAACAATAAACACAGGTAGTTCAAATGCAAATGTGTGTAATGCAAATCTTGTGCTTCCTTTGACTTCTAAGATGGAACATTAGAAGAAGCCACTATTTGAAAAATTTTCATGTCTGAGAGGTTGGTAGATAGTCTCAAAATTAATTTGTCAATGGCAGGAACAGGGACGCTTTACCCAGACGTTACTCTTGGCAACAGCAGAGCTGGTATAAGCAGTGTCCAAGCTTTCCTATTTTAATATTGCTCTTCTATTTTCTCACAGAATGCAAACTTTGTTCTAATATTGTAGAACTGGGAAAAAGATATTAAAACATTTCTGGGGTGTTAAAGTGATCTAAAATCCCAAACACCAACTGTCAGTGGTGTTGGGGAGTCAGCAGGGAGCCATGTTTATCCCTCATAATGGATGTACGGTCACGGATCCCATTAAGCAATAACTGTCTTTGGGAACATGCTCCCTCCCAACATCTAATCCAAATGTGCTCCTTCTGAGGCCAGAGGCTCATGCTGCCTATTGCTTATTAGATAGTCAGGTCTCTTTCTCTCTTTCCCTTTCTCTCTTCTTCTCCCTCTCCTCCTCCCTCCCTGTCTCCTCTCCCTCCTCTCGCCTCTCTCTCTCAAATGATTTTCATGTTTTACAGAAGATTTGTGTGTCCCATACAAACTGAGATATTGAATCCTTAGAAATCAGTAAGTCAGCTCTTGGATTTGGCATGTTTCTGTGACCTATGAAACATGCCTTACTTGGAATATCCAGTTAAGAGAGCTGACACCAATGAACTTGGTGAATCAGTCCTACCAAACAGGTTTCAGCCCATGGCTAGCAGCAAAGAGATGGAGTAACTAGGTCTCAGATGACTGAAGCAGTTTAGGCATGAGGAAGAGTTTTGTTTTGTTTTGTCATTACTTTCATGTTTTGTCCCTTTTGGAAAAGAACTAATTTGAAACAGAGGAGAACGCTCAGTGGATAAGGGCATTGGCTGATGTTACAAAGGACCCAGGTTTGATTCCTATGACCTCAGTGGAGGCTCATAACCACCTGTAGATCCAGCTCCAGGGAATAGAACAGCCTCTTGGGCTTTATCAGTCACTAGGCACACACATGGTGAACAGATGTACATCAGGAAAAACTCCCATACAGATATAATAAAAAATTAATAATACTAATACTTTTTAAAAAAAACTTAATGTTCTCATTTTATCTATATCTACATAAGATATGTAGAAGTTGTAGAAAAATGGATTCAAAGTAGGTGGAATTGTTGAGTTTCTAAATGTCTTTGTTTGGTTTTGCCAACTTTAGTCTCTCAGTCTCTTATCATTCACAGTCTCACACAGCCTCCATTTCAAGTGAAAAGAAACAGGACACTAAACTATGAATGGTAGTGTTACCAAATAACCACTGAAGTAGCCAAGAAGTCTAAAGATTTACATCTTCTCTTCATCCATGGATAGACTTATTTATTATGAGGGACAGTTATCAGTGGCACTGATAACATGGTAACACGTTGCAGTGTGAGTTTTTAATTTATTTATAATTATTGGGCCTCTATAGGTAAATTACTTGCAAAAGCAGATTTAGCAAAGAACTTAAAAACACTGATAACATTATTGTTTCAGCTACACCAAAAGTTGATGTTGCTGTTTTACTTGAATTTGAAAATAAGCAGTAGTTGATTTGAGAAAAATAATCCAACATACTCATAGAGACTCTAAAATTACAGAAAACTTCATGACAGAGGACATATGTGTCTTTTGCTTTAATGATTATACTTTATAAATTATATTTTATACTTACTCATCTTATTCTCAGGATTTTAAAAGACTTCATATTTGATTTTCAGAGAGGCATTGTGATAGGAACCTCCCTGGAGGAAGTACGACTCATTTGTAGTTCTGTGTGTTTTTAAAGTGTAATAACAGAATGATGAATATTATTTAGGAAAACAGGTAATGTAAATGTATCTGAAAACCATGACAAATTGATTAACTATGAGTACAAAATCCCAGCAGTTGGGAAGTAGAGGAAGAAGCACCAGGTATAGAGAAAGTCCTGAGCTTTGCTGGACTGGCAGGGGTCCCTGTGTCACACATACTGTGGCAATGCTCTGCCTGCCTGGCTTTGTGTTTGCTTTGAGGTTGTATCTATGGTATTCTATGATGACCCTGAAGTTGTAATCTTCTAGTGCCAGCCACTCTAGTGGGATATAGTCTTGATAAGGAGATTTGATTTTCCAGTACCAGCACTTACCCCAGTGCCTTGCACATGCCTAACAGTTTAAATTGGGTTTCATTCACTCTTGTAATGGCTGTATCATTTGTACTTTGTAGACAGTTTCCTGGATTGTATTTATTTATCCTTGGATCTTTTAAAAACTCTGCATTTTACAAACTATACAGCTGTAAGGAATTTACAATGAAACACACTGTTGCCATGACTTATTCTATAGAATATGTCAAACTTAGCTATATCATCTAACAGAATTTGATAAATAAAATAACATATCTTTAATATTATTAAGTTTATTTTAGATAGTTATACAACTCTTTCTATGAGAACTAGAAAGTCCAATCTACATATCACCCTGTTCTTAGGATGACTTTTAGAATACTCAGTTCTTTCTAAAACCATTTATTGGTCTATCTCTCTCTCTCTTTTAATAAAACTGTGTTTCCCAGGCACCTGGTAATACTCAACGCTGCTGTTTACATGTGGAGTCAGGTTAAGTTTCTGCTGTCCTTCTGTGCCTTTCAAGTCAGACTATGAACGTTGTCCAACAACTGCCAAAGATTATGCTGGGTGCAGTCCAATATTTATCCTTTTCTTAGAATGTGAATCTCTTGAGGGTAGGATGTGTGTGTGTGTGTGTGTGTTATGCAGAGTCTGGTTCATGATTATACTTTTAAGACAGATGAATAAACATAGCCAATGGTCTTAAGTCGTTTAAAAAAGATTTCCTGTTTGGAGGTTGTTCCAGTCAAAACAATAATTCTAGTCAGTGATCCCAAAGCTTAACCAATGAAGGCATAGACTATTCCTTACATTCTTTTAAAAGATCAGTTAAAATAAAATAAAAATTACAATAAAAGTTTGTGCAAATGTGTGGCCATTATTTCCTGGGATGAAACACAAGTAGAGTAACCCTGGTAAGCAGACAAGACAGACTTTGAACACAGTGAAGACTATAATAGAATAACATAAATGACAGCACCAGCCAGCTAAGTGTAGAGAGACTCAGAATATCTTCATGACTGAATTGTGTCCATTTCATCTCTGCCCCATATACACACCCACAGCACTGAACCTAATATTTTCAAAATGCCCAGCTTTAAATAAACTATTTAGAACACTGGGTTGAGGCCAGGCATTGCTAAATCAAAGGATGCCAGTTTCCTCCTTGCCAAACAGAAAAATATTCCCCTCAGAAACAGGAATAAAGATTGCTGAGGAATAGCTGATGAGACTTTTAATATCAATTCATGTCATTTTGGGTGTCGTTGTTGTGAGCGTTTGCTTCTCACAGTGGAAAAGGGTTTTGTAAACTGTGAAGGCTGTGGATTTAGAGTTGGCATTAGCAGACCCTGTAATAAAACAAATTCCTCTTTCAAGTTCTCCTGGTGATGAAGACTGGCATTTGAATTTTTCATTGCTATTCTGGGGATTGTGGATCTCTCTTTTCTATACAGAAAAAGGTGTGTGTCACCTTTTTTCTGTCTTTGTAAATATCCACTTGGGAGAAAGGGACATGAGTAAGAATTGAGAAACTGCCACTTGGCTCCATCAGACATTGTTTGATTAAAGATTTGGAAGGTGCTGTGAAAATACATTTAGTCTTCTGACAATCTTGCAAATGAAGCTCAACAAGTATGCACCAGAGTACCGATCAAACACGTGTGAGGAAGCTCTTACACAGATGACAGGCCCTGCTAATGAAGTCTGGATTGGCACAACACTGAATTTGGCATGTCCTCATGTTCAGCAGGTAGGAGTCAGCCAGTCTCAGGAGTTGGGAGATGCCACTTCTTCAGCATAAGATCTTTATTACATCTTATGATTCCGTCTGGCTTCAAATATTGTGCTCACAGTGTGCATTTATTTATAGAAAACATTATCCCATCACTTACAGGATTAGAATGTTAAAAGATTTTATGAAAGAAAAAAGTCCTAGTGTCATTTTATTAAGTGTTTGGCTAAGACAGTCTCCCATTGTTATTGAGCGATATATTTGTACACTACCAATTACTCTAGTTACTCTACTAGATGACTGCCAAAATGAAACACATTAAAAACAAAATATATCATTTCTTTCCAGTATCCAAAGAAAACAAAGGTGAGAGGCAGGCTTCTTTATTAAGCTAAAGTGGACGTGAGAATAGCAAAGAAACCAGATTTATAAGTGATGGAAAAGAATGTTAAGGTAACTTACGTTTTAGAGACTGTTTACAGATTTGTGTAGAAATTTTGACATAATAGTTTGGTTTTCTGAGTCTAGGGACTAAAGTTAATAGATAAAGTAAAGCTTTTTGCAAGTAATTTATCAAACTAATTTTAATATTTAATTTAATAATAAAGTTAATATATGCAATTCCTTTGAGTTTTTCATCTAAAGGCAAGTTAAAATTAAATAGAAGTATGATTTAGACAGTTTATCAATTCATTCAATTATTAAGAATTCAGTTTAAACTACCAAATTAATCCACTATTTTTTCTAGATCTTGAAGTCAGTGAGAAATATCTGCTCATGAAAATACAACTTCTAATGCATTGAGTAGACATCATAATAAATGGCCATATATAGTCTCTCTCCACAATGAGAAAGGAAATAACTGTATTTACACAATCTCATCCAGCAGATTTGAGACCATAAAGGGGAAAAATTAAAGTAGTCATAGTTTACCATCATATTATCCTTAGTGCTTTAAAACCCATATTTATATTTAAAGGTAAAATTTTAATTTAAAAAAACATGAACATTTTTGTGCTAACACTTCTATTTTACTGAACTGATCAGGTAGATTTTTAAATTAAGTTCCATTAATTATAAGAAATAAATTTAGGAAGACACTTTTTCCACCTAAGTAAAATAACTTTTTTTTAATCTTTCATGATCCGATTTTGTGGTGCTAATGAAGGATATTTATGCTGACTTTTCATATAAGTCACCATTTATGAGCTAGTATTTCTTTTAATTATTCATAAGCATTTATTCAGTATTTTGGATTCCTTAAAAATATTGGTATTACCAATTTTACACAATCTATATTGATGATTAGAGGAACCTAAACCTGATAGGTAGCTTCATAGAAATGATTACCAGATCTTTATTTGATGAATTAGCCAGATACAAATGTAAGCTTTACATAAACTAAATGTCTGATAGAGGAGTCTTCATATTTTCAACTTCATGTTCTTTTCAGATGTTTAAGGGGGAGGTATTTTCTTTTAGACAACATAATGACACATGATGCATGTGACAATAAACACCTAAAAGCTACCCTCTTCAGATACTACTTTACATTTTGAAATGAATTTTGTATAGTTTATGTCATTTTAATTACTAGTGTGTAAAATTACTGTCTTCACACTGTATGAAAAAGAACTTAGAGCAATGTGCAACCCAAGTCAGTGAACGTTAAAGAACAGCAGACTCTAGCCTCGATCTTCTTGGCTCCAAACCCTTTACTTTCTAACTATAATTAGGATGCAGCTCCCCAGAGTGACCGTATCAGTCCTTGGTGAAATGCACTTCTGTGACAGTACATTCAAGCAGTGACAACACGGTAGGCTGAGTAATGACACTGGCTGTGATTCTTATCCTTATTTTGTATGCATGACTCTATTTTGTGATTCACATGCTCCATAAGTATGGGGAACTCTATTTGGGAAGTGCCATCATGGTCTGTAGGATTTGTACATTCAAATTTTTGTAGGCAAACTAAAACTTTTATTTAAAAATATTGAGAAACCATATGAAGATCAGATCTGTAGATAGAGTGATTGGCTTGTTACATTGTTTTTGACATTAAAAATTTTCACCTGATATATTTTGTTAATTTATTTATTTATATTCATTTAGTTCACTTTGGCCAGAAAATCACTACATAGTTGAAGCTGGCCTTGAACTTCTGATCATATTTCTTCTATTACTATGCCCAGCTTGTGCCTGAAATTATTTGGTATGTTGTGGCTGAAGGTAACTCTAGGAGCTATATTTAAAATAGTATCCTTAATACTGACAGTAAAGCATTAAGCTTTTGGTTTGTACACCTAAAGTAATAACTTCATTTTGAATCTTTAGGATTGAAAAAGTCATTCAGAATCACATTTTATCAGGATATAACTATATGGCATATTTTATATCTGAATATGAATAACATGTGCAGAATATGGACAACATATGTCTCGTATCAAAATATGTACAGCATATGCAGAGATATAGGCACAATAACACATCTCATATTCCATTTTTATGAAGTGTGAACATGGCCAGCACACACTTCAAATCCAAATCGCATACTTCTCTTTTTCAATTTTGATATTGCTTAACTTTTTACCAAAGTATAAGTTGTATCTATAGGTATTTCTGAGACAATGTTTGACAGTGTCCAAGTATCAACCTGTGATACAGATAACATGCAGCCCGAGTGTGGGACAGGCTTCCAGAGCAGTAACTGCTGGGTTGGGATGAATCAGACTATAGCTCATCCTTCCTTGTCTAAAACTTCTATTGTCATTAGCAGAGTCTGCCCACTTCCCTCCCCAGGCTCAAAAGTCAAATGTCATGCTCCTAGGAACTGGGAAGGATTTGAGTAGGGTTAGAATAGGTTTAAAGCAGGTGGTTGAATACAATTGGCATTTGCTGCCATTCCTTGAATGGCTTGAGTCCTGGAACCCTAACTAGGGGCAATGAGGGAATGAAAACCGGACAGACACAGGTACAGAAAGCTAGGATCTAATGGTCTAGGCTTTGATAAAGAATCTTCAGCACCCTGGAAGCCTAGCTTGTTTGTTACATACATTTGAACAAGGAGGCATAGTTATTGATACAGATGAATAAGGAGGCAGGGTTATTACATGCAGATGAATAAGGAGATAGGTTCAGCTAATCTCTGTAGGAGCAGTTTTGGTAGGAGTGCTATGGGATAATTTGGCCAGTAGCCAGGTAGGAAGTATAGGCGGGATAAGCAGACAAGAAGAATTCTGGGAAGAGGAAGGCTGAGTCAGGAGACACCAGCCCACCATCCAGGGAGCAGCATGTAATGGCACACAGGTAAAGCCTTGGAACACATGGCAACATATAGATTAACAGAAATGGCCTGCATTTAAGTGTAAGAGCTAGTCAGTAGTGAGCCTGAGCTAATGGCTGAGCAGTTTTAATTAATATAAGCCTGTGTGTGTTTATTTGGGTCCAAGCAGCTACAGGACTGATGGGTGAGAGAGATTTGTCCTGACCTTGGACCAGGTGGGGCACAGGAAAACTTTCAGCTACATAAAGGAGCAATCTTCAAGCTGTAACCTCTAATGGGGAGAAAGCTACAGTGGATAATTTGTGCACATACCATCAGCATTTGTATTAAGACCAGAAGAAGGCTTAGCCATCCATCTGAGCCTTCTCTGGGTAAGGATTTGACACTACCAAGGGTGTGAGGCATTCCATGTCAACAACACATATTCACTCACCAACTCCCTACAATTTATACATAGTTTCCTTCTTCCTCTTTCTCTTCATTCTTTTTCTGGTTCCTTCCTTTCTTTCCCCTTTTGAATTTTACTGTCTTCAATATAAAAGATATCCAGAGTGTGTTGAGCAAAGAGGGTAGTGTCCTTTATGTATGTACGTATTTGTTTATTTATTTATTTACTTAAGAAGGCTACATTAAAAGTAGCTTGAAAACAAACATAGTCAATGTCAAACTCTCAGTTCAGTTTCATTATCATCTTGGAGATCATAAACACTGTTTGGTTATTAGGATTTCTGTTAATCCCATTTACTAATAAACACAGCTTTTTTTCTCTTTTATTTTTATTCTTATTAGCATCATTTATTATAAAATGTAATCCAAACCTCAAAGTGTGTTTTAGTTATTCATAATTTCTGTCAATTGCTGATTTTAATACATACATTATGAACAATCACAAATAAGACTTAATTAGATTTGATCATCCAATACTCACTTTCTGAAGAAATGAATGAGGTAGGTTCACTTTTGCAAAACTGTTTTTAGTAACAACTGGAGCATTGGGTTTCACAGATGTTAAAGTATGAAACCTGGAACTCACTGACTGGGATGTCTGTGTTCCCTTCCCTGAGGAATAAAATGTTAACAGAGTGGTGTCAATGCTAATACATTTTTGACTATAGAAATGGAAATTTCCCAAGTGGTGTTTGCATTGTATAGACGCCTCAGTACATTGGCTCGGTCCTACAAACATCTCATTAAAAATCATAGTAAGCCTCACATTTCATTCGAGATTTCATGAAATGATGCAATATTTGAACATTACAACATGATAACACAATAACCAAGTATTACCAAATATAGTCTAAAAGTCAGTATACCAAAAACTTTTATAAATGTAGAAAACCTGGTAGAAACAACATTGCCCTCACTTGCATTATTTACAAAATTAAAAATCAAAATTTTTTTCTATACAGATTGTACATTAATTTTCAGTACATCAACCCCCATAACAATCAACATCTCTCTAACATTTAAAATCCAGGCTACTGTCCCAGAGTGGTTTGATAATGAGGTTGTTGTCATGGAAACTTTCCAGTCATTGACACACTTTTTACTATGGCAAACTTAAAATGCTTTGAAGAATGTAGAATTTTTAAATTGTTTGGAAATAGAAAAAAATCTAAATATTGATATTTTATCTGAAGTCCACCAGTTATACATCTAATTAATTTGAAAACTGGAGAAAGGAGCTTATTAGTACTGTGTGGGGTCTAATAAAAGGAGCTATAGCTAGGAGAATAATTTGCTTTGGCAAAAGAAATTTCTTAGTAGAGTCCTACTACCAGAAAATTTCAGTGACTGTCAGTTAGAAGTCTACTTTTTAATAAAGCGCTATTAAAATGACATGGTTTATAAACACAATTGTATAAATAAAATTCACCGGTGAAATGCAGGAATGAATACACACAGCACACACACACACACACACACACACACACACACACACACACACACACATACTTTTTGACATTTAAACAGAAACTAGTTCACTCTACAATTTGTACTAATAGTGTAAAAATATCAGGGCTATGCATCTGTTTATGATAACAAATGAAATGAGCCTGTAGCGCATTGGACCTGAATTGTCAAGTACTCATCGTTCTAAAGTGCCATTGTACTCAGAGTAAATTTCAGTAGAATGGTGACCAGTAAAGGGATCTATAAAGGATCTTTGCATTTACTTGGGGTTTATACCTCCATTACTATTGGATATATCATTCTCTGACATTACATATGGGGTGTACAACAGTGTGCATTCTGTAATGAATATCAATTCCTTCTGTTCTCCTTTCTAACTTTATTTGAGTGACATTTTTCATGTGCTAAGCAACTGTCAGAGAACAAGTTTCCTGGTAGTTTATGAACCTATCACCCACAACAAAAAGAGGTAACACTGCACGTGCAGAGAAGAAGAGTCTGCACAAGTAAAGGATGACAAATCAAATGAACAAAAGCATTTTCCAATTTTGATAATCTCCTAAAACCCCTGAAAATGTCTATTTACAACTTTGATTCTGGATCCATTCCAAAGCAAATCCCCTTCTTTCCTCACCTTCTGGCAGGTAGGCAATAGTGTGAAGATGGGGAACAGGGCCGAGAATAGCGTGCACCCTCATTTCTTGTGATATCAAGGTTTGAGAGAGACGGTCAAATTTTCCGCAGCTTATCATTGTTTTCCAAACACATTTGAAAGTGAGAGAAATTAGATATGGAAAAAATATTAGACTTTTGACATTTTCTTTTCAGAGAAGACTTTTGTAAGAAGAAAAAGTGACACCGTGCGATTTATTCTCATGTCAAGATTGTAAAGAGAACAAGAAGTACAAAACTCAATCTGTTGTTATTTCCTTACTTACATTTATTCATGTTGTCTTCTTTTTCTGAAATCTGTATTTGAGAGCTTCAAAATGGGAATACAGAATCATCATAAAGATTCATAGACTGAACTTCAGAAAAGTAACTTCTTAATCTAGTGGTAATTATATGTTTTTAAGATGCACTTGCCATTTTGAAGCATATTTTCTCAATAGATGGTTCAGTGTGTGCTGATATTAAATCATCTTGGCCTTTTTAATGCTTTGATAGGTGGGAATCTATTTAGATGTATTTTTAGAGGCTTTAACTTTAAAAGCACTAGATACTATTTTTCACATAAGTAAGCCAGTTTTAAAATGTTAATTCTTATTTAAAATAATCAGCAAAACTTTAACCATTTTATAGATATAGACCATTGTAAAATTAAATGCAATATTTTCTTTACCAATAGAAATTAAAATTAGAATTAGCCCGGTTGCTTTTACCATGTCTGATGAGTGTAGTCACTTGAGCCTACGTTACTTTTAAGAAACAGAAGAACTGTTGCTTAAATATGGGAAATATGTTTGTGCTGATTATTTTTCAATACAGATATCTGAAGGTTTTCTTAAGAAATAAGTACTATTTGATGTTCTGCATAAGGGATCACCTTGCCACTCAGAATACTTTATTTCACTATAGTAGAGATATGAGTACCCAGGATCTCTGCTTTATACCAGGCAAAATGGACCCATAAAGATTCTTTAGAAGTCAGTTGATTTACAATGATCATTATATCAAATTGTAGTGTAACTGTGGACATATACAGCCGATTTTTATCCACGTTAGTGAATTCACAGTTATGCCAACAGATCTATTGTTAAAAAGATTATTTTACTGTATTAAGTGACTTTGTAAGGTCTCTCTAGACTAGGAAGCATAAAATCTATAAATAAGTTTAATTGTAAATTAGGTCATATAAACAGTTTCAGTCCTAGATATTAGGCTACATTCTGTGGTCATAAGTGTGGTTCCCAACCACTACAAATCTAGTGGTTCACTTATTAGGACAAACGATTTTCCCATAAAAGCAAGTGTTTGCAGGCATAATGAGATCATACTGGAATTTGTAAAGAATTACTGATTTTTGTGGGTCACATGACTAATGTGAATACCTCCTTTGCCTTCTCTTCAGAGTTAATGTGGCCATTATAAAGATACTCTTCCCAGATCCTAACAGATCCTTTGTCACCATCATCTGTGAACACATTAAGGTTAAATCTTGGCACAACCTCTCCTTTCTAGTTTTAGTCTCACCACAAAAGAGGTTGGTTTCTTTGATGTCACATAGAACAGGTAAATTTCTGTTTAATGTCCTCTTCACAGACTTGACAGTGCTCCTGTCCTCTGATGCAGGAGAATGTCGCTAGAACTAAATAAAACAATGTCATACAATTCTCCGAAGGTAAAGTGAGTGCAATATAAATGATATTTCTTGAGGTCAAAAAAGTGTGTATGGCAAGGAAAAGACAATTAAATGGGCCAATGCTTGGTACTTATGGTGGGATTTCACGTAATGTCACCTTGGCTTTCCCAGTAGCTGATTTTACTGGTCTGTTCACCAGGAACTGTATGGAGTTGAAAATTAATTTCATATTGGAGTCTGAGTGATCTTGACATAATAATGTAATTTTTTCCCCTTGGTGTTAGTTTTGAATCCAGAGGTGCTATACTCAGCAGTTTAGCTATAAAGCATTGGGCTTCTTAATTTAGTTGTAAAAATGATTAAATCAACAAAGTTGACAATGTAGTATTATTTTATCAAATATTAAATATGAATGTTAGCCAAGCTCCTTTTTATTTATAAAAAATACATATTAAAAAAGCATATTTGTAATCTAAATACATTTAACCACTAGAGTACAGTTTAATGCTTGGAGAGTAATTAACTCTGACCTAAAATATCATGATGATCACTAGCAGAATATTTAAGCCACAGATTACATCTGAATCATTTGCATGGTCACCTTAGTTGGTGCTTTCTTCTTAAATATAATGAAACATTTTTTTAATTAACGGATGTTTATGGATACACATTGAACAGGGTACAACCTAAGGGGCTGTTTACATAATCTATGCTATATATTTTAAGTACTTAATGAATATTAAGGAACTATAAACTATGAAGTCTATTGAATGACTTACTCCCTTGAAATCAATTTACTCTACAGTAAAGCATATCACAGTTCCTAATAAGGGATTTTCCTAAAACAGCAAGGTGCTTAAGTGCATGAGGTAGCATAATACACATTTGGTAATGTATATTCTTATGCATTGATTACAGTCTCACAAAAAAGTATATACTCCCATTGCAGATTCATTCTAAAGCTCAGTGTCCTTTTGTTGACTTTTAAAACAACTTATATGTGTATATGTTATACCAACATTTTTCTGATTTCTCTCTAAATTTGAAAAAATAATTTCTTCTACTTTAGGCAACATTTTGTAATTGGAAATGAACACATTGCTTGCCTAACAATAGTGTATAAAGTTCAATTAATTCCTTAAGATACATTTAAATACTACAAATGGTAACTGTAGTTTAGTATAAGCATGTTCTATATAATACAGAAGAACAAGGACATCCTATATAAGAATTACCTTTTTCAAACACTTTCTCTTATTTCAATTAACTGTTCACCTATCAAATTGCAAAATGTCAATATATAAAGGAAAACTACTCTTTAGAATAGATTATTATTATAAAATATTCATCACCAAATAATTGAGTATGTTCAGTTACTCTTAATAGTTTTATTTAAACACAAATTAAGATTTTTTTTATAATTGAAATCAAAGACTCTAAGATCCAGACATGTCAATTATCAAAAACCAAATGTTCTTTCTATCAATGAAGACAGAAACACATTTCTTTTAGATTTCAGTACTGTTTTGTTAATGCATTCAAGAACAATTGTCTTATTCTCCAAAATGTTTGACTCTTTTCCCTGCAAGATAATTTAGACTGTGAATCTAGTTCCTGTGTCTCCTAGACCAATTCTTTTAGGGAAGTATCCTTCCAAGGTCCTTGTATTTAAGAACTAGAATCCTCTTTTAACTGTTCTTCAGTTTAGTCTTTTACATCCAAACAATGTCAAATTGCCCAAATAATGCGATCTTGTATAGTCTGGGAAAATTTTAAGCTTTCATTTATCTTTGTGGATCCAAGATAAAACTGGATTGAATACAGAAGACAACTTCAAACGTCATGGCATAATCAAAGTAATGTCATCCCTACAACCAAAATTCTATAACAAAAAATTTAATTCATTACTTAATTATCATTCCTGAATGTTTATGTGCCCCCATCCTCAATGCATGCATTGAAACATAGTTACCAATGTACTAGTACTATGAACTTTGACCTTTAGAAGGTGGTTAAAGATGATTGTTCTTATAAAAGGGATACTGAGCCCTGAAGGATGACTCAGTTAATAAAGTGCTTGCTTAGCATGAAGACCTGAAATCATACTCCAGCTCTAGTGTCAATGTGTGTTCTATACTTCTGTAACTAAAGTACTGAGTGTATGGGGGAGACAAATAGTTTACTGGGCATCTACAGCCAGTCAGTCTACCCTGAACATAGGCAAGTTCCAGGGTGATTGAGAAACTCTATCTCTAAAAACAAACAAACAACAAAACAGGATGGAGAAGTGTGATTGAGGAAGAAAGTTCAATGTCAACCTCTGGTCTGCACATATGCTATACACACATGTGCACACTTATGCATCATAATATAAGCCACAAACACCAAACAAGCAAATAAATAAGTAAATAAGCCAGTAACCAGATTTCTATGCAGTGAGCTAGAAGGTCTCTTCTGCTAAATGATAATCCAGAGAGATTTTTTCTGTTGCAAAGTCAGCACTCACCAGACTCAGGATGTGCCATTAAGTTGATTTCAGCCTTTCCAACCTCCCAAACTAAAACAGATGACTTTCTGCTTGGTACTGTTACATTATGTTTTTGTATATATGATTATGACATCTGTGTTTTAAAAGATCAAATTGACTGAGACAACCAACTACTATGAGAGGAGAATTGCATTCCAGTGAAGGCACCATAATGTTTTGAAAGGCAATCTCAAAGTCTGCTTGCTTTCTATGTAGAAATTGACTAGTTGCATCTCTGTTTTCTACTCTCTCTCTTTTCATTTGCTAGCCTCCCACAATTTTGTTTAGCTTTAAACTGGTTATCATTCCCGTTCTTTTCCACACATTCATGCAGTCCTGGTTCAATAGCACAAATTCAAAATATCTTGCCTATTAGGTTCACCTCTCTGCTCACCTCTTTTTTTAATGTTCACCCCTTATGAACATTAGTGTGCTTTTCTAGATTTTTCTAATTTTGAAATATCCAGTTAATGGGTGACGATTTTGAAGGCAGTATTTTCTTTTGCCTACTGCATTTATTATTCTTGACTTTTTCAAGAGATCTTCCTGTTCTTAACCTGGGAATGGTTTGCATCCAGTGTCAATTCCTTAAAATAAATTTTATTTATTTAAGTGGGAGGTAAAATCTACTGTATACGTTTTGAAGTAAATATAATCGCTGCCCTGAGGGGATATAATAAACAACATACTGGAGATTGGGAAGAAGTAGCTGAATGTTTCTCATGAATCTAAAAATCCACTAGAATTATATAGTTTATAACATGCATTATTAGGCATTGTGTGAGGTTTTTGTTGTTGTTGTTGTTTTGTTTGTTTGGTTGGTTTTTGTTTTTGTTTTTTTTTTGTTTTCAAGTCAAGGTTTCTCTGTGTAGCTTTCGGTTCCTGTCCTGGATCTCACTCTGTAGACCAGGCTGGCCTCGAACTCACGGAGTTCCACCTGGCTCTGCCTCTAAAGTGCTGGGATTAAAGGAGTGTGCCACCATTGCCTGGCTGCTGTGAGTTTTAATTACTATAGGATAGGAGGCAAGATAAAGAGCAGATTCTGGACTGAGTTATTCCTCTAAGAGTGAATGACAGAAAAGAACAGAGGCAGGGAATGGTGAAAAGCAGGAGAGTAGGGGAAACACTCTGGCCTGTCCAGCTCTGCTCTTACATGATTTAGGAGTTACAGGAAGGGACACAATACACTCCAGAAAGCCATTTCTTACACGTTTTCAAGTAATTTTATAAACTGTTACTGATATTTGAGTAGGAAAAGAATTTATATCCAGTATCTCACAAGAAAATTGGAATACATAATTATTTAGGTTAGAATTTATTTAGACCTATGTGGAGAAAAGTTAAGGGTAGCATCTTGCCTAGTATATGTGACATCCTAGATACACAGCACTTGAAAAGAAATAAACTATAAATACTTGTTATAATGGGGAATTTAATCAGATGTTGGCATCTCCCATATGCAGAACACTATATTATAAAAGAATTGTTTTAACCAAGATATTGTTGTATATATAATGTATATATTTTAAGCATATATGTAACACACATATACACACAGAGTAAAATTTCAAAAAAAGATTTTGATTTTTAAACTGACTAGTACTATGGATTAAATTCCAATATATTCTAGCCAAGTTATCTACCACTGAGCTACACCCTAGCCCTTTACTTTTTAATATCAGTTTTATTTTTCTCCTTCTCATATGCCTAAAGGTCATTGGATTTTTCTTCTTATATTTTTCCAGAAGATTGATTAAAAAGTAATTTCTTCATGAGTTGTTTTTCCTTAAAGTTATCAATTAAAAAAAAACACATTGAAAAAAATCTCTTCTAACAAATTTCCATTTAATGAAATAGCTACTATACAAAATTTATATAAAATATTATAGTGCTAAAATAATCCTAAGAATGAGTAAAACTTCCAATTTTTAATGTTCTAACTTTAGGTGTCAGCAAAAATTCTTTTATTTTTTTTTGTCAAGAATTATTTTATTTTTAAATTTAAAATTTTTTTTTTGTGTGTGTCTATGCAAATGGGTACAGTGCCACTGGAGGCCAGAATAGAGAATATGTTCCCTGGGGTTGGTATTAAAAGCATTTGTTACTCACCTAATGTGGCTGCTGGAAATGAACTCCAGTCCTTTGCAAGACCAGTATGCACTGTTAACCAAAGTACCAACTCTGTGGTGTTATTTATTTTGTTTGTTTATTTAAACAAATAATTACTAAAATAATTTAAATGACATTGTATTTTATTGACTATGTTGTCACATGGAATTAGAATGAACTGTAAGTGACATATACTCCTCATTGTCGCAGTCATAGTCATATAAAGAAATGAAGGCATTCTAAAATACAAGGTGTCAATTGGAAATCAGACCACAACTGGAACTTGAGTTCTGTTGTGATCCACAGTTTCTATTCAGTTGTTCAATTGTGCTCAAATATTGGGGTTTGTGGTCTTGTTTTTAATTTGCTAGAAAGAAGATAGTTGTTTTCATCTAAATACTCTCTTCACTCAAAGAAAGACTGGAAGAAAAGGGATTATCAAGTGAAAATGTATCAGAGTAGCACTATCATTTATCACTAAAGAAAGAAGTTTATAATCCCTCCAACAACCTTATGCTAGCTGTTCACAAAGATTGTATCATATGCTAATGCCTAGCTACAAGAGAAGTTGAAAGAACTTCTGGCAAGTAGAGTTAGTCATGAGGTGTTTATACCAGTTACAACACATTCCCATGGATTTAGGACCTTGTCTTCCTGAACAGACACATATTCAAGCTTGAAGGAAAGGGGTCTTTATGCATACACTGATTGTCTGTTATAGTGGTGAAGACTTGACTAATGGACAGTGTCTTTCCCCTGGAAACAGAATCCAACCATCACAGAAATGTGTGCTGAATATTGGATTAATCATTTGATCCAATATGAACACTTGCTTTTTATACTCAAGAAGGCTTAATGAAAGAAGACTTAAAGCTTGGCATTTAAAAATATAATTTAGGTATAAGGAGAATAAGCTAGGTTTTTGTTGTTGTTTGTTTGTTTGTTTTGGGGGGGGTTGAGACAGGGTTTCTTTGTGTAGCTTTGCGCCTTTCCTGGAACTCACTTTGTAGACCAGGCTGGCCTTGAACTCACAGAGATCCACCTGCCTCTACCTCCCGAGTGCTGGGATTAAGGGCGTATGCCACCACCACCCGGCTAAGCTATAGTTTTAATGTGCATGCATCTACTATTAACTTCTAAAGCAAAGGACAAAAGAAGCCACATTGTTTATTATATGTCATGAGAAGAGAAAAACCGAGTCTAATCAGATCACTGATAACAGCTATTGATTCACAAATCATAGCTATGTGTTTTTCAATGTTACAGTGCTCATTAAACATTCCAGCACTAACATGTTAGTACTTTTGCAAAAGTTTGAAAATGAGAAAATGAGCTTGCTTCAAAAATAGAAGTCCTAGATAAATATAAAATGACATTTAGACTTCATTTTAGAAATGAACATTCTTCTTATTTGCCTCTTTGCTTAAAAGGCAGATAATTACAGAAATTCTCAGTAATTAAGGTCAATTTCATAAGCTCAGCAGTTAATCAAAAAAGTAAAACTTAAGCAATGAAAGGACTTTTCTAGGAAATCCATTTAGAATTTGGTCTTATCTATGAAGTTACTGTATTTATATTGTTTTCTTTAAGGGAAATTCATTACAATGAAATAAAGTTACTATTTCTAAATTAAGAGTTTATTTTATGTTATTTAACATTTCTCATTTCCTGATGTTTCTTGAGATTCTAATATTTGAATGAAGACATGAGCACAGAAACTATTTTATTCACTAAAATTCTTAAAAAGTGAAGATCTTAAGTTATGAAATTCCTCTACAGTCCAAGAATAGGAAGTAGAATAGCATGTAGGTAGGACTTGGTACCACTGGCTGAGTTTCCAGCAAACTGCCTGGCATTGTCTGCTGTAACTCTCCCATGTGTTTTACACAATTCACATTTTTCTTTCAGATGCGGAAATAAGAACTGAGAGATTATTAGAGATACTTTTGTTTCCAATGTTGAACACATCCAGAAAAGAAAGAACTGAATATTTTTAAAACTCCTGGTTGTTGTTATTTTTCTTTGTGCCTAGCCATTCTCATCTCTGCTTTCACGTCTGTGTGATTGGCAGTTGACATGTCAGCAAGGTTTACAGCAAAGAGAGTGGGAGGAAGCTTTGGTTTTGGATACATTTGTGGGCCACAGTTCTTGCACCTATAAAATGGAATGTTAAAGTATAAGATTTTATGATTAGATATAATACAAGAGTACATGCTTAATATTCACAACATTTTGATGTAGCTCACGTTGATATTATTTAAAGGTAACAAAATTGAGCTTCAGTACAACATTATAAGTAAGTGAAAACATCTTAAAACATGTGTAAATATGCTGCTCAAGATTTCCTTATTCTTAACAATGCTTATGTTTTGAATACATAATAAAATCACATTGTGGTTGCTTTCAATATGATGTGATGATAGAGCATATAAGATATACCTATTTCGCTGGGTGGTGGTGGCACACGCCTTTAATCCCAGCACTCGGGAGGCAGAGGCAAGCAGATCTCTGTGAGTTCGAGGCCAGCCTGGGCTACAGAGGGAGTTTCAGGAAAGGCGCAAAGCTACACAGAGAAACCTTGTCTCAAGAAGAAGAAAAAAAAAGAAAGAAAAAAAAATATGTACCTTTTTCTCATGACTCATCTGATGCTTCACATTGTATATAAAAAGAAACCAACATGATACATGATCAAAATTGTGCCTGCCTATTAAACATGTGAGGATAAATAAATAAGATCAGAAAAACAAAAATAGAACATCTCACCCAAATTTAAACTATGAAGCTCAACCCTCAGGATATTTGTCTTCCAATGTTATATTTACTCATTGAAATAGCAAATGACCTTTTCAACATGTAGCCATAAGCATGACTGCTTTATCAGGCATAATCTAATACTTTCTCTTTTAATTTTGTTAAATTTTTGTTTCCTCAATGGGTACATCCTTTCTTGAAGGTCTTCATCAATCTTCTGGTGTCTCTAGCATGTAATTAAACTGCTCTCATCAGCTTTTCTGTGCACAACAACCTTTGGGCAGCGTCCTCCTTCAGGCTTTTGCCTAGTTTACAGTTGTCATCCAAAAATCACAATTAAATTTTTATGTGAATCTTTTCTTCCCTGAAAAACATCTTATCTAGACTTTTTGTGTTCATTCTGGTTTGAAGCATACTTTTTTATTAATAAACGTTCTTCAAAACACATTTCCCATGAATCTTTATTTAATTTTTATTACTTTTCATAAATGCTCTCATCACTGGTAAAGCATTTTGAATCTACATTTTAATGCATCCTTGTGTTTTGTAGTTATATTTATCATCAGCAATAAGAGGCTATACCTTATCATTTTCTGTATGCTCCACAATATTTTCATAGGGTGTTGTAGAATCTTAGTTAATAATAGCCGAATAAGGTGCCTGTTGATCATAGCAGGTAGTATATTAGTCTTATAATAGCAGAAAAGTCTGAAATTTCTGTTGATTACATGAATGATTCTCATGTACTCTTGGCTCGGTTTGTCCTTTTGAAAGACTATATGCTTCCTATTCTTGTTGTAGTTGGACTGATCTTACCAGAATGAGCTCTTTAGGAACCTGAAGTTTGTATTGAGCCACACAAACCTGGCTGAACCACCCACTCTTGTGACTCCAAGTCTAAAGCAGCAGCCCTACGTCCCTAAAGCAGAGGGTTTATAAGGGAAAAAAACTCACAAATTGCACACTTTCCTTGATGCAGGCATCATGGCTGTTGAAAAAAGTGACAAGATAAAAACTTTTTACAAAAGTGGGCCATAGTTGTATTACCATGGTATCACTGGTTGAGCGAGGAGGGGAGCAGAAATCTTTGCAGTTACAGAAGCAGAACAAGTTTTTCTGAAGTCCAACCAGAGTCCTTCTTGCCTGAAGAAGAGTATGTCCAACATTCTTCTGTTTGGAAGGACCATCTCAGCTACAGAGTCAACATCCTCTTTCAGACTACTACTAGAATATTCCAAATTTTTAAGGTCTTTGTATTCTTTGGCACTGAGAATTGCTAGTTTCTTTCTTTTCTTTTCTTTTCTTTTCTTTTTTTTTTTTTTGCCAAGGGGGTAGATACAAAGGGGTACACATTGACATTTATAAATGAGCATTGAGATGAATAAAACAGCATGGCAGAGGAAAATAAATGCATGCTTTTCTCAGGTAAAATTTGATAACCGCCGGGTGGTGGTGGCGGTGGCGGTGGCGGTGGCGGTGGCGGTGGCGGTGGCGGTGGCGGTGGCGGTGGCGGTGGCGGTGGCGGTGGCGGTGGCGGTGGCGGTGGCGGTGGCGGTGGCGGCAGCGGCGCATGCCTTTAATCCCAGCACTCGGGAGGCAGAGGCAGGCGGATCTCTGTGAGTTCGAGGCCAGCCTGGTCTCCAAGGCGAGTTCAGGAAAGGAGCAAAGATACACAGAGAAACCCTGTCTCGAAAAAACAAACAAACAAACAAACAAACAAACACACAAAATTTGATAACCATGAAGTTAGCCTTTTAGTCAGATTCAGACTCTACCTTGAGTATCCTTTTTTTTTTTAAATTTTTATTTTGCAATACAATTCAGTTCTACATATCAGCCACTGATTCTCTTGTTCTTCCCCCTCCCGCCCCCTCACCTGCCCCCCATCCCGCCCCCCCATCCCCATCTTCTCCAGGGCAAAGCCTCCCCCGCAGACTGAGATCAACCTGGTAGACTCAGTCCAGGTAGGTCCAGTCCTCTCCTCCCAGGCCGAGCCAAGCGACCCTGCATAGGCCCCAGGTTTCAAACAGTCGACTCATGCAATGAGCACAGGACCCGGTCCCACTGCCTGGATGCCTCCCAAACAAATCAGGCCAATCAACTGTCTCACCCACGGAGAGGGCCTGATCCAGTTGGTGACCCCTCAGCCATTGGTTCATATTTCATGTGTTTCCGTTGGTTTGGCTATTTGTCCCTGTGCTTCATCCAACCTTGGTCTCAACAATTCTCGCTCATATAAACCCTCCTCATTCTCGCTAATTGGACTCCCTGCTACTCACATCACCAGGGAGGCTACCTGGAAAACAGGACCCTAAGAAAGACACGGGGATCACCCAATGACAGAGAAATGGAATGAGATCTACATGAACAGCCTGGACATGAGTGGGGGTAGTGAAGGGCGAGGGTCGAGGGAAAGAGAGCTTGGGGGAGCGGGAGATCCCAGCTGGATCAAGAACAGAGGGGGAGAACAAGGAATAGGAGACCATGGTAAATGAAGACCACATGAGAATAGGAAGAAGCAAAGTGCTAGAGAGGCCCACAGAAATCCACAAAGATACCCCCACAACAGACTGCTGGCAATGGTCGAGAGACAGCCAGAACTGACCTACTCTGGTGATGGGATGGCCAAACACCCTTAATTGTCGAGCTAGAGATCCATGACTAGGCCCCGGGTGGATCTCTGGGAGTATCCTTCTTTTAAATTTTTAACCTATGAAACTGAAGGAGCTCTAGGCCAGCATGGTCATTGGTATGTAAACCAGCACCATAGGTAGCCATTTGTCCCCTCTGTCAGAAAGAAGGAAATAGACTCCTTCTGGCATAGGGGAACTAGTTTCCTAGGGCCCAACCTACCAGCCTTTTGTTGAGGATAATGGGCAACATACTTTTTTTCTATAACTGCTTCTCAGCTGAAAATAGGACTTTATTATCAGCTGGTCAAGGGCTGGGAGGTGATTCAGGCAATGGGGAGATATTCTTCAGAAGCATCCAGCCTAAAGAGAGAGAGAGAGAGAGAGAGAGAGAGAGAGAGAGAGAGAGAGGGAGGGAGGGAGGGAGGGAGGGAGGGAGGGAGGGAGGGAGGGAGGGAGGGAGGGAGGGAGGGAGAGAGAGAGAGAGAGAGAGAGAGAGAGAGAGAGAGAGAGAGAGAGAGAGAGAGAGAGAACGAGAGCACAACATATTGTTTGCCTGGTTTACATCAGGCTTTATCAATTCCGGGGCTCCCAAGTTCTGTAGGACCACCTAGGGCTGGCATGGTTAGGGCTGGCATGGTTTCAATCACTTTGGAGCAGTTTTCAGTCCACAGTTGATTATTGGATGATGTCTGTCAGCCAAGTGGAATTCTGATGGGACAGATATAGATGGGAAAGAAGTTAAAATTAAGGAGTATGGCAAAAACCTTACATTTGAAACATTAAGGTCCTCGTAATACAAATGGGAAAGAAAAATCCATTTTCAGAGATAGGCAGAAGGCAGGGAAGTTTAAGCCATTGACTGACATGATAGGAATACTTACCTGGAGTCCATTTGACCTGTGAGATGTAGATCCAAATCATGACTTTCTGAAGCTTACATGAATTTATCCAAAGTTGATAAAAAGATAAAAGTTTTAGATATATTAGCATAACCATTGTCTGTACTCTGAATTAGAATCCTCACTGTAGGAAAAACAGTTGATATATATTTGTAAATAGCTGGAGTACACTCATGACTGAGTCACAGCAAAAGCTTGGGGAACCAGAAAATGATTCTGAGTTAAAAACATGAGCATTCTACTTCTGTTCATAGGGCTGGATACACTAGATGCATATATATATATTATATTTATATGTGACAGAGATGTTTTTCAACATGATAAGATGTTTAAGTCTATATTTAGAAATTTAAAATTTTGATCCTGTGACTATGATAACAGTAGTCAGTGTTTTACCAAGGCTAGATGAACAGTTTATTAAAAGTCCATTGATAAATATCCTAAAACTCTGAATCTTTATAGTTTTAACATCATGTATTATCTTTTATTAGTGTGAAGACTGGCAGCAAAACAAAACTATTGTGATTTTGTCTTTCTCCTCAGGAAACCTAGTAGCTCTAAAAAAAATAAGGCCTGATTTTTCACATGAAATGGATTGATCTGGCATTTGCTGCTAAACTGATAAAGCTACAGTTAGTCATCAACATCATCAGAAATCTCAGAAGGATATATTAGAAGATGTATAATCCGAATGGTCTCTGTATTAATTAAAATGACAGAGACTTACCTGCTATTTGAACAATTACCCTAATTTTCTCCATGGATATCTTGATGGTTTTGTTAGGGGCAGTGTTCCCAGGTTGGCATCAAGCAGCACTAGGGTGGTGGCATCTGTCTTTGTCCAACATACAGAACAGCATTGACTCTGGGATTTCTACATCAGGTAGCATAAGCCTTTGGCTGCCAGACCAACCATTTATTTTAGGTTTAACCTTGAAAACTTATACAGAAGGCCAAATAAAACTTGCCCCTATACTGAACATGATTACGAACAGTTTCAAGCATTAAAAAAATTGGTCATTTATAAGGTGACTGACCATTAGTTTGCATTTATTAATTATCTTTAACCATTCATAGCAAATTCAGAGCTTTTATAAGATTAGAATTTTACAGTTTTATTCCTGTTAATTTTTTTTTTTTGCTTATAATTTTACAGGTCCTCCTTTCTCACTACAATGGTCTTACTGACCCTGAAAGAAAGTTTATATTTCAGCAAGAGTTTTGAATATCCATGATCTTAAATGAGGGAACATTTATTGTAGCCACCCTAATCTTTATATAAATTCTTTTTTATTAAAAATTTAAATAATATGAGGCATAACAGTAAAAATAAATTTACCATTTAGTAAGGAATTTTTTCCTAGGGGGTGAATATTAGAATGTATATGGAACCTTTACTCAGTATATATAACAGCTTTCCTATCACTATATATGGGGGGGGGGGAGCTTCTCCTTATTTTTAGTTTTCTTTACAGATTTTGACCGTATCTAATAAGCTTACAAATCATAAGGTATAGAAAGTTTATATAATAGTCTTAAAAATCATGAGATAAGTTTATATTTAAGCAAAAATTTTAGAGAGTTAAATAAAACCTAGAAAAGGAGTATGATACAAGCAACAGTAATGTCTATTGGGAATAGTCTACTTCTTAGCTGCTTTAAAGCATGTAGTATCTTTTCCAGGACTGTTCTGTTTCTCTCTTTCTCTCTCTTTCTGTCACAGAGTCAGACGTCCTTTTAACCTAGGACAGAGATTTGAGGAAATATTTAAATAAGCATGCTTGGGTCAGGAAAAGAGGACCATAACCAAAGCTAGCTTTTTAATAAAGTAGAATGCCATAAAACAATATTATCCACAATACAGCTGAGTCCCTGCACAACTGGATCAAGAAACCAGAAGGAGGGACCAGACCAAACAGAGAAGAAAGCTCAAAGATGAGAGAGGTTGTGGGACTGAAATATCAGGCTTTATTGAGGCACCAAAAGGGACAGAAACTTAACAAGCTCTGGAAGGGAGCTGGAAGACAAAGCTAGTTAGTGAGGAGATAGCTATGCTTGGTTTTGCTCTCAAATCTGCATCACAACTTGCATACCAGACAAATACAGTAGAAGACAATGACCATTTCAAGGGAGTCCCAACTGGGATTCATCTCACCTGAACAAATACAAGCAGTAATAACAATCAGACAACCAACAGCTGGCCACAGTGCTCTTGCAACATCGGACACAGCAGCTTGAAAACCAAGGGTTTCCCAGCATGGGGAATCACCTCACCTGAATATGAAAAGGGCATCTCCTGATGACATGTACCTCCGGGCTTGAGATGGTGTATGATCACCCAGAAATTACCCAAAAGTGTACTCTCAGCAGAATTCAGAAGAACAGATGATACGGAAGTCCACAGGGTTAAATTAAGGCATGCTTCTCAGGGAAAGAATAGATCCCGGATGAGTCCCCCAATATAGTCAGGCTGCTCTCACCAAAGAGGAGATCAGGACGAGCTCTTTATGAAATTGAAATTAATTGAGCCACACAGACCTGACCAGGTGCACACACTCTTGTAACTACAAGTCCTTAAAGCGGGGGGGTTTATAAAGAAACAAAAAAAAAAAAAACCACACACACACATCAGTCATTTCTGTTGACACAGGTGTGGTGGTTGTGGGATAGCACTACAGGACATGAACTTATAAAAGTGGGCCATAGCTGTCTTACTATGGTGGCACAGCTTGATCAGGGAGGGGAGCAGAATGCCTTGCAACTATAGAACAATGGCAGGTGAGTTCCTGTAAATACTATGCATGCCAGAGGCTTAGGCTGACCTCAATTTTAGCCCAAGGTCAGGTCAGGAATTAGCAAACATGTTTTTCTCATTTCATTTGCTATAATATTCCCAGTCCCTAAACAGAACATGCTGTCACAATGCTTACTCTAATAACACATTTATTTATACCAGTCAAGTGATAATTGGAGAAATATTAGGACTATTTCACTAAAACTGACACTTAAAGCAATGTCTGTTTTGAGCATTTATGAGTTTCCTATTTTGAGGACATATATATATATATATATGTGTGTGTGTGTGTGTGTCTGTGTGTGTATGTATATATATACATACATATATAATAGTAGTATTATATATAGTAATAGTAGCTGAAATAAACGTTCATTATTTCACATTAACTGATATTGTCCTGACAAAGATTCATGACTTATATTAGCAAATACATTATTCTAATTGCTAACTTCATATTCGAAATGGAAAGGTCATGACTACATGCACAATACTTTGAAACATCAACTGGTTTATACAGACCATTTATTTAGGAATATTAAGACTCATTGCTGAAGCAAATAGATACTGATCTCTCTCTCTCTCTTTAGATATACTGATCTCTCTCTCTCTCTCTCTCTCTCTCTCTCTCTCTCTCTCTCTCTCTCTCTGTGTGTGTGTGTGTGTGTGTTCAAGTGTGCCCATGTGTGCCTTTTTGTGTATGTGAGTTCCCATGTGTCTCTGTAAAATGTACATTTCATTTATCAATTAGTGGATGACCACACAAATAATTAACAAATGAGTCTATGAGTACTATATTAACGTCATTAAGCTCTTCTTTCTTTCAACTTCTTTCCTGTCCCCTCAGCTCCTCAAATTCTTTAATTGGACACACGCATGTGCGTGCAAGTGCGCGCATGTGCATACACACGTAAATTTATAATTCAACCCACTGAGTTCATTTAGCATTGCTTGTATGTGTTTAGGGATAGTCTCTTGGGATTGGTTAAACAACCAAGAGGCTCATCCTTAGATACGACAAATTCTCTTTATATTAATTGACATTCTTGATGCTAAATAGGACACTAGACACTGCTGAATCTTGTTGCAGAGAAAGATAACTTTCAGTCACTTTTATGTCACTGTAAGTATCTGAACTGGAGGGGAAATTGGTAATATATCCTTTGGTGAGTTTCTTTTCCACATGGTTACCTAACTAATTTGTATTCTCAGTACAAATTTTTATTTGTATGTATGAACATGTGTGTGTTCTTCAGAAAGGATAAGAGGGAGACATATTAATGTCTGAGATTTAATTTTGAAAGGACTTTACTTTGCAAAAGGTCACTTCAGGCAGGAAGAGATAGTGTTCCTGTAAAGTACAGCATGCTATCTTGTGCTAATTGAGCTTATCTCTTGCTGCAAACAGAATTATCTGTTCTTAGGCTTAAGAAAAGCTGCTATATTCAGTACAGTGGTATTTACAAAAGATCTAGCTTAGTAGACACTTTATCTTTCTCTGTGGTTCCTTGTCTTTGTTAGGCTGAAAAGAATTACATGGTATTATTCTTAAGTTAGTGAAAAGATGTGGTATTTTACTAATGAAATGAAAATGATTGCTGGAATATGTTTACATGTTAATAAGCAGTAGAGACAGTGAAAAACATCCTCAGAGTATTTTTCTCATAATTTCTCTTTGTAGGGCTGTACTGAAACCATTTATCTATTTATTGATACTCATGCAAACTATACTGAATATTCCATTAACATTTTATTTTGAATTACTGCCAAAGTAAGACATGCGAGACCTGCAAATCTTAGCTATGTATGAAGCTCAAACCAAATATCAGGTAGCTGACAAAACAGCACGAACCAAGATGACTTAAATTGCCTTCTCCCTCCTTGTCTTTCATTTCTTTTTCCCACCCTAATTTATAAGATGGCTGAGATAATAGGCCAATTATTATCAAGTCATATAATCACAGGGAAAACCATTCAGAAAGCTAGAAATTCAAGCCAGCAGACAGCAGATCTCCATCTTACCTTCAACGTCCTCTACCCTTCCGGCTGAAGTAAGAAAGCTGTTTTTGCTCATAGAAAGCTGGCCTTCATCACAATGTCAGGGAGAGCTATGTTAACATTGTCTATTTATGCTTTTTCTAGGTCTTCTTTAGGCTGCCATATTGTTGTGGCATTATGGATGAAGCTTTGCCATAACATCCAGCTGATGCAATCTCACCCCAGAGATCCTGGTCTTCAGGCTCTGATAATCTTTTCACCCCCTCTTCTGTGCTGTTCACTGAACCCTAATCATAGAAGTTATGTTGTAGATGTGTCCACTGGTGCTGGGTACACCATGATCAGTAATTCTCTGCATTGTGACCAGTTGGAGTTTTCTGTACTGGTCCTTCTGTTGTGAAGAGCAGCTCCTTCGGTGAGGTTTGAAAGCTACACTTACCAGTGCATACAAGGATACACAGCAACAAAGTGGTCTAACGTGACAAACTCAACCTCCCCTTCCTCACACACATTTCTACCTTATCTTTATCAACAAAGAAACATATATAAAATATTAGAAATACATACATAGGCTGGGGTAGAGAAAGTGAATTTTACTTTATACCCTTTACAAGTCTATATTTAATTATAAAGGGAGAATAAATGCTTGGTTAATATTGATTGAATATCTAACTTAGTACTAATCTTCAATATGAACTCAGTTCATAGTTATTGACAGAAAGAATGAGTGAAAACATCTTCCACCTTCAATGAGTTCACAGCACAGTGGAACAAATGGTTATACAAATTTACATTTTACAAAAGTTATACATTCGGGGTGTGATAATGGCACATATTATGGGATAGAAATTAAGTTGCACACATTGTCCTTCAATCTGGAAATTCAGACATGCATGCTGAAAAAGTTGACCTTTGAGATTAATAGTTATCCAAAGATACTAAATGAAGAAATAATAAAGAAAAAAAAAGAGAGAGAACAATTATAATCAGAGAATCAGAATTGAGAAGTAATCCAGAGCACACTGTTAACATCACTGTAGAAAATACTTCTGATCTATAAATTTTAATGTGTAGGAGAAAAACATTGAAATTGAAAGTTTGAGGGTTGCATTTTATGTTAATTAGAGAGTTGAGACTTTATTATTTTTGTATGACTTTGAGACTTACTGGTAGATTTTAAGTAGGATATAGAAAGGTCATGTGCTCAGTATAGGCAGAATATTTTGCCTATTATGTGGAGAACAGATCTGAGAGGGAAAATAATTACAGGCAAGAGAGACAGTTTTGGTAACTATAATATTAATCAAAAGACACTATGGTAAGTACAGGAAGTCTTGAGAAAAATGGTTGACTCTGTGTATAGGGCTATTTTGTACAGGTAAATTTAACAGAATTTGGTGGCTAGTTAGATGGAAAAAGATGTATTATGTAAGAGTGTCTTGTAGATACCAGTGAGAAAAGTTAGGGAAGCCTGAACTGGAGAGGAGGGAGGACATAGGAGAAGGGACAAAGGGAGAGAGGGAAGGGGGGAAACTGAGGCAAGAATGAACAACGTCAGAGGCAGCAGGGGTTCAGGCAGAACTCTACTCAAATAACTTTCATCATAGCTTTCTAGTACATAATTCAACACAAGTTCAATTTTCTCATTGTTTTGAGAAAAGATTTTGGAAAAATGATTATGATTGACATTTGACATAAGATTTGCTCTATTTAATGAATATGTAGAAGAATTTTATAAAGCAATTTATAATGACTAGAATTCAAATTATGCCTGTTTTAAAACATGTGTGTATTTCTTAGAAGTCTTACTGGAGTTCTTGGTCTATCAGAAAATTATATTATATTTAAAAATGAACTAAATACATTTCTTGTGTCTGTCTTAATATCTCCAAAAGAAATTGCGTTCTTTTAAGTATACTAAACATCATCAACTTGCACGTTCTTAGATGACAAGATCAACCAGAATTTGCTGAATATATTCCAAAAATAAGATATGTATTTCCAATATTTCACTTTAATAAATACATTTTGGAAACCTTAGAGGGGCTGGTAATTGATCAGAATATAAGCTGAAGAAAGAGTAAGAAAGGTAGTTAGAAGGGATGCTCAGACACTGCAGGGATGCCTCACAATGACTATTGGTTGGAAACAAATTATGCAATGAGACTCAGTGCCATTTATGATATAGATATGTCAACCCATGGATAATTGACTCCCCAAATTTCATATTGGATATTTCCTTTATTAAGGCTAAGTTCACCCTCATGATCCTAGAGTTTATGACATTGAGCCTCCAATCTGTCCATTCTTATCATTCCCAAAACCTTTCTCTTGAAGATTATTATAATTTACATATGTATTGCAGTTTACTTCACTTGAAACATTGTTCAGTGTACAGAGACGTCACCTAAGAATTACGAAATGACAATCCATGTCCCCTTCCTGGCAGCAAAAAAGACTATCACATTTTTGCTGTTTTGGTGGTGGTGGTCTTTCATTATTTATTTTATTTTATTATTCATTTGAGTCCTGTGGATTGAACCAAAAGGCTGTATGTATACTAGACAGGCACCCTAATACTGAATTACACACCTTGCCTAATAGTTTAGTACTAGTAATAATGCCATCTTTCCCAGACATCTTGGAAGACCCACTAAGATTTCTATTTGTTGACATATTTTGTATATTTCCTATTAGTCTATAACATACACTATAACACATTTCAAAAATCTATAATTTACCTTGTTTGTACTCATTCATGCTGGATTTTTTTAAATATAAAAAATACGAGGAAGAAGTGCTTTAGCTTGATTTGTACCAGTCCCTCCCCTCACGTTCCTCCATCCCAAGTACCGAGTTTAATCACAACATTTCATTGAAAAGATTGTTTGGAAATGCACCACCTGTCTTCATCAGGCCTCCATTGCTGTGATGAAACATCATGACCAAAATGAAACTTGGGCAGGAAAGAGTTTATTTGGCTTGCATTTCCACATCATTGTTCATCAAAATATGTGAGGACAGGAACTCAAACAGGGTGGGAGGCAGGAGGTGATGCAGAGGCTCTGGAGGGTGTTGCTTGCTAATGTACTCTTTGTGGCTTGCTCAGCCTGCTTTCCTTTTTTCATTAATAAATATTTTTATTTTATAATTAATTTAATTTTACATATCCACCGCAGATTCCCCTGTCCTCCCTCCTCACACCTGCCCGCTTTTCCCCCCAATCCACCACCCATTCCCACCTCCTCCAAGGCAAAGTCTCCCCTGGGGATTCAACCCCACCTGGTAGCTTCAGTTGAGGCAGGTCAAGTCCCTTCCTCCCTGCACCAAGGCTGAGCAAAGTGTCTCAGCATAGGCCCTAGGTTCCAAAAAGCCAGCCCATGCCCCAAGGACAGGTCCCAGTTCCATTGCCGGAGGGCCTCCTAAACAGTTCAAGCTAATCAATTGTCTCACTTATCTTTCTTATACAACCTGGAACCAGCAGCCCAGGAATGGCATTACCCACAATGGGCTGTGCCCTCCCCCATCAATCACTAATTAATAAAATGCCTTACATACTACCCTACAGTCTGATCTTATGGAGGTATTTCTTAATTGAGGATCTCTCCTCTCAAATCACTTTAGCTTGTATCAGGTTGACACAAAACTAGCTAGTACACTACCTGAGACATTAGTCTATATCATTAATTCCAATAGCAAAACAATCCCAGCCAGTGGCCACTCTGTGTCATCTTAGAATGACTGAAGCTCCCTACCCATATTTTCATAACCCTTGTAGTCAATGCTTATTACTTCTTGACAATAAATATTTTTTGTGGGTACTCATTATAATATTTCATCTGTTTTTGAAATTAACATCTTTGTGAAAAAAAAGGCAAAGCTTGTTTTAGAGGCATGGTTCATATTCTCTGCATTTATTCGATGATGCTTTGTTCACACGTGAAAACACATATCATATATCACTGTGTGGACCACAGTTCAGATATTGTTGATAAAAAGATTGGATTTTAGTGCTGAAAATCCCATTCATTTCCAAACTATTTCTTCAGAAATTTTGTTAGCTATGAGTAACATAATGAGTAAGCAGTAACAAAACCTTGCACGTTCGTATTGTTTATTTTCAAAATTGACTGTAAAGATGATAAGAATATTGTCGGCTTGATACCCAGAACTGATGACATTAAGCACAAAGCTGAATCATGTGACTCTGAAGCTAGATTGTCCGATGTTGAAGTCTAAATTCGAACACTTGATAGCTGGGGTGAGTTAGTGAAGTCTTTTGGGTCCTGGTTTTTCCTATAAAATGGTATTAACAGTACTATCAAGTCACAGCATTGATTCTACATTCAATGGGTCAGAAATTCTATGCTTCTAGGTAGCTTTACAAAACTCAGCAGAAATAAATGAAAATGGATAAGCCTGTCTTTGCTAATTCCTAGCTCTCAGTTATCCATCTCAAGTTGAAAGCCTTGGTTTGGGCTACACCAGTTTCTCTTTTATTACCTATTTTCAGGTCACTCTTGCAGGGTCAAATGCATGCTTAGTGAACACTATTCTTTTTACTGAGCTATGAGGTTGTTGGAAACAGACAATTTTATGGTCACACTATCTCCTGGGACATTTAGCCACCGATATAACATAAAACTACAGTAAATTTGGATAATCATCTTCCTCATATCTAATGTTCTGTATACATCATATATTTTTTACAATGTTATTCCCATTCCTGTCCTGATTTCATGATTTTCTCCATGTTCATTGAGCATTTTTTTTCTGAAAGCAAAGCATTTAACTCTGTATTTGTGTAAAAAAAAATGACCTTCTAAATGCCTACCATAGTTAGCCATTTGAGAAATTTGTTCTGAGAATTTGAAGTATTAAGAAGCTCAAACATTTTGAAAGTTACATTGTGCTATATAGCTGGTTTTAATCAGAAAGGAATTGCTGTTTTACTTGTGATATGAACACTGACTGGGATCCTCACATGACTGATATCAGATTCAGAATGGACAAGAGAAGGAATAGGAGCAGACTCTTCCCTAAACGTAGAGACAGTGACGATATGCTGTCAGGCTCTGCTTTTCCTGGGTCTGATCCTGCAAGTCCGGAAAGCAGGCTATCACTGCAGCTTAAACTTTGAACTTGAAGCCTAAGATGATGATGATTGCCTTCACTAATCTTGTACACTCATAATTTAATTTCCAAACAGACTTTTCAAGAACTCAACCCTTTTGATACTTCCATATCCTAATGCCTATTGCCAACAAAATGTACATTTTTAAAGGGAAGACAGCAATGTGAAGAAAAATCCATTAAAAACCTCCATCATTTCAACAAGGTTTCCATAGTAAGATAGAAATCCATGATCCTAAGATTCAGTCCTCTTTTCTTCCCCAATGGATCATTTATAGTGAAATTACTTGTTCCCAAACACACTTAAACACACTCAGGAGAGGCTATTCACTTAATAGCACCTTACATTTCCAAAAATGAAAGCACAGATTTAACACTCCAGTCAAAACCACATCTATAATCGGGGGAGGGGGGAGGGACATGCAGCAGCCAGTTTTCCTAGATGGAGTCATGAAGGGATTTTGAAACTTTGTGTTAATTTTTTTTTTATGGATTCGTATCTTTTTTTGACAGGCCATGATAAAGTTAAAAGTCAGCTGAATTTGTTCAAAATGTAAAGTGTAATTCTAAATCTTTTTCAATATTTGTATGTTAAAATTAAAAGAAGAAAGGAATAAAATTGAAATTTATTTAGTAATGCCTCATCACTTATTAATCCCTACTGTCTTCTATAGAAAATATAGCTCACCATTTTATGTTTCTTGAAAATATGCTAATTTGGACTTCTGATTTTTAGAAATTGAATTAAAGCATAAGTGAAATTTGATTATAGCATTGAGGAAAATTACTAAATAGTAGATACATACAGAAGTGAGTTGCATTTGAATTCTTGGCTGTGAATTCTAAACTTAGATTGAGATGTCAGGATAAATAAAGATGCTTTGACTTATTGATCACCAATAACTCTAATATATATTTCAACTATGAATGGCTCCATATTACAAGTATATTCATAATAACTCAAATTGATAAAAATCACTGAAGCCCATCATAGATATTGGATGCATAAGTATGTGTAAAAATTAAGTATTTGTTCCTATATTGTTCAGATAAAAGGATTATATATATATCCTGTATTGTGTATAGGGCAGCTGATATATGGATATTTGTAATGACATTATGTTTTAGAATCATTAAACTATTTAAAATTTTCTGTATTGGATGTAGTGCATGGATTAATTTGGAATTTGAACCAATCAGTCTCTGTATGTTCTCCTTGAAATGCCTTGGAAGTGATTGATGGTTGCTGACTGTAGATTATAAGCCTCATGGCTTGTTCTGTTGCTGCAACATCTGTATTAGCATGATATAGATACTATACTATTGCCGATAAACAGTATATTTGTAACCACTGTTAAGATTCTGTGATGCAGGGGCTGCAGAAGCTTTGCATTCACGGGGCAATGCTATTTAAAGAAGACATAACAACGCAGCAATGGTTTTGATAGCCTTCATTATGACAGCTCTCCCGGTCAAACAATCTTATCTCATAGATAATAATGTGTCTATTTTGTGGGGAGAGGAAACCGAAGAGTAAAAAGTTAAAATGATTTCATGGATGGCTTGTGAGACAGGTCAGTGGGTAAAGAAGCTCACCACCCATGCTTGGAATTGGATCCCTGGACATACATGATAGAACTTACTCTTTCAACGTATCCTCTGACCTCCACAGTTTGCTGTGGCACACATGCCCCCATAATAAAAATGTAGAAAAAAGTCCATGGAATCACACAATTATCACATGCCAAAATTCTGACCTCAAATCTTTTACATGATTATATCAACAACATACTAGGCCATTATTCTTGAAAACAACAATCTTTGTTTTACCCACCTATTAGGAAAGAGTACATTATATGTAGTTAACATGAAATGAGGCATGAAAAATAGTCAGGCTTTTAAAGCTGTAAAGGAAGTAGTCCTTAGAAAGAAATTCCCCATAAGCAAAGGCCAGGGAATGTCTAACCAAAATGTTAGAGACATTCTGGTTGTCATGGAGTTTTGCTAAACAAAAGAGGTGGATAAATTGTATATTTCAGTCAGTTTGCAGACAGTCCAAGGACTAGGTTACATCTGTAATGAATATAACACATATGGATGCTGTGGTAGATGAGTAGGTCAAGAGATGCTGGGCAAAGTACATGACATGTTTTGATTTTATGTTGTGAAAATAAAGCATATTTTGCATTGCTTGCACAGGTGGAACATGCAGAGGAGAAAATGTGATGTTATAACCACAGTGAATACACTATATATTTCTAGTTAGATTTTCCCATTAAAAGTATTATTCGAAGCACTAGATAATTATGTTATTTAAATATTCAAGTAATGTG
This sequence comes from Peromyscus eremicus, assembly GCF_949786415.1. Lineage (NCBI taxonomy): Eukaryota > Metazoa > Chordata > Mammalia > Rodentia > Cricetidae > Peromyscus > Peromyscus eremicus. The sequence continues at coordinate 22,194,791 of NC_081419.1, read as the reverse complement.
TTCTGCAAAGGAGCTTTCGGGCAAGCATATTTTAGCTTTATCATTAAACTAACCCAGTTTTTCTAGAATATATGACCTACCACCAGCAATGAAGCATTTCTGAGGCCTTCTGGGCAGATGTAATAGACAAGACATTGTTGAAGACGAATTCCTTGCAGAGAAAGATTTGTGAAATCCAGCAGGGAACCAAGGAAACTACACTCACAAACACACTCCTGCAGAGAAGGCTTTATCATTGGTTCTCTCTTAGCATTTCAAAAAAAAAAAAAAAAATCTTTGAACCGGTGAGTCAAAAGCACTTCTGCTTTATGTACAATCTCCAGCAAATATTTTGAAAAAAATGGACAACTATCCTACAGTCTGAACAGTGGTCCCATTACCAATAAAATGCAGTTTATCTTCATAAACATAATTTCATTTTCTTAATATAAAAGTGAAACACATATTTGAAAGGAAAGGTGAATTTTTACAACACAGTAATTCATTACATAATATGTATTTATGGAACACATATTCTGCTGCAATATTGTTCCAGAATCTGGGACATAGAGTTTAATAAGGAAGAGTTTTTCTCAAATAATTAAGTATTACAAAAATAAACTAAATTTTCCCTTCCTTTCTTCTATTTTCAGAAGATACTAGAATTCTGAAAGTGGCAGAATACTACCAATTTGCCTATAAATAACTATCAGATAAAATTAATGTCAAGAATATCTGTACCCAAATTTAGCAGAGTTTTGTTGTATGTAAACACAAAATGATTTATGATTTTATGATAAAAAATTGTCTATTTTTACTTTACTTAGACTAGGAGATAGGCCATGAATAATGTCACATATCATTCTACAGTTCATAAACGTTTAGATGTGAATGAGGTTTTGACAGGTGAGTAATTAATAGAATTCTGAAATTATATTCTGTGCCACTTCAGATTTGCTATGTTTTTTGTTACAAGATGACCTATCAGACAATGTCATGTAGACATGCTCAAAAGCTATTTCATATTTGTGTATTTATGTGACTTAGAGAAATGCTCAATGTCCAGAAGTACTGTGTGGCATTTTCATGCTCGGATAATATTCCCTTTTGCTTTGAAAATGCGTTTGGAGAGTTTGATTATACACATTAAGTGAAACATTACAGGGAGCCTCCAAAGCCTCGTCTTTGGGGATATCCAAACTCCTTTGATCAGTATTCATGTGATGAAGTTCAACAAAATCCCTCCTATTGAATGCTCCCTTGCTCCACTTTAAAGAGAAGGGAGCTATTTAAAACGAATTTTGTGGAGTTTTCCAGGGCTCTTTTTTTGTCTTCCTTTGATTTGGAGCATGTGTCCCTCTATGATTTTAATACACACTCTAATGTCTCATAAAGCATGAAATGGAAGAAATAAATACACAGTGGGGAAAAAGTCTGTGTTTTTGGTTTTTCTCTCTTGTTCTCATAGTAGGAGAGAAGGCTCTTGAAGGAAACACTAAGATTAAAGTATTCCAAATTTGTGGCTGTTTTTATAAGCATATAGCAATTCTTTCTCAATAGATAAACCTGAAATACATTATTTGTATGATAGTTTTTTTTTTTTACTTTAAATTATGTTTCCACATTATGCTTTAAATGTAGCTAAATGTACAAGTAAATTTTTCTGATTGGAACATATTGTGGTTCATAGCTTAAGCAAAATTAAATTGTTTACACTATTTTAATTCACCCCAAGAATATATATCTTCCTATTAAGTAAATGGTTTGCCAGACATTGTAAAACATTTTTGAACAGTAAAGGTCACATTTTATTGCAAAAACCTGTCAGTGCTTTATGTCCATGCTGTGAAATGTTATTGCTTCAGGGTGATTATGTGGGAGGGGGCTATGGTTAAGAATGCCTTTCTGTGACCAGCTATGATTTACAGCAGCGAGTGGAGAATTAAACCCTTAATTGAAGCCTACAGAGCAACACCTAGGGGCGAAAATCAGCCTGAAAAATTTGATTCAGACAATTTTCTTAGTCTAGCCCCTATGGGCCTCCCAGTTGATTCTCATGAGTTTTGATTGTGATTGAAAAGACAAGCTGTTTTTGCTTTGCCCTGAACTTCCCTAAGGTAAATCCTTAGTTTTAGTAAGCTTTTTGATTAATGAGGAGGGAGAAGTTATCAGAAAGAAGGAGAGTGCAGAATTTTAACTCTTACCTCGAGGTCCAAAATGAAAATGTCTTAACATATCAGCTACTTCGGAATGGAAATTATCATCTGGGGAATAGATGAATTTTGCCTTCCTGAAATGATAATACTCTACACCTGTGGAAGGACTGATGCAGCTCTGTGCCTTTCTAAAAGATGAATATGTTGTGAGTCATTGGTTAAAGATTCCTTCATTTGGGCCACAGCAAATATAACTAGATAGACTGAGATTTGACAAAATATCAGTCACAGGGCAACATGATCCTGATTATATCTCCCCCGTTTCCATCTGGAAGTAATGTGGCTTGCTCTATCGTATTTGTACTTGTTCTATCTTTCTCTGACATGTCTTAGGGGGTTTATTGGATTAGTTAACACATCGTACCAATTCTGACTTTGCTTCTCATATTGGCTTTTTCATGTTTAATATGCTTAATGTAACCTATGTGTTTTGATTGTATCTCTTAACCTTATGCCTTATTTATTTGATCTTGTCCTCTATGGCAGAATTGAGTCACCTCAAAATTCATCAAATTTGCATTAAGCATTGAATGTTTAGCATATACAAGATAACATGTGCTTATTGTTAATGAAGATGGGGAGATAAATATAGTCCCTGATTAAGTTTTATTGTTATGAAGAAGCTATGTTAGTTTCTTGAAGTACAGTGCAGAAAGAGTGGGTATTTCAGTGCAATGGCCACTGTCCCAACAGTAGGAGATTTAGAAAAGTTAATGTGCCTGTGGTATAAAATATATATCACAAGAGAAAGAATAATGAAGATCATTTCAGTGGGTCTGGGAAACAAATACTGTTCTAAACTACTTTAATGGCATTGGATAGTCTAGAAAGGGTCAGATACAAATTGTGGCTTTGAGGGAGGATAAACATTGTTGGTCTTTCTACTGAGTATAGGTAGTTCCAGGGCAGAGGAGAAGAGACTAAAGTAACCTTGGGCTTTGAGCCAAGGAGAGAAGGAGAATGACCAGGAATGAACCAAGGGAAAGGGGTGGCTTGCCTCCCAAAGCATACTAAATGCAGCGTTTCCACCGCAGTGGCACAGACATTGGAGGCAAATAGACAAGAGCCAGAGAAAAGATTTGCAAATCATCTAAAAGGACCATGGTCAGCCAACACATTTGTTCCTTCATCTGGAGAAAAAGGAGAGAAAATTAATGGAGTTTTAGAATTAGCAGCATGGTAGGGCTGAAAGTAATGAAGGAAACCCAAGAAAGAAGCCCAAAGAAACAGAGCAGGCAGGTAGGAAGCCATAAGTCAGGATACTAGAGGTCATTTTAAAGGTGAGGAGAATCAGATGGTAACTAAATTTAGCCACTGTTAATTTACTGCTGAATTTGAGGAGAGACATTTAAAGAGAATGGTGGGACCATAAGTTAGATCACAAGATGGTTGTAAGCAAGTGGTGATGGAAAATGAACCAATCATGATGACTTTGCCAGCAAAAAGGAGGCACAAAATGTGTAAGAATGACAAAACAATTGGAATGCATTACTTATAACAGAACTGTTACTAAATTTCATAGATACAAGATGGACATTGAAGACATAGGTCAGTAGGAAAGTGTTTTCCTGGCTCTCACAATGATCTAGATTTGATCCCTAGAACTGGAAAAAAAAGGATGGATAGATGTAAAGGTGAACAGAAATAGGGAAGGTACGAAGCAATCTCATATAAAGAAGCAATACTTTTTCTGTAGGTGCATTGATGTCATAACAAGGCACGAAGGACATGTTGAAGTCCAGTTGTTGGAACATCAGATTTTTAATATGACAAATGTGCCCACATTTATAGAAATTCTTACTTTTTGAAAGATTCCCACTGTATCTGAGGTCACATTATATCTAAAAATCAATATAAGATTCCCATTGTATCTGACTTTTTATTAAGTAATTTTTTTGTCCAATTCTTTGCATTTGATAGGTAACTTTTATGAGTTTTTGCAGAATTACTGCTTGGTTTAAACTGTTGACATACATGTTTTATCTAATCCTACTAAGGTTATAATTCATTTCATAATGGTCTTTGCTAATAACTTTCATTAGATAATTTTGATATGGAAGTATAGTCACATTGATGTTTATTTTATAAAACATGTCAAAGCAAATGCTAGTATAGTACGAGCTATAGCAGACTAATTACACATAGCTCTTGTATTGAAATTACCTTTGTTTTTTGCTTAAATTTGATTTTTGCTTTTTGAGACAAGGTCTCACAATGTAACTGTGGCTTCCCTGGCTTCCAACTCACAAGCATTCACCTGTCTCTGCCTCCTGTGTTCTAGGGTCAAAGGCATTCACCACTATGCCCTGAATCTCCTTTTATAATGACCTTCTTAGGAATAAAAACACTTTCTAGTCCAAACTGAGGTCTGCCTTCTAGTCATTGTAGCATACTCTTCTAGAAAATTCTACAGACACTAATATGAAAATCCAGCAAATAACTTCACCAATCTTTTTTTTTCCCCTGAAGGAAATAAATCAAGAAACAGAAGTTTTGTTTTGATTTTGAAGATTTGTTTTGACTGCAGTATGTGTCAGACATCTGTGTCTGACACCCACTCAGATCCATTCATCACATAGTCATTTAGTTAAACCCTTTCTGTCAGACCGTTAAGCAAAACTGGGATTGGTGGAATCGATCTGAGGGACTCATGTGCTTTACTCCCACAGGATCACATGTGCAGATGATGAGGAAGGAGAAAAGACATTCAGAGAACGTGTCCTATAGTCACGAAGGTGTAGAGGAGGTAGTGAGCATCTATCAGGCTTCTTGCTTGGGAACTGAGAATACTGTGGGGTCTTCTTAAGGAAGATAAGTTCTAATAGAGCATAAGTTACTCAAAATTGAGAGTGTAAATGAGAAAGTGCAGATATTTGAAACTGTGAATAGAGTCTGGACTTTATCCTAAAGGCAACAGGGACCACTGATGTGTTCCCTGCCAAGTGTGACAAGATCAAAACTGTGTAATGTGTTTGGGAAGGGCATTCCACACTGGTAATTCTAGCCATTTGAGAGACAGAGGCAGGTAGATTGCATCAAATTAAATAACAAGTTGGTCTACATAGCATATTTGAGGGTGAGCAAAATAAACTTGTTCTTATAAAGGCCATATTGTGAGTGGGGGAAGCACAGTGAATAAGAAAATTTGCAGTGGAAGTTTCATTATGAAACACCTGGACTAATTCAGACACTGGATAGCAGGTTGTAACTTCACCCAGTGCTGATCATGCAGTTAGAGAAAGTTGCAGATTAGAAGGATGACTCAGTGTGTGTCCCAGCATCAGAATTCTCATGGAAGTACTTACTGTATGGAATGGAAAAGAAGTGTCCTAGGCAAGGTCAGCAAAGGTTCTGTGTAAGGAGCCAGGGCATATCCTTCCATAGGCTGTGTCCCAGCTCCTCAGCTCTTTCCAGCATTGGGGCCCAAAAGTAGCCATATGCATTGCATAAGGGATTTGAATTTGAACCATTAAATTTGAATCAAAAATTGAATTTCATATAATTTGCACATACTGTTAAGCACTGTTCAACCATTCCACACTATAAGTCTGTTTTTAGGTCAGGGATCAGATAAAAGGCAGTAAGCTAAGTATGGATACTTTTATCGACTATCGATCAAGGAATTTGCTTAGGAGAATTGAAAAATTATATCACAAATGTTTATGTTAGAAATTGGAAAAAATCTAAACTGTTCCATTAAAAAAAAAGTACCAAATAATTTTGAGATAATTATGTCTGACATTTGTAGTGGCTGACTGTTTAAAAATTTAAAATGACAGCACTAATTAAAATTCAGGAGTTTTAAAAAATTACAGTTTCTAGACTAGTATAAAAGCAGTAGACATTGATTTGCTTGAAGAAAAGCATCTTCTTTTCCCATGTTGTTTCCTCTACTACCCATCACTCACCACTTGAACCACAGCATGAGGTCAGATATCCCAAAAACCTCAGTTCTATTCTTGACCAACTCCATGGCACTGGGTAATTAAATCATCATTCTTCCATCTCAGTTTACTTTTCTATGAAGGTAATTTGGTAGCTCAAGAGTTGGAATGTGTAAGAGGACAAGAAATCCCATGCAAAGATTCATGTCACAGAGCCTGGGACGATATCAGAGGAAATGCTATGCCTAAAAGACAATACAGTGCATGGAACGTATGAATTCTTTTCAAATGCTATCATTCCTTCAAGTGTTTTTTATTGGATGTTTTCTGTGAATTTTGATAATTCTTGTGGGAAATGATCATTTTCCTGGTGCCAAATAAAAGTGGATAGAAGTGATTCAGTCAGTATCAAAATTGACTAATATTGGAGGATTTGGGGGGATTGATGTTTCCTTCAAAATATGAGTATTTTTCGTGAACTAACTAGGTCCTTAAAGGTGATTTTTTCTTATTTTCTTTGTTTTTTTTTTTTATCTTTCCTTCCTGTTGTCTCATTACCTCCCCTTCACTTTTTTATTATCTTTTCCATACCTGCCCCCTCTCTCTTTCTCCTACATAACAAGATGCACCAGATCTATTAATTATAAGTTTCCATGCATGGCTACTCAACTCTTAACACCCAAGTTTCTTGTGAATATGGAGCATTATAGAATGAGGCACAGGTGCTGGGTGGATTTTTATGCTTGTGGACATCAAGTTATCCAAACAAAAGAAAACATGTGAATCAGTTGGTGAGAAGAAATAAATAGCTTTTGTTAAATTCATTCTTTGCCATTTACTTTGAAGAACAAGAAGATGACAAAAAGTTATTTAGCTTCTAAGTTTCATCATTTGTGGAACAGAAATGAACTATCCTCTCCTGAGTTATCATGCGTGCTATCCAGAGAACTGTGTGGTGTTACTAAGAATTGGTTCCACCAATCTCCTCCCTCCGTAGAAGAAACCAGCACAGACCTTCATTTCTGCTTGCTCATAAAGAACAAACCTTCATGAAAAAAGGCACTTTATTGATTTGTTTGCAGAAGAGTTGTTGGGAACACAGAGTCTGTTACATTTGAAGTAAATAAATTCCATTTTGATATGAGCCTCATGCAAAGCTAAGGGGAAGTCTATAATTTGTTTTATTTCAAACATTAAATTATGATGGCTCACTTAATAACTCCAAACTATAAATCTAAACTACATTTGTGTTCAGCAAACAGTCATAAACTCCCTGTTAGACATTTAATTACTGCACAAATTGTTTTATAAAGCACTGTAAAACAAACATGTTGATTAGCAAAGAGAAATAGTCATGATTGCCACAACACTAATCTTTTTAAACATATAAATTTAGCTACATGCACATATTCAATCATGTAGAACTCTTCACCCATCAAAGGCTTCTGTTGTTTTTCAGCTTTGCTCACTTAGAAGGGCAAGCTTTCATATACAGATCATTTCCAAGTGTCCAAAATGAAAAGAGCTTTATTTTTTTCTGTATCTAAACCATTCTTTGTATATTTGTTTTAATCAAGAGCCATATTATCATTTATGAATCTGCATTTAAAGAATTAAATTTGTAAAGATTGGACAGAACTAACGACTGAGCAAATCACGGCACAAGCAATTAAATACCATGGTAAGAAGATAGCAACATTTCCTTATATTCAGGCCACAGGGAATGGAACTGGGGTCTGACAAGTAAGTAGGGGTCTCTGGAACAGCCACTCACCGGCCCTTCTGTCAAAGGCAGACACACCATCAGTGCTCCTGAGTCCTGACGTCTGTCCATAAGTGCTGTGCTCATAAAATTCTCAATTCTAAGCTGTAATCAAGAGCGCTGTACTGTCAAGGACTCTACCACAGGAGAAGGGTTTATAAATGTGAAGTTCTCATTTGATCTCTTTCTCTGAAGCTGCTGGTCAAGATTGGCTACAACTATATTGGAAACCATAGAATACATTAAACAATTTTGTTAGCATACACCCTTGCCACAAAGCTCACATAACTGACTGCATTAGACATTGCATTCTGATCTTAGCCTGATGAGTTAAAAACAGAATGTAAGAGAAGGAATAAAATATGAAAAAAAAGAGAAAGAACTACAAATGATATGGTTTCCTTATTAACATTTTTATTCTGAAAGCATTTTCCACAACAAGCCTCTTTCAGGCATTATAATAGAAAAGAAATGTATTATAACTTCTAAAGACTTATAGTTGCAAAGGGAGAGGAAGAAATATAAATAGTTGAAGCAAATTTTAAACACAAAGGGAGAATATAATTGTTGAGAGATGATTGGCCTACTTACAGAAATAAAAAGGCTTGTTTCTGAATGAGGTGGAATCATTCAATTCTTTGCAGAGCTTCTGTAGTCAGTAATAGCACAGTTCTGTTTTGGGTAGTACTGCCACAGAAGGAGTAGGGTATGGTCCTTACTATTAAATCTCCTCTCTCTCTCTCTCTCTCTCTCTCTCTCTCTCTCTCTCTCTCTCTCTCTCTCTCTGTCTCTGTCTCTCTCTCTCTGTCTCTCTCTCTCTTTCTGTCTCTCTCTCTCTCTCACACACACACACAGGGTAAGAGATGGATAGATAGATAGATAGATAGATAGATAGATAGATAGATAGATAGATAATATTGAAATACCAATAATCCAATGGCAAAGGGGAAGAAGTATCCACTGTAGTTCTGGAAAATTTATCAGCCAGCTACTGAGATGGACAAGGCCCTGGTGACAAATACACCTGCCTTACCAACTGACACACAGGGCTTCACCTATAAGTAGACCAGTGGGAATGTATGGAAACTGGGTCAACAGCCCAAATTTTATGTATAGTTGATAGGACGATGTCCTTCCAATATATTCAATTAAAAAAGGCCCAAGACTAAAACAGGACTTGTGAAAGAAAATGCAAATATTATGTCTTCCATGTGAGTGGCAGATATGTACTATTTTAAAGGAAATTCCATGATAAACATAATGAGTTCACCACATTTAGTAATTTGCACAGGGAACCAAACTTTGGAAGTTCTCTTTCATCATTCCTAGAGGAAGTACTTTAAAATAAAATCTTAAAAGTCTTCCCCTGAGAGGCTAATGATCAGTTAGAAATGTGAACCATTATCCTAAATACAGTCTTTAAGGACCAGCTCCCAGCCTGCTAATAAGCACAAGGCTGCCATGTCCATTCATTTCATGTCTTTCCTCTTCCCTTCAGGAGGTCCAGTAATATGTGCAGAGATCACAGTGATGACTAGTTAAATGCACATTTGTTCTTAAATAGTCTAAATATTTTTAAGTCAGAAAGAGAAAAACATATAACTAAACCTGTCTGTATTAAGTCTCACTGAAAGTAAGCACAGAACATTTCCATTTATATGTACATTTGCAAAAGGTGTGATGGTTTGAAAAGGATTATCTATGGGTCATTTCAGACATCAGTGTTATAGAGAAGGTAAGGCTATAGGACAAAGACACACTTGGATTTTATTTTTCTCTTCCAGATTGAATACTACAGCTTTAATAAAAATAATACAGGTCATCAAAGAGAAAATGCAAATCAGATTGAAATCTCAGACAAGGAATCAGTTCCCAAGGCATCAGTGCCTTTTTGACAGGGTGAATGGATGGCAGCTGAGGGGGGTTCCCACTTGGCTTTTTCAGTTTTCAATTTGAAGTATGTGGTAGATTTTTCAGTCTATAGTCTATATTTCATTACATTTTCGAAGAATGTGTGTTCTCAAGTGAAGATAAGCACATAATAAAGTGGAAAAAATGTTGAATTTTAATAATTTAGTTTCTGATTAAATAGAATCACCAGCACTTAATAAGTTAGATCATTTATTATAAAGGTGCTTTGGTTGTTTGCAGTAAAGAAAGGAAGCACAGAATTTCACAAAGGTGTCTGTGTCCTGGGACATTTGTAATATATGTGTTACCTGACTTGGCCCAGAAAACTGCAGGTGGCTGCGTTGATGACTTTGAGATGAAGAAATTATACTAATTTATTTAGGTGTTCCTAGGGTTGTAAAATATATCCTTGAAAGTGGAAGAAGACGGAAAAGAGGAGAGCCAGATAGGAATACAGAGCAGGTTGTCATGATGGGATGTGAAAAAAGTTGACCCATCTCTGCTGGCTTCTAAGATGAGAGCCATTCAAGAGACAAGCAATGTGGACAACCTCTAGACCCTGTAGGAGAGCATAATAGACTGTTTGTCAAAGCCAATAGAAGGCATGATGTTTTCTCTTTAATATGCATTGAAAAGCTACAGCTAAATATATTTTTTTCATGTACAATGTAATATGATTTTAATATGAAATGGATTCCCTTGTCAAGCCAAGTAACCTGTCCATTGTCTTAAGCACTAAGCATATTTCATGACAAGAATAGCAAGAGCTATCTTCACAGAATTACTGAATGGATCACAATGCATCATCAGCCAAGTCAGCGGGTTGCATGACATTTTGAAAAAATTCACACATATTCCCATGTCAAATTGAAGGTTTGTTCCCCTTGATTATCATCTCCTCATGCTTGTTGATCTTCCACCTCCAAGAACCAAAATGTTATGCTCTTCTGAACTTAAGGGTGTTATAATCCAAATGTAGGCAAGAAAATGAGATTTCTGTCCTTCTGATTGCCCTTATTTTACTTTGTATAATGTCTTCCTACTCAATCCATATTGCCTTGTACAACACTGGGGCTGCCAGAGAGGTGATGCTCCCTGGCTCCCTGATCTTAGAACAGTAAAGTGCATGTCAGGTTTCTGATCTACAGAATGGTGGAATGATAGAACTTTAAGTTTAAAGTGTTTTCATACAGCATCGATAGGGAATGAATGCCAGACTGTGGCACAATGCTTGTCTGAGTACACGGTTGAGAGTAGGACTTGAATTTATAATGATCACCACCCGAGGTTCACAAGGAATCATGGGATTATCATCTTCCTGTTTGCCCCAAGTCCCAGTGTGGTGAATTGAAGGAGAAACCCCCTCAATAATTTGAACACGTAGTCCACAGGGGGTGAGAGTATAAGGAAGATTAAGAACTGTGGAGATGAATACTGGAGGTTGTATGCCAGAGGGGGCAGGTTTTGAGGTTTCAAAGACTGGCACCATTAGCTCAGCTTCCTGTTTGTGGCTCAAGATGCAAGCTCTCAGCAGCTGCTCTAGCCATCGTGTCTGCCTGCAGCCTGCTACTTCTGCTCACCTGTAATGGATTTTAATCACCTTTTTTTTTTTTCTATAACTTGGCTTGGTTGTGGTATTTTTCACAGCAAAGAAAAATGAATAGTATTTTTTTTTTAAACTAAGTAAAAAAAAACCCTTCAAAATAAAAATAACTAATGCACGCAGATTTTGAAAGCCAACATCATTTCACATATTTCTGAGTTGAATTATTTAGATTAAATGTATACATGAACACATATCTGTCTGTAGCTCTTTTCACTTAGTATAATAGTCTCCATTTCCTTCCTATATGATGACAACTGGCAAAATTGCTTGATAACTGAACTTTCTATTAATTTGATATTTCAAGAGATTGTCCTTCTGATACAGGATCTACATTTATGATTTTTGCTAAGTTAGAGTTTTTTTTCTACTCTACAAAGCATAGTCCAGAAATTTGGTAGTGGTTCTCTCAGTGATTTAAAATTTCTCTTTATAACATGGAGGGATGTGTATGAGTGTGTGTGTGTGTGTGTGTGTGTGTGTGTGTGTGTGTTCTAATAACTAAAAATACTGCTATGAGATATTTATTTAAGTTTTTTTGTAGTATGAGTACTCCTTCATTTTTTATTTAATACACTTCTTTTTATTGCAAGTCATTTTCTTGTGGACATTGTTTCATGTGCTTATATACACCCATGCACTCAATGCATGATTTGTTTGCCTATGATGCTCTGAAAATAATTCATTTGTAATATTGAGTCTCAACTGTACAAGTTATGTGATTCAACCATTGAAAAAATATTTCAAAAATGTAATATCATTCATAGAATGAAACAGAGACATGTTCATTTTGTTCATGGCACTCAGAATCATGATATTACACTCCTCCCTTTCCCAATAGTGCTGCATATCAGAATCAGGGAATCAAAACAAAGATTCGCTGTTATGCCTACCAATTAAACAGCTAATGAGCTAGAATAATGACCCTTTCTCCTAACTGGTTGTAAGAATAATTGGATTTAAAAATGCTTCACACATGACTGAAATCATGATGTTGCCAGTCAGAGAAAGTAAAGACAGAGCACCACACTTAAATATGCCCCTTGACAAAAGTCACTGTGGTGTATGGGTGATAACCTGGAGGTTTTCAATGATAAGCGTGATCTCCTATCATGAAGATCTTCATAAATGGGCTGCAAATGTCTGGGTTAATGCTGGGATTGCCTCACATGAAGACTGTAATACGAAAAACCATGAAGAGCCCTACACTATCCAAAAGTAACTAGTATTAAAAGATAAAGCAGTTTAGAATAGCATAGATATGCTGATGTGCAGAAAGAAATATTTTTCTTCAAAGATTTCTTTCTAAATTCTTTGTAAAGAATAGGTGGATCCAATACTTGCTGATAATGGAAATCTTGAAGGGCTTCAATCATTTTCACTCTGACCACAGTATAAAACTCAGGCATATTTTAGTGGCTGTAGGTAACTTAGAAGATACTGGTATCTATGTATAACATAAATACCTATATAACAGAAATATGATTGAAGCCCGGATCCTCCATTTCATTTCAGTGTTTTAGTCTGTGATAATTCCTACATTATTATAATTATTAACTGAGAAACTTAAAATTTTAACAGCATTTCTCTAATTTTAGATAATTGAAATGTTAACTAACATTCCTTTCACGTTATCATCTAAAAATAAAATTTTTGAAGGAAAGTTTTATTTATTGTTATTTTCATGTTTTGAAAAACTAAGTGAAGTAGAAATTAAAAGCACATATTAGGTTATCCAATAATTTTAAATTATTTTAAAATGACCATTTAATTAAGACTCTGGTTTTCATTGGTGAGGGCAGACAGAAGATAGGTAGCATGCTCCTGTTTAAATACAATGATTTTTTATATAGGCAGATGCAAGGCTTATGACTAATAGATACATCAGTTTTAGTGACTTTCATTAATACTTCTGAATGTTGAGACTTTAACTTTCCAAGACTGTCTTTGATTTAAAATCTACTACATAATTTTTGATAGCCCCTGTTTTATTGGCCTTCCGAAAATCCCAATCATTTTAGAAAACAATTAAGATGAGGAGTAAAATTGTGTCAATCACAAACCCACGACAGTTAATTACTCTAAGAGAATTTTAAACTGAGAAGTGGAGAAAATGTTCATGCTTAGTTTTCCATTCTATTATCACACAGGAAATGAGAACAATAGAAATATGGCACAAGTGTCCATACTGACACTCAAGAAGAGCAAGTGTAAGGTTATTTGGAATTGCCGTTGCTACATTTAAAAACTAGTTTCCTTTCAGTAATTATTTTGCATATTAAGTAAGGTTAATATATTCCAATCTTTATTGAACACATTTTCAAATCCTGAAATGTTCCAACCAATAATTTAAAAATACTGTAGAGTTTTTCATATATGAACAATCTTTACTTGTTTTCATATCCTTGTAAAGATGCTCAAAGCATAGAGATCAAGTTAATAATTGATGTCTCACTGTCATTTAATATATGTATGGTATTATTAATCAGGAAGTTGGGATCACTCACTAGGTTCCTTAGGTTGCTTCAAATTTAGTTGTCAAAAAATTTGGCAAAGTAGCAGTTACCACCTAGTTCACAGGGTTCCTAATGCTATGTCATCCCTGATAAATCATACTGCCATAAAGGAACATTAATTATTTCTGCTCCATCTAGTAGACATCAACATCAAAATTTTTCCACAGCTTTCATCTTCTTGTTGAAGCAAGCCCATTCATCATCGTTTCAGAAATGGATAGGCTCGGATCATGAAATATTTTTTATGATTGGCAGGCTCCATGGTGGGTGAGAATAGGCAATGGTCAGCAAAGACCTTGCAGATTTATTTTCTGGGTCATGGTGCTGCCTCTAATAGCTTACCCCTTTTTTGTGCTGCAACTTTTAGAGGTCAGAGAGATGAGTGTAAGTGAACAGAGGCTGGCCTGATTTCTGCACTATTTCTTCTGAGGTGTTTTATTTTCCTGCTTTCTGATCCAAGGAGGGAACCTCTATGTAAATCAACAGGGATCATTTTACCATACCATATTTCTGGGGTCACTAAAGTCCACAGAAGGTCATAGATGACATGGAAAGGAGCCAGTCAATTTTTTTTCAGGGAGAAGTAATAGCTTTGAGAATAAAAACTATTCCTCTGGGAAAAGGAACCAGAAATCCTTAAAACAACTTCTTAAGACCAAATCGTGTGCAAGGAAAGCACCCCACTTGTTAAGTGCATCTATCTATCTATCTATCTATCTATCTATCTATCTATCTATCTATCTATATTCTATCTATATCTATATATGTATATATGTGAAAACTTTATCTAACAAGGTTGAAGTTGATCAAACTACCCTGTAATTCTATTACCCTCAAAGTAGGTGCGTTATGCAGATTTATTAACCTAAAATTCTCTGTCTTCAGGCTAGAAGAATAAAAATGTTATTAGGGTTTTAGATATAAGTTGTAGTGAAGTTTACTTTGTAGGTTTTTAATCTTTTTTTTTGTTTTTTTTTTTTTTTTTTGAGACAGGGTTTCTCTGTGTAGCTTTGCGCCTTTCCTGGATCTCACTCTGTAGACCAGGCTGGTCTCGAACTCACAAAGATCCGCCTGCCTCTGCCTCCCAAGTGCTGGGATTAAAGGCATGCGCCACCACCGCCCGACCAGGTTTTTATCTTGAAATATAACTGCCATTGAATAAATGACTCACAATTCAGACTCTCCCTCCCAAAACTGAAGATATAAAGTTAACGCTGAACTTTGGAAATGATTACATATGATCATTTTAAACTTGATCATGTTCATACAAAGTGTATCACAGGGGAATATCTGAAATATGATATATAAACATTGCCATTTTGTATTGAATTTCAACAATATTTCCCAGGTATTTTTGAGCCTGTAGCCTGTACATTTTTCTCCCCATTTTCTGAATTCTACTTCCTATTATATTTATCTTGAATATAACTGCCATTGAATAAATGACTCACCATTCAGACTCTCCCTCCCAAAACTGAAGATTAAGCAGACCAGGTATTATAGAGTAGACTTATTTTACCAGTCCCCTAGAATGAGATTCCACTGAAATTCTGAAATTGGATACGTTGTATGAAACTACAGTGAATTCAGGAAGAGACTGGAAGTGTCACCTGTGGAACATTTCTTCACATTTCCTGGATAAAAATGAAAAACAGGCGACTTTTGACTACGGACTCTTGACATTTTTATCCACTCCTCCAAAATACCTAAAATAATGTGTATATATATATTTTCAAGTTATTTAAACATGCTAAAAACAGATTCAGATAAATAAACACTCAGATCATGCCATGCAATCATTCTGAGCTCTTTCTTAACTCATTCTTTACTAACTCCATTCTACACACACTACTATACCTGGAAGAAATGTGAAAACATGTCTTTAGAACCTGTGAAAGCAACCAATGGTTGTACAGTTAAACTGCACTATAGAGAAACACCCCTGAGTTCTGCGAATTTTTACTGGGTGAGGAACCATATAGTGTAATCCTTTCACTCAATGTCTCTTTTAGTTGTTCATGTATGTAGGTGCTCAATGGTAAATTCATTCCTTTGTGTTAATCCAGTTACCTCATTTTAAGCTTATTTTACACATTTAGAATTTATTGGATACACTATTGTGCAATTAATCACCACCAGAGGGACAATGATCTCTCCATATGCGTTCTTTTAAAAGATAGATTTTTATATGGCATGAACATAGGAATAAAGATTTTCCAAATTCATGTGTCTGCTGACAAGGAGAAGTAAGTGAGCAGTGTGGTGGAGTCTCCTTTGTTAAATAATGAAAATAGCAGAACGATAGAAAATAAACCCAACTCACCTCAAGCTTTGGGAATCTTTGACAGTTCATCTGCCTTCTATGGATTTTCTTTCAAAGCAAGAGGAAGAATCTGCAGAGGCAGATTCTCCCAGTCTGGTAGTTCTAACTCTCCTTGAAAACAGATTTTCTTCCTTTTTGAAAGCCCTTAGGTTCTTGCATTTAACCTTTCCAAAGGCTTCACAACTCTGACAGAGTTCACAGCTCTGCTCATACTCAGCAAGTCTGAAGCACGCAGCTTGAAAATCTCTTACTCCATCGCTGTAAGGCACAGCTTAAGATGTAGAATGCAGCCTGTTCTCACACAGGAGCACAAACACTTTTCATCACAAACATCAGCAGATCAAGCCATTATTTCTTCTTAATTCCTCTGGAGGAATTCTTTCTTAAAGATTTTAAATTTAGCACTGAAGAGAAAAAATTTGCAAGGCTTATTTACATTATTTTTTCAACTTATTTATTTAACTAGTTTTAATTATTTTAGATTTTCATAGTAGTCCTGTATATCTATCATTTCTATCCCTCCCTTTTCTTTTTCAATTCCTCCTGTGTAACTTCCAGTCTCACATTTATGACTATGTAAGACTATGTAACCCTTTACACACATGCACACACACATTATATATATATATATATATATATATATATATATATATATATATATATATATATATGAGATAACTCCTCAAAGGCCTCAATACTGGAAAAAGTTGGAAGAATTTTTAAGCACATTCTCTCCATATTTCCCTTTAAATGTTATCTTCTCCTTCCATATTCCCTTTTAATCCTTTTTACTTTCAAGTTATATTCATATTGTGCATATGGTAGAAAACATGTGATACTGTCTGAGTCTGTTTTTTTTCCACTTAAAATTATAACCAGCTCCATTTATCAATTTTCTGTCTTTTTATAAGTGTGGATTAGGAATTAGTCACCCTTACAGTGAGTTTATTTCAACCATGCATTTAAAACACAGAAATATATTGCTACTTCCAAGACAATGTTAAAAATGTTTCCAATAATTTTCGCCTTCATTTAGCATAAATTAAATGGTTTCATTTTTGCACTTTTATACATTTTTTTTGTTGGATCTCATTCTACACCTTTCTCCATATTCTCTCCCACTAAGACACTCATTTGTCCCCTTTTCATTATCATGTCACATGCATTCTATTACCCTTTTCTCTCCTATCTTTAGAATCTCATTTTGCTTTTTCATGATCCCTTTTTTATTTCATGATCTGAGTCCATACCCATTCTTACATGTATGTATAGATGCACAAAACAAAAGCAAAAACCTACATATGAGAAAGAACATGCAAATTTCTCTTTCTAAGTCTGGGTTAAATAATTTAATATTTTCCTATTTCCATTTTCCTGCTAATTTCACAATTTAACATTTTACGGCTAAATAAAACCCCAATATGCAAATTTCACTGAAATAATCAATATTTAAAACAACATGGAAACACAAAAATCTCATTGTGTACCACATTTTCATTTTCTAGTCATCTTGTTCTCTCTAGACTGATTCCATTTCCTACTGTTTGTTTTATATCAAAGAGCTTACCTGAGCTCATAAAGTGTGTAAATTTTTTGTAAAATGTTGAGCATTTATTAAGGAGAGGATGATCACTAAGCTTCCCTTCCACTTCCCATAAATAAAAGAAGACACTTATGTGGATAGAAAGAGGGAAATAGCTATTTCTAGACAGGATGAGATATTTCCATTTTTGTAAAATTGGGACATTGTTGTTTGTTTGTTTTGTTGTTTTTAACCATAGGCAATGGATAGCTCTAAAGTCAAATTGACACTAGCAACCACTTAATTGACTTGTCTATCAAAGACAAGCAACAAAACAAAAATGACAAAGGCAATTGTTTTGCGTAACTTGTTAGGTTTCTAACTCCACATTATTATCAAGGATTTTCTGGGAAAAAGGATTTTAGCATTTAATATAATTACTGAAACCAGAAGATCGCCTCATTTTTATAGTATCCAGTAGTAGGACAATAGATAATAACTGGAATTTTAAACTCATCTAAACCATATTTAAATCCTTGTGCTATCTTTGTATATTTAGTTAAGATATTTTTATAGTTATAGTTTCCATGTTAAAATGTAAATCTATTTTAGAATGCAAATGTGACTCTGTGTGTTTACAGAATGGTATTGCCACATTTAAATATTCCAGGAAACCCCATGTCCAATAATTCCCAATTTCCCTTCTTAGGCTAATTTATTTTATGTCACTATGCCCTATGTGTTTTAATATTGTCCATGTGGTGTACTGTCATTCAGAGAAGTAAGGCAATCTCTTCATGAATAAATAACTGCTGGATCCAGATTTTCTATGTACATGATGCTTATGGGAATGTCTGGAAGTCATGTCTGTTCCTTTCTCAAGCATATAAATGAAGAGCATATGGTAAACATAGGAGAGAAAATTTTTTCTTGGACTCACACATCTGGAGAATAGCAAAGGAATCTATCTGAAAGCAAATTTCTTGGATTTCTGTATATTTTTCTTATGTTAAAACTGCTCAAGGTTAAGGGAATATGGTTAAGACAAGAAGGGAGAGACTTAGAAATATACCAGATTTATATTCTGTGCAATGTATTTGAGTAAACTGAGTAAAACTTTATATGTAAAGCACAGTGGCAGGCATGGAGAGAAATACATAAAATATCCTAAGGCATTCCTCAACCACTCGTGGAATAGAAGAGTCACCAGAGTGACAGAGAGGAAGCAGTGCAGGCACTAATGGGTCAGTGATATGCCAAGTGAAGATGACTACCAGGCAGACCACCTGGAGAGCAAAGAGGACATTATATTCTCATGTGTAATGCTTGAAATAAAAAATTGCAGAAGGGATATTGACAAGTCCCATCTTCAATAATGTGGAAGGCCAGCTGTTTGTTCTGAGGGCTGACAGAGATGTATTAAATATTTTGAACATCTTGGTAAAATAGTAAACTATAGTTTATATTCTTAAATAGAGACTAGGTATAATCATGTAGTAAAAAAAGCAAAAGCACATTTAAGCAATTCTTTCTCTATTTCTTTTCTATTTTATTTGTTCTTTCTAACTTGCCCTCTTTTGTTCTTTTTGTTTAATACATTTTTTTGAGAACTTCATGTAAGAATATAATGTTTTGATCAAATCCACTCCCTACTCCCTCCCATTACTTCTGTGATTCCTCCTCTCATCACTTCTCCTCCAAATTTCATGATGTTTTTAAACTCACGGAGCCCCTTAATGGTGCTTATATGTATGTGCATGGAGAGCCTTCTGCTGGAACAGGAGCAGCATCAGGGGCTACACGCAAAGAAACCTCCTCTCCCTCCTCAATCAACTATCACCCAGTAGCCCTTCAGCTGTTGTTGAGACTTCATGAGGACCTCTGCTATCCATGCTGGGATTTGGCTGGCTAGATATTCTGTACTGATCTTTACAGTAGGGCCCCTGCGACTTCATGCATGCCCTATTGTGCCTGGAAAATATGTTCCTGTTACCACAGTGAGTCATCTTTTTGGTCAGTCAGACAAATATTCACCCATTCAACAGACCTACATTGAACTTTTGTTTTTAGATAACTATGTTAAGGTATACATGCTGCTCTGTAGGAAGGCTTCAAACAAAGGCTTGGGAGTAATGTAACATTTCTCTGACTGAAGGTCTTTTCACAGACACAGAGTCTTCTGAGAAAAGCCTCTAGAGGTAAAACTCTTGAGAGAAAACCATATTTGGTCTGAGTCTCAAAGAAGCAAGATGGCAAACAAGAACAGGATAATCCCCCAAGGAAGAGATGAAAGACTCAACCTTCACCTCTTTCATAATTTCATAACTTATTTTTTCAATTTCATCTGTTTGTGGGATAATATGCTACAACCTCAAATGTATTGCTGTTACCAAGAACTATATTTATGAAATATATCCAGAAAATATTACATAGGAGGTTACTGGGACAGGGATGAAACAGGTAATTAAAGGACAAATCCCAGTTGTATTTACTTTTAGAAAAAAAAATCAATTTATCAGTTGTTGATGTTGTTGAAATCAGCCATGTTTCCCCTCTATGCTCAGAAGCATTTGGTATCCTTAGATGTCAATGTTTGTGTAAACATTAGAAAGAACATTTGTAAGCCAACCCTAGTGCCACATGTTCACAGATATAAGAGAATTTGTTCCCTTTCCAGGGGAGTCTCATTCACTGAAGTATTGCTGAGTTCATGTCCTGCTCCCGACTGCTAGGATACAGGCACTGCCTTCTCACATAAGTGAAGCAAGAAGCACTTTCTTCCATTCAGGCATTTTAAGGCAAGCCTAGAAATCAGGACTGAGCCAATTAAAGTGTATGTTCACAGCAGAAAAGTATATGAGGCAATAAATACTGGTTGAGGTTGGCTAACCACTGAAATGAAGGAAGGATGTTTGATAATCACTAAATCTATTTGTGGTAAATATACTTCAAGAGCATGAGCATTGGTCTCATTAGTTGATGGAGTTCTAAAAGCAGTGAGAAATGATTAAGGAGTAACAGATCCATTTTTTTTTCTTTGTGAATAATGTGAAAATGCTGAGTTGCTACTTCTTCCTTTTGAGAGTACATTAAGAACATACTGTATGTGCAGATAACTTAGAATAAAGAAAAATATTTGTTATAAGACGGACATACATTTTGGGAAGGGAGGTATGTCATGAAGGTTAAAGAAATGTGCAAAAGACAGTTTTATATTTATTCATATTATTTTTTATATAAATATGCAGCTCCTTATAATATTCTCATAGATTTTCTTAACAATATGAATACTTGAGGTACCTATGGAAAGGACAAGTATATGCTTTTATAAATATAGAAAGTATCTGATGTATGCAAAGACTTCCGTTTGTCTCTGTCTTCTTTTAATGCTTTGAGTTCAGTTTCTGCTTGAGACTAACTTTTCTTCCTGGCTTTAAATCCTCCTCTGGTCTTCCATCTGCAATCTTTGCAAGATATAATGAAATTTTTCATGCAAATTATTATGGTGGGTGTGGTGTGGGAGTCCCTGTATTGCTTCCTGGTACTTTCAATTCCTAAGAAAAATTTAGCCTGCTACTTAAAGCCCTTCACAGTTACATCAGATATATCAGTGCTCAAACAAGGAAGCAGCATCAGATTCTACAAGTCCAAATGGTAAGTTCTCAATAAAGATAAAATTCAAAACTCAAGATCTTTTGCTGTGAATGCTTCGACCACACAGTGAAATGTTTGGCCATAGTTCGAACACCTTGGCGAACAGGGGGCAATACTTTGCATGAATAGGAAGTAAGTCACAGTGGCCTTTCAAATATGAAGCAAGCAGATTAAATGCCTGGAGGATGCTATGGGTAACAAATGGCATCCCTTAGGACCAACTTAGAAATGGAAACAGTTAGCAGATGGATTACACAATTACACTGTAGAACAACTCCAGAAATTCTGGTACTTCTTCTTAAGTATCCCTTTATTTGAAGCCAGTACAGTTTACTTCTTACCATAAATATTCTTTTAGAGTCTACAGCTAACTGATAAAATTTACAATATCTCATTATGTTATTCTTTTTAACTGTGTGTGTGTGTGTGTGTGTGTGTGTGTGTGTGTGTGTGTGTGTGTGTTTCAAGTCTAAGTTTACATTTTTCCATGTTGGAAGGTGCTGCTAATATTCTCTCTGAAATTTCCCTGCCTGCCATTCTCTATATCAGTAGCCTGTGTGTTTCCCCCTGTAAACCTGAGACAACCTCTGCTTATTTCCCTTGTCCATTTGCCTGTAGAATCTATGTACAGTAATGGGAAGAAAGTTTTTCACTTTTTAGTCACTTTCATTAAGGATCAGCGTTGTACTTCATAGGCATCCTGTTTGTTTAGTTAGGAAAGTTTAAGTGAATGGTGGCTGAGTCTCATAGTGAGATTCGTGGTGGCACTCTAACAGTATTGACAAGTTCTGACCAGCTTATAAAATGTACTGATGCGAAACAAGATATTTATTTAAATTATATAAAAAATTTCCAAACATTAAGAGGAGGTAATTTTCAAAATGTGTGGTACCACTTTTTGTTTAAGGGATTTCAAAGAGAAAAAATTGTCCATAGAAATCTCAATTTTGAGTTGGAATGAGTACTTCCTGTCAAAGTACTCATTCTTTGACAGGCTTCTTGCTACTCAGCTCAAATAATTTATACCAAATCTTACTCAGAATATTAAATAAAATATAGGGTTGTGTTGATAGAAGTTGAAGGCCACATTCTTCCAGAGGAAATTCCACTCTACTGAAGAAATATGACAATTATACACATAAAATAAGGTAATGCAAGCCTGATTTGACTCACTGCATTCTAAGTATTTATTTAAACAACTATATTTGTATGGTTAAGAAAGAAGGTCAAACCTGTAGGCCATGGGTCTTGTTACTAAAGAGGTAGTAACTCAGGAAAAGGCAAGTAGAAAATGGAAGAATCTGGGTTATTGAGGAGGAAAACATGAGAAACTTGCCTAGAACCCATGAAATATTTAAGAAACCAATGAAAAATGAGGACCAAATGTAGGAATGAGATTCCCTGTGGAAAAATCTTAAATTTTCAAAACCCTGGGTATAATGTGGTACCCAGTCTCCTCTATGCAATACCCACTAACAGAATTTTAATTTGATTCTCACATTTAGGATACTCAGCTGCATTTGTAAATGGCATATATACATTTTAATGTATGTAGTGAATAACAGTGTGTTAAGAGTGGACCTTATTTATCATCAAATGTACAATGAGTTGTCAAAGACAAATATACACTTATTTAAGAATTTACGACCAATGGGAATTTTGTGATGATCCAAGTGTTAGCACTTCTCAAAATCATGAATATTCTATGTAAAGATCTAAGTAAACTTTTATACTTCAGAAATTTTTCTTGTAAATACTTATTTTCCATAATTGAAAAATATGTGTATGTGATGTGCGTGTTTGTGTGTGTTTGTGTGCATGTTCATGTGCATGACTGAGGATGAGTGTGTAGAGGTGAGAGAACTAGGCCTTGCCTTTCATATTAGTTGAAACAGCAACTCTTATTGGCTACTTTGTACAGCAGGCTAGCTGGCTTATTTCATTCCACTTCCCATCTCTATCTAGGAGAGCTGGGATTGAAGATGCATGCATCAAATATACATGTCAGGGATCCAAATTTAGGTCCTCATGCTCGTATGACCAATTTCCTACAGATCTATTTCCCTAGCCCTATTTTCTATAATTTATAAATGTAGAGAATAATACGTAATTTTATACACATAATTATATATATATATATAATCTTCATTTATTAAACTCAAAATAGTGCTAATAGTCTACATTTTCATATAAGATTCCCAACTGATGTTTTATTGCAGTGAATGTCTGCATTAATCTATGCTATGCTTGAAATAGCTGCTTGCTTCTAGCATGGTGAACCAAAAAAAATAGATACAGTTTGAAGGAAAATTGTTAATTGTTATAGAAATACTGAATTTAATAGTTTTCTGTTTTTTTCCATGCCTAGTTTATCTAACTAATATCATAGTCATGGTGGGAAATAATGACACATATCTGTTTCCAACTTTTCAGGAATTATAAACTTACATGGGTCTATTTTTACTATTCCTCATCAAAAAGAATAAGGAATCTGCTTCATGTTTTGTTAGTCTCCATTTTGTAGGCCAATGCCTTATCCCTATCGAAACAATTGGATTTAAGACTTCAGAGATCTAAATTTAGTTCTTTTTCTGTACTCATTAACTTCATGCAGACAAAGCAGATGGTCACTTGTATAATTGCTTATGTGTTTATGAAGAAAATCAATTAGTACTACCCCTGTGGACTTCTTACCTATTCTTCCTTAAGCCCTCATCAACAAATGTAGTGATAGAGTCAGCTCTTGGCAGATGCAGATCCCCATACTTTCATGTGAGTTAAGGACTCATCACACATATTAAAAAAGCTTGAAAAGAATCAAGAAAGCCACAAGACTGCTGTCCAAGGAGGTGCAGGAAGGAGTAATAGGGGGGAGGAAAACTCTGAGGGGTCTGAACAGGGTTCAAGTAAGCATAGGAAACTTGTGTCTGGAGTCATTCTTGCTTGGAGGACTCACAGGGAACCTGTACCTGAAAGAGAGTTGAGTTTTCAAACTCATTTATTATTTATACTTAAAATTAGGAAAACTTTGGGGGCATTTCTTGCTCTTGGAGTTTATCAGAAGACTAGATCCTCAAGATAGCTTTTATTTGCTTTTAGGTATTGGAATTTTTATTTTAAATTTTGCAAGTATTTTAAATAAAGGAAAGAGTAACCAATTGGTGTGCTCTTCCCTGGGAAGACTTGTTCTGCTCTAGCATTCCTTAGTTGCAGTTCTTTGTATGTGAGTGAGGCCTTGTGGGTATCCCCTGTGTTGAAAACAAAGATACCAGTAACTGAATAAGTTGTATTTATGTATTTAGAAATATGTATGTGCATACATGTACCTATGTGTATGTCACAGTAATAAATGAAAAAAGAGACCATGAATTCGAAAGCTAGAAAGGGAGAAATAAGGGCGTGTTTGGAGGCAGGAAAGAAAAGCAGAAAGTGCTGTAATTATATTTATCTAGAAAAATAAATAAAATGATTTTTCAAAAATCAAAAAAAATTAGGAGAAAAAATTCTCACATAAAATATGATTTCTCCTCAGCTACAGATGTCACATATTTAGAACTTTAGGAAGAAACACATTTTGTCACAGGCAATGGCTCTTTCCACCATAAAGATAAGGACACAGCAGCTCATCTATCTCTCAGCCCAATGTTATTAAACTAGGTGTCTCAGGGTCTGCCTGTAGGTGGGGCGTCAGCAAGCACTTTATTCCACAAGATTGCAGTACTCTGCTAACATTCACATTAGCAGAGCAGGTAGCCTCTATCAATTCTTTGGAATTGTCTCCATGGCTGGGACATAGCTCAATGGGCGACGCTGGGCGACGCATACTTTGTGAAACCCTGAGAGCTAGAGTTGAGATTCCCAGTACCCACGAAAAAGCTAGGAGCCTCTATTCCAAGTAGTGATAAATATGTGTGTGTGTGTGTGTGTGTGTGTGTGTGTGTGTGTGTGTGTGTATGTATATATATTTTGTGTGTAATATTTTACTAATTGGGTATTTTTCTACAGAACTTTCACAAAGTAAAGAGACTCAACATTTATTTATTTATTTTTAGTTTTTCATGACAGGATATCTTTGTATAGCCCTAGATATCCTAGAAGTAGGTCTGTAGACCAGGCTAGCCTTGAACTCAGAGATCTACCTGCCTCTGCATCCCAAGTGCTGTGACTAAAGGCATGTGCCACCACTTCATATTTAAAAGCTTAGTAATTTTTTTTTTTTTTTTTTTTTTACCAAATTGTTCTCCCCAAATCATTTTGATTTAATGATTCCTTCAGTACCATGCGGATGCTCTGGATGGACTTTCCCATTCCCATCTAAAAAGTAGATGATCAAAAGTTGACCTCACCTTGTCTGGAATTCTTCAGTAGAGCTCCTGCTCCACTGGTCACTCTGTCCTTTCAAGTTCTTAGCTTTTCATGGTCTCAGAAGTTAAACTTACTTTATTCTTCTTTAATTTTCTGCCTATTTCAATGTTTGCAGACACTTCCCTCAGCTTACATGTATCATGGACATAACTTTTTCAATGTTTTTCTTCTTGACTCTATTGATCTGTGAATTAGCTCTTTTTTTCCTGCTGCATAAGTATTTATTTAAAAAACTCATAAAAGAAATGAAAATAACTTTTGTGAATGAGATGAAAATTTGGGGAATTCCTGAATAATTTTCTGAATAGAAATTCATCAGAGAAGTGTCTGCCACCAACATGACATACTCTGATCTGGTATCCTCAGAGTGTGTCTAAGGAGTATGGAAGTCCTTCACTGCCTAGCACAAGCTATTTCAGAGTTCATTGGCCTGATGATAAAAGTAGAAATCAAGTGACTGAGCTCATTCAGTAATTTTAATTATCCTTTTTAATTAAAGCTAAGTTTCTTACAGTCATAGATAGCCATTACATTCATCTTGAGACAGAAGGTTTTTTTTTTTTTGTAACAAAACCTAAGTTGTCAAAATGTACTGTTCCTTCTCTCTCTTTTATTCATCTTGCCAATTGTTATCTTCATACAAAAATAGAAGAAGACTTATTACACAATGACAGCTGTCAAAACAAAGTTTTCTTATTGTTTTCTGTAACTTTTATGACCTACATAAAATCAGAAAGGTAACATTGTGTAAGTAGATTAGAATTATTAACATTCAAATTACAATATACTTGATAAAGCATTAGGCTTTATTTTAGTGATTTGAAACTAGTTCAAAGTACCACATTTGTCAGTATTTTTATCAGAAATTGCCATATAAAATCTCTGTTTTAAATTTAACTATGCATACAGATAGGCACACACAAAGAGGGAGGAGAGTGGGAGAGAGAGAGAGAGAGAGAGAGAGAGAGAGAGAGAGAGAGAGAGAGAGACAGAGAGAGAGAGACAGAGAGAGAGAGACAGAGAGAGACAGAGAGACAGAGAGAGAGAGGGACAGAGAGAGAGACAGAGACAGAGACAGAGACAGAGACAGAGAGAGGTGAAGAGATTGTGTATAATATACTTCAGTAGGAGGAAGTAAGGGCCACTGAGAAACATGAATAGACTAATCAAGAAACTGTTTTGAAAGTTTGCATGTCCAAAATAAAGGGTGGATTCATTTACCATGTAAATTTACACAAGTAGAATTCCAATTTCCTCAGCTGTAAAGCTGGATGTAGAACTAGGTGAAGCTACCCGACTGAAATAACCAAATCTTGCACAGTTCAAAGCGAGCCAGGGCTGACAAGCGCTGACATATTAAGGTGACTTGATAATGAAGTGTCTATAGCATATTGTCACTCCTGTTTAATCACCTCTGTCGCAATGGGGCCCTGCCCTGCACTCTTGCATGTCTGTGCTCTTGGATACCATGGTCTTAGTGGAACACTGAAGGAGTAAGAGGTGAGGATGTAAGCAGCAGCATAGAGCAAAAAAGAGAGAACAAGAACCCAAAGGAAATGTATAGATATTTTTATTTATCTTGAGGCAGAATTACATAGTGAAAAATTTTACTGAACACACATAATAATGGTTAATTTTAGAATTTTCTTGTATTCATACATACATACATACATACACACACACACACACACACACACACACACACACATTAGGAAAGTGTGGACTTTTAACATCCAATAATTTTCTGTGTTTCTAAAAAAATAAGTTTTTTTGTTAAACACATTACTAGAATTAGAACAATGCCTTACAAAAAATAATTTTTTATTTAATCAATTTATTTCTACCTTAAATATTTGCTTATTTTTTGTGTGTTTTGAGACAGGGTATCACTATGTTACTCTGGCTAGCATGAACCCCACTTTGTAGAGCACCCTAGCCTTAGCCTTAAGCTCAGAGAGATCCACCAGCTTTTGCTGCAGAGTGCTGGGAATAAAGGTGTAATAAACACTCATAGTAAGCTTCACATTCATTTTTATTACTGCTGTGTGTGTTAGTACCTGCAGATATGTTTGATATACCACATGTGTACCTTGTACATACAAAGTCCAGAAAGGTTGTTAGATCTCATTAGAACTGTAGTTACACACAGTTGTGAGCTACCACATGTATGCTGGATATCAAACCCAGGTAATATGAAGAGCAACTAGTGTTCTTAAATGAGTGCTGAGTCATCTCTCTAGACCCAGTTTTCAAATTTTGATAGAGTGAACGGTAGTCATGTATTTAAATATTTTATTGTGAAACAGGTACTTTGCAAGTGTGATCATTTACAGTTGTAGAACTGCTTCTTGCTTCAGAGTGCTGGGATTAAAGGCGTATGCCACCATTCATTGAACACATGTTGACTCACACTGATTTCTCCTTCACTGACTTCATTACTACATAATTTGCTTTGAAAACAGAGACTGTTCTGAGATAGTTTATACAACAGCAGTCCCTAGTATGGTATACAGTTGTTAAATGCATCACAAATAAAATGACAGATTTAGGATTGGCATCAAGGATAAATGAATAATCCAAATTTTTTGTTGAATCATTTGAACAAAGCATTTTTCAAACTGCCAAAAATTATTACTTTTCAGTAATACTTAGTGTTTAAAATTAATGCACAATCTTAAATACTTTTTATTTTGAGAATATTCTTACAGTAGAATTTTTGTTATCACTGCTGTTGAAAGTGCAGAAGTAGCCAAGAAAAAAACTAAGCTTTACACTAGCAAGTTAACTATTGTGTATAGAATAGAAACCCTATCAGAAGTGATAACCTATGGGAAATGCAAACATTTGGGTCTAGGGTATATTAGAATACTTGTCAAGACTGTGTGAGACTTGTGATTCAATTCTGAGCAACTATAGCCCTTTTCCAGGAAGAGCTGAATTTGGGAGACTATGATAAAAATACTTATAAGTAATCTACCTCTGACTTTTATATATACATAGATCAGAGTTGGAGATTATGGCAACCAAGAAATTGAGTCACATGACACCAATTATGAGTTATGATTAGGTTATGATTATATGATTTCTCTCTCTCTCTCTCTCTCTCTCTCTCTCTCTCTCTCTCTCTCTCTCTCTCAAAAACCATTAGCTGCCTCTAGGTCTTCCTCTAAGGGTGAGGAGATGTTCCCCAACTTCATTGGCATATTTGTCTTGTCATTATGCTTGTCTTGTTTAGTCAATCATTGCTAAGATTTCATGGATAAAAGTCCCCAAAATATGTATAAGACAACATCACATAGCATTCATCTTGGTCTTCCTGTTCTTATACTCTCCCCACACCCTCTTCTTTAGTGTTATCCATGTAGAGATTGTATTGCACATATATCAACTGGGGATGGACATGCATGCATATACACAACACACATGTGGATATATATTCTCATATACACACAGACACACACCAACACACACAGACACAGACACACACCAACACACACAGACACAGACACACACACATACACACACACACATATATGTATTAATTATACATATTAAAGAAGAAGAGGACATGAATTTGAAAGGGTTTGATAGTGACACAAGAAGAAGGAAGAGTTGGAGCCAAGAAATGGTGTAAATACAGTCAGTGCTCATGTATAAAAATTCTAAAATTGAAATACATACTAAAAATGCCTTTGAAATATAAAAAATATTGAGTTAGAGTTTTAATGTCAAGAAATAACTTAGAGTTGGTCTTTAGAGACTCAGAGTATCTGTTGCATCTCCTCTCTACTCTATCGAGGACTTTAGCATTGTCATAGGTCAACTGCAGCAGACCATGGAAGGAGCAGAGCACGTGGCACAGAGATGCTTTAATGGTCAATTTTAAAGGTGTTACATCATTTCCACCCAAGGTGCAGAGGCCAGAATGCACTCAGATGGCCACACCCAAACATACACAGAGCTGAAAGACATGCTATAATAGGTTTTTTGTTGTTTGCTTGCTTGTTTGTTAGTTTGCTTGTTTGAACAGGAGTATGTAAGAAGTATTTTGTGGACACCTAATGAGTCTCTGCTAGAACCTCCATGGCTTACGAGTTTTATTTTTATTTTGTTTGGTATTGTATTCTGTAATCATAGTATTAATAAGTTATAATGCAATGTGATCTGAGAAATGCATCTTTAGGTGGTTCATTCTTTAATATGTTTTGATCTCTAATCTTATTTCAATCAGTGATGACCATGTTTTTTAGCTTACTTGCTTAAAAAACAACATTTCAAGTTGAGAATAGTACCTTTTTATTTCATCCATATTTCAAATAGTTTTCTATTTCATCCATATTCCACTTTGAATATTTTCAAAGCCAAAGACATCTTCTTTAGCCTTCAAAAAACGAAGGTTCACACATCTTAAATTTTAATTTCTCATCCTTCACAATGTGGAATATGTTGCCAAAAATATGGAAGTTCAAATCCCAGGCTTGATTTTTACTAATAGCATGGCTTTGGGGAAAAAAATCAAAGCTTTTTGACCACTTGGTAACTCTTTTGCTTTAAAATAAATTATATCTTACTTCAAGGTTGATTAAAAGTTAGAAGTAATATATACCAAGTGACACATGTCCCAAATGTTATCCATTACACATTAAACATTACTGCCACATTTTTATATAGTCTGAAGTTAATCTGTCCGATGACTGATCACCAAGACAAAAGTTTGATCACAAGTGATTACCAATATACACATATAACTAGTGCTGTGTACAAATGTAAATTAAGTAAAATATAAACATTGATTATAAAGGCTAGTTAATAAAATTATAATTAAAAACTAACAAAAATGAGCAAGTAGTTTCATCACATTCAGAATTTTCAAAAGAAGATTTTCTTGAAAAGCACTAACAATGAGGAAGAAAAATTTTTAAATCAGAAAATTAAGATTTTTTTATCCACGTTTATGAGAGATGACAGGCATAGAAGTGACTTAAAGCAGAAATGTGAAAGACCATGTAGAGTCACAATGGTGCTGGCATGATATTGGAGCTCAGTACTGCTACACACCCTCTTCCTTTTTCATCTTTTCTTGGATAATAGGTGTAGAGAACATTTTTCAGAATGTCAGCAATCTTGAATTCTCTGCATATTCCTCATTGCATAGGTACAAAAATGTAAGTCACAAATTTCACTTATTTTGTACTAACACAAATAAATACAGTGAATGAGAAGTACCTAAAAGTCTCCTGTGAGAAACCTGGCTGCATACAGCTACTTGTATGTGTGTTTATATCTAACATGCCCAAGAAAGAAGAAAAATGGCTTAAGAAAAGTTATTTTTCAGCACTAAGTTTATGTCTCTTAACTGCCTCATTTTCATGGCAGTGACTTGGAATATGAATGCTACTTGATGTCTCTCATGACTTGTATGGGAGGAAACACATAAGGAGAAAGACCTGGGTCTCTTGGCTTTTCTAGTTTACTTTGTAATATGCAAAATGTATTAGCCTGCTAAGGGCATACCCTATTGAGTTTAGATATATGTTATACAGAATAGTTGAAATTGCCAGTGGGCATCTATTTATAGAAAAGATTAGTATTGATAAGAGTTTCATCATTCATGGAAGCCTCTTCTGGGCACATCCCTGTGCTGTCCAGAGGAGGACACATGCATCAGCTTGACCTGTGTAGAAGACCTTCCTCCTGAGTTACACAGGTGCATTGTTTGCTTTTAGACCAGGTTGGACACACCAGATCACATTTTAACTTGGTATGTGAACCAGCACTGCCTATTTTTCTAGCCTATGATTTAGAATTAGTCATGTGGAAATTCCTTAGGTATGGAAGAATCAGACTCCTTTTACCTGTCATGTGCATACAACCATGGCAGTTATTTTATCCTGCACTTCTAAATAAAAAAAAAAAAGTAATATTTACTTTCTAAGTTCAGGAAAAGTTCTAGCTAGCGGACCCAAATTGAATATTATGATAACAACCATGTCTGATCCTTTTATTTCAGTAATAAAATGCAAATTTGTGATAGAAAACAAAATAATATGCCACATATATCTGTGAAAATTGAAATGTAGTGCAGGTAATCATAGGCTGAGGAAGTATTTTAAGGCAACTTGGAATTTAGATAATTTATAACTTTTCCATACTGTAGTATCTCTATTTACATACTGCTTCCCATAATGTGTTAAACACTTAATTGCATGTTAGACCCTTTAAGAATAACATACTCTTTCTTTTTCACATGGCTGAGGGGAAAATCATTACCACAAGAAAATTGTCTTTCCCTTCCAATGAATGTAGATGATATGAGAGAATCCTATTATGTGGATGCAGAAGAAGGTGGAAAATGTGAAAGTATGAATAGACTGAATTCTCTGAACAAAAAGATCTCAGGTAGAAACTGCGTTTGTAAGCTATTTTCTACCTTCTTTAAAAAAACTAAAAGGTATTAATTGTTAAAAAATGAATGGATAGATGGTTGTGGAGGAAAGAAAGGTGCGCTGATGAAACTAAATATGGAAATAGCCTAATTGTAAACTTGTTTTGTTTGATTGTTCATTTTGGTTTTTGTCGAGGTCTACTTGTGCATCCAGGCTGACATCAAACTTTCGGTTTCCAAATACATGCATTACAGTGCACAACCTCACATCCAGCCAAGTTATTAAGCTTGTGGACACAGTTACAAAGAAACTGAAAATGGGTGCTCTCTTTTGCATTTCCATGGGTTCTAACTATTCAGCTCATATCCAAAAATAAGTACTAAATTTTTGTTTTAAATTGTTCAAATCTATCTCTCTGTCCCAAATAAGAAAGGTTTCATTGCTTTGCATGTAAAACCATGTGCCAGCTTTAGATAAGGTTTCACTGCAGCTATAACAATAACAGTGCTGCCCAGCCACTACTACCATGCTGTATGCAGCCCAAGAGAATGACCTTTCCAGAAATAATCCCGTGAAGGAGGGAGTTACACATGCATGATCTGAACACAGTGCAGTCTTTATAAAAATAGGAAAATTGTATTTATGTTATTTTGAGCTTCTTTTTCCTATTATTTTTATTCACTGCCTGCATAAGGAATGCTATTTCCAATTTAACCTGAGTAATTCAGAACACTAAGTATCTGAAAAAAATTCAAAATGAAGGTTCTTTATAAAAACAAAACTAAACTAATATACACAAAATCTTTCTGTCATGAACCAGTGTTTTCCAAACTGGGTTCCATAGAAGAGCAGTGTCCTAGGAGATATTAAAATGCTATGCTACAAGATTAGTTGTTATAACTGCATCAGCTCATACCCACTCCCTCAAGAAACATAGCAGTTTGTAAAGAAATCCTGAAATGAAATCATTCCTTACTTTGGGTAATGTAACAACTGATAAAAAATAGGAAAGTGACAAAGACCAAGACAATCTCATTCTTAGTGTGCACATTGTTAGAAAAAAATAAACATTTCTAACTCTGCATGAACTTTCACTACACATTCTAAGTCTTGTTGGATTTGGAAAGAATTCTGCGGATTTAACCATTTCATTCTTACTAACCAGAAAGCTCTTTTTTTCATTGAGATAGATTATAAAGGCTCTTTTTTAAAATTTTTTATTTTTATTTTGCAATACAATTTAGTTCTACATATCAGCCACGGATTCCCTTGTTCTCCCCCCTCCGGCCTCCCTCACCTTCCCCCCAGCCCACCCCCCATTCCCACCTCCTCCAGGGCAAAGCCTCCCCTGCGGACTGAGATCAACCTGGTAGACTCAGTCCTGGTAGGTCCAGTCCCCTCCTCCCAGGCCAAGCCAAGCGATCCTGCAAAGGCCCCAGGTTCCAAACAGCCAACTCATGCAATGAGCACAGGACCCGGTCCCACTGCCTGGATGCCTCCCAAACAGATCAAGCCAATCAACTGTCTCACCCATTCAGAGGGCCTGATCCAGTTGGTGACCCCTCAGCCATTGGTTCATAGTTCATGTGTTTCCATTCGTTTGGCTATTTGTCCCTGTGCTTTATCCAACCTTGGTCTCATCAATTCTCTCTTATATAAACCCTCCTCATTCTCACTAATTGGACTCTCAGAGATCCACCCGGGGCCTAGCCATGGATCTCTGCATCCAGATCCCTCAGTAGTTGGACGGGGTTTCTAGCATGACAATTAGGGTGTTTGGCCATCCCATCACCAGAGTAGGTCAGTTTGGGCTGTCTCTCGACCATCGCCAGCAGTCCGTTGTGGGGTTATCTTTGCGGATTTCTGTGGGCCTCTCTAGCATATAAAGGCTCTTATAAAGCCAGTATGTATAGTGAAGTTGTGTCTGGCCAGTACCATTGAAGAAACTACCCAATTTTAATTTTAGATAGGAACAAATGGCTAAAATTTAAAAGGCCACAATTTATAGTCAACCCTGAAGAGTAGAGAGCAATCATTGTGCTAACATAAATGTAAACTCACTAGGTATGTTATAGCTTTAAGAGAACATGGCTTCCGAGGTGGATTCTGTTTATTCAAGGCCATTCTGCTTGGTATATGCTGAAAGCAATACTTTTCTACTTCCATTCCTTATTGGCTCAGGCTTCGCCAATGAATGCGAACATTTTACAGGCCATCATTATTCTTACCCACATTTTTATAGCACACTGACCTGGGTGCTGTTTAACTTCTGGGATTTTAGTTTCAGCATCATTATTGCAGTTTACCAAATGCCACCAGATGTAGATTACTGTTAAGGACTGCTCATTATAAGCAGGCTAAGGTTGTGATGGTTGAGACAGGGGCATTCAGCTAAGGCCAAAGTCATTTGATTGTTTTATGTGCTGACATACAGCACACAGTATGTAGGAGAAATATTGGCATAACTACAAAGAAAAATGTAGAGGCACAGAATTCTTTTTAACATTTAAGTTGAAAGTATATTCTCAAATTAAATATTTCCTATGTATATATTTTTTGCAATAACAATTAATAAGCATCCTTTCTGCACATGTATAGCAATGTAATTTAATAACCTATTTTAATTGTAATGAACAAATTCTCACAAGTTAATGATATGTCTTATATATGTATAACATGCAAGTTATAAATTTAATATCTATGCTGAAGTGCTTTGGAACTTACATTAGTTAAAATGCATATAACAGATTTGCAAGACCTTACTGTCCTCTTAATAATGAATTTGAAGTTTCCTTTCTTCTCCGTAGTGAACTATTATTAAAAACAAAAATTCATTTTAAAATAATATTGTTAATTAAAAGTTTCATATATTCATATACTATATATTGCTCATTTCTGTTTACTACTATCTTCTTCCAAATTCCAAGAGTTCCACACTGCATCTACCTCTCAAATTCATGTCCTCTCTTATAATCATTGCCTAATCTTTTCCTGGGTCCAACAATGCTGCATATATGAACACGTGTGTTACTAGCCACTTAGGCATAAGCAACCAAAAAATGTCTTAAAATTAACACAGCCCAACAATCTTAAAGTTGATAAATTTTTATCTGTTTCATTAGCTCTTATCCACAGCCAAAATATCCACCTTATTTGAGCTGTGAAACTCATTAAATGAAAGACAGCTAAAACTAGCCTTTTCTTTTTCTTTCCATACATAGAGGATTCGAGTCTTCATCTCAAAAGCATTGGCTTGGACAACATTATTCTATGTTTCACAGTGTGTCTCTCTCATCTACAGTTTCAATACTGATATTTCATGTACCTGTGAAGAGGTTTTAACTTTTATTTTAGTTGTGTACTACTATAGTTCAAAAATATAATGCAAAATTCCATATGTAGGTTTTAAGTAATTATGTCATAATGTATTGTAATTATATATATTTATGTTATATGATGTAAATTGTGTGTTATATTATTATTATTATTATATTTGTTTCTTGTTCATTGGTGTTTTGTCTTCGTTTATGTCTGTGTGAGTATGTTAGATAAGCTGTTATTGGAGTTGCAAACAGCTGTGAGCTGCCATGTGCATGCTGGGAACCAAACCAAGGTCATCTGGAAGAGAAACCAGTGCTCTCAACTGCTGAGCTGTCTCTCCAGCCCCCAATATAGTTTTATTTTACTATTTGTCATTGTTATTAATCTCTTTCTGGTAACTAATTAGCAATATATATTATAGGTATAATATAAATTATATGTTGCACACATATAGTTATATATTGCATATATATGCAAATACATGTAGGATTAATGCTGCTTATGGTTTCAATAATCTATTGGTATCTTACAAAGATGTCCTCTGTAGATCAATAGGTGGTTACTGCCAGTTGATTTCCAATCAACTTCTTTTCATTCTACTTCTGTATGTTCATTTCAATGAAAGAAAGAATGATAGCAAAGTCTATCATTACAATTTTTTTATTTTATTATTTTTATTTTATGGTTATTGGTGTTTTAACCTGTATGTTCTGCATACATCTGTCCATCATATGCTCGCCTACTGCTCAGGAAGGCCAAGAGAGGGAAAAGACATTCAATCCCCTGGAATTGGAGTTACAGATGATTGTGAGCTGCCACATGGGAGCTGAGCATGGAACCCAGGTCCTCTTGAAGAACAACAAGTGCTCTTAACCACTGAGATTTGTCTCCAGTCTCCGAAGTGGATATTTTTACTGTTTGAAATTGAAAACTGGAAGTGTAGCATTAGACATGCATGTAGATTACTGTATGGATAGCTGCCAGCACTTAAACCAAGTCCATTGCTATGAACCACCAGGTTTCCATCACCAAGTGCATAAACAAAGTGACTGCACATTCTAATCCATTATCATTTCACCTAGATTTTTGAATTTCTTAGGAACTACTGGCTCATTGACTGATGAGAATCTATAGGAGCCTTCTAATTTTTGGCCTAAAATACTCTGATTTGGCCAAGCATTTTCAATAATTGTGCATGACATAGAACAATGAGACATAGACTATGATGACTGATAGAAAGTAAAACTTACATATGAATTAATACATACAGACTTACCACACACAGTTTTATACTGTCTTCTTACTTTTCCTTGACCAATTATCTGAAAGCATCTGAGGGATGCAATGAAATGCTTTAATGTTCATAAATACTCATAAATACTCACACACTTGGGGGTGGGGGTGGAAGGGAGAGAGAGGATCAGCATCTCCCTATTCCAGAGGTTCTGTTTAATTTGGATAAGTATTTTACTTGCTGAAGATTTTTTTAAGCTCTAAGTGACCAACATTCATTAAGGCATTTTTAAATATCATGTTTGAAGATCAGAATGTCCTAATCATGGATTCTAATGTCAATGATATGTCATAAGTCCTGTATGCATACATGAGCACATCATGATTTTGTCTTTCAAATATATTACCAGTGGTGGGACACCTTGCACAGCCTTGATGCAGGGGGAGGGCCTTGGACCTGCCTCAACTGAATGCACCAGGCTCTGCTGACTCCCCATGGGAGGCCTTATCTTGTTGGAGAAGGGAATGGGGAGTGGGTTGGAGAGGAAGGCTAGGGGGGCAGGAGGAGGGAAGAGAGGGGGATCTGTGGTTAGTATGTAAAATAAATAAAAGTTTTCTTAATAAAAAATTTAGAATTTAGAAAAATCATGTCCATTCAGAGGTCCACAGAGTGAAGTCCAGAACTGGAGCTGCAGACAGTTTTTCAGCTTCCATATGGGTGCCAGGGACTGAACCGAGGTCCTCTGTAAGAGGACTTGTATTTACTCTCAACCTGTAGTCACCTCCCCAGTACCACCATGGTATAAGTATAGGGATGACAGTGATTGATAGACTTATAAGTTCATAGATTGTGAGTGCTTGTTTGGTGATATTTTTTGCTAGTATGCAATGAAGAGGAACCATCTATGGTCCTACCCAGCCTGGAATATTTAGGCACAATAACACAAAGCTGTGTAACATAGAAAAGATTCAAAGTTTTCACACATTCAATTCTTTGCAGACAAACTTACACCTGCCATGATAAAAACTAATTTTTGAGATAAGCTGTAGAGATAAAACTAAAAAGTTGGGAGAATATTTACCTCAAATCTTGGAATTCTTCAGATGCCAATCATTCTTTATTGTGGATTTCATATATCGTGACAAGTATTACACTTACAAGCAAGTAAAAGACAGTGCCAGGCTAAGAAACTTGTTAACATTTTAGCACCAAAAGCTGGACCTTCTCTTTACTACTTTCCAAGATGAACAGAGCTGATAAATAGCAAAATTGTCACAAAACTTCCTACATCTCACTCAAGTGAAAGGGAGTATGTAGAGATAAAAGATAGGCATATTGCCAAAGGTTTTTCCCTTATTGAAAAAGTCACAAGGGATGAAAGATGAAAGGGGAAGATCCAACTTACACAAGAAGAGATGCTATACACATAAGATAATTTCATGTAGTGCACAGGCCCCCCAAGAACTTCGTATACAAGGAAGCATACTGGCAGTTTTTCAAACTCTTGGTTTCCAGTAAGTGATATAATAATTAAAATCATTTTAAACAATAAGTTGACTATTGCTACTTTTTATATTCACCATGTGCTCTTTAAATTTATGTGTAATAAAAGTATCAGCTCTTGTGTGTGTTTACACCTCATACATTTTCCTGCGCTTTGGAGCAGCTGTATTTAGATGGTAGATCATCTTCAGGAGTAATTCAGACAGCAGCACTTTAAATTTCAGGCTCAGGATACATTGATGGGCAGACACTGCACTCAAAATCTCATTGTATGCCACAAATGCCAACACTCTTAGCCTGCTTGGAAGTCAACAATCTTTATATGCTTAAGTTCAGGACTCATGAAAATGAGCAATTTCTCAAAGAAACAAGCTTATTTGTTTTCCTAGATTAAATAAAACTCAGATATTTTAACATTATGCTTTAAAATATTAACAAAGAAATACATTTTACTTATTATTATTTTGTGAGGAGAACTAAAGTTGAGATAGAAACACCTAGAATGTAAAACCTTAGCCGTCTTGATTGATGGGGCCTTAGCTCTTCAGACATTCATGACAACTGTCAGTGCTGTGGTGTGAAGTCTAGACTGCTGCCTTGAGCCTCTGCTGCCTTCCTGCAGCTGTTACCTAATATGTGGTGTGAAGTGTTCCGTGATGCTTAGCAATATCTGTGCTTATAACATATGCACACTTAGCCTTGTAGAGACTCCATAACCAAAACATCCCGATTACCCCTTTACTTTTAAAGATGAGACTCCAGAGGTAAAATAATTTCACTGTAGTCATATGCTTGGCTGTGACTGGGCAGGAACTGGGACCAAATGTCTGCAACAGAATTGGGGGCCATTTTTCTGTAGCAGACGTTTCCATCTTCAGTGGTAATAGCTAAGAGATTTTACATTTTTTTTTTCCAGACTAAGGATTTCAGAGTAGAATTTAAGCATTCTGTTTCTTTCCCTCTTCCTGGCTTTATTGTCTCTCCAGGGTTCCATCTCCAGTTCTAAATTTCTTCTCTCCTGATAAATGCTTTCTCCTGCTACTTTTCATTATCTGTTAAGTGATTCTCTACCTGTTGTTTGTCTGCAGATGTGATTTTGCCCTTATTTCCTCCTAAACTAGCCTTAGAAGCAGGACAATGTGCATGGTGTTCAGTCTCTGCAACTCATTTCCCACCATTCTCTGGAGGATATGACAGTAGCTGAAGTCACTATGCTTGCTGAATGAACTCAGAAAATAAGAATTTCTGAAATGCAGAGTAGTGCATACGGAAGTGAGTCTGAATACAGCTTCTTTTCTTATATTTTCAGGAATCCACAACCAAAAATATCCCTGTTCCCTGAATTTAGTTCGAGTACTTTTTTTACTTTAGGTATTTCATAACCTGAATAAGGAAGAAAAGAACATTTCTAATGTTGAATGAGTTTTTTAAATTCATGCTGTAATCGCGCACAGTGTTCCACCATGAGCCTCAAATAACATCCAACATGAGCCAAATTCAACATTCATTGTTCCACATGAACCATCATCAACATCAGATGAGCCAATATCAAGATATAGTGACATAACATTGTGTGTAAATTAGCAATCTCAGAATTTTAGCGTAAATGTTCTATTTTCTTTCAATTCAGGGGAGGCTATGTGGTTCTTCTTCATTAGACTTAACTTTTTCTTACTTAAATTAAGTAATATAATGTTTAGTGAACCTAATACTTCTAAATATAAAAAAAATAAATGTATATCAAGGGTTTGACCAAGATAGTTATATTAGCATAATTGTGTCTGTGAAATTTTCACATCAGATTCCGAAAAGGCAACAAAATGATTATTTTATCACCAAAATTTAATTTAATTATATAAAATATGTGGGAGGATTTCACTTATGATAAGATTATAGGGGAAAACACTCTTTCAACATTTTTGTAGAAAATGATAGCCTAAAATTATGACTATACCAATGTATCTTACCTATATTTTAGAGTTGGTGTACTTTTGATAGGAAATAGAATATTATTAAGA
The DNA here is from genome assembly GCF_949786415.1 of Peromyscus eremicus. Taxonomy (NCBI): domain Eukaryota; kingdom Metazoa; phylum Chordata; class Mammalia; order Rodentia; family Cricetidae; genus Peromyscus; species Peromyscus eremicus. Next base: position 22,154,594 of record NC_081419.1, on the reverse strand, counting down.
ATATTAATGGGGATTCAAAGATGGATTAGTGGTCCAGAGCAATGGCTGCTCTTCCGAAGGAGCATGGTTCTAGTTCCAGTATCCACAAGAACTTCACAACCCTTGGTAGTTCTGGTTCATGGGTAACCACTGCCCTGTTCTTGTCCCTGAGGGCACAAGGAACACTCACGGTGCACAAACTTGCAGGAAGCTAAGATGTTCAAACATAAAACAAATGAGTTCATTGGTTATAAAACTACATTCATATACTTTTTCTTTCTCCCTACTCCTCCCATAAGCACTTCTAACCTACTATCAAAACTTTGAATCTGTTTCTTTCTCTCCCTTTTTGTCATCAGGTCCCATTTCTGATTCCCATATGTTATCGGACTTTTGTCCTCCCACTGGAGTGTGTTTCATACACCAAGGGTTGTACCTTTAAAGTAAATGGGCTCTCCCTCTATTAGAAGCTGTTGAGTGCCAATGGCTCCTTAGTTAGGGAAAGGGCATGATACCCACCTGCCCCTCTGAGTGGCCTTTTGTCTGGCTTGAGCCTTTATTGTCCTTATGCATGCTGTCACCACATCAGTGAGTTCATTCATGCAAGTGTCCTGATTTGTCTGGAAAACAGATTGCTATATATTCCCTTACCACCTGTGGCTCTTATACTCTGTTCCCTCTTCTGCAATGATATACTGACCTTTGGAAGAGAGACTACATTATATATGCTCTGTTTAGGGTTGAGCATCCCATAGGTTCTGATTCTCTCACCTTTGCCAGTTCTGAGTCTCTGTGTTAGTCATAAATGCAAATAGAAGCCTCTCTGAGGGGATAAGAGATGCATTGAACTTTCAGTATAAGTCCTTATGAGTCAGTTTAATCCTATGGCCATTTAGTAGAATAACTGTAGATTTTCCCTTAGGGCCTATGTTCTTTAACTACAGGTTCTTGGATCAATAATGTTGCCAGTAATGAGTTTCTACTTGTGGAACAGCCTCTAATCCAATCATAGTATAGTTGATCATGACATTCTTGCCACTGTTACACTGGTAGGCATATCTACCAGGCTGGTAGTTCTTAGAGTTCAAAGCTGTAGAATACTGATAACTGTGTTTCTATTCCAGTAGTGTGCCTAGCACCTTCAATCACTATGAAAGCTAGCCAGTAGGGATGAAGCTTCCAGCTTGATTTTTCCATGTCCTATGGCTCAAATAGGTGGTATCTTCAGCAATAGAATTTATTGTCACCTACTGGAGTATAACCAAAAACATGGCCAATAATTTGTAATGCTGGGGAGGGGTTCTATGGGAAATCTCTGAGTAACAATTCCTGGAACAGGATTTTTTATCTACTGGTCTGTTGTACCCAGGATGGTCATTCTCACCCTGTTAAATGATAGCTCTATTTAAACTCTCTCTCTCTCTCTCTCTCTCTCTCTCTCTCTCTCTCTCTCTCTCTCTCTCTCTCTGTGTGTGTGTGTGTATGAACATGTATGTGTCTGTGTCTGTGTGTGTGTGTATTTGAAGAAGCTCCAACTAAAAATGTGAAACAAATACTAATTCAGCTACTAAGAGATAAAATATCCATTGAGAAAGATAAAATGATTCAATTCTTCAAAAATATTTTCAGGAGATGGGAAATCAGAACTGGACATATTCTTATATGAGAATTACTTTTTAAATGTTAATGTTCAACATGACTTTCTCATTCTTAAAATGGTGACGAAATCTTTGTTTTGTCTATCTGGTGATAGTTCACATTAAATAGTCCCAGAGAAGAAAGTAAGAAAAACTGAAGTTTTGAGTGTTTACCCTTCTTGCTTCAGACCAAAGAAGAATCTTGTCAATAAAAATGGAAAACGACTATATCCTGAGATGGGCTGTGGTAGGCTCCTGAGTGTCAGACCTATAGTATCGAGACTGAACTGGCAAACTACTGGACTGGGGTAGATTTCGAAGTTAGAGTTAAAGGCTATTTGAAAGACAAAATTGAGACACGAAATAGGAAAACAAACTACCTTGAGTCATACCAAGCACAGGGCAAGCCTAAGCTCTTTAAGCATTAGGACTTTCCTACTGTTTAAGGAAGATAAAGGAAATAGCTTCAAAAGAAGGTAATCAGGTGAAGGTAAGACTCAAGGTCAGGGCATAAAGTGTGACAGTTGTTCTCAACTCAAGCCTCACTTTAAAACCATCTGTAGAGATCTAAAAACCACAAACAAGTGGGTAGACCACCAAGGATACTAAAATCAGTTTCTCTTGATAATTAGGCCCCAGGCACCTGTATATTGTCAACACTCCACCAGTCATTCTGATGAGCAGCCAAGTCTGGGAACCACCTGTGTGGGACGAATTCCCTGAAGAGGCTGGAGGATTGGCACAGTAGATCTCCATGCGGCAGCTGCAGCACCACCACAGGTGCAAGGAAGCCCTGGGGGTGCCTGCCATGCTATGCAGAAACTGTTTCAGTTCAGCATCATTGTCCTAGTGACGAGTGTGAACTGGATCATTTTTACCATGAAAAATGATCCAATTTAAAGAAAATAGATATAAGAAAGAAGTGGTATTTATGTGCTTGCTGTTAGTTTAGGAATGGCTTTGTGCAGCATCAGCTAGGAGGGTGGGGAAAGGCAGCTACACACGGGCGTGACCTGGCCTTCTGTCTGTATAAAAAGAAAGGGAGAGGCACTTTATGAGAGAGGAGGCAGTAGAGGAGAATTTTGGGAGCAGCAGGCTCATCAGATCAGTAGGAACATAGAATTAAAGTGACTGACAACTTTTTATGATTGAATTTGGGAACTAGCCAGCAGAGTGGAGTTTTCTGGGCAGGGTAGAGTTTTAAAACTCTGGTGTGACTTTTCCTGGGGAGATGTGAACAAATGTCTCTTCATCCCAGGTGGGGCGCGGATGACAGAAGAAAGAAGCAGCTGTGCTTGGTCTTGTTTAGTGAACCAGTGAGTTTACCGAGCTTGCTAATGGGGGCATGTGTGACACAAAGGCAGCCTCATGGACAAAAGTCCACCTTCCCATGAGTGAGGACTCATGGATGTTACATTCCCAGAGTTCACTTCACAACTTCCAAGTAGCTGCACTGGCTGCAGTCTCCTACCCCAGCAATTGATTACTGATTATATATATTTAAGGTGAATTTTTCAGAGCATGTATCAGTAGCACCTTGGATTTGGAAAGTTTCATTGACTTCGTGAGTCTATGTTTCATTTATTTCCCAAGTCTTTAGAGCCTCCCATTCCCTTCTAAGTGGGCATGTTTCTATTAAGAGGAAACAGCTACAGAACACAATCCTATGAATACTATGTTGTATTTCATAATGGAAGAAAAAGCACTGGAGAAGGAGGTGTTACAGGGTCAATAGTTTGAGAATTAGAAACACTGAAGGTTCTTAATAAGACCTCTCATAGTGAGAGGGCTGAGGTATTTTTAAAACGTAGTTAACCATAATTGATCAGTGTTGCTAAATGATGATGATGAGATACAAAATAACACATGGGTTGCCTTCAGTGAGCTGGACTAAGGCTGATGTATCAAGGTAAGGAAACTAGGCAAAAAGAATTTCCTCCTGTTAGGAGAACGAGAAACGGAATTACATACTCGGTAGTTTTAAACCGAAGAAACCCTCCTTAGTTCAGCAACTGAGAATACGATGGAAGGAATGGAGTGACCTCTCTAGATTTCTGCTTCAAGTATCTATGCAGTCTGTGTCTTACTTAGGCTGAGCTGAGTAGAGATATCCCAAAATGAGCTCTTAAATATAAAGATGAGGCACCTTCTGTCATCTATACAAGGAAAACCTAGGCGATAAAAGTTCTGTATACTTAATATAATCTGTTAAGCAAAACATGAGACAAACAGAAATATGTACAGAAAAAAAGAGTGAGAGAAAATATACATGAATATATGTGGCTAAAAATAATTAAAGATGCCAAAGAGATAATATTAAGATAGTTGTACTCTATAAAAGTATGTGAATGCTGATGTTTTATTGGTGCAGTTTTCTTAAATTTTAACTACTTTTATTTTGAGATTATAATACAATTACATCATTTTCGCTTTCTCTTTCCTTTCTTCTTGACAATGCTTTCATGAGGGCATCACTAATCCTGCATTAGAGCTTGTCCTGCTCTAACCTGACCACCTCCTAGCTAGTTCCCCTTTCCAAATAGGATAGCAATTAGAAATTAGGATTGAGGATTAGAGATTCAGTATGTGAACTTGGAGTAATTATCAACTAAGAAAAGACTCTGAAGAGGGAAAACAGGGGAATATGGGAAGAGATGCTGACAATAAGTAGATTTTCTTTTGAAGTCAGTACAGTAAATAAGTTCCAGCAATGAGGAAGCCACTTCCAGATGTATCTGCTTTTGTAGAATGCATTTAGTGTAGCAATAACACAAGAATTCAGGGTATCCCAGCAGTTCAGTGGTTGTGTTTGTTTGTATTTCATCCGTACATTTACCCCCTTACATACACTAAAATAAAAGCATAAAGATGACATGGAGACAGTCACAATATTCACTGCATACAAACATATTTTGTGTTAGAGGAAATAGCATAAAAACATGAAATCATGTTACAACCTGAAAAAATAAAAAGTGCCCATTAGTGCTCATAATGTAACAGACCCAGAACAAAATTAAGGAATCAGCTAAGATAAAAATAGGTTGAAATAGGACAAAGTAGCATGTGAGTTTCACATATCTGATGTGTAGTGACGGGGAAAGCTAGAGTATTTCAGTGTTGCTGCTGCTTATGTGTCGCAACAGCCAGGCTCAGTCCAAGGTGACACACATCCGAGACTGCCTGTGCTTTCAAGATGCACTTCTTGCTAGGTTGCTAGGCACAGGCATATCATTTCTAACACACTCGTACACAAACAACTTTCTCATACTTGCTTTGCGTCCTTTCCACCCCCAACCAAAATCTATCTTGTTCTTTTATTAGCTGAGCCCTTGTTTTTAATATGTGCTCTGAAGGTTAAATTCAGTAATTCGGGACCTAAATTGCCTTAACTGGCAAAGCCTATGAGTGTTTCTAAAATATTCCTTCATAGCTTCTTAGCCTGCAGATACAGCAACCTCAATTTCATCATTTTCTCTTTACCAACTTAATTGTGAAGTATTCCAGGGCCATTTATCACTTAAAGTTTTATATAACAAGCAAAGGATGAAAATCATTACTAAATATATAAGCTTCCCAACAGTCTAGTCCATAAATTTATTTAAATTACACCCATCAATATGTTTAGCAATGGTTATTCAATCTGCATTTCTTGCCTTAATGAACATAGGAAGTAAATATTGACTGATTTTTTAATGTTTCATCGTTTAATAGCCATCATCATAGATTTGAGCAGAAGAGTAATTGAAGCTAGTCTTATGTGAAATTCCATAAGCACTTATAGTCTATGTAGTAGCCCCTGACCTCTAGTAGTTTATGATATAAAAAGCACACTTGAGTTGAAATTTCTGCTAACCACACAGGTGGATTAAAGTTCACGTACTAACCTAAAGCATAGAACATGGAGTTCATTTTTTTTGTTTTTGTTTTCTGTGAAGGACTCATACTGAGTATTTTCACTGAAATAGGAAGAGTGAAAGACAGACAGGAAAGGAAAAAGCTCATTCAGAAGGCTGGTGTGTAGGCAGTTGAGTAAATATGAGGACTTTATTTAATGCTCTCATATACTCAGGCTCTTTCATCCCCCTGTCATCTTGCAAGGGAAAACCAAGACAAAATAAATGAACCACTCCCTAGATAGAAGCCACTAGGAATTTAGGGATAGAGATGCTTGGATTTGGGTTTCATCGAAAGGAAGCTATGGGAGAGAAGCTGGGTGGAGGAAAAGTTTACAGACTTCCCTAAGTGCAGCTGAACTAGAAAGATTGTTTTATGGGTAGAGCATTTGAAATGAGGGGCATTTTCAGAAAAATCAAACAGATCTGGATGCTGAACAGCTGCTTCTCTTGTCCATTTCTTTTCTAAACTGTTGATCTCTGTGGAATTTCTTTCTTTATTTATCTGTCTGAGTTTGGTTTTTGCATAGAAATAATTTGAGAATAAATGAATTCCATCTATCCCATCTCTATGAACAAGTACCTCCAAGGATGGGGTAAAATAGAGATATTGTAAATTCTAAAATACATAAAATCACCAAGCTAGAATGTTTTATAGTTTTGCCTTTCAACTTCCAGAAAATCTGCACCTAACCAGTGTTAAGTACAGCCACTATTCATGCTTGTTATTTTAATTTTTGAAGTAGGTTCTAGAAATATCTCCTTGTCATTTACTTATAGTTTTACCTAAGAGCTATTCTAAATCAAATCACTGCCTTCGAAGATTCTGAGTCAGTATCTTGGATACTACTTAGTACCTTAGTGAAAGAGAGTTTCTATACAGAGTCAGTGTTATGACAGGTGCAAAGACAGAAAAATCTTTCCTGAATTTTCACAGTGATAACTCATAAAGTTAAAGAGTCGATCATGCAACAACATTTGTAATTAGTTCAATAAAAAATAAGCAAATTATTTGAGGATTTCACTGAAAATACATAAGGAGAAGTATTCAACACCTTTATTCCCTAGTCATTGGGGGATACAAATTAAAGTCAGCATAAGACACTACTGTCATCTAATTACAGTGGCTGGGGGAAAAAACATATTATCCAGTGCTGGTGAGGATGTGAAAAAATCTGGAACTCTCATATATTCTAATACTATGGAAAGGGGTTTAGCTATTTTAAAAAAAATTTAAATTGTTCTTTTCATAGAGTCACAAAAATCATACTACATTTAATTACTTATTATATATTAATTTGCATTAACACACCTGTATGTGAATGTTTATAGAAACTTTATGCTAAATCACCAAAAGAAGAAGGCCAAATGCCCTCTGACAGGAGCAAAAACACACAAGAAATGCAATGGGATACTTCGGTACCAGGAAGGAATGGGCTATTAATGCCAACAGTAAACTACAAAGTCTTAATCTGTGGAAGAGGTAGGCACTAAAATGCTGTTCTTGTGTGCTGCAGTCCCCCTTATACTATGTCCCTGGGAGGAAAAAGTGTGGTACTGGAGCACATCAGTGTTGCAGAAGATGCAGGCAGTAGAAGCTTCCTTAGGAGTTGAGGCTCGAGGGGGCTGGGCGGTACTGGCAATGGTAATTATTATAGCTGTACTGGGGTGGGGGCACTTGTCAAATCCAAAGAACTTAAAGCAGAAAGAAATTTGATCAGTTGTTAGTAAGTTAGACAATATACCCATTCTCCCCATTATAGCTGGAAGATTTCCTGTGTCCTGGCCAGCCGGCAGTTGGGACAAATCTCTCCTACTCAGGTACCCTAAGTAAACACACAGAAATTTATATTATATTAATTAAAACTGTTTGGCCATTAGCTCAAGCCCATCACTGACTAGCTCTTACACTTAAACTCAGCCCATTTTTGTTAATCTATGTGTTGCCACATTTTCCGTGGCTTTACCTGTATGCCAGTACATGCTGCTCCCTGGATGGCAGGCTGGTGTTTCCTGACTCAGCCTTCCACTTTCCAGAATTCTCCTTGTCTGTTTATCCTGCCTATACTTCCTGCCTGGCTACTGGCCCATCAGCTTTTTATTTATCAGCCAATCAGAGCAGCACATTCACAGCATACAGAACATCCCACAGCACTCCATCTCCTTCAGAACCAAAACCAGCGTTGGTTTGCTTTGACTAGAACAGTACTAATCATTAGATATGTCAGAGACTGTAAACACTTATGAGTGATTAAAGAAGTTGTAAAGACTAATATGAATTTGTATTATTTTACGTTCTGTGTTATAATTATTGATGAGGAACAAACCACTTGTCTTAGGGCTTCTATTGCTGTGATGAGACACCATGACTATGGCAACTCTTACAAGGAAAACATTTAATTGGGGTGGCTCCCTTGGTTTCAGAGTTTCAGTCCATTATCATCATGGTAGGGAGCATGGCAGTGTGCATATGGTCATGGTACTGGTGAAGTAGTTGAAAGTCCTACATCTTGCAGGCAACAGGAAGTTGACTATCTGTCACACTGAGTGAAGTTTAAGTAAAAGAGACCTCAAAGCCCACCCCCACAGTGACATACTTCCTTCAGCAAGGCCATACCTACTCTAACAAAGCCACATCTCCCTATAGTGCCACTCCCTTTAGGATTATGTTGGCCAATTGTATTCAAATTATCACAACAATCAATATTCACCAAGAGTAAGAGAATGTGTCATGTACTGAAAGAGTTGCTAGTAAGCATAGTTTACCTGGAACACTGAACCAGAGAGCTGTACTTAGTTGAATGAGCAAATGTATGTGTTTTACATGAAAGCAATTTCAAGCTAATTATTTATTTCAAGGCCTCCAAGAAAGCATTACTCCACTGTTCAGATGAAAGCTCTAAAGTTTCAGCTACACATTCCTTTTAAACCATGTAGCCTATGGCAACTTGCTTGAGTGCATCTCCTCATTTCTCATCAAGCAAATGGCAATGATACCACTTCTCTCATGGTGTGTTGCTTTGAGGAATAAATGGATAATGGATGTGAAGAATTTAGATGAGAGCCTGGCATACAGAAAGCATTTGATCAAAGGTCAGCTAATGTTATTCGCCTTTCAATGTAAATGGGTGTTATTTGTATTTTGTCTCCTAGTCTCTGGGTAGAAGGTGATACTCCATTCCTCCTGTTAAAGTATGTACTTTAACAGGATAAATATGCAATTATACAAAAATACACATGTGAGTATAGTATATGTACAGTTCATTGGACATATAGTATAATTAAACAACACAAAAAAATTATGGAATGGTTGGTTTCCATTTAATTCCAGTATAATATTAGAAAAGTGATCATTTTTAAAAGTCCAAATATTTTAGGTAAACAGTGAGTTGATTGGGGGAAATGGCTGGTAGTATCCATTTTATGTTGATGTTTCATTTGTGCCTCCACAGTGAATAAAGGCAGCAGCCTCACTGTTCTCAGATGTGGTACTCATGTCATTCACACAATCCTCATGCAGATTCCTCTCATCTGTTTCATCTGAGTAAGGGTGACCTTTCACAATCTGGTCAGAATTACAAAACCTTCTCTCACTGCTACTAGTGAATAGATCATAAGCTTGTAGCACCCATAAAAGTCAGACTTGCTGTCAAATTGAAGAATTTGGGCCCAGTGCTCATGTTTCTCTTTTCCTGTCATGGGAGAAAGGTAATTCTTCTTAGGAGAAAGACAAGATGTACCATAAGAAAATATGAAAAATAACCATTCTTAGCCCCAAAAGCTTTAGCAGCTACATATTCCAAAACCCAAAGGAATGGATAATTTTGTGTAGTTAGTACAGCTGTATAGGTATTTTCCCCCATAATTTCATTATTCAATCTATAGAAATCACAGCAATTTGAAGTTACAGAAATTTGAATTTTATCAGAGAATAATGCTGTCTAGCCCTACCAAAATATAATTTTTACTCACTGACAGAGTCTCTGTTTGGCTATGTATGTCAACTTTTATTGAAATAATAAACTTAGTTAGAATATTGAGATAAAAGTTTATAAGTTGGCATAAGACTAGATTTAATTACCTGATTGTAGCTTCTTTATTGAATTTAGTAATTAAATGTTTATTAATATTATTTATATATAGTATATAGTATAAATAGTATAGATACACACATATATTATCTTATGATAAATATAGATTTGGAAGAGTCACAAAGTATTATTTGCTATGTAAATTCACCACGTTTGAAGAGGCACGGCCACAATGATGTGGTAGAATTCTGTACATTAGGACAATGAAGGTGTCATCTGTTTTCATTTCAGCTGTTTCAATATTGTTAAGCACATAAAAAGAAAAAAATTAATATGGTGCAACTTGATTGAAGCACACAAGTGAACAATATCCTAACAGAGGTATACTTTAAGTCTAAGACAGTAACAAAGAGCCAATCAACCTCTGAAAGTTTGCACTGTTGTTGCTGCAATCTTCGTGCAGTCATGTCTTCCTGCCTCCCGGAAGTGATACATGAGAGATAGTTTAGCTATTTGAGATGCTGACCTATATCCCTTAATGTGACTATCATAGCTAGCCCATAGCCTGACTGTCTCCTTGCCTCTTGTCATTTGTAAGATCTGAGCTCACCATATTCAGAGAGAAATGGTGAAGATGAATGGTGAAGAGTGGAAGAATATAGAACACTCAGGGCAGTAAGTCCAACTTATTAGTACTTGTTTTTTGTCATTTTGTGCTTGCTTATCCCCAGCTCCAGAAAACAAGCAAGTAAGCTCAAGTTTTACACTCAGATTGATTGATTAACTAGATTTAATTTTCTGTGACTCAGTTAAATATTTAGTCCCTTTATTTTTAAGTGTGAATAGTAAAAACTCCTGTCCTCTGGGTTATGTTGACTTGCACCATGATCTTGAACATTGATGTTTTAAGTGCATACTGTTGAAATTGTAATGTGACAGTAACTTATTGAACTCTTCCTGTATACAGTGTACATAAATTCTTTGAATTTCAAGAGTATATGATGGCAGACTAAGCATGGAGGTGTTTAAGTTAGGGACAGAGAGGAGATTCAATGCAGGTTACTTGATAATTGTGATAATCACCATTTAAGCATTTTCTTTAGAGAAGTGTATAACTATCAATAAACATCAATTTCCCATGTTTTACTTTCTGTCCTTACATAGATCATTACCTCACATATTTAACAGTTACTGTTTTTTTTGGGAAGTGGGAATGGGTTAGGGAGACTTTTTCTCTAAGTAGACTAGTTTCTTTACACTAACAGCTTAGTGTATTTTTGTTTTATCTCCAGTTAGAAAGTGCTCAATAAAATCCAATTTAGAAAATCAAAATTGAAGAATGAAATATACAAATGCATTATTAATGTGCAGATCTAGACATTATACAGTAATCTTTAATCTAATTACAGATAATAAAATAGAAAGGAAAACTAGATTTTAATAAAGTAGTGAGACAAATTTTTTTGTAAAATTATGTTTCACAGAAACAAGAAAACTTTTTCTAAACAAGAGTTTGCATGATTATTGATGTTGAAACAATGCTAGGACAGTCTTACATCTAGACTTTCTGAGTACATCCATGAACTGTTGCGTCTACACCATAGAGAAAGGTGAAAAAGGGCTTGACTGTATACCTAATGACTCAAAACCTCTAAGGCAGGCACAGAAATCTGCCTCAAGAAGCCCTCCACATGATGCCAATACTGGACAAAATTAGGAAGTAAGTGTCTAAGTTGTTGAATTTGCTGAAATGTGCAGGTTGGTGGAGATAGCAGTAAGTGATGCTATAGCAGTAGAGACGATAGTTAGAACAGATGTGCAGAAGGCATCTTACTGGTATCACCAAATGACAGTGTGATATTTGTAATTAATTACTTCCCAGCATACTGTAAAGTGACCTACGCTTGTCATATAGATGCCTGGTCAAGTTGACAAAATGTTTCCATTCACAGCTATAATGTGAGGCCAAGAGCATTGGGACATAGATTTTCCTTTTTAGTGCACAGCTGCCTGGACCACAATAGAATTAATAATTTGCTAATTGGGTATGAGCATTTAAAGTCATGTAAGGCTGAGTAGTTTTATTATAAAATGACATTCTGCTCTGGAGGGATAAGAGCTAAGGTAACTTTGAGACCAATGTAAAATTTTGCATATAGACAGGACTGCATTGTAAAAATTTAAAGGAAGTACTCAGATGAGACATAAAAATTATCTACTATATCTCTATTCTGGCCTTGAATTGTCGTTTCCTCAGCTACTTATGACGTCAGGAACTTACTCTAAGATCTAGTCACTGTCTCAAACTATTTATGTCTAGGAGTCTTATGTTGTAATCTGGAAAATTTTAGAACTAATGGTTTTCCTTATTTCTAGTCATTGAATCTTAGTAAGATTTCACTCATTTTTACCTTGAAATGGACCAAAGTTCTGGTCTCCCATGTTCTATAATGTGTGAAATCCTGTGATCACATTTTGGGCTGTATGTTTCAGAGGACTGTGTCCCTCAACATCACCCTGGATGTACTATTGCCTGCTTTATATCCAAACAGACTGTTTAGAAGTCATATTAAGATGAAAGACTGTACAAAAACAACACATGAAAATTCATGCTCATGAGTTGTAACAAAATAAATTCAGGCCATTGAAATGAATGCCGGCCATGACAGTAAGAGCTAGATCATAGACAGAGCAACAAAGCATCAGGGCAAACTCAGAGTTAATTGAGATGCAATCCAAGATGGATGTGTTGCGGTTTTAGTGCGTTTGACTTTTGAACACTTTTCCGATTATTTAAGAGATAAAAGGCATGCTAAAGAATTAGCCATTGTTTGCCGTAATTGAATACCTGAGAAAGCAGTGCACCTAAAATGCCAAGGTCTTAAATTAGTTAAGGTTTCTTTAATGTGTATGTATATCATGACCCAAAACTTTATCTCTTATTCAAATGCCTCTTTTAAAACAAAGCAAAAAATGACAATAAAAGAAAGAACATCAAATTTGTGTAATTAACTTTTCAAGGGCAAACATCAGAACTTATGCTCCTCATTTCATTCTTAATTAAAAGTATTCCATTGTTGATTTTTTCTTACTTTTAATTTAAAAAAAATCCCTCATTTTAAATTTGTTTTTTCAGCTCATGTTTAATACGCAAATCAAAATGATTTAATTTGTCTCAGATTGGTCAGACATTCTCCAAAGTATGAAAAATATAGTAAGCTTTTTATAATACTTCTATAAAAATAATCAAAATATATACATTTGAACTGGCAATCACAAGTCATGATGTAGTAAGAAAAATCTAGTTTAATGTTCTCTGTGTTCTGAGTGTAAATCACAGTGGGAATTAAAATTTTTATGAAGTAGAAATTCTGAATATTTTTAAACTTGAAGGAGCATTAAAATCCAATAATCTTTTGGTGCCAGAGCTTAACAAGGACAAATATCATGCATTTAAGCAAAAGGTCACCTGATTGAGAATGGTTAAAAGTGTTCTTCTGTATTCAGACATCTGTAGTGTGCTTTTCTCCCAGCTTCTACAAGATGAAACTTAGCAGGGTTAATGACTATTTCTTGCGGGCTAGTTTGTCTGTTAAACATCATTGCAGCAATCTGTAGGGCAGATAATTTTAAAAGAGTAAATCATCTCAGCAGAGGTGCTTTGTAGAAAGTTGTACTCAAATTAGAGCTACCTCCAAATCATAAGCATCTAATTAACATATGCAAAAGCTGTCATGGAGCAGGAGGGTAAGCTTGTAGTTTTATTCCTAATAGAGATCAATTTGTCACTGTAATATTTACAGCAGATATGTAGTTTATTGCTATCAACGTTTAAAATACTATAACACTTAAGATGTCTTCTGTTCATTGAAGGTGTTTTCACTTCTGCTAAGAATTTTGTCATAATGGATTATACTATCAACTGCTATATTTACAGATCTTTTCTAGTGTGACACACAGGAAAAAAGTCCATAGAGTAAAGACATTTGAGAGAACTCAGTAGTGCTACTAATAATGTTCCTTCCTCATTTACAATGATAATGAATGCTGACTCATACCTCTGAAATTAAAGGTATATGTGGGAAGGTCAAGTGTTGCAGACTTGTAAAGGACATGTGCTTATTTGGATTGTCAAAGTGTGTTTTATTAATAAGAGACACACTTTCTCTAAAATATTAATATTCAATCATATTACATAGCAACAAATGAAAAGGATTTAATTGTTAGGCAAGATATACATTCCTACATACCATCACACATATAAGTAGATTTTGCAATACTGCAATAACCATCAGGAATGAACACATATTAACTGCTTTGATTTCCTAGCAAGAATAAAGAGAGCAAGAAAGTACAATTGACCTGAATTTGGCAAACAGTTCAAGCGCTGAATCTTGAAATTAATTAAATGACATACGACTACCCTTGATCTTGATTCTCATCCAATTCCAATTAAACTTACACACACAGAAGTCTTATTTTATTTATTTATTATTCAATCCTTCAAAATTATATACTCACACACATATATATATGTGTATGTGTGTATATATATATATATACACTTAAAATATAATTAAAATATAATTTCATTATCTGAGTTAATCATTAAACATTTGAAGTTAATCACCAAACATTTGAAGGCTAAATAGTCAAGGAAAGTTTCACCTAAGTAGTGACAAATGGACAACAATGGAAGAATTGTGATGTTTGAGGAGCTACATTCCAGGTTGAAGGGTAACAAAGGAATGTCTAGTATAGAGTGATCAGAGAGAGATGTCAGTTGAAGGCCCAGATCCGCAACAGTTTCAGATACCATTGACACATAGAGGGTCTCTGTTTTACATTAATGTGAAAACTTGTGGTATGCCATGCGCAGAGATGCACAAACACCAGATTAGTTTTCTGAATCTTCACATCTGAGAATGGATTGAAGTGGCTACCCATTGGGAATCTTCTCTAATCATCAAGGTAGATTAATAAGAATGTAGGTGAATAAAATGGCTTATGCATAAACAGTTGCATATAGAGTTCATCCACCTTTCTGAGATTGCATGAGTGGCATAAGGCAGAGTCAAAGGAAACTCAAGGTCATCTCATTACCATTGACAAGTTTACTTTGCTTTTCTTTACTAAGCTGTTTATCTAGCTAAAGGTCCTCTTCAGTGATTTAAACTAACTGATAATCTATACAATATGGTTAATTTCACAATGGATTGAGAAATTAAAAGTGAAATGAAGGTTAGTGCTAGTTAAAAGATTTGAAAGAGCTTACATCTTTTATTCTAACTTTGAATAGATGTAATTTTGCTTCTGGCTAGATGGAATAGTTCTGAAATTGACAATTTAAATTTCAATTAATCTCACTTTAAAGCTATTTTAATAAAGTGTTTCAATGAAATAGCAATAGTCCAGTAATATGAGTGCTGTTGTACCTAGGAATATGTAATCTAAAAGTGTGGATGAGTTTGAATTTTTCTGTGCTTTAAATTAAATTCCAGACCTTCCTTGATAATTAACATAAATGTATAAGACATATGTATACAGAATGTGCTATGAACAGGAGGACTTGGGCATATATCTTGCTCGTCACACTTCCAAATCTACTTCTGAGGAGAAAGTGAGTCAGGCTTGGAATTTCATTAGATATAAATACTAATACAGCAATTATTCCCTTCTATATTTGATTTAATCTCTAGACTTGAACACAATTTTAGATGGATAGAAATATAATCCATGTAGAATGTGTGACTAAAAGTTAGAAGTATTTTTGCCAGAATTGTGCATTTTTTAAAATTAGATAAAATTAGTCACATACTGAAAGCTACATTAAATGTGGATTGCATTTTATTCTTGGAGAAGCAATCTGAAGATAAAGATGTACAACATTGAGAGAAATAAAGTTTTAAAAATAAAGAGAACCACAGGAAAATTTATTAAACAATAAATTATTTTTATTATTTTGTACAACTTTGTATTTTCTAATTCACTGTGATTCAGCTTCTATAAGAAGTTATAAAGTTAAGAATAGGAGTGTCTATTCTAATCTGTCTTTCTTTAGTCATTTCCCCTGAAGGGACATATTTATTTACAAAATGGGGTGGTCATTCCAGAAAAAGCAGAGAGGTTGATTTAAATATCAACTGCAACTTAGAAGAATGATGATGATAAGATTATTATAGGCACTTTAATCAGAGAAAGAGACAACACTTTGTTGTAAAACACATGAATACTAGCTGAGAGCTCTCCCTAGACACATAAAGGTCATTGGCTTCTACACCAAGGAAAATAAACCCTTACCTAGAGAACACAATTATTTAAACTTCAAAAGATACACTATGAAAACCCAAAATCCTGCTATAATGTGTTCAGTTCACAATCTGCAAGTAAAAAGGGACATTATGAAAAACTAACAGAATGGCAAGTCTGTGAGGAAAATTTCCAAAGCTATTAATTCACTTGAAATAATTTATAAATATTTTTCTCTAACTCAGCACAGCTTTTACTGACCACTCACCATGCACTGTGTTGCTTACACTCTTAGAATTCTATTTTGGAGTTTCAGAGTCTGAGCTATGCCAGTACAACTAGAAATTTGGCATAAGAAGTAACATATGTTACTGAGAAAGCCTGTTTTATCATGTGCTGTGTCTTTATAATCACCTTTCTATGTCATTTACATACAGAATATTCATCATCCAATATTCATTTTTCGCTTTGAAACATTCACTGTAGCTGTTTCAGCAAGTTTGAGTATTAATCACAAAGAAAATACTTCTGGGAGAGCAAGAGTATATAGTAAGTTGTTGCATATCTCCCATCATTTCCCTGCCTCAAGGGATTACATCACTCCTTTCTTATCTAAACATATGTTATTTACTTAAATTTTGAACCATTCTGTATTTCATTGTCCATTTATCCATCTCCTAGATATATAGAGTAACCAATAGTCCATCAAAATACTGTCCTCTTTTGATTTGGATCCACAATTACTTTTTCTTAAAGATGATAATTTCCTTGAGATCACATTATATCATAATGCTGTTAATCATTAATATTCATATATGGAAATGTATCATTGAAAACTTTTTTTTTTATGAAAAACATATTTTTATTTTTACTACTATACTATAATGGAAAAAAACTTTGATAACACCATTACCGAAATTTACAGGTAAATATTGAGAATGTTTTCTTTATTTAATTTTAACATTAGTTTTCAATGATAAAGTATTGTTAAAATTTCAATTATTTTTTAAATGAGTGGACATGTCTTTGTCATATTCCCTCAAGAGTCAAGGTAAGTTTGGAGACTACTGGTCTACCTCTGCTTCACCTTTCTGCTCCCTGTAATAATTGGGAACATCACCCCTCTTAGGTACTTACAGTGATAAGGAAAGCCATACACTAGCCAAACCCAGCTATTCTATCAGTTTTCATTTTATTGCACTTGCTTCCAATATTTTACAGTCAGCTATTCACTTCTTTAAAGAGCCTTGTGACACTGTTCTAACCTGGTTTTACTGCTTTGTGACAGCTATTTTTTTCTTTCTTAGTTTTGTTCTTTTTTCTTTTCACATAAAATTGTGCATTTACAGTTTCTGACAAAAGTTTCTAGGTTGACATATGCCTTCCTTCATTGTGGTATTCATTCTCAGAATTTTGAAAATTGTTCCTATAAAACTGCTTTATAGCATGAATTATCAACCACACATAATCCTAATTTTTCTTACCACTCAGTGGTTCATTCCTAAAATCATTTTAAATCATGGAGATAATTATACAACCAGAATAAAGCCATGAAAACAGCAACATATCTTATCTCTGTTCTTTCTACTCTCTTTACTATTTAATATATAATCCTATCATGCCATTCATATTTTTTATTTTTTGGTTTTTCAAGACAGGGTTTCTCTGCGTAGCTTTGTGCCTTTCCTGGGACTCACTTGGTAGCTCAGGCTGGCCTTGAACTCACAGAGATCCGCCTGGCTCTGCCTCCCGAGTGCTGGGATTAAAGGCGTGCACCACCACCGCCCGGCCCACCATTCACATTTTTTGAAAAAATGCAATTAATATTGTTTCAAAAATACACTTATATAAAAGTGGTTATTTCTGAGATGGTCCTGTCTTAACCAACCAGTTGATATATCTTACTGATTATAAAAATCATCATAATTTTCATTTTTTCTTTGACTTTTAGAGACCAGTTATTATACTGGGAAAAACCTTTTTCTATAAATGGATGTGATATTGTATGTCTATTAAAGAATCTTTGAATATTTTATCTTGCTTGGATACTAATTGCCTTGTTGATCCATACAGTTTAATTCTGATTGTATCCTGACTTCAGGGAACTCTATTGCACAAAGATCTCTTCCTTTTTTATGTACTATCAAATAAGTTCTTTATGTAAATTCAGGATCATCCTCCACTATTTTCCTCTATATCTCATAGATTGTTTAGCTTTTAAATATGATACTTAAGGACGAACATTTTAAAGATCTCTGCCTTGTCATGTCTTATTCTAGCCTTATCTTATTTACAAAAAAACAATGGTTATGAATTGTGATTTGCCCATATAATAAAAATGATCAAGTTATTGTGGAACCCATGGCTTTAATATTCTTCCCAACTCAAGCAGAATAGTTAATATACAGTACACACATAATTAAAAAAAACTTTGCCTGCAATTTGCATATATAATCTAATGTATTGCAATTTTTGTGTCTTTTCTAATCTCTCCTTTTCAAATATGGTATCCTCATGGTATGTGGATACCATATACCATATAATCTTTCTCAAGAGTGGCTTCAATTTAAAGATGAGGCATTAAAGCCTATAGGAGTAAATGCCATCACAAATTAAGGCCCATATTAATTCTTGCATTGAGACTGTTGGATCCAGTGTTATAGTAATTCTACAGCATTCCTTTCACCTATTGAAACCTGAAAATATCTATTTGGCCATTTTGGTTTAAAGTTGATTGTAAATTCTCTGAATCACCAAATATGGTAAATAGATAATAAGCTTGCTGACATGGGTGATATGGTAGAATACTAAACAAGTAGGTAAGCAGGCATTAATAAAAAACTGTGTGATAATTGGCATGCTGCTTGATGACTCAGGCACCAACTTTCTCTTCTGTTAAATGATGGTGCTGAGGCAGATATTTACGAAGTCTCTGTAAGCACTAAATGTGGTGATTCTCATGATCATAGCCTACTGGAGCACATTGCAGTTCAGTTTGTCTGTAAAATCCACAGGCATACACATCTAAATTATTTGGCTCTGAATAAGGAATTGATGCTAAGAATAGATTTTATGAGATGATGAATGTAATCTTCTTGACAAAATGAGAATCCAAAGTAAAGATTGGTTTGATTTAATGTAGTCAAACATCTGGAAATGTGACTAAAATGTTCACTTTCCATATGGATGTTTAACATTGTGTGAATAATACCAGCTTTGGTTAAAAAAAAGCTAAGCTCATGTCAAAATATGTAATCATCAGTCTGACCTAACAAAAAATGGTTAAAATTTTATTATTTCTTCATTAACAAATAAATATTATATGTACTTTTACTTTTGGTTAATAATTATATCTATACACAATATTTAACATTCAAGATTAATCTGATATATATATATATATTTCATATATATATATGAAAGCAATCCAGAAGAAACACAGAAAGTTTTACAAAATGTGATTACGTAAAATACATTTGCCTCTTGTATTTTAAGTTTTCCTTTATATTTCCCAATTTACTAAATTTTGAACATTCACCCTTTCCTGGATTATTATTTCTCCTGTGACAGAATCTCACTTCAAACATAACAAACTATTACACTTGAAATTAAACAAAAATAAATAAGTAGATGTCAAAAATATCAACTTTATACAGAAGACAATTTATCCAATCATTGTTTATGCATTTCTTAGTTGATACTCTTTGATTTCCTGACCAAAAAAAAAAAAAAAAAAAAAACTCAGAGTTCAATTTTGTTTGAATGGTGGTTGAAGTTTCAGGGACTTCAATATCAGTAGGCTGAAAGTATTGATTACAATGGTAATTAATTTTTAGAACCAAATAGCAGGTCTTTAAACTGTTTAGCTGAAAGCACGCAGTCCCTGATGGTCTAAAGAAATATAATTTAAAAGCTATCAATAGTCTAGGATTGTGAAAACTACTTTGCCACCTGAAGCCAATTCCATATAATTATCTTTAAGGCTTTAAGTTACATTACCATGAACCTCACATGAAAAGGGGTTACTATGCTATCTGATTGAGACTGTGTATTACCTTGTATGTTAAACCTCATTCCACAGTCAAATTAGATTTGGGGAGTGATTGAATATTAAACCTATTCATATGTATTACCAAATGATGCAAAGTATGAGGGCACTAAGGAAGAAGAACTTTGTTTTTTTTCAGAGTTTTTAAAGTTCCTTGTGTGCATTGAGTATAATTCCAAGCACACATCAGAGACATAAAATTGAAGCAATAGAAGGAAAACACAAAGATATTTTTAGACATTCCCCAAAGACTTCTTTTCAGCTCTCAGACAGTACAAAATGAGTCAACACTTAAGGAAGCCAGAAATAATATAACGAGTCTGCAAAATTACAGCTACCTACAGCTCAGATCTTCAATCAAGTGATTGTTAAAGTCTCACTAGAAAGAGGAAAAAATGTTCTCAGTTGAACTCACATAATAATTTTAACACTATTGTCAAAAGAAAAGAATTATAATTAAGTATGCACAAGGTAGATAACTGTGTTTTTGCACCTTCCTAGTGATTAATACATATCCCTGAGGTGGTCTTCTTTGTGTGTTTCAGTAATAACCAATTGCCTTCTGCATATGTCACTGTCCAAGTCAGTGCTTGATGCTGCAAAGTCAATTCCTGTCTTCCTCAGTGATTTTAAATTCATAGTTGCAAACATTTTCTTTTCCTGACATAATTACTTTTCATCTGCAGGCAAATCATACTATGTGAACTCATAGTATTCAGTCTTAAAGGTTGAACTGTGCGTACCAGGGATAGAGAAGGGCATTCTACAATGACTACTGCTTGCAAAGAAAAATTTCTCTATCTCGACAAAACAAACCATTGGGAACAGACATTTTCTTTTAATTAATTTCTGTTCTGTGCAATACCCCTGGTTTAACAGCACACCTGCAATTCATGAGAAATCCCAGTTATTACAAATAAATATCTTTAGACATTTCAGAGAAATACATGGATGGAAAAATTGCAACAACTTAAAATTTACTGGGTAATAGCCTCATAGATTCTAGTAAACTTCATATTATATCTAAAGATCTAGCAAAATTTATGTAAAGACACATGTATATGTACATACAGGCATTTATACAGACACACTTGATAGAGTTACTGCTGTCTATATACATTATATATATATATATATATATATATATATCTGTGTTTATAAATAATATTCATATTCATCTAGATACACCTATGAAAAAATATATGTTTATATTCACAAACATTCAGTCAATTACATGTATAGCATGTTTACAATATACTTTACATGTACATTCATTGTTTAACATGTACACAAACATGTATATAAGTACATATATATGTATATACATATATGAATACTTGCATAAGCTGTTGTCCTTTAATATCAGAATATCATCCTGGGACACACTGCATGTGCCAAAGTATGTGATGGTTAAGTCCTTCATATTTGTCTATTTTGTGTACACAGCCTCCTGTAAACTTTAAGTAATCTCTAGATTAACATAACACCTAATACACTGTAAATACTATGCAAATATTTGTGGAATATTATTATTTATTGAAAAATGACAAAGAAGAAAATCCCTACATGTTTAGTACAGATAGATTTCTTTTTACACACTTTCGGACTCCAGTGGTTTAATTGGTGGATGCAGAGCCCAAGTCCCCAGGAGTTAGGGCTCTGGTTGGAGGGATGTAGCTTTTTTTATAGGGATGATTATTTTTCAGATAGAAAGTTTTGCAGGAACTACAGAATTGAAAGAGAGAATTCCCTGTTCTATACTGAAAAAAATATACATAATGGCTTGACAATTTTTAGCAAAACTGAATCTATGGGTGGAAGTTTGCTTAAGTCTAGAGTAGTTGTAGTTTAATATAATAGGGACTTAAGAAGCATGTGAGGTCTGTGAGACTGTAGGTTAAAACTTGGGGAATTCTAGAGCGGTTGTGGGTTAATATGTCAGGAGATTGGGAGACGTGAGAAATAACACAGACTGTGGGTCTAGACATGGGCAGAAATTAACTTTTCAAGTCATCTTCAGCAAAGGGAGAGTAGGCAAAAGGGTTAACTTGTTGGTTCCACATAGAAACAGAAGTTACCAAATGGGACAGTGACACAAGTTCCAGGTAGGAATTCCAGGTCTTGCATCACTGAGGACTACAAAGCTACAGCAGATTATGCATCAGCCACCACAGTCACACTAAAGGCTTTCCATACGGATCCAGTAGCTGGGGTCGGGGGCAAGGGGATGCCCATAGGTTAGGATGAGGGCCTTCCAGAATCCTCATCCACCCTTCTGCGGAGCATTCAAGACGGGGAAGAAAGGAGATGTGCAATGATTAATTTACACAGAAAATAAACAGCAACACACATTTTTTTTGTTCCTTCTGAGCATCTAGAATCCATTGGAAGTGGTATAAGATTGAAAAACTGGAGTTTTGAAGAAGTGTTGATGGAAGCTAGAAGGCAGGGAAATAAAATGGGCACCAGAAAGCTAGCTGCAAATCCATCATACCATCTCACAATGATGTCTTCAGAAGTTCCCCGACTCTGTACTATGTCTAGACAAATAGGGGCAGGGCCCAGTGAGAGAGGACATTTTAATGCACGCTTATGTGGTTCATCCAGCTCAGTCCAAAGGAGACATCTAGCCTTGAGTCAAAGCTGTGGAAAAGTGTCACCAGCTCTGCCTTCTGCTGCTGGCCTGGTGCTCACTGCTGACAGCTCTATGTCTAGAAGTACTGTATTTCCCAGGACCATTACAGCGGCAATTAAGCAATCCCATGAAAAATTCATCTTGTTGGGTACAAGTGGTGACAGTTCTGGTTTACTTAGGAGCAGTGGCCCTCCTGTTTGCAGTGTTGGGGTTACAATCCAGTCCTTACCCAAGCTGGAGAAGTCATGCCCCTCTGATTCACAGCACGCCTCAGGAACAGTTTCTGTCGAGTGTCTATGGTCACATCACTTCTACTTTTGCAAACTTGATAACTAGCAAACCAAGCAAGCCTTCACCAGTCAAAATGCCTGCACACGTGCTTGTGAATGTAGAATCCTTGTTATTTTATCAAGTGGACACAACCTGACCAAGGGCACAATATCCTTTAAGGTTATATTACTAATGATATCATCCCCAACTAAAGATTTCTCACAAGAGAGACTCTTTTTGCTTCTAATTATAAAATGAGGATAGAACTAATTAAGTACTTGAAAAACCCAAAGGAAAGTTTATAACTTTTCTCTTAAATTTAAAATTGTGTGAATTTAAGAGACTTGAGATTAATCTTCAGAGTCTGATTTTTTGACATAACATGTTATTACTGTTATTAGTGATAGAAAAATGTGATGGAATATGTGCTGTTTATAAAGATGTTTTAGGCCAGGATATATGTGTATGCTCATTTACATAAATGCATATTTATATGTCTATTGACGAGGATGAAATCATTAGTGAAAAACACCGAAAAAGTAGTCAATTTAGACTTTAGGTCAAATTATTCTCCACTTCTATTGATAGTGGGAAGAGAGGCAGTGTTTAGAATCCCTGGTATCCATTGTGAGAATTCCAATAGCACTGTGGGAATTTCAAGTTTCCCTGGTAAAGTGTACCCACAGACAGTAAAGGGCCTGGTTTTTATGTTTTTAAACAAGAAATTTGGTGAAGAAGAAAGCCATGTTACTACACGTAGACAGTCCTACAAAGAGTAGGTTAACCTTCTTCTTTTGTGTTGAGTTTTGCAAAGTGCTGGCAACTGGCTTCTGTGAGTTCCAGCATGCCAGCACACCCGGTAGAGAATGGGTAACAGAAGCTGTGAATGCTGGAAAGAGGAAGGGTATCAAGTCCACAGACATTTCTAAAAACAATGATATGTAAGGTGAGTTGAAATAACGTGAGTAGTAATTGCCTTTGAATCTAGTTAATGTGTCCACAGAGAGATGATGTTTGTCTTGCTACTGTCTTCAAATCAGTCTAGTATACAACAAACCATCCTCTGGTTGTGAACTTGCTGTGAGCAAGGGAAATGGCTTCTTCTGTCCTTCTATAGCAACTTAATAGATGGAATTTTTCAATGACCACTTTGTTACATATTTGTAACTAGTCTGAAATGCATTTTATTCAAGTCCTTCAATGTCCCCAAATAACAACTGACTTTTTCTAAACACAGGTTTTTAAATTGTTCTCATTCAGTTCTTCTTACCTGAAGTCAATAGAAGATTTTCAAAGGGAAATAGAAGTAAATATCTCTTCAGATTATTTTTTTTCCGGTTTTCTGAGACAGGGTTTCTCTGTGTAGCTTTGCGCCTTTCCTGGGACTCACTTAGTAGCCCAGGCTGGCCTCGAACTCACAAAGATCCACCTGGCTCTGCCTCCCGATTGCTGGGATTAAAGGCGTGCGCCAACACCGCCCGGCCTCAGATTATTTTTAACACGAGCATTTTCCTCAGATTTCAGAAGGTAACACCAATGAGTGCAATTTTAGGTGTGTGCCTGTCCTGTTTTATTCCACTTCCTATTTTGAGCAAACTTTTATTTGTTGCAATACTATAAGCCTACATTTCTTTTCAAGATAGAAACCAAAAGAGAAATACCAGAAGATTGCTATTCCCCAGATTCTAAAGTGCCTTTCCTACTTGGTGAGTGATTTACATCATGTTCATGTTTTGCCAAGTAAATGCCCAAACCTGGCCGAGACCAGAGGCTAACCACACAAATGAAACTGACTTCGTGTACTGGAAGAGGTATACAAGTTTGAGAAGTTATTTTCGAATGGGATTCATTAAAAACATGAAAATAACAACAGAACCACCATGACAAACAGTGAGGTTGAATGCACATTTATTTTCATGTCTTTCTTTCTGTCACCACTACATGAAGAGTGGAATAGGCAATAATTTCTGTCTCTAAGTAATTTAACTGGCATTAAAAATAAAACAAGGTAGGCAAAATTATTTGAAAGTCAGGGAGCTTACTGTCCTGTTCAGAACATACCATGCATGCTGACAATAAAAACAGATGTACTTGGAGACAACCACTGGTGATAGACTAAGACCCTGGTTGTCAGAGGAAACTGCCACTAATCTAACTAACATTCTTTCTCCTGAAGTTGTCCAGAATCGTGTGAAGATAAAAACAGTATTATCGCTCTACGTGTGTGAGTCATTTTTTGTTAGTATGATTAAAAACTGACCAAAGGCCACTGATGGAAATAATAGTATTTTAGGCTTATGGTTCTAGAGAGGAATTCCATCCTGGCAAGAGTCAAGACAGAAAGCCACAGGCATGATGGCAGGAGCAGGAAGCTGCAGGATCACATCCTCATCCACAAAGATGAGGCAGAGAGCGTAGATGGGATAAATTCCCAAACTCCCATAATGATGTACTGCCTCCAGGAAGGCTCCATCTCTTACAGGTTCTGTAAACTCCCCAAACAGCACCAAGGACCAAGAGTTCAAATATTTGAGACCATGGGAGACACTTCTCATTCAAACCACCACAATATGCTACTTGAAATTATAATCATCCATTCTATGTTCTCATAAATGAATGACTATCTACAGATGATTGTGTGCCACAAACACAATGGTCTACACCAAAATCTTTGTGTGTGTGTGTGTGTGTGTGTGTGTGTAATGTGTTTAGGGATATTTGTGTGTTGATGTGGATGATGATGATGTGGGTGTGTCTATGTGATGGGGTATGTTAGTATATGTTGGTGTGTGTGTATATATATATTTTATAATATATACACTCATACATATATATAATGTTGGAAAACATATGTGTTTATTTGTGTGTGTACGTATTTGGGGATATGTGTGATGATGATGGTGGTATATGTATGTATGTGTATTGTGATAGTGTGTGTTAGTATGTGTTGGTGTGTTATGCTTGTATATATGTGTATGGATGAGTTAGTACATGTGTGTTATAAGCTACTCTACATCTATCTATCTTTCCCTTCTTTCTTCTGGCCTTGCTAAATTTCACATTGTGATAGTCATTGATACCATGGGCATAGTTCTCCCACTGTCTACATCTTCAACAGTGGCACTGTAATTTACTTTACCATGCAGAATTAATCTGTTCACTTGATTCCCCTCACCTCTTCAGTGAGTTGCTTCCGCTCATGGTATTTCTTCCAATTCTGTGGCATTTGTCACAATTTTTGGTTCCTATAAATTTTCTCATAAATTTCCAATCTTAAATGGATATAGAGTACATAATTTTGAATTTTTAAAAAATTACCCAATAGTCACATGACCTTAGGAAATGACAGCTATTATTAAATGGGCCCTTACTACATGCCAGAAAAGTTAACAACTTGCATTTTACTACCGAATCAATATAAGAATACAGTGGCTGCTTTGTGAGTTACCAACAACTGAAACTGAGGATGCTCAGAAGTGAGGGCAGCCTAAACATGACAAGGGTCTGCATCTTCAGAGCAGAGTTCAGATGTTTAAATCCTGAGTACTTTCATTAGACTAGATTTTTCTCACCTGTAAATGGGAACTTCACAGCTGTCAGATGGCTAGCAAAGCAATCAATGGTGGCAATACCCACAGCCCTTGTGACATTGCACAGTAAATCTTCTCAGGGTTTGATTGCACAGCTCCCTCAGTGTTCCCATGCACTCTGCCTGTATTTCACTGCTCTGCCACAGTATGTTTTTGTTACCTTTGCAGCCACATCCTGAAATGCAATTTCAATCTGCTTCAGTTTAGCTAGACTTGCTTTGTCTGCTGAAACCCTGCGCAAGGTCATAGCTTGTGGCCAGAGAGGGCCAGAGAAGGAATAAATAGGAACTGCACTATTAAGCTATACTTCCGGGGGATGCAGCCATTCAGAGGGAAGGAAAAAAAAAAGGCATTCTGTTCTCAAACCTCAGCCCACAAGACTATATCTCCCCTATGAGAAGGACCTTTTTCTAATTTACATGAGATTAGGCCTTGGTCCAGTCCAGCTCTTGTGCTGATTACGTGTTGTATAACCATTATGGCTAATTTAGAGGCCTAAAGAGAAGCAGTGCTTCTAACTCACAGGGTCAGTCAGCAGGAATCTAGACACAGAACCATTGAGTCTTTGACTGGAGGCCTCAGAAGCCAAATACAGTCTGCTTGTGTGTTTATCTATAAATTTGATTGAGAAAGAGCCTGTTTTTGGGCTCTCTTGGGTTGTTAGCAAGATGTATTTCCTGGTCACTTAAGGATTCCTGGAGACTTCTTCAAAATCAGTAATAAAACACAGCATCTCTATTGCTGCAAATCTTCAACTTCTACACTCTTTTTAAGGGTTTGGATGGATCTGACTCTTGAAGGTTAGCTATGATAGTATTCTAAGAGTCACTTGAAGCCAACTAATAAAGGACTTTAATTATACATTCAACATCATATAAGCTTTACTCTAGTGCTTGATCAAAAGTCAGTAACAGGCCCTGGGATAGGAGTTGAGGTTATTTACCCATACTTTCTAAGTATACTCCTTACTTAGACATTCACTACCATCTCCTTGATATGTTACAATTTTCAAATTTCATAATTCCTTATCGATCCTTATTGCTTGAACCTATTCCAACATATCCTTATTTTCCCATTTTTTCAATATTGCACATAACACGCTACCTAATTAATTCATATATTTTGTTTAATGTGACTTATCAATACAATGTAAATATACAGCTTCAAGCAAACTTTGCACTGAACATTAATAAATAGCATTTACATTATCAATTATGGGCTGTCAATAAATATCCAACAGATAATCTCATGTATTTTCTTAGTTTTTTCTCTAATTACAATGAAATTTTCTTATTGTCAAATAGCATGCTTTATTTGACTATACTATGCAACAGCAAAATAATAACTGTTACCAGTATTTAATGCATATGTTGTATGCAAGTATTTCTAAAATAGTAAATGCATATTGTCATAAATTTACATTATTAAACTCATAGAATGGAAAGATAGGAAAATTAAACTATTATTATAAAACAAAAGCTGTAATCTTTTATCTAATAACTTACTGTTTCCTGCATTTTTACACACACCATAATAATTATGTAAGTAGCCAGTGATGAAAGTTCTGATAATTGAGTATTGATTAGGACTGAATTGACACCTGCTGAAAGAACCCCATGAAGGGTGAGTTAAGTGACAATGCAGCACATCTAATTCTGATCAGCTTGGCTATCTTGCTAGCTTTCCTTTCCTTACTTCTTAATATGTGATGACAACAGACACCAGCCATAGTACTTCGTACATCTGGGTAAAAATGTTCACTTTTGATACAAAGCAGGAAAATGAGAAGAATGAATAAAGTTACAGATAAGGAAGGCATTAGTTCCAAGTTGCTGTGACAAAACACCCTAAAGCCATACTTGTGGAAGGTTTATTTTGCCTGGCTCCCAGTCTGAGGGTCCAACTTTTTACGGTGAGGAGACCATGGCTGCAGGAGGCAGAAGTGGCTGGCCACGTTATCTGCAGGCAGAAAACAGCGGGATAGATGCATGCTTCAGCTCAGTTTGCTCCTTCAGGATTCTTCAACTTGTTGAAAAAAATAGTTTCCTTTCATATTTATTCTAAATCACATGGCCCTTGTAATCTAAGCCCCACCTCAACATTTGTGTCTGGCTTCCCAAACAATGGGATAAAATACAAATAACCATTATTCATGGGGCCAATAATATATTACTTTAAGCAATTTATTGCTCAGGGCAAATTATATCTGGTAAATCCTCAATATATTTCTGAAGAATTAGATTAATTCTTTGTTAATTGTCTGGAATTATAATACTTATTTTACTTCCATTTCCATAAATATACATGGTAACCTTTGATATGCCCTATAATCATTTGATCTTTTAATAACTAAACTCTGTTTATCAGTTGTTTTCAAAAGAAAGTCATTGAAAAGA
The DNA here is from genome assembly GCF_949786415.1 of Peromyscus eremicus. Lineage (NCBI taxonomy): Eukaryota > Metazoa > Chordata > Mammalia > Rodentia > Cricetidae > Peromyscus > Peromyscus eremicus. Next base: position 22,125,866 of record NC_081419.1, on the reverse strand, counting down.
CTTGTGAATTAAAATCTGAATACATATTCATATCTGTAGTCAGATTTTTCTTTGGGCTGCCAGCTCACAAACAACGACATGGAGACTTATTAATTATGAAAGCTTAGCCTTAGCTCAGGCTTGTTTTAAACTAGCTCATATAATTTAAATTATCCCATTTTTATTAATCTGCATTCTATCATATACCACCCATCTTGCTTCCTCTGTGTCTTCTTGCATCTCTCTAAGGGTCTAGATTCCTCCTCCTTTCTCTCTCTGCCCAGAAGTCCTGCCTATACCTCTTGCCCAACTACTGGCTGTGCAGCCTTTTATTACACCAATCACAGGAATACACCTTCACATAGTGTACAAATATCCCACAGAACATATCCTCATTAGATAATGAAACAACTAAAGCACAAAGAATGGATCATTTCTGTGTATATAGATAAATCTAGAAAGTTTGTACTGTTTCATGATGGATATTCTGGAAAGGCATCTCTCTTCTGGTGCCCACACCTTTGTCGTCTCTCTGATCGCTCTGAGCACTGGCATGAGGACAGACACTTTTTGTAACATCAAATTTACCAGAGTTACAACACAAAGTAGAACTGTTATATGTATTGTTGACCTTGACCTTAACAAGACTCTCCCCTGGACACAGGTAGCTAAGGGAGACTCAGAGAATTCCTGCTGAATGTTATTTCATAATGTGGCACTTGTAATGTACATGTCAATGACAATTTAAAAAATCCAGCAGACCCCAGTGAATTATACAGTGTATATATAAATCTTCCATATCAGGTAGATTTTAAACTGATGGTATCAAACCAAGAGTGAAATGAAAGAGCCACCAGCACTTACCCTCAAAGGCTAATAGCTGGCAATGATTTTATGACTCATTAGTTTAGAGATGTGATCCTACCCATTTTTAAAATGCAATGTACATGAACATATTTTATCCGTGATAAGTTGTTAATAATATGAGAGAAAGGGGTCAGCTGATGAGGTAAAACTCTCCAAAATTTTGCTACTGGATGTTTGATTTGATTGTAATTAATATGATTATGTCAAATTGGAATGCTCAGCTGCTGAGGATGGAAGATTGATAGGTTAATTGATCCATACTTGTTAGTAATATCCTGCGATATATTGGTTTTTGAAGTGTGACACATACAGTATATGATTAAATTTTAAAATCTTTTAAAATTGCTAGTTATGAAATTTCAATAAAGCCTAAGAATACAGAAATCAAGCGAAAGTGGAAACTATCCTTTGAGCTAAGGTTAATTGGTTCTTTTCCTCTTTTGCTTCGATTAATGTCCCATCCTTTTGGTTGACACAGTTGTGTAAGTGTTCAGGGTATTTTGTAGTGATTTCACAGTGCAACTCCCATTAAAAAAACATGAACCGCATGACTAAATCAAAGCATGCTGCTTTGAAAATGTACCCCACTATTTTCGGTGAATTAAGCTGTCAGAAGCTGATAAAATTGGGCTCACATTTCAAATTTGAAAGTATATTTGGAATGCATTTATGTCCTTTTCATCCAAAGTTCATATGAAATTTAAATGGTAGCATCACTTGATTAGGGACTCAACAGCAATGTACAGAACCAGTATCCACCTTAGACATATTCCTGAAAGTGTTGAAGTTAACGATCCGGAGGTAATCAGTTGCAATGTCTATCCAATGGACTTTGTTGTATTATAAACAAAAGATCTATACTTTTCTCACCATTTTGTCTCTTAAAGCACATGACAGCTAATTTTCAGGGTGTTTTTGCATTCAATCCATTGAGTAGTGTGTTCACTAATCAATGTGCAAATGATTCCCAAACAGGAGCTCAGAAGCAAGCAATGTGTTGGCATTCTCTCCTCCACTCGCCGTGTTCTGTACTTGACACTCCAATGCTCAGTAAATATTTACTACTTTGCATTTTCATTTTAAATTAAAGAAGAGAATTGCTAACAAGCAGATATCAGCCCTCTTGCACAGTGCAGCATGAAACTGTGTGCATTATCCGACCTTGGTCTCAACAATTCTCTCTCATATAAACCCTCCTCATTCTCGCTAATTGGACTCCCAGAGATCCACTAGCCAAACAAACGGAAACACACGAAATATGAACCAATGGCTGAGGGGTCACCAACTGGATCAGGCCCTCTGAGTGGGTGAGATAGTTGGTTGGCCTGATCTGTTTGGGAGGCATCCAGGCAGTGGCACCGGGTCCTGTGCTCATTGCATGAGTTGGCTGTTTGAAACCTGGGGCCTATGCAGGGTCCCTTGGCTCGGCCTGGGAGGAGGGGACTGGACCCACCTGGACTGAGTCCACCAGGTTGATCTCAGTCTGTGGGGAAGGCTTTGCCCTGGAGGAGATTGGAATGGGGGGCGGGCTGGGGGGAAGGTGAGGGGGGCCGGATGGGGGGAGAACAAGGGAATCTGTGCCTGTATGTAGAACTTAATTGTATTGCAAAATAAAAATTAAAAAAAAAAAAAAAAGAAAAGAAACTGTGTGCAGAAGTGAACATATCTCCAGCAGGCAGTAGATGCACTGAACACTCGGGCCTTTGCAGCTAAACCAGATTGAGTATCCATCTCATTCGCTCACTTAATACTTGAGTGATTTGGAGTATTTGTAGCTTTTTGTGTCCCATATTATATGCCAGGTATAAGAATATAATTACTAGCCGGATGTTAATGGTGCACGCCTTTAATCCCAGCACTTGGGAGGCAGAATCAGGCAGATCTCTATGACTTTGAGACTAGCCTGGTCTACAAAGAGAGATCCAGGACATGCATCAAAACTATTCAGAGAAACCCTGTCTGAGAAAACCAAAAAATAAAATAAAATAAAATCCAAAAGAATATAATTACTACAAAGTGGTATTCCAACAATGAAGCCACATAAAGTCCAGATGTTCAAGTTGTTCCTACAGTCAGGTAAACCTTACAGACATGTTGTAATGTATATGTACTGTCAAAGAGTCTTCTTTTAATTCTATTCCCCAATTATTAGCTTAGTGATATGTGGAGTTATGATCTCTGGCTTCTAGCCTGGCTCAAAATTCTCCTTCATAGTACATTGATTTCATCTTTTTATTGGTTTACAATAATTATTTGAAAGTGGTAGAATTTATCCTTAATGCATTTGTGTGCTTCCTAAAACTCTGCTATATACAATCAAGATCATTAAGTCTTTAAATTAGTTATATAGTTAATTCATGGTCATAAATTCTTAAATATAATGTATATACTATTACCACTTATGTTCCATAATTCTTAAAAATAAAGAATGCATATTTATCTGTGTTCAGCACAATATCTTACATACATAAGCACACACATGTAGCAGATTTCTAATTTTGGGCAATTTCTGTACCCTTGCTCTAAAAATTCACACAGGCATAAAATAGATACAATACTCTTTTTATTATTGACTGTATTAGTAAAAGTTTATATAGGTGACCGTAGACTGAGAACAACATAAAGTGATATTTGAAGAAATATCAAGTAGTTATCCCGCTTGTGGAAAAAATTGAATGTGAGTGAAGCAAAATACTGACTTTCATGTGTATTTTAAAGCTATTATAGGTAATAATTCTTTATTAAAATAACATTTTTTGCTTTAATTTAATTGGGAAAAATGTCATTTTTCATATAAGGTGTTCTTATCACATAATTAAAAAGAGAAAATTGTTTAATAACATTAAATAAAAAGATATGGACAACTAATTGTTTTAATTTTATATGGCTTTATCCTTAAAGTTACTTTATTTTTGTAATACTATCCATTAAAATCAAGTAAGTCACTATAGTTTCTGTAACAAAATTGCCTCATACCTTTTGTTCTTGCTGAATCTACATTTATCCTTCGTACAGAATAGTTTCTTAACAATCATATAATGTATGATAAAGTATTTGTAGAAATACTTTCTATTAACATAATTTTATTTTATCTCTTTTATGATGATATTTCAGTGGAAAACACTGCTGGAAGTTACTTCTCCAATGCACACGACCCTGTACCACATCTTGTCATGTTTTCACCATGTTTTTATATGGAAGCATAGCGAGTAGTCTCCTTTCATTTGACTCCAACAAGGAGTCACCTGGTGCGCACAGACTGCTTGCTCACCAGCCCTCCTGTGTCTTCAGCTGTGTTCTGGTTTCTACCTTTGGTAAACTCTAAAAAATGTGCACAATTCGGCTCATTGAATACTTTTCTTCTAGAAAAAAAAAAAGAAAGTCAAGAGAGCATGGGGCTAAAAAATTGGATTCACTTGTTATTTGCCTTTATTTCTTTAAAAAAAAAAATGGCAAATTACCTATTTTTTCTGGTACAAGTAGCAAAGTCCTGAAGGAATTCAGTACATGAAATAATTCTTTTGATTGATGTTTTAACTCCCACACCTAAAGCTCAGGGATCGTTGTAAAGAGGGGGGCAAAAGACTGCTAAGAGCTAGGGAATCAAGAAGCTTGCCGTGAGACTGTCTCTCTCAGGAATGTCAGAAGTTACACTCATAAAATCTCACCAATGTGACTGCCTAAACATAAGCTGAACAGAGACAACAACAATAGTAATAGTACAGTAGAGAGGGGAAGACCCTTGAGGTCTCAACCCTAATCAAAGAACTACAGACAACAAAAGAAATCTTGGAGTGGGAAAAAATAGTCTTCCACAGGGAAGAGCACACCAATCAGTTACACAAATGGTAAGCCCCCAAACCATGCACACAAGTAGCATTGTACAGTCCAGGCCAGTTGTATTTACACATTTAGGAATATGCATGCTTATATATGTATGTATACAGTGTATGTATGTAACAACAATTAATGAAAAAAGAGATCATAATTTTCAATGATCTGAAGGAGGGAAATATGAGAGGGTTTGGACAGTGGACAGGGAAAGAGCAAAGGTGGAATTGTATTTTAATCTTAAAAGATAAATGAGGCTGGGCGGTGGTGGCGCACGCCTTTAATCCCAGCACTCGGGAGGCAGAGCCAGGCGGATCTCTGTGAGTTTGAGGCCAGCCTGGGCTACCAAGTGAGTCCCAGGAAAGGCGCAAAGCTACACAGAGAAACCCTGTCTCGAAAAATCAAAAGAGAAAAAAAATAAAATAAAATAAAATAAATGAAATCATTAAAGCATTTTGTCACTACTCCATAATGGAGAAAAAGGAAATATATGAGCTAAAGATATAAAGGGAATTGAGAACTGTCTCCTATGGGAGCATTTATATGCATTATCACTTTTTCTGAGTGTTGGAGGCAGAGTGCCAGCCTTCTCCAATGCCTGTGCGCTCATTCTTGCCATGTTTGAATATCTCCAATAATAGACAAAAGATTACCTCAGACTGAAATCTGCCAAGCTGCTGACTTAACATAAGTAGATTATCCTGGATTATACAGGTGGGCTCAATAACCACAGACACTACTAAAAAAAGGGAGGCTAGGAGAGGAAAACATGGGGAGAGGAATGGAGGAGAGGAGAGAGACTAAGGGAGATGTGAAGAAGACATTTCTGTGAAGTAAACATTTCTGGCTTTGAAGACAGAAGATAAAGGCTGAAAGCAAGGGAGTCTTATGAGCTGGCAGAATTTGGAAATGGCAAGCAAACAGACTTTCCTTAAGAACCTTAAAAAGAAAAAAAAAAACCCTACTACTGCACACACCTTAATTTAGTCTGAGAGCCCATGTTAGACTTCTGACCATTTTATGATTTGATAGTCATATTTTCAGTGTTTTAAGGTACTAAATTTATGGCCATTTTTAAAGTATCCAGAGAAAGTCGATGTGTAATTGGTATTATATAGATTATTCTTTCCATTATGTTTCATCCAGTTATGAAATTCCACAGACTTTCAGCTATATGGATTCCTAGAGATTGGTGGTTTAATCCCAACTTGGTCATTGCAAGACCATGTGACTCTACTTTATTGCACTCTGTGATGTGATTTTTCTATATATCATAATGAAAATACACATACACTTTCATAGTGTGTGTGTGTGTGTGTGTGTGTGTGTGTGTGTGTGTGCACTGTGTGTATGTGTGTGTGTTTTCTAAGATCCAGAAACAACATGAAAATATTTTGCTTGGTTCCTTGATATCTAAATTCATTTTTATAGTCTACAAAGTATACTACCTTTTCATCAATTTAAAACAGAAGTAATGCTTGTGTTCAAAGAGAAAAAGTATTTGTTGAAATTATAAAACAATGTTTATTTTATATTCAGAATGCACCTTGGACCATTCAATAAATTAGGGGGTGGTTGCTAGCTGGCCAATTACATCACATTCACATGCCAGCTTCCTGAACATTGCTTTTCAAACAATAACTGCTCCAGAAAATAGAAAATAAAGGAAAATATGGAGCAGAGAAAAATGTGCTCCTAGCAAATAGCTCAGGGTGTGTGGCTGTTCCGTGGTTGGCCCCCAGTGAGGCCTCCCTTCTAGACCGTCACTTCTCTCATTGAGATTTATCCTTTAAATGTGGAGAAGAAAATCTCAGTTATCCTGTTTGGTAATTCACAGACAATCAGTCCTAAGCAGTAGTGCCAGGGAGAACTCTACTAAGTAACCTACACTGGTAAGAACATGTAAGTGCTGTTGACATGACAGAACGGGAAAGGACATTGAACTTAGAATGCAAAATGATAGCCGTGCAGAAGTGTCCGCCTGGACCAGTGTCAGACTTCATCTTGAAAGCCACTGAGGATGGTTCCAGTGACATTTCTGAAGTTAACCTTGAGTCATCAAGAAAATGTGAAATCATATTCCCTTGCCTTTGTCTCAGAAGGCAGGAGAATGTAAACTGATTTTAGCAAGCCTTTCACCTTTAGCACTGACATTTACTGTGTAACTGTATAATGGTCCAATCACTGCCACAGGCAGTTTGTGGACTTCATCTCAATGAATCAATGGTTAGAATGAAAAATGTAATAAAATAAAATAATACAATACAGTGAATCATACTGCCCGAGTTTGGCAGTCATCCACATGTTTACTTTCAGGTTAGGAAATATATATCCCAGATACCTTTTACAAGTTTGCTGGTAGTCACTGTCTACATAGGCCAGTTTGGAGGGAGTAGAAGGCAGAAGGATGAAAGTCATTTTTTCCTCCTTCTAGCATCAGAACACCAAAAGGAACTAGTCCAGATAGTTTGACCATCCTTCAGGAGAATCAAAATAGCATTCCCTCTCAAGGGCCACATTGCTCTCCACAGTCCACTGGTAACTGGCACTTCAGAAGCAGACATTGTCTCACAGTTGAGAGAAATGGATGAATCTTGATCTTTGGATACTTAACACCAATTAGAAATACCTCTCTGTGCTCTCAGCCTTCCTCTTTCAAACTCCAAATCCTTCCCAACATCACTGTCACCAATCTCTCTCCAGAACCAATTGAAAAAAACACTTCCCATCTTTCATTTTCCTGATTTAAAAAAGTCAACAAATGAGAAATAAAATATGATTATTTAAAATTTTAGTTTTTTTTAGCCATTCAGCAAAGCTAGCAAAATAAAATGCACTGCTTGATTTCAACTTTTGTACTTGGGAGATTACAACAAAAGTTCAAGACACTGTCAGCAAAACTCTCTTGAGCAATTAAAACCACTTTGATCCATTTCTGAGAGTTATAATGCCTAGGGCACTAATTTGAGTCATCTCGCAGTATGGCCTGGAGGAAAAAATGAATCTGGACTAGGTGAAACATCATGCCTGGTCTCCAGTACCCAGAAGAGGTAAGTGACAAAGTAGATTAACAGCTTCAACCCAATTAGGAGAACATTTCATAGTCAACATTCCTGCTGCAAAGCATGAGTAAGGTTTAGAAGAAGAGCTGCACACTTGTGTAAAACAAGACAGATGAGTCATGATAATAATCACTTATTCACATATCTTTGTAATAAATTGTGATGTATAAGAAGAGAATGGATAAGATTGACTCAAAAAGCCATTCCACATATTTTTTCCTATGCAGAGCTTTTCCTCGTAGGTTGAAAAGTCAGGTGATTGGAAAAACCATTCACTTTTAGGTGTGAAGACAAGGCAGAACATTTAAGTGCTTATTTGATACTTGTATAATTGATGTTCTTGTCACAGGTTTCTTATTTTTCCATCTGCTCAGTCCATAGCTTTCATTTAAAATATTCCCCTGAGAGGATGAATCCATGTCTTCTACATTGCTGAGTTTCTACAGAGAGCACAGATGTACATCATATTTGCTCTACTGCGTGTGCACTGGAAAGGGTTTTCTACTTTCCCAGAAATACACTTTTATATCTCATGTGGGCACCAGAGGAGAATCAATTAGTAAAGACAAATGTTTGTTGAATAGGTACTGAGTATAGAGAGGTAAAGAAAATAGAAAATTAAAGTCTTGTCCATAAGTTAGAATGTTTCCTATGAATCTTCTTGCATATCAATTTAGCAAAATAGAGTATGTTCTTGGTTTCCTTACCTGTAAAATAGAAAGAGAAAAATCTTGATATATGCTATTAAAACTGGTAATCACATGCTGCTCAGTCCTTAATGTCATGAGGTGATTTTATATTATAATAGAATACCTATATCACAATTGGAATAACTGCATAATCTAGATAACTATATGTGTGTGTTTGTATTTTTTGAAATGCATATATGTGTGTATGTATGCATGTATGTATGTGTATTTTTTGAAATATTTGAACTTACTTAAAGTGAACTTCTTTTGACCTACAAAATAAGTCTCCCTCCATTAAGGAAATTGTAATCTCTTATAAAAGGATTGGCACAGCACAAAAGATTGTTGCCAATTATTGATAATAGCAATGCATTTCATTTCATACATTAATGGTGATCACAGTATGCTATACCTAAGTGTAAGTGGCATAATAGATATGGTGAGAGTGAAATGAGATATTTATATCAAATGAATAATTTTTAAATAATCACAGTTGACTTGAAAAGTATAGAAAATAACTATTTCTATTACAACAAATTAAAATAATATATTTTTTAAACTCTATACTTCATGTAAGAGTAAAAGATTCTATCTGTAACTCAGTGTTTAAGAGTTCTTCAGAGTAACTGATCATATTTGAACAGATAATCTGGAGTCATGAGAGTGATGCAGGGGAAGATTAAACTCTTCACTCAAAAAAAAAAAAGGACCAATAAATACAGACCTATGTTTCAAATAATGATGGACACTAAATCTTCAAGTGGTGTTGAAAAGATAGCTTCAAGTTGTAGTGATCTCACACTGCTTATAGAATATTACAGCTTATCATAGTGGTAAATGTGCTGGGTTTATGGGGACTTCTTGGTCATGTCATCCTGTGATTGAAACTGGGACCTCATCCATGCTGGTCAAGGGCTCTACTGCTGAGCTACGTCACCATTGTTTAAGTGAATCTTTAGTAATAATTACTCAAAAAAAATGGAGCGAATTTATTGCAATAACTAGGCAGTAAGCTGATTAAAGCTATTTTCTTATGTGTTTGTGTCTTATAAACCCAAATAACTATATATATATATATATATATATATATATATATATATATATATATATATATATATATAGAGAGAGAGAGAGAGAGAGAGAGAGAGAGAGAGAGAGATGTATATATACATAGATAAGTGTGGATATATATAAACAATTTTTAATTTGTTAACTTTTTTTATTCTAGTCCATTGTCAAGTGACTCCTAAATTATTACCTAAAATATTCTCACTCTACATGGTGTGACCTCAAGGATAATTCCAGAGTGATATTTAAAGCCCCAGTCACACATGATAGATGCCTGATTTTCTCATTTTAACAAGAATTACAAGTATTAAAAGTAATGATTCTATGAATAAACTGATCAATGAGAATTTAAGGGTTTCTGAGCATGACAACTGCTATGAGTTAAGTTTGAAGCTTCCACGCAGTCAGCCAAAACACAAACACTGCGAAACAATCGGCCTTTGCTCCAGGTGCTTGGAATAAAGAGACACAGTGGTTCTCCCAGGCATAAAACGAATCAATAATAAGGAGACTTCTCATAGGCCAGTCACAAACACTTACAGTAGGAATTGCCTGGGCCACTTTTTCAAACACTTCTGTCAGTGCTGTATAATGAAAGTAGGGATGCTTGATGCATGCTACTCATGAATAGTCAGTGGTGGTTCTCATTCTTATAGTATGCAGGTTTTGGCATTTTTTAATGAGCAGTCTCTCTAAAATGTAAGGTGCAAATTATTGCTTTAATCTCTTCTACAAATAGGATCTACAGTGATTTGAAAAACGAGGCAAGCAAAACTACAAACAACCTATGTTATCTTTAAAGTTGAGCCAAATTTGGGAGTTGATCTACTTCTATTACTATGTAACTCACCTCACACAAACAATGATGAAATTATCTTTTTTTTATAATATTAAAATCTAGAGAGCTTGTTTGTAGGTTCTAACAGGGGAGGAGGGGTTGACTGGGACAGGGGAGGGCTGGGGGGAGGAGGGAGGATGGAGGAATCCATGGCTGATATATGAAATTAAGTTAATTTTAAAATATATATATATATATATATATATATATATATATATATATAATCTAGAAGATACATAGTCTTTGAATTCTTTATTTGATCTTGGGGTTCCATTTATACATTTATTTCAACGAGAGCACCAACGAGTTAACTTCCATAGAAGGTTACAGGCTCTACACCCTTTAGCTCTCTTTAGACATGGAAATAACTTTCTAAGGACATTTTACTGATTTACTCTAAGGTAGGTAGTCAGCAAAATACTAAGGAAGTCAGGAATAAAAGCTAATAGAATCATAGACAGACCTGTCAACCTGCATGATTGACTGGAACATTGTAATTGCCCACTCTAATCCTGAGTTTTCTTTGTTAAAAATACAGTGTCCTTTTAAAAGGTATCTTTTTTTAATTAGCTTGAAAACATAATATTACTATCCTCACATGAACAGTAAGGAAAATATCTCTACCCATGAAAGAGAGCCCAAGTTCAGAAAGAAGAGATGGTGAGCAGTCTTCATTTCCAAGCTTTATAAAACTGCAAAGAAAGTAAATCTTTTGTAAAAATATCTATTGAAACCACATATGGTTGCTCAGGGATGTAATAGTAATACCAGCACTTGGAAAGGTGAAGCCAAAGGATTGTCATGCTTTCAAGGCTATCTTGGGCTAAAAAGCGAATTCCAGACCAACCTAGCCAAGAGTGAAAACCTGTCTCAAAAAATAAATAAATAAATAAAACACAAGAAACAAACAAACCACAATCCCCCCCAAATAAATAGAATTGAGAATCCATTGATTATTTATAAGTAGATGTATTAAAAGTTAAAGAAATTCCTGCTGGCTGAATGAATGCCTCACCAAACCTTGAACTCTACAGCTGCAAAGAGAGAAAAGAAAAAAAAAATCAAATAGTTTGAAACAGCTTGACAGCAATGTTCTCTGAGCTTAATTAATTGTTGCACACAGGCTGCAAGCATTGGAAAAACAAGCGGTTAGAAGGAACAGGGATAAAAAAGTGTATAGAATTGCAGCTCTCAGAACTGTTCTCTACTTCCCTGTACTGGAGATATAAAATAGGTAGCATAATATGGGGAGAAGCACACATTCCTGAAATGAGATGCAATTAAGTCATTTTAAAAATTCTCCAGTAATTATATGCATATCAATTAGCCAAGTACAAACTTGGCAAGTTTTTGTTTACTTGATCAGTACAGCAGTCAAAACCTATAATTCAGTTACCAAATTTTATTTTGAGAGTAATAGGTACAGTCATAAACAAGATGCATTATCCTTCACCTCTTAATAGGCTTCTCATGCTAGAACTAAGAATGCTGAAAAGATAACGTTTCTAAAAGCTAATTACATACCTGGCATTGTTCTGAGAGATCTAGCTAGCTCTGAGTCATGAAGTAATTACTAATATACTCATTTTACGCGAAGAAATGGAGACATGGGGAGTCAGCTCACTCAGGGTCACAGATAATTGCTGGAAAGAGACTTGAGCCGCTTGTCCTCACAAGAGCAACAAAGGCATTGCACATATCTCAAAAACAGACATTGGAAGAGAAGTATGGCCAGGACCATCAACTCTAATTTGATAAACTGATACTCAACTTTCAGTTTGGCCAACCTGAGCTTGTGGTACAATTTTAGAGACATAGGGGAAACATAGAAACATAAAAGGTAACTTTTTCCAATCTACCCTTATTTACCTCCTCATAGTTTAAAAAATTAAGGTTGATCTGAATACTCATATAAATTTATGATCTTTCTTTTAGTACATTTTGGAATTTAAACATTTAAGAATATATCAGATTCCCTAATAATGCAGAATAGGGGAAGCTATAAAATTAAGAAAAATGTAATTATAAAGGGAAATTATCAATCCAGATATTCTAGTTAACTTCCTTGTGTCTGATGAAGATTTTGAAGCACAGTTTACAATAAATGGAAAAATGATCAGTGCATCTATGTTAGCACCATGCATTCCTCGGTGAGTACTGAGATGTTCCATTCTTAATTGTATGGAAGTAGAGGATGGAGAAAAACCCAATCACTAAATTTAATGTTGTATTGTGAAAAAAAAATACACAAGATACAACATTTTCAATTTTTATTACTTCTAATCATATAATATAGTAGCATTAAATATAGCCACAATGTACAAATATTAGTCCTATTCATCTTCAGACAACTTCCATACACTATTTTTAAGTTGAGAAAATGTATTAAACACAGAAGACCTCAGGTTTAGCACTAGACTTTATGTAAACATCTGCTTACATGTCTCTGAGGAATAATAACCTAAAATCCCTTGTGTCTTTATAATCTATCATTTCATAATATTCTTTTTTTTTTTTTTTTTTTTTTTTTTTTTTTTTTTTTTGGTTTTTCGAGACAGGGTTTCTCTGTGTAGCTTTGCGCCTTTCCTGGAACTCACTTGGTAGTCCAGGCTGGCCTCGAACTCACAGAGATCCGCCTGGCTCTGCCTCCCGAGTGCTGGGATTAAAGGCGTGCGCCACCACCGCCCGGCTCATAATATTCTTAATAAATCATCATTTATCAACTCCATATGAAAATGAAATATTTACATGGGATTTGTTTCTCTTCCCACAATTGTAAAAATTTCTTCTGGAATTCTCCTTTGAAAGCTAGGTTAGGTTCAAATGAGAAAAGCAACTTTAATTTGCTAGAGTTGCAAGTCATTTGGGGATTATTGAGGTGAAAGCTATTTTGGGTTTAGAATGATTATCTTTACTTGAGTCAAATGCAAATCTGCCTAACTTGATTTTGCCTGTAAGGAAAAAAAAATAAAAAAGATAGCCTGTCAGTTTGACTGTTATTACCAAATGTTTTCCAGGTTAACATGTCTTAATATGTCAACACCAAGAACATGAATCCTACATTTTAGCCAGTGTTACCTGACTTTACTAACAAACAAACAAAAGTTAATAGAACAAGAATATTAGCATGAAAATATTCATTTTATTTTATTTATTATATTTAATTTGCTTGATCGTAAATACATGACCTCCTAGCTGAGAAAATATAAATTCTCTACCTACTCTCAGGTTTTAAAATAATTTGACAATTTCATTAGAGTTTCTTGAAATTATCCTTTAAAAATAATTAGGAAACAAAAGCACTGAAGAGATACTAATACTAGTGATCCAAAGTCAGAAATAGAGGAATGTTGTTATAACTGTTGTCCTGGCAAAGAAGCAGCAACATTTCAAATCTCCTTCACATGTTTGAAGGAAAGTGTGTCACTGGCCAATGTTTATATTACTGAAATTCAGACTATTAGCCTAATTTACCGCTTGTCTACATGCTATTGCCAAGCCACTCAGCTCTGCACCATCTGGGTGTTTTCACGTAAAGGAAGGGCACTTACTATCCTATCATGGCCTGAAAATCCCTTCCTTCCAGGTCTGTAATGTAATTTTCTCAGACTTGAATCATTCCATCTCGAAGTAAATTTGTATTTGTTTTGACTGTTTAATGATATATGGCTCAAAAATAGGATATTTATTTGTATTTAATTTGATAATTTGTTTTTAAAGTAAATTCTCTCTGGAAAGATAGATCAGCATTTAAGAGCATTGGCTGCCCTTCCAGAGGGAAGACCTATAGGCCAAAGTTTTTGTCCTGCAAGCCACTCCCAAATAAGCACACAGAGGCTTAATATTAATAATAAATGCTTGGCTAATAGTTCAGGCTTGTTACTAGCTAACTCTTACATTTTCAGTGAACCCATATTTTTATCTATGCTTTGCCATGTGGCTTGGTACCTTTTCTCAATATGGCATGTCCTGCTTGATACTCTTCTGACTCTGTCCTCCTTCACAGCATTCTGTTTGGTTCTCCCCCTAACCTTATCATCACAGCAACATATATTCACACAGTGTAAAGGAATATTCCACAAGGAACTGGGTACAATTCCCAGTACCCACATGGTGGCTTACTATTGTCTGTAATTCCAATTCCAGAGGATCAAACACTCTCTTATGGCTTTCAATGGCACCAGGCACTCATGTGATGCAAGTACACACAGGCAAAGCAGTCATGTGTATAAAGTATAAAATAAAGGGAAATTATTTTAAAATTAAATTCTATGTTAAAAATTCTCAAAGAGAAGCCAACACTAATTTTAATTTTCAGAAATAATTTATCATAAGTCTAGAAACACCACATGGGAAGGCAGTTCTACCCCACATGGAAGGATCATAGGCAGCTAGCCAGAGGTTCATGTTTAACATTCCCCTGGAATATGCAATAAGTCTATAAGTGCAGTTGTAGTTTAATAAAGATGCTTTAAAAGTCCTTGGTCCATGAGTTCATGCTGTCACATATTATCATCAATAGCAATACCTTGCTAAAAGGCTGAAAAGGAAACATCCTCATAGCAGAATATAAAAGCAAGTATGAGTAGGGATTTAGCCTTCTGAAATTATCATGGTGTTGCTGATAAATGTGATGAAAATTGTTTGGTTGTGCTGATTGTGGCTCCTTTTTTTGTCCTCAGATATACACTTCTATTTCTTTCTACCAGGACATGGAAGATCTTAACTCTTTAAGCTGGTAGACAGACTTTCAATGTTAGCTTCTCATGTACAGTTTAATCCTGTGATCTTAAGTTTTCCCTTGCCCAGTTTTGCCTGTGAAATTGTCAATTATATAAACCCTACTAATATTTCCAATAGTGAAATCAGATATTATTCCTTTGGCAAATGTTTCTTCACCAACCATCAACCAACATGTGAGCTGAGTTGTTTAAATGGCCTCTACCATCTTCACAATCTGTTGTCTCATTATGGATGCGTTCTACATGTGCCTCTTCCCTGCAGACTGCCCCTACCCTGTGAAGCAGTGAATACCAGTGAAAATACTTTAAGATTTCCCAGTACTTGGTTTTAAATAAACATCCTTTGGAAACAATAGTTTATTAGTTCACTTACTGTGATCACCACTGATAATGCATGACCCCAACAAGCCACATTTGACAGCAAATAGTAGCTAAATAGAACATGTTTTAACACGATTAATACTTTTCAATGACTGATTGAGATTTATTAAAAGAAATAGTTTGGAGCTTGTGGAGTAGTTCAGTTAAAAGAGTGCTCGCATAGGATGTATTAAGCCCTCAAGATGATCCTCAGTATTGAACTAACAAGGTGTACAACTGTGTAACCCTAGCACTCAGACTTTTAAGGCCATATTTGGTTACATAGAAATGTATCAAGGGCAGCCTGGAATATATTAGGTAGTAGATCCATTTTTTTAAGAATGATATACTGTGCTCTCTTATTTAGGTTTCTATTCCTGTAATAAAACACCGTGACTTAAAAGAATTTAGCAGAAAGTGTTTATTTAAGCTTACAGCTCCACATCTCAGTCTACTGTCAAAGGAAGGCAAGGCAGGAAGTCAAGGCAGGAACCTGGAGGCAAGAACTGAAGCAGAAGATGGGGAAGAGTGCTACTTACTGCACTGATTCTCCTGCCTTGCTCAGCCTGCTTTTAGCAATACCTAGTCTCACTAGCACAGGGGTGGCATCACCTACAGGGATTGATGCCCTCCTACATCAGTCATCAGTCAAGAAAATCTACCACTGGTTTGCCAACAGGCAATATCACGAAGGTATTTTATCAATTGAGGTGCTTCTTACCCAGATAATTCTAACATGTGTCAACTTGACAAAAAAAAAATCTAGCAAGGACATATGCCAATTTTGATGTCTGCCATGGACATATATGACAAGAAAGTTTGGATCTGTCTTAGTCTTGCCTTGAGAAACACTCATATTAGAACATGTATTGGGGATAAAATAATGGTGACAAGTTAAAAAAGACAGTGGTGTTCTAGAAAATCAAGATTCCACAAAGTGGACAGGTTGGGTCCAGCTGTCAGTGTTGTACATCCATAAAGCAGAGCATGGTGACACATGTGTATGTATGTAACAGAAAAGAAGAGGAAAAAAAAAGGAAATAGCAACATTCCTACTGAAAACTTACCACTTCTTCCCTATACTTTGCTTTCCTCTATCTGATGGGAGTTTGTATAAGATGCCTCCAAAATGACTCACACCAACTAAAAGTATGTCCTGTGGTTTCTTTGTAAATTATAAAACATTCTGATTTAGACAGTTGCAGAAATAATCTCCATACCTTGTCAAAACTACCATTTTGTATTTGTTTCCCATTTCATTTGGATACATGTTTTCTTAATGTGAATGAAATTAATAAAAGCATCAGATCTCTGAACATATATTCATATGAAAATGTGGAAAACTGCAAATCAAATGTAAACCTTATTTAGCATTTTATCAGTTAAGGTGTTTCTTACCCAGATAATTCTAACATGTGTCAACTTGTTAGAAAAAAATGGATCCTCCTTATCAAATATTGTGTTGCTCTAATCATAAACTTTATTGTCCATATATCTTCTACCAAGTTTTGAAGTCATGCTGTCTTATCCTAAAACTGGTTTTATTTTTATAACAAACTGAATTTTGTCCTGTGAATAATAAAGGTGAGAAGATGATACAAGTTCGATTTTTCATCTAATATAATGTAAATTTGGGGTTAAAGTAAAAGTGCTTTTGTTTCCTTAGATTAAATATATATAACATCTGAATCATTCTCTGAATTCTTTCTGTAAGTTAAAAACAACAGTGTTCTCCACAGAGACAGTGCAAAATTAGTTGTGATTTCAGAGTTTAGATTTAACTGGTAGAATTTATATTTTAAGGTGTCTTGCATTTGAAATAGAACAATGAGGGGTATAAAGAAAAGGAGAAACTATGTAATTATATTATGTATGTGTATGTATACATATATACATAAACACACACACACATATATATATAAATATGCACACATATAAGTATACACAAAATGAAAATATAATACACACACACAAACACACACACACACACACACACACACACACGCACACACACACACACACAAATGAAAATGAAAGTGCCTTGCAAAGACTTCTTCCAAAAAGGAAGCTTAAACAAAGGCAATTTCTCTGTTGTGCTTTTATCTTCATTCAGTCATTGGGTGACATGTTTGTTGTGGTTACCTTATATGCCTGAAACAACTCTCTTAGCACTTTCTTCTTAACTATCTCTTCAAAGGATTTGGGCCAGAGGTTTATATATTTAAAGATATTTCAGTCTTACTACAAAATTGCTGTTGTGTAAAATGGATTTCTTGGTAGTTGGGGGCTAAAGGCTCTTTTCCATCTACATGTTGGATATCTGGTAGACTCAATATCTATCATTTCCAAAGAATGACTGTTTCCTTGCAGGATGAAGGAAATAAATAGTAAACAGATGGGAAAAGTGAGAAAGAAGTTAAAGTTTGGCTTGCTTCTTTAATCACCTTGACCTTGAAAGGAAGGGCCTCTCACATTTTTCTTCTTAACAAGTTTTCACATGGCCACAGGTAAATGTAAAAGAACTTTGGAAATAGACTTTGGCTGAGAAATCAGTTCCCAGCATCAGGAAAAGACAGTAAAGAACGTTGGTGGACAGTTAACCATTTTTAAGATTTGCAAAGTTGAATAAATTTATGCAAAGCCTTGGAAAAACCAGAATAATTATTGGAAATGCTGGTCACCCTGCTGGATAATATATGAAGACATTAAACCTGCAACAAACTTAAAGTGAAATTTGCATTTTTTTATTCTGGTTCTTCCTACTGTGAATTCTCTGCTTAGAAGTTTCCTGTTATTTGAAAAATACAAATCGTTTGATTTAAATCCTTTCATTGTAACGTTCATTGGTCTCATGAAATACAGAATAAAATGGTGATTCTAAATCAAAATTATCAGGGAGTTATTTTCTGAACTTTGGTTAACTGTTCAAACACCCTCTTTCTCAGTCCTTGTATCTAGTACTCCTCTCTTCCTTCAGACCCATACGTGTCTCAAGAATTATGTACTTGCTGTTTCTTCTGCCTAACCTGAACTCATCGTGTCTTCAAAGGTCAGACTTCTTCACATTGAGATGCAGTTTCCATTCTCAGTCTTCAGAGATGGCCATTGTGCTGATCCCAGATGAAGGATCATTCCTAGAATCCTTAGCCATGGACTCTATTAGAAAATGTTAATTGGAGACCTTTTGTGGCAGTGGTCACCATTAAAAATCTGGATCCTAGAGACTGAAGAGATCAGACCATGCCTCTCTGTAACACTCATGGGATAGGGAGTTAAGAAATAATCTGTGCCGTGCTTTGCCAGTTCTTAATTTATGACATGTGGATTTTCTATGTTCTTTGTCATGTAGGCTATGCTGAATTACATCACATTAAGTGAAACTGCTTCACCCCAAACTCACAAGAGTCTCATACTTCCTTTGTTCTGGTTCCTACTCCAAGGATATATCTGGAGACGTTCTGTGAAGAAGCTCCTCACCTCTTCCCTGGCATCCTTCTCATAACTTCACACTCTCTTCCTTCTACCCTCTCTTATTCTTGCCTCTCCAGGCTTTAATGGACCCCTCTCCCTCCCTTTAAGGCCCCTGTCTTTGCTTGCCTCTCACATATCTTGTACCATCAACTGCGTAAAGCTGTCCTCCTCACCCCCAGTTGAAGTCGATCATAGTCTCAAGGCCCTTGTCCTAATAAACTACATTTTCTCATAGGAATTATTTGTCTTCTTTCCTTTCCTATGTCAATTGCCCCTTTTCCACTACTATTTCCATTTTTATTTTATTTAACAAGCTCTATGATAAACCAAATCATGGTATGTTATTACTGGCCTATGTCTTAAGGGGTTCATTCTGATTTATCCTTTTACTGGAGAGTAAATTAAGGTTCAAATCACAAAAACTTTGAACTTGAAGCAGCCAATAGCCAACCTGACATGAATGAAGGAGGTGCTAGATTATTTTCATTGAAATAAAATTTTCATGTTGATATTTTCACCTGTTCCAGTTCCTCCCAGGTCCTCCCTACCTCCTTACACATACACCTTTATATACTATCACTCTCTCTTCGAAAAACAAGCAGATAAAGATGAGAAACCCACACATACACACACAACTCACAAAATCCTTCCTTCCATGTTCATGAATCAGTAGAATTAATATTGTAAAAATGGCCATCCCACCAAAAGCAGTTTACAGATTCAACAATATCTCAATCAAATTCCAATATTCTTCACAGAAATTCAAAAACAATTTTCAGCTTCGTATGGGAACACACACACACACACACACACACACACACACACACACACACACTCACACTCACACATATACAAACACAAACAAACAACAATAAACAACCAAAACAAACACACAAAAATCCAAGATAACAAATGATCCTGAATAATAAAAAATAGCTTGATGTATAACTATCCCAGATTTTAAGGTGCACTACAGAACCCCTAGATTATTTCAACTACTATCTTACAAATACATTTGGAGAATATAAGATATAATAAGTTCATAATTGTCTGCATGAGTTGGTACTTCTTATTTCATGAAGAATTTTTAAGGATAGGAGGACTAGCCCTTAAATCAATATCAATGAAATGTTCAAAGAAGCACAGTCTATATGTGTGCAGCAGTCTCCAGTTGTATACAATCATTAAAGGTCAAGTGAAATTAAAAATGAATTGCTCACTCATTCTATCTAGATCTGGTTCTCAATAGTCATAAATTACATGTAGCTATTTTTTTTTGGACTGTGAAGAGAAACATTTCCATATGTCAGGAAGTTCCATCAAACTGTGCTGGTTGGTCCATGGGTTTGCATTTTTAAACCCTACCCCTACCTGCTTATAATCATTGAATCAGAATTATGTATTCCAACTAACTTATCTTTTTGAGAAATTTTTTCCAACTTTTATACTGATTATTAGAGTTAGGCTTTCCACAGGGTAATTGTAGTAAAAATCACTGTAAAACAAATGACCAAGTTTGATTATTTGGAGTATATGTTGCTTTTACTTTAATTGTGCTGAAAAATTGTGATTTCTTTATAGAAGTGTAGAACAGTGCTGACTAATTGTGAAACAAGCTAAGAATGGGAAAAACTGATGGTGTTCTTCCAGCTAGCTGGCAGGAGCTGCATTAATAAGGATTTCACTCTTGCATATTCCACAGGCCCATTGAGTGAGGACTGTGAGATATATGTTACACTGGGTGCCTCTATCACTGGTTCTGAGGGGCTTCAGGAAAACTATGACAAACCTGTCTTTGATGTGCACATTTGAAGATCCATTTTCTTTAAATGACACATCTGAAGATGAAAGTATAAAAATTTTAAACAATCTATAAGACAATCAGCCCAGTTAGTGCAGCCAGCTTACAATTGTCACACGATCTATATCTGCAGGTTAAACCAAATCCCGCTACAAATGTATAGAGAAAATTTGCTTATGCATATGTGCTGATCATGTGGTGACAGTTATCTTGTCATGATTAAGTAAGCACTTCAATAAAAGGATTATTCACACCACATGTGCATTGTATTTAGTATGAAAATTAGACTACAGATGATTGCTTTAAATGATACCAGTGCATTTTCAAAGGCTAATATAAATTAATATATGTTTTTTGTATTATGCACTTGTTTGGTTTTATAGATTGACTTACTAATACAAAAAATATCAACATTATACATTGCCTAGCCTATCTTCCTTTTTAAACATTATTTTTAAATTTTTAAATATTCTAATGTTTTGAGAATGACATACATGAGTACTATATTTGCATCATTTCTACCATTCCCTGTCCTCAGTCTAACTCCTCGTGTATCTCTCCCACATTCTGTCTAATACATGACCTCTTCCATAATTATTAGTTACACACAGAGAGAGACACACTCACACACAAATTAATTTTGCATGTACGTACAATGCGTTAAAGCTGGCCCATGAAGACTATATAACTTATCAGGGAGCTAGTCCTTAGAGAAAGCTGATTCTCCTTACCTTTAGCTCTTCATCTAGTGGCCTTAGGAAGTTTGTCTTATCCTCTTTGGCACTGTCAAGTGATGCTGTCATTATGTCCCCTTTAGACAACCACATTATTGAGGTTTCATGAATGCAGCTTTCCCATCATGTCTAGAAGACACTACCAGAAAATATTCTGATCACTTGGCTTATAAAACTGTTCTGACACTTCTTCAGCCATATTCCCTGAGTCTTAGGTATAGACCTTGCATTGCACATGTGTCAACTAGAGCTGAATAGTCTAAGGTTAATTAATTTCTGCATTTTGATCAATGATGAATCTCTGCAATAATTTCCATCTGTTGCAAGAGGCTTCTTGGATGAGGGATAGTAGCTAGATTTATATGTGGGGCTAAGATTAAGTAGTTCAGTGCAGTGGGATACTTTATTCACTTAGGAAAATGTCAGTAGTAGGTTATTCTCTAGGGTCTATGGGTAGTTGGCTATGTTTTCAATACCAGGCATAAATTCCCTGTATAGAGTAGAATTTAAGTCCAGTTAAACAGTTATTGATTACTATCTGATCATAAAGGTCACTATTGTACCCTTAGGAATATCTTGCCATGCTGGTCTTTGCTATAGTTCTGCCATTGGGATAATAATGCTTTCCAAGAGCCACAGATCTCTGGCACTGTTTAGCTTTAAGTCCCTCATCCTACTGTAAACCTCTTTATTTGGAACTTTAAGAAGGGTATGAACATCCCAAAAATTTTATGCAGAAATTTATGTCAAAATTTTGTTTTAATGCAAATTAAATTCATAGATTGCCTGGTTTGTCTTGTACACTGCCATATAATTTACTCAGAATTTGATGATCAAAATCAGTTTGGATATTTCAGTAATTGGCAACATTCCCCAATGGCCAATTAAACACAGAAAATAGATAAGCATATAATTCTACTTGAGCACCATCCTTACTGCAGTTGTAAAATCTTTGTCTTATTAATACTGAAAAGAATCATCTGAGGTGAGAACAAATGTATAATGAATATAAAAATGCATTAAAGTCTCATTTTGAAAACATTGTTTGGTTTTAGAATTGTCCAAAGAAATTTTCAGACATTGTGCTGACAAAATATTATAATTTAGAAAGCTCTTAGTCTGTGTATAATTCTTTTATATAATGTAATATACCATTGATATGATAATAATATTAAAGACAATGGCTATTTCCTGTTAGACTTGTAAGGACGAAACTGCATTCCCTTATAGGTACGGGTAGAAGAGTTGCCACCTTCATGACACAGTGGGAAAAATTTTGTGAGCTGATGGTGTTGTCTTTCTTTGTTCTACCAATTAGTTTCACAAGTGATTAGATTATTGGGCCCATGCTGCCCTTTCATATTGATTGTTTCATCTCCAAGATAGTTTATGACAATTAAATAGCAAAGAATGCATAAAACATCAATGGTATTTTTGTAAGAATATTTGAGAGAAGTGTATGGTGCCTTCCAGTGGAACGCTTTCTCAGTCTGTAAGCTGAGTTTGATCTGCATGAATGGTTATCACAACAAAGGGGCAAATGTATTAGCATAGAAATATATTTTAATATTTTCAATTATTTCTAATCACTTTAAGAATTTGAAAAACTAATTTTAAAGTAGCCTAATTTGCAAATGACATTAAATATAAAATATAATAGGAAATTATATGTAACCTTATACTGTCATGTTACATGTTGGCTGAGTATAATAATTGCAGAACATTGAAATAACTCATAAATATTCCAACATTGAACAATAGTTTCAGAAAAGATATATTAGGAAATTATATTGACAGCTCAAACATCTTTTTAAAGTCTGAGTATATTTGTATGTGTTCATTATTTTTAAATTTTACATCCTGTTTTTTATTTACATTTATTTACTTACTTATTTTTGGAGGCGTTGCCTGCCATGATGTGTATGTGAAGCTCAGAGGGAGGACAACTTGTAATTGTAGCTTCTTCTCTCCTTCTACCTTGTGAGTTCCAGGAACAGAATGTGTGGTCAGACTTGGTGATGAGAAAATGAGCCACATTGTCAGCCTGCTCTTACTTCTTGCTACTGTGTCTTCATAAGTCCTTGAGTTTCACCTCTTGCTCTTTCATGCACACACCATTTCGGCTCCCAAAAACTAGTCCCACATAGATTGTCTCCACTATCTACTTATTGTAAGCCAGAGCAATGAACCCCTGGACACAAAGTGTATAATCTAGGTCTTGTCTTGGATTAAAAAGTAGTGGTGAATACAGAATATCCATAAATCATTATTTTTGCCTAACACATAATCAGCAACTTATAATCTTTAAGAGAATGAATTGATTCTCCTAAAGTTATTCTGTTTACCAACCTAACACATGAAGCTGTGATCTACAGCAGAGCAGAGTCCAGTGTAGGTGAGTTATTTATGAGGTAGCCTAGTAGAATTCTTCAATTTGAAAACATTGTGACTTGCAGATAAATGAATGTTTATAGATCTAATTAACACACACACTGCTTTGTAACTTTAATTGATTCACTCCACAAGGAATAAACTCACTTAACTCAGCATTTTTCAAACTTTTAATACCAAATATTAGTATTTTCTTAAGCTATGAATTATTTTTATTTTGTTTTATTTTTTTTTTTTTTCTCGAGACAGGGTTTCCCCATGTAGTTGTGGTACCTGTCCTGGATCTCACTCTGTAGACCAGGCTGGCCTCAAACTCACAGAATTACTATTTTTAAAGACTCACCATTTAGTAGAATTTCCTAGAACATGTTTTAAGTGAAAAAGTTGACAATGAAAGTTTAATGCATTCAGAAATTCAAACCTTTTAGTGCATTTGAATTAAAGCAGACATAGGACTAAAAAGAATTGTTGAACAAAACAGTAATATGTTAGTTACAGTTGTGTATCTTGTTCCTCTTGTGGGACCCCTAACAGTAGGAGCAGGGGCTATCTCTAGCTCTTTTACTGGTTTTTGAGACCCTACTCCTCATACTGGGTCATCTTGCCCAACCTTAATACATGGGCAGGTGCTTGGTCTTATGGCAACTTGATATGACATGTTATATTGATATCCATGGGAGACCTGCCCTTTCCTGAACAGAAACAGAGGAGGAGTGGGTTGGGGGTAGAAATAGAAGATGGTATAGAGTAGGGACAGGGAGGAGAGGAGGGAGTGGAAGTTGCAGCCAGGATGTAAAATAAGTAAATAAATTTTTAAAAAATCAGTGTTCAGTAGAATTTTCAAGGACATGTTTTAGGTGAAAAAGTTGACAGTTAAAAGCTAATGCATTCAAAAATTTAAACATTTTAATGAATTTGAAGTACAGCAGGCATAGTATAAACAAGAATTTTTGCACAATACAGTAGTCACATTTATTTTATATTTCATAAGTCAATTCAGAACCTAAATAATAGAAGTAACTTAAGTATTTATAACAATTTTAGAGTTTCACAACCATCATATTAGTATTTAGTGTTCCTTAAACTGAAAATTCAGGTAGCCTTTTAGCATAAAAGAAAACATGGAGATGAGTTACATTGAACTCTAAGTGGCTCTGGTACAGCTTGTTTACTGCAGTACATCAGTTGCATCAGAACATCATGATCTTCAGACAGCATCACCATTCAGAAATACACCGATTTCCTTATCTTCAAAGATCACCTAATGCCTTCAAGAAGCCTAGTAAAGGCTTCACATTTTTGATTACAGTTTATGCAACTGGAAACACTGACTCAGCACTGTTAAATGCCTGGTTAGTCCCAACTAGTCAACACAACTAGTGTCGAGAAGAGAATCAAAGCTATCTCCTCAGCTTTGAAAGTAGGTCAACTAACCGTGTTAATGCACAACTGCAGTGTCCTGAAAACCCTAAGAGGGCAGAAAGGAATAAAAAGAATCAGAGCATGCTGTCCTGTGGTCTCTCCTCCTTCAGTACATTCATATGGTCTATTCTGAGGCTTTGCGTTGGCTAAGACCTGCTGGGGATCAAGACAAAGCCAGAGTTTAACAGGTAATAATGGTCTTGCCTTTCCATGGAGCTTGTGCTTCATGCTTAATTACCAACAAGCAGATAAAGAAACCTTTACAACTTAACCAAATTTATCACAGAAGCCAACAGCATGCAATACCCATGTCAAAATAAAAACTGCTATTTGTTTCCAAAGCAAATTAAATTGCATTATTGTATTAGCTGTCAGTACCAGAACAAAATGTCACTCTGATCAAAAATTTCCCAGCAAGCCGTGAGTACTAGTATCATTAACAGTTTATGGATTAGTCAAATTTGAGCAGTAGCATAAAACATAACTAGACACATGCCAAGATTCTATAATTTAATTTTAATAGGTGGGAAATGTAGTGCCTACATGGTACAGAGCACATGATTAGGTGCCACCGTACATTAGCTGTGTCACATTTTAATGAGATGTGACAAAATGTAATAGCTCACAGAAAAAAAAACCCAACAGGAAAAATAGATAAACAATGTTATACTTGATACTGAGTATACATAAAGTAGAGAAACAAATTGTGGGAATTGTGAGCAAGCTGAAATGCAAGTAATTTAAATTTAGTTACAGATCAAATGTTCACTCTGGTGACACTCAGCATTAATAGTCAGGGCTTAAGGTCTGTCATTTCAGATTGCATTGCTTGAAAAATTGAAACACCCATTGTCAGGCTCAACAACACTTTTATTTCTTTTGAAAGGTATTGACATTAGATCAGATTTATTTATTTATGGAACCAACAAACAATGTAAGGGTATAGTTTTCAAAGTCGACTAATTTAAAATGTTATTTCCACAAAACACTTATTTACATTTAGACATATTGCCTTCATAACTTACTGATATTAATCTTTAGGTTGCAGGATACATTTTCCTTCTTATGTTTTAATGTGGTTTTATGGAGAAAATGCTAAGATTTAATGCAGAGACTTGTGTAGAACTATAATGCTCAACTGATAATAGGTACTCTCTGAAAACTCAGTAGCTTGACCCTCTCTTATATGAGTGATATTTGTCATTATATTCTCAAGAGTCAAATTTTTAACCTGTTCATTGGTCTTTGGTCTTATTTGAAAATAGTGTAGGCAGCAGAAAAAGGTGTTAGCATTTTTGTTCTGTTCTGCTATCCTGTAAGTTTTTCTGGGTATGAAGTTCTGCAACCCGCTCTCCCAAGTTGCAGAAAGTTCCTGACTGGCAGTTTAAAAACACACCTTGGTGTCTATTCAGAGGATCTTCTGAACAGAGATCTGAGGCACAGTCAGTTCATCCTCTCCATGAGAGCTCCCCTAGCCATGAATATTGTACATGCTCAACAACCAAGTAAAATGCAGATTCGGTCACACTTTTGAGAGAAGTTAGAGTGTCTGGTGTGAGGCTTCATTTTATCCATTTCCAGTTCAGAATAATTGACACTGAACTCCTAAAACAATAACAGGTCAAAAGAGTATTTAAAAGAAAACAGTCCTAATAGCAGAGAATTTAAGTGCATGCTTAGAAATATTGTGTTATTGAGTAGCTAATTAAAGTGTCATCTATAATTGGAAGGTTTCAACATTTGAATGATTTACCTGAAGTATACCAGTATTTATCTGAAAACTTATAAAGCTGTTATTTATATCAGAAACTGATTTTAATACACCTTGCAGAAACCTTCATATAGGTCCACCTGTTTAATAAACCATCTGAAGGGATTATCTTGTGCTGATATCAATGTGCCTTGGAGTGTCAATAGGATAGACAAATGTGAATGAGCTTAACTCTGGAGAAATGGCTATACATACAAGGGGCATTTTTTCCCTCTCACATTTGGGTTATGTAAGCATTTTCTTCTTATCCTACACACTTATATGTACACAATATATGGTCTGGACAACAATCAATTCTGGCATGTTATTCAAACACTGCTTCCAATTGGTGTTCATACTCAATCAATATCAAATATCTGAGCATATGTCTTCTTCAGATAGGTTTCTGGTTTTGTGTTTCACAGTGATGTTGATTTTAATCAGGATAGTTATTAAAATACATTTACTAGATCTATTATCAGAGGTTGGAAAGAGATATTAGGCACACTATTAGGTACCATTGATAATTGTACTTTCCATATTTAAATTTACTTTGATATTAGAAAGAAATTTGTTGTTAATTGCAGCATTTGTAAGTTGATGAAATATGTTAATAGCACATTACATAGGAGATACAACATGAGCATAAAAGCAGCATCAGCAATTTCAAATGAGAAATATTTTAGCATAATAATACATCTGAATGTTATAAATAATAGATATACTTACATACTGCTTTGGCAAATTCAATTAAACTGTTATTCTCTTGGGATTCAGTATTCATAACCCTAACTCAATGGTCTCTATTTGATTGGTTATGAATTTTTTTATCTACCTGGTGAATAAAACATTAAATTTATTATAATTATAAAAAAACATATTTTTAAATCTGATTTCATTGTTGATACTGGAATCCCTTCAAGTTAGATTGAGGAATAAAGTTTCATATAAGTTGCAATACTAAAGATAAAACATTCACCTTCCTGATGAAATGTTGAAAATTCAAATGTTTAAATCACTTGAATATAGAACCATTTTTGTTTCAAAGTGGAATACCCAGAACCAATGTCCAAATCACCCAGCTTGTTCCCCAGTACTGCATATGTCACACATGTGATTCATTGTCAGCACACTCTCCTGTACCTGTTATGCACGCTATTAGTCATCTATGCCTAATGTTGAATATGCCTACTTGAAAATAACACCTGGAAATGTCTACTTCAAAGAATCACAGGGAAGCATCCTCATAAACTCTGAGAAATTGCAGTGAAAAGTATAACCTACTTTCATAAAGGGTAAAGCAGATCCACAGAGAATTAGTTTTCAAAACTTTCCTGTAGGCTTGGATCAAGCTTTGTGATTAAGTAGTTGTCGGAGATCTACCAAGCTCTTAGTTCAATCCCTGGGACTCTCATTGAAAGAAATCAAAACACTTTAAACAATAAATAAATGAAGAAAAGGTTTATGCTACTTTGGAAATACTAAGTAGAAAATATGAATTATATGACTGGAATATGAAAAGTTATACCATCAAGCACAAATTGCCGCAGTCTCTCAACTAATGGACTTTTAAGGCTTCCTTTAAAAAAAAAAAAAAAAGCTGTGGTGGTTCCCATCTGTAATTCCAGCTTTAGGAAGTGGATGCAGGTAAAACAAGAATTTTTAGGCTAGCCTGGACTAATTGGAATTTTTAAGTGCAATTAACAAAAAAAAGCTGGATTCAATAAAAACCAGTCTTAGAAGAATAGTGGCAACTACAGATGTTTCCAAAGATAGAATGGCAAGCATTAACTACTTTAAAATAATTTGAAATAGAGAATGATGGCAAGTCATTCATATAACTTCAAACACTGGGCTATTCATACAAAAGAAATGGAATTGTGCATTTGTTCATGTTAAAATGTCTCTTTTACCTTAATCAGCCTTTCTCAGTTACTGTCTTAGGTTTTCTGTTGCTTTGATAAAAACACCATGGCCAAAGTAACTTGGGGAAGAAAGGGTTTATTTCACTCTGCAGCTAGGAGTCCATCGTTCAGTTAAGCCAGGAGAGAAACTCAAAGCTGATTCTTGGAGGTGGAAACTGATGTAGCAACCATGAAGGAACATGACTCATTGTCTGTCTGCCCATGGCTTGCTTAGCCTGACCAGGGGTGGCAATACCCACAGTGGCCTGAGCACTTCTACATTAACCATTACATTGGAAAATGCCCAATGGCTTGCCTAAAGGACATTTTCTCAACTGAGATTTTTCTCTTCACAAATGACTCTAGCCAGGTTCAAGTTGATATTAAACTATCCAGTACAATTGACCCCTTGACACACTAATATACACATATTACTCCATGACATTTCCTTTCTTGTTCATATCCTCTCGCAACTATGCTGATATCACAACATAAAACATTGCAAGTTTTAAAAGTCCCATATTTTTTTATTAAGAATTTTTTTTTATTCAGTTTATATACCAATCAAAGATCCCCCCTTCCCTCCTTCTGTCCCTTCAGCCTCCCCATCACAACCCACTCCCCATTCCCTCCTACAAGAAGATAAGGCCTCCCATGGGGAGATACATTTAGTAGAGGCAGGTCCAAGCCCCTCCCTCTGCCTCAAGGCTGTGCAGTGTCCCATCATAGGTAGTGAGCTGCAAAAAGCCTGCTCATGCACCAGGGATGGATTCTGATCCTACTGCCAGCGGGCCCCTTAAGCATATCAAGCTACACAACTGTCTCGCTATGTAGAGGGCCTAGTCCAGTCCCATCCAGGCTCTACAGCTGTTGATCTAAATTTCATGTGTTCCCACTAGTTTGGTTTGGTTGTCTCTGTAGATTTTCCCATCATGATCTTGATGCTCTGTTAATAGAATTTCTGCTCTCTCTCTCCTACTGGCCTCCTGGAGTTTGGTCTGCTGTTTGGCTGTGAGTCTCTGCATTTGCTTACACCAGTTACTAGATAAAGGCTCTATGATGACAGTTAGGGTATTCACTGATCTGATTACTGAAGTAAGCCAGTTGAGGCACCTTCTCCACTATTGCTAGTAGTCTAGGCTGAGGTCATCCTTGGGGATTCCTGGGAACTTCCCTAGCACCTGGTTTCTCCCTATCCCCATACTGTCTCCCGCTATCATGAATCTCTTTCATTGCTCTCCCACTCCATTCCTGTTCCAGCTTGACCATCCTGTTCCCTTATGTTTTTACCCCCCATACCCTACCCTCCATTGCCCACTCCTCATCCCCAGTTTATTCATGGAGATCTCATCTATTTCCCCTTCCCAGGGTGATCCATGCAACCCTCTTTGGGTCCTCCTTATTAGCTAGCTTCTCTGGAGCTGTGGGTTGTAGTCTGGTTATCCTTTGCTTTACATCTAGTATTCACTTATGAGTGAGTACATACCATGTTTGTCCTTCTGAGTCTGGGTTACCGCACTCAGGATGATATTTTCCAGTTCCATCTATTTGCCTGCCAATTTCATAATGTCCTTGTTTTTCACTGCTGAGTAGTACTCCATTTTGTATATGAACCACATTTCCTTAATCCCTTCTTCAGTTGAGGGGCATCTAGGTTGTTTCCATTTTCTGGCTATTATGAATAATGATGCTATGAACAGAGTTGAGCATGTATCCTTGCAGTATGATTGAGCATTCCTTGGGTATATGTTCAAGAGTGGTATAGCTGGGTCTTGAGGAAGATTGATTCCTAATTTTCTTAGAAACTGCCATACTGATTTCCAAAGTGGCTGTATAAGTTTGCGCTCCTATCAACAGTGGAAGAGAGTTCCCCTTGATCCACATCCTCTCCAACATAAGCTGTCTCAGTGTTTTTGATCTTAGCCATTCTGAAAGTCCCACATTCTTTAAAATTCAATACCTTAAAAAAATCTCTCTAAAATATCAAAAATATTAATACTCTAAATTTTTTGTCACACTCAGGTCTCTTTAAAATATCCAAAGTGTCACTAAAATTCCAAAGTGTCTCTAAAATAGAAAATGTCCCTATGTTCAAATTTAAAATTAAAAAAAAGTTAAATACTTTCTTTTCCAAGAAGAAGAACTGGGATACAGTTACAATATGAACAAAGAAAAGTCAAACTCCAACAGCATAAATAACTCAGTGTCCAAAGCCTTGGATTCACTCATGGTCTTCTTGGCTCCAGACCACTTAAGCTGCTGCACTTCTTTGGCTCTGTCATTTACAGCACACCTAGCTTATTTCCTAGGCCCATATCAATTCCACTGCATAGCTTGTTTCCCATGATACTGACATCTTCAAAGTGCTGGGATCTCTGAAATTAGGATTCACCTTCATCAATAACCTCTTCTGGGCTCTCTTCAGGGACCATGACTCTGCTACATGGAACTATGACTCTTCTTTACATGACGTCTTCAATCTTGGGGTTTCCATTGCAACTTAGATGGCATCTTCACCTTTGGCCTTTCATGACTCTCATGGTACCAAGCTTCAGCTGCCCTTCATGACCTCTTCATGCCTTCAAAACTAGCATTGCCTGGGAGATTCACACATTGACAAGATCAGTTGCCATCATAAAAGCACTTCATTGTTCTCTTCTGGACCACAGATTCTGTATGTTGATCTTGAGGAAACACTTCCCAGAAGATTTTGCCTCAATGGTACTTGTTTCTTCTTAATCAAAGTTGATTATTCAGTATCAGCTGATCAATATCAATTGTTCCAGTAAAGCAGGGGTTTCTGGTTTGTGACTATTAATTCAAAACATCAATGGCCGCAGTAAATTATTTAAGGGACCCTCAAATTTCCCTCTGAAACTTCACAAACCAGGACTCTATCATCGACACTGCTCTCAGAATTTCCTTCTAAGTTCCACACACAGCAGCTCATTAATCTCTCAACATGCAATGGCTTCTCTAGTCCAAAATTCCAAAGTCCTTCATCAATCCCCTCAAAACATGGTCAGGACTGTTATAACAATATCATATTCCTGGTACAGATTTCTCTATTAGTTAAGGTTTTCTTGACTGTTATAAAACACTGTGACCAAAAGCAACCTGGGGAGAAAGAAATAGGAATGTGTCCTCTTTCATTTTACATTTTATAGTCCATTATCAAGGGAAATCAGAACAGGGACTTAAGGCAGGACCCTGGAGAAAGGAGTTGATACAGAGGCCACAAAGGAACAGCACTTACTAGCTTGCATCTCATGGTTTGCTCAGCCTGCTTTCTTGTACATACCAGGACCACCTGCCAGGGCTGGCACTGCCTACAGTTGCTTGGGCCTTCACACATTAACTACTAATTTAGAAAATACCCTATAAGTTTGCCATAAGATCAATCTGATGGGTGCATTTTCTCCATTGAGATTCTTTCTCTCTCTTCCAAAAAGAATCTAGCCTGTGTCAAGTTGACATACAAACTAACAAGTACAATTAAAAAACATAATAATGAAGTAAAAGAGAGATCAGTAAGTTTTTAAAGAGAAGAATATTAGGAAATGAGCACACTGAGAGATTACCGCCTTCAAGAAAAGGGTGTCATGTTTTATTATAACAAAGAATTTTAGAAGGGAAGGAGGAAGTAGATACAGTAGAAAACAAGTAAAACTTTATGTTTAAAATAATAACTGTAGCATGTGTTATACAGTTTTTACCAATACACTGATAGAATATCCCAACACCATCTTTTACTGATGCCTTATGGGCTCTCTCAGCAATATAAATCATCAAACACTCTCATTCATTTATTAATTTTTAATGATGCCATCGACAAAATCCCTCTGGGTGCCTGCATGCAATTACCAAAATAGAGTATGATCATAAAATGAATAGAAGCTAAATTCAAAATTAAATAAGAGCAGGTCACCTACACATTAGGAAAGACTGATATTGAACAAGCTAAGCTATTATAAACTAGGAACAGATGGCCTAAAACAAAGGGTGTACAAAGACAAGGATGTCGTTAGGACAAGGTGTCTTTTATTGAGGAGAGAGGGCATCTGCAATATAAAAAACTTTTCATCTGTGTAACCCTAAGGGGATGCCTTTTTCAAGGATATTTTATTCATTTTAAAACTTCAAGAGAGTATATCCTAATTCTTTCTAAGATTATCTTTTCCAACTGTAGGGAGGGAAGCAAAGTTGATATTGGAGTTTTCAACACACCTCATACAGAGTACATCTGTACCATCCTTTGATCCCTGATTTGTATTGCTGTGTGCTCAGAAAGATTGAGTACCTTGAAGTTTCTCAATTGTGCACAGCCATGTAAGGCCAGTGCCTTGTTCTTCATGTGTTTCCTACTCAGACACCAGATTCAAAGAAGCATCTAAATCACAAAAGGAAGAGACTGACTTTTTAATGATTGATAGCTTTGGTTCAGGTTTGTTTTGTCAGGTGTTCTTATGCCCTGCCGTGACTCATAAGGTGTATTTTATTAATGTTATTCTTTCTCCTAATGATGCTATTTCTACACTTGTCAATGTTCACTGCAACAGGCACATGTTATACATTTGGGGAGGTTTTGTGTGAGGCATGCATACATCATATCATGTGTAAGTCATCTTAAAACTCTCTCTTCGAGCATCTATCATTTATTGAAGGGTAAAGCATTTGCAGTCCTTTCTTGCAAAAAGTTTTAAAAACATATAAGACATTATTGTTATTGTTGGTGACTATTGTACAATAGAATGCCAAATTTGATTCAGTTTCTAACTATATGTATTTTCCACTAACCATCCTTTCTCCATCCTTTACCTCTCAATTTCTATATGATCAGCTTTATAAAATTAGGTGATTAAGCAAAGTCATAGCACAAAGACTTTCAGGAAAGATGAGCTGCTTTTCCTGATCTACACTGTTTTTAAACAGTAAATCTAGAGTTTGGTTTTTGAGAACAAACACCAATAAATGGAGTAATTTGCATTTGCTGTCAGGGCTATTTGTTGGCTGAGAGCCTTCTGGTCTTTTTGCATTTCTTCCTGCTTTGCGAATGGGAACCACTTTACAGTTAAAGTTATAAGGACAAAGTGTGTGTTGACATTTTTACATGGGTGGTAGGAACCAAACTCAAATCTCATAATCACTTACTGGCTGAAGTATCTCCCCAGCACCATGAGTTTCTATTTCAAATCAAAGATGCACAAGATATAGCAGTAATTAAGCAAGTCAGATGGCTTAGCTGGTCAAGGCATTCCAGCCAAGTCTGATGACCTGAATTCCATTCTTGGGACCAACATAGGAGAAGAACCAACTCCTGAAAGTCGTTTTCCTGTTTTCTTGAGTGAGCACACACGCATATACAAACAGACAAATAAACAAATTCAACAGAAACAAATAAATGAGCTGATTTGTAGAAGAGACTATTAATATGAAGACTAAGTAAAACCGTTTTTTAATGTGAAAAAACTCACTGATGAAGTGGCATGAATGTGTAAATCTCAGGGGACAGAGTTAGGGAGAGTTTTCCTGAGCAGAGGACAGCAATGAAAAAGGTGAGCAAGATTATTTTGCAAGAACTGTGACAGTAATGACAGGAAGGTGTGCTAAAGCAGACCTGTCATATTGAATTAGTGCTTAGAGGTCTTGGTAGAAGCAAAAGCCTGGGTTAAAGAAGAAATTAGCAGACTCTCTGCTTACTCTAAAAACATGGACATTGTCTTGACCTGAGCTAGGGAAGTGATTTTTATAGTAGTTAAAGAACGCAGGAATACAAGGAAGTGTTGGAAAGAGAATTGGATAGCTCTGCAAAGAAAGACAAATGAGAAGAACGATTCAGTCGGATATCAAATCATTGCTATGGAAATGAAATTGTGTGAGTTGTGAGGTCATCTCTAATCATGAAATCTATACCAGACAGACCTGATCCAGGCAGGGGTGTCTGAAGGCCAGTTTCTGCACTATATAAGGAGTTCCAGATAAGCTAGAACTGTATGGAGACAAACAATAAAACCAAAAGTTAATAAACAAACAAATAAATAAATAAATAACAACAGTAAACCCGTCTAAATAGACAAATATAAAGAATGGTGAAATATGATAAATTCTACTTTTGGTGAATTGTTACAAATTTCAGGAAAACCGGAAAAGGATTATGTTTCAATAACCATTTAAAAATTCATTACCAAAGTCAACCAATCAAAGTAGTCACTTGTAGTGACTAGGTAGTGATTATATAGTCATCTGAGTCACTTACGTAATCAACTGAGAGACCTCTAAGACCTGAATGACATAGGGTTAGTGTTGTGAGAGATAAAGCTTTCTAATTCTTTCACTTTTCAATTTCTTTCTTTTTATTGTGGTTTTCGTTGTCTGTGCTTCTGTGACCAGATATAAAATATTGCCTACAATACTTTTTCTTTTCCAATACATATTTTCTAGTAGTTATGTACTTTTGAGTCTTATATTTAAGCATTTGGGAATTTTGAGGTGCTATTACATAAACTGTAAGATAGAATATGGTGGGTTTTCCATTTTTCCTATCACTTATATGCATTCACATGTGTGGACATGATGTGTATAAGTTTTACAGGTGTACTCAGATATGTGAATGTGATGTATACATATGTTTGTAAGTGTACTAAAATGTGTGTGTGATGTGTTTGAAGGTGTATTGTGTGTATGTGTGTGCATGTGTGACATCTGTGATGTATTCATGTGTTTGCAGGTGTGTTCATATATATGGATGTG
The DNA here is from genome assembly GCF_949786415.1 of Peromyscus eremicus. Lineage (NCBI taxonomy): Eukaryota > Metazoa > Chordata > Mammalia > Rodentia > Cricetidae > Peromyscus > Peromyscus eremicus. The sequence continues at coordinate 22,090,207 of NC_081419.1, read as the reverse complement.
ATGTGTAATGTGTTTTCAGGTGCACTGGTTCATATATGTCCACATGGAAGGGAAAGTGAACATTGAAAGTATTCACTCTCAGCTATACCTTTTTGGGGGCATAATCTATCACTGAGTCTGAAGTCTCCTTTTTGAATAGACTGACTGAACAGCAAGCCTTGTGATCCTCCTGACTTGGTACATCACACTGCTGTTTTTCCTGGGTGCTACCACACTTATCTTTCTATGGAGATGTTGGGAATCCAAACTCAAGCCTGTCAGGATTGCACATCAAGCACTTTATCCAGTAAGCCACCTTCTCAACTAAGGGATAATTTCAGCTGCTACATATGGATGTTCAGCCATATTTCTCATCATATACTGTATTTTCCCATTCCATATTATTGGAACCTTTGTTGTGGTTCATAGAATGGATGTAATTGGATAAAATTATATTTGAAAAGATAACCCAAACATAGAAAGGCAAATACTACATGAATTATTTTATATCTAAAGCAATTGATTTAAATAAAAACTAAATTAGAATGGGGTTTATGAAGGATGGGGACTAGAGAGATGGGGCTTAATTGTAAAAGGTGTAAAACCACAGATAGGAGAAACACAGTTTTGTTGTATGTCACATACGCTAAACAATTTGATTTACATTTCAGACATTCTAAGAGAGTAGATTCAACTATCTACACTAATACAAGGAAACTATATAAAACAATGGATCTTTTACCTATTTGATTTAATTATTGATGATATTTATAGATCATATTATAACATATACAATAACCATTCTCAACTATAATATGCAGTTACAATTTGTCAGTTGACAATTTTATAGAAAAAACTACAATGTAGTTAGGATTATTTTTGTTAGTTTTCTTTTATTGAACATAGATTTTTTTCAGACACTGTATTCTGATTACAGTTCCCCTCCTCAGTCTCCTCAGAGATCGTCCCCTATCCCTCCCATTTAAAACCGCACCTTTCCTATCTCTCCTCAGAAAATAAACAGGTATATAAAGAATAATAAAATGAAATAAAATGAAAACAAATAAATTGGAATATGATAAACCAAACAGAAGGAAAACAGTCCATGAAAAATCACAAGAAACACATATAGACAAAGATGTGACTAAACCTTAGAAGACAAAGATTCTCCAAGGGTGCCATTGAGTTCATTTTGCCTTGGCCATCTACTTCTGTGCATGGGGCCTGCCTTTAAGAGAGATGTGTACGGCCAGGATTAACTTGAAGTTTGCCAAAGAGAGCTGATGACTGTAGACTACAATATGGATGGACTTTATGAGGAACGGACGAAACTAGGGAGAATGTACTTTTGGGGCAAAGATAATAACTGGTCATCAGACAGTGTCCATTCTGTAAGGCTGAGAACAATGAACTGATGGAAACATTGAGATTCCATTTATGCATGACACTACCAGACTGGGGCAAGAGGTGTGCCTGCAATACAAATGAGAATCCTGCAGAAAACAATAGCGGAATATATATTAATTTGAAAGTGCAGTCATATGTGCTTTCACATATGCATCTATTTCCTATGGATCTCTATCATTTCCTAAAAAGCTTTTTAACAGTTAGAAACTGACTTTTTACTCTTGTGAAACTCTTCATCCATCATATAAATACATGTTATGATAATGGTTATTTTGGCTGTTGTGAAATTATTTCTTTGGTAATTATCTTATTTTTCTTTTTTGTTTGTTGTTTGTTTTTGTTTTTGTAGTTTTCTTGTGTTATGTGTTACAAAGACTGTGAATTCCAGAAAGGTGAATTGGCAAGTTTTGGGATTCCAAGCAAAAGTACACAAAGATTTCATTTCAAGTTAAGATGGAGCCTGCGTTTAAAAAAAAAAAAAAGACTTTGAAACTTATAAGGCAGAAGGTCAGCTACCATCTCCCTGACTCAACATGAAAGTTGCAAAGAAAACATTAATCACCAAGGCAAAGACATTTGTGTTGAACATGGACAGAAGCATTTTGCTGACATGGTGTTAAAGCATCCACCAACTCAAATGGATGCAACTTTTATTAATATGGTACTGGAATAAAATAATGCTGTACATGTATTAGGTGGCCTGTTGCCCAAATCCACAATTCTGATGACAGGTTTGCACATAAGTAATTCCTTACTGATTCGCTGCCAGTGCACTACAATTCACTAACTTACAGAGTAAGCAGGTTTATTTGTTAAGTGAACGGTGAAATAATTTTTTCTTCTTTTCCACATATTTTAAAACTTGAGACAAAAGGAAAATTACTTGTTATGATAAATGCATCACAATGTTAATGATATGAAGCACGTTTTAAAAAATCTTCTGCCAAGTAATTATAAATAAAGGGATGTAAATGAGATTACATAAGTGGCTTATATGTACACATACACTCTTTAAACAAGAAGCATAATATCTCCCTGTTGAGACCCAGTGGACATTGAACTTGTAATAAACACAAGAACCAGTATTTGCATTTATTTATAGGTATTTTCATTTTCTATCATCACTTCAAATACATAGCCTCCATCAACATGAAAATATTTAGTATCCTGTCTACGTATTTTTATAGTTTTCACTTATGTAAATAAAAAATGGAATTATACACACATATATACATATGTATGTGTATGTATATATCCTTATTTGGATAGATTTCTGTAAACATTATCACAGACAACACAATACAAGAGACTATGTCAGAATCCATCAACAGAAATATTCTTTCAATCTTCCAAGGTAGATTGCTGGAACAGGAAAAACAAGAGAAATGATGATAAGATTATAATGCTGGTAGATAAGATTATAAACCTTGCAGGTAATGTCATGAAGAAAGGCTTCATCTGAATAGTAGCAACAAAGACATATAATAGTAAAAACATCTATTTTACTATGCTGATTATTTCCTTTGTACTGAGTTAATTTCTATACTGTGGTCTTCAGGGACCTGTAGGAGCTGGCATATCCTGCTGTTGACTCACCTTCATCACAGGGCACAAAAGTCCTTTCTTCCAGGTGTCTGGTCAAATGTCCTCCATCCCCAACAACCCTGCAACTTGAGGATAAACTCCTTTCCCATTGTTGTCTTCTTAGTTCTTATTCCCAGGCATAATCCATGCTTTGAAGCTTAACTTGTCCATCTATAGATAACAAAAGCCACAAAGCAAGAAGAATCTGACCATGTACTACTCATGGTCCTGTGTAGCCATAGTGCATGATAAAGAAAAACTTGGCTCATTTGTATAACATTTTTATCCATCTTTAAAATATTAACATGGAAAAGACTCTAGTCAGTGTATAGGAGGAGGATATGAAGGCATTCATTTAAACCAGTCTTTCATGAGAAAGGTGCTTCTTGGTAGAATTACTCCTTGATTGTACTATGTTTTTAGTTCTCTTTAATCAAGTTTTAGCACATGAAGTTTTCAGTATCAGTTAGGTATTCAGTTTTGCTGTGGAAGATTGATTGATAAATAAAACGCCGATTGGCCAGTAGCCAGGCAGGATGTATAGGCGGGACAAAGAGAGAGAAGTCTGGGAAATGGAAGGCTGAGGCAGAGAGACACATGATGTAAGATACCGGTAAGCCACAAGCCATGTGGCAAGGTATAGATGTATAGAAATGGGTTAATTTAAGTTATAAGAACCAATAGCAAGCAGCCTGCCACAGCCATACAGTTTATAAGTAATATGAGTCTTTCTGTGTTTATTTGGGGGACACGAGTGTGAGAGATTTGTCTCGACTGCCAGGCCAGCGGGACACAGGAAAACTTCAGCTACACAGTTTTCCTTGGCAATTAGAATATCTTCTGAGAATTGGTCCAAAATTAATCAGAGACATTTTGTATTTGACATCATACAATTTTTGGAATAGGTGAGTCAAAGTAGCATGAGCAAATTGCCTTAATCTCAGGCATAAAACATACTACTGAAACAATATGCTTAGTTTCTAAAGCTATAAAGGGGGGCAGAAGAGATAGAACAATAACCGAATCCTTGTGACTTTGTAGAATTTACAATTATTATAGCTCATATCTGAAATTAAAAATATGATCATTATTTCATTGGCTTATCAGTCATTAGTTGGAAAATAATTCCTTACATATAGCTATTCTGGGCCCTTTATACAGTATGAAAAATGAGTGTATATTTTAGATGCATATGTGAAGGCAAATGATCATATTCTTTTTAAAGAGGAACTGAAAGTAGTGGAAAAGGTAGTGTCATTCACATGGAAAACAGTAGCACAGTGATGACTAATTGGTCACCTTTTACTACATAGCTTTATACTATGTGGTGAAAAACTATTAGATGATTTTGTAGCTTATTTTCAAACATCTTTTTTAGTGTAATTGAATTCGTTAAAATAACCTTCACAGAATATGAATTCATTTACCCCTTTAATTATATGTATGGATCTTTATCCTTTGAACCTAGGAAAAACACAAACACATATAGCTAACTATTCTTAGCAACTTTACAGATTGTGCCATATTATATGTTGAACATGAGCTTTTGTTTAATCCAATCCCAAAGTATCCTGAAGGCAGTCGGTACATGTATATATGAACAACATCAAGAATTTTCTAGGTGCTTATAAAACCTTGGTGAGAAGATACAAATTGATGAAAATAAATTTGACATTTTAATGTTGGAAAAGGGCCTTGATACCATCACATTTCACAGGAATGGTGTATTTGATACATGTTCCACCTTCCTATACACACACTGTTTGGAAATTTTCTGGTTCTATGATTATTACAAGATGTAATCCTCTATGAGAAGGATAGATGGAAGTTTAAGGGAATATACTCAACAAATGAATTATGAATGTCTATGCAGGAAATTATAGCTTAAAATTGATCAGGTCATTTACTTTATGTACATTATTAAGTAAAAATGTTTTTGATATGAAAACATGCATATTCAGAATTTTTTAAAGCACTAAGAAATCTCATATCCCCATTTGGTTTCTTGAAGATAACATCAGAGGTATCACATCTCAGAAGTCCCACCTCTTAGGGATAAAAAGCTCTCTTGAGCCTAGGAATTTTAGGTTTACCTGGGCAACATAATAAGACGCTAACTCAAAAAGACAAAAGACACACACACACAAATTTTATCTATGTGCATAAATACAGATAATTAGATTTTTTTATTAAACCATAGTCCTTTCTGTATATCATGACACACATTATCACAGAGCAGGATCCAATAGAAGGCATTTTTCTTATTGTCATAGATGTTTGTTGTTCTAATGACTCTGAAAAATTATTACAAACTTGGAAAATTATTTAGGTTTAATTTGATCAAATTGCTCTGAAAATGACTCACAATTATCCCAAATTAATTTTATATTACTTCAAATGTACCATTATGTATGTCATGAAGAATTTAATTTTTACTGCTTTAGTTATATTTCAATTTTATGAAAAGCTTTTAATTGGGAATTTGAATTTAAATTTAATAATAAAAAGCTGAGGTTATTTGTTATTTTAATGTCTATTGAATTTTACTATTAACTAAAAGAGATAATATACATTAGAATAATGTTTTAAATACTGTTTTTTTAATGATGTTGTACCCTCCTAAATTTTATGTGTATTATTTAATTTATTGTTAAGTTTTTTCAGTTTGATTTAGTGTGTGGAATGACAGTAATGTATTTCAGTGATGTTATTTCCTAAAGCTTTACAGTTCAAATTAAAGTGCAGAATGGGAATAATTCCAGTCAAACTATTACAATTCTTCCAAATGTGTAAGAAGAGAGATTTGGAAATTTGAAAATTATGGTATTTAAAAAACTAAAGTATTTGGCAGCACTTTGTGTATGAGAATGAAGGGAACTTTAGAAAGAGAAAAAAACAAAACAAAGAAAAACAAACAAAAGAATGCACAATGTCTTGAAACCTCTCAACCAAGAAGGAACTACTGAAGAGCACTGTGATCCCATGAGCAAATATACACAGATGGGTGGTTCAGAGATTGCTACCGAGAATCTGAGTGGTTGATTTGGAAACATTGCAGGAAATTGTATTCATGAAGAAAATAGGATGAGAATCTGTATCCAGTCATGGAACAGGACCATGGGTCAGGGGGGTCAGCAATGGGAACCGGAGTCCTCAGAGCCAGAGAATTTGAGATAGATTTATGATTTGGCTGACAATTAGATGCAAGGTTTACAAAAAAAAAAAATAAGTCAACATTTGGAGCTGGGACACAAGGGTAAATTGGTAAAGTGCTTGCACAGAATTTGATCCTCAAAAGCTATGAAAAACTACTGAGCAAGCATCCCAGTGGTGGAGAGACAGAGGATCCCTGGGACTCACTGGCCAGTCAGCCTAGTTTATTTGCTGAGCTCTAGACCAGTGGGAAACTACGTTTCCAAACATAAAGGGAAAGTGTAGACAGTGCCTGGGAAAGACACCAGGGATTGTCTTCCATCTTCCCTCTACAAATAGGTACACATGCATCAACACATACCAGTGTACACTGGCAAACACATAGACATGCACTCTATACACTTCATACACATATTCACACCAAAGATTCAATCAACATCTTTGAATTTCAATATCTTTATCGTATTGAAATTGATTTTATCCTCACATGATAGTATTTTGGATACATTGTGCCAAATATATACATTTTAAAAAAAGGTTCCATCCCTTTTTTACTTGCTTAAAATTTAACCTTTTGAAGTTAAAAAATTCTCTCTCAGTTTTATATTAAGTTTCCTTTGGACAGAGCAGCTTAAAATTTTGAATCAACTGATGCTTAAAATAACCCATATTTATGCAAGTACCTACAGATGTGTGAGCATTTGAAATTGTCGAGGTTCGTTGTAAACATTAATTGACTCAGAGGTGTGCATTGTAAGAGAATGCTGTTAGCACAGTCCTGGTGGCATTAGTATAAAAATAAATGTCACCAATAGACGAAAGTCTTTATTTCGGATGATCAGATTGGGAATACTAGCAAGGCAAAAGGAAAGTATGTGATGTCCTTCTGAGTAGTATTCTTAAACAAATCATGAAGCTCATTTGAGGTCATGAGAAACAATTAGCACCTTGTCTGCTATAATAACAAGAGCACTGTTTTCTGTTATGGTGCTTAGTGCGGCTTCAAAAGAGAGTCTGATATCCTGGGACAGGACCAAGCATAGCAGGGCAGAACTAAAGGGGCTTGTCCATGGGGCTCACTGTTAAAGTTGGGTGCTGAGTGTGATTAATTCATTTAGTGATTTGGTTTTGGTGTAGCTTGAGTGAATGTTAAAGAACTTTTACATAAGCTAGAATGAAGAACAAAGGAGACAGCGAACATTTGGTTTAAGGAAAATTAAAAATGCAATGCTTTACTTGTATAAAGGGAATAATAAAATGGAATGTTTAAAGAAAAGTACATTTGGAATTAATTTAACAAAAAGCAGGCACTACAGCTCTCTGATCACATGAAAACACGGCTGTGATACATGCTGACATTCAGATATGGAGACAGAGTTCTACAGCAGAATGCAAGGAACAATGCTTTGACAGAATAAAACACATCTATTTTAAAGTTTTCACTTTAGTCTGATTGCACTCTATAGACAAAACCACAACATTTTTGTCCCTGAAAAACAGGTTGATTAAAAATCACTACCAGGACAATTGTGTTCTTCCTCAGATCCTAGCTGAAGTACAGTAAATAGATTTTTAGAAATACAAACAACAATGTGTATTCTTCTCAGTTTCAATTCTTTACTGCTTCACAATTCTTTGAAGAGAAATAAACTACTTTGCTGTCATTGCAAACTAGAGCTAGTATTGGGCTACACAGAACCCTTTAGTCTTTTAAATTCTCTGTGAGGCTTACTGGGAATGACTTAATAGTGCTCTGAGAGAACTGAAGTTGCATTTTGTGCCACTGCAAATTTAAATCCAGGTCACAGAGATGTTAAATAGCAAATGACACATTTACTGTGCTACCCAGCTGCCTCCTCTAATGCACCAGGACTGCCTTTCCGAACAGTGTCAGCATGCCAACGTTAGCATGTGTCCAAGTAGTTTTGTTTATCTGGGTGATGCTAGGAGAAGAAATTCTGCCTACAATTAAAAAGCTACTTAGATCAATGGCTAATTCACCCCTGAAGTGTCAAATAAATGACTTGTTTTTCGGAAGGAGTCATAATCCTGTGCCTCATGAATGAAAAAATGTTCAAGCTGTTCAGTGACTCAGAGTTGAAATCGAAATGCTCATGAAGAATCTAACTCCCCATGCTAGAAGGCATAGGTCACTGGATATAGTCACCAGGCTGCTGTAAGTAATCTTTTAAAATATGTTTTGCCTCAAGAAAAACTTGTTAAAACGAAGGCTAGCATCATACTAAATTTGTGTCAGTGTATCCCTCTGATCATATTGCGTTTTCACAAATGCTTTCTTAAAAATATTCTCACTGTTACATCTGCAAAACAAAGCCATATTGTTTAATAATTCACATTTATGAGAAAATCAACACTAAGGGACAGTCTATGAAGGGAAGGAGATACTTGCTTTTATTCTTATGTCATTAGATGTCACAGCACTGGAATCATGGGAAAAGAATATCAAACATGTCAATCAAGTTGGAGACACAGTGCATCTACCTGAACATACCATTTTACATGTCAGGGAAAAAAAGACAAGTGGACATCTGTGATGCTATTCTACTGACTGGCAAAACATAAGGGCTGACAAAACTCTGCCTTGCTATGGCTGAACACAAACATAATATTGAGTCCACACACACATATATATGTGTATATTCTCACATATACAGAGTGGCATACACACACACACACACACACACACACATAGTGACATTCCTGCACAGGCACATACACACATATATACATTCAAAGAAAGTGGCATACATTCAGAGGTGTGCGCGCGCACACACGCACGCACGCACGCACGCGCACACACACACACACACACACTCACACACAGAGAAACACACACAAACACACACGTGCACACCTATTAGCCTAGTTGTTACTTCACCGTTTAGAATCATCTCATCTGTAAAATTTCTTGACTGATTTTGATATTTGGCTAGTTACAGAAAGCTTGTCATTCAAAATTAAATTTGGTCTTTGTGCCCTCAGAAATCTTTTATTATTAGCAGATTTTTGTCATTCTATGTTCAGTAGTGCAGCCTTTATAGGGACATGTCCAGTGTTGAAAGCTCAGCACTAAGGTATATCATGGACATTTTTATTGATTAAACTTGGGTTTTTTTTTTTTTTTGACAGTTTCGTGTTCATATAATGCATTCGATTAGTCTCACCGCAAGCCTCTATTAACCAGCTGCTGTCTTACCCCTCTCCTCCCATTTCCACATTCATGTCTGCTTGTTCTGTGACCCAATGATTTGAAAGCCGGTTGTCTGTGTGAACATGGGTTTGGAAACATCTATTGGAGCCTCGAAGGTTCGCTCACAGGTACACACCTGAAGATTCACTGTCCCTCTCCCAGAATCTACCAGTATGCCAGGATGTGGTAGGGCCCTGTCACTACCTTCCCAGTTGATTCATGTTGACAGACTCAGTTTCCCACAGGCCCAGCACAGGCATCAGCACCTAGTTCATGATGGCAATGTCTCTGTCATATATAAAAGATGACACTCTGCAGCCGCTCTCCTCATCTTTTGGCTCTTATATCCTTTTCTCTCCTTCCTCTTTGATATTCCGTCAGCCCTATGTGAGTGGGATAAATTTCCTGTTTAGGTCCGAGCACTCAGCCCTCACACTTTAATTTTTAAAAGTCCAGAAGTTTATTTCAGAGCAAGTGCAAACACTTTCAGCAAAAAATAGCTATGCATAACCTACATTTATCCAATAAATATTTTTGTATGCTGCCAAATTATATTTAAAGTATTTCAGACACAAAATAATTTGAACATTTTAGAAAGTGTTCTATTTGAAATTACATTCTGTTTTGGGCATTTTTACCCACACTGGTGGAGAAATGTGTGATGGCTAACCTCTTTCCCCTCTTTCTTTTGACAATATTTATCTGTGTTTCAACCCTTCAAGGTTCAATGCACGAAGCTAAATACTTTGAGTAACATAAAGTTGAATCAGAGATTTATATATTTATTCTTCCCAGACAAAATTTATAGTCTTTTGAGGGTGATGAGCCCTGTATATTAATATCTACAGTATAACAAAAGCAAAAAGTAAAGACTGACAAATTGACTACATTAATATTTTAAAATTCTGAGCATTAAAAGTTACCTTTCTATTACAATAAAAAATATAGTACTTGGAAATATTTCAGTGCCTATACCTGATGAAAGAAAAAAATTCAAGATATGTAAAGAACTACCAGAAATGAATAAGAAAAGATCAACTACCACTACTCACTAAGAAGAAAGGGAAAATAGCATCATGGTCCAGATAAGAATTAAATTTCAAATAAAATATCAGAGGTTCCTCTAATTCAATGACTGAGGAAGTACATATTAAAGCTAAATATGGTAGCTGTTATCAATATATATTATGTATTGATTATATACTAAAAACTCATGTGATGAAGAAGCTGCAAACTATGCAGAAAGTTAAAACTCTCCAGAGGCAAGTCCTGGGGATAAGGCAGAGCTGCTGGACGCTGCTCCCTGGTGGAGGAGTGCACAGACTCTGCATGTTTGTGGAAGACGGCAATGCTCGCTCAAGCAGAAGGCGTGCACGTTCTCAGTGACTTTCTATTTCTAGGCACATGTCTCCACTCAGGTCCCAGCCACAACCCAGAAAATTACAATTTATAATGAAGCCTCTGCAAAGCTTTGAACTGACTTAAGCAATATCAAGAGGGATTGTAGCATCTCAGAGTGAATGTCATCAGGACTCACCAGTCTTGAGAGATGCAAAGAGATATCACTAGAAGCAGAAAAATGTTATAGCAGCTGTGACAGAAGACCAACATGTAAGGTTGCTCCAATAAAGGAAAAGAGGAAGCTGAGGGAATAAATACCAAGCCCCCTGCTTTCCTCCCAGTCTTTTATTTATCCAAACTCCCTGTAATCAATGAATGAGATCCCTACCCTGAACTCCACAATGCCAAGACAAATTGAGGATGGAGAGTAGAAATTTCAATATGATTCCTGGAAAAGCCCATATTAGCATTATAGATACTAACAAAAATTGAAATACTTTGCATATCCATAAACGTAGAAACTTCCCTAACGAAAGAACTGAGAACACTTGCAGTATGTTACATTTTGCCAGGTAAAGCATATGGGATTGCTATGAAGTGAATAGTATATACGTGGTTATTAAAAGCATAGAGATTCAGAGAAATAGTAAAAGGCAGATATATGATATGATTTACGTCTGAGGGGGGAAGAAATCCAAGCTTTCATAGATGCACTAAAAACAAAACCTGCTGCTTATCTGACATTCAAATTTACTTGTGCAACCTATATTTTATGACAACCCTTGCCAGATAGCAGGATGTGGGGACTTCAGATGGCGGTATTGCCTGCAAATATCTCCCGGTGGTTGTTCCTTCCGATGTTCTCTGTTATATGTTATCAGTGGATAGGTGGAAGTTATATTTCCTTTAGTTGGGAAATAAGACACAGGTGCTCATTTTATTATTCTTTATTGCTTTCTGTACCTCTGAACTGTCCCTTAAGTAATAAGGGAAATAACTGTTCAACAATATAAACAGAGCTTCGTAAGCACTGTCCTCCGCGTAGTGTTTTCAGGGTTAGAACAGACAGCCCAGCTCCAGACTCGGGTACTCAGTTGCTGGAAAATGTGAGATGTGAATAAGGCTGCTAAAAAAGAACATGTTCTAGGAGAGGAAACTTTAGGAGGAAAGACAAGAACCAATAAAGCACTGCACGTTAAGAGAGAGGAGAGCAGCAGCAGTGTGTACAATAAAGGTAGCTTCAACTGCACCTGCTGCTCTAAACAGCCATCTTGAACATTTGCCTGACATGCTGCTATTCTATGTTTTACCTAATTTGATACAATAATCACTTAAGACAAATGCTATAATTTTCTCCAGTTAAAATAACCTTTTTATATATGAGCCGATTTATGCCAGTTCACAAATCTAATCAGGTGGCAGAGGCAAAGTTTTGCAGATTATCTGAGTCCAATATGCTCTCAAAACTGAACATTTACCTGTAATGAATTCTACATCCAGTATTAAGATTCATAGTGAACCTTCCCTTTTCTAGACATTATTCTTTGTATGCTTTCTGTGTTTTCAAATGTAATTCCTGTACCAATCTCATGTGAGATGCCACCTACATTTTGTGAGAAGAAGGAGAATGATGTCTCTGAGGATCACTCTGTAGTAGCATAACTAGTATCTTAGATGAGCGCACACGACACAGGTCTAGTTAACCAATCAAGCTGCTTAAGTTAATCAATGTCTGTTGTAGCATAAAAGAAATTATAGAAAACATGCTTAGAAATAGATGCCAGCTCCCAGTGAGATGGCTTCACATGCAGAGGCTATTATAACTACAATCTGAGTTCTGAGGAAACTTTCTGTTTGTGGTTCTCAAACAAGGTGACCTTTGGGTTTCTTCATGGTGCTATCATCATGTTATACAGTGCTTGTTAATTTTTTTGTCAGCTTCACAGAATCTGAATAATTTGGGAAGAAGGAACCTTAAGTGAGAAGGTGCCTGCATCAGATTGTCCAGTAGACAAGTCTCTGGGGCAATTCCTTCATTAGCAATTGATGTGGGAGGGACCAGCTTACCTGAGGTGATACCATCTTTGCAGAGGGTGCTCCTCCTGGGTTGTATAAAATGAAAGCTGATGAAGCGATAGAGAGCAAGCCGGTTAGTAGCATCCTTCCGTGGTTGTCTATCTCTGCTTCAGTTCTTCCCTGCTGCCTCCTGCTTTGCTTGAGTCCCTGCCACGGCTTCTTTTGATGATAGACTATAACCTGTAAGGTGAACTAAAGCCCCTCCTCCTGAATGCTATGGTGTTTATCAAAGAAACCAACTAGGACATAAATTGGTACCAGAAAGTGGGATATTGACCATGTTTGTATGGGAAGATTGTGAAGGGTTTTGAAACATTTGGCTAGAAAAGCCATGGAGTGTTCAGAGCTTATAAAGCTGTTGTGGGAACTTGAAAGACCATGCTAAAAGAAATGGAGAACATGGAGGCCTTGTTTGTGAATTGTCGAAGGCAAGTCTGAGAGGCCTGCAAAGGTTGTATCAGAGTCATTCATGTGATGCTTTGAACTAAGTATCTGGAGTTTCTGGCTAGCGAAAACTGAAGAATCAACTGTGATTAGCAAGACATCAGTACCACTGATGTGAACAGGCTGCTTTATGAGGACAAGTGATGCTTTTGAAGTGGGGTTGAAAAATCAGCTACTATTTAGAAGAGAACAGTGTCAGTGGAGTGAGTTTGTCTGGACATGATAGTATCAGGGTCAGAAGTTGATGTCTTGAGGAGATCAAGGCCTGAGTGGGTTCTCCCCTTCCACCATTTGTTCCCAAGGGTAGAGCTCAGATTGTCAGACTATTAGTCATAGTCTGCACCTGCATCCCACACACTCAGCATCAACTTTTAAGCACACTTTCTATAATCTTATTTTCCTTTGTATTACCACATGTCTTGTGCTTCTCAAACTACATAAGGTGTAAGTGTCTCCCTGGAGGTACTGGTTTTACTGCTATGAAAGCTACAGAATTGAAGAAGTTAGGGAAAGAAGCTGAGGCTTGGCCCTTTGAGAGGCCAGGAAGTGAAGGTACAGCCTCAGTTGCAGTGGCATTCACAAGACTGACTAGCACATAAAAAGCTAAGACTTGCCACTCTCTGAAGGCATGGAGTCCCTGAACAGAGATAGGCAAAAGAAAACCTATGTGAGGGTGCAGCTTCAGTTGTAGTGGAGACCTTGGGATATTACAGAACCAACAAACACAGCACATACGTGGATTAGGGCTGGTATTAGAGACTAAAACAAGCAGAGCCAGAGAAGGGAGCTTTACAAGTCCTTTGGAGCCCAAGATGTCATAAGTGAGTCCCAGATGGAGGACAATGAGGCATTCATAACATTGTGCTTGGTTTTGCTTTACCTAATAGCAACCATGCCCTGATTATTCTCTTTTGAAATAAGAAATATATAACTTATTTTTTTGTTTCACTGGCACCTACACCAGATGATCTTTGAACTTTCTTTCTTAGTTATTATATATTTATTTATTTATTTATTTATTTATTTATTTATTTAGCTAGCTAGCTAGTTAGTTAGTTAGTTAGTTAGTTAGTTTCTTTGTTACTTCGTTGTTTCTACCCAGGGCCCATCTTTTAGGCAGGGAGTACTTAATGCAAGCAAGTTACTGAAGGGCTTTTACCAAGTTACTTTGGACTTTTAAAGAGATGGATATTTTTGAAAGAATAAACTTTTAAAGCCCATGGAATGTTTAAAATTATGTTTTCAGTTTTTTATGTTTTTATACTGAGATATTAACATGAGATCTTAAGGATAATAAAGAAAAAGTTATGGTTTACCAAGGATGTATTTGTGTGTCAAGTTACAAAGATGTCAGTTGCACTGATTAGTTTTACTTTATCAGTTTGACACAAGCTAGAGTCATTTGGGAAGAGGAAAACAACTGGGAAACTGTTGCTTGTTGACAAGGTAGCTCTGGGTAGTATGAGGGAGCAAGTTGGGTGAGCCATGGAGAGGAAACTAACAAGAAGTGTGGTCCCATGTCCTCTGCTTTCGTTTCTGCCTCTGTGTTCCTGCCCTGCTTGATATCTTGCCTTGTCTTCTCTCTAGGATGGACAGTTATCTGGACAATTAAACTCTTTCTCACCCTGTTGCTTTTGGTTGATGAAACAGAAATCAGAGTAAGACAGACATTTAAAGGATTATTCAGTTCCTGTGTGCAAAAAAGAAAAAAAATCACACAAAAATACAATTCAAATTTAAAAATGCAGACTGTGGTAATAACTTGTACTTGTGCTGTGTGCTACTTTATTCATTCCAGCAAAACAACAATAGACTTTTTCAGAATCTAACAGCTTGTCTGTAGTTGCATTTTAAATGTGTTTGAACTTGGAAACAATTGATATTCACTTCATATCATTGAGTCGAGTCTTAATCTGCTCAATATAAAAGCAATTATATAGGGAAGGAAAATAATATTTTTGCAGGTCTGTTCTCAGCAGTATTCTGTTAAAGAATGTTTTAAAAAGATCAATGTTATTTTGTTCTGTCATGTTACAAAGACTACCTTTCACTGACTTTTTTATCTCACACTCAGAAGAGCATCTACATTCTAAAGAGATCCAAACATCTAAAGCCTTTTTGTGCCTAAGCACCAAACATCTTGTCCAGATTCTCACAATGCACCCAAAACTTGAATGCTTTTCTCATGAAATTGACACTCTCTGGATTCAATGAATTTACATGATTTAAATATTTCTAAGTCAATATACTCATTGGGATATAAAGCCAAACCAAAATTTCTTAGCTGGAATTCCCAAAGAAAGATAGGTTTTTTATGTGTACTGTTTTACAGGATGAGTACATTCAGTGTAACTTAAAAACTTCCTCATTACCACAAGATAAGCCTGTTTTTAAAAACATGGCATGTACTGACCAATACAAAGTACACTTAAAGACAACGTATACCTGAACAAAGATTGGTTTCCCAGAGATATTTTCCCTGGATCTTATGGATGATTCTCTACTGTGCTTAGGAAATATGTTCCAGGAGGTCATGGCCAACTGTTGTTTATCATTCAGCTCTTCACATTGTGTCTCCAAAACCCCTTCCTTTAAAAATCACTTAACAGGGAGTGTCCATCACTGTTTTCAGATACAGGAAACATATGATGTATTAACAGGGTGATGATTTTTAATTGGTGACTCTCTTTTCAGAACGGAGCCAGGGCAAGAGGACTGATTTCTTTTGCATTTGTATATTAGTTGTTTTTAGTGAAAATCAACTTGCTGTCTAAACAAGAAAATCTTATGGACTTTCTTGGTTATTAAGAAAAATT
The DNA here is from genome assembly GCF_949786415.1 of Peromyscus eremicus. Taxonomy (NCBI): domain Eukaryota; kingdom Metazoa; phylum Chordata; class Mammalia; order Rodentia; family Cricetidae; genus Peromyscus; species Peromyscus eremicus. Next base: position 22,074,196 of record NC_081419.1, on the reverse strand, counting down.
AACAATAATCCATTTGTCCCTAGGAAATGTGTAGTGATGCTAAATCAAATATTGTTTCCTCTCAGCTGGCACTGCCATAGCAACTATCACAAATATTCAGCCACTGTTTCAAAACCTCTTAAACATTTACCTTACTTCATTCTTAAATATCCTTTACTTGACAACTATAGAAATCATTATTAAGGACATTAATTAAGTATTTAACATAATATTTTTTTGTCAGTATAATGATAGACAAAACTAATTTTGGTACTCAGAGTTAGTGAGTTGATTAGAAAAAGGGTAAACTTTTTTTCAACAATATAGCAACAACAAAGATAGGAGAAAATCTGAGAGTGTGTTTGTTTCTAGATTGTTTTTTCCCTATAGAGAACAAGCAAGCATGTCTGTAGGACTTCAGGACTCAACAGTGTTAGTATTTCTTTATATTACTGTAAAGAAATAAATTCTGGAGTTCATACATTTGGCTTGGGAGTTTCTCTCATTTGACATTTGCTTGCTTCAAACTTTAGTAGTTAAAAAAAAAATGGATTTGGGAAAGATGGAATTTGATCTTTTTCCCCCCAGAGATTTAGACAAGCTAATATATTACCAGGCTCCAAATACTATCTAGTACTAATTATAGTTTGCATTGGTCAACTACTCATTTTTCTATTTTTTCCTCTTAAAATACTGCCTGCTAAAGTCAAATATTTAGCAAATTATATTTCAGTTCAAAAAGAGAAGGAAAGATAATTCGAAAAATAATTTTAAAAGGCTTTATTTAAAAATGAAAGGGATAATGTCCCTAAAATTAAATCCCAAAATCATGTTCAATATTAACTTTAATGTCCCCAAGCTCATTAAACATTGTTGCTTTGTATTAGTGACATCCTCTCTGTGTATTTGAGCATATATTGTGAAGCTTTCACAGGGACACCCAAGAGATGTCCTTGTTTTCAAAGATTATATATGATTCAGAAAATTAGAGATATTTGTTCTTCTTTATTCCAAAAGAAATAAGACTATGTTCCATAGCTATCATGTGCTCTCTTCCAAAGAATGTAAACTTATCAACATATTGCAAATGATTGCAGATGATATCTGACTATCATTTATGTTTTTAAAATTCAGCAGTGAATTTTTGAAATTCTTTTTTACTGTCAGTACTTCCCTACAAAATAGCATGTCATAATGTATTTTAAATAATATCATAAAATTCTGTAATTAAAATTTTAAATATTTTCTATTGATTTTAGGAAGTAATATTGAATATTAAAAAGCCACAAAGGGAAGGTGTTTATTCTAGCCAGGAATAAGCAAAATCACAAAATATTTTTGTAAATATAGATCAATTAAAAGTTTATCATAATACTTCTAATGTATACTTACAACTAAAACAGATTTATAAATTTAGACACACAATCCTTCTTTTTCAACAGGTTGTTTCTTCCAACAGTTCTTTGTCCTTCCTTTATGAGTTAGTTTTTGCATTTTATCAAGATTGAACCTGTTCAATTCTGGTCTTGTTTTATACAGTGTTGAATTCATAAAAACGAATAATTCTTCTTTTTAAAGAAATTTCAACATAAACCTTCAAATCCCTGCTGAAAACTAGTTAAACATATATTCTCATCAGAGAGTAAGAAGAAACAGCGGGGAGAGGCATGAGATGTGGAGAGATCTATTTTTGGTCTTGTAGTGTAAACTTGCCCAGTGGAGGAGTACGCTAAGCATCCTTCTTTCAGTGACGTCACTTCTAGTATAACAGTTTCTTGTTCAGTCAGGGGAAAGCCGTTTGGGGTTTTGTTAATAGCTGGCATTCTGATTAAATTTGAAACCTCTATGAGATAATTTTATAATGAATCACGGTAAATTACTGAATACCAAAATGAATAAGAACATAAAACCAGCAGTAATATGAAATTAGGAGAATAATCATAGAGAAGCAGAAGGGTCACTGATTCGCGGTTTTGGCCAGGACTGTGATTGTTACAGGTATCACTGAGTGTAGTGGCTCTTAGATTTATAAAAGGGTTTTAAAGGTAGTGCTCACAATGCCCAGTCAACCATTGGGCAAATATTCCTAGCTTGTCATTTAGCTTAAGCATGTCTTGATTTTTGAATTTTGACTGTTTTGTCAAAGCTGATTGTATATGCATGTGTGTTTGTGTGTATGAAAATTATACTTCATATTTGGATCCATTCTACCTTAATTTAATTGCCATAGTAACTGCATGGAAAAATTCTTTTTAAGTAGAAAATGGATGGGGTATTCTCGAAATTCTTGATGCTCATCAAAAAACATCATTCCTGTGGAGGATTCTTATTGAGCCTGAACCCCCTCCTAAAATAATGATGTCTGTGTAATGCTTAGTAATCCCACACATACTCTGTATTCCTCATCAGCAGTTGCACCATGTTGTGAACTTCCCCCCTTTTCTTTGTGTGGAAAACACGGATGCTTAGTGTCTGCACATTTTTGTCAAGCATGACTCAGAGACACATGAGTGAGTTGAGTCTCTGATCACCAATTTCCCTCCCTTCAAAATCACAGCTCAATTTATCCGGGCTTCAGAGAGCATTGCACAAGGAACTTGGGAGTCATTCTTTTAATCTGATCCTTTCCTGCTAGAAATAACACCTATTATGAATGTTCTGATAAACATTTTGCTGGACTGCTTTTACATATTACTCTGTTTACATTGAAAAATTGTCTGGGATTGTACAGTGACTACAAATGCAAGAATCTAAGCACGTGCATTTTGAGTCTGTGAAGTCACAAATAGAGGCCAATTCTAATAGACTCATGTCTTGGTGTCAGCCAGACAGTGCCAGCATAGGAAGTCCTGCAGAGGTGCTCTGGGTGTGAGTACTGTTTGGTCAGTATCTCTACCATGACTTTGAGAAACACAGCACATTCTGCATTTTATACCAGACAATGAGTGGATTAAAAAGTCATTGGCTTCCTAGAAAAAGATCTATCCTCAACAGTGATTCGAATTACATAAAAATAGAAGAAAACTAATTGAAATAGTATTTGTGAATTTATTCTCTCCTGAAATATCATGTACACCTTTTTATTTGCTATTATAACAATTAGGAGATAGATGAAGTATACTGATTTCTGTCTGACTTTGTGATGAAGAGTCAGAAAATGAAGAAAAAAGCCTAAGAGCTGAATTTAATATGTTTTAAGTAATAAGTAAAATTGAATGAACATTATTAATAAGAATAGTTAATTATTTTAAATTATACTTTATATGTTTTCCTTTGACAAATGTCAGTAATTAAGGATGGTCAGTACAAAATGACCAGGTAAACATCAGTTCAACAAGATAATACAGATATATTTTATCTTAAGAAAAGTAAAATACTGCTAAATTTTAACTTTAAGATTTCAATGCCTAATAAAACTATTCTTCATGTATAAAATGTTTGTAAAAAATTTGCATCTGCTAGGACCCCAAGAATTCTGGGTAACAAGCTTAGTCTACATTTTGTTCAGTGCTTTATACAAGAGGACATTGTTTAGTAGTTTTGCAGTTTAAACAGAGTAGAGCAAGGATTCTAGAAAATTATGAAATAGAAATTTAAGTCATAAGATATAGTGCAAAGATAGTTGAAAGTAAGAAATAAAATGAAACTAAGAAATATTTAAAAACCTATAATTTTGAATAACAAAAATCTAAGTTTTGTAGAGGATAGAAGAAGGAATAAATGGGTACGAGGATCATGCTTCTTTAAATCTAGAAAAAAGTAATCATCACATTCAAATAACGATAAAAACATTTTTCAAAGATTTAGACTTGTTGACAAGGAGCATAAACTTGTTAAAGCAAATTGACTTTAAATAAAAGCACACATGTGCACATACATCTGCTCATGCATGTGTGCATACATGCCTTTGTGTGCCTTAGACACAAAGGAAGCTACACAGTAGGTTTCCTGGAACTCAAAACAAAAAGATGTCATTCATCCCCTGCCTGTCTGTTTAGCTTCTCAAATGTCTACTTTTGAATTTGTTCATTGCAGTTCTTCTCATTCTGCTTTTCCATCTGGTGATGTTGTGGGTGGATAACTTCCACAGCTTGGAAGTTTGTAACTCAGTGTCACAATCCAAACATAGCCCAGGATGCAGGAGCTAGCAGCCATTTGAGATCTGGTTTCTGTGAGATGGTGAACTGTCCCAGCCAGGTCTGCACTTTAAATGGAATTGATATCCGTTTCAGTGAGATTCTGAAAAGGAACAAAGACTCTGTAGAGCTGTCAGAGTCTCGGGCTGTAACATTTAAGAAGTTCATAAACTGACATGATGGCTTTTAGTAGCTTAGCAGTCACAGGGGACACTTTCTCTGGAGTATTGAATGACAACATAAAACCCACGTAAATTTGTTCTACTTTTTATCATCACCATCTGTGAGACATTCTAAACAAGGCCAGTGATAGCAGATCCTCCCAGGTGGGACAGACTGCCTCAACCTCCATCCGCCTTGGTGTTCCACTGTCTCTTCAGGTACCTACCTGAGTAGGAGAGAATATTATTAGGATGCTGGAGTGGTGAGACAAACCATCTTTCTACTCAAAGTGCTTTAGCTATAAAAAACTGCACCCGTGCTTAGAGCAAACGAACAATAGATTAAGAAACTTTAATAGATGGTGTTTCCTTCGTGATTTTCAGTACTATGGAGTTTCCATGAGTTATAGGTGAAGGAGTTAATGCAAGTCAAAGGAATGTCTAACAGATGAAGAGTGTCACTGGGCTAATGGAAAATCATAGATACTATTTGGTAATTTAAATAGAACACTATTATTACCTATGTAAGGAAATGTGGTTTAGAAAGCAAACTCTTAAACAGGTCAGAAACCTAATGAGAATCCATTTATTTTACTTAGCAGGGGGTAAAAAGGAGAAATGTTACATTAAAAAGCTTTCTGAAGGCAAGATGCAAATTGTAACCATTTTATAAAATTGAAGCCTGAGACACATTGTTATAACACCTTGGGATAGCTACAGATGCAAGCAACCCAGGTACTTAGAATCTACCTAATAGAGAGAGAGGTTAATTAGAGGTTGTGCATATAAAACACAAAGTCTACTTTAAAAATGATTGTCTTCAAACCAAACAAAGGTAATAAATGAGATAGAAATTGAAAATAGCCTTTAAGCTCTTGAGCTCTTTCTCTATCTGTTTTTATTACAAATCTACAAAACTTTCCACTTGTAAAATCTAACATCTACAATAAGTGCTATGAACCTGGGTTTACTCCATGGCTTTGTTTCTGGTTTCAATTCTAGATAACTTCCAGGGAAACATTAGATGGTCAAATTAAAATAAAATACAATGTGTTTTGATCAAGGATACAACCCTGAGATACCCATACATAGACCTGAGCTGAACTGCTGCTTGTCTGTGTTTGGAGGTCATTCGGCTCAGATGCAAGGGAACAGTGTCACATCCTGGGCAGTGCACGGCCTCTTCTACTTACAGCTCCAATCTCCACATAATTCAGCACCCATTGTCAACTGTGAAAACATAATGCTGCCTAAAAACTTGATTTTTAACTAATACAACAAGCAGGAACACCTTGTTATAAACAGCTAGTCACAATAATTCCAGGTGGTACTGACCATCATTTATTGACAAATACAAGTCTAAATCAGATGGGACTGACTGAATTGTAATTTCAGGTTCCTTTCATAAGGGGACAGATAAAAGAAAACACATTAACACCATATGCTCATTGAAAAACTTGTTTTTGCCTTAGGTAGTCCTCAGTATCAGGCACAGAAACTTCCTTTTGAGTTGTTGGTCGTGGAAGTATAGGAGACTCTTAAGAGGCAATTGCTCTTATCCTGGGATTCTTCCAAGAAATTGAAGGTAAAACACTATTGCTGTAGATACCAAACACTCAGAGGACTGGAAGGAATTAAAGTGGATCTGACCTAGAAGTCTCCTCCCCAAAAACTAGCTCTCATAGTCCCTGAAGGAACTATGCAAGCTGCCAAGTAGGGAAAGCCATTAATGGTATCTAGTATCATTAAAAGTAACCAGCAGTACTGTATCTGGCTGTAATGCCTATGAACGATAATAACCAGAATAACAAGATTGTAAAGGGTACAACAGTCACACTTGATATATCCTGAGATACACATGGCCATCTAATTGGATTTAAAGACCACTTGATATGGGGGAATCTTTCCTGTTACTGGGAACTTACCCAGTTACCCATGGCTGGAGAGATCAGAGACCTTAGAGGAGACCTGCTGTAGTCACGTCACTAAACCAGTGTAATTTCTAATTCCATTCTATCTGTTTATCCTTACACACAGATAAGCATGGCTCTCACCCCTCACCGAAGCTCCTTTTTGCACTAGATGGAAATCATTATATAAGGCCACAAGCTGGTCAAATTGTAGAGAACCCCTAACTGTGTACACCCATCCACATTGATACATTTACAACACAGCTCCTACATCTGAGGCTCAAGAGACATCACAGAAGAAGGGACCACAAGATCGTAAGAAGAAGACCAGAAAGGACATCTGCTGTGAGATAGTATATAATATATAGTAATTTTTATATATTATATATAATATATATATTATATATATGTATATCATAGAGAAGCTGTACCCAGGAAATTTCAGCAATATGGTTGCCAAAACCAGCACTTAAAAATGACAACAACCCCCCCCCCAAAAAAAAATAGGTACTGGATGGTGGTGGTGCATGCCTTTAATCCTAGCACTCAGGAAACAGAGGCAGGCAGATCTCTATGAGTTAGTGGCCAGCCAAAGATGTTACACAAAGAAACCCTGTTTCAAAAAAGCAACAACAAAAAAATGACAACCCCAATTGTAATATGTCAGTATGGAGAATTGTCAGAAGGCTTTACTCATAGAAGAGCTACAGGCAAAATATGGTTTCTGAGTGTGTGTGTATGTGTGTGTGTGTGTGTGTGTGTGTGTGTGTGTGTGTGTGTGTGCATATATACATAAATATATATATATATATTTGTGTGTTTATGTGTGTTACATATTACATACATATGTATATGTAATAATTGTAATTAAATAACAAGAAATCACAAATTTGAAGTATGGGAGGTTGAATGGTGTAAATACACTACTCACATGGAAATTCTCAAAAAATAAATTAAAAAATACAAAAGTCTAGACTGTGTTTTCTTCTCGGAGTTTATTTTCAGAGAAATGAAGTCTAAGCCCCAGCACTAAAAAGAGGGGCCTAGAGCAACTGGCCAGTTTTAAGGAGATGTAGTAAACATACAATTCATCAACAACACCCTGGCTCTAGGATGCTACCACCCTTGCTGTGCAATCTCATAGCTTCTTGGATTGCTGTTTACTTTACTGAAAGGAACACTGCAGAAAGAACCTGTCAATCTTGCTTAAAAACAAGCATGTCTGTATATGGGTGGAGGTGGGGGGAGTGCTTCACGTCAAAAACACACCTGTCAGGACACGGTAATTGAGGAATTTCAAGTCAGATGTGCTTTTTGTCTCACTAATAGTCAGTTGGCAGCAGCTTTGGAGTGTTCACCAGGAGTTCATTATCCTATTGAGCACCCATGCCAGGCAGCAGGCATGGGGAGGGCTTAAATACTGTGTTCGCATTATCTTTACAATTCTTGCTCAGGAATTTAAAGTCTAAGATTATTCCAGAAAGGCATTACCATTTATTGATTTTAGCATTATGCAATACTCTCTACTATGAATTTACTTATATTCTTCATCTCATTAGTAGGGAAATGCATTCACATGGCTTTTTCCCCCATCTCCAGATTGCTTAAAGACACATTTCAAAAACTACTCTTATTTTGAGGACATTGGTGTCTTCTTACTGTAAGGTTAAAAAGAAAATAATTCAAATATTCTGGAAAGCTCTTCACTGGTACTTTTTGGTATGCTCACCTCCTTCTTGCCCCCGAGTTACAGACTCACTCATCCTACTGATGCCTATGTCTCAGCTAGGAATGTCTAACCCATTGTAATCCAAGAGACAGAACCTATGCTTTCTCCCAATGCTCCTCACAACCCCATCCACTGGAGGCTTCAGCAGGGAGCTTTAGTCTATGTTCTCCCATTAGGATGAGCATCTTCTCGGATCCTCCAATAGAATTTCTGTGGAATGCAGACTGAGTCCTTGAGGAAGTGAGGTCTGCCTTTGAACTGCTAAAACATTGCCCAGCTATAGTGTCCAGTACACAAACATTAACTCTGTGTTATCCACTACTGTGGGCTCACAAACTTAAGACATTTACCAGCAACATTTTAAACTTTGATTTCATGTTGAATTCATCACTTACAAAATTTTAAGCCATGAGAAACTAAGTCGAGATTATCTTCACTGGTCCTGAAATGATCGGTGCTTTTGTCTGGCTAGCTAGTCTAGAACCTCCATTGTTTCAGTCCATTGTCCATTTTCAAAGTATACCTACTGTGATACGTTTACAGAAAAGACCATGTTGAGAACACATTAGGAAACAAATTCCCATTATGCCTTTGCAAATATACTGTGGAAATACACAGATTCATATGAAACCCAATTGCTTTGTTCCTTGGTAAGTGGATGCCTCAAGTAAGAAACTTGATGCCATAGACCAGGTACTAAAATCTGTGGATGAAGAATCGGAAGAGATCATCCCCAAGATCTCATCCACTCTTAAATTCTTTAACACATAATTCCACAATTCCTCTGAAGTCTGGCATTTCACACTGTACTCCTTTGCAGATGAGTTTATTTATTTATTTGTTTTTTAATTCCCTGTGATAAATTGAAGCTTTGTAAATGCTTGTATTCATTGTATGGAGTATATATACTTCTACTATTCTCTTATGGAAACTAGTTTAACTGTGTTGGGAATAGTTATCAGAATGTGTATATTCAACATTTACTCATAGCTCATTTTTCTAAGTTTTAAAGCACTGCAATATTTTAATAAAAAGCCTCAGAAAGTCCTCTCGAATGCGTGGGGAGGAAATTTGAATTACAAACCTGCTACCAGCATCCACACAGCCTAGGTCTCTCCCACTCCTTAGTGGACATTTATGAGGCTCTTGGGTTTAAGCACACACTCATTAGTTAATGTGTCACAGTGGAATAGACTCAGGAAAGTATAACTAAATCCCTAAAGGACTGTATGCCATTGAAAGTGTCAGATTACTAAGAGCACTTGAATTCTAAGTATTCAAACTATTTTGGAAAATAAATCACCTTCACAAACTTATTCTCTATCATTCTTTCAATTATCCAAGTGCAATCGATGTCTTCCTTGACTTAGTGACTCTCCCTCTTTACCACCAGGGTTGTCCTGATAGTAACTTCTTAACTGTAATGCAGCCACGACTGGCAGACATTTAGAAGATAGCCTGACTTTCTATTTTAAGTCAATCTTTACTTTTAAGACAGATTTATTTTTATTGTATGTATATGTGTGTTCTGCCTGTATGCATGTTTATGTACCACATGGGTATCCATGGAGGCCTTAAGAGGGCTTCTGATGTTTTAGAACTGGAGTTACAGATGGCTTTGAGCCACCACATAGGTCTTAGGCATTGAATCCAGGTCCTGTTCAAGAGTGGTGAGTTATTTTAATAGCTGAGCCATCTCTCCAGGCCAAGCCATCTTACTTCCACTAAGAATTATGAGAAACTTAAAAACTGCAAGCAGGTTTGCCATTTACCTTTGGGTTTCTGTTCCACCTAGAATCATTGTATCATGAGATACTGAGTAAAATCAAATATCTGTCGATAGGTTAACTTAACACTGAAGGGAGGCTCTTAAGAATGTGGTTTGCTCTATGATGACAGCTAGGTTATTTGCAAGGCTGGTCACTAGAGTAGACAGTCCAGGCACCCTCTGTACCACTGCCAGCAGACCAAGGTGGGGTCAACCTTGTGGATTCCTGAGAGCCTCCCCAGCACCCTGCTCTTCCTATTCCCATGATGTCCTCATCTATCATGGTATCTTCCTCCCTGCCCTCCCACTCTGTCCCTGTTCCAGCTTGACCCTCCCATTTCCCTATGTTCTCATCCCCCACTCCTCGCCCTCTGCCAGCCCCCCCCCACACCCAGTCCACTCATGTAGATCTCATCCACTTGGACCTGCCTAGGCTCAGTGTACTGGGCTCTGCTGACTCCCCACAGGAGACCTCGATTTGGGGAATGTGGGGATGTGGGGTGGCTTGGGAAAGAGGGCTGGGGGATGGAAGGAGGGAGGAGGGGGGATCTATGGATAGTATGTGGAGTGAGTAGAAAATTTCATAGTAAAGAAAAAATGAAAGAAAAAAAGTACAAAACTCCTAGAAGACAAGTCAGGAGTAATCTAAAACAACCTAGAGTTGAGTCAAATACACCATCACTGGCAAGAACAATGAAAAATAATTGAAATAAAAAAAAGAATATGGTTTGCCAGTTTTGAGGGTAAAAGTGATCACACTACTTTTTTTAATTTTATAATTTAATTTAATTTTACATATCAGCCACGGATTCCCCTGTCCTCCCTCCTCCCCAGCCCCGCTGCTCTCCCCGAATCCATGGTCTCAACATCTCTCGCTCATATATAATCCCCCCTCTTTCTCAACAATTGGACTCCCTGTAGATCTCTGCATCCGGTTCCCTCAGTCATCTGATGAGAGTTCTACCATGACAGTTAGGGTGTTTGGCCATCCAATCACCAGGGTAGGTCAGTTCGGCTTTCTCTCGACCATTGCCAGTAGTCTATTGTGGAGGTATCTTTGTGGATTTCTGGGGACCTCTCTAGCACTTTGCTTCTTCTTATTCCCCTGGGATCTTCATTTATCATGGTGTCTCTTTCCTTGTTCTCCCTCTCTGTTCTTGATCCAGCTGGGATCTCCCACTCCCCTAAGTTCTCTTTCCCTCGACTCTTGCCCTTCATTACCCCCCGTCATGTCCAGTTTGCTCATGTAGATCTCATCCATTTCTCTGTCGTTGGGCGATCCCTGTGTCTTGGAATTCTCAATCATACCACAAGGGTACATGCTCAGGCTATGTTCATAGCAGCATTGTTTGTAATAGCAAGAACCTGGAAACAACCTAGATGCCCTTCAACTGAAGAATGGATAAATAAAATGTGGTACATACACACAATGGAGTATACTTAGCAGAGAAAAACAATGACATCATGAGGTTTGCAGGCAAATGGATAGATCTACAAAAAATCATCCTGAGTGAGGTAACCCAGACTCAGAAAGACAAACATGGTATGTACTCACTCATAGGTGGATACTAGATGTAAAATAAAGATGACTAGACTGCTACTCACAACTCCAGAGAGGCTACCTAATAAAGAGGACCCTAAGAAAGACACAGGGATCGCCCAACGACAGATCACACTATTTATTCCCTGATATTTGTAGGATAACATTCAACAGAGATAATGGGCAATAATGAGCAGTAACATACCATAATCTATAATTCATTTTCTCCATCTAGAAACCAAGGAGGTACATACCTTCCTGAGCTAAGAAAATAGAAAATATTGCCAAATATTTAGGAAATATTAAGTTTTACATATCTAGTACCTTTAGTGTAATTTGTTTATTTGGTAGCCTATCAATTTTGTCATAATTAGTATGTTTAGTAACAGACTTACAAAATTTTATCTAGATACCCTGCATCTCGAGGTGCATGGCATTTCTTATCTATCTCAATGTACACACCCTGCAGAGATGCTGATGTACATGGATGCTATCTTGTCTTGGATGCTCAAGGTACCTCAGCTCTTAATTTGACAATATATTAACTACTACAGATTTCTGATACTTTGTTTCATAAGTCATCTTGTTTTTTTCTTGTTTTTATAATAATATACGGAGTATATAACATAGAGGTTTGGCATACACATGTGTATTAAAACAATTATTGTGATGAGCAAATTAAAATAACTACTTCTTTGAATAGTTGTTTTTTATTTCAATTTTTAGTAGGAGCAAAATTTGAGGAGTCTGTTAGTCAGGGTTCTCTAGAGGAACAGAACTGATAGGATATATGTCTATGTCTCTCACTCTTCTCTCTCTCTCTCTCTCTCTCTCTCTCTCTCTCTTTCTCTCTCTCTCCATATCTATCTATCTATCTATCTATCTATATGCATACATTTGCATAAACATAAAGAGATTTATTAGAATGGCCCATAAGATGTGGTCCAGCTAGTCCTACAATAGCTTTCTCCCAACTGAAAGTATGAGAATTCAAGAGTTGTTCAGTTCACAAGGCTGGATATCTCAGCTGGTCTTCAGTATATGTTGAAATCCTGAAGAAGCAGGTTGAGGCATTCCAGTGAAAGAATGCCTCAACAATAGGATATATGAACTTTCCAGTGAGAATCCGGGCAAACATGCCAAAAGCAAAAGCTTTTTTCCTTCATGTCCTTTATACAGGTTGATGTGAGAAGGTATGGCCCAGATTTATGGTGGACTTTCCCACTTCAAATGACCCAATCAAGAAAATTCCTTGACATGGAATGACTAAATGCATCAGTTTTAAGTTAATTCCAGACATAGTCAAGTTGACAACCAAGAATAGTGATCACATAGAGTATAGAGTACATAAATGAAATGTCCAAAATTCTAATTTCAATTACCATGCAGTGTATTAGAGCTTAGCTTCACTTATTATAGACAATGGTCACTTCAAGTCCTCATGGTCTCTCCAGCCCCTGGTGGACATCAGTTTTAATATTTTGTTAGTTGAGACAGAGTGGCTTTAAACTCACTATGTAGCTGAGGATAATTCTCTTGTTCCTACTTCCCTAGTTCTGAGACTGGAAGTTGGGCACTCCATTTAACTCTTTAGACATCACATATAAGTAAAATAATACATTACTTCATTTTTAAGGCCATTTTTTTAATACTTCGTTGTGCATATGCAGGAACATAACTAACAATCTCAATCCATCTACCATCTGGCCCTTAGGTTTTTTGCCTATCTCAGATATTATGACTATTAATAGGAGAAACCTGGGAATGTGGACATGTCTACAGGGTAGTGATTTTATTTGTGCATATACCAAGAAATTGATTGATAATAACACAGCAGTTCTACTTTTTATTCTGATGAAATTCCATCCCATATTTCTAATGACACACCTCTTTTCATTCCTCCCAGCACTCTATGTGCTTTCTTTTCTCATCATTTTCACCAACTCTGTTATTCTGAGTGTCTCTGTATGATTTTTAAGTTTATCCTTCTCTGATTTGCTTGATTTATTGATTCTGTAGTTTGATGTGCTCCTCATTTTTAAGAGCTGCTTCCATTGAATTCTCTGCTTCTTACCAAAGACTTTGTTAGACTCCCTATCATCACCATGGGATCTGCTGCTGTTAACTTTTATATTTTCCATATATACTGTATTATTCTTTTTTAAATTGCACCATTTCTTCCTTCTTTTTCCTCCATTCAAACCCTCCCACATAACCACTCCCACTCACCTTCAAATTAATGGCCTCTTTTTTTACAATTGTTATTGCATGCATATATGTGTGTGTTGCTTAATATAACCTATTCAGTCTGTAGAATGATATCCAAATGTATGTTTGCAGGACTAACAATTTGGAGCTAGACATAAGTTGGTATACTCTTCCATAGGAGGATAACCTCTCCCATTCTCAACTTTCCTCAGCTGTCTATAGTTCTTTGTGTACAGTTCAGACCTCGTGGGCTCCTTCCCATCCAGTTTGGCACGTTCATCAGTGTCATCCTTGAGCAGCTGATGTTTGAGCAATCATGTTAATGAGACTTTATGGGTATAGCTTCTAATATAACTAGGAGACATAATCTTACAGCAAACCCCCGATCCTTTATATTTCAGTTTGATGATGATCTTAGTTAATGTTAATATGTCCTTAAGATTTACCTGCTAATGCTAATATTTCCACTTTTAGAGAAGTCTGTGATTTTTCAGATTTGGTAGGCTATATTTTAATCTGTTACACTTTTGGTCATTTTTTCTTTCCTTCTACTTCATCTGTCATATAAATTTTAAGTTTTTATTATATGTTAGTGTCTTCATTAAGGCTTCTGTTGCAGTGAAGTGATTCTATGACCAGATCAACTCTTACAAAGAAGACAGTTAATTTGGGTGACTCACTTATAGTTTCAGAGGTTCAGTCCATTATCATAATGACAGGGAGCATGGCAGCATGCAGGCAGACATGGTGCTAGAGTAGTAGCTGAGAGTTCTAATCTTGCAGGTAAAAGGAAAGATACTGTGATACTGAGGGGAGCTTAAGCCAAAGACCTTAAAGCCCACCTCCACAGTGACACACTTCCTCTAACAAGGCCATACCTACTCCAACAAAGACACATCCCCTTATAGTGCCACTCCCTGTAAGATTATGGGGGCCATTTACATTCAAACTACCACAGTCTACTCCCTAACCCCATAAATTTGTAACAATATCATAGTGCAAAAATCATTTAGTCCAACTTCAAAAGTCCCCATATTTTGTCACAGTCTCAACAATGTTTAAAAATTCAAAGTCTCCTCTGAGATTTATGCAATTGCTTAAACTGTAGTCCCCCATAAAGTCAAAATCAAAAAGCAGATAACATACATATTAGGATCCTGCGCTCACTCCGGCACATGCACAGCTCAGGGTCTTGCATCTTACATCATCAGTGGGTACTGGCGACTACCTACACACAGAGTGGTCACAATCTATGCCTTAAAAAGCTGGACATGGACCCACACCCTCTCTCTTTGTTCTCTGTTCTCTGCTCTCTGCTCCCTGCTCTGCTCTGCTCTCTCCCCCTAGGCCTGACTCCCCTCTCTTTCTCCCCCTTTTCCTCCTCATAAAGCTCTCTGTAACTCTGGTAGTCGTGGACTTGGCTCGTGGCTTTTCTGCCAGTAACCAATGCCACCACCAGCACCAATTATTATATTTCAATACTTCCAGCATGTAATGGCATAGGATATACATTACTATTTCAAAAGGTAGGGAAGGGAGCACAGTATGGAAATGCTAGGCCAAAACAAGACCAAAGACCAGCTGGACAAACTCCAAACTCTGCAACACCATGTTGGAGTTCTAAACGCTCTTCAGATCTCCAATTCCATTCAGCTTTGTTGACACCAACACACTTCTTTCTCTTGGGCTGGTTCTACTCTCTGTTAGCTGCTTTTGTCAGCAGGTAGACCACAGCTCTCACATCTCCAACTTCCTGGGGTATCCAAGGCAGTCCAGGCTTCAACTTCACAGTTTCACACAATGGCAATGATAGGAATTCCAACCATGCCCCATGGTAGTGCATGCCCTGTGGGACACTTAGTCATCTCCGTCTAGTCATCTCCAGGTCATATGTCCTGGGTAACTCATGATCTCTGCATGTGAGCCTGTGTGCGCAGGTGCTTCCTGGCCTTTATAAGGCATAGCCATGCCCCAGTGCCCCCCTACCCCGTCCATCCCCCCCCCAGTGTCCTGTGTCATCCTCTTGGTGTGTCCCCCCATCTCTCTCTCTGCACCTCTCTGTGTTTCCAGGCCTTGCTCCCCCCCCCATCCTAATAAAGCTCTAAAAAGTACCACTGGGTTCTGTCATGATCATGACCTTTCCACATGGTAACCAGCACCAGCCACCAGCGCATCTCCAGGCCTTTATACTGGGACACCTCTGACACACGCCTGGCCTCAGCAGCTTTATTCTATAACTCTTTTCCTCTATCCTTCACTCTAAATCAAGAACCATGTGGCCGAAGCTGCCAAGTTTGGCTTCTTGCTGGGGCTGAAACGTGGCATCCTTGTCCAATTACATCTTCACGAGCTTTTTGGCCTTCACCAGCTTAAGCTTGGCTGTACTGAAACTGGATCTCTAGACCAGGCTGGCCCCAAACTCAGAGATCTACCAGCCTGAGGCCTTCTCAGTGCTGGGATTAAAGGTGTGCCCCACCACACCTAGCTTTCTTTAGCTTCTTTTCACAAGTTAGGAACTTACCTGGGCAGGCTCTTGCCCTGAGGTCTCCACTCCCTCTCCACTTGATGGTCATCACACCATTAAGAAGTGGAATAAACCATTTCTTAACTTGTTTGTCTACTTGAACATCCTCTGACTTAGCACCATTCCACTTCCTGGTTCTCTTTTTCTCCCCAAAATTTACATTTTGTAATTTATTCTGTTCAGCTAGTTCCTTTCTGTTATAAGTCTTCATTGGAGTCACCACTATTAACCAGAAGACAGAGTCTCTACTAGACTGTTTTGAGAGTTCCTCTGCCAATTTAATTAATCCAAAACTCTTCACTTTT
This sequence comes from Peromyscus eremicus, assembly GCF_949786415.1. Lineage (NCBI taxonomy): Eukaryota > Metazoa > Chordata > Mammalia > Rodentia > Cricetidae > Peromyscus > Peromyscus eremicus. Next base: position 22,057,936 of record NC_081419.1, on the reverse strand, counting down.
GCCTGAGGCAGACTCTTAGAACAAGGGCAAAAAGCAGCTTCTTTCTTCACCAAAATATCAGAAGAACGATCTCTAGGCAACACACTAAAACTCTTCTCTTCTGTAACCCTTTGAGTGAGCCCCTAACTGTTCAAGTGACTCTCAGTACCACTGTCTTCCATGTTCCTGTGAGTACAGCCCACTAATCAGCGCTAAAGCATCCCACTGCTTTCCTAACGCAAACTCCCAAAGTTCTTAATATTCTAAACAAAAACATGATCTGGTCTGTCACAGCAATACCCCAGTCTCTGGTACCAATTTCTGTCTTAGCTAAGATTTCTATTGCTGTGAAGAGATATCATGACCACAACAACTCTGAAAAAGAAAACATTTAGTTTGAGTGGCTCACTTACCTCACTTACAGAGATTCAGTCCATTATCCTCAAGAGAATGGCAGCTCATGGAGCAGTAGCTGAGAGTTCTGCATCTTTCACACAAAAGAAAAGAGACTGACATTGAGAGGAGCTTCAGCCAAAGACCCCAAAGCCCACCTCCACAGTGGCACGCTTCCTCCAACAAGGCAACACGTACTCCGACAAAGCCACACCTCCCAATAGTGCCACTGGCTATGAGATTATGAGGGCTAATTACATTTAAACTAACACAGTCAGATAATGCCAATAGTCTGATTTTCTTTTCTTTTCTTTTTTTTTTTTTTGGGGGGGGACAGGCTTTCTCTATGTAGCTTTGGAGCCTGTCCTGGAACTTGCTTTCCTTGAACTCACAGAGATCCACTTGCCTCTGCCTCCTGAGTGCTGGGATTAAAGATAGGCACCGCCACCACTTAGCAGTCTGATTTTCTTGTTTCTGTTTGCTGTTACTCAGGATAACTTGTGTAATTAAAATATGAGTGAATTTTTTACTTGTAAGTTCGTAACATTCATATGTTTATCTGTGGAAACCCTTGTGACCCAGGCTTTAGGATAAGTCTCAATGACTGGCAGACATCATGGTAATTACAACTCAATTAATTACCACCACCACAACTTGGCTTACTGCTTAAGTGCTACAGTGCAAATCTACAAGCCATAACCCCATTTCAGGGAGGCTACTCATGCTTATGAGTTGTCTTCTCAATTTAGGGCAGCTGGGATTCAGGTTTGTTCATACTTGATGGCTATGATTTTGTAGTCTCTTCCTGTGTCCTTATCTTATTAAGGGTTTCTATTGCTGTGAAGAGACACTATGACCACAGCAACTCTTATAAAGAAAAAACATTTAACTGAGGTGGTTTTCTTACATTCCAGAGGTTCAGTCCATTATCATCATGTCAAGACATAGCAGCATGCATGCAGACATGGTGCTGGAGAATTAGCTAAGAGTCCTATATCATGCAAGCAAAAGGAAGTGATCTGTGACACTGGGTGGTATCTTGAGCATATATGAGACCTCAAAGCCTGCCTCCATAGTAACACACTTCCTCCAGTAAGACCACACCTACTCCAACAAAGCCATACCTACTTTTGTGCCCTCTTTTTAGGGGTCATTTTCTTTCAAGCCACCACAGTCCTTATGTGAGGAGTAGGTGCAGTCTACATGCATTGGTTTCACATCTCACCTTGAGAAAAACCTTCAAAACTGATGTCAGATTCTAGGATGGCTAGGATTTCTGTGATCCTCTGCTTTTGTGCACTTACTAAGTCTATGAGTTCAAAGTATTCCTCACTGTCTTACCAGATGCTGTCTTTTTTAATTTATGGAGAATTTTTTCAAAGCTGCAATGCATTAAATTAAGGGAAAAGAGGTGTCATTTTCTAAGGAAATTAGCTGTAGCATCATGACTAAGAGTTTTAGTATTCTTTTATTTTTTTTTAAATTAAGTATAGGTTTGGAAATATCTAATAAGCAAAATAAATAATTTCTTAAGAATAGCAGATCAACATGCTACAGATAAAATGTCTGATGTTCCCTGTAGGTTTATTTGACTTTAAAAATACATTCTTATTAAGTATATTCCTGTTGTGTACTCTGTGAGAAAAATTTTAATATTCATTGTTTTTTGTTTGTTTGTTTTTGTTTTTGAATGCTACTTGTAGTGGAAGAATGGAAACCCAGCAATTATTCAATGGGTTCATAAACAAGTGTGCACCCAAAGTCAAGATTTAATGACATAGAAGGCAAAAGATTCTGCATTATCAGGAAATAATTGCAATGGTGTTAATTGAGAAATTCAGGGACTAGAGAAATTGATCAGCAATTAAAAGCAATTGTTGCTCTTACAGAGGACCTGGGCTCACTTCCCAGCACCCATGTAATGCCTTACAACCATTTGTAACTCTAATTTCAGAAGACCCAATGTTCTCTTATGTCCTCCATATGCACTGCCTGCTTGTAGTCCATAGACTTGCATGACAGAAAAAAAAACACCGTACATATAGAATAAAAATAAATATTTAAAATAAAAATGTATAGAAATAAAATCTAACTTTATATATTACTTTTATTTTATGTAGATTTGCTACTTAACCTGCATTAATTTCTATGTATGATAATTTTTATAGGCTGATTTGTTCTTGTTAAATTTAAACTCTTTTAAGAATTTCACATGTGAGAAGCTTTTGGATCAAATCAATATCCCAAGATGGTGATGAATTGCCATGCAGTGTCAAGGTTGATCTACACTGACATCACTTTTGAGTTATGGAAGTTAATGCTCTCTACAACCAATGCTTAGAATATAATTTCAAATTTCTTTTCTTCTTATGAAATATACTTTGCAAGCATTACTAGGATTTAGTAAGAGATCTTTTATGTATGAGTCTGAGTATCTTTTATAGGTCTGATGGAAAATGTAAAATTGAGGGCTTACATGGATTAAGGAGGAGGCTCAAATGTTCAGAGGCCCAAAGTCATCACTTTGCTTCTCATGTTAATGAAAGAATATTCTTTGCTTCTATTATAGTGTTTTACAATTACAAAGGATTGAACAGTGTGTTCTGTCACTTTTTTAAAGTCCTCTTTTCCCTGCCTAAACTACTTTAATGCCTCTTAATATCTAAAATCCAGGCTTGGGTTTCTTAAGAGGAAACATCTGTACTTACAAAGTTGATGGACTGATAAACTCAAGACACATGGAGTACTATAAAAATACTTGCATGTTAGTTCTAAAACTAAAGTGTGCTTAGAAGGAAACTCAAGGCTGTCTTTCAGTTGTTGTAAGCCAAAGATATTCTGTGAATGAATAATTTTATTCCCTAAATAGACAGTCTAGTCTACTCCACCATGTCCTTCCTCTGTTGCTGATTATCCTCTCATAGAAAATAATGATATTGCCACTGTTCTGTTCAAGTACCTGCTAAGTCCTCATGTCTTACTGAAGAGAAGAAGCAAAGTGTTTTAGATTAGGAGGTGGTGTGGCTTCCATGTCCAGTTAGTATGTCTTGCTCTGCTTATTGTCTGTGTCATGTACATAGCTCTGCCATTCTAAACTTCTCACAGTATGCACAGTTCCTTTCCAAAATCCCTTTCATTTCCCAACCTCAGTCTTTGTACAGGATGCACTTTCTTGTACTGAATGTACTTTCTCTAAACTGTATTTTGTCTTATAATTCTAACTCAAAGTCTTATAAAATACTCAGACAAATATACAGGCCCATAAAATGTATTGAATGAAATATTTCTGTAATAAAACCAGAACTTTAAAAAAGTAATGTATTAACTAAAAGAATGTTTTTATGTCTGTGATTTTTTAACTACTTTTAAGGATCTGAAATTTGGAGAAACTTAAATAAGATAACATTTTTATTTAACTCTTCTTATACCCATTGGAACTGAAAGTGGTCATCTTCACTTCAGTCCCTGTCCAATATGCTGAGACAGTTTGACCTCTTCTTAGGGATTCATCTCATACGGAAAAATAATTCCTGACCAACTACCAACCAATCAACTGTGTAATCATCTACTCTATCCATCCCATACAGATACCATTAGGCTCACATATTCTCACATATTGCTCTTATAAGTCATTCTTATGTCACTTCACTCCTTCACTTATCTAGTTCTGCAGTGTGCACACTGCTGACTCTATACCGAACTCATTTCTGTTTGAAAATGTTCTCTATTTTTATCATGTAGGAAATACACCATGTGACCTTTAGTTGTCAACTTGACACACAGCCCAGAATCATCTGGGAAAAAAATAATCATCAATTGAGGAATTGACGAGAGAAGATTGACAAGTGAGCATGTGATGTACAATCATCTTGATTATTGATTGATGCAGGGGTGCTCACCCCCTTGTAGATAGTTGTAGTTGTAGTTGTAGTTGGAAGGTTTCCTGTGTCTAGCCCATTCCACCCAGTGCTCTCAGCTACATTTATAATCTCTTCTTAAGTTCTCGCAGGTTTTAGGTGGAAACACTTGCTACCACATGTGGGCACCATTTGTAGCTGAAAATTTTCCTGTGTTTTGCATGGCACACTGTCAGGGCAAATCTCTCTCACCCACTGGTCTCACAGCCACTCAGACCCAAATAAACATACACAGGCTAATATTATTTTTAAACTATGGCTATGGCAGGCTTCTTGTTATCTAGTTCTTGCATCTTAAATTAGTCCATTATTCTTATTTATGTTTAGCCATGTGGCTTGGTAGCTTTTCTCAGTTCTGCCTTGTCATTTTGCTTCCTTTGTGTCTAGCTGGTGACTCCTGACTCAGCCTTCCTCTTCCCAGAATTCTCCTCATCTGCTTATCCCACCTATACTTCCTGACTGGCTACTGGCCAATCAGCATTTAATTTAACCAATGTAGGGAAACATTATCTCACAGCAGATAGTGCCATCCCTAAATGGCCCAGGGATTTTAAAGAAAGTCAGTTAAGTATGAGCCAGCAAGTAATTTTCCACTATGGCTTATTTCAGATCCCTGCTTTCACTCCTTTCCTCAATGATTGATTGTCATCTGGAAGCATAAGCCAAATGAACCCTCTCCTCCCCCTGGTGTTTTATCATAGCAACAGAATTGAATTTGGAATATTCTGTTAGCCTTAAAAATCACCAGAATTCCTTAACTGTTTGGGAAAAAAACCCAGCAACCATTGGGTGTATGTGTTCTCCCATTAAATCCATTTCCCACAAAGTAACATCTATGTGTGTAACCATATTTGTGTTCATTGGTCATGGAAGTTCTAGAGAGGACAGCATGGCATATTTAAGAACTCAAAGCTGGGACAAGGCATGAGGTCTCCAGGAAACTAAAAGGAATGGTTTACTATTTAATGACAAGCATTTGCATTTTAATGAAAAGTAATTTGAAACCCCATGGGGGTAAATATCAAAACTAAAGGAAAAGTGATGCTGGAGGCTGAATCTAATGAGTTTTACACCATCTGGTAAATCAGTTTGTTTGTTTGTTTGTTTGTTTGTTTGTTTTTTAATCTGGAAAAAAAGAGAATTTGATTCAGAAGATATTTAAGCTCTTCCACCTTTAAAATGGCATGAGTCTAAATTTATCACAAGAGGAAGGAAAAACTTTCCAAAAGGTATGAAATTGTTCTAAATCCCAAAGCAACAGCATAGGTTAATCACCAACTGCATAGCAGATACTCTTCCTCCTAATTCACCACACCAAGGGGGATGAGTGTTCATTTTCTACAATGAGTGATATGCTAATGACCATTACTGAGCAATGCACTGCATAAATCAGTCAAGCAGTTCACTAAATAGCTCCCAAGTGTCTTGGAAAGCGATGTACCTATGCAGTCCCCAAGGAGTTACTTCCTTGGCAGAGTTTTGTCCAGTAATTATGGCATTTAGGATAGATAAATGTATTCCATGCTGCAATGAGTCTCTCTTCCTGACTTAAAATGTCAAGTTTTGTTTTTAAAAATGTTAAAATTAAACGAAGGGGAATATGGTCATTATAATGATGCAGTTCAGGCACTTGAAATCATTAATATCATTTATGCAGGCCTGCTCATACCCATTGTGAGATTAAGTCTCAAAGCACTTGCATGGGTCAGAAGGTCTGCATTTTATATTCTGTGAGTTCTATGGTGCTTCCATGAGAAAGGATTTTCTAGAAATGACACAGTCTTTAGGTGTTTGGTAGATCAAATAATTAATACATAGTTTTTCAGAGTTATGTCTATTGGTGTGAATCCTTGCCACATTTTGAAAGTTTTCCCTTTTTATTGACTCTTTATTCTATAGCAATCATAACTTTTTTTGGAGTCATCTCTGTCTTGAGAGTGGCCTTCTAGAACTGTTGTATTGTATTCATCCCTGATAACTAAATGCTATAGCTATACTCAATTCATGCAAAGTCAATAAGCACTTGTAAAATCAATGTTAAGAATGCTATTTCCAAAATCCGTGCTTTACTCTGTGTGCATGCTTTATTTCATAAGAAATAAGAAGTTACAGAACCCAGATTATTACTGAGATATAATAATTTTTATTTTATATTTTGCATCTAACATAAGAATTAGAATTGGAGTTTATATAACTCAAAAATTTCAAATTTTCAAGAGGAATAAACTCTTTGCCCATGCAAAAGAAAATATTTAGATAAAATGTGTAGACATAATTATAGAAATGTGCACCTGATATATTTTGATTTGAATTTATCTAAAAACATGATTTAAATAGAATGTTAATCAGTTGGCATGTATATTCTGTATGATTGACTTATCCAATATGAAACAAAATAAAGCATAATGATGTTAGTGTTAAACAAACAGTACACTTATCTGTTAGTATTTATTTCATTTGCTGGGTAGCTTTTCAACATTCTTGACTCATGGCTTACAAATGTTCAAATATAGGCAAAACTGAATAAAACCACAAAAAATACTGTGTTTCTCAATAGCCTCTTGAATGTGTACCCATAAGAAAACACCCTCAGCATTTTAGTAATGTAAATAGTTAGAAGAATTCAGGGACTATGCCAGAAATACCTAATAGAGGTCTATGTACAAGTTGATACAGAGTGAATTTGACTTTTCATCAGGAATTTCTAAGGCCCAGAAGTATCTGACAGACTTGGTATAGTGACCTTCTCCTATCCTACTGCTCTAATCCACAGATTTTGTTTTTGTTCTATTTGAAGACATACCTTATGCCAACTGAGCCTTAAGGTTTTCAAAGAAATTGCAGAGTTTTTATTCCCATATGCCAAATTCTGAGCTGTTACTGCAAAGCTAAATTCAAAAAGAGATAGCAACCGAGGGTGATATGGTTCTGTGATGTGATACCAATATATTTAATTTGGAATGTCTCCTTTTAGATATGTATAATACAATATATACATATTAGGTTTGCTAATTTCAAATGTATCCATCAAAGAGCAATACCAATGCAAAAACAATACCGCGGCATATGCAACGTTGAGACAATGGCAGTTCTTTCAAAGACTTCCCAATGACTGCCAGCACTTTGAATAGGCCCACATAATGGTTTGAAGATTGTGGTCTCATCTATTTTAATGTGATGATATTGTGTTTAAAATGCAAGCACATTCATTTTGCTTAGCAACTTGCAATACAACATTTTTATTCACATAAATAAAGACCAATCTGTATAAAATTTCCATTTCTAAGTGAAGGAGGGAATGTACTAGGTGAAATCTAGATGTGTATGAAAGAATTGAATGTTGTTCCATTCCTAAACTATATAAAGCAGACAGAGACAACCAGGGGCAATTCAGAACCGGGGAATGCAACAGTAGTGTGGTGGATGCTATAGGGGGTGGGGTAGTTCTATGTTGTCTTTTGAAGGAACGAATTCAGTAAAGAAGCAGTTTAAGGAGAAGTGTACTTAGCAAAGCTGTAATTCAGTGGACAGAGCTTGCATGGTACTCCAAGAGGAGGCTGGTGTGGGCTGCCCTGAGGTCAGGTACAACCTGGAGGTTTGTACCTTGTAGATTTTAAGACTGCTTTATGAATATGTATGAAGGGTATGTTTGTTAGAGCATCCAGGCACTAAGCAGGGAGTGTTGTGCAGAAGCAATGGCTCCATCTCTACCTTGACCAGCAGGAGTAAGCACAATCCCCTACTGTCTGGGGTTCAAGGCTACTGGAATAATAACCACAAGTTCATCAGCCCTATCCATTCTCTCCTCTGGTAAACTCACCTGTCTTCCATTCAGCTGCAAAACCTTTTATTTACCTTCCTTACTGCTTTGCTTCCAACCTTGCAGGTTTAACCTTGACATCTTAACATTTGTTTTAACTCACACATTTGCTTTTACCTTGTCTCTGGATTTTTGTCCAGTGATGACAGAGACTGAGTTTGTCTAAGTCTTTTTTTTTTCAAAATACTTTCTTTTTTAAAATTATAGTTCATCATTTCATGTGCTCCTTTCTCCCTTTTACTGTTCACCTGCCTCCTCTCTGCTCTCTCCCTCAAATACATGGCCTTTTTTCTTTTAATTGTTGTTATTTATATACATGAACATACATGCAGGTATATCCATATGTATATAAAACATCCTTAAAATCTGTCTGGTAGATCCTCTAGACTTTTCCCCACCTCAGGTCAGCCTACACTAGCCTCACTTTGGAGTACTCTACTTAGTGTTACTAAATGGCTGCTTCCTAAGCACAATTTTCCCTTAAACTACTTTTGTGTTCATTCCTTTCTGAAAACGAAAACTAAATTCCCTTGACCATCACCCCTGTAATATCCAGTGCATTACTGTTTTGTTCCAAATATATAGATACAAACTACTCAGTCTTTGTTAAGTTACCTGTATGTATATGATCTCAGTGCTGACCATTTGCTATTGTATAACCTATTAGAGGGCTCTCCCATGGCAAAGACCATTTCTCCAAGTCTCAGGATTACGTAGTTCCCTATAGTTAGTTGTCTTTCTTGAGGCCTAGTAAGCTTTCTTCCTTCCGCATTTGCATGTCTGTTGGGTCCTTTTAAAGCTCACGTTAGGCAGCTACGCTGATGAGACCTCATTGAGTGTTGTTTGCTTGAGATTTCTCTACGACAAAATCCCACAGCAAACTTTCTGTTACTCTGGCTGTTACAATCTTTCAACCCCCTCATCCACAGGAAACCAGAGCCTTAAATGCATGGGTTTGTATTGCAAATGCATTGGCTGAGACTGGGCTTCAGAACTCTACAATTTGATGAGTTGTAGTTCTCAGTAATGGTCTCTATATCCTGCAAGGAGAAGTTTCCTTGATATGGGATGAGCCTATATTTAACTTTGAATATGAGGGTAAATAGTTAGTTATGATTATAGTTATAGTTAGTAATGATTTTAGCTTAATAAAGAGGCAGTTGGCAGTTCACCTCTAAGATACATCACTTCACTAGCCATGGATACTTTCTAGGTTTCCAATACCAGGTTTGATGTCCAACTTGATGAGCCAGACTTATTCCAACTAGAGAACTGTTGGTCACTGCTAAAGTATGTGTCCCACTACTACACTGCTAGGATTATTTGACCATGTTGATAATTGGTATGGTTCATAGGCATCAGGGATGGCTAGGACTGTTGTGTGCTTCATTCCTTTTGGAAGTTTACATAGATAGTCTTTAGGGAGGAGGCTTTCAGGAAAAATCCAGATCAGCTTCTCTTGGTCCAGTGTCTGAATTGCATGGTGCCCTCAGCAACAGGGGCTTAACTTCCATCTCTGGAAGGTAACTATGGGCAAAACAATAGCTGTAATGTTTTGGGACTCTCCTGGACAACCCTGACAAACATTTTATTCCTGATGTTGAGGTTTCAGTTAGGTGGTCTTCTTAGGGTAATCATTGTCAGCCTAGAAGTTTAATCTATATATGTATATATGTATACTAATACACAGACTTCTATGTATTCTATTACATATAATTTTAGATAGGAAATAATATGTTGCCTTATTAATTTTTTTGGAGATCCTTGCTGTTAATTTTACCCTCTTCTTTCCTTCTCTGGTATTTGTTTTCCTCCCTTCTCTGTAATTAAATTCTTCCTAAATTTTTCCCATTTTACACTTCAGATCACTATACTCTGCTATTTATCTCCCCATTACTTTTTACTTTCCTGGTTTCCGAAGTTATCCCATGTCATATACTCACATCTTAAGACTTGGAGCTAGAAACCTCAGATGAGAAAGAACAGAAGACCTTTGTCTCTCTGGATCTGGGTAACCTCACTCATTATGATCTTTCCTAGCTCCATCTGGTTAACTGAATTTCCATTTATTTTTCATTATAAGTGAATAGTACTTCACAGTGTAGCTGTACTACATTTTTATCATCCTCTCATCAGTTGACGGGAATTTTCCTTGTTTCCATTTCTGATTGTGACTACAATCAACAGTGAACAAGTGTCTGTGAGTAAAATGCTATATTCTTTGGGCATATGGCAAAAGAGTGGTACAGCTGGGTCACAGGGTAGATTACTTTTAGACTGCTGAGGGATCTCCACAGTGATTTCAAGAGTTGTTGGACCAGTTTCCAACCCTGCCAACAGTAAATAAAGGTTCCCCTTTCCTCACATCTTTCACAGCATTTGCTGTCAGTTGTTTTTATTGGTCTTTGCCATTCTGGCTGCAGTGAGATAAAATTCTCAAAGATACTTAGATTTGCATTTCCCCAATTGCTAAGGGCAATGAACATTTGTTGAGGTATTTCACAGCTTGTTTTATTTCTTCTTTTGAGAACTTTCTGTTCAAGTTACAAGCCCACTTTTGAATGAATTGTTTTGTTTTATTGAATCTTTGTTCATTATATATTCTAAGCATTAATTCTCTGTTAAATATGTAGTTATCAAAGACTCTATATTCCATTCTGTTGGCATCTTCACTTCTTTGATAGTTTCTTTAGCTGTGTAGAAGCTTTTTAGTTTTATGAGGTCCCATTTGTCGGTTATTGACCACAATTCCTGGGCAAATGAGAGCATATTCAGGAAGTCCTTTTCTACACCTATATCCTGCTTATGTTTTCTTTCAGAAGTTTCAGTGTTTCAAGTTTCACAGTTAGGTCTTTGATTCATGTAGAGTTAGTGATTGTGCTTCACTAAGAATTCTTGTTATAGAATCTACGCCTCAGCTAACAGAACGAGAAACACAAGAAGATGCAAAGATGGATAGCAGGAAGAACAAAAGAAAAATCCAATATGCCCCATCTGTCTTTTAACTCAAGGGAAGAGAAGCCTCCTGGATAGAATTAGTGAGCCAAAAGGCATGAATTAGAGTTCTTGTTTGTAACACCTGGATATTGTTACAGACAATATCTTGGATATTGCATATAACTAAGCAGAAAAGGAGTTGATTGGAATGATAGCTGAAGCAACAAATGAAAGTTTGAAAAGGCAAACTAAAATAGAATAAAAATAACTGTGGCATTGATTATTTACTCACATATTCAGCACTTACATATAGAAAAATCAATGCATGTCTGTTACATACTTGGAATGTTATCTAATGAACAAAACCTAGAAAGAGGTTTTTCTAGAGCCAAAGATTCATTCAAAATAGCTAAAGATGTACAGATAAAAATTATGTTATATATAGGGCTGGAGAGCTGGCTCAAGAGGTTAAGTGCACTGGCTGCTCTTCCAAAGGTCTTGAGTTCAATTCCTAGCAACCACATGGTGGCTCACTACCACCTGTAATGAGATCTGGTGCCCTCTTCTGGCCTACAGGGATGCGTGCAGGCAGAACACTGTATACATAATAAATAAATAAATCTTAAAAAAAAATATGTTATAAACATATGGTTCAGTTGTTTAAAAATTAAACAATTTTCTTGTTAAATTTGAACAGAGAAAAGGAAAATGATCCTTTAAATGGACCTCTATCCTCAATTTTTTGAGAAGCCATGTTTATGCTGTACATTCTTGTAGTGTAGTCCATGTATCATTTGTAACGTGTTGCAGATAGTCTGAGACTAAACATGGCTTTCCTTCTAAATTTATTGCAACATAAAGGCTTTATGGAATTATAAACAAATGTTTACTGAGTACATAGCGCACCTAGTATAGAATGTGAGGTATCATATGTAACCTCTATCTCTCTGGCATATATAAAATAGTCAAACAATTTATAGCCCTTGGTTAGTTAATCAAAATCAAATTTCCAGACATGGCCAAAAACCTATAATTCTAATAAAAAGGAAGATGAAACAGAAATATTGTTATGCATTTGGAGCTAGTTTGACTATATATGATGTCCAATAGGTTTGTTCAAAACAAATGTAAATAAAGGAGTTCCAACAGTAATGCTTAAATGGCCAAAAAAGACGAATCTATTTCTGAAGAGATTATTGTTAAATATGTGATCATTTTTCAAAACAACCTGGGATTACACATAGTTTTGCTTTATTATAGTATGATTGCTGAAAGAATCACATTTCATATATGTAACTATTATTACAATTTAAAGATTCTTATTTTGGGACAATGTTACTGACAATAAATCCTCATTCCTAGAAAGTATGTAAAAAATAGATGAATTGAACTAACATTATGCATTGAAAAAGAATCTATATTGATTCCAGTGCTGGCTATTTTATCATTTATAAATTTCCAAGATGTCCAAAGACGGTATAAAAATTTGACAAGAAGAACTCATGATAGTGTGAGTTAGCAAATCCATGAAGCCCTTACTAAATGTCATCTGAGTTACTTAAGGAGTAGTCCATGGGCTGTCTAATACTCGTCAAAGTTTAGCTGGCTTGTGTTTCTGCTTATTTTATCATTTGCTCAGTTTTCTTCTGTGTTCATTGTTTTATAGTATTGTGATTGTAACATTTGTAACTGGCTACTCAATTTAAAAAATAAAACTGTGCTCATGGTAAGAATAGATGGCAAACATGTAACTCTCTCTTGGGGAAGTAAAATATACTAAGTAATGCATGCATTTAACAGGACCCAAAGGACAAATACTTCTGCATTTGTATATGCTGTTGGAATCTCTAGTGACCTACTTTCCTTTATTTTTAAAGATTTATTTATTGTTCTTTTTTTGTGTGTGAGCATATAGACTAAATTTATGTATTTGTATCACACTTGCAACATGGCTACAGAGAACAGAAAGTGAGTCAGATCCCTGGGACTGGAATTTACAAACAATTGTTAGCTGCCATGTGGGTGCTAGGAATCTAACTTGGCTCTTCTGCAAGAATAGCAATTTCTCTTAATGCTGAATCAATTCTTGCCAGACTCTGCCTTTCCACCCATGTGAGGATTTCATATATGAGTGATATATTTACATCATTTCCCTTCTCCTTCTAATGCCTCCAGTATCCCAACTGCTTCTCAAATCCATGGCCTCTTATTCTTGTATTATTATTATATGTGTATATGTACATAAAAGTCTATAAACACAACATGCTGAGATCATTTTGTACTGCTGATAAGTGTTTAGAGATGACCTCTTTGGATTGGCTGACTTATCATGGGTCTCATCCCTGGGGAAAACTGATTCCCACATCTCAGCTTCCAATAACGGATTATAGCCCTTCTTCTAAACCTTGTGAGAGTTTTTCCATCCACAGCTGGTGTAGTCATGTTTTATGTTGTGTTTAAGTCCATATTGTGGAGATTTTCTGGGTTCAGCTTCCCTGTCACATATAGAAGACATTTTCTTGCAGCAATTGTCCTGACTTAGTCCTCTGGCTCTTACAAATTTTCTGCCCCTTCTTCTGCAATGTCCCCTCAGCTTTAGGTTCTATTGTAGATTGTTTGTTATTGAGGCCTGGCTTTCAGACCATACAAATGAGTAGAACTTATTTGATAACTTCGATAATTGTCTATATTTCATTAACATTTAGAATATTTATTTTCTGAGAATTTTAAAGACAATAATTGAAAGATACTCGTCTGTTAATGTGTTTTGTAAATCAATATGTTGTCATTCATTTGAAAAGAACAAACAGAATCCTGCTCATATGACCATAATAATTTCCGTTCTTGATGCCTATGATGTGAGAAGTACCCTACCAGCTCATTTGCTCTGTGTTTTTCATAACTTTCAGAATTACTTATATTTAATTAACATTTTGAGTGTTTATATTCTGAGACTTTTAAAAGATTCCAATTTAATTGAATGATATATTTTATATGATCATATTTTATATACCTACATTCATTAATTTAAAAAGAACAAACAAAATCTTGCTCATAATGACAATAATAATTCCAATTACTGATGTCTGTGATGTAAGACGCACCCTAACAGCTCATTTCCACTGTGCTTTTTCATAAATCTTTACAACTGTGCCGTCAGATAGAAGCTATTATCTCCCAAAGGAGACTTCAAACTGTTAAGTAATTTGCCAAGGTTATTCTACAAATAAATACTGGGTTGCTAGAATGTAAAGCAAGAAGTCCAAAGTCCGTGTGCTTTCCACCAGGCTCTGTAGAGGTTACAAATGACCTAATAGATTGCCTTGCCCAGCAGAGCCAGAAATTGCTTTCAGAAGCATACCCACATTAGCAGCATGAAGTTGATCCCTATGTGATAATTGTGCCATTAATGTGATAGAAATATTGAACAACTCACATCATGCTGACCCCAGGCTAAAGTGTAAAGGGGAGAAAGATAATTGTCTCCTGCTAGTTTTGGCTGGGGTCATTTCCAGAATATTGTCTAGGCCAAATAGAATGAGACATAAGATTATTAAAAAAGCAAAACAAAACAAAACAAAAAACAACCACACAACTTGGATTCATATGTGTTATAAAAATATTTTTAAGGATTTTATTCCTTTAGTTTAGCCAGTGTTTTATGGGAGTTCTGTGAATGTTCTGTGACCCAATCTTTAGACCACAGTGGCATTGTCACAGAGGAATGACCTTCCTGTGATCTATAGAACACTAAATTCTCAATTTTGTAGCTTTGCAATCAAGAACATAATATTTGATTCCAAGAAGCAAATCATTTCCTTTTCTAGACAAAAATGTTCAGATAGCTCCTGTACTGGAAATACTTCTGATTGATTACTCAAGTTTGGTGACATATTTGAGAGTGGGTTGCATACGCAATACAGACATCTTGAATTTGCATCTGAACTTAGGTAGTACCACTCATTTAGGAAGAAAAGCGCTTATCAAATGACATAACATCAGTTTGTCATTTTAGCTAATAGGCTTGCCATTGCAATATCTATTTCATGTGGTAAATGCCCACTTGTCAGATGTGTTCTACGCTGTTTGTTCAACTGGTAATTATAGAATCAACATGAATTACCCTCTGTTTTTAAAGGCTGTAAAGCATACACCAACCAATTAATATAACCATAGCTCTTGCTCTTTGAAGAAAAAACAGGAAATTAATCTCGTTTCCTAGTTATTTATCTGTTCTCCTTTATCCCTCCACCTACTATAATAGTAATGTCCATTAAAGCATGAGAGTCTTGATGTCATGAAAAGAGCTGTCTCTCACTTCACATTCCTTTCTTAGGAAGAAGTAGTCTAAAGATTTCTAACAACCTGAATCCTTTTTTGAGAGTCATGCCTTAACTCACTCCCATCATTTGACACTTTGCATATGAAGTATCTATTCTTACCCTAAATTGGTTGTATTTCCAATGCTAGAAAGTAGGTCAACATAATGGAATAGCTGTTTAAACACCATAATAGCTAGCTGTAGTTTTTAAAATCTATCTTCAACAAATGACTATTCATGAATTAATTCTGGAGTTCTGGACTTTTTTTTCTCAAAGAAAGTGATTATTGCAGTATTCTATTGTCAAGGAAAACCAGAACCATGAATAAACATTATTATATAGCTTCTATAAATTCTTAGGTTATATTGTCTTAAATCACGGAGATAGTTTAAATTCAAGACTACATTGCCATAAAAGAGGCAAGAGAAATGTTCAGCAGTTAAGAGCACTTACTGCTTCTGCAGAGAACCCAGGAAAGGTTTACAAACTGACGTGGTGGCTCACAGCCATCTGTAAGTACATTGCCAGGCAATATACACCATCTTCTGGCCTCCTTGGGCAGCAGGCACATACATGATATACATTCATACATTCAAGAAAAGAACACTCCCACACATGAAACACAAACACATCAATCTTTAAAAAATAATAAGTACATTATCATTAAGGGAAAACTGAACATTTTCTTTGGTAGGAAACATCTGAAGTAAACGTCCTCAGGTGTGCATAATATGCATAGTTACTAGGAGACACCTTATTTACTTGTAAATTCAAAGCATCAGATCTAACATTAAAAGGTTCCTCCATTTCTATAGAGAAATTTCTCCATTCTCACCATCAGAAAACTGGTCTTGTGTCACACTGTGCTATTCTGTGCTCTAGAGATGACATTTTGTTATAAAGGTCTCCTTCTGTCTCTGTTTCCACTCCCTCATCTCCAGTTGATAAACCTCTGAGGTTTGTGGAACCCACAAACAGATAGGCAACTAAGAGTGAAATAGCAGAAATATGAAAGAACAGTGAAGGTCATTGGTGAGGATGAAGTTGAAGTGCCAGCACTATCCGCTTCAGTTCTTACACCAGACAGGTGACAGTTCGTGTCCTGTTAGCCCTGTTTTACACTATTTGAGGAAACCGAAGCACCTCTAAGACTATTGTTTCACAGCTGAATCTAGAATCTTTTTTTTTCTTACTTCATTAAATCACTTTCACTCTTTTAACAGATCTTGTTTAGAAGACCTGGGAGGTCTGGAATTCTGTAAATTGTCATATATTGCATTGAGACCAGTGTTTTAATGCCACTTATAATAAAATTTGTTAAGACAAGTATTTATATGACCAGAACTGAAAAGCAAAGGCAAAACAGTCTGGAAGAAAAAGTGGTGAGAAATACAAAACAGTTATAAAAAGAAATGCATAATTTGACTTGTTATTACAAGGACAGTATGGATGGCAATGAAACATAATTTAGGTAGTCAGTGACATTTAAATTTCACTGTAGAGTTTTTATCATGTCCAACCTACAGGGTGCATGCTGAATGTGGCTCAGGAGAACTATGAATGGAATGTGGCTCAACACAAAATTATAAATTTACTAGAAACATTTTGAAATTTTTTGACTAGTTTTTACTAATTGCTTTTTTCTTTGAAAACCTCCCACATTTGCATAACATGTATTGTCCCTTCTCACCCTCTACCTACTATATATGAATGTATATATATATATATATATATATATATATATATATATATATATATATATATATCAGTTTATTAATGGGTGCTATGGGAAAACAGACCCACAGGATAAGGTAGATTCAGTTACAGAGTCCTTCTGTTTTGTCCAGGAGAGAAGATCAGGATCAACACACGCCGCTCCACATTGCCTGACTCGGTCTCCAGTACCCAAGAGAGTGACTCTCTCTCTCTTTCCTCTTTTAAGAGATCACATAGGCAGACAAGAAGCCACATCCTAAGGCTTGTACCTTAGCTATTGGTGGAACGAATTCGCACAACACTCACTCCCAACTCCCTGCTGTACCTATCTACCCTCTACAAATGATATTCATTTTGTAAACCAGTGAATTTTACCTGGGCTAGGTTTGTGATCATGGGTTTGAAACTGTCCTTTGGAACCTGGGCTTAGTGGGAAAAAAAAAAGAAAATGACTCCTCCTCTCCCAGAATATACCAACACCCAGTAAGGAGTGAGGGCTACAAGCCTGCCTTCTTCCCTGAATGATTGCTAAGAGCACCAGTCTTGTGCATGCCCAGTAAAGCTAAATAAAGTTGTGATTTCATGATTGCCAGCATAGAACCAAGACCAGAAGATGGCATATCATGGCCCTTCACCTTATCATCTAGTTCTTTCATACTTCTTGTTTCCTCTTCTGGAAAAATTTCTAAGCATTAAAAAGGGTACTATAAATATCTTAGTAGTGTTAAGCCCACAGATGTCTTTTATTCTTAGTATCTTTGGAGTTAATGAGTCTCTGAATTCATGACTGTTCACTATGAAGAGAGATTTTTTTTCTGACTAAAGCTGAGAGTACCTTTTATCTATGTGCATAAACATAAAAATTTAGAATATAGGGGTTAGAGAGATGGTTCATGGATTAGGGGCATTTACAAGAGGACCTGGTTTAGGTTCCCAGCACCAACATGCTGACTTACAACTGTCTGTAACTCTAGTTCCAGTGAGTTAAAGGCATCATCTGGCCTTGGTGGGCACTGCAAATATGTAGTGCACATATATACAGGCATGTATATATGTAGAATAAAATATATAAATCTTTAAAATTAAGCAATTTAGAATGTATTAGTAAGTTCCTCGGATTGGCTTAGGATGTTCTGAAAAATTGGCTAGTAACCAAACTTCCAGAACAAGGCATGAGTTTCCTTTCATGAAGCAAGCTTCACATGCACACAGGAGAGTTGGTTGCCCTTACAGCAGTCTTGCCATTGTTAGACAGGTACACATGTGGCCTTTCAGGTTGTTTTTGTGGTTCCTAGCTGGGTAAGACCATGATTGCCTTTCCTTCCCCAGTGGCTTGTATATTAGCTTTCTTCATTTTGGAAACCAGCCATGAGAGAGGTTCCCAGCGAGGCCCAATGTGACTTCTCTGTACCTTGCAGGCAAGGGGTGTGTGTGTGTGTGTGTGTGTGTGTGTGTGTGTGGTGTGGTGTGTTCTTCTCCTCTAGTTATGGTGGTTGAACTAGAGGATTGACAAGAACCTGTACTATTCAAGAGGCCCCTGAGGCCTTTCTGACCGACTTCTGTATAGGTACACACATCTGGGACTGTAGAATCATCATTCTATTCATGCAGGATTACTTCCTTCAATGTCTCTTTAGTGTATTTTATTTGAGTTACAGTCTTTTCATGTATTTCTTTGTTTTGTTTTCTGCACACCCTTTATTTGGTTAATCATCTTCCACACTCCCTAGTTCCCTAACCCCTACCACCTCACTGCTTAAACTTTTCCAATAGAGTATTATCTCTCTACACCATTGACTTATGTTTCTCTGTAACTTCCTGCATTGGCAATGCTACCCCCAGTGTACTCTTCCTAGTTTCCTATCTTCCACAGGTACTCAAATATAAATTTAAATAATAAAACTAAAGAATCTAAGCTGAGATCTACATCTGAGTGGAAGAGTGTGGAGTTTGACTTTCTGGTTCTGGGTTACTTCAATATATATATATATATATATATAATCATATATAATATGATTAATTAATATATATATATACATTATATATGTAATTCTTCCACTATCCTGTAAGTTTCATAATTTATTTTTCTTTATAACTGCATAAAATTCCAATTTACAACATTTTCATCCTCCATTATCAGTTGATAGACATCTAGCCTGTCCCAATTTCATAACTATTGTGAATATGGCAGTACAAATACCCCTGTGATGTGATATGCATTGCTTTACTTATGTGCTCAGGAGCAGTATAAGTGGGTCTAATGGGCCACATGTAGTTTTATTTTATTTATTTTAATTTTTTTTTAGAAACATCCAAACTGATTTCTAAAGTAGCTCTTCTAGTGTATACTACCACTGTTATATAAGCCTTCCCCTGTCCTCACATCCAAGCAAGCATTTGTTGTCATTTGTATTCTTGAAGATAGTCATTCTGGTTGGGGTAAGATTAAATTATAAAACATTTTTAATCTGCATTTTTTTTTGTTTTTTTTGTTTGTTTGTTTTTTGTTTTTTGTTTTTCGAGACAGGGTTTCTCTGTGTAGCTTTGTGCCTTTCCTGGAACTCACTTGGTAGCCCAGGCAGGCCTCGAACTCACAGGAGATCCGCCTGGCTCTGCCTCCCAAGTGCTGGGATTAAAGGCGTGCGCCACCACCACCCGGCTTAATCTGCATTTTTAAATAACCAAATGTGTTGAATTATTTTAAAAGTGTTCTCTAGCCATTTGTATTTCCTCGTTTGAAAATTCTGTTTGTTCTGAATCCTATTTTTAAAAAAACTAGTTTCTTCGTATTTAACATTTTGAGTTCAATGTATATTGTAGACATTCATCTTCATTCAGATATATGCCTAGCAATGCTTTCCCCCTAGTCTCTGGGCTGACTCTTTACACACTCAACAGCTTCCTTTGCTGAACAGAAGTGTTTTCTTTTCATGATCCCCCCTAGACTTCCCCGCAAGAGCCGGGCAGTGGTGGCACATACTTTTAATCCCAGCACTTGGGAGGCAGAGCCAGGGGGATCTCTGTGAGTTCGAGGCCAGCCTGGTCTACAGAGAGAGCTCCAGGACAGGCACCAAAACAATACAGACAAACCCTGTCTCGAAAAACAAAACAAAAAAAGAGTTCACAAGCAATCCTGATTTCCTATTTTATGGAATAATTGAGTGGGATTGGTATTAGTGCTTCTCTGTAGGTCTGGTAGAAGCTGCACTGGTACCATCTGGTCCTCAGCCTTTTTTTCTTTTTAAGCTTCTGTTACAGTTTCAAACACATTGCTGGTTACAGATCTGTTTAAATTTGTTTCATCTTGACTTAATTTGGACAGGTCATATATGTCTTGAAATTTGTTTACTTCCTTTCAATTTTCCAATTCAGTTGAAATGAGGTTTTTAAGATATATCATTACATTTTATGAATTTTATTGGTATTTGTTTTGATCTCAAACTTTTAATTTTATTCATTTGGATCTTCTCTCTTCTTGTTAGTTTGGCTATGGTTTGTAAATCTTGTTTATCTTTACAAAGAATCCATTCTTCACTTCATTGACCTTTTGCATTTTTTTAAGTTTCTATTTTATTAGCGTACTCTATGATTCCACAATCTTAATTATTTCTCCCCGTCTACAATTGTTGAGTTTTCTTGTAGTTGTTTTGAGTGATGGTTTTTTGAGCCCTTAGGTGAATCATTAAGTTATTTAATTTAGATCTGTCAATTTCCCGTCTAAGCACCTACCCTGTAACACTTCCTCCTAGAGCCGTCTTCAGTGTATCTCACAGCTTTCGATATGTTGTGTTTTCTATTTCATCCTATTCTAGGAAATTTTAATTAAAAAAATCTCTAGGGAATCATTCATCATCCAGTAGTGTGCTGCTTAATCTCTATGTGTTTGTATGCTGCTTGTAGTTTTCTTGTTGTTACCTAGGTTTATCACATTATAACCAGATAGAATACAGGGTGTTATCTCAGTTTTCCTATATTTTCTGGCTGTGTTAGAATACCTTGCTTATTTTGGACAAAGTTACATGAGTTGCTGGAAAGGATGTACATTGTTTCTCTTTTTTAAGAAAATATTCTGTAGGTGTCTGTTTATTGTTCATCCAGATGGCTTGTATCTTTTTTTTTTTTTTTTTTTTTTTTTTGGTTTTTCAAGACAGGGTTTCTCTGTGTAGCTTTGCGCCTTTCTTGGGACTCACTTAGTAGCCCAGGCTGGCCTCGAACTCACAAAGATCCGCCTGGCTCTGCCTCCCGAGTGCTGGGATTAAAGGCATGCGCCACCACCGCCCGGCTGGCTTGTATCTTGATGAGGGTGAATTTTGAAATATTTTGGGGTTAATCTGTGGATTATATCTGGTAATTTCTGTTGGATGGAATTAGGTGAACTCGTGTTTAGTGTGCATATGTTTAAAATGATAACACATTTCTGATGGATTGTTTAATAAGTATGAAATAACTTTATCCCTTCTCACTACTTTTGATTCAATTTTGATTTAATATTTGATATCAGAGTAGTTATGCTTGCTTGTTTTCTAGTTCCTATCATTTTTAATAGCTTTTTCTATAATTTTACCATAAGATGGTGTATATCTTCCATGGTGAGTTCTTTCTTGGAGGTTTCATACAATTGGTTCCTCTTTTCAATTCAGTCTGCTGGACTGTGTCTTCATATTGATAAATTGAGACCATTGATAGTCAAAATTATTAAAAAATGTGTATTAATTTACATTATTTTGTTGATTTCTTTTTTCTCTTTTGATCATCTGTCCTGACATTAATTATTTTTCTCCAATAAATCTTTGAGTGTGTTGACTCCTCTTCAGTCTTACTTCCACTATATGCAGGAGTTGGCTATATGTTTATATGTCCATTCATCATATATCCATCTCTACAGAATTTATATATATATATGCTTTAGTCTGCTTTTATTCTGTAGTGTCATTTCTCCTTGAATTTTAAATGACAGTTCTGTTGGATACAGAACTTTGAGTTGGTAATTATGTCTTTCAGAACTTAGACTACATCCTTTTCAAGTTCTTTTGACTTTACAAGTTTCTATCAGCTGTTACTTCTGCTATTTTGTTGGTCTGCCTGTATATGTAACTTTGCCCTTTTTTTCTGCAGTCTGCAACTTTCAACACCCTTCCTTTAGCCTTATTGTGTGTGTGTGTGTGTGTGTGTGTGTGTGTGTGTGTGCATGTGTTGTAGCTATAATATGTTGTGAGAGTTTTCTTTTTTTTTTTTTTTTTTTTTTGGTTTTTCGAGACAGGGTTTCTCTGTGTAGCTTTGCGCCTTTCCTGGGACTCACTTGGTAGCCCAGGCTGGCCTCGAACTCACAGAGATCCGCCTGGCTCTGCCTCCCAAGTGCTGGGATTAAAGGCGTGCGCCACCACCGCCCGGCGAGAGTTTTCTTTATGGTCCTGTCTATTCTTTGTTCTCCTTCTTTAAAATGTAAAGAGATAAAATAAAAAGAAAAAACCATGGAAACATACCCATAAAAAATAAGGGAGATGAAACTAAACAAAGTTGTCAAAAGAAGAAACACAAATGGATCAGAAATATATGCATTTTAAAAAACATCGAACATTCCTATATATCAGGAAAACTAAATTAAAAATACTTTGAGATTTCATTTTATCCCAACTAGAATAGCTAATATTAAAACAACAACAACAACAACAATAATAATAAATAATAACTTGTCAGAAAAATTCTATTATGCATGTAAAGAAAGAGGAAAATTTTCTCAAGATGGATGGGAGTGCCCACTGGTACAACCATTATGGAAATAAATGTGGAAGTTCCATAAAAGCTAGAATCAATATAAATATAATCCAGCTATACTACTTCTGATTATATGCCTAAACAATTTTATATTCTACTAAATGTTTATTTTAATTGTTTTATGAAAGCAAATTCATTTAGTTTGTTAACATGTCAATGACTTTAAAAGGAACACTTGTTTCTGTTGAATTATTTGAATCGTAAGGATTATAAAAACTTAATTATTTTGATATATTAAAACAAAGTTATTTAGTTTAGGTGATAAGAGTCTTTAGGAAAAAAAAGAAGTTAAAAAACTCAATGCATATGCTAAGGATAGTGATGATTCTTCATCTGAGGTAATACATAAATTTTAGGTATAAAATAGGAGGGAAAAATCAAAATAATTAAATTTATAATATTCCTATAAGAATATAATTTTCTTTATATGAATACACAGATGTACATATGCCTACCCACACCACACTTTTTCTCACTCATGTATCAACCTTTTACATAATTTTTAAAAATTACAGTCTTGATATCTTAAAGATCTGTTTATAGACCATAATCTACATAAGTAATTTAATTCCTTCAGAAAATAGCTTATTTAAATATTTTTCTTTAACTTGTAGAATCTCACTCATTTTCCCCAAAGATCTAACATAAGTGTGAATTATTCAAAATATTCACATGAATAAATTATGCCTTTAAAACACAGTTGACTTTATACAAATGTGTTAAGAAATACATTACAAGGAAGGGAAATTATAAGTATGTATTAAGTCTGGAATTAATTGAGCTACGTGTGAAAGAAGTAATTTGTTATTGAAGATGTAACTTTTTGAAAAAATGCTTTCTAAAGTTATACAGACGTTGAAGTTCCAATTTTGGTTGGGTTCCTAGATGTAAGGTGAAGGAAAGATCATAGGACTATATCAAACAATTGAATTTTCATATATGTTTTTAATTTGTAAATTTTAATGGTCTCAACATGAAGAATAAAACTTTTAGAACGCAATAAAATTTAATAACAAGTATTCAAAGAAAAAGTGAAAATGTATAGTACTTTCGAAATTACATTAAAGTGTCAATACATATTGTACCAGTTTCAAGATAAGCACAGTATTAATGATGAAGCTTACCTCTTTATGTTTCTGGCATTCACATATTCATACCAGTAATATTTAAGGTAGATAAGTAATACATATGTAACATTTTATGGTTATAAAATGAATGTAAAATAAGTATAAAACAATAACATTTAGTCCAAGTGGTCACACATAAAATGTGACTTCGTCCATTCATTCTAATTAAATGATTCCACCATTAGCTAATTACCAATTTACCTACATGCTCCTTCACACATGTATCCCGAATAGTCCACATAATTTTTCTCTTTCTTTTTAATATTGTCCCCACAAATTTTGGGACACATGTTTTGAAAACAAATTTAAGTATTACTTCCATTTTATCATACTCATTCCATCATATTTCATATGACTGAATGATCAAATATTGACATTAACAATGACTGTTATAGAAATTTGAAGTAAAACTGAGATTTACCCACCATAGCTCCAAACATAAAAAAAACTCAGAGAGAGACAGAGAGAAGACAGTCATTATATTAGTGTGTGTGTGTGTGTGTGTGTGTGTGTGTGTGTGTGTGTGTGACCTGAACAGTAATTGCATTGTTAAGTTTTGAAAAGTTCTTTTCTTTCTTTTTTTATTTTTATTTTTATGACAATAATACAATTACATTTCTCCCTTCCCTTTGTTACCTCCCAACCCACCCATACACCTGCTTTCTCTCATGTATATATATATATATATATATATATATATATATATATATATATATATATATGATATATATGTTTTTGGCATTCACATATTCACACAAGTAATATTTAAGGTAGATAAGCAATGCATATGTAAAATTTTAAGGTTATAAAATGAATGTAAAATAAGCACACACACATACACACACACACACACACACACACACACACACACACACACACACACATATATATATGCATATACATATATATTCCTAAAGATAATTTAACAGAGAAAGAGAGAAGACAACTGAACGTTCATTAAAATCTTAAACTGTAGACCAAGCATAGTCACTGGTAATGATAAACTTTAGTATAGAAAAGACTTTGAGTGCTTAAAGAGACTGTATTATCCACATAAATATTTAAATGAATGCTGTGGAAATACTTTGTTCTAAAGCTGACATTTCAAGTAAATATTGATTGATTCAAAAGTGACTGGAACAAAGACAGGTGGAGGGAAACTTCTGGATCTATGTTTTAGAGATGTTTCATTAATTTGGAGGAGAAAGTCTGTATTTCCCTTAGTTGTCTCATGATCTATTTCATAAGCAAAATGCCCATAAACAAGCCAACCCAGCATTTCTATTTCTTTGTAGTAAAATGAGACAAAAGTGAATGTGTTATAAACTGCAAACTAGGATTTACTGATGCTGTTACACCATCTCTTTATTGTTAATCATCAATACCTTCACTGTACTGAAGATTACTAGGACAGTAGTAAAGCACGATTCTGGTTGTACTTGTGAAATTATATCCATAAACGATTACATAAAGAGCTGGGAGACCCACCCCAAATGTAGGTGGCAAAAGCAGTCAGCTGCAGGTGCAGATGAAATAATAGGAGAGAAAGGAAAATTCCCAAAGGGAACATAGGCTTCCCCCTCTCCTCCCTCTCCTCCCTCTCCCTTTCCTCCCTCTCCCTCTTCTTCCTTTCATCCAACTCCCTCTCCTCCCTTTCCCTCTCCTTCCTCTCATCCCTCTCCCTCTCCTCCTTCTCACTTTCTTCCTATTCCCTCTCCTCCCTCTCCCTCTCCTCCCTCTATTTCTACCTCTCCTCCCTCTCCTTCTCCCTCTCCTCCTTCTCTCTCTCCTCCCTCTTCTCTCTCTCCCTCTCCTCCTTCTCCCTCTCCCTCCCCTCTCTCTCCCTCTCCTTCCTCTCCTCCCTCTCCATCTCTTCCCTCTCCTCCCTCCACTCCCTCCCCCTCCCATTCTCTTTCCAGTCCCTGTTCCCTTTCTATCTTTCTCTTGCTTTCTTGCTATCTCACATTTTCACTTTCTTCCCACCTAATGTGAGCTCTCATGCTATGTCCTCCCCATGATAAAGAACTGAAAGAACTGAATCTGTGGGGCAAATAAATCCTTCCTTTCTTAAATTGCTTACAGTTTTGCACAAGCATTGAAAAGTCTGCTCAAGACATGAGTTTTAAATGCATGTATGAATAAATAGGTGCATCCTCATAGTATTACAGACAAATAGGTAACAGTCTTGTTAGAACTCTCCATTCTTCTCTCTGTTCTTTTCTCTTTCAGACCATTGGAAAAATCATATAATATGAACTGTATACACAAAGACCTTGCTTTTCTTCAATGTGCCCACCATCACTATATTTGAAAACTATTTTTAGATATTATAATATCATGTAAATTCTTTTTATGCTATTGCTGCTTTAATTTTTAGCAAAGCATATTCATTGAAGCTTATGAGCAATTAAGAACATATGAATAATAGCATTTACTTGCCTTCTGCTGAATTAAAGCTGCCAGTAATATTTTTAATATTGAGTTGTCTTTACTAATAAATACAATGCATTATATAAAATCACTTGCTGCAAGTACCAATACTATTCTAGTGTATGTCTTACAATGCATTTTCAGATGTATTGAGTTGTATTCTAGTACTGAAGGTGCTAACTGTGTGATTTCATCAGAACATTTTGAAAGACAACAGCCAGGTCTGGCAAGCATATTATGTGTGCATTCTTGAATATAGATAGGAGTTCATGTGGATGGCTGGAGACTGCTCAGACATAGCACTCTGGGTAGAAGACCCTGGTTAACTTACTGAAAGGGTACAGCAACTATATTCATTGGCCTTCTTAATAATTCACTGCCTATTGTGACACCACCTGAGGAGAGAAATCTGTACTTCTACTGGAAATTTTTACCCAGAAGGAAGGACTTAATTTTGTGCCAGGTTTTATTCAAGTGTCTGATATTTTACTTTGCACTCTAAGAATGATTTTTTTCAGAAAAGTGATTTTGTCTTGCCTATATTTAATAAGAATATATATTTATATATATTTATATATATTTATGTATATTTATATATACATATACACAATTCAGTGTGCTCATACACGTACATGTTCACACCCATGCACACACACCCACACATGCACAAGAGAGGGACAGAGAGAGAAAGATTTAAAGTCACGGAAGAGAATACATGTGTGTATGTCATTTCTGTTATTTTAATTTTCTCTTTGTATCCCATTATTCAGTTTATTTGTGTGTGTCTTTTTACCACAAAGATCAGCACATATATAATACGTGAATTACATTGGCTATGATGCTGCATGTACAAAACATTGTAATTTGCATGAGTACTAAGAAAGGCCAGCATTAATATTAATTTTTTCACCTAAAATAGTCAGCTGTATCCAAGTAGAGATATTAACTTCCACATTTTCAATTCTTCCTAAAATCTTTTTATCTGGTATTTCATGTCATCAGCCAGTGTTCTAGCTGTGTTTATGACATTATTCAACCTACTTATAGACACGTTTGATTTTTCACCAAATGTCTTTTTCATGCTTACTTAATTGTTTTTGTTTTTTATGCATGCTTGACACAACTGATGATTGCTAATACTTTCTTTTATCTTTTGAAGATCCCTGACATACGGTTAGCATTTATATTCCTTTGTTCTATTAATTTAGATTGGCAGGTAATAGGTGTTAGTTTTTCATCTTGCTTTTGTAATCCCTGCCCTACTCAGACATTACTGTGCACTGTCATGTTCCTAGGAATTTAATTTGCATTTAACTTTGACGTCTACAGCCTGATCTCAGCTTGGTCAGTGACTCTGAGCAATGCACCTTTGTCATTATAAACACTTTTAACACTGCACTCAATAGTAATGCTTCCCCTTTATCATAAATATTCCAAAAGTCAAGTGGCAATGCTTTCTAGACCCAGCTATTTTTAGTCTGCAGTTATATGTCACTGGAACCATTTTAGATGGAGGGAAAAAATATGTAACTTTCCCATTTGCCTCTCCATGTCTTTTTTTTTTTTTTTACTTTTAACTACCAATCATTGTCTCCTCTGATGTTCAACTTTAGTCCAACAAATTTCAGTGCATATCTTACAGTCTCACTTTGTTTTCTTTTCTCCATACATTACACTGTGGTAAAAATGAATATAACATGATTTGGACTGTCCTATTTGTGTTACGTAGTTTAAAGATGGTAAACACATTCTCAAAGCTCTGAGTTCCTTACCACATTCTTCTGCAGAGTTCTTTTCATGTGAACCCAAAATGCTCTGCCTGGTAGGATTAGGACTGTATCACTATGCCCCAGAGAGCTTATTTTGCTCCATTTTATTAGTGTTGGGTATTGATCTTATGGCCTCATACATGTTAAGTAGTGCTCTAGTGCTGAGCTATAGTTCCAGCCCTCTCTGGGTGTGTTTTGTTTTGATTTGTTTTTTGTTTGTTTGTTTGTTTAAGACAGGCTTTCTCTTTCTGTAGACCAGGATGGCCTTGAACTCACTGAGATCCAGATATCCTCCTGCCTCTCTCTGCCTCCCAAGTGCTGATACTAAAGGCCACCACCACTGGGCTCTGAGTGTTCTTTCAGCTAGGTGTGAAAATGGAACTGACAGGAAGAGAGAACAACAGTATAAAAGGGCCCAAGTTCAATTAGTACAGTTTGTATCTGGTATGGGAACATCACAAGGAAAGGAATCCATCTGTATATGCTGCCCTGGGAAAAGATCAGTGCATTGCGAGTATTTGACAAGACAAAAGAGCTTAGGTGGCTACTTACTTGGGTGACACGAGGAGCAGTTAAACAAAAGTTGGTCTGTCTGGCAATATTTGCTTGTACAGACATTAGTCTCTACTTTTTGACTTGATGAAAAAGTTTTACTTCTCTTCTGGTATAGGAAAAGTACCATTATAGGAAACTTTTATTTTCTGCTTTTAAAATTATTTATTTTAGGTTGATGTTATTACAGTTGTTGTTGTTGTTGTTGTTGTGTGTGTGTATGAAGAGTGTAGTTGTGTGTGGTATGTGTTCTTGTTGATATGTTTTCATTTGGCATCACATTGTCTGAATTCCTTCAACCCATGAAACTTAACTTACCATTTCTCTTTCTCCATAACCCCTGAGTTTTCTATGTGTGTGTAGAGGATGGATTTTTATGGATCCCAGGCTATCCCAGAACCTGGGTGCTCTTGAACTTCTGACCCTCTTGCCTCTCCCTTCCAAGTTGTGCTACCATGTCCACTGTAGATCCTTGAGGTAGAACTAAGACTTTGAGAACACTTAGCCAGTACTCTACCGCCTTAGCCGAACTGACTGCTGAATTCAGCATGATGGTGCACATTTGTAATCCCAGCCCTTGTGGCATGGACGTAGGAGGAACCAGAGGTCAAGACCAGCCTCAGCTACTTAGTAAATCTGAGGCAAGCCTGAGCTACGAAAGACCATGTTCCAAAAAACAGAAACAGACAAAGAAAATGAACAATGATGCTTATAGTTTTAATGGAAGCTTCTCATCTGCAGGATCCCGCTTGACTATCAAAAAGTCCTTGAAGAGTGAGGATTAAGAAATAATAGATAAAAGAAAGAGACAGACACAGAATAACATTGAGAGGGCTCTGGGTCAATACCACAATTGCCCCGAGTTTATTCCTCATGGGATATTTACGCACCAGCACGGGGAGAGGCAAAAAACCTCCCTGTCTCAAAGACAGAGTACAGACAAGTGTAAACATTTCCTTAATTCTCAAAACATCGAATAACCACGCTTTACCGCAAAACATCCTGTAATTAGGCCTTGAAGTTTACGACACCTGGTAACCACGCCTTTGGCCAAAACATCCTACCACGCAGCCCTGTGGGGCAAAACAAACTTGGACTCTCTGACCTTGAGTCAAGATGGAATAAGGTCACACTATGGAGTCTCTGTGGGTCCCACACTTATCCCTCTCAGTCCCTCTCATTGCCTTTGGACAATTAGGTCATTAATCCCAAGCCTTTTCAATTTGCCATTTCAAGAAGAATCCTCCTTTCCATGTAGAAATATTGATTCCTATTGATAAACTAAACTCTAGATTTTCTAAGCAGCCACAGAGAACACTGAAATATGAAATGCCATGTTTGGTAGTGTGTTTGATTTTGCAGGATTGCTGCCTCATTTGGTGTTGTGTTATACAAGACAGCATAGCTGTAGTTAAGAAGCCCCAGCTTCTGCTTCAGGTGTACACAGCACCATGTGTACTAAGTATGTCTCAGCATGCTTGTCTGCATGCATGAATTCTGCCACAGCTTTATTTTTTTTCCTTCCAGAGTTTTTATGTACTACCCAGGGTGGACCACAACTCTCATATAGACCAAGCTAACTTCAGACTTGACTTATGATCCCCCTAACTCAGAATTAGAGTGATAAGTTTATAAGCATATATCACCATACCCTCATTTATGGTAGCATTCTAAGAATTAATTAATGTATATTTTATTGAAAATAATTTTTCATAAAATATAATCTGATCATATGGTCCCCTCCTAGCGTCTCCTCTCAGATCCTCCACATATTCCCATCCCTCCAAGTCCAAGTTGCCTTTCTCTTTATGAAGCAAACAGGCAAATAAAACAGACAAACAGAATTCAAGAAGAAAGAAAAGAGAAAGCACAAGAAACACACACACAAAACTCACAAAATTGGAAACCATAGCATACAATTAAAGGTCAGCAAAATTAAAAGAAGGAGAAGGAGAGGGAGAGGAAGGAGAGAAAAAGAGAGAGAGAGAGAGAGAGAGAGAGAGAGAGAGAGAGAGAGAGAGAGAGAGACTTCCAAAAGACAATTGAGTTGGTTTGGCGGTGGCCATGGACTGCTGAGCATGGCCTGCCCTTGAATGTGGTTTGTGTGCCCAGTGAGACTCACTGGAGAAAACTTTTTTCCCTTGCATGCAGTTGTCAACAGAAGATAGCTTCTTAAGTAAGGGTGGGCGCTTGTGTCCACTTGCCCCTCTCAGGTCTGGGACCCTATATATCTTGGATCTGTGCAGGCACTGTGCATGCTTATGGAAGCATTATTAAAAATATTTCAACAAAGCAAAATGTATTCAGAAATTGCAAGCAAAATAAAAAAGATAATGATAGTTTGGGGATACATGGCCACATCAGGGAAGAATTGAGGTGGATGTTGTTTTTATTTGAGACATAGGATTTGAGGGTTGCGGGATAGCCATGTCCCCAAATACATTAAGACCAGTACAAACAGAGAGACATTGTAGAGAATAAATATGGTAAAAGCAATGGTTGCAAATCTTATGACCATCAGGGGTCAGTAGCATCCCCATGTTCTGTTCTGGTAAAACGTCTTTGAGACCAGTCCTTCCCAACAAGTACTGTACAGAACCTTAAGGCTGGAAGGCCACCATACTCAAAGAATGAAGGCAAGGGAATTCCATGACAAAAAAGCAAAATCCAGAGTGCTCACTGGAGTAGATGAGCTTACACAGGCACACAGTGGAGTTTAGGGAATTTCACAGAGCCACAGCTTGGAGTCTTATGCTGTTTGTGTTTATGCTTGGCTAGTAGCGTTTGAGCAGACTTAAGCCCACTTTGTTATGACCACTAATATCATTTTATGTTTATGTTTTTAATTTTTGAGATTAGAATTAAGTATAACCCTTTCTCTTCCCTCTCTTCCCCCCAAGCCCTCCCTTACAACCCTCCCACTAACTCAGCTGGAAGGCCAGTCATTACATAGCTCATCTTACCACTGCTCTAAGTTTGGCTCTTCCTTAAGTATTGTAGCATTGTGACTACACAGTGACAGCCATCTGCCCGGGGGACTCATTGTCATTTATGGAAAGACAGAATGTGTTCCACTTCAGGAAGTGAGGACCAAGGCTTGGATGCTGCCAAAACAAATGTATTTGATTGGAGCAGAGTGACTTGTGCCCACAAGCCATTCTGTTCAAGCAATGAGATTATTGTGGAAAATTGAGGAATATTAAAGCCCAGACTGAAGAATCTAAGTATTAGGCATCACTCAGAAGTAAAGATTTCATTACTTTTTGTAAGTTTTTAATTTTGGCTGTCTTCCTGCACCTGGCTATCTTATTAAGAGACATTCATCCCCTGGAGATGTTTCTAGAAACAATAATAGTAAGAAAAAAAACTGTAGCCCATTCTCTAAAGATATTTTTTTCCCTTTAGTTCTGGCTGCCCAGGCTCACCATTGAGCTGTATAAAAACAGTGCTTCTTTACTGTTTGCATTGAGTGTATAGAAATTCTTCTGCAGGATATACAGATTCCCTGGATTTCCTTTACTAGGAGACTGGCTTGTGTAATAACCCTAAGCAACTATTTCCTTGTCATTCTCTTTATTTAGTGAAATCCTTGTAATTAGTTCCTGTTCTACAGTAACAGAAATACTCAGCTCAAAATGGAAGAGATTGTGCTTGCTAGGCCTTAAATAGCTGCCATGTTAATTTAAATACATTGTACAATACCTGTGATGACATGCTTTCACTTATAAAATCGAAAAGAAATAGTATAAATTTCATTGGATTGATGAGATTCACATCATTTAGTGTGTGTGTGTGTGTGTGTGTGTGTGTGTGTGCTACTTTGCACAAACAATCTTGTAGACTTTGCTAGAACCCTAATGTAGATGAATTTCTAAATGGTCTTATTAAATAAAAAACACGGAGCCAGCTATAGGGGTGAAAGCCTTAGAGAGATCAGGGAAATAGGGAAAGTCATCAGCCAACCTTACCTCACCATCTCTGCAGCTTCCAAATGTGAGTTCCTTCCTGTCTATTCACTCCTATATGCCTTGCTGTTCTGCCATCTGATTTGCTCTCTCTGTTCAGCTACATCACTTTCTCTTCCTACCCAGCTCTGTCACTTCCTGTCTGTCTGTAAAGACCTCCAGACCTCCGTGGTTAACTAGTTTTGGAATTTAAGACATGTGCCACCACACCTGGCTCTTTTTCCAGTGTGGCCTTGAACACACAGAGATCCTGCCTGCCAAGTGATAGGATTGAGGACTTGTGCTACCGCTGCCTGACTTCTTTGTTTAATTATAATGGCTGGCCTTTTCCCTCTGATCTCCAGGCAAGCTTTATTTATTAAAGCACAAATAAAATATCACCACATTTCAGCACAAATAAAATATAACCATACCCTAAAATACTTGAAAGTATTTCAGTTGGCAGTTAGTAATACATATTACAATGTTTAAAATAGTCAGGCCTACTTTTGCCGAAATCATCCATGGTTCAATTAACTTAATGGCTATATTAGAAAAAAAAATTGATCTATTTATATAACTAGATGTTTACATTTCATTCATAAGCAAAATAAATTATTGCAGGAGATTAAACACAAAATAATCTTCCACTTTCACATCTGTAGACAAAATTCTAAACAGTCTTAGTAAATAAGAAACACAGAGCCAAATACAGGGTAATAGCTGAAGAGATCAGAGAATTAGCAAAGAGCCACCAATTATCCTAGGGAGGTGTAGATAAGTATGGAATGACAACAGATAGAGAAGCCTGGGGGGGAAAAAGACATTAGTTCAGGCCCAGTGTGATAAATCTATGAGCATTTTAGGTTACCTACAAAAGCATGGGTGATGCAGGAGTTACCAAAAACACCAGGACATCCCCCTAGGTGACTTATTGGTAGTTACAGCGCTGAGGAGTCCCACTGCATTATTGCTTACCTCTTATAGGGTGGTGACTGGAGTCTTGAGTAAGAGAAGCATCCTCTGAATATCTTGGGCTCTTGCACCTCTTGATTTTCCACCCTCCCTGATGGCAATTTAATAGGCTTGATTTCATGAAGGTTTTATCCCAACATCACAGCTCTTCTGCTTCAAAGCAGCAATGGCCACATCAAACCCACAGGAAGTAGTCACGCTAACATTTCTAAGGTATTTCCTTAGTTACCATATAGGATGTATGAAAGGAGAAATCTTTGCTGTCATGTTTTCAATGCCCAGAACACAAACTGCTACTCTGAAAACATTTTATAGGTCCAATTATTTTAAAAGGCATAAATGTTTTAGCATTTATTATAATTGCAAAGTTGTGTTTTATAACATGAGAAGGTCATAAGCTAAGGAAAAGACAGGTAAACACCCCAAATTGTGGAATCAAATTGCAATTTTATTCTTATAAAGTTTCTGTAAGAACATAGTTACTTCCAAAATGTTAGCTTTTCTCTTTTACACATTTCTACAATTTCTAGATTTGATCCATCTCATGTTATTGCTTCCATTATAGAAAGAAAACGATCTCAATTCGAATTTCAATTTCTGAGCTTTTGCTCCCTCCTCATTTAAACTCACAATTTTAGTCAATTAGATACTTAAAAGCCCAGAAGGAAGAAGTCAGAGTAATAGTGGGTTTTAATTAAGGGTCAGGAAAATGCAGTGCCTACCTGGGCAAGCCAGCTTAGAGGAAAGCCAGGACATTAATGAATACAAGAATCAAAGGGCAGGTGAGGAAATCAACCAGGCAGACCTGGAACACATGTGTTAATTGTGACTGATTTTCCAGGACAACGATGAAGAAGGTGAGAAGTTGCTACAAGCTAGGTGACACCCAGTACTCAAGAGGTTGTCTGACCCAATATGCAGAACATTAGTGTCTCTGTTCTCTGAGCTATCAGGAGTCTTTTACGCCTTAGATAATATGTTTTAACTAAATGCAGCCTTCATGCTCTCCCCTTACATAGCTTCGGCACCTACACAAATTTGGAAGGATTGCTCTTAGGTATTTGTAGCTTCTTACTGTAATAGAAAGCCATGGAACTGGAAAAGAGAGATGACATTGGAAACATTACTGAAAATGAGAAAACTGAGAGTCATCAGGTTATAAACTTATGGGGAGATTTAATGACGGAACTGTCTTAAATATCAGTTGCCCACTTGGATTTGAGGGGGAGTGATTGTTAAACTGTGCTTAGCATCGCTATGCGGAATTACACATGTGAATGTTTAGAAGGGATGCTGCCACTGAGCAGTTGTGTGAAGGCTGACCTTCTACGTAAAAGAAGTTACATGCAAAGCATTCGTTCATTAAAATTTATAGTGATGTTACTCTGAAAATAATGACCTAAAAGCCATTAAAATTCTACAAGTAAAGGAAATACACTGTAAAGCAGTTTAGATAATTTCATAGCCAAATTTTAAGCGAATTCTACTCTGCGTGCACTGGTTCTGACATCCCTAGCCCCATCCCTGTTGAACTGCACATGTCCCTCTATAAATACAATCTGCTTTGAAGGTGTGAGTCTTTTAGTTATTTTCTGAAGTTTGCCAAGAGGCCATGTACATCTGCCAAAATGAAAAACATGGGACAGTTTTTGTGCCTCTAGGTGGTTCTAAAATGGCATGCCACCATCTGCCTTTAGATGTGTTCTAACGATAAACATTTAAAATGCTGCAACGAGTTTTACAAGATCCCAAGAATTCTAAGTCTTCATGTACTTTGGAGCCAACAAGACAGATAGTTAACACACAGAAACAGGCTCCTTTCTGTGCACATCCCCCTTAGGTTTCCTTCACAAAACTTAAGGAGGAAATTGTTGTGCTAAAATATGCTGTGAGTTCTGAGATAATTTGATGATCAATATATTATCATCAGGAAGGTGAGCCTAGCAAAGACAACACCAAGCTAAAACACTATCTTCTCGGTAGCTGACTAATTAATGATCAAATTCACACATTCAAAATTGCCAAAAATTGATGTTTTTACCTGACTACACTTTGATTCATGTTTCTGTACTCACATCCCAGGTATCCAACTTTCTTAGAAAAATATCTGGCAACATTTGCAATAATGTTCACATAAGAAACGTATTTTCTTTTCTGTGCCATGTTATGCACAAATGAGGTGAATGAGAGAAGTTATCAGGAACCTTCTGTCATTTACTGTCTGCATTATGCTTTCATTATTTTCAAGATCATTAGATATAATCCTTCAGGACTTTAAAACATTTTCCTAATATTGTTTGGTTCTGAAAGCATTATCAAAAAGGAACATGACATCATGTCAATTAAAAAAATACTACTAATGCTAAAATAGCCAGCTCTGCTTCAAAAATGCTATTCTCCAAGTCCTGACATGACAGCCGGGTGACTCTGCCTCGAGATACAAATCCATGTGTGCCCCCACCACCTGGCCTCTTAGTTGCAGAGGATTTTAAAGTTTACGTATGCAATCTGGTATGGAAACCTGGACATTTAACATGTTTTCTATCATATGGTTTAACTCCTTTTGGTTTCAATGACTATTTCTTACCTAAGTGAATAATATAGAGCATAACTAATGAAAGGGAAATGCTCACCATTTCTAAAGAGGGGAGTGAAGGAAAATATTTGCCCACTCTCTCTTGTTCTTTCTCTGTTGGTCTTCTCTCCAAACCATCTTCCTTCTACTATCTCTTTGCCTCAACTAAAATGTCTCCACACAACAATGCCATTTGTAATAACTCCACAAATGAAATTATGTAATAGTTTAAAATTGCATTTTGATATTTTAAAGACCATTGCCTTTTAATGGCTAATATGGAAAGGAACTTCAAATTCATTGCACAGCCGTGAAGACGACTGAGAGGTTTCCTATACACTCTTCCATCTGTTCATTTAATGCTTTCTCCATCAGAATACTACATGCATGAAAAGAAGAAATATGAGGCCAGAGAGACTCAACTAGTAAAGTGCTTGCTACACAAGCCTGGTGACCTGAGTTCAGTGCCCAGATCCACAGGAGAAGCCATGAATTGCTTCCATAAAGTTGTCCTCTGACCTCCACATGTACACGTTTTTTTATGTAACAACATAATTGCTTCTAAGATTCATACTTATAAATAAAGTTGCTGTAAACAGCCATATACAGAGTGTGCAAACATGCATTTTATATTCCTTTGAGTGAATACCACGGCAGGTGATTACAGAATTTAAGTGAGAAGATAGATTTGATGTTGCAAGATACTCACAATTTATCTTCCAATGTGATTGTAACATTTTGTATTCCCACCAGCAAGTGTTGCTGTCACTGTACATCTTCACCAACATTAAGTATTGCTATTGTTTTGAATTATGGTTATTCTAATAAATGTACAGTGATATCTCATTTTTTGTTATGATTGCCATTTACCAGTCAGCATTGAAGTTAGAAGAATTTTTACTATATTTCCTATTAATATCTTATTTTGGTGAAATGTTTGTTCAGGTATTTAGCCCAGTTTTTTCCAAGCTGCTGGTTTTCCCTTATTAATTTAATTTTTTTGATAATTTCATACATAATTACTGCATTCCAATTACTTACATCCCACTCTCCTCCAAATTCTCCCATGTCCTTTATTTCTTTTCACATTAATTGTGTCTTTTGTAATTATTACATATATGTGTGTGAGTCCATTTAGTATTGTTCCTGTGTATATGTGTTTAAGTTTAACCATTTGTGATTGTGGAAGTGGATAACCTATTAGGGTCTTATCCCTAGAAAAGACTCAACCCCTGCCCCAGTAGTCATTAATTGCCTGTACTTCTTCATTTAGGATGGGGCCTGTTAAATTTTTCCCACCAGAATTTGGGTTGTCAGCTAATGGTATCATTATTCAGATCTCTTTTCATCAACCGTTTTTCTGAGAGTCTGTGGGTGCAGCATTCCTGTCCCATATGAAAGACAATCTCAAACAAGTATTCTCGTCTTCTGGCTCTTACAATTTTCCCACTCTCTCATCTGTGATATTCCAGAAGCCTTGGTGTACGAACTCACTAGCATGGGTAGTTAGTTAGGTTTACAGTACCAGTCATTAATTCCCTCCTGTTGAGCAGGACTTAAGGCCAAAAATAGCTGTTGGGTGCCACCAGAATATAGGGGCCACTACTTAACTCTCTGGGATATTTTGTGACCTGGTTATTCTCATGACCCATGGATTATTTTTACATCAAGCTAGGAATTATGATTGCTTTTCTCCATTGGCAACCTGTATAACACCTTTAAATACTATTAAAGATTGTCTTTAGGGATGAATCAGCTAGGTCAGTCCCAACTCAATTTCTCCAAGTCCTGTGTCCAAAGTGTGTGCTGGCTTTAGCAACAGGGTCTTGTCTTCAAGTTCTGGGAGGTAACCAGGGCAACAGCAATAACCTGATTGTTATATGAGTCTCTTGAACTCTCCTGACCAACAACTGGAGGAAGACTTCTCATGCCTAGCACTTTGTTAGATAGTAAATTGTTTTTCCCACACACCCCCTTCCTTAGCTGTCAAAAGTTTAAAGGATCATAATCAAAGACAAGTTAGTTGTTTTCTTACAGTAGAGTTTTAATAATTCTTACACAAGTTAGATAATAGTCTTTCACTAGTTGATTCTTTTCCAAATATTTTGTCCTTTTGTGTTTCTTTTTTTGTGCATAAGTTTATTGAAAATTTGTTACCCATTGAAAGCTAACAAGATAAGAGGTCACTTAATAAACAGAGGCTTGCATTCATGTGGATGGTTTTATCTATAAAGAAAAATCACGAAGCAATTTATTTCTCTTTATTTTTTATTTTATAATTTAATTTAATTTTACATATCAGCCACAGATTCCCCTGTCCTCCCTCTTCCCGCGCCCCCCCCCCCCCGCGGCCTCCCCCCAACCCACCCCCCATTCCCATCTCCTCCAGGACAAGGACTCCTTTTGTGTTTCTTATTTGTACTCTCACAATATGATCTTTACCATGAGTGAAAGTTTTATTTAAAAATATTATTTTAAAGATTAATGAGTGTATTCACTGACAGTTTTACTTTGATATTAGCTGCTTCATACTCTTGGCGTTCATTTACATACACTGGCTTTCTCTAAAGAAATGTAGAGCTTTTCTCTCCACTGTTTTTGCTTCTGCATTTTAATATATACTTCGCCACTAGTACACACACACACACACACACACACACACACACACACACACAGGATTGAGCCTTCCACATTAGCATATCTATTGGAGTTGTGGTTCTTCTGGTCTTGTTTAAAGTGCTACAGAGTTGAGGTGTCAGAATGAAGCTTTCCCTTCATTCGTAGGAGACACAATCACACAGGAGATTTCTCTCTTCCTCTGGCTCTTAGAATCATTTTGCCCTCTCTCTTTCATGGTTTCCTGAGCCTTATGCACAGGAGTTATGTTGTAGATGTATCTATTAGGGTTATGCTCCCATTTTCAGCTACTCTCGATGTTTTGAGGAGTGTGGCTTTCAGAAATGGTCTCTGTTTCAGAGAGAAAGTTATTTTTTACATTTTTACATCTTTTTTATGTTATAGTGTTGTTAAATCATTCCTCCCTACTCTTTGCTTCCCCTAAAGCCTCCCATACACCCCTCCTTGCTCTTTTTCAAATTCATGGCCTCTTTTATTCATTGTTTTTGCATGAATGCATACATAAACACACACACACACACACACACACACACACACACACACACACACACACACAGTATCTAGCACCAGGCATGATTCCCTCCTGTTGAGTGGTTCTTCAGTCCAATTAGCAAGCTACTGGTTAACACCAAGGTATGAGTGCCCCTACTGAACTACTAGGGATATCTTGTCATGCTGGTTATCATTGTGTTTCATAGGCATTATAGCTGGGTAGGAGTATGGGTTGCTTTCCTCTACTGGCTGCTTGCATATAGCATTTTCCAGTACTATGAAAGCTAGTCTTCAAGAAGGAGGCTTAAAATGTCAGATCCTCTAATTCTTGTGTCAGAAGTACACAGTGCCTTTAATGGCATAGTCTTATCCTCACGATTTTGGAGGCAACCAAGGAAAACAGCAAGAAGATTGTGTTGTTTTCACAGTCTCTTGTAATCCCCTGACCAACACTGGCCAACAACTTAAAAAGGAATTTCTCATGCCTGGTACTGGATTTTTGTTAGTCTAAGGCTATTAGATGGACATTGCCATCCCAAGTGACATAACTAAATTTAAAAAAATATATGTATATTAATATGTAATATATATATTACATACATACTTAATTTTATGTATAAAATAATATGAATACTTATATTTTTCAAATATCCTTGTTATTATTTTCCCTACCCCTCACTCTCCTGTATTTTTCCCCTTCCAGTTAAAGCACCTGCCCAGATTTCTTTGTTAAAGACAGCATCAACATCTCAAAGATCAGACACATTTTCTACTCTGTGACCTTCTAGGAGATTCAGACATTTGTGGATTACTCTTATATTTATGATCCATGAAGGATACAACATTTTCTCTTTTCAACTATAGATATCTAGTTGTCCCAGCTCTGTTTTTTAAAGTTGTCACTTCTGCTTCCTGTCTCTCACACAGGCTTTGCTCCTTTGTGGAAGGTCAGCTGACATGTTTATGTGCTCTCCTTTCTCTCTGATTGATCTAGTTTGTACCTTTGCCAATAACTCATGTCCTTGACGGCTGTAGCTTTATATAAAATCTTGGTAGCTGGGATGTAAGTCATTCAGCACCATGCTGTCAATTCTACATCTTATTCCTCTTTGCTCACAATACAATCCATATGATTCTATTACTTTTGAGAACACTGGTATTGGAAGCTAGTGTTCCATCAAAGAAAAAAAAAAAGGAAATTCAAAACTAGATATGCTTGATGTGGAACTTATCCTGTTACCTTTTTAAAAATTATTTCTTTATCATTTGAGATTATAATGTTATAATTTTATAATTATGATTTCCCTCTGTTCTTTCTCTCAGTGAATGTGTATACAAGCAGCTTTATGGAAATGATGCTACCTTACTAGATCCTTTTTCTATATTTCAGATGATTATGCAAAAGAAAATATCTTTTTTTACACATGAGATGATACCGGTTAGGCACATCCTTTTTGACCCTATTTTCTCTCCATTACTCTTCCTCCCTTAGTTAGTCTTCATTACTTTCTTTTTTTTTTAAAGTAAACACTTTATTTTCATTTTGTGTGTGTTGTATCTTTTGTAGGTGTGTTTGTGGGGGTGCAGGTGCCTGCAGAGAGGAGAAGGACATGTCAAATTACCTAGAACTAGAGTCACAGTTGATTGTGAGCCTTCTGGTGTGGGTTCTGGGAACTGAACCCAGGTACTCTGTAAGACCAGAATCTGCTCCTGACTGCTGAACCACCTTCCAGGCCCTGAGTTCTTTATTTGATCACTATCTATATTTATTTCGGAATACCTATGACTTTCCCTCAGATTTCCTTGTCTGCTAGACCCTTCTCCTGGCAATTGTTTTAAATTTTATTCCACCAAACATTTGACTAGTGCCTGGAAAAATACATTCTATTTTTTGGATTGCACCCATCATGTATTTATCTTTATGGATCACAATCAGGCCCCCACACTGCTAAGCATTCTCCCCATATCTCTTTAAAACCTCATTGATGCAGACAAAACATGAGTTTTGTCTTGTTTTGAATCCAGTCTGGTTGGGAATAAAGATGAAGTTAACCTAGAAGAGTGTAATTGGATGTCACAAATTTACTAGATTTCCTTGACCTAAAATACACCTAATGTGAAAATCAGTCATCCTGGCTCTGAATTTTATTCTTTCCACTGCTAAGGTCACTGCTATATACCAGTGATTCTCAAACTTTGATAGTGAACCTGGATCTCTTTCCTAAGAGTTGGGCACAGCATAGACTGCCTAACAAGGTCTGCATGAGTTTATAAGCAAGACATAAATCTAATGGTTGCAATGAAGCATCTATACTGAGCCTTTAATCTCATACCCTATAGAAGTCCTTCTCATTTGACAAACAGACAACGAAACACCAGCTCTGAAGCAAAAGGTCAACAGTTCCTTTCTTATCTCCCTACATCTTTATGAGTAGTAACTTTGAGGGCTGAATCTCTAAAGCACATACTCTCTCACTGCTTCTCAACATTCCTCCTGTTACCATCACAGACCATGGATCACTGTCATATCTGGACTGCATAAATGGGTCCTAACTGGTTCCCCCAGTCTGTCTCCTGATTTCCCATAGCCCATATCTACAGTGCTGCCACTG
This sequence comes from Peromyscus eremicus, assembly GCF_949786415.1. NCBI lineage: Eukaryota > Metazoa > Chordata > Mammalia > Rodentia > Cricetidae > Peromyscus > Peromyscus eremicus. The sequence goes on along the minus strand of NC_081419.1, from coordinate 22,015,964 downwards.
TTGTTTCTAACCCATAAGTCAAACATTTAATTTCTCTGCTTAAAACCTTATAATTGTGTTTTACCTCACTTAGTTCCAAATCTAAATTTAATATAAGATTCTATTTGTCTTGCCCATGGCTTTAATATCAAATCTCTGCATTATATTCTTGTTCTATGGCATTTATACTTTCCCAAGTCTCTGCTCCCTTCCGCTTGAAGTATTCATTTCCCAGTATTTCATGGCTGTTCCTATTCATCTTTCATGGCAGAATTCAAACATGGTCATCATATTACCTTAAACTAGAAGGTTTTCCATCAATGATCTCTGACACATGATGACCAAATTAATGTTTAATTTTATGATCCTTAATATTGTTTAATAATTAGAAGCATTTATGTTATATAATTTACATAAACCCACTATATTCCCACTATCTCCCCCAAACACTTAAGGTCTTTGATGATAATAATCTTATTTTTTCTTTAATCTCTTCCACCTGTTCAAATGAACTTCCTAGAACACAGTCAATGCTCACTAAATCAAATTGCCTATCCAAATGAATCAGGATAACTATTTTTACCAAAATTTAAACCTTCCCTGACAACATGTTAGATATTGAAACAGTAATTGACTTTCCTTGTTAATACTAAGCTAATAGTTGTGTATAATAAAGTGGACCCCAATAATTAGTTTTTGTGAATATTTTATTCATAGAGAGCCAAGTTAGAAACAAAATTAGATATTTTTAAGTAGTAGAATGAGGCAAGAAGGCTATAAAGAGGTAGATTTATCAGAGTGAAGTCAAATCCAATATAGGTTTAAGAGTGGCTTGTAACCTGGCATAGAGAAACTCCCTTACCTCTTATAACAGTTTCACCACTAATCTATAATATAGATTCAAGACTTCTCAGTTCCTACCTGCACAGATAAGGATTCTTGAGGCTTAATTAAAGTGTGTCTATATGATTCTTTGATTTTTACATTAAAATATGTTATTAAAGTAGTAAAAGTGATTTGCAAATTACTGTAACTTGAAACTTTTCTCCATCTCTCACTGCCTGGTTAGCGCTGAATATTGAATAATAATAAAAAATGCAGTGTGCCTAGGGTCTGGAAGTTGGAGCCTCACGGACAGGTGCAGTTAGCAATGGAGGTGTAGGTTTTAGTAAGTTTCTAGTGCTGCGATGAAATACCTTGACAAAGCCAACTTGGAGAGGAAAGGGTTTACTTCAGTTTATAAGACCAAGTAAGAGTCTGTCACTGAAAAGATGAAGACAGGAACCTGGAGGCAGGAATTGAAACAGAAGCTATGGAGAAACATTACTTAATGACTTGATCCTCATTGCTCCCTCAGTCTCCCTTCTATACAACAGAAAACCACCTGCTGAGGTTGTCACCACCCACAGTGAGCTGGACTCTGATATCAACTAATAATTACGCATGTGTGTGTATGTGTGTGTGTGTGTGTGTGTGTGTGTGTGTGTGTGTGTGTGTATAACAATGTTTAAAGAAGAAGGATTGGGAGGGAGGGAATTACATCAGAGAGAAAGGAGGGTGAGAAGAAGGGAAATGTTGTAATTAACATTTAGTTAAATCAAGCACTTACAAATTTAGGGAAAAAAATAAAAATAGTTACCATGTGATTCAGCAATTCCATCTGTGGTTAAAAATTCAACCGAATCAGGTCTTTTCTTAAATTGATTAAACTGCTTCTTCAGTCCCAACTAACCTGTATAGATTATCCCAGCAAAGGGAAATTTTCAATTTGTGTTCATGGTCTCCTTTTAATCAAAGTCAATTCTTCAACTCCTAGTGACCTGAACCACAGGTGCTTAATTCAAAGTATTGGATAGACCCATAAATGCTTTGAAAGACTAGGCTCCAGTCAGGGGAGCCTATCATATCTTGCTCAGCTGTCATCACAGAAGCTTCTCCTGAGGTAGATGGGAACAAATACAGACACATCAATCATTGAATGCTTTCAAGATGACTACAGATAAATATCAGTTTTAAGAAAAAAAATCACTTAAATATCCAAATAGTTCATCATTATTACGGGTCCTTTGATTGAATGTAAATTAACATGAGATTAAAATGAACGACAGTTTTAGAGGTATTTATTATCATTTTTTAATATTTGTAACTTCATTGATAGCCATGTTTCTTAATCATTATACAGGACCCATGTAATCTGTGTTTGTATAAATTCCCTCATTCATTCTTTGAATCAAGCCTTTGATTTGTTAAACTTATTTCAGGAATGTTCTAGAGTCAATTACAAAACTCTTTCCAAATTATTATTTTTGTTTCTAATTTCATTTTACCTTTACATCTTCCGCTGCATATACTGTTGAATATTCTAACTACTTTGGTACTTTCCTGAGTAACAGTCTTGGTTACATTACAAGGTCACATTTCTCAGAATCATCTCATTGGTCGCCTCCTCAAGTTCCTCAGGAACTATTGGGAAGTGTTTCCATTACTCCAAAACTCTGAAAAGAACAGGCCCTGTACAGGGTCACAACTACTTAATGATAAATATACTTTGTTTATTATTATTCTGTTTCATCTCTCTTGCTTTATGTGTTAAAACAGCACAGATTCTTGGGTAATTTATTCATGTATGTGAATGCATGTTTTGACTGTAGATTTTAATGTTTCCTTTCTCTACACAGAAATGAAAGCAATTCGCAAAGTTGTTAATTAATCAAAAATCATTTACAAAAGTGCACCCTACCTACTCAATACAATTCATTGCCAGTACTCTTTAATGTAATATAGTTTGGATTTCTACTATCCAGTTAGGACTTTTAAACAGTTTTTCTTTATTTTTGAAAGTTGTGTGCATCTATACAAGGAAATGAAATAATTTATACTGTCATATTCTTCCATCCAATTCCCCCATCTCCTCTCCAACTCAGTGTCTTCCTAACTTCACCTTTTTTTTGTTTTTTTTTTTTTTTTTTTTTTTTTTTTTTTTTTGCAAAATACATTAAGTCCAGTTAGTAGTACCTGCTTTGGTGTGAGACCATCTTACTGCAGCATGAGAAGCTTAATAATGGTCACATCCTGAAACAAATAATGTTTCCTCTCACCCCACCCACCATCCCATCTTTCACCCCACCCCCCACCCCAGGCAACTAACCACTGCCAGGATCTCCTAAATAAGCAGTAGGGCCTGAGAATCATCTACCACATTACATGAGACTACATGATACTTTACCCTCTTCATCATATTACTTTTTGTACAATAAGAATTAATACTATTGTATGGACTAATCTTTCCCTTAAACTTCAGTGAAACTGAACAACTTCCAAATAAACCCAGAAGCTCAATTTTCAAATCGCTCTAAGTAATATTTATCAGGAAATAATCTAGGAGTTATAGAAATCACTCTGTTTATAAAAAATGGTCTCTTTTCTCCTTTTTAGATTTAAAATCTTTTCTTTATAAAATTTATTTTGATCATGTTTTCCCCTTTCTCCAGTTCTTTCCAATTCATTCCACCTTTTTTTTTTTTTTTTTTTTTTTTGGTTTTTCGAGACAGGGTTTCTCTGTGTGGCTTTGCGCCTTTCCTGGAACTCACTTGGTAGCCCAGGCTGGCCTCGAACTCACAGAGATCCGCCTGGCTCTGCCTCCTGAGAGCTGGAATTAAAGGCGTGCGCCAACACCGCCCGGCTCATTCCACCTTTTTAACCCGCCTAATTTATTTTCTTTTTCTCTCTATTTTACACACACACACACACACACACACACACACACACACACACACGAACATGAAAATCAAAACAAACAACCCAAATCATTAAAACAAAAAAGACAAAATGAAACAAAAAGCCCCCCAAACAAACAAACAAGCAAAAACAGAACAAACAGAAGAATTCACTGAGATCTAAGTACTCAAAGTTCCAAAGTCATTCTTCAATCCTCCCTTAAACATGGTCAGATCTATCACAGGAATAACTCACAAACCTACTTCCAATTTCTATCTTAGCATTTCTCTTGCTGTGATAAAATATTGTGTCAAAAGCAACTTGGGGAGGAGAGGGTCTATTTCTGCTTGCTACCCCAGATAATAGTCCATCACTTGGGGAAGTCAAGGCAGGAATCCAGGAAGGACCTGGAGGCAGACACAGAGAAATGGAGAAGTGAGATTACTGGTTTGCTTTTTAAAGCTTCTTCAACCTGCTTTCAGGGGTCCCCACAAACAGTAAGCATGGCTCTCCCACATTAATCACTAATTAAGAAAATTCCTCACAGTCTTGCTATATGCTAGTAATATGTAGACATTCTCTCAGTAGAGAGTCTTTATGAAATGACTCTAGCTTGTGTCAATTTGACATAAAACTAGAAGTAAATAAACAAATACATGATCTATACATCACAGTGTGAAAACAATTCCAATCTGTTGTAGTTTTAATTAATGTATTGATGTTTTAAATTTATTTCTGGTGATGGTGGCATGATTCATTTCTTTGCCTTTGAGACGAGCCTGGTGTTGCCCAGACTAGCTTGAAATTCATATTGTAGCCAAGGATAACCTTAAACTTCCTGATTGTCCTCACCCTATCTCTGGAGTGAAAGGTAAAGTACTAACCAATGCATCTGGTTTTATGATTGCTCGGATCTAACCAAGGGCTTTGTGCATGCACTTTGTGCAAGCACTGTGCCAACTGATCTACTTTCGTCTTCTCATTTGTTTTTGCTTTAATCAGTGTGTGTTAGCAATTCTAACCTACGTCAGGGACAGAATAGTCTGCCTTGGAAAACAAGTCTGCCTAGTTTCTTAAAAACTCCTCTGGTACTGCAATTTCAGTGATATAGGTATTCCTGTAAATTGGCTCAATTTTATACCTTATGCTTTAATAAATGCTGGAATCTTTGTGGGGGCTAATATGGAAAGGTTCGTAGGTCGTGGTTACATGTGTACATTCATGCTGGCTCAGAATCATCCCTGCCCTTGTCAGGTTCCACTGAGTGTGATGAATAGAATGGCACATTCTTGCATTTAAAACAATTGTCTTGACATAAGCAATGATGCAGAAGAATTGTGTGATTAAAAAAGGAATAGAAGTTTTTCCAACTGTACTCTTCTCTGTGATGCAGACAAGCTATGAAATAGACTTTGAGGATTCCAAATCAAAGACAATGTTATCATTTCCAAGATTAGTTGTCCAGTGAACCCTTATCTCACATCTGTCAAAGTCCCATTCACTTTAAGACTTTGGTAAATAGCTGCATATGTGATGCTTTGAATAAAAGAACTTTTAGAACTTAAAATTAGTAAAAAATTAGTGTGCAAATACAAGTTATAGGTTCCATTTACTTTGCAATTAAATGAAAAAATGATTGAAATTATTATCAAATTGGTGATAAGTAAGTCTATAGTACTATAATATTGTAATTAATTATTTTGTCGTACACTATATATTCCTGTTTGAAAATATATTCTTTTAACTTTGTGTGGTGTCACATCTCAGCAAGTAAGAAGGCAGGTGGATCTCTGTGAGTCTGAAGCCTGCCTGGTCTATATAATGAGTTCCAAGTCAGACAGGGCTGCATAGTAAGACCCAATGTCTTAAAAAATAATGTTAAAGAAAGGAGAAGAGAAACAATGTTATTTTAAGTGCAATGTATTATAATGTTCATTTTAACTTTGCTGTGATGATTATATAACTATAAACATTTACTAGCATAGCATCTCACTTTTTATTTTTGATTATCATTATTCATGCAATTTCTTGATTATTACCAAAAACATCTTTATTCTAATGGAGAAAAGATGTTAAAATGTTACCCTATTTACCCATCCAATATTTTCTACAGATAAACACAAAGAAAAATACTTAGCATTGCCTATTTTCTGAATGGTTCCTGTGTCTTATGCAATTGTCTTTGTTCAGGTTCAGACTTACAGTTTTTCTAATGGATGGAAAAACTAAGTCAAATCATAACTCCATACCCTAGATTTGTGCTGTAGTTAAGAGTTAAAACCCATGTATAGTTGGACATGGTAATGGACAGCTAAATTCAAGCATTTAACAAGCTGAGGCAGGGTGATCTTGAGTTCAAATCACGCTTGGTGTTGTCTTAAAAAGAAAACAAAAAGGAAAAATAAATTGTGACCTGAAAATATGGAGTATTTCCATTGTTCCTTTTGACTTAATAGTTTCCTACTAAAATGTCCATCTCTTGTGGTGATTAAATTTTTTGGCTAAGTCTTATATAGCCATTTTTAAATGATGTAATTTGGCATATATAAATCTGTGATTTATATTATGTATGAAGTTATAATCCAACATCCATTTGAAAGTCCATCCCGGACACTGTGTTGTATACACTTGGCATGCAGACACTGAAAACCTTAGCTATGATTTCACATTTAAAAAAATCTTAATATGTATTTCCCTCAAATCTAATGTCATATATGTGCTGTTTGAATATTGCTTGAATAAGTTGCTTGAACTAATTGAAAAGTTAGAAGCAAATATATAAGAGCAATATAAATAAGAAATCTATTTATTAGAAATTACCTAAAAATTATTCATGTTATTCTCACTATCCTAAGTGAATTCATCTTCAAGAGACATTTGGACAATGGAAATAGTCCATATTTTCAGGTCACAATTTATTTTTATCTGGTTGTTAGTAATATCTCATTTTGCTTCATATTGTAGGACTTTATTTTATTTTTCCTATCCTAATAATGTGGAGAGAAAGCAGACAGCATTTTCTCCTGTTAAATTAACAATTAGATGGGTTTCTATGAGAGGATTCATGATAGATGGGATTAGTGTTAAATGTCAGGGTCAATATAAACTTCTGTTGTATTTATTCTAACTGTAGCAACCCAAAATATTCCTATATTTCTATATAAAAACCTCCAGAATGCATATTTACAAGATGATTTTGGATACTAGGAAATTATTTAGCAGAAGGTTGATTTCCAGAAATAGAAAGGAGCATGTTTGAACCCCCAGGTATGTCTAACACTGCTCTGAAGCTTACAGTTTTAAATCCAAGGGGAAAGAAATGACGGCACATGGTTAGTACGTTAAAGGAAGGATTACTTAGAGAAACATTGATTCACAGAAAATCCCTGAGGGCTACAGATTGAAATGTGTAGGAACAATGAAATTACTGATAATATTTGTGTAATTACAAAGGAGAGTCTTACACACACTTAGAGGCAAAACAATGCCAAGACTTATCGGGATCGCTTTTTCAAGGACTATTTTCAACTTCTCAGTTAGACAACTCTATCCTCTGTCCTGATAAATTATATTGATTGGTTGGTTGACTGGTAGAACAACAAATATTCTGGCTTCTTTTTTCTTTATGGAAAAGACAAGAATTTGAAACATGATTTTAATAACACATGTGATTACACTTCTCAGTTGGAAGTGAACTCAATTCATCATTCATAGATATTTGACAAAAGACAGTCTGGCTCTTGAAATAGAAAAGTATCCGTGACACAATTTGTCCTATGTAATTCCGTGGACAATGCTCATAGGCTCAGATATGACTGTGGCTACCTCCTGTGTTGTACTTTGTACCCCACAGCCCAGCTGTAGCAGCAGTTGATACAATACTGCCCAAGCAGGGGGTAGAGATTTCACTTAAAATACAGGGCCTTGTCAGGGAAAGCTCAGGAGGTGGCCAGGCAGGAGCAGTGAGTGCATCAGGGCAAAACTACAGTGTTTTTAGAAATGAAATCCTCTGCTGAGGTGAGATCAAAGTTTGCGGTTCTCTATTTTTATTGTCACAAAGAGGATCTCGCTTGGTTCCATTTACTTACAGTTTTCTCAAAACAATAACAAAAGGATGTGAGAAGGAAGAGCAGAGGAAATAAACTGAATGAAGTCTAAGTCTAGGATGAGGCTCTTCACCTGTTTCTCAGATGTGAGGAGGCAGTCCATTTCAGAGCAGTAGAGAGGCATCACAGGAAGCATTTTGGTAGGCAGCTCTTGGTGAGCCCAAGAAGCCCCCATGTTCATAGAGAGCGCTGCACTAACTGCTGTCATTTAGAGACTTGGACATTGCATCCAAAGGGAAAACAGGTAGAGACAGGTGTATGATTCTCCAGGCAACAAAATATTGCCTGGAATTTATTTAAATAGTCTGTTTGTTTTCTGTTTGTGTGTAAGATGAGGTATTTACCGTAGTGTATGCCATATGACGGGGCATATTGTTTGATTCCTCAGAAATCTTATGTTTGGGAGAAGACAGACTTGGGGCACTAAATCTTCATTAAAGCTGTGATTTCACTAGTCAATTCGTCAGCAGACAAGCAGTCCCAATTAAAGCTTTTATTCATCTTCAGATTAAAAATATATCTCTCAGATTCCAAAAAATAACAGTCTCTCCCCAGTGCTGTCTTCCCTTGGCCACACAATCAGCAGCTTCCATTTCAATCTAGCAACGCTATTTTTGAGTGTGATTCTTTTAGAGTAATTCATCCCATTCTTAAATCAAGAACACGTGCTTGTGATGGAGAGCAAGTTAGGGAAAGCAATTCAGTGCAGAGGGCTGTGGCCTGACAGTAATGTAGGCAGGCAGGCAGCTCCAGTCATTATTTGAATAGAGTACTATAAGACAATAAATTATTTTCATTCTGGAATGACAGGGTTGCACATCTTTCACACTGTGCATCACCTGGTTGTTGTTATCACAAACCTCTTTATTCTGTAACAAATTATGGCAAATGGAAAGAGTTTTGGAGTGGTGACATGCAGGTAATATCTCCTGATAATAAGGATGTAACACTTGCTGCCACAACAAATGTACTTCCTGCTGGCATGTTTTATGTGCTGCTGCTGCTGTTTTTCTCACTGCTCTTAGATGCAGGAAGCTTTCATACATGGAGTGACAGGTGGACAAAGGTAATAGATCTTGTGAAGCTCTTAATATGAAGAATGCATCATATCTCATACGTGAACTTGTATCGGTAACATCCTCATTTTCTAGTTCCTGATATAATTAATCTCTTGCAATTAACGAAGTGTCAGATAGATCATTGGCTTTTAATCAGGATAATTTTCACTTTACAACAGTTAAATCTAGCCCAAGTTTAAAATCTGTCTTCAGTGAGTTATTTTAATTTCAAAGACCACAGATGTATGCACCCACACTAAAGTAACTCTGCTATTATCACCACCCAGAGAAACTCTCTGTTGCTCTGGGCATCCTTCAGGGGTTGGTTAGAGAACATGGATATCACCTGCTTCCATCACTTTGGCAGTCTTTGAGGAAGGCACAGAACAAAGCCAGAGGCAATGTGGGTATAGACAGCTTGTCCCTGTTTTGTTTGAATGAGACAACGGCCAGAATTTCATCAACAAACCTTAGAAGGAAAGAAATATGACTTTTGTCAATTAGAATGAAAGTGAGAAATCAAATGAATCTAAAGGCTTAACCCCACACACCCATGCCTACTCTATGATTTCATTTACTTTGAGATGTGGTAGAATATGAGGTATTTGAGCCCAGCAGGATGACTACTTGTTTGAGAAATCACAGCTTGACAGTGAGACTGCCATTCAGCTGCAGATACACATGTGTGCGATTTTTTTTCTGCACATACAGCCCATGAAACAGTTGTAGCCTCTGTTGAGGAAAGTTTTGAAACATGTGCAGGTTTATTTATTTAGGATATTTCAGAGATTGTTGGTCTGATAGCTCAGCCAGCATGATATTTACCAAATACGTCTGGGCCGTGCATGAATGTGGTGTGTTTCTCTGTATCACGGAGTTTTCTACCTCAGAAAGCAGCCAGTCTGACTTCCTGATGGTTCTTTGTCAGATGGCATTCATGGTGTACACTGGCAAAATGAAACCAGAAAATTCTCATGGAATTACATTGGCAGTGCTCTGAGGGTCAGTGTGGATTCAAACTTAAAGGGGAAGGTGAGAGTCTTAGGTTGTGTAATTTGACCCTGACTCACTTTCAGTGTCTGTAAAATATTCTGCTCACACATTCTGACTGGCTCATCTAGAGCAGGAATTAGATGCCGCTGACTCTGTCCTACTTGATCAGACAATATCAGCCATAAGCAACATCCTACACGCTGATTTTCATGTGAGCAATCAATTGGCACGCCTAGACACTGAACAATTGAGTACTAGCCTAACTACTTGTTTATTTCATTATGTCTTGTTCTGCTTTCATGCTGTTTTTTTTAAAGAAGTAAAATGATTTTTTTTTTTTATCATATCCTTGAATGACCTTTGGAGGCTTTTTTGTTGAGAATAAATTGTTACTTACATTGAATGGCTGAAAATTGTATTGATCTAAAAATCACAAATCACAGGTCTAGATATTATATACTAAGTTAATTTCTCTCTCTAAATCTTCACAGTCAATTGATTTCAGATTAGGAGAAGTACACACATTAAAAACATGTAATTTGTGGATGACTGCCACCAGATAGCAGGAATGATTTAGGTTGTACACCAGGTTCCCAATTTCTACTCTGTGGTGATATTCATTGGGGGTGGTAGACAAAACATGGTTTAGGGTGGGTATAGGTAATAAATTATCAGTAAACAAAGCCAAATATGTCAATATCTCCAGCACCACTCTTAAAACTCAAATGTAGAAGTAAATCAATTTCTGTGATATATATATTTAGACTGGTAATGCATTAAAATGGCATTTTAAGTGAGCTTTATAAAAATATTTTAAATTATAAATAGATTACTTTATGTGTGAATGTTTTGCCAGTATGTAAGTATATTCATCATATGGGTTCTTGATGCACAGGGAAGTCCGAAGAGGGCCAGGGTATTGGATCCCCTGGAACTGGAGTCAAGGATGTTTGTGAACTACCATATAGGTAGCTGTGAATCAAGGTCAGGTCTTCGGCAAGAGCAACAAGTACTCTTAACCATTGAACTCTCTCTCAGCCTCTGAACCATAAAATTTTGACTTTAATCATTTGATATGATAATTTTATTTGAGATCTTTTTTATATCAATAATTACCTAAATTGTTGGAAGAAAACATGACTTGCTAATTTCTGTGGCTACAATGCTGTTATTATTTCTGATGGATTTGATAGCATCTTTTACATCTTAAACCTCCTAGATATGTTCCAGCCACATCCGATCAAGAACAGATAAAATCACATGTACTGTAGTAATAACACAAAAGTTGGTAAGATACAATGTGGGGAACTGAGTCAGTAGGCGGTATAAGTTCTGAGCTTCTACCATGGTATATGGTGCATATTCATATCAGAGGAGGAAAAATAGCTTTTTTGCCAGTTTCTTTAAATATGCTTTTGAGTTTGTTGATGCTGTTTTATTTGTTTTTATTCATCACTGTAAATTTTATGTGAACTACATTAAGATTATGCATCACATAAATTTATATACTGTTGAGTAAATAGCAGTTGAGAAATATTTTACCTAAATCCTACAAACTTGAAAATATTTTCCATTTTTTAAGACTTCCATGAACGATTCAAGTATGTATTTTATATTCTGGCATAAATAGGCCTTTGAGGATTATGCTAAGAACTCTTTAGAACACTTCCTAGAGGAAAGTATTGCTAGAAATGTTTGTACTAGTGTAATGAAAACACAATATGCATTTTGATATTGTTTTAATCTAGCACTAAATAATTTAAAACGTGAAAGAGGAATTGCTATTCAGGTGATCTTTGCTAAATCATAAAATATAAGTTATTGCTCCTAATGTTAAAGTTTGTATATGGAAGTAGATAGGCTGTGGGCATTTTGGAAAGCAGAAAAGACATATTTTCTTAGCAATGTAAACTGAGTCACGTTGTCAAAATATAACATATTCAGCATGGTGCATGGGATACACTATCTTGGACATGATGAGACAGGTTATCTCTATTTGCCATAAATCACTGTTTTTACATGAAACATAAATAGAATTTACTTATAGTCTAGTGTTACTGCTTTTATACATATTTTATGTACACTCATGTTTGTGTGTATTCACATGTATATAAAAACATGCTTGTATGTGTATGCTTGTGAGTGTGAAGGTCAGTAGTCTATGTGGATGTTAATGTCTTCATCCTTTTTTGAGATAGCATCTAACTTTGGAGATGAAGCTCATTGGTTTAGTTTGGCTGGCTGATGAGCATGACGGATCCTATCCTCCTGTCTCCACCTCCACAGTGCAGGGATTACAGGTTCACACACACGTGTGTGTGTGTGTGTGTGTGTGTGTGTGTGTTTACACAGGATTTGGGAATCAAACGTAATTCTCTTGATTTGTAGCAATCATTTCACTGGCTCACTTAATGCCCTGTGCTGGTATTTCTTACCTCTCAAATAGTCTATTACTGTCCCAAATTTTACACACCCATTGTCCATAGATGGACAAAAAGCAACCTGTACACTATTGGTAATAACTATGTAATTATTTTCTTCTACTTCTCATCACCAACATTCTCCTATTTAGAGACTGACTCCTAATTTGAAATTCACCTGTTTGTCTCCAAATATTAAAATACAAACTATCAAATAAGCTAGATTAAAAAGCAGTATGTTGGGGCTGGAGAGATGGCTCAGAGGTTAAGAGCACTGACTGCTCTTCCAGAGGTCCTGAGTTCAATTCCCAGCAACCACATGGTGGCTCACAACCATCTGTAATGAGATCTGATGCCTTCTTCTGGTGTGCAGGCATACATGCTGTATACATAATAAATAAATAAATCTTAAAAAAAAAAAAAAAGCAGTATGTTGAGCAGTTGTGTTTTTACATGCTCCTTGTCTTTCAGAAGTAGACCATACTAACCCATCTTTGTTACACACCATCAGGCACCAGGATGTCAGGGAGAGGAGACTGGTAGGCAGGGCAGACCCTACCTCCCCAACCATGAGGCAGCCTCAATTCCTAACAGGAGTGAGAATTGTTCACAATTAGGAATGTCCTCAGTCATTCCCTCTTGGAAGCCTTTAAGTGTCACTGATGTCTAGAACCAAACATAATCCTCTGAAGTTATGGCAGAATTGAAGACGATCTTGTTACAGGACAGTATCACAGTGAATTTGCAGTTGACTCCTGTGAAGGTGGCCTTTCTCTGCTTTCTGCTATAGATTTTCAGAACTGTCACAAGGGTCACGATGTGATGTGACTCGTGAATTTAAATATGAAATTATCAGAGTTGTATTGAAATTTTCAAACCTGTTCTAAACAATACAAAATAGGAGACCATATAGTTTCCATTGTGTGTTGCATTCCTATCTGTGGATCTACTGTCCTGGCCTCTGTTGCTGTATTTACTGTCTGACAACTTGGCACCTGACATATTATCATCCACAGACTCACTGACTACCCACAGCTCACACTTCCTCCTACTTCTATCCTGCTTGGAGAACCAGATAAACTTTTCAAGCGTACTTATATAAAACTAGTTTTTACTCTGTTTTATTTAGTTTTGATGAATCTTATCTATGTGTATTTCTTCAATTACATGACTTTAAGTTTACATACTGATTAGATTATTTTGTGGCATAGTTAGATAACACGTTTGTGAAGGTAGTATTCTCTATGATCAAGATTAGATATAGATCATCTGTACCAAGACTATTTTTTGTATTATGTTTGTTCTTCTCATGGTTATCAACATAAGCGATGGAACTCAAAGTTTCATTGCTACCTAAGTTGCACATCGCTGCTACAATGTACAACCGGATACAGTCTTAGTAAACCCTAAATCCCAGCACAAATGTGACAAATACTACAACATTAATTTGAAAAGAACTCTCTGCAAGTCCCCTTAGTATGGGTCTCCGCAAAATCCATTCTAACATAAAGAAAGAAAAAAGGATGAAATAGCTCTTTTTTTTTTTTTCTGAGAATTTAGAATTCTGAGACATACATGCTTCTTTTATGCTGTTGTTTTGGGATGCAACGCAAACACAAATCTTAGTATCTGTAAATAAATTATTTTGTTTAATGTGTCATGAATGCTTCTTTTGTTTCTTTAAAAATATTTTTTTAAATTTTTATGTATATGTATGTGTCTGTGTGTCAGTGTCTATATTCTCTCTCTCTCTCTCTCTCTCTCTCTCTCTCTCTCTCTCTCTCTCTCTCTCTCTCTTCTGTGTGTGTGTGTGTTTGTGTACAGAGGTTAGAGGAGAAGGACAGAATCCCTAGATCTGGAGAATTACAGGTGTTTGTGAGCTTGAGTAAGAAGAGTGCTGGGAGCCAGCCAAGTTATCTAGTACAGCAAAATGTGCCCTTAAGTGCTGAGCAGTCCTTTCTGCCCCTCTCTCCTCCCCCCACAGTCTTCTTAGATGGAGTTGCATCTTCTCCCTTAGCTACATCCACTGCACATTGTGAAAATGGTGACAAGCATCTTCCAGATTTCAATTCCAAGATCTACTCAGAGCTGCTGTGACATAAGTAGACAGTCTTCACATTTCCACTTTAGTGTCACTTCCTGAGTAAGAAGACAGTCCCATAAAAACCAAGATGGTGAAAGTAAAGGGGCGTTGATTTCTTTTGTTTGTCCTACAGATGACAAGTTAGTTTTAGCTTGGAATTTATGTTCATTACTTCTTTTTGGTTAACTTTAAATAAACATAGAAGACCAAACACATAATAAAGAATTATGCTTTTAAAAAACTTAAATACATGGTAAATATAGTATTTATGGAATATTTATCACCAGCTTTTCAATGCTTCTCCATTGAAATGAACAGGAAGACTCCATTGCCTACTGATTTGTCTCTGTGACTACATGTGTTAACTCCCGAATGACTGATAGAATCACAAATTTTTGCCTTACAAATTGCAAAATTATTTGTAAGCATGTAAAGTCACTCATCTAAACTTATATCCTAGTGACTTACAAATCTAATAGATGAGAATTTCGATTTTTTTATTAATTAAAAAAAGAAATTTCAATTTTTTTCTATTTGCAAATCCTGAATACTACTTATCAAGCTTTAGTGTAGCCAATTTGGTAATGAAATAAAAAAGTCTATATGGTATTTGAGTCCATTTAAAGCAATAAAATTATGAGAAAAGTGTAGATCATTTCAAATGCCAGCTTGGGATATAGCTCATTGGCAGAATGCTTCTGTAGCAAGCATAAGGTCATAGGTTCAGCTCCCAGGACTGCCAGAAAACAAGACTCAAATGTCACTTCTAATCTTTAAAACAAAAGAACAAAGGTATCTAAAACCTGAGTTTATCATATGATGAAGTGCATCATATCACATTTGAATTGGAATAAATACCTTACCTTCTGTGGAAAAACATCATATTTCGTTTAATGTGTCATGAATGCTTCTTTTGTTTCTTTAAAAATATTTTTTTTTATTTTATGTATATGTATCTGTCTGTGTGTCGGTGTCTGTATGCTCTGTGTGTGTGTGTGTGTGTGTGTGTGCGCGCGCGCGCGCGCTTGTGTCTGTACAGAGCCTAGAGGAAGGGAACAGAATCCCTAGGTCTGGAGAGTTACAGAGCAATAATTTTAACTTATTTGTGAGATATCAATTTTAATTATAATTTTCAGCAGCTGGGAAATAGAAAGTCATGGGAAAAAGTCTATATTCATTTTTGTAACTTCTCCCATTCTTCTCTCTCAAACTGTTACTCATTTGTAAAAGGGCACTGTAGCAGCTTCCCTGTTGAGATAATAGAAATATAAAATGAATTATGAAAGTAATAACATGAAGTGTGAGTTTCAAAACATATGTGTAGAGAGCATAGCTATTAAACTCTGGTTTATATATTCCTAGTAAAAAGATTAAGCTCAGAATTCTCATCGTTTTATTTTATATTTCTGTGAGGAAGAGATTAAAGTGCATCTAAGTCAATCATGTATTTTTCTGTTATTATACAACTCTGTGTCATCATATTAAATGCAAGAATTCCCTAAATATTTGCTCTGTGGGAAAAAAATGAATGTACACGCTTTATCTACTATCTACCTGTCTATCTTCCTACCTATCTTCTACCTATATACTACCTATCATTTAGAGAAATTCATTATAATGCATGGATTGGTCTTTCTTGAAGTCTAGGGCTAAAACTACACTTCTGACTTAGCCTGTCAAGTAACTACTACTTTACTTATAGCCACCACACTCCCTCCTGTGCATATATTTTCATTGGAGTCTAATTTTAATGTACTTCAATCATTCCTGTAAATTCTTGATGTAATGTTATAGCTTGCACAATGTATTTTGGATGATTTGAGTATGTATTGAATCTCTGTTATTAAAAACTCAGTGTGTATATGCATATGTATATTTTCTTGACTTCATCATTTTCTTGTATTTGTATTATTTTTGTATCCTAAAATCTTTAAAAATCTCACTATTCAAAATAATCCCACTATTGCACCTTTCATAGTATCTTTCCATTTTGGTCTTTGTTGCAGTTCATAGGCACTAAAGCTGAGTAAGAACACTGATTGCTTTCCTCCACTGGCAGATTGCATAGTACCTTCTGTTATTATAGAAACTGGTCATAAGGGAGGAGGACTCCAAATCTGTACCAGCTGGATTCTTCCAATTCCTCTAGCAGAAGTGTGTGTTATCTTCAGCAATGGAGTGTTATCATCAAATTTTGATAGACAACCAATGACCAGGCTATAGCTTATAATGTTTTGAGTGTCACTTGCATTCCCCTGAGCAGCAACTCTAAAAGTTTCCCATATTGGAACTGGAATTTTTGTTAGGTATCTATGATTTGGGGGCACCTCAAGTGAGGTAACTTTATTTAATTAAACACGCATACAAAAAAAGAACCCACACACATTTACTGTAACTTTAATTCTGAATTATTTATCAATGTTTATGCATTTTATATAAATGGTATTCTTATTAGTCTAATATTTGTATAGGTTTTTTGGAGTCACTTATTTCTGCTGATAGAAGTTTTACTGTTGGATTATTCACTCATTTATCTTTCTAGCAACAGGATTTCTTTAAATCCTTGGTAATCCTTGCTTATACATTATCTCATATAATGCAACAACTACATTGCATGAGGATTTCTTGTAAGCATGGTGCTTGCAGTGGGAAATGTTGACAATAAGCTCTGGAAATGTCATGCTAAAAGTGCTGTCTTCTGAAGTGTTCAAACCTATGTATTTTCCTATTCCTTTTCAGGTTATTTAATAGTGATAAATATATTAGTTCATTTCCAGATAAAGACTGAAATCACTACCCTTGATAAATACAAGTATTTGTAGGTATTAGTGGGATGCTATGTCATATTTTGTTTAAATCATGACTCTCCAGCTATTTGCCATTTCCTTATCATGGTAATATCACTATTTTCTCTAGATATTTGACACATAAACTGTACTAGTCATCTTTGTTCAGTGAACTTGCAGTCACACATTGGAATGTCTTTTGCTTAATGAATATAGACATTGCTTAAGCTTTCTCCATCCCTCAATGACTCTGACTTTTCTCTGCTTTTGATAAACAGCACTCTTCTCCAGTATTCTACAGAACAGTTTAAAATGTATATATTCCCACATTGGAATCAGATCATGTGAATTTAGCTTTTAGCACACATTTTATCAGCATTTCTCTCCATAGTGGGAAATCAGACCTAACTTTATTGTTTCATGATTGTGATTTTTGTTTGTATCTTTTCAGAAGATAATGTGTTCACAGGAAAAACAACAGATAGTTGGAAACTTGGAAGTTTCAGTTGATCTCTATGGTTGCACAGCTCACTGTGTAGATAGCTTCCTGATAATAATTCTTGATCAATATTTTGAATAAGAATTCTTAGTAAGATCAACTACTGGCAAAGCTACATGGTTTAAGAACACCTTTTAAAAATTCACATTAGACAAATTGAACAGCTAAATGAACTACACTTTATAGTAATTAACACCACTGTTTTCCATCTCATGCCTTCCTTTGAACTTACTTATCTCATATAGACGTATTCTTGGCACCTGAAACAATTACACTTCAAAAACGGTAAATGTTCTGCTAACAGTTGCAGTTTCCCAACTGCTGTGATGTTTGGTGACAATATCCTTAGATGAGTAGCAGATGAGAATCAAAGGGATCCAGCAGCTGGATCAACAGTGGCTGCCTATCAATGCAAGCAATCCAAGAGGCTTAACCCTTTGGTGGTTCAGCTGCCATTCTGCCCAAGGATGATGGAGACCAATTGCAAACCGCTCTCTGCTGCTTGATCTGGCTCCAGCCACCCAAAAGAGAGCCTGGACCCCTCTCCCTCAGCTCTTAAGTGGTCACATAGGCAGACAAGACCACTCCTTAGGGTTTGTTAGCCCTAAGCTATTGGATGAAGGAGCAAATTTCCAAAACAGGATATCTGTAAATTATGACATTTGTGAGTATGAATAACTGTGGGATGCAATTTGTGTTCATTCAAAATAGAGATATAATCTTGCATAGACACAAACACGCAGTCCTCCTTGGTCACATACAACAGATTAAAAAAAATGTGATTCTGCAGTGAAACCATATTCTTCTCAAGAAAGTGCAATTGGCAAGGACTGTGTGTCAACATTAGCAC
Source organism: Peromyscus eremicus (assembly GCF_949786415.1). Taxonomy (NCBI): domain Eukaryota; kingdom Metazoa; phylum Chordata; class Mammalia; order Rodentia; family Cricetidae; genus Peromyscus; species Peromyscus eremicus. The sequence goes on along the minus strand of NC_081419.1, from coordinate 21,997,473 downwards.
TATTAGGTTCCGTAAATTGAGGTTAAAGGAAGACTGTCCAGAAAGGGATGGAAAAGTGCAGCTTTCATAGCAGTTGGAGGGCAGTAGGGGTGATTAAAAGGAGATGTTAAAAAGAATTTGACATATGCTGAACTTCATATTTTACTGTCTCAATACAAAGACATGATAGGTGTATTGAAATTATTTTGTTTGGCCTAAACTTACAACAACACTTTTTTTGAATATTAAGAGTGTTTTGACCTCAAAGTAGCTTTGCTGTAAAGTATCCAAACTACAATATCCAGAAAATGGAATCTTATCAGAGCTCAAATTCTATTGATGGTGAAAAGTAAAGGAAGATAAGTGTTAACTATTAAATATGGCTAAAGGGGAATGAGTCTGCTTATTTAGGCCAAAATGAATTTAATTACTCTTCAGTTTTATATCATAGAAAAATCAAATCATGAGTACAGTTTTCAAAGTTAAATATTTTACATAACATTAATGTGTTCATTTTTTAGTAGAGGAAAATATAAGGGGATTATCCTTTATAGATGGGAAGATTAGCAGAATCTAAAATGAAAACAGTTGCAGTACACATTTCGCCACAATATCTGTGAAAGCAAGAAAATTTCAACCATATTCAGTTCTCAGGAAAATGTGATAGCCAACCTACAAATCCCAATGATCTCCTTAATCTCTGGTCTGGTTTCTCAAAATCTTTATGTGTTTAGAGATTTCCTTTACAGGTTTCACTGGGAAAAATCTTGGATTCTTGTTATATTTTTCTTACATTAATTTATACTGTATACCCTGACCTCCAGAAGGGTAGTACTAAGCCCAACAAGGTGAGCACTGAGTCATATGTGACATGTCAGCATCAATGTCCTGTAACAGTTCCAGTGTTTTACTGCATGCCTGGGGACATGTGGACACATCTTTATTTTGCTTTGTCACAGGTAGCCAATTATTCCAGTTATTTCTATGCCCATGTTTGTGTAAATTCTTTTATCTAGACAGAGTTGCAACATATTAAGGTAGTAGAAAATGGAGATGTTTTTTCTTCTATCCCTTAAATTTTCAAATTTAATTTTAGATTGAGTTACCCACTGTTAATCTGGGCATGGTTATTCATGTTTATACTGTCACTTGGGAGACTACAGGAGGAGATAAAAATACCATTCACTGTTCCTGTCTATATTCATCTAAGTCACACACTATCACCCAGTACTAGAAGTACATGAGCATTCAGTATGCCAGATTCTTCATAAACTGGCCATTGTTCATTGGCAATGCTCACTCTACAAAACTGTATCATCACTAGACAAGGATTTCTCCATGGCATTGCCTGAGAGAATATTCCTCTGTAGCTTGTGTGATGAGAGCAAGGTGGTTAGACCTTTCTTCTGTCTTTAAATACTCCACAGCAGGCACACACTCTCTATTTAAACAACTCTTAATTTTGGCTCTAAGCTCTTCATCAGTCATGTTTCATTGCTGTAGCAATTTCAGCAATGATAGTCCACCTCCGGTGAGAGAAAATCCTTGTCATCATTCTTCATGAATCTGCTTTGCAATTTTCTGTTATCTAGCTTCTTTCACACTATATAAGAAATTTCACTAATAACAAAGTGAGCCAGGATCTATTACTGCCAATTTAAAAGCAATATTCAGATATACTTCTTAAAATTCTATTTTATAAGCACATAACAATTTAAGAATCTAATATGAAATCCTAATATCAATTCATAAGCATATAACATTTTCAATATTAAATGTGAAATCTTCATATTGACCTGGGTTGATAATGACGTCTGTACCATACTGTAACACACTGACCTTGTAAAATATATCAACTGCCTCTTCTCAGACAGTCAATCAATCCAAATACATTTCAGGTGATTTTTTTTTCCTGATGAATAACCTCTAAGATTACTTCCCATTCACAAAGTTGGTGTGACCTCAGAGATGATTTGATTTTTCTTGTGAAGGCTAAAATGCTCTCCGGATCCTGAAACTGGGAGCAGGAAAGAGGGACAATTATTCAACTTTTTGTGAAGGCAATTGAGGAAAATCAAACATTACACATCTGTACATTTTCAGAGGCCTTAGGTTGTAATAATCTAAACACATGATAGGAATGTTTAGACATTATTTACTGCTAAAATTTTTGTATGATTCAAACTAAAAGGTTAGTCTTGAAAAATGCTCAGAAAATGCAGAGAATGTCTGTTTCCTAACAATATAGAGAAGATTAGAAAGGGTGAGAAAGGAAGAGAAGGCAAGATGGAAAGCTGATTATAGAAACATCTTGGAATGCAAGTTTCTACCATGTCATTCTGGGTTCCTTAACACTTTAATGTTTTTAGATCTAGAAATAAGATCTTGACCACAATATTATGCCTATTAAACTGGAAAAGTCTCAGATATGTGCTCTGTTATCACAAAGGAAAATACAAATAAAATACTTTGAAAATCAGCTTCGTTGTTTGAAAATTTGAGTTTTCTTTAAGTCATGTAAATTTACAAACCATGTAGATAAGAGAAATACTTATTTTTATTGAATAAGGAAACACTTCTGTCCATGAGAACTACTAATATCTAGGTGGTTTTTTTATTTTTTTATTTTTTTTTTGCTTTTTAATATGCTCTAAGCTATTGTGCTATTAAAGACCAAGACCAAACATAATTCAATACAGTTGTTCAGCAGCAGCAGAAGAATTATTTTAGTATTAATTTCTCCCTATAGTTGTTCAAGATTCATCCCTGGAAAGCAAAATGTATTATTTTCTCTTAAAACTTCTGACAGTGTGTTAACTCTGACTCTACCAAATGAGGGAAATATCACCCTTTCCATGGAAACCTTTATGTTCTCCACCTAATTCAACACCAAGAACACTTGTCATAATTAGGTTTTCTATTGCTGTGAGAAAACACTATGATCAAAAGCAACTTGCTAGTAATTTCAGCTTACAGCTGTATAGCACAGTCCTTCACTGAGAGACCTGAGGACAGTAATCCAAACAGGGCAGGAATTTAGAGGCTGAACCTAATGCAGAGGCCAAGGAAAAGGGTTGCCTACTGGCCTGCTCCCCATGGCCTGTTCAGCCTGCTTTGCATCAGCACCCATGACCATCAGCCCAGAAGATAGCACTCTCCACAGTGAGCTGGACCTTCCCTCATCAGTAATCAATCAAGAAAATACTCCATAGGCAAATTTGATGGAGCCTTTTCTTAATAATCACTTACAAAATGACTATCCCTTGTGTCAAATTGACATAAAACCAGCCATCAAACTGGTTGCTAGTCTTTTGTTCAGCTTCTTCTGGCCTTTTTTGCAGTAGTATTATAGCACAAAAGCATTCAAGCAAATACTTGCATAGTTTTGACATATAAACATGTCTTTATGAAAATCTGAGACAAAAAATTCCACCTGTTGCCCACGTCATTTTGAGAGTGGTTGGGGCAGGCATTTTAAACACCCAGTGACACTGGGAGGCCTGTTGAACTGTAACTCCAAGCACATGGCATTTCTGCTTTGACTATAAACAGTTATTGGACCATTGCCCTATTTTGGGAGTATGTAGCCAACCCTCTAAATAATTTAGCATCATCAACAACAAAAATGAGAACTGTTCACTGCTTTGTGCTTCAGCTATGAATGTCTGTGGTCACTCTGCTACAGAAGTGCCAAAGAGAAATTTTAGGATTTGTACTTTCAAAATTGTAAACAACAATTAATGAAAAAAGAGCCGGGCGGTGTTGGTGCACACCTTTAATCCCAGCACTCAGGAGGCAGAGCCAGGAGATCTCTACGAGTTCGAGGCCAGCCTGGTCTATAGAGAGAGATACAGGAAAAGTACCAAAACTACACAGAGAAACCCTATCTCAAAAAAAAAAAAAAAAAGAAAAGAAAGAGAAAAAAGAGACCATGAATTTGAAAAGGAGCAAAAGGGGGTATGCAAGAGTATTTGGATGGAGGAAAGGAAAAGGAAAAATAGTGTGATTTTATTATAATGTCAGAAATAAAAGAAAATTGTCAAAAAGTAAAGTTATAATTTTTTATTAACTCTGAGACTATAATGGAAAGTATTTTGATCATATTCACGTCGTACATTCTTCACATCCTCAAGGTCCCACCTTTCCCTTCCCTCCCTATCATATCAATTTTGTATTCCCATTTTCCTTCTTTTTAAACAGATATTAATTCACAGATTCCAGTTTATGCTGCCCCATGTACTCCTTGATAAAGAACCATCCACTAGAGCATGAGCAATCTATCATGGGCTACACTCTTAAAGGATCCATCACTGGTACATCAGCAGGCTTTTTGGAGCCCAGTGCCTAAGGTGTGACAACTTCCACACCCTTGGTGCAGGGGAGAAGGGTTTGGACCTGCCTCAACTGAATGTACCAGGTTCTGCTGACTCCCCATGGGAGACCTTTACTTGGAGGAGGTGGGGATGGGGGGTGAATTGGGGGGAAGGCTGGGGGTGGGAATAGGGAGAAGGGGGCGGATCTGCAGTTGGTATGTAAAATGAATAGAAAATTTCTTAATAATAAAAAAAGAAAACTTTCTCTCCCACAGAAGCTATCAGCTGTCCATAGCTCCTCAGTTAGGGTTGGGAGCTCATGACCTGCTTCCCGCTCCATGGTAGAAGGCTGACTAGTATAATACTGTGGTAGTTTTGTGCAGACTACCATAGTTGCTTTGGGTTCATGAGTGCAACAGTCTTGTTACATCCAAAAGATTCTGCTTCACACTAGTCTATCCATCCCTTGGCTCTTTAAATGATTATGTCCTCTTTTTCCCTGTAGTTCCAGAGCCTTGGGAAATGGAACGAAATAGATGTTCCATTTGTGGCTGTTCATTCTATTGCTATTTACTCTTTCCAAGAGAAACTACACTTGTTATTAATTTAACTTTTCTATATTTCAGCTTAATTAACTGGCATCCAGAGTCCTAGATGGTTTAACTTTTAATAGCTCACAATTAACTACCTTTGTAATTAAACGTATATTTAGAATATTTTAGTACCACTTGTGGGAATTCCATAAGGAATTAACTCTTTGCTTTTAAAATACTGGAAATTCGAATCAAGGCCCTGAATGTGTTAAGAACATGTTCTACCACTGAGATACATCCATGCCCCTTGAAGATTTGAAACCTGTGATTTTTTTCATTTAACAGTATTTCTAAATTCACAATCCAAAACTGTAGTTCTACTCCAATCTTGTCATTTAATCAAAATTTGTTGCATCAAAGTTAAAAGAAATAGCTGAGCTCAACATGAGAGAAACACTCGCTCTGCTGTACCCCTTACCATTTCCCAGAGGTGAATCTTCACACTTTCCACATTTATTTTCTATGCTAGTTAGCATTGACATTATGAATAACATTCCTATTTAAATACCTCTACAAGATGAACCCCTAATTAAAATATGAAGATTTAGCATTCTTCTTCTTACTTCTCTTTCTTCCTCATCACACATTTGAATATAAACTTATATTTAAATTCTCTATTAGCTATAGAGAAATTTAATACTGTATCAAACCTTTGTTTTCCTTATGTACTTCAAAAGTCTCCTCTACCTTTTCCTCTTCTCCCTTGAAGTATCAGCTATCATTTTGTTATTATACACTGAAAGGCAATATTTTTATTATTTTCTGAAATTATAATTGATTTTCTATAATTCATCCTTGGACATGTATGTATTGATGTACTATTGCATATAATACATAATGAATTAAGTATTTTACATTATTACAAATTTTAAAATATTACCAATTTAAAACCAACTATTATGCTGGGTCTTTATGTCTCACTGTAAAGTCATGATTAGAGTGTCATTCAAGAGAATTCTACATGGGGATCTTATTTTCCTAAGCTTCTTCAGTTTTAATCTCTCAGGAATAATTTATTTCAGTTTTTTAGTCTGTTATTTTTGATAAATAGAATCAATTCTCTTTAATTTTTTTGTTTTCTTTTTTATTGATTTGACATGGTCTTTGAAACCCAGACAGAGCTAGAAATCACTTCATAGCTCAGGCAGCCACAAACTCACATTTATCCCTCTGTCTCAGCCTGCTGAGCACTGACATTCAGGCATGTATAACCATGCCTAGGTCTTATTTTCAACTATGTTTCATGCCATAGATCTAAACAGATATATTATGCTTGAATGCGTATGTACTCACAAATATGATCATTTATTTTATTGATTTTCTTATTGTTAAGTCTTACTGTATGTACACAAAAATTTATTCTGATAAATATTACAAAATTCCTAATCAAAAATTCCATATTTTATGCTTCATTGAACAGAGCAGGTCATTAACTATTTCTTAAAAACCTCCCCATTGTTAATATTTATCACATGCATATTAATTGTGTAATAATATACATTGAATAATCACTTTATACAAATATGTTTCTATTCTTTACAATTTATATAAGCTTCCCCTACATATTGATTCATTTGGTATTGGATATATCCTTTGTACTGAAGACTGTGAGGCAGTGGAGATTCAACCACAAGTAAAATGAATCTTAGGCCTCAGATTCTGAGTAAGAGAGGACTCTGAGACTGGCAAAAAAACACACACAAAAAAACCATGTCCTTATTGAAATATAGAGTCTTCTTGTAAATTTCCAAATAGGAATTTAGAATACATGCATATATTTGCAGATTTCATAATTAGTATTTCATAGCAGATCACAACTTTTTTGAACAGTTTAAATGAATGTTAATTTCTTTCATCTGGAATTCATGTCATCCTACCCTGTGTGAAGAAAAAGAGCAGAAGCCTCTCTAATGCATTACTCCCTGTTGGTGATAGCACACGCTAAGTTTCTGTGACTGAGAACTTCATCAGAAGGCCAGAAACTTCTTAAAATATGTAAGCATCTGGTCTGCTTAACATAAAGATGCTCATGGGTTCGATAGACAGTTCAGTTAGTAAAACATTTGCCACATGTCTAAAGGGCCAAGATTGGATCCTCAGCCCCCAAATGAAAGTTTATATGGTGCTGTATCCCTATAACTGTACCTATGAGGAGCAGAGAAAGGAGAACCTTTTATCTGTAGAACAGCAACTAGTCTACATGAACTGGTGACACCTAGGTTCACTTCGAAAGAGCCTGTAACAAAAATAAGATGGAGAATGATTGAGAAGACACTTGACTTGATCTTAGCCTGTAACCTCCACATGCCTATGTGCACCTGCACACCCACACATACACACACACACAGTTTATTTTGTTTCTAAGTAACTTGGTAAAAAATAACTGATCTTTGTCTAAATTTTAAACATTATAAAAAGCTGACATAGTTTTGTTATATTTGACTCAAAATTTGCAAGTGCATTCATTTTTATAAATATATTTTCAAACCTCTTTTCCTATTTCAACTCATTCTTTTTCTGGCATAATTGAGAATTTAATTGCTTATATATTAGCAGTGATCAGAAACACACTTATGCTCAGCAACACAGCTTTTTAAAAGTCAGTAATTAATGTATTGTCTATAACATAATACCCAGTGTTGTATATGTTGCTGATAAGTGAATATTTCTGTACTTATACAGGTAAATAAATATAACCTTTCAGTTCTTTGACATAATAGTTACTGAGTGGAATACTTGTAAAAAATGCAGGCTTTCTTGTAGGGACACGATAATATTCATTCTCCACATTTATATGAATAAATCCTTGTATCCACAGAGAAAGTTTTCACAGAGTGATAGTGGTATTTAAGGAGAGGCTTGTTATAAAATGAACAGCACCATTGTGGCCAAGCCTGGAGGGGAGAGAATACCTTGGGGAGAAGTGGGCATCATTTTTCTGTCCTATAAGACTAAAAGTAATTCTGAAAAAAAATTAGAGTAAATAAAATTTATGTGTTTAAAAGTAATTTGACTATACATTCTTTAGAATTTACTTGTATTTTCCGTATATTTATTTATTTTTAAAAAAGCAAACAAAATCTCAGAGGAAATGGAGGACACAAGGAGAACATGGCTGACCAAATCAACTAAGCAGGGCTCACCTGGGCTGACAGAGACTGAAATGACAAACACAGGGCCTGCATGGATCTGCCTGAGGTCCTCTGCATATATGTTATAACTGTTAGCTTGGTGTTTCTGTGGGACTCCTAACAGTGGGAGCATGTGTATCTTTGACTCTTTTGCCTGCTCTTGGGACCCTTTTTTTCATATATGTTTGCCTTGTCCAGCATTGATATGATGGCTTTTGCCTTGTCTGAATGTATCCTGTTTTGTCCTTTTTGGCTTTTGTCTCTTGAAGTCCTGCTCCTTTCAAAAGAAAAAGTGGAGGCATTGTAGATATAGGTGAGAGAGAAGGTGGACTGGAGCTAGGAGAAGTAGAGGGAGGGAAAACTGTTTGGGATATATTGTATGAGGGAAGAATCTATTTTCAATTAAAAAAAGGGAAAACTAACAAAAATCTTCCATAATCAGGAAGGTACAGTGAAAGTTAATATGCACTTTATTTGCAATTAATATTTTACATAAACTAAGCATTATAAGTTGTTTGCTTTCTTTCTCTTCATCTATTCTATCTTTCATTGTAATTTATCATATATATGTATATATGTAAAATCTACTTATCTCATAACAGTTTAAACATCCTCTTCAATAGATTATACTGCAATATATGCTACTTTTGTAAAAATTAATGTATCATTACAACATTTACTTCTGTCATAGTTTACTTTCTGTTCCTGTAATAAAAAGCATTACCAAAAACAACTTGGAAGGGAAAGTGCTCATCTGGTTTATGTGGTCACAGTCCATTGAGGGAAACAAAGGCAAGAACTCAAGGTCGGAACATGAAGGCAGGAACTGAAGCAGAAACCATGGAAGAACTCTGCTTACCAGCTTGCTCCCAATGGATTATTAATTTTACTTTCTTATGCCACTCCAGACCACCTGGCCAGCAATGGCAGTACTACCTCTAGTGTAAATGAGTCCTCTTCCCACACCAATCATTAATGAGGCCATATGAAGGAATAATTTTCTCAATTGAATTTCCCTCTTCCCAAACGACTCTATCTTGTGTCAAGTTAGGCAAAAACTCACCAGGACATTCCTTTCTCCTCTCTCCAAACTCTTCTCTGACTTCCCAAATTCCTGGTGTCTTATTTTTCTAATTATTATTGTTTTATATATATTCACACACATGCATACACATATGAGCATGTACACATATGTGTATATATGTATGTATATATATATTTCAATTTAGTGTCCCTTGTATGTGAGTGCATTTAATGTTGAACACGTGTTATTGGGTAATCAATTAGGGCACTCATCTTTGGGAAGACTAATTCTCTCTCCTTGCAGTCATCATCTAGGGATGGAGCCCCATGAGATTTCCCTCACCTACATTGGAATGTCAACTGATGTTGTCATTGTTCCAGTCTTGTCTAGACAGCCATAAAGATTTCATGTATGTGGTTTCCTGTCACAAATAGAAGATGCAATCTTCCAGAAGACTTCCCCTTCGATTGTTAAACCTTTCTACCCTCTCTTTTTGGATGTTCTGTTCCTTGATCATTAGGTCTAGGGGTTTATTTTAAATGTATTAATTGGGGTTGGAACCCCAATGATCAATTGTTATTTGCATTTTGACCAATTGTGGCTTTCCGTAATGGTCTCTGAATTCTTTAACAAAAACAATACACAAACAAATGAAAACCCTTTTTGTGAGAGGTAAGCTACACTTACCTGTAGGTATAAGGGGAATATTTAGAATTCAGTCAGGAGTCACACTGGTTCAGAAAAGTACAGTAGAAAGTTGTCCTTTATCAACTGTTTTAGTTTTCCGTTTGAGGCTGTGATTTATCATTTTTGTACTTATGACTTTTTGGTCATTTGGTTTACATGGCCATTTCTAGGAGAGAGTGTTTGACAGTAGAATTTCTGATAGTCTGGCTTTTATAATCTCCTTACCTCTTCTTATGTGGTGTTCTCTGAACTATAAGTATAGGAACTGAAGTATAAATGTATCCACTGGGGCTGTGCTCCCCAGGATCCTTTGATCTCGTCCTTGTGTTCAGTTGCAGCTTTCTGTGATTGTCTCCAACTGTTGTAAAATCAATATTCTTTGATGAAGGGTGATATCTACACCTAACTGTCTCTGGTTATAAAGGTTAAGATTTAACATGTAGTAAGAAATTATGCTGGTCTAGCAAAGTGGAAAAAAACATATTCCAGTCTAGGGTCCATAACTTCACTCACTAGTCCAGCAAAAATAGTTGACTAGGTTTCAAGTACCAGGCATGATTTATGTCCTGTTGAGTAGATTCTAAGTCCAATTAATTACACACACACACACACACACACACACACACACACACACACACACACAATGTGTATGTAACAATAATAATCAAAGAAAAAGAAGCTACAAATTTAAGATTCAAGAATAATGGGAAGGGTTAGAGAGAGGGTTACTAGGGGGAAATTAGAGGATAAAAAGGATAAGTAAAGTGATACATTCTATTGTAATTAAAATATAATAAAGCTGAGTGGTGGTGGCTCACACCTTTAGTCCCAGCACTTGGAAGGAAGAGGCAGGAGGATCTCAGTGAGTTCCAGGCAAGAGACAGAAACCCTGTCTCGACAAACCCCCCCAAAAAAGTAGTAAAATATATTTAAAAATTAAAACTGAAGAAATAAAAATAAGAGTAAAAATTGTAAGACAAAATAAAATAAAAAACATGATGGCCAAAAGCAAATTGGAGAAGACAGGCTTTATTTCAGCTTATAATTCCACTTAACAGTACATCATTGAGAGAAGTCAGGGCAGAAACTAAAGCAGGGAGGAACTTGAAGCAAATACCATGAAGGATATTCCTTACTGGGTCTCCCCCTTCTCTCTCTCTCTCTCTCTCTCTCTCTCTCTCTCTCTCTCTCTCTCTCTCTCTCTCTCTCTCTCTCTGACACACACACACACACACACACACACACACACACACACACACACACACAACTCGTTTACCTATAAAACCCAGTCCCACCTGCCTAGAGTTGGTGGCTTCCACAGTGGGCTAGTCTCTCTCAGTGAATCATCAATCAAGACAAACATGAACATGGGCTACCTGATCTGAACAATCTTTCAACTGATTCTCTTGTCAGATCACTCTGGGCTGTGTCTGTTTGAGAGCTGAAGCTCATTAGGACACAAACTTAATCACTTGTTCTATTTTATGTTGTTTTACCTTGGTTTGATCTTTGCCCATATACTAAAGATCTGTTCCGTGTGTGAGAGAAAAGAAACCCTGATTATATATCTAGAGGTAATTTGATGGATTTTTTAAATATATTTTTGTATATCTTAGTAACCCGTTTCAGGCTGTGGGGAGCTGGCTGAAAGGTTGCTTGAGTTCTATAGCTGTAATTTGGATAAGCAATCAAAAGACATATGAATGGAAATCCATTTTTTAAGAAGTCAATTTGCAAAGCCCTTTAAGATGTAATGTTCCCCTTGGCAGTGGTTTTCCAAAACCGAGTCATTTGCTATTAAGTTTATTTGGGGGAATACAAACATTTGAGGAAATATCAAAACAGATCTGATATAGGACAAGGCATATGGTCCTCTTCATTCTCTGCATTGTTTCTTGAATAGTAGGTACCTTGAAATAACATGTACTCAATACCCTGATGTATGTTCTGGTTCTTTGTTGTAATTCAAGACTAAGAGTTCAAGAGCCTCTGAGATATTTATTGCCACCGTCTCAACCTGCATCCTTTAATGATTAATTCCCAGTGCACTGAGGCTCCATGCTGAGCACCAACTTCCTGACCTCTTCAGAAAACTCTGCATTCAACAACCCACTATTGCATCCTACTGATCCCTCTCTGTTATACTTAGGGTATTATTAACTTATGTCACAAGTGAGACCCTCAGTTTCTAGCAGGTAACTAGTCACTATTTTGTGATGGTGAAATGAGTAAGTTCTAGGCTCTGTGAAACAGCCACTCCAAAGGACTCCAAAACAGCACTTCTTTCTTACTGCTTCCTGTTTCAGTCAGAAATATGAAATGAAACAATGAACGATGTATGATATTCATAAAGTCCAAGTTGTAAAGAGTAATCATAGAAACTATACGGTAGGTTGTGAAGAGGATATGCCATGGTGTAGTATGAAACTTTAATTCTAGTGCAGCTTTGAATACTATGCAAAGGTTTTTAATTTGTTTTATGAGTCTTCATTAAATAATAAATAAAAATCTCTTGCCTCCCACTTCCCATTTTTATTTGCAATTTGTACAACTTTTAAAAAGGAAAGCTTTTACTTTATGGTGGAAAATGGGGCTGTTTAGCTTGATTCAGCAGAAATGGCTGTGGTGGAACTGGAATTTGATAAAGTAATTATAATTTTAATTGGATGTTGAAGTCCTGTTTTCAGGTGCAGACATTTGTAATTTGGGCAGGCGGACACTTGTCATGGCTTTCTAATTACCCTGCAGAATGACAAATGCTTACATAGGGCAGAAGGAGGAAACGGTGACTCATGTATCATACCAACAGCAGTGCTTCCCATTTATCACATCTTCTCAGCACTCTATGCTAGGATTAAATTACAGTGTCAACTGCTACTAGGAACAAAGGAGCAGTATATTCCAGGCTAAGAAGGACAGGAAGCTAATGGAGCATCTAGAACTAATAGATTACCCGAAATCTCTATGAAAATTATGCTTTATGAGTTTCTTTAATCTCACCATTATACACATTTACAGGAAAGCTGAAAAACGAGTCAAAATGGAAACTGATGTACCAGGAAGCATGAATTAACTAAAGTCACTAAATGTCAACAGCAATAATTGAATTATTTCTTATGATCTCAGAATAGCTTCTAGGGGAGATTACTCCTCTACATCAACAGAAGACTATTACCATACACAGGAGCTGAACACTGGGAGCCCATTCTTGGTGATATGTTTACTTTGTTATTACAGTTACTATGCCAGTCTCTGTAGCATCTTTCAGATGTTTATTACTCTCATTCCAAGATTTAATCCAGGATCACAAACTGCACTTTTTTTTTCTTCATTTTGACAACTAGAGTAGCATCCTGAACCTGTCTTAAAAGAAAACCGGCAAAAATAAAACCTTTCATGACATACATGCTTTCTTTCCTAAATGTCCAGGCAAGCACTTAGTGTAAGAGCTCAAAATCTGGGCTGGTGGCTTGTTCTTCACACTGGTATTTAGTTTAAAGTAACTTTACATATTTGCCTTTGGTCCAGATGAGAAATGTCACTGGTAATTCTAGATTTTTTACAGTTTCAATGACATTTTCATGATTTGTCACCTGTGTGGATCCCACTTTATTTTTATTGTTAATAATCGACATGTGGTCTGTTATTTCTCTGTTGCTGTGATAAAACATTTCCACCAAAAGTATCTTGAGAACAGAAGAGTTTAATTTAGTTTATGTTTCCAGAGGTATAGGGTCCATCAAGGTGGGAAAGGTGGCAATACATAGGATTGAGCAAGGCAATGGGAGCTGGAAGCTGGCTGCCCAGAATTTCATCACATCCATGAAACAAAGGGGGACAAGAAGGAGGCCAGGCTATAATATAAACTCTCAAATCCTGTCCCCAGTGATGCACTCACTATCCATAGCAAGTGCCACACCCCAAAGATTCCATAACCTCCTCAAAGAGCACCACCAACTGTGACCAAATGTTTGAATACATAAGCCTAGGTGAGACATTTCAGTTTCAAACCACTACTTAAGCTAAAATTTGGAAGCGAACAGTAATATGATCTTTTGGCCCAATAATTCCCATCCACTAATAATACTCATTTGAATGAACTATTTTATTTTTAAGGTTTGAGTGTGACCATTTATTTAATCTATCACCCTTTCTACTATTTCCTGACATGATTTTACAGAGATATAGACAGAGACAGAGATACAGACAGAACTTTCATTTCTGCTATTGTTTCATCCTGGACTGGCAACTTGTTTTTCATTTATTATGTCATTTATTTTGTTTATGGTTAAAATAATATGCTATGATAATGAAGTTCCAATAACCAATGACCTTGTAAACAGGCACTTTACTCATTTATGTTACATATCCATTTAAAGACTATCAGAGAGTTTCTGCTCAGTGAATAAGAACACTTTCAATGGGGAAAAAAAATCTATGTTCAAATTCCCAGAACCCACATAAAAGACAAACAAGGCAGTGAACCCTTGAAAATGAAGAGAAGAGGCATGCTCCCTTAATTTAGGAGGTATGGATCTACATGTGACTACCAGCACTGTGTTTGGGAGCAGAGAATGATTGAGCCAGTCTTCAAGAGAACAAATTATACACTGAGTCATCTATTGCCTTCTTCAGGGAATTTTTAGTTCTTTTGAATATGTGTTATATTATTAAACATTTTGTAATAGTTTAAATTGAGGATTGTTTTCACCTTTGGAACTTTGAATTTAGCCTCTATTTATGATAGGTTTGCTTTCTCTTTTGTTTTGCTATCTGAATTCAGGCAACTCATGTTACAATTTATTTCTCCTGCTGTGACTGATAGCTGAGAGGAAACCAAATAAAACAATTTAAAAGAAGGAGATATTTTCGCTCACTGTTCAGATTTCAGTAAGGCTTCCAACTCCATTGTTTGTGGCCTGTAAGGAGACAAAGCCACATGGCAGAAGGCTGTGACACCTCATGGAAGTTAGAGAGCAGAGAGAGTATTTTCTGTATATTATTGTTATTCAGTTGAGGATGCCAATCTTGTTATGGCACTGCACATGTTGGTGTCATGCTTTTTCCCTTTAGCTAACATCTTCTGGATATACTCTCAGAGACACATCAAGAGATGTGTTTTATTCATTTAAACTTCTCCAAATCCAATCAAGTTGAGAGTCAAGATTGAACACGACATACAATTTTCACTTTTAAAAACCATTCGGTCTAATGTTGAATTTTAGATTTAGTACAGTATATTCAACCCAAGGATCTCTGTCTACAAAGTTACCTCCCCCTTCTCAGGATGGAATGCACTGCATGTGATTCCTTTTATCCTTTCTAGACTTTTTGGTTCCAGATGCTCTCAGTTGTCTAGTTACAAGTATGTTCTTATGAATTCCAAAAGTCCTGTTCTAAGTAGAATCTGTGTTTTGATTCCCATTTCTGATGTCCCCCACCCCTTCAAACTCAGATTTGTCAGACTCTGAGCTGCCTCCTCTGGTAAAGGTATTTCCCCTTGTTTACTCATCATTTGAAAGATCCAGGTCTTTTAATCTTCTATTGTTTGGCAATTGCATGGGGTTATTTTATTTTCCTCTGTGTGTAATTCTGTGTGTCCTTTTTAGTATGCATAATATGATTCAAATCTATGTGGCCTCTAGATTCCAATATGAACATGTTTTAAGAAATTTCACTTATATATTCACATACTTTGGGCTATAATGTCTGGGTATACACATTAGATTAATTTTCAATTTCTGTGATTGAACATTGAACTCATGTGTTTTTTTGGGGGGGAGTTGGAGAGTTGGCTCAGCAGTTACAAGTAAGGAGAATCTTGGAGGAGTTTGGGAAGTAGAAACCATAATTAGAATATATTGTATGAAAAAAATCTATTTTCAATAAAGGAAAATTAGGAAACAAACAAACAAGCAAAACAAAACAAGAATACTGGCTGTTCTTGCAGAGGACCTGTGATCAATTCTCAGTACCCACATGCTGGCTCACAAGCATTTATAACTCCAGTAACAGGGCATCTGATGCACTCTTCTGGCTTCTGAAGGTTCCTGGCCCACAGGTGATGCACAGACATAAATGCATTCAAAACATCAATGTACATAAAATAAAGCAGAGATCGTGCACACCATTATGTCAGTTAGTTTTGTTGTCAGCTTGACATAAAACTAGACACAGCAGGGAAGAGGGAACCTCAGTGGAAGAATCGCCTTCCTCCGGTTGGCCTGCGGGGATGTCTGTGGAGCATTTTCTTCATTGGCAATTGATGTGGGAGGAACTGGCCCATTGTGGGCAGTGCCATTGTATGGCAGTGCTGGCATGGGATGTTAGAGAAAGGTAGTTGAACGTGAATATGAGGGCAAGTCAGTAAGCATATTCACACTATCTACTTTAAACTTTAGTCTAAATTCAGAACCATTTTAAACTTTCAAAGATAGTGAAAATAAACACTGGATTGCTCTCTAGCCTGAGGTGACACAGTGGGAAAGTATTGTGACTATAGTTTAACACGAAGTGAGTGTATGGGTTTATATATTTCTACTAAAGCACTAGGTTTGCATTGGCAAAAATCACCTAGACAGTGTTCATTATGTGAATCTAGCAGTTGAAAGTAATTTTAAAATATATTAATATGGCTTTTAATTAATTATATTATATATTTAATTATATATAATTATATCTATTTAATTAATTATAATTCATATTTTTCATTTGAATAAAATATGTTTGTTTTTGGTGAATGTGTATGTGCATGTGTTTGAATGTACATATGTGTACCACATGCATGCATGATGCCCACTGAGGCCAAAATATTGTGTCAGTTATCCTAGAACTGGAATTACTGATGATTTCTTGTCAGTCACCTTATGGGTTCTGGGAATTAAACCAAGACATTCTGGAAATCAGACCAGTGCTCATGCCCTGCTTCTAGGTTGGTTATGAGAAGTATACAAGAGCCTTATCAAAACTTCATAGTTTTGTGAATATGTCATTAAGATGCTTTTGTCTGTAAACATGATAGGGTAGATTTTACCAAATTTGTGACAGATGGAACTGTGGTGAAACTCATGCCGCTATGAATGCCTGTGAACACTGATGCCTGCAAACAGGAGGATAAGTAACTATTTCAAATTTGGAATTCAAATCAAAGTCACAAGTATAGATGATTGAGTTTGTAAAAGTAGGGTTGACCTTAGGCTGTCTCTCACCAGGGCAGTCTCTGTGGTGTGTGCTGGAGTGAGTAGCGCTGGCGATTTAGGTATTTGTGGAAGGCCAGAAGCTTGTGAATACAGTTATGCCTTTGCCAACAATCATATGAAACAACTCATAAAAACAGTGCAAGGAAAAGTCAAGAGGTAGACAGCTCGGGACTGAAGGTGTTTCTGTGTCAGTACTGAGGCAGTCAGAGGGGTGTTAGCAGAAGTGTCACCGAGTGTCAAGGGCCATTTTCACAGGGATGGTGTTAACAGAACTCTGTGGGCTTGCACTTTGTCTGTGTCCCAAGCCATCCCTGCACATGGCACACTTTGGAGTATTTAGATGTTCCTTTCTTCTCGTCCTGACGGTTTTATTTGTTTTAAACTGTATGAGATATTTCCCCTCTTCATGGCACGACATTGAATTTACCCATGTAGATGGAAAGAAAACAGATTCTGGAATTGAAGTATATGGTATAAACATGCAGACATGGCTACTTATGTCTCTCTGAAATGCGGTGTGTATTGTTACTAGATAAAGATTTCTTTTTCTGTCAGTGATACTGTTAGATCAGTTACATGACAAGATAATTTAGAAACAATGCATCATAAATCTCATTCTAGGCATAATGATAAAAATGTAAATGCTGACACTTCAGTACTGAATGGTAAATGAGAGAGTAATCTCATTTTCCTTTTAGTCTCCTTGTCAGCCCTCAATAGCAAGTCACAGAAATTCAGGAATCTTATACTGCATAAGCATAAAGTTTTTTTTTTTTTAATGCATTGTAGCTAGGTAAGGTGAGAAGAGAGGCAGGGGAATTGAGAGTTTGCAACCAACCTGATAACTACACAGTGAATGTTTCTAGGATAGTCTGTGAAAATTAGTGAGGTTCTATCAGAAAGGAAGAACAAGAGAAAGAGATAGAGATAAATTTCATAATAACACAGGAACATTCTTATAATTAGGAATAATCATGAGATAGTGTCTTATCTGGACTCATAATTTCAGAATAAAATATGAGGTTTAATAATACAGAGCAGTATGCTGATACTGAACCTAATGTTTCATCACCTACATTTTTACATAAAGCTTCTTCTTAATGACCATTCAGTTTCTAAGAGATATTTAATTGACACAAGGAGGTGAAAGGAATTTGGAATTCCAAGAGAATCTCTTACTATGTCTCCAATGCCACAGACATTCCATGGCAAACACCTCAGAATGTAACATTTCTCTCTTACTCTTCTTCATCTGTCCCCTCTCTATTTGCCTCCCAGGTCTTTCCCTCATTAACTTCCTTCCTCCTCTTCCTGTACTTAATCTCCTTCCCTCTCATCTGTTTCTGTTGTATTTCATCTGTTTCTTTTTATTTTCCACATTTTGCTGCTTTCTTACCAATTAGATATCATCATGCATCAACTATATTTCCTGGATTTTTTTTACAACAAAATATCTGTAGCTGGATAATTAATAAATAAAAGAAGTTTAATTAACTCACACCCTTAGAAACTGGAAGTTCAAGGTCAGAGTCCAAGACTCTGGTCCAGAGCCTTTGGTCCAAGGAGTCTCTAGACTGTGGTGCAATATGCATGGCATCATGTGATGAGTGTGGAAAAGCAGTGACATACAAAGACAAGAAAATATTGTTTCAGGGCCACACTCCATTTAGATTACCCCCAATTAGCTGAGTTTCCTAAGGACTTCATCCATCTCTTCTAAGAGTGTGGCCAAGACTATTCTAATTACTTTCCACAAAGCTCACTGGTTACAGATTTGCCTCTTTTTCACACTGAGACACTGTGGACAGAGCACTTTTTGCCAATGTCTTAAGATAGGAAAAAGGCAAGGCATGTTCTGTGTTACCATGGGATTGATAGTCTCATAATTTTTATAAGAAAATTAACTTCCATGAAAATAGTTCTAACAAAGAGGCATAGTAAAGGTCAGGCACTCAAATTACATTTCTGCCACTTCCTGCTTTTCCTTTACCACCTGATGTACCCCCTCTGTATGTAAGTTTCTTACATATAAAATAATATAAAGTTTTATCTTTTATAGTGGTATTAATTGGTTCATCTTAAAATCAATGAAATTCATTTTTTGTGTGTGTTTTTTTTTTTTTTGCTTTTCATATTTCAGTGCTTGACTATCAAATACTTGACCTCATGTGTTCTAGACAAGCACATTACCATGGAATAATGTTTCCAACCTACATTTTTTTGCTTTTATTCTTCCCAAATTCAGTATGATAATACCTATGAGATATGGTCACATTAGTTAGAACGTATTCAAGCAGGTATATATTTACAGGTGTTTTAATGACTCAAAAGGAATCCCTCCCTGGCATTCAGAGGACATAAAGAAAGGAAAACCACACAACTTTCTGTATCACTGATAAAAGGAAGGGATTCAGTTAGCAAATCAAAATCATCATGCCATTATTTTACAGACAGAAACCTGGTCGCATGACCTTCCCTGAAAGTCATGGATTCTCACGGATATACAAATATGAACTTATCCCTTTCCCAATGCTGCTCTGTGGAGTCACAAAACAAGTTTCTCCCAAATTTTCTAAACGCTCACTCCAAAATCATAATATTTTCAATCAACAGCCAGTGCTCTGGGATATTTAAGGAGAGCAAAGGTTAAGAGGAGCAGATCAGTTTTGCTGAGAGATGAGGTAAAGTAAAGGAACAGAACTTCCAGACAGGAGTTCCAACGCAGCTCAAGTATAGTCTTCCAGGCTGAGTTAGGGATCTCACTCAAACTGTACCTATAACATCTGCTTGTCAATTACTGTTTGCAAGTGACTCTGCTTTTGTGATCCACCAGCAAAAGCTTTTTTTTAAAAAAAAAATTAAGACATTTTTATTTATTTTATATACCAATCACAGATCCCCCTCTTCCCTCCTCCTGTCCCTTCAGCCTCACCCCCGCAACCCACCCCCTCTTTCTCCCTATAAGATGGTAAGTCCTCCCATGGGTAGTCAGCAGAGCCTGGTATATTTAGTAGAGGCACTTATACAGCCACTTCGGAAATCAGTATGGCGGCTTCTCAGAAAATTGGGAATCAATCATCCTCAAGACCAGGCTATACTACTCTTGGGCATATACCCAAGGAATGCTTAATCATACCACAAGGACACATGTTCCACTATGTTCATAGCAGCATTATTCATAATAGCCAGAACCTGGAAACAACCTAGATGCCCCTGAACTGAATAATAGATACATATACACAATGGAGTACTACTCAGCAGTAAAAAACAATGAAATCATACAATTTGTAGGCAAATGGATGGAACTAGAAAATATCATCCTGAGTGAGGTAACCCAGACTCAGAAGGACAAACATGGCATGTACTCACTCATAAGTGAATACTAGATGTAAAGCAAAGGATAACCAGACTACAACCCACAGCTCCAGAGAAGCCAGCAAAGGCTTTTAATGTAGGAATCTATTACATCTTAGAGGCATCTTTAAACAGTGTAGCTCGGCATCAATTCAATGGAAGATGAGAACAAGCAAAAAAGAATCTATGTGCTCTCCCACAGTGTCTGAATATCACTGAAATAATGGCCTCTTCTTATTTTAACCAATCTCAGTTATTCCATGTTAAAGCATGGGGGACATCTTATGACAAGAGGATCATGACACGTTGCAGCATTAATACTGCACTTGTCAAAACTGATTTCCCTTATTTTTTTTATAAGCATGGTATTTCCAGGTCACCATCTTGCTAATAAAATCCAAATTGTTGAAATAATGTGCACATAGCCAGTTGGTATGCACAAAGCTGTTTCTCTACCAGACTGAAGAAGCCCAAAAAAAGACACAATATCTCTCCTACTGAGGTCTTAGCTGTTGATGTCGTTGATTTTTTATTTTTTAATCTCTGTATTATTGTGATGCTTGTCCTCTTTACTTCATTATTTTGTGAGTCACTAATCTTTCTGAAAATCTGAAATATGAGCTGATGGAAAAAATCAGTTTGATGTAACTGTATAAGTGGGAATAGCGAAACTAAATATACAAAATGCAAGCAATAGCTAAAGGTAGCTTTTAATCAAGTAGAAAACAGGATGCATGAAACAAGAGCATAAGTTACTAGCTTAATTCACAAGAGAGAGCACAGCAATAGGAAAATGCAATAATGGAAAGGGATATGTTCTGTAGTCTGTAAGGGTGTATGTGAATATAGAATCCCAGATACTGATTCAAGAGTAAGTTTTCATTTTTGGTAATTTCGAAATAGCACAAGTCCATCATGCTGCCTATATGAGTGATTTTTCATAAATTATTTTCACATAATTTTAGTAGCTGATTTCTTTTAATTCATAGTCACATTATCTTCTAATGCTGTGGTGAGGAATATAACATAAATAATACATATTTCCCAGATTAAGTCCACATGTGGCTTCAGAGAAGTCTCCACAGAGAACTGTGGGTGTGCACAGATGTGAGAACTTACTGTTAAGATCACTTATGCTTCTGTGGTTGCTCTACAGTTTTGTTAGCTTTATTACAAATCAATGATTTGTCTCAGAAGTTCAGTATTATCAAATATTATATTCATGTCATTGTAATCACTAAAGATTTTATATTTAGACTTTTCTATATTTACATTATGATGAAGTAACATGAAAGCATAATTTAAATTATTGCCATTGGTCTGTTAATTTTATATATTTAAGCAACTCTATGAATGGTTATGGGAAGCATATGTTAGGTCAATTGAGCTAGTGAGTGCTCCTTGAATGGTTATGGGAAGCATATGTTAGGTCAGTTGAGCTAGTGAGTACTTCTTGATAGATGTTAAGTGCGGGATCCTTAGAACTTTTCCAAACAGAATCCAATCAGCCTAGGATTCAAGGCAGGAGCTTGGATATCCCAGTAGAGGATTTGTAAGCTCTAGAATGTGAATGCAATTGTGATAGAGACAATGAGAAAATTTATCATAGGAACCCAGACATAGACTTGGATATTTCCTACTATCTAAAGTTTCTGGATCAGACTTTTTACCATCAACACCAAAAAATTTTATTATATCATGTACAGTTTGTTTTGTTTTAGAATACAAAATAAACCCTTTAATTTTTATGGAGAAGGGGGAAATCATGAAGTCAAAGGCATGATACCGTTGCTTGAGGGAAAGCAAATGGCTCACTGAGGATGGGGACATGCTTCTTATAGACACTGAGCAGAGTACAGCCTTCATTTACTCTGAAGGTTTAATTTTTTTGTGAATGTAAACAATATTTTCCATGGGTTGTTGGGAGATGGAAAAAGATAACACATTTCAAAATTCTCTAGAAAATTTTCATCACTAGAAATATTTGCTAGTTTTCTTTGGGCAAGCTTCTAACATTGATATACTGAATATATTTCCCATAATGTTTTATTGTTTTTATTTATATGTCTATTTTTACCATCTAATTACTTATCAACAATTAATATTCATGAACATGAAGAATTTTCTGTATCAGTCTCAGCTTTTATTATTAAAAATGAAAATTGTGAAATGTGCTTGTTAGTTTTTAGCAATTTCACATAAACTAGAGTCATCTGAGGAAAATGAACCTCAATTAAGAAATTGTCCCCAACACAATGGCCTGTAGGCATGTCTATGGGGTCATTTTTCTGATTTCTGATGCTTGTGGAAGCATCCAGTCCAATGTTGGCGGCATCAGTCCTGGACAATTGGTCCTCAGTTGTATGAGAAAGCCAGCTAAAAACTGACAGGGCTGGAGAACAGCAGTGTTTGAGCGCATTAGTTGATTTTGTCAAAAGGTCCACATGGTGTTCACAACCATCTGTAGCTCCAGTTCCAGGCTACTCAGTGTCTTCCTCTGACCTCCTCAGTTACCAGGCATGCACATTGGCACATACACAGGTACAGGCAAGATACATGAATTCAGTGTAAAAGGTATTTTTTTTTTCATTTGAAAAAAAAGCAAGCTGAACAAACCATGGGGAGCAAACCATTGAGCAGCATTCCTCTGTGGCTTCTGCTTCACGTTTTACTTCAGGTTCATGCCTTGGCTTCCTATCAACAATTGACTATAATAGACTATAATCCAAGTAAAAGCCTTTGGTTTGGGTCACTGTTTAATCAAAACGGAAAGTAAACTAGGACATGAATTATGCAGCATGATGAAGGCATTAACTTCAGTAACCAGAAACATCTGAAATGCAGGACTAGAGAAGGTAAAAGGTTTTTCTGCCTTCTTAAAGGACTGTGTTGAGTGGGCAACTATTTTCATTTTAGTTTAAAGAAAAACTACCAAAGAAGGCTAGCTGAAAATCTTCCCAGCTAGCTGGAGGAAGACAATGTAGGGAAGAAGGAAAACATCCATGCCATGTGAGATATGGTATGAGTGGTCTACTCCGTGAAGGGAGTGGGGCTTCTGAGACAGGGAAGGAAGAAAGCCCAAAGCATAAATAAATTAAAAAAAAAATAGCTTCTGGCCTACATCAAAAAGAAAGAGACAGAGATAAGAGAAAAGAGAAGTTGCACATTTTTAAAGTGAGGACTCAAAACTGAGGAATGTGCACAGACCCAGCCAGAATTCATGGCTACTTGGCTTCTGGAGACTTTGATAGGGAGTGGGAAATCTGGGAAAGAGAAGTACAGTGTCTCATTGAAGAAACACTTATTTTGCCTGTCTTTTTGGCATAACTTAAAGGAAGCCGAACTTTCTGTTGTGGTTCCTCTTCTGTGAGATGGCCAGGGGAATGATCCTGCCCAATCAGAATGATAGGTCTCTATCCAGGTCAGAGATTCTATTTTCTTGATCAGAGGAGTTTCCCTTAATGCGACTTTTTTGCTACTCTGAAGAATTAATCTGAGTACGATATGAATTAAAACACAAGTTGATATGCAACAGGAATGTTTTCATAGATTACAGCTATCAGGGTGGTGGGGACTACTCACCTTTTCAAAAGGATCTTAGTTTGTTTTGTGTTTAGTAAGATTAGGATTGAGGAAGAAGTTGAAGAAAAGAAAGATAATAGTTTGGGAGGCATCCAGGCAGTGGGACCGGGTCCTGTGCTCAGTGCATGAGTTGGCTGTTTGAAACCTGGGGCTTATGCAGGGTCCCTTGGCTTGGCCTGGGAGGAGGGGACTGGACCTGCCTGGACTGAGTCTACCAGGTTGATCTCAGTCCACAGGGGAGGCTTTGCCCTGAAGGAGGTGGGAATGGGGGGTGGGCTGGGGGGAAGGGGAGGGGGGCGGGAGTGGGGAGAACAAGGGAATCTGTGGCTGATATGTAGAACTGAATTGTATTGTAAAATTAAATTAAATTAAATTGTAGCAAGAGAATTCAAATTGTCCTTAGAAAGAGAGAAGATAATTTTTTTGAACAAGGGCCCCACTGAGAATTATTTAAAGACCTTACCTTGAATTATCTGTTCTTGCTCTTTGTATGTCTACCAAATCATGACTTCATCATGCTGCTCTTGAATTCTTCATCTTATGCAGTTAGATCATTATGAGCATCATATTTCTCATGCACGATCTCCATAATAGATTGTAAGGTGGATTTGTTGGTAGCAGTGTGTCAACCAAACACTGCAGTTCTTGATGTACATACAATCACATGACTTATTAAGCTAAGTCAATGTGTACTTATCATAGCCGTTTTTAACCCCCTGTTATTGTTAGATAGTACCCTAAGTCAATATTCAGATTCAGAATAACAATTAACATCCTGATCACTATATATCTCAAAAAGATGTAGTTTATATTTGTTGTACCTGGCTATATCTACTTCTCTAATTGCATGGGACTCAATATCATCTTCTGTGTCTGCCTTTATGATTCTGTTACTGTGTGAATCCAGATATTCAACAAACTGTGTTGAATTATCTGTATGTGGCCCAGCAGTAATCACTGATTATGTAAATAAAGGATAGTTTGCAATCTGAAGGTGTTTGTAGTATGAGATGAAATTAATGGATCGATAAAAAATGCTGTTAGCTTTGGAAGTTTGCAGGAAGGTACCAGAAAACTTATGTGAGTGAAAACAAACAGAACCCCTCAACTCTGCTTGAAAACGAGTAATTGGCAATTGAGGAAGCCTACTCACAGACAATAATTAAGATCTGAATACACAAACCCGATGATCAAAATATGATGCATTTTTTCCCAAACTATGTCAAATATATTGTGAACAAATAAAGCCCAGCTAAAGTTAGAAAAATATTAGTTACATATGTCAATCATTTTTCATGATTAGGCATCAAAATGATGTCATGCCCCTAAATTGAACTGTTTTTTTTTTTTTTTTTTCAAGTTGGTCAGCTACAGCAGGTTGATTTAAAAAAAAAAATGGAATCAAAAAGCCGGAGTTTTATTCAGAGTCTCGGCTGTAGGACAGAGGCTCCCTGTACAAATCATTCAGTTTTACATACAATAGCACAGGGTACCAAATGAAAAGAAAAGGATTTGTAGCACTTAAGGTAGGATTTCAGAGGACAAGTAGTCCTGGTGAAGGCGTTCTGGGAAGGGGACAAAAGGGACCAGAGATGGGCCATCCTGGGGATGGTTGTGTTGAGAAGCCTGTGTACCTGAGCTTGTACTCTGCTCACTAGAAACAATGCATCCTTGCAAAGCTGCTGCACCGTCTCGTTACAGCACAGGGCTGGTGCCTCCATTCCTCCAAGTCAGAAGGAAGGATGGAGAGAAAGAATGGAGCTAGTATCTATGGCAACATTCTTATGTTGATATTGAAGCCTGAAATTCTGCAGTCAGGATGAAAGGGGGGTGGGGTGGATAACTGGCTGCAGGCAGAGAAAAGTGATAAGGGTGAGTTTACGACATCACATTACAAGTGATCCACAACAGCTATTGCAGTAAAAAGCAGTATGGGGTAGAAAAATACCTCAGTTAAATGACTGTTACATAATGGGCCCTGTGGGAGGGATTTAAATATTGCTTCCATGATAGTCTTACAAATAATCTAGAATTGTGGGAAACTAATTTCTCCATTTTCTAATTGAGGAAATTATAGTCAAGGCCACACAATAAGCATAAATCCAAACTGAAGCTGCTATACTCTAACTCTCCTATCACAGCTTTCAAGAACATTTACACACCCTGACTAAAATAAAGAGAGGTGAAGGGCCAACAAGATAGCTCAGAAGGTACAGGTGCTTGCTGTCTATCATGGGGACCTGAGTTCAGTCACAGGGACCTACACGGCCTCCACACACTTCAGACTCCCTCTCTCTCTCTCTCTCTCTCTCTCTCTCTCTCTCTCTCTCTCTCTCTCTCTCTCTCTCTCTCGCTCTGTCACACACACACACACACACACACACACACACAGCAATAAGTGTATGCAATAGTTCAAGTTTAAACTTCAACAAAATTTTACATCTTTCAGAAGCTCTCCAGAGATCACTGAATTTTAACATGAGCTCACAATGCACCTAAGTTTGAGTTAGAAGTTATTGTTAAAGAAGTGGATTTTATAGTAAGATATATTTTCTCCTCTAATTTTTACCACTTTTTTTAGGGGGTGCAGTGGGGGTCTTCTAGGCTTCTTGATGAAAAGTACAAATAAAGAAATCCCAATAACCTAAACAACAGTGACAAAAATAGTGTCTGGGCCTGTTGAGCATGGCTTGGTGGGCAAGAACGCTTGCTTTGCAAGCATCGGGGCCTCACTTCAAATCCCCAGTCCTTGTGTAAACTGTTGGATATCTTGAGACTTTAACCCTGGCATTAGGGTTTGCCTAGACAGGTGAATCCTAACAGCTCATTCACCAAAACAACAAGCTTTTAATCTGTGAAAGACACTGTCTCAGGGAAGTAAGACATAACCCTAAAGAAAGACCACCTCCTGCCCTACCTTCTTTGTTTGCGTGCCTGAGTCCAGGCACAAACACAGTCACTTGACTGTCCCATACACATACACACACAATACATAATACACATAGGGAGCAGGAGGATGTCAGGATAATGTGTTTCTGTGAAAAAAGGGGGGGGGCTAAAAAATTGTCTTTAGCTTTGGAAAATCGCAGCTTGGAATTGGTCTATTCATGACTTTCAAACACTCTGATGGCTAGCTGGTGAATATATAATCATGTCTAAGGATACACACCCAGAAAAAGAATGGAAATCCTAGTATTGGGGACAGATAAAGTAAATTATTACGTAAGTTATGGATGAAATGGTTCTCTTTAACACTCCTAGACTTAGAATTCCTGGAATACAGGTGGCTTTTGTTTGTTTGTTTGTTTGTTTGTTTGTTTGTTTTTCACTTCTCTGCAACCATTTATATATTCAATCAAAAGGGAATATCTTTGGGTTGGCTATAATTTTCTTTTGATGATATTTAAGAAGCTTGGAGTATATTTATAAGCATACCAAATGTAAGTCAGAAAGGTTGCATAAAATGAAAAACATTTATCACTGGAAGACATTCTTCATATGTGATGCTCACTTGAACATAGTTTAAACAAATTCTCTTTGGGATGAAAAGGGAAGCACTTAGAGTAATTGTCTTTGTATTTATGTAGCAACTTCAGTCAGCATGCCTGTGTGTGTCTTCCTATTTGTGGTGGTGCCTAGTTTGTTTAAACTAATTTTACTATATGTTATAAAGTAGTTCTTTTTTCTATTTTTCAGAACATTAGTAAAGGAAGATCCTTAATTTATCAATTTTTTGAATACACACTATTTATTTTACATGTAGATTTCAATTTGGTAACCAGTCATTTAGAGTCACAGTTGTACACAGAATTTATAAGAATGAATGAATTTTTAAAATGTTAAATGTAGACTTCACTCATTAAGATATAAGAACAGAGAACAGAAATATTTCTCATTTACTACTATCTAGATAGTTTAACCTTGGACCCATCAAGTTACTACCAAGGTAGACCACCAAAACTTCACATATCTCTGTCATGCCAAGTATATATGTGTTGGGAGAATGGATTAGACTTCTCTTAGAGGATGCCTTATTAGGATCTTTCTCCTATCAAAATACTCAGTATTCAAAATCACAATAAAAAAAAATCCACCAGCTTGGCAGATTCCTTTTGCAAACGTTGTGTTTAACATGCAATTTTTCCTTCCACTCCTGCCCCACACCCCACCATTCCACTGCTGGAATCCCAATATAGAATTATAGTTCACACTTACTTGTTCTGCCTTTTCATATGGCAGCCAAGCAGATCACCTGTCTCAGGTTCATTTTCCAGAGCAGAGCATCTTACCCATTGTGGTGCCCAACAAAGGATTTGCTTTCAATAGAAGGTAGTTTCTCTAACACTTATTTCTGTCAAAATACAAATCCTTATAATTTGCTTTGTTTGAACCATCCTTGGAAAGTCACGTGGCCCTTTCATCTTGTGGAGTAAGTTTCACCAACCTGCATTCACATGAGCCCATCATAGGGGGATTTGCACATTCCAAGTTGCTCTTGTAACTTTGCTCCCAATGTTGTCATTGGAAGAAGAAAACCAAAAGTTTAGACATTGTTTAGCATTTGAATCCACCCCTAACTTTTAGATAGTACACTGCTTCAAGTGTTAGGAGTTTATGCGTGTCCCTCATTGGAATTATATCTCTCCTGGAATTACAAAGGTGAAGCCCATTTTGTTTTAGTTTTTTGTATATCTATCAATAAAGATAACTGGAGATGTGTTAGAGTAAATAGAGTAGCATATCAAAATACATGTTAAATGATAAGTCCTAAAAACCATTATATATCCGAATTTGGGCCTATATTGTGAATAAATTTCATATTTCAATGTTATTTTGTTTTTTCATGTTTTCCCACTTTGGAACTTTTCAATTTCCTACATATTGTCCTGGAAGCTACAGTACAAAACAAACGGAAAAACGGAACAAAACAAAGAGTGTAATGAAAACAATATTGGAGGCAGGCTCACAAAATGACAGACAATGGACTAGTTTATCTTTCCTGTAAACTGAACTCGAGCAGATGTGTGAGGCAGATGTAGATCCTCAACACTGGGATGTGCCTCTTTTAATTTTCATCTAATGTCTTGATTGCTTACGAGTCAGTCATGTGTAGTGTTAGAAAAATTTTCAAACACCGCTTAATCAGTTGTTAATTAAAAATAAATCATTACATTTTTAAGAGATGGTAAAATACCCTTTTCTGATGAAAGGCAATTGCTCTTTTTTTTCTTTGCTTTTGTTGTACAAAACTGAGCTCTGAGGTTTAGATGATTAGATATTACCAGCCACAATTATGGTGATGTTCTCATTTAACATTTTGTCTTTGTGAGCTAGCATGAACTAGTCGATGCTTTTGAAAAACATAAGTGCTTATTTGATGTCTATATTATGAATATCACTCATGATTGATATTTGGAAATTAGCTCATAAATGGGTTTACTTGAATGTAACCTAATTGCCTTTCTTTTGTGCTTATGCTTTATTGCTATGTTTAATGGTTTGTCTTATGCTTTATAGGATAATAAATTTCATTTCCTTGTACTGTCCTATAAATAACCTGAAGGTCTTTTAATTAGGATAATTAGAGTATCTGTCTTTACCTTGCAGACATGTACTGATCCATGTACTAGAGAGTTTAATGAATGTACATCTATCTCCAGCCACATTAAACACAACACTCACATACTGATACATATGTACACACACATACATATATACAGGAGCATGTATACACAAACATACATTTAGACTATTTTCTCCAGGGAGTAAATTTTATACTTGTTCAGCAATTATCTCTTCTACTTATATTTATTATTAAACTGAATTTTAATTTTAGAGATACTTTTGTTGAGTGAAGGCAATTGAAACAGGTCTTCATGTAGTCCAGGATGGCCTTGAACTTCTGATAATACTTCCTACTTTCCTTAAGCTCTGCTATTACAGTTTTATGCCAACCCATGATGTAAAATCCCTTCCCTGACTCCTTAAACCAGACTTTTCATTAGTCTTTATTAGTTCATTTGATTGTATATAACTCAAGCTTAAATATGAAGCACATTGGTATCTTATTTCAACTAGATACATATGTTTTATTGACATTTTTGTTGATAATTTGTTTTATAAGAGTTTTTTCTTCTTTTTGGCCTTAAAATACTGAAACTTCATTGCTCACATGTGCACTTAAAATGCTTTTGCTAATAACAAAATATAAAACTTTATAGAGAATTTGATAATATTCAGACTTATATACTTGTTCAACTTGGCAAACCATGATTGAACTGTAATATTGACTAATGAAAATGTCCTCAGTATAATGTGCCACATGAACTTCCATCAGTATTGAACTTGGTAAGTGATCATGAAGCCCCAGCTTCAAGAACATACTGTTTAAAGTTCCTTAGCATCCAGGCATCCTAGACACAGCTGTGGAAGATTCTCACTGAACATTCATTGTTCTCACCCAAGAGTTCAGAAACACACAGCAGCTTGGTTAGATCCACAGACACTAAATCTGAGTTCCTTTTCATTTTACATATATATTTTTGATAGATAGTTAGAAATCAATGGGCATACTAATATAGATGTAATACATAAAAGCATATACCTCTGATATGTGCTATTTCTACAGGGAGCAGTCTACTGTTGTTTCTTTGCTTTTTATTTTCCATTAATTTAATTTATACATTTCATAATAAAACATCCCTGTACTAGAAAGATTTGAATTAAAGTCATAGATCATCCAACATAAAATAAACACTTATATACTGGGGCTATCTCAACAGCCTTGCTGTATTCACTATTGATTTCATTCTCTAACTATTGTTTCTTTTTCAAAATATGTACTAGAATATCTTTCTCCCTTAATTTATTTAAAAGGCAATGCACTGGTTTATTTTTAATATTTTAGATGTATCTTATCAGAACACAGTCCAAGAAAGGAGTTGTGGGAGGGGAACTCTGTAAGTAAGTTTACCTTAGATTATTCATTACAACAGCTATTGTTATTTGTTAATATGCCTCTGCGGAAAAACATGTTCTGGCTGTGTGCAGCTTGTCCCATTACATTTGGCTTACCCTTGTGTTTGTACGTTTTACTCATGGGACTTCTCTTAGCCCTCAAAGTATAAATTGTCTGATTCTCTGAATAAAGTTGGCTATGGAATGAGACTTTAGTCTGCCTCATTTTTAGATTACATTCTCCTAAGTCCTACCACTGCAAGAGAAGTAAACAGAATTATACTTTTATTAAAATTTTGATCCAATTATAGTTTATTTTTCTATGAAGATAACATATGATTCACTGTGTCTTTATTTAATTGGTAGCTGGTTAACTGAGCTAACACTTGAAATAATAATTTCTACTTTCCCAAATGTTCTGAAATATTCTTTTATATGGCTTAAATATTTGGATCTTCCTTTATTTCTCTTCAGTTTCATGATCTATTTGTCTCTTTCTTCCTTACTAAAATGATTTATTTTTATTTTAGCATTTTGTGATAATTATGTTTTATGTTTTTAACTCATCTCTTGTTATATTTCACATTAAAATTTTTATTGCAGATTTAACTATTTTGCATATTTGCTTATCTTACATTAACATCTCTTCTTAACATTTACTATATATACCTTATAAGTGAATATAAATTTTATTATTAGAAAATCAACTTATTACATAAAATAACAAATCAATGTTGGAGATACATATGGCAAGTGATCATTTGATTTCAGCTGAATGACTACTAGGATTTAGGACACAAACACACAGATTTTAATTTAAAAATTACAGTTCTGTGATATGAATTCTTCTAATATGAATTCAAAAGATTGTCTTATTAACTTATAGATTTGTTTAACTTTTTGACATTTATTCTACTACTTTGTTAGTGTGTGGATATATGTGGATAGGTGCATGCCACAGTGAATTTGTAGAAATCAGAGAACAACATTCAGTGGTCATTTATTTGCTCCTATTATGTGATACTGAGAATTGAGCTCAGGTCGTCAAGGTTAGCAGCAAGAAGCTTTACCTATTGAGCTATGTCTCTGGCCCCTAATGTATTGGTTTCTTTTTTTCTTTTCTTTTTTTTTTTGTGTGTGCATGCACACACAGTGTTGCTTCTGTATGTGTGGACATGTGTGTTCAACTATGTGTAGGTGCACATTTGTACGCAGGTTGTATGCATGTATGTGAGCATCAGTGCTTAGGCCTGAAGGTGAGGTCAGGTGCTTCCTGCACCGTTTTTCTCTTATGGAGACCTGGTCCCTTGCAGAACCCAGAGCCCAGTTAGCTACTTTAGCTGGCCAGCTACTCCCAAGCATTATCTGTTGCTATGTCCTGAATGATGCTAGAATTAGAGGTAGCCACCACAACTGCTTGACTTTTACACGAGTCCTGAGGATCAAGTGCTTATCCAATGAGCATCTACCTTGCTTCTATTTGTTGAAAATCAAATCTATGAAAAGAAGTTATAATTGGAATTTTGAGAGCATCCTGGATTTGGTTCATAGAAATAACTGACTTCTCATTTTTTTGGGGGGGTGTTGGTAATAGTCCATTTAGGGGACAAGTAAATAACTTAAGGGACAAGATACAATTGCCAGTATCATAAGAAGAAGACTTCAGTAAAATGGAGCATATTTCTATTCACATTTACAGGAACAGGTGGCTTTCCCATTGGGATGTCTGTCTGACATATCATTACTGACCCTGTCAGTGCGGTAGAAGTACTCAGGCTAATACAAATTCCCTACTGTTACTTCTTGGGGAATATAATTCCAAAACAAAAAGTAACTCCTAAGCAGTCTACAACCAATGTATTGTCCTTTAAGATATTAAAGTAAGATCCTGCAAGTCTGCCTGGTGCCTTACTTCTCGAACTCAGCAAGCACACTTCTGTGAAACCTGTCTGTCTGCATGGCTAATGCTTTTTACTTCAAGTTGTGTTTTCTTTTTTCAAACCAGCTAACTTTCAAATAGTTACCTAGATTTTTAGATGAATAACTATAAAATAAATCCTAATACGAATATTCCTGAACACACGTTATTTCGATATGTATCAGAATAGGAAACGGTGTTTGTGAACAGCGCATGACCAAAAATTAAGAAAGGAATTTTATGTTGCATAAACCAAGGCACTGTCACCCAGGTGACGAAGTTCTTGACTTTGCCAAAAATGTGTGGAATTGACACTTTCCCACCTTCTCTGATTCTGTCAAGTGTAATAGCGTCAATTTAAGATTAATATATTCCTCCAGGAGGAGGACTTCACATCCTTCAAACATTTGCCAAATCGCCGTGTGCCTCTGATTTCCATGCATTTTAATGTGCCCACACGAAGCCTGCAAACACCTGGAACAACGGAGTTCAACATACCAGTTAATCAAAATTCATTGTGGAGGGCTTCGAGATCCTTTCTGTTCACCTCTCACTCCTGGTGAAAGGATTTTATTGTGAGTAGTTAATATTTTATAGGAATGCTGTCAGCTTCACACAGAGCCCAGAGGAGTTATATATTTTTCTGACACATGATCACAATTCCCATCAGTATGTTTAATGTCAGCATCTGTAAGAATCCTTTGATTTTAAAGTAGATTAAAAAAGGAAGAATTCCAGACATATCAAATAAGAACAACTGGAATGCTTCTAATTAGAATTAGATAATTCTAGTTGCTGGGACAGACTGGGGGACAGATACACAGGAGTGATTCTTATTGGAGTGGTGGTTACACTATTGTCTATACACTACAGAATTGTGGCAGAGAGGGAGGAGAAATTTGAAGAAGAGCTTTGTACATGTGCAAACACAAGCTGAAACATATATATATATATATATATATATATACACATATATACATATATACATATGTGTGTGTACTGCGTATACACATATGCGTTTCTAAACACAAATAAACACATAAGCATGGTATTAAGTGACTACATATATATACTGTATATACAGTATATATATTACATCCAATAAAATACCTAAAAAATCATATATAAGGAAAAGTATGATTTTGAGTTAAAAACAACTTAAGGCAAATCTAAAATTTTAATATTGTGAAGTATATGCATTCCTCTATTTAATATATTAAAAATAAAATTTCAGACTCAGTGGGTAAAGGCTCTTATTGTCAGGCTTTATGACTTGAGTTCCATCCTCAGGACCCACATAACAGATAGAGGGATTGACTTCTCCTTAGCTGGCCTCCAACCTCCACATGTTCACCCTACAAATGGAATCTCCTCAGGATGTTATCCATGTCCCAATACACAAGACCATAAAAGGCTATTGAGATATAGGTTGCACTGCGTGACAGACTCTAAGTTAACTGGAATCAGAGGAATTTGTTTTGCTAAGTGCAGTTCCATTTTTTACTTTTTTCCCTAACAAACTTAAAAGGAATCAAGAAAATTACCTCTACCAGTAAAATGGCAATTGAGTTGATTATTAATCCTTGCTAAAGACAGCAACTGACTTCATAGTGAAAAATTATTCAGTTTACTGATATCACTGACCTTTTCACAAATTAAAGTGAATCCTCCAATTTTGGCAGCAGGTCCCCTTGAACACTAAGCATATAGGAAATAATCTACTGTTAGCTTTTACTGTTAATAGTGCACACTGAGTCCTATTCAACATTAAAGGAAGATATTGGCAAGTGATTTATTTTAAAGAAATTATAGCAAATTATACTTCTAAAGAAGTCACTACAACATGAGGAAGGCTCTTGACTATCCTTTGTGTCTGCTACCTTGGAATCATAGGATGAAAGGGAAATCATTTAGTTGGCAAACACGTCCTAGATAGAATTTTGAAATACTAATATCTCAGTGTAAAGTCGAGTCAGTTATGGAAACACTAAATTTGACTTTCTAATAAAAAGAAATAGAAGCTTTTTAGAGGTTATTATGTTCTATTTTGTTAAAAGGCCATTAATTTCTTGCATTCTATGTGGATTAAGCCATATTTATCTTACTGTAAGATTGGAAAAGTAATTTATTTCTCTATGTGAACGTCCTTGTTTATCTCATCTGAGAGCCTATCTAGTGTAGACTGTGAGACATCTTAAACTATGAACACCTGTTTCCTTGGAAAGATATATATCATAAAAATGTAGGGATGAAATAAGGGGACAAAAGATGGAAGTGATTTATAATTTGAAAAAAAATTAATCCAAGAGTTGAGAATAGAACAATTGGTAATGTATTTGCCGCATACAAATGAGGGACTGAGCTTCATTCCCACATAAAAATTCAGGGCACAGTGGTGTGCATTTTTACAGTCCCAGTAATTCAGATGCAAAAATCTCTAAGTCTCCCTGATCACCATACCTTGTGAGTCCCAGACCAATGAGATTTGATGTCTCAAAAATCAATGTGGATAGTGATTGAAGTCTGACACCTTGGCTAGTTCTCTAGCCTTCAATACCCCCATGCATCAACATCCTTATACATGTAGATTCACAGAAACATGCACACACACACACACACACACACACACACACACACTCAGACACACACATAATTCAGATATTTGGAGGCTAGTAAACCTGATATGTTTAAAATTTGTCTTCAGTCAACCCAGTATTATAATTAAGATGTAAGAATACTGGGGATATTTTGCAAACTTGAAATGACTGAAACGTCTTTTAGAATGAATAGAAATTTTGGATAATGATTGGTTGCAGTATATTATATGCTTCAGTATGTAAAACAATTTTATTATGCTGAAAATGGGCAGTCAAACTAATCCTTTGATGCCCCTAAATCATGCTCACCATGTTTCTATGACCTTCTATTAAATTTTGGCTGAAGTGAAAATGAAGAGAGTCATTATAAATTTTTAAATTGTCCTTTGCAGGATTTTGGGGAAACAAATTATTTGTGAACCCAAGTTGTGTTTATTGAGCACCTACTATATACTATGCACTTCCCTATGAACTGAAATCTCCTGCCTATAATTTCACCATGTGCCCTGCAAATCCTCTGTCAAATCTTGCTCTTTTGTTTTCATATCGGCAGCACTCATCTCTGCCTGCATGTATGTCTACTGAGATGTCCATACTCTTTCCCACTGACTTTCACAAATTGTGAATATGCTGGCATATATACTCTTGCAACCATGCAAAGAGTTTGCTCGTTTTTTTTGGGGGGGCACTTAAATAAAACTGTGTTAAAATTAATTCTCTTGTTACATTTACTATGTTGTGTTTCATGCTCACAGTGTAAACCTTTGGATTCCTTTCTGCTTTCAAACATGCCAGTGCATACTTACACATGCATCACATGCCATGTGGAGCTTTCTGTAGTGTAGTGACGATACCTAACTTGAATGTTCCACCTCTTTACACCCTCTCTTCTATGATACATCTCATTCTATATGGCATGTCCACATTGGAAACAGCTACTTTAATGCCTACATTCAAGCACAGTATTTAATCCCTTCTTGTAAAAAAATTCTCTGGGAGGCCTTACCTTGTCAGAGGAGGGAATGGGTGGTGGGTTAGGAGGGAGGAGGGAAGATAAGGGGATCTGTGGTTGGTATGTAAAATAAATTAAAAAAAATTCTTAATAAAAAAATTCTCTGGAGTTGAAATCACATGGATTTGTTGCAATGTGAACTCACATGGGTTTGTTGCAATGTGAAATCACATGGATTTGTTGCAATGTGAAATCACATGGATTTGTTACAATGTGAACTCACATGGGTTTGTTGCAATGTGAAATCACATGGATTTGTTGCAATGTGAAATCACATGGATTTGTTACAATGTGAAATCACATAGATTTGTTACAATGTGAAACCACGTAGATTTGTTGCAATATGAACTCACATGGATTTGTTACATGTGTGGGAAGTGCTGCTCCTCAGAGGAGCTTGCCTGCTTGTATTTGAGGCTGTCCTTTGCCCAGATTTCATAACTGCTGAACATCCAGCTGTCATTTACCATTGGGAGGTCAGAAGGATTCTGCTGGCATTTTAAGTTTCACCTTTTTTTATACATGAAGTAGATCATCTGTCTCTTTTCTTCTTATATTAGCTTCTTTATTGTTTAGATTATATCCTTAACATTTTCATATTTAGGTGAAGTCATTAGGTTGCATACAGTAGATATAAATCATCTCTGTGTTAACAGTTTAAATGTTGCAAACAGCTTTGCAAAGTTATTTTTAATGCTAACATATTAAGATACATAATTGTATGCGTGAACCATAATACTATACTAGTTACAATAACTTATTAGCATTCACAAAAACAACACCCCTCTTGAAAGCCCTAGAACAATCTGATTTAAGTGAGAACTTGGGGGTTCTATTTGCCCACCATTGGAAAGGGAGCTTTCTCTTATGTACTTGGTGGAGGTTTATCCAATACTGTCCACTTTTTGAACATTTGTAGCATAACCCATCCTTGTATTTAAGTCCATATCCACATCAAGTCATCCTGTGGATGCAAAGCCGCCTCGATGCTTTCCATGAAGTTTTTGATGTCCTGCACACTGTTTTTTCTTTAAGAGCCCCTATAAACTGCCCAATGGAATAGAGGACTGTAATATTTAGCAGGGAACAGAATCTTTTCATTTTGATGTTTAAAATGGCATTATTGTCATTTCTAGACCTACATTTCTCCACCTTCCATATTTTATCACACCAGTTGCTAAGTTAAAAAAAGAAAGACTGTGCTGTAATATTTAGAAATGCTTTTTCATTTTTCGTCTTTCTCTCATTTTGTGAGTCGAAGCTTGTGTGCATGTGTGTGTGTGTAAGGAGTACAGCTGTGTGCTATGGTGGGTTCACGTGTGTACTTCTGCACCCGGTGGCCAAAGACTGGTTCAAAAATGATTTTAACCACCCTTACACCTTCTTTTAGTCAGTGTCTCTCAAATCCAGAGATTGCCAAATATAACCGTTCTCATTGGTCACGTTATTTAGAACATCTTCTCCACCTTCTCTGGAAAGAATTGTAGGCAAGTCACTCTGCCCATCCAAACTTTAGTGAGGTTTTACTTATCCAAATCCTAGTCCTGTTGCTTAGGCAGCCAACACTTCAGCAACTGAGCCTTCTCCACATTTTCTTTCATGATTTTCATTTTTATTCTTTTTTTCTGATGCTCTATTCCATTTTATTTTCTAGACACATAATTCTAATTCATGTTAAATTTGGGGTTTTTAATAAGTACAATTTGAAATAAAATATAAAATGTACTGTAATTTATTTTCTGGTGTTAGATAAAAGTTGATTAGTTCTCTTCATGGCTCAGCTCAAAACATAGGTGATTTTTGATTTTCTCTAAGGAAAATGCAGTTAGAATTCCACAGATACTAGTGAAATGTATAAACACTTGGAGTTCATTAAAGAACTGAGTGAAGTCTTGATTATTGCCAAAAATTCTTTTGTGATTACATTTATTTTCTTTGTGTTTTATCACTTACTGTGAACAATATATATAATATTTTAATATATAACATATTAAAATATATAAATATAATATATATTTCTCAGAATGTTACCAACTTTAGCTAGTCTTTTAAACATACAAATGAACAGTTTTACTTCTTTTTCTTTCACTTCATATAATTCTTGTGACATCTATATTGCCTATTTTTCCTTCTATATTTTTAAATTTGTATCTATTTTTTTTAATTTTTGAGATTTCCATATATAGGTACTGTATTTATATCATTCTTCCCCTCCTTCTCTTCCCTCCAGTTCCTCCTATGTCCTCCAAACTGCTTCTCAAATATTTCATTCTTTAATTATTTGCTCAACATGCTGAGCTTATTTAGTGCATCTTATATGTGTTCAGGGTTGACTTCATGGGATCAGCTCAAAGGGCTTGTTACTGGAGAAATCTAATCTCTTATTCTCAACAACTATTAACTGCTTATAGCTCTTCTAGGGGTGTAGCCTTGTCAGAATCTCCCACATTGGCATATCAATGGGTGCTATCATTATATTTTGGTCTTATCTAGGTGACCATATTATTAGCATACAATTTCATTGTAATATATAGAAAACTTATTTTCACAGCAGAAGTCCTTTCCTGGACCTCTGGTCCTTACAACTTTCCCATCACTTCTTATGTTCCTTGAAAATTAGGTAGGAGTTGTGTTGTGGATGTCTCAGCTAAGGCTGGATATCCCCCAGCCAGTTCTCTGCATTTTGCCAAGTTGTGGCTTTCCATATTGGTATCTCTCTGATACAAAAAGAAACTTCTTTGATGGGGGTGAGAGCTGCACTCCTCTGTAGATATAAGGATAAGTATTTAGAACACATTTAGGAATTGTGCTAGATTTGTGAAGTGGTAGTTCTAGATTCTCTTTATCTTCTTTGGTTTTTATAAGAGATGTGCTATCACTTATGATTTTATTATTATTTTTGTTTACTCCTGCAATTTCTTTAACTTTTACCTGTGTTTTCTTGTATCCTCCACATATCTCTAACCCTTCACATATCTATTCTATGTACGCAGATTGTTCTTATTGTAGTTCAGTTTACACAATCTATTCTTTCCCTTTCAATCATTTTTTCTTACCTCTTCTTTTTTACTCAGCTACAGAAGGAATAGTCTACAAAGGCTTCTGGTTGAGTTCGTCTTTCACAGGCTGTAGCTTCAGGAAGAATGCCACAAGTACTTTCTATCTACTCCCCAAAGACTCTACAACTTATGCCAGTGTTTTTCTGCTTATCAGGCTACCGGGAGGGATGAACTATCATTGTTTAGGAAAATGGGTGAGTTGATGTGTGACAAGATAATCTGGAAACTTAATTAGTATTTCCAAAGACCATCGGATTTTATCGTTTACAATCCTTCAGTTTCACCATGATGCAAATTTGTTTTCTTATTTAACACTATGACACTGCCTACTGTGTTTAAATTAACATGATTGGCTTATGAAAAATTACTGCAAGGACACCACACTCACAGAATCAACTAACCTGGCCTCATATGGGCTAACAGAGACTAAACCACCAATCAGAGAGCTTTGAAGGGACTGACCTAGGCCCTCTGCACATCAATTATAGTGTCTAGCTTGGTCTTCTTGTGTGACTGCCAACAGTGGGAGCAGGGACTATCTTGGACTCTGTTACCTGCTTGTGGGACCCTCCCCTCATACTAAGTTGCCTTGTCCAGCCTTAATAGGCAAGAAGGTGACTAGTCTTATTGTAACTTGATATGTCATGGCTGGCTGATTTGGAAGGTGGAGGAGTGAATGGGGAGTAGTGGAGGTTAGAAGGAGGAACTGGAAGGAGAAGAGGGAGGGAGGGAGGGGAAATTGTGATCAGGCTGGAAAAAATTAGTTAATTAATTTAACAAAAATTACTCTAGGAAAGAGGAGAAAATGATTATCAGTGTATGTAAGGCTT
Source organism: Peromyscus eremicus (assembly GCF_949786415.1). NCBI lineage: Eukaryota > Metazoa > Chordata > Mammalia > Rodentia > Cricetidae > Peromyscus > Peromyscus eremicus. The sequence goes on along the minus strand of NC_081419.1, from coordinate 21,957,238 downwards.
CTATATTTCCAAGTAATAATTATAACTTAGTAGGAAAATTAGATATAGTTTTAAATTAAATTTAGTTTAATATGGTTCATTCATCCATTTATTTATTTGGAAAATTTCTGATATACCTGCCATGTACCAGATAATTTCCTAAACTCTGGGATACTGTCACTGGAAAAATAGGTAGTCATTGTCATTGTGTCATAGTAGAGCAGGATTGGTGAAGATGATGGCCACTCGCAATTATTCACCATGTTATTTAATTTCAGTTTTGATAGTAACATGCATTTCTACCAAGTCATATGGGATTGGTGTTGGGAAATGACCATTAAATGACAATTTAAAGAGTTTTCAGACTCTTTAAATAACAGCCTAATGAACCTCAGAGAGACTCAAATGCAATGGAGACAATGTATTAGCTTGTCTTTCTGGTTCCAGTGTTTCATTGCTGGTAAGTGTGTGAGAGAAAGGAAGAGTGTGGTTACACAGGATCTGAGAGAGTCGGCAGGGAAGAGTGAATGAAAACCTTAATATTCCCATCGGTTGGCAGATTCCACTGTCAGCTCGGCTGCCAAATGCTGTTATTCCCCAGGTAGGTAAGGTGATTGCTGGGTCCGTGAGGTGAAGTCCACCAGTGCCTGTCACCTCCATCTTCTAGGAAGGACTCAGCAAGGAAACTAGTGATTGGAGGGATGCTCAAAGCGACTCCTGCTTCAGAAAGCTCCTGTGCAACAATGTACATCCCCATGGAATGGTACCCCTTCTTGCTAAACTAATTTATTAGAAAAGTTACCTGGTTCAGCCTGTCCTTATATAACCTCTAAAGTGTACATTAATTAAATAATTATAATAAGAGTAATATATATCTATGTATATATATATATATATATATATATATATATATATATATATATACATGAAATATCAGTCATTTTTGCTACTGGAGTGTAGCAGGATCTTTTCATGTCAGTTAATTTTGGTCACTCACACAGGGGGATTTCATCAAATAGAACAGAGATGCTGTACCTACATGACGTCATTTCCTGTAGTCACTGAGGACACAATTGCATATGTAATCATGCATTTAATTAAAATATAGACATTGTCTTTGACATTTTGAGTACAATCGGGTTAAATCATTTCTGAAAGCTTCATTGGAATTACAGTGACCTCTTTAAATGAATGACATTCTGGATAGCACCAGCCTATGCGATGGATTAGAGTTAATCACTCCTGTGTTATATCCCTGCTTTATTTCTGGATCCCGAATTTTCCCGCTGCTGCAGTGTTCCACAAAAGCTAGCATCACTGATGGTACAAGCACACTTATGAGTAGAGGCAAAACCTATGTCGAAATTATTCACCAAATAAACAAAAGAAGAGGAAGAAAAAATAGCAGCCAAATAATGAAATTCCTCAGCTCGCCATGGCATACCTAGCTGGATTTTCAGACTTGGAACGTTAAGGACACCATGGATTTTATTTTTCTTTCCAATTAAAAATATGAAATATTTTATCATTATTATAAAATTATAGTGTTAGTCTTCAGATGATTTCCACTGATAGCAAACATTTCTGTAGTTTGATTTGATTTACTGAAGCGTTTATTTGAAGCAATTGTTGCATAGAACTATAACCTCCCTGCAAATTAGATCACTGTAATTCATCAGAACTAATTCTTTTAAAGGATTTAACAATTCTAAGTGTATTTGGTGGATCCTTAGAGTAAAAAAATATATGAAACTAAAGAAATAATTCTTCATAAAATATGTGAAACTTAAAAGGACTGCTCTTTGGGTGGCTTTCACCTTTCAGTCATGTGTCTGTCTACTTGTGGATGTATTAGCTAACTATCTGTTTGTGAAAAAAATACTTATTAACTACTTACCAGCCAATGAAGATGAATAAAATAATTATGAGTTAATACCCACCAAGTTCTTCCTTTGCTTCAGAAACTTCTTTAAGCATGATGCGTGTCAGCAAAAAGACATGCTAGCCTTTACACTCTCGAACTTGTTGCATCTCCTATTAGATAAACAACAACAACAACAACAACAACAAAAACTGTACAAGATTTGGCCTGTCAATATTTTACTACAGAGGGTAGACTCCTACGGGACTCCACCCCTCCCTGAGGAATTACTGACTTTTAAGGGTTGCTAGAAGAGGTGGTGTTATTTTCTTCAGTAGTATAGCTACTGGTAAACTGCCACCATTCAATTAAGTATCCATTTATCCATGCCTGAATAAGATACTCTGATGCAGTAGTTCTCAACCTTCCTAATGCTATGACGCTTTAATATAAAGTTTTTCATGTTGTGGTGACCCCCCAATGATAAAATTATTCTAGTTGCTACTGCCTAACTGTAATTTGGCTACTGTTATGAATCGTAATGTAATCATAATGTAATCGTTATGTTTTCAGATGGTCTTAGGTGACCTGTACGAATGGGTCATTCAGCCCCCAGGTTGAAATTTACTGCTCTAATTAAGCACACTCGGCAATACACCAAAGAAAGACATGAAGTCTGAGGGGGATATGTTGAGAAATTGGATAGAGAAAATGAATAAAACGTCTTATGTAAATGTACAGAACACTCAAGATTTTAAAAATAATATATTGAAATCAGACTCTACCATATAAGACAATCATTGCTTTAATCCCATTTGAAAATGAAGAGCCAAAGGGAAAATACGTTATCTAACTCAGCCAATCTCACTGAGCTACAAAATGAATACAATTAATATCAGCTAGCTGAAAAGCATTGACATTCATATCTTGCAAATGTCCAACTGCAGATATCTTCAATATTAAGGGCTTCCTCCTGAAAGATAAACAAAACCCTAAAGACTTATTTTTTAATAATAAGGTAAGATTTTAAATTAATTCAGTAATAAAAGTACTAAGTTGATGTAGTCACGATAAAGAAATATAGTTCTTTATATTAGATATGGCTGTTCTCTAAGAAAGGAACGCATAATAATGTTCAAACTAGATGATTCTCCTTAGTTTGGAAATTTCACAAACACACCCATTGATCTCTGTGGACACATGTCTGAGTACAATCTAGTCACAATGTTTCAGCAGGTGACATCTTAGGACGACTTCATGAGAAAAATGTCTTCAGTGGCCTGTCTTGTTCAGTGGGAACAGTGTCTCTCCTTGTTAGCACCTTTACACTGAATTAGTCTGATGATCACTCACTGGACTCCATTCAACTGAAGTTTTGATTGTTATTCAATGCTATAGAATATCATATTGTGTGAGATATAAGTTAATCCTACATACCAGGACAAAAGTCATATTAAGTGGAAACACTAATAGCAACACAGTTATGATTCTATAAGAAAGTAAAAGATTGGAGAACACACTCAGTAAATATAGGCAAAAAAGCTCTTCCAGAGGATGTAAGTTTAGAACAAGGGAAGGACTTTTGTGTTTTCAAGTTTATCACTCATATGTGTATAGTTATAAAATTCAATTATATAACAAATAAAGTACCTAAAACTTAACTGCATGCATCATTTGGAAAATTATGTTTCTACAAAAAGTCACTATGTAGATTACTTGTGTAAAGTTATTTTTAATTTAGTAAAATTAATAACATCACTCAATATACCCTTACATCTTTGATACAGCATCCATAATTACCCTTGGTGCAACAAAAAGTATTATTACCACTTTTTGAGTATGTTAAACCAGACACTATTGCTGCATGATGAATAAGCTGCTTTGTTGCAGAGACACATGAACACTAAACATGTATACCTCATAACTGGCAGATGCATCTTACTTGTGGCTAGAAACGAGTCTAATTTTTAGAGGCAAATCACCACTGCCGTTGTCACCAGCCATCAGCATCAGTATCAACATCAATATCAGCACTTACACCTCTAAATACATTGGGATCAGCATTTTGATAAAAATTATTAAGATTACTTACCATGAGAAAATATAGTTCTTTGGGGGTAGCCAAACACTGTAGGTGTTACTAGATAAAATAGTCATTCTAAGAACCATCTTGACCTGTACTGAAGGATATGCACCCAGAGGCCCCTGGCTGCTTTCAATTGCAGCAATGATTGAACTCCTTCTCAATCAACTCAGACACGCTACACAGTACAGGGGCTGAGCCTTTGCTCTAGCTCCCTGTGTCTGGGAACTTCCTTTCTCATTTCTCCATTTTGTTAAGTAACTCATCACCTCCTTCAAATTTGTCTCAAACTTAGCAGGACCTAAACTTTGCAGCCCTGCTCAGACTCTCTACTCTAACATCCTTCCCCACTTTTATTCCTTCCTTTTCACATTGCTGGGAGTTGAATCCTAGGAGTAGAGCATGGTAGGATAACAGAATGGAGCTATACCCCAACTGGAGTCATACTCCAACTCCTCAAATTACATGTAAGATATGTTCTTTTATTCTGCAACACCTACCAACAGTTCTAATTGAACAAACAAAACACTAGACAGTCAGCTAAATTTGCATTTCAGATAAAAAACAAATGGACTTTTATGATAAATCTATACTTGTGATTCTGGGGTATACTTAAACGAAATGTTGATTCATTTTTGTCTGAATTGCAAATTTCTTTTTTCTAAATGCAGATGTCATGCAATGGTTTGAGTATATTGATTGTATATGTATGAGTATTTTGCCTGAATGTGTGTGTATATGTATCATATCTGTGCCTGGTGCCTATGGAGATCAGAAGAGGGCATTATATTCCCAGGAACTGAAGGTATGGTAGATTGTGAGCTATCATGTGAGTGTTGAAACTATATCCAGGTCCTTCCCAAGAAGAGCATGTGCCCTTATTCACTGAACCATCCATCTGGCCCCAAATATACAGGTCTTCTATGTTATCTGACTGTCTTAATGCTTCCCTTTTGCAAAGTCATTAAGGTCAAGGGCTGAAGTCAGTACTGGGTTTGTGAGAGGGACCCTGCAGGTATCCAGGCAGGGAAGCAACCCCACGAAGAGATGATAATGAAAATCTGATTCAGATTGACTTTGTCAACCTGCATCAGACCTCGGGGAGTCTAATACCAGGTGGTTTATTGTAGGTATATTTAAACAGAACAGAATTTGGAAAAGGGTCTCTGGGCAACAACGTTTCCTATAATCATTCCAATTCCAGGTGCACAATAAAGCTTAAGGTATGACTACAAAGAAACTCTTTTACAAAGTACATGTGACTATGAGGGTGAGTTCTATGCCTTAAAGTCCTAGAATCTAATGTGCTTTGATGATAGCATAGAGATCAGGAGGCCATAAAGTACGTGTAACACCATCCCTACAAATGTGTAATGGTCTAGAGAAGGAAGAGTCTGGAATAATCATTATGGTGAATTCAAGTGAGGTCAATGCCTACAGATAGCAAAAGGTGAGTGAGGTCTGCCTCCACAGATAGCAAAAAGATCACCAAGTTGTTAACAAAATCCACTCCCAGCATTCTGGGTAGGAAAACAGATATTTTATCTCCCCCACTGAGCAGAGGTCCCTGTGTATTCCATATCCCTGGTTTTCCTAATGATCTGTGGATTCAAGGACCTTTGTGCCTCCAGCACATATGGAGGTGAATATTTGTTTTGATTTTTATATCTGCTTTTGGTTGTTTGTTCTGGAGGCAGGGTCTCACTTGAACTTCTGGTCCATTTTTTGATCAGCTGCAGTGTGATGACTATATGAATGAGAAGTTCAACTCATGGATGAAGATTGTAGGAGCCCATAAAATATCATCCTGGGGTGATTAGTTTAGTTTAGGTTTTGTTTTCTTATCTTTACAGTCATAAATGGTGAGAAAAAGCACTTAACTTGTGGATTGTTGTAATCCTAAATTAATTTCATTTACATTCATTTCTTTGATTTCAAATAAAGATTTTATCTGTGCTTTGTATTAGGTCAAATCTATTGTGCCTTCATGTTCAGCAAATTAGGGTATTTATGCAATAGGATTAAGCAATATAATTATCTACAACTTGGTATCAATAGAATATTATTCAAGTTCATTTTCCTTTCAGCACAATGCAGAAAAGATTTCTTGTACTTTCATAGGTCCCACAACTGAAGTTAAAATCCAATGTCAGGTAAAAAAAATGATGCCCCACATACACACCCTCAGCCGCTCACTTACAGAATGTCAGTGGGAAGAGTGTGTTGTTTTTCTATTTCTGATGACTAGCAGAAAACAAAGGTTCTTAGAAGAATCTCAAGGTTTATCATCATCATCACATAAATGAGTTCAAAGCCTCCCCTGATAAGGCTCCATCTTAATGTCTGGCTACTACACTCTATTTATTTGCATGGTCCAAATGTACAGTATTTAATTGCATGCTCCATGATCCAGGTTTGTGTGAAAAGAGCAAGCTGTGGGCCTATGGTACATAAATTCAGGACTGATTGAAAACATGAACCTCTTCTCATTTGACTGGCTTTCTTCCTTGGAAACATCTATGTGGAGCAATCTTCATTCACCATTATTTGCCATTTGTTTACCTCCAGCTTCTTCCACAGAATCAATGGCTCAGACCCTGAAAATGTGATTTTACTCCCCTCTCAGATTCAATAAGAATAGCTTGAAAGGTATGTCTCCTCAAGATCTAAAACAACTTCGTTAATCTGTAATATAATTACATTTACCTACCAAAGTGTATATAAAAATGAATTAATAAATAAAAACAGTCAGAACCCTTTTTTACTTTCATTCATTTATCTTCTTGTTCAAACACAGAAATCCAAGGTCTTACAGTTTTTGTTCAACACACTGCTGGCAATTACACAGATGCTTAAAATACTCCCAACAGAACAAAGCAGAAACAAATGTTATTTTCAAGGTTGATTTTTCCACCAACCCCATTAAAAAATTGTCCTCAATATGTTTAAGAATATGGCAATTCAGATGAATTATAAAGCCCTTTATGTTCTACAAAGTGAATAGATTTCTGACTAAAATAATTCCAGCCTGTCCATAATATCTACTTCCTGCACTGAGAGAACACATAAGTGAAATGAGTCTTCAATATCTGTAATTTGTATATCAGTGCTCAATTATCAAGTCTTCAAAGCATGCTGAAGCATTTAGACAAAATTCAGAGAAAGTGCACTGCACAAGGCTAACTGTGTCCAAGAAGTTGAATATACAAACATACCTACTACAAATGGGAGATGCATTTAATGAAGCATTTACCATTTTCCCTTAATTTTTCCTCTCCCAAATCAAGTAGAAAACAAGGCTGAATATAGCTTAGCAAATTAATGAGAGGGAGGAAACAACCACTAAACTATACCTGAGGCATAGAAAAATAGGACAGGGAAGTTTGTGAAATAAACTGATGAAATCAGCCATAGCTGATATCATGTCCCCCAGGGTCAAAGAGGCATCAGCCTCATCAGCCTTTCATATAGGATTAGGATGTAGCCTCAACTTGTTGACATTTTATTTTGTTCAACTCTCCTCTGACAATGGGCTCATCTCTATTGACCGTACTGTGAAGATCAGCTGTAGCTTAGGAAAGCTTTATACTTCTGTATCTTGTACTTGTAGCTTAGAGTCAGGTCTATAGATGATCTTGGAGAATGAATGTGTCTAGTGAACAAATAATATCTATAGACCCCAGACCCAGGGTACTACCTTCTCGAGGGGGCGCCCCAAGAACCCAGACTCCGATCCAGTTGATGCAAAAGCAAGAGGTGTTTATTAATGCAGCTGTACAGTCGGGCTCCTCTGCTCCAAAGAGCAAAAGTTGTGCCTGTTGCAATCACATGGGTACTTTTAAAGGAAAAACCCATAAAAGCCATAAGATTACAATTCCTATACAATTTTGTTTCACAAGATCATGGTCTGATCACAGAGTGGGTACAGTCACATCTGCATGTACATTCTTTCCAAAACCTCAATGGGGGTATCAGGGCGGGTATGGAGTTTACACAAAGGTCACAGTGGTCCTTCCTGGAACACTTGCAACTATCCCAGTCACAGTTGAGCGTATCTCTTAACAGAGATCTCTTTACAATATTACATTGTGGCAGGGGTGGTTGAATAATGGCTGAGTCAGATTGCCCTTGGAACTAGGTTTTTTTTTTTTTTTTTTTTAGTTTCATATTCTCCTGGGGCTTGGGGGGTGTAAGCCTGAACAGTTAGGGTCTTTCAGTATAAGGAGAAATCTGAGGTTTTAAAGCCAATCTTATTATTTTCCTGAAGTCATGAGGACCACAGTGATCATTCACTTTACTTTTTGCCCTGTGCTGTATAGTTTCATGACAGTATTTGGAACATGTCTTGAGTTTGTTTAGAAATAATTGATTTATTTGTGTTTTAACTGAAGAGTATTGGAGTTAATGGAGTAATGATGTTTAATAGACTATTGTTTTAGAAGGTTCTCTTGGTTTCTTCATCTCATCTTTCATTTTTATCCATCTACTTATCCATCATCTCTTGACTTCCAGCTACTCTATATAGATTATACTATGTGTCTCAGTAGACTCAAGATACAAGAAAAATATGTTATTTCACCAAATAACTTTACTCTCCTGAGGGAATGTTTGATATACATTTAAAAAGCCAATTTTATCATAGGCTATAACATTAAAATGTTAAAATAAATAGTCAGTGAGTTTAATTTTTGTTGTTTTAAGGTCAGGAATATTTAGGGTAGTTATGATTTTATCTTCAGAATTACATATAATAATAGCATATTTTTCTGGAGACTTATAGGAAAATGAAATGAATTTAGGATGGCAAACATCTTCCAATATGGTTAAGAATATAGTATAAAGTTTAAAAAAAAGGGACTGTCTAGAAAACACATAGTATTCAGGGAAGAAAAAGCAAAGAACATACAAGAAAAATGTCTTTTCATAGGCTTTCTTTTCCATAGTAACATGTATAAATTCATGTATAAAGACTCCCTCCTTGTTCTTCCTCATAGTTCCTAGAAAAGCAATGTAATTGTATTTCCTTCCTGTCTATTTCTATCACATTGTCTCAATAGTCTCATCATTCTAACTTTGGCTTTCTTCTCCAGACCTCCATAAGCTATTCTGAATACTGTTAGCCTCAGGTTAAATCCTGTTTCTGTAACACCACTGCATACTCCAAATGATTTGTTGAGAGCTCAAGAACACCATACTCTTTTTTGTGTTCAATTTACAGATTACATGTAATTACTTTGTGGAAAATAATTAGGGACAAGCACGGTTTTAAATGTTCAAATTACAAAAGTTAAGTTGTTATGTAATTTAAATAGACTGCCAATCTGTATCACCATATCTAAAGATTATTCAAGTGGTGCTACAAAAAATTTTCTATTAGATTGACAGACCTTAAAAATATTACCCAAGTTTAGTTATTTTCAATAAGATGTTCTTTGATCTTAAAGTGTTCATAGTCAGTATAATTACATTGTAATTAAGATAGCAGTGTGAAGAAATATTAACTACCAGTGTCACATGTGACAGTAATATAAAATTAATTGATATATGAGTTACAAAATTACACTGTAGGGTATTACTTGAAGGCCTAATAGTGATCCCCTGCTCCATCGGGTGACAGTTTTAATATTTCCTGGAGATGCTAATTTTGTCTCTCTCAGCTGTGTGATCCTTCCTGCTTAGAGGAATGATTTCAAGAAACACCAGGAAGCCTTATCTTCATAAGGAATGAAAGGAATCAGAGGAAACGAATTTTATTTACCAGGATTTGCCATATGTGTACTCACATTTTTCTCACAGTTTCTATATTGATAATTTACATGACTTTCTTTACAAAAATGTTAGGGGAATCAAATGAAAAATTTCAAAGCCTTTGAAGCTAAACCTTTTATGCCATATGTAGTGACCCTAATAAGTAGTGCATGAGGTAGAAGTCTGCAGAGTAATGACTGTTTGACTCTTACCCTGCTATCACTGATTCAACTCTGCCTTCAGTCATGAAACTTTCTAGCTTCATAGGTGAGCAGAAAAAGAGGATTCTTTCTCCAAATAGATGAAAATTTAAAGATACACTTCTTAGCACGTACATGGGACTTGTCTCATTCCATCATGTCTCTCCAAGAGCAAACACATTATTCCTCCTTGTGATTTCTCTTGGGTAATAACACATATCCACTATAAAATATTCGTAATGTCTAACTCTATTTGGAATCACTAGCTAATACTATGTCAGCAGATACATTACATTCCTAAATATTTATATATACATATATGTGTGTATACATGTGTACTCTACACATACATTAATGATTAAAAATAATATATAAATATCACACATATTTCATTACCTTATTCCTATGCCCTACACTATAAATGGTCTTTGAATTAATAAATCTTATCATCCTTCCAATAGCATCCTACATTTTATTTTAAAGATGTAAATAGCGCCAGGCGGTGGTGGCGCATGCCTTTAATCCCAGCACTCCGGAGGCAGAGGCAGGTGAATCTTTGTGAGTTCGAGGCCAGCCTGGTCTACAGAGCAAGATCCAGGAAAAGGCTCAAAGCTACACAGAGAAACCATAATTTGTGTACCATATGTCTTCTGCTTTATTCTGCTATGTAGTTCAGTTATCTAATCCCTTTTCTTCTCTTTTTACTTAATAGGTAGGGTTACTTTCAGTTAGATTTTAAATCCCATCACCCTCCTCTGCTGCTCCCCATGATGGCTTTAATAGAGTGTTTTTCATTTAGGCAAACATGAAGAATCTATGACTAAGACAGTCTTTTCCTAGATGGACTTGGAACTGATTTTTATATTATTTAAGATAGCTCTGTCTTTGCTGTACAGCTGACTCTCACACAAATATTTCCTTCTAGGACCTATAAAAGTTGATTGATTCAGATCAGAGTAAATCATCCAACCTTGGGAAATCAGTAATTTATGACCTCACAGATCAGTTTATACACAAATGTCCAAAGTTAATATTTAGCTGCTAAAATTTAATGTGCATACTGCATAGGCTCACCATGTATATAATCAAATAAATATCATTTTATGATGTGATTGAAGTAATAAAACAGCACGGTGCCATGGTGCTCTGTATAACAGAATGTCTGTAAATATTTTTTAATTTGTGTTTCAAAATCTCTCAAAATGTATTTGGGAAAATTAATTACATAAAACAGAACCAAAAGCACCAAATCTCCCATTATTTTCTCTCAGCATTTTCAGTCTGTGACAGTTGGTCAAATGCTCATTTCTCTTCTGCACATTGTTTTTCCCTTCCTCATTCACCTCCTGAGTCCATTTTGCCACTCATCAAATTCTTAAAGTCAATTTCCCCGTTTTTGTTTCTCACTTTTCATATCCAATAGTTTCATGGTCCACATAAATAATGAGCAGTATAAATTAGATGTACACTTACTTCTTGGTCAAATGGGGTGGGGACAGAAACACTGCAAAACAATTGATAACATTTCATTGACTGATATCCTGTCAGAATCTTCTGCAGCATCTACAGCTGCTATTTGTGTATCAATCCCTATGTTGAACACAGGTCTTCTCATTCAGTTAATCTTTTAGATATTATGTTTATGATGCCTACTCAAGACAAGGCTCTTTAAAAACACATAAGCAAGAGCATAAACATGTTTGTATAGGCCTTCATGGAAGCTAAGCTAAGTCAACTTCCAAAAATGATATAATAAAAAGAGCTACTATTTGTTCCAAGATTGGCAGATTCTAATAATTTATACAAATAATTTTTAAAAGGGCTAAATAGAGGAAGTAAATATTCTAGTAGGACTCAGTACACTATAACTTTTTTGTTCAATGCATAACTCAGAATGCTCCTAACTACATCTGAGAAATAGCAAGTCTCATGAATACACACAACTCCTGAATGAGAAAGGTTCCCTAAGGGTATTGAAGGGCTGTCAGTGTCCAGAAATAGTGCAATCAATGGCTATTGCAACCTTTTCTGTCCTTTTTAAATCCCACATCCCCAAGGTTTAATCAACAAGCAAATAATAAACATGAAAATTCTTCATTCTTGCATATCATACAATAATTTAAACATACATTTACATGTCAAAATCCTTTGGTGCTTTTAAGTAACTGTTTTCTATAACTTTCTCTGGGAGTTCTTTCTCTGCCATCATGCTTCTATGAACTGCATGATGAGGTTCCTCTGTAAATTATCTATTAATCTTCACATATCCCTGATTTTGTTGCCTAAATTTAGATCTGTCTCCAGGTTTATTTCTGGAAAGAAAATCCTGCAAACATAACAATGTAGTTTGTGTATCCCCTTTAGTTTCAACTACGAGTGTCATATACACCTGGCATTGTTCTTATATTGAAACTATTACCCTATTATTACTTTCCTGTGTTCATAGTATTAGGCAACCCTTTAAAGGGAGTTGGGTTTTCTTAATGCTGCTATTTTGTTTTGTTTTTATACCTGGACATTTTGAAGTTTTGTAGCTTTTTCCTTACCACTATGCAGCCTCGATACTCCTTTCTCTGTCTCTGAAATTAGAGTCAATGAATCAACTTTGTCTTAGATCACATTTCCAACTGCTTGCACACCTATCCTCAAATTTCATTTTACCTGCCACTCCAGTTTCTCAAAACAGAACTCTTTATCCTTTGCTTAGGTGTTATTTTAAAAGATTGTTTTGTTTTTATTTCATGTATATGAACATTTTGTTTTCATTTATTTCATATGTAATTGTAATGAGAGCATGTCTGATATCTGCAGAGGTCAGAAGAGGGCACCAGATTCTGTGGAACTGGAGTTATGGTGTGGTTATAAGCTACTATGTGGGTGGAGGAAATCAGACCGGGGTCCTTTGCAAGAGCAGAAAATGCTCTTAACCACTGAATCATCTCTCCATTCTCTTCCTTGATTAATTTGATGGTGAATCTACTCCTGAAACAAACAAACAAATAAACAAAAAACTTTTCACAAATACTGTAACTTCTGTAGCTTTTTTATATTGCTGCATTAATGCTGTGAGTTTTCAGTCTGAAATGGACCTTTGTTTCCCTCTATACAATACTTGCAGTAACTTCCAACCCTCTTCACTCTATGACTGAGTATGTAGTGAAATGTCTACTAATTTTCCTACACACTTCAAGAGATCTCATCCTTGTTCTACCCTTCAAATGCCTGGCACACAACCTTCCAGAAACTTCTTTAGAACAATATTTAGAACTACATTTAAATATTCAGCATTTTTACCTACCTATGAGATGAAATAAAAACATTTGATCATGACAACCCCTACTTTTTAAAACATGATTTCTACTTAGCTTGATTTAATGGACATAGGCTGAAAATCTTGGTACCTGCTATAATTAATTGAAATTTCTGGACCAGCCAGGTGGTGGTGGTGCATGCCTTTAATTCTAACACTTGGGAGGCAGAGCCAGTTGAATCTCTGTGAGTTCGAGGCCAGCCTGGTCTACAGAGCGAGATCCAGGACAGGCACCAAAACTAAACAGAGAAACTGTGTCTCAAAAAAAAGAAGAAAGAAAGAAAAAATTCTGGGCGATTTATAATTAACAGAATTTTAATATTGCATTGATAATTATTTAATATAACACTAAGATTTGTGTGTGTGTGTGTGTGTGTGTGTGTGTGTGTGTGTGTGTGTGTGTGAGAGAGAGAGAGAGAGAGAGAGAGAGAGAGAGAGAGAGAGAGAGAGAGATATTCTTCCCAAGTGTCTATGGTCAAAAAGTAATTCAACTGTTTGAATTGATTTAAAAAATTATCATTTCAACTTCTTTTATTCAACAAATGTTTAAGGAAGATAATAATAATAATAATACTTCAGAAGATGTGTAACCAGAAATAGTTCCTTCATTCACTGAGGCTTGTGTTCTAGGGAGGAAGACAGACAACTGAACAATTTTCAGAACAAACAGTAGAAATATAACAAGCAGGAAAGCAAAAACAGAGAAAATTGGAGAACCCAAATGTCTTAGAGATGGCTTTAAAACTGAGTCACAAGGTAGATCAAGTATTACTAAGAAAGGAGGGAAAAGCAGTTTAAACAGAAGCTGCAGAATGTATCAAGACACTGACCAGAAAATACACATGTAATGAGAGACAACAAAACAAGTCAATGTGAAGAAAGCTCCCATATCTGCAAGGGAAAGAAAGACAAGGCAGTCAGCAGGAAGCCAGGGCTAGTGGTCCTTCTCTAAGACAGGACATTTGCTTGTACATTCAGCTCCTGAAGAATTCAAGCAGACATTTTAAGGTGTTAGAAGTGTATTCTGAGACTAAATCATTTTTGAGAATGATATTGAAGGTAACAAAAAAGCAAAGGGCAAAATGTGGTTCCTAGTACTAAGACAGCTGAGAAGATAAGTGAAAATGGGAGCCGGCAAGATGCTCAACCAGTAGAAGAGCCTAAGCACAGGACTGACAACTTGATTCCTAACCCTGGATTACCAAAGGTGGTAGAACAGGACCAATGCTCAAGAGCTTTCCTCTGTTCTCTACAGCCACTCCATGGCATACATACACACACTATAAAGTACATAAATAAATGAATTTAAATAAATGAAAATGAGTTACATATTGTATGACCATAGTAATTTTGGGAATCTTACTTGAGAGAAATGAATGCATAATATATTTTATGTGTATATAGTGAGAAAATTTATGTATCTCCCAGTTATTTTTATGTGTACTTATAAATTTATCACTACTCTATTTATTATCACTCTGCCATACACATGTGATGCATAATTGACTTTGAGACAGTGTGTAGGCATATTCAATGTGAGGGCTCATAGGAGAAGAGCCAGGCATCAGGTAGCACTACTAATGTGCTTGCTGGTATATGAACTGTGTAGGTAATGGAAAAAAACCAATACAAACAAACAATAAGAAGAAATAAAATAATCCTTAAAGTGTAGAGCTAGATCTTAATCTAGAAAGTTCTTTCAAATCTTCCAGCTCATTTATATCTACAAGCAATGTGTGAAAATGGTTCCCTAAACTCCCAAACTGTACTTTCTATAGTCCGCTGGATGACAAGTGCTGAAATGTAAAGAAGCTTCTGGGAGTTAATGAACATAATTTACAAATTGATCAAATAGTCAAGAGAAAAGACAATATTAACTTTCTAATCTCTCAGTAAATTATGATTAAAATGTAATTAAAGAGGATATAAGTGAAGCAAATATAGATGGAAAAGATATTATAGATATATGTCAGTAAATTATGAAAACAATTTCTATGTAACGTATAATTTTTTCTGATTTTTAAACTTAAAGTGTATTGTTATTTCTATCATATTTCTAAAAATGTTCATTGTTGTATTTGATTTTCCATTTATAGATTTGTGTTCCTACCTTAAATCTGCAAATCTGATTTCAAATTAATGATAAGTCTATAACTTGCTGATAAATGAATTAGATATATGAAATGAAATATCAAAGCATTAAAATGACATGCTAAGTATAGTAAGGGCAACAGTAATTACTCTATCTATAGACAAGTTTATTTGTTACCTGTCAACATAAAAACTTTATATAGAAACTCAGGAATTTATCAAGGTATTAGGAAAGTTCAAATCATATCCAGATATTTATCAACTTAATGATTTAAATGTATGTATTATATAAATTGTATTACTTAAGGAAAATCAATAGTGACTTCATTTCCTCATTTTGATAATTTATTTAAATCAGCAACAAATATTGTATTGTTGACAAAAGTCCATAATAGAGCACCATAACTAATCAAAATACAGAATTTTGGAGCCCAGTCCCAACAGGTATATATATATAACAACTACCACACATATAGCTCAGAGATCATGGCAGAAGAGGGAGTAGGGAGATTGTAAAAGCCAGAGGATCAGGGAGTTTGCTGTGAGACTATCTCATAGTGTTGTCAAAGGTTATATCAATTGAGTCTCCCCAGCATGATTGTCCAAATATGAACTTAAGAAGAACAACAACAATAGACATGGCAAAGTGGACAGGGAAATGCTGAGAGTCTAGCCCAACACAAAGAACTACAGGTAACCAAGGAAAGCTGAATTTGGGAGAAAATGTCTTCCCCAGGGAAGAGAACACCAATTGGTTATCCAATACCAAGTGGTTAGTCCAGAAAAACATACACATACAAGGAACATTACAGACTGAGTAGCTTATATTTAGGAATATATATGTACATACATATATGCATATAATAACCATCATAAAAAGAGGCCACATCTTTGCAAGAAAACAAGGAGAGCTATCTTGGAGGGTTTGGAGGAAAAAAAGAAAAGGGAGAACAGATATATTAATTTCAAAAATAAAAGTTTAAAAGAAAAAAAAAACTTGTCATGTAATTTTAAAGACCTTTTGCTAAGGTATTAGTTATATCGCCAGAGTACTTTTAATTTGTTATAAGGTTCCTACCTATAAGTTCTTGAATATTCAATTTGACATTAGAAAACAGTAACAATATAACACCATAATTAGGTTAAAAGTGAGTGGATACAAGGAGCTCAAAGTCTAGAGAAGGATATGAAACAATGAAGCCCATGGTTTCAATTAAGCTAATGAACATTTTCTCCAAACACAAAGTCAAGGAGAATAACTTAAACATTTTTCACTGGTTTTGGGTTCTGAACAGCATTGTGTTCAGAATTCAGAGACAGTGGACTGAGCTGAGCAAATGTTCAGTATTCCAGATGACTCCAAGCAAGGCTGAAATATGCTGACTTATCTGGGAGAAATGTGGGACACTGATTTGTGACAATGTCCTGTCCTCTGACTTTCACAGTTTCTCTTCACTTTTAAATATATTTTCTATAAGAAGGTAGCTCCACAGCTGGCAGGGTCGGGGGTCAGAGGACTGCTTCTGAGAATTGATTCTCTCCTTTCTTTGTGTGGGTGCCACAAAATTAATCAGGTTTTATCGCAAATACCTTTACCCACTGAGTGATCTTGCCAACCCAGAATTTCCCTCATATTCAGTTACATCAAATGTTAGAGAGGTACCAAGTACTATAATGGCAATTTTTAAATAGGCATTGATGTGAAAGGCCACTGAGTCTACCTTTGGCATCAAGGTTTAAACTATTGAATTCCTTTAACAGATGCTCTCTGCATATAGCTGACAGCCAACTGTGGGCAATAAAAATTCAGATTAAGATGTAATTGCCAGTCCCTGGCACAAGCATTTTTAAGGAGTTGATAAAATGCTTCATGACTGGACATGCTTCAAGCAAATTCTTCCATGCATTCTGAATTGGAGTATGTGGGGGGTTATTAGTTGGATACATGGTAGAGATATTGATTAGCTAATAGCGTGTACTTCCAAATCTACCGTCACATAATGAATAGGGAGAATGAAAGATGCTAAAGTTGAAAGTTGCAAAGAAAGGGAGGCAGGGAACACAATGCCTGCCCCAAAATTTGTAAATCTACACATTGATTCATAATGGACATTCATATTTCCAATCTATTTTTGTAGTTGGGGTTTTTCATCGGGACTGCCTGCTCCCCAATAAATGACATGGAGACTAAAGAGTATTAGAAATTTTTAGCCAGTAGCCTGGGCTTTTTACTAACTAAATCTTACAACTTAAATTAACCCATGTTTATTAATTACATGCTGCCATACGGCTCATGGCTTGTTACCTCATCTTCTACAACTTCTGCTTCCTCTGCATCTAGCTAGTGAACCCACCCTTCTTCTTCTCAGCATTGTCTTAGTCTGCCTTTCCTGCCTAACCTCTTCCTACCTACCTATTAGCAGGTTAGCTATTTATTAAATCAATGAAAGCAACAAATCTTCACAGTGTATACAAAAGGTCTATTCCACAGCATTTCCTCATTTTGTCTAATTTAAAATGAAGTTTTACCTTTAACATCATAAAATTATATACAGCAAAAGCACTTATCATGGAAGAATTACAGTTACAATATCCAGTTCATTTGTATTTGACAATTTTGATAAAATACTCTATTATCTATCTTATCTTTGTAAGTCTAAAGTTTTATATGTAATTAATTTTCATCATAAATTAGGAAAACTATAAGTTTAACTATTCAGTCTTTAATTCCATCAAAGACCCCAGAAGCATGTAATATCACTTAATAACAGGGACATCTGGCTTATAGCCCAAGAATATTTGACAGGCATTTTTGAGAAGCAAGGGATTTTTTAAGGACTGTCTTTCCTTGTCTTGGCAAAGTTTGGCAGTCAATTTTTTGTGTGTTCTGTGTGTCCAATTTGGACAGCATACTGTCAGCAGTTGAGTCAAGGGCAGTTTCTTGCCCAAATAGCTAGCTCTTGCCACGAAGAAAGTAAACTCCATATGGACGTTATTCATTGCCCATAATCTTCTCTGAAGCAGATTGTTGTTTCCAGGAACAGATGTGTCTCACTGTCATGAAAAGTCTCATAAACATCTTAAAAGCCATATTCTAGAGGTCTTTGAAGTGTTAGAAGACTATTTATCTATCTGAATATATCTGTTTAACCTTGAAAATATACCTAATATGACCACAAGCTCGATTGTTATAGATGACTAACTACTAACCTGTATTTCTTAACTATACATTATATTTTAAAATAAGCTGCATAAGCACAATACCCCAAATAAGAGTATAAAAATATATATAGTATAACAAAATAACTTTAATTTTAAATCAATAAACCAAAATCCATACCAATGTAAAATATTTTTAGATTAATAATTGTTTTTGGATTAAAATAGATTAAATAATCTACTCTTTTATCTCAGCAATTCTATATTATATCCTTCCTTTTTCCTTCAGAAAGAGATACTTGAATCTAATTCCTTTGTCTAGGTTTTTTCCTTGACCAAGACCAATAACAATTTGTAACCACTCCGCCTAAAAGGTGACAAATATTCATAACCCATCTCTTAGGAATTTGGGCATTGTTTGTTCTAGCCTGTTTCCTGTTGTCTGGGGGGCAGTGCTGGCATCTTTGGGGGACTGTGAGAAAATCAGGAATAAGGTCAAGTCCTAGCTGAAGTAGTCTGTGAAGCTGGACCATCTCAGTCAGCAGCCTTGAAGCTGTTCATGAAAAACTCTTAGGAACATGCAACAGAGGCCCTCTGAGATGTTGTATCATCTGGACCTTCCATTTTCATTAGTGTTTGGTCCTCTAGCTCTTGAAAATACATAAACATTTAAAGATAACATATATTTCGGCATTAATACAAGTATAGACTGTATGTTGCACACAAGTTAGTCAAAGATGATTTTTGTTTTATACTTGAGTAGGTAAATTATACATCACTTGTCTTATAGTCTTTAGGTTTGTTTCTCTATGTCTGTAGCCAGGATTTTCAGGGGGTCTTCTCTGGTCAAACATGATCTTCAATGCTGAATGAATCCACAGCCTTTTGATTTCTTTGGGAACAAAAGCATAACCTCTTCCCCAAAGCTGTACACCTTTTGATTTCCATTTTGAAGTCAAGACATTTTTAAAATATATAGGTTGCCTTAATTTAGCAGTTTCTATAAGCCAATGTCTCTCTGTAACTATTGTTTGTTCATCAGCAATCAAAGCACTTAAAGACAACACAATAATATACAGGATCCAGACTCCCTTTTTATTTTCCACCTTTCTGTGTTTTTTTTTAAATTATCCCATTATTCTTTTTTAAAAGACTTTATTTTATTATTTTTTAACTATTTTTTATGACTGCCTATACCCTTTCTCCTTTCCTTTTCAAGCCTATGTACATTTTTAAACACATTGCAACCTGTGTAGAGGTGTTTTTCAACTGGATCTGTCTTTATTGAGCATCTGTAGTATTCTCTGATTACATGAAATGAAATTTAAACTACTATATTAGCTGCCAGCATGGCTCAACGTAGCACATGATGCCAGTGCATGATGCCAGTGCAAGGTTCAAGCAGCTGACACCAGAGGATCTTTGTACACCAAGCCTATCCAAGAGACTTTGGTCACCAGGAAGCTGCATTTGACCCCATGTTAGGAACATTTTTAAAGTTTTCTCAGGCCTGATGTGGATATAGGTGCACCATGTTGAGTGCCAATTGTAGTTGGAATTTTTTGTTGGCACTACTGACTCCCTAACAAATGACACAGTGATTATTATTAATTATAAATACTTGGCCAATAGCTTAGGCTTTTTATTAACTAGCTCTTACAACTTAAATAAACCCATACTTATTAAGTTATATGCTGCCATATGGCTCATAGCTTGTTACCTTGTCTTCTACATGTCCTGCTTCCTCTGCATTTAGCTAGCTACTCCACCATTCTTCTTCCCAGCATTCTCTCAGTCTGGCTCTCATACCTAACCTCTTCCTGCCTAGCTATTGACCATTTAGCTCTTTTTTAAACCAGTGAGAGCAGCATATCTTCACACTGCACAACAGGATTATTCCACAGCATATTTTCTCCCTAAGTCCTCCACTTAGCTTTTCAGTGTTGTGATTCACACCAGAGAATGAGTGATCATGGTTCATTTAATCAAGTAAGTACATAGTATGAGTTTTAAATAAAACAAGATAGACATAGATGAAATGAATATTCTCTGATTATCCACAGATTTGATTTTCCTTACCAAATATTTTATTGCTGTTGATAGCAGAGTTCTTTTAAATGTGATTTAGATGGGGCATTTGTGCAAATTTGCAAATATTTCTAACATCTCAAAATTATAGTTTTCTTCATTCCTTCATTTAATATCTCTGAAGACATAGAGTGTGTTTTTATTTGTTTGTTTCTTTTTGTTTTTCAATAATATAAATTTAGATGTGCTATTACTCTTATTTTCACAGTATTTACTTAGGGAGCTGAGCAGAAAAAAAAATCAATTATAAAGTTAAGCCATTGGAAATTGTATAGGAAACACTTAACTATGGGCCTAGCTCACTGCCTCAGCCAGTATTACATTGTAATTTATTTTTATAGCTTAGAATCTAGGCAAGAACTTTCAGTCTTCTGGTATTATTCCAATTAACTATTTTCCTCTCCACAATAAGAGGGGTAGCTTCTGTTCAAATTGCTTAATAGCATCTTTAGTTATAGGTTTCAGTATCAGACTACATCATTTATATTACTGGCTGCCTTAGGTCACGTGCCTACCACTGGTCCAAATAGCTGGAATATTGGTATGCTATGCCAAATATGTCAGCACCATAACTAAAGGCCTGCTAAATGGGGATACTGGGAGCTGAGGTTTAAGTGATTTTAACAGCAATCCATAGTTTTTGCCCCTGGAAATGGTAATTCTTACATTTTTCATCCATCTGTAGAGAGAGACAAATGTGCCCTTTGTATCATTGCCCTAACTCTTTGCTTTTTTCTATGTCTTAATTGAGTAAATTTTTACATTTAGAATCACCACTCTGCCATTAAATGTATTCTAGCAACCCAGCAAGACATTAAAATTTATTTAAAAATTTAAATAAAATTATCCCATTGCTACCATTTAAACAATGAGAATTAATCGAAAAATTAATTGAAGGATGTCCAAGATAGATTATAATGTTTACACAATCATGTTTTTAATACCAGATGAAAAAAGTGATAAATATCCTTGGGAATAAGAGCATAAATATGTATAATGAATAATAATTGCTAAGTGATATAATTAAACACATAGTGAGATATTATGTTAACTTACTCATTGCTAAATTGCAAGATAAAAATTAATTTAGTCTTTAAATTTAGAACACTGTGAGAGGAGTTCATGAATTTAACAGATATATGTCATCGCACTTACAAATCTTTTCTTTAATCTTTATCGTGTAAATGTTAACACTGTGATTTCTCATTAGCTGTCTCTTTAATACATTTGGATGTAATTAAACATTTCCAGTACTTCACAGAGGTTATTTAATCACAGTGGCAGATTCTCACGTTAGGCACCCAGCAGCCATTTTCGATGGGTGTTATGAACCACCATGAGCTTTCAGTGGGATTTGCTTTGGCTCTCATGTTAGATTACAGATTTTCCTTCCCCCAAACACATTGAAATAATCTCTCTAGCACACAATATCACACACTAAAGCATTGTTTGAGGAACACATCCTTAGAGTTTGTTGTCCTCTTTCCTTTCTAAGGATAAGGGTTTATCCATTTACTAACTAATGTTTAACAAGATATTGGTTTCAAGACATGCCCACTCATTTTTCAAAAAGAAGACCATCCATTCATGAGTAACTTTAAAATTTGGCTTATTGTAATTTGAAACATATGCTTGGTTTTCCTTCTATTAAGGTACTTTTTAGAAATTATTGTACAATCTTACAGGGCTACAAGGAGAAAATATAAATGCACAAATCACAAGAATGAATGGCAAAACCTTACAATTTAAAAAGATGAACTGACTAGGATTTTGTGGTACATTGCATTGTATTTAATTGAAGAAAGAACTAGAAATTCCTTACTTTATGTATAGTGTTTACAAAATGTCTTTAAAGGTACATAAATATACGTGCCATGCAAAATGTGAAGGAAAGTTAGAGACATGAATAGACTGGTAGATGTAGACACATAAAGACCATATATAGGCCAGAATTTGTAAATCAATGTATTGTGAGTGTGTTGTGTGTGTGTGTGTGTGTGCACGTGTGTGTTTAGTTTTAAGAATATATGATAAATACTGAAATGAAACCTGTCTTTAGGACACATCAGCTTCTCCTGTCACTGTCTTCTCTGATTCATAGTGTACATGAAGTGCATTTATTTTTGACAAAGGAAAATTTTTAAGTTATAAAATGAATGAAGCACTCCTTAAATGCCTCAGGCACTTTTTTAGTCAAACACAGTGCATATATTGGCTGTACTGTGCTCCCTCTCTATTGAAAGTCAGAGTACTCCATCATCAACTCTTCAATTCTTCATAACATTTTCTTATGACTACAGCATGAATGAATTTATGCATTTATATGCACTCCTGGTAATATTGAGAGCTTAATTTATATTCCATGGGGCATTCATGGCTACCTTTTCTAATTCCATATTAACATTAAAATGTTACATTAAATCTTTTCTTTGGATGGAGTAATAATTACTTTCATGAGAGTTCATTTAAATTCTCAGGGCATGAGTCGTCTTTAAAGAAATGTTTAGTTATCTGTGTTTCTTAGAACCATGTTTGGGAAACCTATTAAACTTTTCTTCATATTTTGTAATTACTTAAATAACACAAGCTAACCTTCCTAAGACTCCATGTTTTCTATCAAATCAACTAATAATGGTGTTTCTCGCTTGATGATTGTGGTTTGGATATGTGTTTACAAACAGATAGGCAGTCTACAAAAACTACTGTCTCATAATTTTTCTAAAGGAGTTTCAAAATAAACAGGTAAAGAAATCCATTTACTCTGTAGCTGTGATTTCAGAAAATGCTGTAGGAAGCCTGCTGCAAATCATACTGGTGGACCCCATGCCCTAGCCTTCCTGGTGTGGCTGCTGTTTTTCTCATCTGAACATCCCTTCCTGACTGTGCACACCACTTTCCATCACATTCTTCTCTCTTTGTTCACCAAAGTTTATATAACTTAGAGATAAATGTTACTTCTCACAAAGTACCTGTTATCTTTGTAGAGTTGAGACTTAAAGACATAGAATTTTAATCATCAGGAAGCAGTGGCCTAGGAGATGGCTTCCCCAGTAATGGCACTAATGCCAGGCCTGATCACCTGAATTCACTCCCCTAGATCACATGATGGAAAAACAGAGCTGATTCAAGCAAGTTGTGCTCTGACTTGCACTTTCACACTGTGACCTTTGTGTGCTCTCCACTCAAAGAAATTAATAAATATATAAAATTAAAAACATAAAAAATTATCAATCATAATTGTCAGTAGGCAGAAAGGGAAGATTTGAGAAGAAAGTATGGAGGCCAACCTGGGTGGTATAAGGTGGCATTCCTATGTGAATGGGGTACTGATGTCATTTAACTTCGATGATAGTATTACTGAACACAGCCCTGGAATAAAAGTTAGCATTTTAAACTAAGAGCCATCTAGTTTGACAAAACAACCTTTGAATGACCTTGATCACAGTCTTTTAGTAAGAGGTATGTTTGTACTTTGTCTCTGCCAGTTACATAGTGTTAAATCAGTCGTTTCACTTTTCAGTTATTTCTGTCTTTTAAGATCCCAAAAATCCATTTCTATGGATATTAAAATATATACAAATCATTTAATTTAGCATGTGTCATATGGCGACATTCAACAATGTTATTACTAATTATAGCATTAATTACTTTATTCCCCAACACATACAAAAATTCAAAATCTACCAACTTAACAAAGATTAAGAAATATAATTAAATGTTTGGAAAATCAAATTAAAATATTGACTAGGGAATGTGGTTTAAAACAAACACACCAGCAGTGTGCCACGCAAAAATAAACTATATCCAAACACAAGGAAGTCAGTATTCAAAGTTATTTTCTATCAGTCTTTCACACATAAACTAGATGGTCACTATATAAATGCCTTACTGGGCCTCCATTATTACACTATGATACCCTATCACAGGCTTCCCAGAGTTTGAAACATCATCTTTCATCTGGACAGTGTGCAAATCATGTTGAATAGCTTTAGGCACTTGAGAGAGAGAGTCAGTATTCTTCCCAATGGTAGGTTATTCATGCTCCAGTAATTAGTCCAATACCAATGCATATATGGACAACACTAACTGGACTTTGTAGGCTATGTATTAAAAATATAGATAAGGGATAAGAAATTGAGGCCTGGGCAGGTCTGGGAGGTGTTGGAGGAGAGAAGTGAAAAGCGACTATGTTCAAAATGCATTGTACTAATGTGTGAAATTCTCAAAGAATAGAAAAATGAAACTTAAAACAGTCCATTTCTGAGATGCTTTCTTAGTCCTTGAATTTCTTGTTTGTAGTAGTAGCAGTTTCTCAATGTGCTGTGGCTCAGGGTGGGGCAAGAACATCCTAGACCCATGTGTTAAGCAGCTTTCTGCCAACCATCACTGTGTAAATCTTCATTCCTTGGCCTAACTTCATGTTAGCGTGGCTGCCAAAGATGTCTGATGCTTAATCTACAGCCATGCAGGAGAGATGTTCCTAACAACCTAAGAAGAAGAAAAGAAAGGAAGGAAGGAAAGAAAGAAAGAAAGAAAGAAAGAAAGAAAGAAAGAAAGAAAGAAAGAAAGAAAGAAGGAAGGAAAGAGAGAAAGAAAGAAAGATAGAGATTATTATTATTATTATTATTATTATTATTATTATTATCTTGTTTTGCTTGGAGAATGTTTTAGCATACATTCTATCTTGGTTGTCACTAGCCATCACTGAGCCACATGTCCATACCCTACCTTCATTGCCTTCACACTAAGAATAAGTGTTTTCCAAAATGATAAAACTTGGTAGTAATAAGCAATATCCTATGTATGCCTTCTTCCCTCATTGTCAACCAGCTCCTAATTGTAGCTCTTTCCCCTGTGGGAGTTGTTGCATTTTGGTGCTCTTCCTACAACACACAGATAAACCTATAAAGAACCCATATCACATTAATGTAAATATTCATAATTAGCCTACTTTTCTCATAAGCCAACAATTATATGTGAAAGGGGACCCTATGCATTAATTAATGACTATGTTTAGAACCTTGAAAAATATGTACACACAATTTAACAACGTGCTTTAATATCAAAGTAAGTATTCATGATAAGTCAATTTGTGCAGTTGTTAAAACGCAGCACAATGGGTAAAAGAGACACTGCGTAGTTCCTGAAGAGCTTAGCCATCTGCTTCCCTTCTCAGGGAGGCAGAGATTAGAAAAAGCATGTGAATTTTGATACCTCCTGGGAGACTGGATAAAGATCACATAGGATTTAGTGAATAGAGCTTGCAAAGAAACACCAATAATTCTTTTCTTTTACATTTCCAAAGGAGGCATATCAGGATTTTACCCTTCCTTCACACTGTACATGAAATAACTCTGTCTATTGTTTCACTGACTGGGCTTTGAGAAAGCATTGTTAGAAAGAAAATACAGTGTTTTTACTGAAATATCAGAGAACACAGAACTGCAAAGCACTATTCAGTGGTAAGAACTGGAGTCAATCATGTTGAAGTAGGGGCTTGATTTCACTGAATTCCTGTATCCTCTGCCTCATACTAAAAAAGACCTCAGGAGTTTCACTGGTGTGTGTGTGTGTGTGTGTGTGTGTGTGTGTGTGTGTGTGTGTGTGTATGTGTGTGTGTGTGTGAGAGAGAGAGAGAGAGAGAGACAGACAGACAGACAGACAGACATAGACACAGACAGACAGACAGATGGATTTTTTTAAGTTCAGAACAAGTCACTGATTTTCTGTTTTGGAAAAAAGCAAGATGGCAATCAGTTTTTAATTGGTCAAAGAAAATTTTCTAAATTTTTATTTGGACATAAATTGTGAAATCAGATGGTTTACAGAGTGATTTCCTCATGGTCATTAAGACAGCTGTGACAAAGGAGCAAGACCTCTCCCTAGGAGTAATGCAGTAATTCCTTAAATTTTGGTTTCATTTTGGTTATATGGAAGGTGTTTTTGTGAGCACAAATGAATTGCCACTTGCAGCTCCAAAATCACTCGGTGCTTAGTAAGGTCCAAAATACATGAGAAATTGGTAATAATAATTGGAAGCTCAAAGACACAGGATTAATTTTTCATAATCAACATTATCAGAATTTTTTATTTCTTCATCTACAAAATTAAAAGCCATCCATGTGTATACACACATACACCATACACGCACAAGTACACACACATTTATGTGCACACACAAATATACATACGCACACATGTGTACACATATGCACATACACAAACACACACACACCCTTTCCCAACCCCTGGAAGTGGTGGTTATATACATACAGTTCTGTAATGTGCCTCTAAGAAGATCTTTACTGGCACCATTGCCCTGTGTCAATGTATTTTAACTGATATTTGACATTAAAGAGAAGGAAGTAAATTTATTTTAGTGTTTAAACAACAAAGTTACTAAGTAGAAAATAGCTCTAAATTCATGGTAAACTAGCTAACAATCTGCTTGTTTTCTGATAATTTGTTCAGAGTTACTTTTGCTGTGTCTTGAAGTGATGTGTGCCTGGGGCCTGTTTGAGGCTGGTTGTTGTTGTTTCATAGAAATTCACCACAAACTCGGTGTCACAGTGCCACAGAGTTTTATAGTTCTGGTGGCCTGAAGTCTAAACAATGTCCCAAGACTGAGTCCTTTTGAAGACTCCAGGTAACTATCTTCTTTTCTTTGTCCAGCTTCTAGAATCCTCCAGGAACTTTGTTGCCCATTTTCTTAGATTTCAATCATGAGCTGTCATTAATGTTCTTTTTTTTCTAATCTGTTGTAATATACTGCATGATTATGTGTCATTTCCCTAAATATCAAGAATAAACTTCCTATCTCAGAAGCTTTCCTTTAATTGTGCTTGCAATGTTCTTTTTACTATGTGAAATGGTGGGTGTGTGGGGCATATGAACTGAGACGTGACTTTCTTTGGAGTTCCACTGGTAATTAGTCAACCATGAGGGGTCGTATTGAATTTCACTCTTAAATGATTTGTCTCTATTTCTTTTAGCCTCAAGGATGACTCAGCTCCAGGCACAGTCACAAGCCAGTTTCAAAACTGAGGAACAATTGTACTCATTCTGTGTTGGTTCATGCACATATGTCAGCAATGTAATTATGCTCCTCAGTTATCACAAGCTTTCCAAATGACAATGAGAATTGTTAATTCCAACTCTTGTCTCATATTCTTCGATTGAAACACAGACATTCTTCAGTATTCAGAGCTCTCCTCCTTCTCACCTAGGTAAAGTTTTCAGGGTGGATTAAACAAAGACAAATGGCAGTCTGCATTATAACTGCACGATGCTTAAGGTTGACTTTTAGTCAACTACTCACTTTCTTTGGCAAAACAAGTAACAGGCCATTTTTAATGTATCTGCCTCATCTATATCCTTCAAAATGCATAGGTTTCAAATGCAGTTTAAAATGGTGAGTTACATTTTATCTCACATTCACAGTTACAACATTCTTAAAGAAAGGATACTTGAAAAACAACAAACAGAGCCCACCAAGCTGTCTTTACCATAGTTGTCTAAATTGCTATTGCTCACTAGTTACAGGAGGTGGAAAACACCAAGTCCCTCATGCATTTGTTTTTTAGCTTTCATGGATGCTTTAATTTTACACAGTATAATGTGCATGACTTAGGGTATTTTATTATGACCTTGGGAGAACTTAGTTTTATTTTAGCGATTAAATAAATGCATCCATCATTCCAAATGTACAATTTAGCACCAGTACTGTTTCAGCTTTAGTTTTTCCTTCTCTGTGCAAAATTATGCTATAAATACGTTAGAAATGTTTATATTTTGCATTGAAGTCTTTTTTTGAAAAGTTGAATGTCACATTATAATGCACTATGGAGTTTGATGGGAATTTTGAAGCACACACACATATCACATATATATATATATACACATATTTGTGTATATATGTGTGTGTAATATATATATATATATTATTTATTGTAAGCATGGCATTATCATATCTATCCCCCTAAGGTTTCAGCATTTCTTTATATGGACATTGTTTTGAATCCTCTCCTGTAGGAATGCAATACATTGTTATTAACTATATTCACCATAGAAAGAACAAAATATTAGATCTTATTTCTCCCATCCAACTATAAGATTTTGCTTGCTGGCCAGTTCTCCTCACTGTTGTCCTTTTGTAGCTTCTGGTAACACTCTTCTATTTTCAGTTTTTATGGGACCAGCTTCCCGAAATTTCACACAGAAGTAGTATGCACATTATGTGCCTTTGCAGTGTCTGCCTTATTTCACTGAGCACAATGTTCTTGTTTTGCAAATGTTGTCTTCACTGGCAAGATTTTAGCATTTTTATGTATTACATATGAAAAGCATTCCACTGAATGTACATACCATAGTTTCTTTTACTATTAGGTGGATCTTAGTATGTTCTGTTCCTTGGATATTGTAAATAGTGCTGAATGAAGCCAGGATGAAAGATGATCCCTTGACATCTTCTTAGAGTACCAACATAGGGTCTAAGGCAGCTGTCTGTCCAGGCGCTCATTACCCAAGAGTTGCAACACAGTAAATGAAACTAGAGTTTTGGGTGTCTACATTAAAGTGTTACATGACTATGGACAGTAGGAACAAAAGATGGTTCCATAAGAAAGGTATAAAGAGGCAGAGGCAAGATTGCCACAAGATTGAAACCAGATGATATTTTTAATAAGTCCCAGGTCAAACAAGGCTATACAATGAGATTGTATTGTACAAAAATGAAGCAAGAAAATGGTCCTGCCATGTTGGTCCTGGGATCAAACTCAGGGCTTCCAACTTGGTGTCAAGCTCCTTTACTGGCTGAGCTGCCTTTCTGGTCTTCAAATATTTTTTGAGGGTTGGAACTAGCTTTACAGATCACAAAGCATGCTCACCAGGTAAGCATTACACATTAGACAACCATTGTATTTAACATGGGAAAGGACATTCCTTATAAACAAAGCTATTTTGGTTACCTAGTGACTTTGAGGCCAACCTGAGGGCTATTTGAAATTTTGTCTCAAAAAAATACCACCACTGCCAACTCACTACTGAGTGGTCAAATGACAGTAGAAGAAACTATTAACTAAGAAGCTCCAAGGGACTGGAAAGGTAGCTCTCATGTGCTCTTGCCGAGGACTCAGGTTCAGTTCGCATCACAAAAATGGCAGCTTATGACTGCCTGTAAATAGAGTTCCAGAGCTATCCAATACCCTCTTCTGGTCT
Organism: Peromyscus eremicus; assembly: GCF_949786415.1. NCBI lineage: Eukaryota > Metazoa > Chordata > Mammalia > Rodentia > Cricetidae > Peromyscus > Peromyscus eremicus. The sequence continues at coordinate 21,927,503 of NC_081419.1, read as the reverse complement.
CCACAGGCTCCCCCATGCATGTGGAACACATATGTTGTTGCAAGCTTACAAACACATATGCATAGAAATAATTTTAAAATACAATTCAAAAAATAAAACAGAAAGAAACCCTCTAAGCCTATTATGTGAAATAATTTAAATAATCTTCTGGGGAATTTGTTCTTCATCCATGTACATACATGTTTCTGGCAAAAGATAAGAAAAGGGATTTAGCTACTTCTGAAAACTCAAAAATCTAGAATTGTTCCTTTAACTTTACATAAACATCCTCAAAAACTCAGGATAAATTAGTAATACTTTTATGTCTTCCTATGAGTTCTCCTCTAATAATCCAGCAGCAACAAGAGATAAAAAGCCATAAAAACACATTTTATTTTAGAAATGATGAATGTGTGTTTTCATATGAATGGTGTTAACCGTCCCATGTTTAAGTTACCAGTGAAGTATAAAGAGAATTGGTTGATTTTAACTAATTTCTGAAAAGTCATAGCACCTGTCTGACACTTTGTTGTTCAGAGGTTGTTTCTGTTCTTTAACTGAGTTACCCCTTGTTAAGCATACTTTCCTGTGTCCCTGGATCATTAGCTGTTGAATACATATGTATCCCCTCACTGTACCTTAGATTTTAAATTTTACTATCAGAGTTTGCAACTTATATTGGCTCTAAACTTCTCTATGATACCTTGCTAAAAACAACATTCTCAGTAGTGTAACACATTATTCTAAGGGCAATGACATAACGTTATTGTAAATTGATATGGCAAATTTTGGCAAAGATGAAGGATACTCAGAAGAAATCCTCATTGAATTGATAGATAATAGTTTTGATGTTTGAACTGATAGTCCCCATATAAAAACATCTATATTATCAGTTCATCTGATAAGAAAATAAAAATGAACTATTAATGGCAATTAATATATAATATTTCTCTCTACCACTGAAGTTTAAAAAAATACAAATTACAATAAAATTTTAAAAATTCCTGTTTCCATGCAAGCACAAACATTATCATACTAAGATCTTACTAATAACACAATGAATCTATATTTAATAAGCTGTGGGCCAGCCTTCCTTATATTTCCCCACTCCGATTCAGGTCTGTTCCGAAGAGTTACACATGTGCCGGCTGCCGTCTTTTCCCGTAGGGATGTAAGTGAGCAGCCCTCACATCCACATAAACCTCTTGTTTTAATTACAGTGAAAGACACTGTGTTTTCTACAATAGAGGGGTTATTTTACAAAGATCTGTCTGACTATCTCACAAGTGTGGGCTGAAGCATTAAACGGGATGAGTGGAAAGCTCACATCCATATGGTATGGTGTGCTTCTGATTAAAAGAACTGAAATCAGAAGATGTGTTTTTAAATAATCACCTCAAAATACTGGAGAAAATCTTAAGGTTATATTAAATTCTTCTACAATGGTACTTGAAATGTGTGCTTGAAAAATAAACAGATGGGTATAGTAAACTTTTAAATGTCATTTCCTAAAGATATCAAACTGCTCCCAAACTGCTCCAAAATAAAAGTGTTGTCTTGTATTATATCAATTGTGTGTGTTCTCCATGTACATGTATGCGCACACATCCATACCACAGAGTACTTGAGGCGGTCACAGGAGGCTTTTTTTGCCTCTGTGCTTGACCCTTTCCTGAATCTCAGCTACTCTAGTGGAAAGTCTAGTCCTTGTCACTTTTAATTCCCCCTCACTTCTCTGTTGCACACGCTGCCTCCTGTAGCTACAACTTCCCGCACTTACAGCTTGTTTGCTTTCAAGATTTGATCATTCTTCTGAAATTTAGACAAATATTTTGCCGTTTATATGTATTCATTCTTGAATGTCTCCCAAGTATACCAGATTCTGGGTGTATTTCAAAAAGAATTGAAAGGGCGAACAATTGTGATTCAGAATTTCAATCAAGATTCTGATATCTAAAGTGACAGTGGACATGGTGTTTTCTTTCAGTTTCCTCATAAAATACAGTGTTTAAATTCTGTTCCAGCAGTATGTGTATCCATTCCACCACCTCATTGATCTTCTCATATCTGCTTTCACTTTGTGTAGTTCATTTGCAGGAACTTAGAAATCCCAGGCCAAATCCCCTCATTGTATTCCCACCTCTCCACTAGTCTTGCAGAGGTCTTGTGGTATTAAGTAAAATGCACAAGCTTCATTTGTCCCCCACAATCCTTTACCATTTCACTTTGTTTACTTTTATTTAATCTTTTCTTCATCACCCTGCCCTCATTGTTCCTTTGATTTTTGACTACCTTTTAATTAGGCTGTCATCTTTAACACATTGTCTTTTATTCAGAAGAATGCCAAGGTCAACCTTTAAAAGCTCTGGTCTCATCTGGTCACACTCTCAGTCACATCTTCCATAGCATCATTCTTAACATTATTCTTCACTGCCAGTCCCCACCTCTTAATTCTTACTGTTTTCCAAAGAACTTATTTCTTGTAAATACATTCAAGTCATTTCCCTCTGGTTTGTTCTATCCTTGCGCAAAAACATAATTGAAGATGCACTATTACAGGTAAATCAGAGTTTTAGTTGTTTGTATTTTTTGCTTTCACCCCCCCCCCAATGCCTAGACAAAGATTTGGTGACTGTCATCATTAGCTCCATCTGTCAACTTGACAGGAAAGTAGAGTCATTTGGGAAGAGAAAACCTCAACTGAAGAATTGTTTCCATCACATTGGCCTGTGAGCACATCTTTGGAGGCATTTTCTTGATTTCTATTTGATGCAGTAGGGTCCAGCATCCTGTGGTCAGGGTCGTCCCTAGCTATCACTGGGCCTGAACTTTCTAATAAAAATAGATGAATATGAGCCTAGATGCAAGTTGGTAAGCAGCATTCCTCAATGGGCTCTGCTTCAGTTCTTGTCTTTAGGACTTCAGTTTCTCCCATAGCTTCCCTCAACAATGGACTGCAACCTGTAAGCCAAATAAACCTGTTCCTTCCCAAGCTGGTTTTGGTCAGTGTTTTCTTACAAGGAAAGAAAGCTAACTAGGGTGGGAATAGAAAGGCTTTTGAAGTATATTTTTATATTATTGTTTCTTTCAATCTCTATGAGAGACAGACTTCTGTGACTCTAGGTACTTTTTATTTTTCTAACTTTATGACTTACTTTGATTTTAAGACACCATCCCTCTAGCCAGGCCTGGTGGCACACACCTTTAATCTCAGCACTTGGGAGGCAGAGGCAGGCAGATCTCTGAGGCCAAGAACAGCTTTTTCTACAGAGTGAGTTTCAGGACAGACAGGGCTATACAAAAAACACTGTTTTGATAAAAGAGAGAGAGAGAGAGAGAGAGAGAGAGAGAGAGAGAGAGAGAGAGAGAGAGAGAGAGAGAGAGAACAAAACAATAACAAAAAGACTTGATTCAAACATCCGTTTCCAAGCTTATACACATGAGATTATATAAATTATTTGAAATAGTCATAAATCTTTAAGTCTTACACTTACGATTTCCAGCAAAATATTTAAGTTCCTACTATGTTTTAGCTACATCATCTTGGGCACTTCTGCAGGCAGCTGCATAGTCTCTGAACAAAAGGATACAAGACTTGTATGATTAAGCTTTGTTTAGCACTTCCTAATGTTTTAACATCCTCTCCACAGCAACCAGGCTGCCCAAACCTCCACTGACCAATGCTTCTGAGATGCTCTGTTCCAATGTCACAAACATTTGTTCATGCTCCTCCATACTTCTTTATACTTACAACACAACAAGAAGTTACTAATGTGGACTTAGTCAGGCTGTATAGTATGGAAAGACTTTCAGTAGGTACTGTGCTTTTATCCCTCTCCTTGTGACGACTGTTAGCAGGTTGAGAGAAATAAAGGAAGAGAAATCTGTCATCTGAAGGTAATAGAGTAGTGACAAGCCCTCAAACCATCCACTGTGGATTTTTTAGAGTAAACATGGTTAATAGCATTTGACCCTCTATAATATTTTGAGCTTTTCTTAGAAATTTATATTGTTATTCCCAATTATTTAAATTATTTTATCATAAATATCATTTTATCTTTACACATAAGCATACAGTTTTGAATTTCATCCCAAAGTTTTTCCTAAATGAACTCCAAATATTATGTGACTGCCTTAAGCCAAATTTAAGTTTTGCCCCACAACATGTGAACATATTTATAAATATGATATAACATTATTGAGTGAAAAAATACAAGTTTAATTAGAATACAATTTAATATGCATTCACTTCAACTGTAAATAGAATATCCTATTGTAACACAAATCTTAAAATACTGTATTATGTAACACAAATTGTTAAACTTTCTTATTAATAAAAAAAGAGCCAGATATTGAGGTAAGTTCTGAAAGATCACAGAGACAGAATAAGCCACAGCCAACCTCACCTTGCCATCTCCTCAGCTGATCCTGTTTCCTCAGACTGAAAGCCTCTGGGTCCTCACCCCAAAGGGTCTTAGCTGAACTGCCTCTAAAAAGCTTCTAGTTTCTGGTCCTCATACCTTATATACCTTTCTGCTTCTTGCCATCACTTCCTGGGATTAAGGGCATGTGTGTTTCCCAAGCAAAGACATGAATCTCAAGTGCTGGGATTAAAGGTGTGTGCCACCACCCTTGGCTCTGTTTGCAGTGTGGCCTTGAACTCATATAGATCCAGATGGATCTCTGCATCCCAAGTGATAGGATTAAGGGTGTGTGCCACCGCTGTCTGACCTCTATGTCTAATCTAGTGGCTGTTCTGTTCTCTGATCCCCAGGTAACCTTTATTTGTTAAGAGCATGAATAAAATATCACCACGTCCTATTGTCCATTTACCCAGTGCCTGGCCTCCCTTAAGGAAATGCTTAAGTAGTATCTTTCGATTTCTCTCTCTCTCTCTCTCTCTGTGTGTGTGTGTGTGTGCGCGTGTGCGTGTGCGTGTGCGTGTGCGTGTGCGTGTGTGTACGCTCACATGCACTTGTACGTTGGGGAATCTGTCTGTCTGTCTGTCTGCCTGTCTATATTTGTGTAGAGTATGGTGCTGGGGAATAAACACATGACCTTATAGACATTAGGTTCCTGTGCTAGCTAGTTTTATGTCAACCTTATACAAACTGAAGACATCTGAGAGGAGGGAACCAAAACTGAAAAACAAGCCTCTGTAAGACTGGGCTATCTGCAAATATGTAGGACATTTTCTTAATTAGTGATTGATTAGAGAAGGACCAGCCAATCATACATAAGTCTATCCATGGGCTGGTGGTCCTGGGTTCTATAAGAAAGCAGGCTGAGCAAGCCCTGAGGAGCAAGCCAGTAAGCAGGATTCCTCAATGGCCTCTGCATCAACTCTTGCCTCCTTTACTGTTTGAGTTCTTGTCCTGGCTTCCTTCAGTGATAGACTACAATGTGGAAGTACAAGCCAAATAAAAACTTTCTTTCCTAAGTTTCTTTTTGGTCATGGTGTTTCATTGCAGCAATAGAAACCCTAAGGCATTTCCTCTTCTACCCCTAAGCTATATACTACCCAAATACCTATGTACTTGTTTCTTCTATTTAGTATCCTCACACATCAGTTTTAAAAATTATGAGTACACAAGTATATTATCAGATTCGTTCAGAAAAAAATAATGAATTTTACATCTTTGACTCTGTAGCATAAAACCTACGGCCAAATATAATGTATTCAAGTGACTCAATCCAAAAAACATGTGATGATGGTGATGTAGGTGCTATTGATGAATTGGGTAAACATGACAGGGTATCATATTACTTCTCAGACACTATCCTCTGTAGGAGAAAGGAAAATGTTAAAATTTACCAGCATTGAGGATGTGTGCTTGTATCTGTTTATAATAAATTTGCTGATAGTTATACTTTTGGAAAAAGAAGAAAATAAAATTTGAGATAAGGAAAGACAGCATTGTTTATTAAATCTGAGATAACACTGAGTGAAAGGTTCATCGGTATTTTGTTTATTGCTAAGGGACCAAGGAGGAAATGAGCATCACAGAGAGATGGAGTGACTGTGATTTTCACACTCACAGCCAAGAGAAACATTCCTAGTTCATGCCTGTTCAAAAGATAATGTTTTTTTTTTCAGGTAGAACCATAAGTTGGGAGTAAATATATCATGAAAAAATCAATATCCACTGAATTTACTAGAACTTCAGGAGAGACTGGCAATCTCCAATACTAACAATATTAAAAGGGAAATAGCAAATCTTGCATGTACAAACAACCCCAGAACCCATGTCCAGAGAAGCATGAAGGAAGTTTTGCTGTCTAACAGCAGAAGCTGCTCTGTTGGCAGTCAGTTTTAAAAGCAGAACATCTGTTCTATAATACTGATATTTCCTTCATAGAGCCATGATGCATCGTATCAGGATAGACAGTTAAAAAGAATGAGAAGTGGATGGGGGTGGGATTGGGGGAGGTAGGAGGTGGGAGAAGGGGGGGAGGAACTGGGATTCATATGTAAAATGAAATAAAAAATCTTTTAAAAAAAAAAAGAATGAATGAATGAATGAAATTTAGTTTCAATATTAAAGGACTATCAAGTTTTTCCCTGTTTGGAGCAGTGATGAAGATGAAATTCCAGTCATTAGCTGCTGCTCTGATACTACATGGCCTACCAAGTTCACTGGCTGTAACATTTGTAGGCCATATTTGATGTGATAAAACCTGCGGTCATAAACACGAACAGAATTCTTTACTGTTTTCAGAACAAGACTCTGTTAACCTACAGTGCAGTCAAGCCTGTCAGAGTCATGTGCTTGAGCTGAACAAGTAAAATGTAAGGAAATACTTGCTGTAGCTTTGCTCTTGAACAATGTGGCTCATGGTGATGCAGATGTTGCTGTGCAACATCTGTAAGCTCTTCTGTTCATGTTCTGACCACTCATACCTGATTTCAAACCATTTGCCTTTTCAGATCAGCAGTTGTGTGATCCTGGTGAATTTCTTTGCCACGACCATGTGACTTGTGTCTCTCAGAGTTGGCTGTGCGATGGGGACCCGGACTGCCCTGACGAGTCAGATGAGTCTTTAGTCACCTGTGAGTAGAAAGGCTCTTTGCTTTTGGATTTGCCTCCGTGTGAAACCAAATGTCAGTTGCTTTCACAGATCGCTGCTCTTCTAGTTGATTTTATTTTTATTTCCTTTTAAACCTAACCTGAGAAATGGGAAATCTTTTGTTTCTGTTTTCTTCAAAATGAGTGAATGGGAGAATGAAGTGCAGTTGTAGAGTCTGAAGTACCTTTCTGCAACTGTGCTGGTGTTCGGAAACTTGTAGAGAAACAGAAACATAGCATAGCAACACAGGAGCCTTCTTCTGCTTTGTCTCATGTATCTTAGATGGAGGCATGTATAGAAGGAGGATCATTAAGAAAATCAACCTCTAGCTTTCATGTCATTTATATTAATTTTTATAACTCTACAGATTACTGAACATAATTTTTTTTTTAGAACCTACAAGACAGAAACCTTATCCCTGAGGATCTAAACCTTTATAAAATGAGATTCGGGTACCCTTGCTGTCTGTGGGTTCTAATCCAAGTTGAAGCATTTGTTACACGAAATCCCCTGAGGATTTTATTGCACTGGACATGTCGCTGCAACAAAATTGTGAATAATGATGTGAGTGCACACAGCTGAATGACCCATAGTTGTATGAGTGATCACCTGTTTTTCAGTGTGGGGACTGATTTTGATATCAATATTGAAGAACTTGCAGCATCCGTCTGTGGTACTCCTATGTCCAGATTTGCCAGCATATCAATATTATCCCCAAGACAATCACACAGTTCTGTAAAGTCAAAGTGAAGGAAAAAAAACCCATCATTGTTGTTGAATGATATTGTGGTGATAACCTTTATTGGTTCCTTTCTATGGTTTTATCTATGCACTTACTCATTTTGTAAATAGAAGTAATGCATTAGTTATTAAAATCTTGCCATTAAAAATGCAATCAGTGCTCATTAATATTCTTTATGTTTGCAAGCCTATTAAAGTTTTTCAGCATGGGTGAACGTGAATTTGTGTAATGAAGTTTCTCATCTTTACTTTAAACCCATCTTCCACAGGAAGAGGTTTTAGTTATTTAAGAAATTTCCAATTTTTACCAATTTTACATTATAAAATTTTTGGATTGGAATCCTTATAGAACATAGACCAGATTCTGGGTGTGATACATTGAAGATAAGAAAATAAGAATATTATAATGAATTAAAAATTTTTGCCAATCCCTACAATAGTATTATTTGTCAGTAGGAAAGAATAAATTACTCACACATGATACAACACAGATGAAATCTTAAAAACATTACACAAATGGGAAGATACTAGCCATAAAGATCAAGCATTTTATAACACCATTCATTGAAAGATATCATATAAAAATTTCCAATTTGGATTTCTTAATCTAGACCTTCATAATTAGTATAGTGCTTCACAGTGTGTTTTGTGAAGTCCCTATAAGCTATGCCTAATCTCCATAAAATAACGGTACAATACTATAATTACATGAATGTGAACATTTGATGTGAAAGGTCAAACATTCTGGATGGACACTTGTGAAGACTGAATTCTTAGGAATTATAATTTTGTTATGTGTACAAACAGAGACATATTATTTTTGATTTGATAGTAAAACACATTGTTTCATAAAATTTAAATGAAACTATATGGTGCAATGTATTTTCCCCTTAAGCTAGTTAGCTTTTACAATGAGAAGAATAAGTGAGAATTTATCAGGAAAGATGGAATCTCTGAAGTGAAAAATTCCAACAGGGATCAGATATTGTTGATCTGGAGATGAGGAATAGATTGGCCTACAATCTCTGATAACTGAAATGCTTTAGAAAAAAAAATGCACAGGGGACAAGAAAGAGTTAAATAAAATTAAAATATAAAGGGAATTTAAATGAACCCATGATTTCTTCCTCTCCTTGGTTTCTTTGGGAATATTTTTTCATATCTATCTGACAGGAGTTAAATTTCACTATCAGCTACTGACTCAGAAAGTTTACATGAGTTCAATTTGCCACTTGGTGGACTTCATTCTGGAAGGACTTGACTAATATTTAGGAATTTTAAATAATTTTCACTTGTTTTTGGATATGAGAAGAAATTCTTCACCCTGGAGATGAAATTCTTCCTGTGTGTAATTTGAAATATGTCTTCAAGTATCTAAACTATGATTAGAACCACCTTTAATTCCTATGAGGTAAGGAGAATAGGAAATCAGGAGAATCTCCGTCTTTATGTTCATGGCTTTCAACTCACTGTTGTTAGTTGTAGGATACAGCTAGAATGAATGTAAACATGGGAAAGGTTTCATTGTGAAATGTAAGCATGCCACCATCTGTGGCGAGGAAGTCGTCTTGAAAGGCACATTCTTTGGAGGTATTCAAATCTTAATTCCTTCCAGGATTTTCTGTTCAATGCTTAATGATTCTTCCTTTCCAACAATCAACTCCAGCTGGTGTGTGATACTTTCTGGGGATTCAAAGTTATCAGAAATAACCTCACTTCTTTTTTTCAGCCAGGAAAGTATTAACAATGCTACTTGTTCTTCATGTTTTATTAACTGCTTTATTAACATTCCGAGATATCACTTAAAGAGTTCTTTGATTATAAACCATATTTTGTTTATAATGTGATTTAATTGAGCAAAGGAGTAAAGTATAAAAATGGCCCTTGCAAATGTAGAGTTTGTAACCTGGATAGCTGTGACAATTTGTGCATTGACTTTGTTTTCTTCTTATGTAGGGTAAGTAAGGCTTTTATGTGAAGGACTCCAATAGTGACTGTTTACATTTCAGAGGCTGACAGGGTCTCCACTGAGTATTATCCTTTTAAATGTCTGTTTGTTTGTGCTATCTGCTAGCTTTCACTATGAAAAAAATTTATAATAAAAAAATCAAAAAATAATAAAGTAGGCCACAGATCAGATTTGGTTAGCAAGTTATATTTTGCCCAACCAGTGTCCAAGTATAATTTCTGAAGCATGCTGTATCTACAGTTGTGCATGCAGGTCTGTGTGTGCTTAGGTACTGTGGTGGTGTGGGGGTGGGTCAAACCTATAAAGTAAGTGAATAGTGCCCAGACCTATTTGTGGACTCATGGTTCCAGCCTGAAGCAACGTAGCATGGTCTGCAAACTCTGCATGCCTTCTATATATGCAAAGCAGTTTGCAAGGGCTGACGCTGAGTACATGCTACAAAACTGGTGGTTTACCTAGCAGTTTCCTTTTCTCAAGTAAAAAAAAAAAAAAAGTATTACAAAGAGGGACAACTTGAAATTAATCTGATCGCTCCAGTATGAACCAGGTTTCTTGATCTTTGTGTTCCACCATGCTTGGCTTGCGGTTGTCAGTCTTACCTTCACGGGCTGGCTGCTCCATCTTCTCTAGCAGACAGTTCCATTTCAAACACAAAGAAGAGAAAAAGGAAAGGAAACAGGCAAATGCCTGTTCACTCACTCTGTCGGAAGAAGAGCTTCTACTGAAATTAAATGCAATAGGTTTCTGCTTAGAACTTCTGTGCTTGAACTGATCATATGGGTCATGGGGCAACAAATATTCTCAGCAGAGGCTATTTTCTGGGTGAGATGTGAAGTAAAGGTAATTGTCTCAGTTTCTTTTCCTCTTGCTACGACAAAATACTCAGACAAAAGCCATTTCCTTTTCTCCATCTATATAGTCCAGGATATCAGTCAGGTGCCAACTACTCTTGATAGATCTTCCCCTCTCAATAAACCTAATCAGGATAATCCTCCACAGAGTTTATCTTGTTTAAAGGCATTTACGGCTCTTGAAAAGGGCACAGGTTCAAATCTCAGCACCACATAGCAGGCTCTTAATCGTCCCAATTTTAACTGCAGTTTCAGGGTACCTGACACCCTCCTCTGGTCTCTGACCATTGGACACACATGGTGCACAAAGCATACATGCAAGCACACATTCACATACATAAAAATCTTTCAAGAATAATCCCCACAATCCTGTCCAGAGTCCCATCTTGCAGTTGATTCTAGATTCCATCAAATTGGCAACACTAAATACCATAGCAGTAAAGGAAAAGAAAAGGAAAGAGTTTGAGTAGCAAAGCCTGCTGGTGGCATGTGCCACAATGTCCTATGCTGTCCCCCTTCCCACCTTCTGCATGTGGGGCAGTTTGCATTGTGTTTGAATTGCAGTTGCAGGCCCAGCTCAAAAGCCCAGTTATCTATAAATACCTTTGCTATTCTACACCTCACTTACTTTTTAATTCCTGGAAATGATAATAACTGCCTCACATTCAAGTGCTGTGTATTAACTAGCAAGATCTTCTCTCCACCTTGTGTCCCACCTGCTTGCTGCTTCTGAGAACACTGGGGGCCACTTTCCCTTGAAAGCTTTTGATAGAATATTACTTCCCCATTTGGCAGACTCTTTGTGTCTACTTCAAACCCAATTGAAAAAAATCAGCTTTATACATAGGGATGTGTCCAGGAAGAGGCATAGCCTATTACATAAAGTTATCTGAGTTGACTTACAAACAGATTTTATAACTAGATTAATGACACTCATGTATCAGGAAAACTTTGATATAGAGATTTTTATGGAGCAGGTAATTTTTTTAGTTATTGCTCAAAAAAAAAACTATGCTATTTATCTAGACATCAACATAATATTTTAAGTATATTGGTGTAAAATATCACTGATTGATGCTACCGAAGTGGAATGCTGACCTTGTTATCTGGTTTTGTTAAAGTAAAGACAGAGTTTATGGTCTTTCTTGTAGCCCTTCACTAGGATGATTAGTGAAGGCAGAGCTTGTGTTTCTTTGAAAATGTCTTCCCCCCCCCCAAAAAAAAAATACTGAAGTGAAGAAAGATTCAATTCCTAAGAAGACCCCTCAAGCCACCTAATTTTAAAGTGTAACATTATTTGAGGATCACAGAAGGTCATCTCAATACAACTGCTTCATGAAGCTTCAGGAGTGATTTTATCTAATTGAACAATGTAGTAAAAATAACAAGTCTCCCGGGTCCTGGGAACAGAAACATTTCTAAAAGATGAAAATGTCTGTAAGCCATCCAGCTGGATGTGACTCTGCATGAAGTGACCATCATTTCTATTGTGTTTCTGTTGTTGTGAGACTTTTTAACTTTCTTTAGATAGTGAGATGTTAATCAACTTCTTATATTCATATACGGACATTCCCCCTGTGGTATAAGGCATAAACCTTTTTGATAATTTCCTTCTAACTCTCTCTGATACAGGTCAGAGAAATAAAATGAGATTCATGTGGGAAGCTATTAGCAAACAGATACTGCCCTTTAAAATGTATGGTAGAATAAGGCAGTGAAAGTAGGCTACAGGAACACTAATGTGGATGAAAGTGTGGTTGGTGTTCCTAAGTAATCGTGATTTAGAGGTCACTTTGCAATGAGCTCATCTATGGGAGGCTCAGAGCTAAGCTTTCCGTTAGGTAGAGAAGCAGAAATGGTCTTACAGATTAAAGAGAAAGCAGATGAGACCCAAGAGGACAGTTTATGTCTCTTTCAATTCTTTCTGTTTTGTTCATTTTATTCTGAAGCTCCTCTCCTTAGCAGTAGAAAGGCCAAAAGCATTGACCCCTCTTTAATAATAAAAACACCCACTAAAGAGCTTGATATGAATGGGTGATGGGAAGGTGAGAAGGTATCGTGAATTAAAGGGGCCTGTCTAATGCCGGTTCATTCCCGAGCACAGTGGGCACCAGGAAAAGGTGAGATTTCTCCCAACTCTGGACCACTGTGAGATAACAGTGTCTCCGAAAGTGTCTTTGCGATTCTAAGGAAGGTTGATTGGAGGCAGAGGTGACAGAACTGAGTGTCCTACAGCTCACAAGGCAGATTCAATTCCAGAGTGTCCCAAAACCTCACCTTTCACTCTCAGTTGCTGCTCTTCGGTCCTCTGATCAAAGATTGCTGGTCCAAGATTCCAAAAGGATAGCCGTCCGTCCTTAGCAGAACTGAAACTGCAAGAATGAAACTCCGCTGTGTGAAAAGAAAAGGGGAGAATAAAACCCATGCTTTCAAGAGACTCTGTTGCTAAAATCTCCTTGGCTTAAGGGATGATGTACTGTAAACATCAGCCTTGGCAGGCTCTGCAGGGACAAATCTGAAACTGAGCTAGGAGACTTCCCGGAAACTAGTGAATCCATCACTTACCCCCAACTAATCCTGCATTGAGGGTTGGGGATGAAGGCTTCTTACGTTTTGTGGGTGAGTACATTTAATCCCAGAAGATCTTCTATTCTTTAAACTCAGAGCAAAAAATTTACATCTGACTTTGACTCAGAAGTGCTTCTAAAATGAAACATTTTGCTAAATGAGGCTTTATAGGATGTTGTGTGCCAAGAGCTTATTTCTAATGATGATGCAATTCTCTTTTCCCACTCATGACTTCTTCCATTATTATTTAAGAATAAGCCACAAACTCTTTGCTTAGTCAGTAGGGCAAGGAGTAACATCACCCTGCTAATTGATATATTGGCCCCTTTCAGATCTAAGCAATATAACTGATTTTTAATTGAATGGTTTTTTTTTTTCTTAAAAAGTTTCCTGATTGGGAGATGGCAGAAATTATTCACACAAAAAAATATACTATGCAAATTGAGTTTGCTCTGGGAAGCACAGAATCAATGAATGTAGGTTATGACATATCTTTCTGGTCACAGTTTTTCTCCTTCATCCAGAAAGATGCTCTGTGATCAAGCTCCCACTACTCACTGCCCAACCTTGAGGGGTCACATATAAGTGGGAAGCCTTCATCATTTGACCCAAATCTTCCTGGGTTTTTAAAAACAAAGAGGAAAAGAGACAGTCTCCAAGCCCTCTCACTGATAAACAGAAAAGTAAGGACTAATATAAAAATATTTCTTTTATAATTTTGATTGCAGCCAGAGCCTGAGAATTTTAATCTATCATAAATAGGAATTAGAAGAAAGCCTTGTATTTTTTTGACACGTTGCTACTTTTGGAAGGATTTTTGACATTAGTATTACTAAATGTCAGGGGTCATTGTAGTTGCCTTAGGAGAAAGGTAATGATGTTAGAGTCATCAAGGAAAAAAAAAAAAGGATACATAAACATGTTGCCAATCAAGGGCCCCACTTCCTTGGGTAGAAGGCTAGAATAGGAGTTCAGACTCTTGGCTTCAAACTGTAACACACTGTGGGGTGTAGCAGGTCTTTCTTTGTACGGCTTGCTCCCAAATAATGACACAGAGATTTGTTCATTGTGAAAGCTTAGCCTTAGCTTAGGCTTGCTCCCAATTAGCTTTCATAACTTAAATTAACCCATTTATATTCATCTACATTTTGCCACATGGCTCGTTACCTCTTCTCCATATTGTATTTCTGACTTGCTTCCTTTCTCCCTTGCAAATTACCTGCCTCAGAGTCTTCCCAGAGTTTCTATCTCTTTCTGAAAGTCCCACCTATCCTCCCCTGCCTAGCTATTGTCATTCAGCTCTTTATTAAACTAACCAGAAGGTACCTTGGCAGAAACATATCTTCACACATCTAGGCAATGCACCCTAGCTTCCACTGAGCATGTCCTGTGAAATAATAAAAAGAGGTGAATATGTGGGATGACTCATCCCTAACAGGCTTGAGGGCCAGACAGCCCAAACAAGTAAAAAAGATACTTTCTGAGAGCCAACCTAGGTCTGCCTGATGGTCTTAGCAACAGCAGCTGAAACATGATCTGGAGATGACCTGGACCAATGAGAGACAGCCATGTCACACCAGCTGATGCATATTCATCAGACCTCCCCCCAGGTTGGAGTGGAGGGTATATAAGGCTTGCCTCTTCCTGAAAAAACTGAGCTTGTTGTTTGGACATTCTCTGGAGTCTGTGTGGTTTGACTCTGTGCCTACTTGGCCCCCACCCCCAAAGGGAACAACAGCAAGGACCCTGCTAGAATTTTATATAATGATATTAAATGAGTTGCATTGGCACAATACCTTACAGTATGCTATAACAAAAATAACCTTAAATTTGTACCAGTATACAAAAATCCATACCAATGTAAAATATCTGAGACTACTAGTTGATTTTTAGTTAAAAAGTAGATTCAATAATCTACCCTTTTATCCTACCATTCCCATATCCCCCTATTTTCTTTTTAGAATGAGATCCTTGAATGTAACCTTCTTTGCTTAGTTTTTTCCCTGAACATGACCAGTAGGAACTTGCAACCAACACCCCCCCATGCCATGATAACAAACATACATAACCCACCAAATGACCAAAAACCACCTACTCTACCATTTGTGAATATAGGTGTCACGTTATTAAAATTACTTCCTGTTGTCTGGGAATGACAGCATCTTTTGGTGACCCTGAGAAATTGAGATAATGGTCAAGTCCTGAGGGAGCTAGCTGTATCATTTGTTGTCCAGACTCTGTGTGATGGGTAAGTGCAGGGCTTAACTGAAGACTTGGATGAAATAGTCTATGAGGCTAGACCATCTCAGCTAGTTGCGTTGAAGTTTTTCTGGATGCAATTTTTAAGAAACTGCAACAGAGGAATTCTGAGGGGCTGGATCACGTGGGCTACTTTCTTCTTCATTGATATCTGGTCCTTTTGTTCTTAAAACACACAAACTTTTAAAGTTAGCAAACACATCTTCATTAAGACAGGTATGGAATATGTGGTATGCACAATTCAGCTAAGGAATATTTTCTGTTTTATGTTTGAGCAGATAAAAGGCATTTGTCAACTTTATAAGTCTGTTTGGTCTGTATAACCAAACTGTAATATAAATCTCTATCCATGCCATATGAAAGGATGATATGTAATAATAAGTCATGCGGACTCTGTAGTCAACAAGATTTATCATGTCTCATCCAGTCTCAGAGCTGTTCCCATAATAGAAGGATCAGAATATACATCACCTGTCTTGTAGTTTTCTTGGTTTCTTCCCTCATGTCTGTAGCCAAGATTTTCAGGAGGTCTCCCTTGGTCAAATCTGATTATTATTAATTTTGAAAGAATCCATAGCTTTTTGTTTCTTGTGGAAACAAAGATATAACCCCTCTCCCAACATAACCTATTTCGTGACTTTCATACTGAAGTTAAAACATCCTTAAATATACATAGGCTAGTTTAATTCAACAATTTCCATTATCTAAGAAGCTGTCATTTTGTTCATTAGAATTTAAAAATTTAAAGTTAATAGCACTATATAGAATCCAGACACTGTTCATTTCCCATCCTTATATGGCCAATTTTTTAAATATTACTTTACTCTCTTTAAAGACTTCATTTTATTATTTTTAAACTACTTTTTAAATGACTGTCTATACACGTCTTTTCTTTCTTCAGTATCTAAGCATATTTTTAAGCATACTATATCCATTCAGAGGATTTTCTGTTTGTTTGTTCTGTTTTGTTTTGTTTTAGTGTGTTCTGGCTTTCTGCATGCCTTCTCTGTACGTGTGAGCCAAGACTTAAAGGGCCAGGCTACACATCATGCAGCTCTGCTTAGCACATGATGGCTGGCTTGTCTACCCTAGGATCAGTCCAGCAGGTTGCCCCACTGGTTCTGGGCTGCAGCTGCTGTGTAGTTTTCTGTGAGAGCCTAGCCTCAGTCCTTTGGCACTGGTTGGAAGCTGAGTTTATCTGCCCCAGCTCTGGGAAGTTGGTTGGCCCAAATAATAGCAGGCATTATTACCTAGTGTCAATTAGCTGGCTGCTCAAGTGCTTAGCTGCACAGCAGAGCCTCTTAAAGGAGCTATACCTCTATATACAGCAAGCACCAGGACTGCCTTAGAGACTGCTCTTGCTAGGAATCTGTGTTCACTCCATGTTTGGAACTTACTCAGCTTTTTCAGGCCCTGTGTGGATATGTGTGCCCCATTTTGGACACCAAATGTAGCAGATTTTTCTTTGGGCCGCCTGCTCCAAAATAATGACATGGAGACTTCTTATTAATTATGTAATCTTGGCCTTAGCTTAAGGTTGTTTCCAGCTAGCTCTTATAACTTAAATTGTTTTTTATAATGTAAATTAACCAGTTTATATTATTCTACATTCTGACATGTGGCTCATCTCCTCTCCTCCATACTGTACATCCAACTTACTCTTTATCTCATTAGAGAATTCCATGCCTCAGATTCCTCCCAGAGTTCCTATCTCTATCCAGAAGTCCCACCTATCCTTTCGTGCCTAGTTTTTGGCCATTCAACTCTTTCTTAAGCCAATCAGAAGGTACATTGGCAAAGACACATCATCACAGATTATCCCACAACAATGGATAAAGGTGGGTTCCTGCAAATTCCAGGTTGGATTCTAAACCCCATCGTCTCCGAATGGATTTGTCCTATATTTAAAGAGCTAATTAAGTTACAAAAAGGTCACTGGTGTGCTGATAAGAAGGGGAATCCTACACACAGGAGAGCTTGTGCAAAAGATGATGACACTGCTGTCATCTATATTGATTACTATTTAATTGTGAGTGGAGCATTTGCTTAAGCAAAAGAGTAACATGCAATTTCATAGTAAAAAGGAACATTACTTCTACATGGGCCTTTTGGAATTATGTTACATTTTCTTCTAAATGTGTACATAAGAGACAATTAGGTATTTGATTTAAATTACATGTTGTGTATTTTCATTTAAATATGAAGAGAAATGCCAAATACATTTATTATAACCACTTAATATAATTGATCAACCTAGGAAACCATCATTCAGCAACTATTTACTGAGGGTCAACAGTGCTGAAGGTGCTTATGAGTACATAAAAGCAATAATGATATGGGTATAAACCCATGCTACTAGGCCATTTCTCATTTTATCTATCCAGATGAACTATTGTTTCTTCTGCACAGAACAGTGCCCTCTCTGATGCCAAGACAGAAATCTCACATAGTTATTAATTTTAAATATGAAAATTACTGGCTGCTTCATTGTGGAGTCTCTACCTTTAGAAAGCACTGCCTTTTGCCTTGTGCAACACGTTTTACAAATGACAACATCTTTATTAAAATTCTGACAATGTAGGTAATTTGCTTTTATACCACCACATAGGACTAGTTAGCATCCATGGCAACTACCTTGAAAATGCCATGTGATCTCAGTGATGTTGAGAAAAACAAGAGCCAACATATGTAAGGTATGTGAGCAAAGTGAATTGAGACCAAAACCTCTGCAGAGCAGGAAGTTCTTCAGTTCTCTTGCACTTTGCAAACTTCAATTGTCTCATGATTTGAGGAGATTGTTAGATTGTTACTAGAGGATGAAACCAATTGACCCTGAAAGACTGCATATACCTCAGCTTAAATTTGCTCAAATATGAATTTCTAGTCAGGAAAAGAAAAACTTTGTTCCCAGAAGATTCTGGGAAGAATTACTGTTTCATACAGCTATCCCAAACATCTACCAAATAGGATAGATACCATGCACCATAATAAGATTGACTTTTAAATGGAAAAAAAAAACATGTTTGTGATAAAGATGATAATGAAAACTGAAGCATTCTTTTTGATCTAGGCATCCAGGCGAGCATGGCGTCAGATGTAGATATTCTGGTCAGAAATACGGCATCAATTTATTGCGTACAGCCCTTGTATCTCTTTTCACAATAATATTGAATGTGAGTTCTATTTTCTAATTTGTATGAAGGTATGATACGATCTATGGTGGCCTTGTCAATGACACTAGTCATCATCCTCTTTCATAGAAGATTAAAAAAAATGGCAGGAAAGTCAGTTTCTGGAGATGTTGAATGAACTGGTTGAATACTTTGCTATGCAACTGAGTGTTCCACATGAAGGAGAGCAGGCAAAGGGGTATTCCAGAGACGTCCAGACTGAAAATCTAGATTCTCAGTGGAAGCCACACTTCTATCCAGACCTGTTTCACATTGCAGTTAACTCAGAGAGCTTTCCACACTCACAAATTTGGAGTAATACTGTATCCAGGTATGTGTATGTTTTACTATTCATCTATATGCAATAAATGCTAATGGACTGAGTGCTATTAAAACAAATCTTGTGCAGATGTAAGAAATAAGATAATATGAACCTTTTAGAAAAATAAGGTGAAGGTCATCTAGGAACAGCCTGGGGGTGTATTTCAATTACTTTTTCTAATCATAATATTTGCTTATAAATATGCATATGCTACATACGTGGAATAGTGTGTAATGCTACTTAATATTATTGTATGTATAAGAACATCAGTGTCTGTGTATGCACAGGACTGCTCATTGTTTTGAAGATTTTCAACTGAGGTTTATGTTACAATGAAACACAACACATGGTCCCTGTTTACAATGACATGCGTCTATGAACCCACAGTTCTGTAGTTCAGTAGACCAGCAGAAAACAATAGAGTTTCTGTACTATTACACATGACTAATGATGAGTGTAAGACTGGGAACTCGGATGGTGATTCCTTGCTGCCTGTCATCCACTGTAAAGCTCAAAGGCCACCAGATTCATTGGCCTGTGGTACTCCTTGATGCTCAAATTAGCAGTGCTGTGTCAAAGTTTCTCATTTCATCTTTCACATCCCCAACTTCACTTGCTATTGGAACGAGTTAACCCATGCTCTTAAAGATTTCCTTTGATTACATAAAAACACTTGACAATATGCTTTTAATATATAATGATATAATTTGGGTAATGTCAAGTTTTCCAGTTTTACCCACCTTCAGCTAGGAAAACCATAATAAAACGTTCCAGACCAGAAGCTTTTAAGTGACAGAAATGTGTCCCTTTACAGTTGAGAGTTAGCAGTTCTAAAGTCCAGTTATCAGCAGGGTCTATTCAGTTGTGAAATATTTCTGTGGTTTGTGGTTTATAGCTGACCATCCTGTCTAGTGTCTAAAGACTGCTGCTCTTAAGTGTATTTGTTTCTTCACCTCTTCTCTCTATGGGGACACCAATTATATGGAACTGAGGCTTAATGTGACTTCCTTTTCCAAGTCTTTGAATGCCTGGATCTAAACACAGTCACTTTCAGGGAAACATGAATGTTAGGGCTTTAATCTGTGGATTTTGGAAGGTGCAATTCCCATAAACCATACAATTAAGAGTGTGAGAATGGCAGCCAAAGGAAGAGAGAGACTTTCTACTTGTACTTATTGTCTCTTAAACTTTATCACTTGCCCTCCAGCTTTCTGCCCCAATTCACATGAATTTTCTCTAGTTGTTCTGTCTATCTAGGCATGAAACAGCATTACTGTTGTGAAATTTTTAAATCACAAGTAATCTAGTCTTCTTAACATTGATAGGATCTCTTGCATTAAGGATTTTGTCTCTTTGTATACAGTCTACCTTGCAATGTATCTAATGAGGAATCCTAGCATTACTACATGATATTCCAAGACAAATGTGTAAATAAATAAGAACAGTACAGCACCGTTTTCCTATGTACTTGCAATAACTCCCTGAAAATGCACATATGTATGCACAATCATTGTATATGATTAATAAATATTCATCCCACTTCAGCCTACATTTATGTATACATATATACATATGTGTGTGTTCATTTACACAGGTATATCTATTTGAGCAGGCATCTTTACAGATTTAATGAACAGTGAAATTATATTCTATGCAACATAATTAATTTACAGAAATGCTTTGCTAACTTCTTTGCTCACAAAAATAGCAAAAACTGTCCTGAAGCAGGCAGTCTGCAATTTAGAATTATGTCATAGATTGGTCTTTTTACTACTGTTGACAAGATTTGTAGCAGGGTCCTTGCTGTTGTTCCCTTTGGGGGTGGGGGCCAAGTAGGCCCAGAGTCAAACCTCACAGACTCCAAGAGAATGTCCAAATAACAAGCTCAGTTTATTCAGGAAAAGGCAAGCCTTATATACTCTCCACCCCACCCTTGGGGGAGGTCTGATGAATATGCATCAGCTGGTGTGACATGGCTGTCTCTCATTGGTCCAGGTCATCTCCAGATCATGTTTCAGCTGCTGTTGCTAAGACCATCAGGCAGACCCAGGCTGGCTCTCAGAAAGTATCTTTTTTACTTGTTTGGGCTGTCTGGCCCTCAAGTCCGTGAGGGATGAGTCATCCCATAAAGATTGTTTTATATGTGTGTGTGTGTGTGTGTGTGTGTGTGTGTGTGTGTGTGTGTGTGTGTGTGTTTGTGTGTGTGTGTGTGTGTGTAAAAATATATAAATATGTTTATATATATGTATAAATATGTATGTATATATTCATTTAATTATTTTATTGGTTCACCAGTGGAACAATTGAATATGTTATTTCAAAGGCAGAAGTAGGCCTGAAGGATATCTGAACATTTAAAACACACAAAATACCAAGGTTGGTCATTATTTAAGGCATCATTCTTCTTAGAGAATGAGAGTAATTATTTGAATCTGCTTATAATGGAAGCCTAGTGAGTTAGACACAGTCCCATAAGGCTCAGTTATTTTATAAACTTAACAAGGTACTACTGGCCTGGTTTCCTTAGTAATGCACTGGTGTAAGTGATTTGCTTTGAATGTGGGGTAAGGGTTGTTGAAAAGATTCAGTTTGACTAGAAACACAGCACTAGTTATCCCTCAACTATGTTTTGATAATTTTAAAGTGTCTTTTTATTTGCATTAACATATTTTTAGTTTAAGAAATTTATATAGTTGAAGAAATTTTGATAAGTCAAACAAAATGGATTAAGAATTGAAACACAGATTAGTACTAAGCTCAAGAAATGAAGCAGCTGGATAGACCAAAGGATACACTCTCAAATGGTCAAGAGTGACTTCTGCTTAAAAATCAACCTATAATTAAGTTGGTCTTGTGTACTCCATGATCACCCATACTGGGCTGAAGACTAGCTTGCCAGTTCCTTGTTTTTCTTCCAGAGACTCTGTATTGCTTCTACTTTCTACTCTTGATTGACTCCACACTTACAGATACTCTGAGCTGAAGGCAGATCAACCTCCAGAAAGTACAGTTTATGGATAAGTCAGAACACATCTGTAAAGTGACTGCCCTCCACGTACATACTGGACAAATACTACCTTATTCCTGGACTTAGGTTCTTTGACCCGTGTCCTCCTTTTGTCCTTTTGATTCCTCTATCATTGTAACCCCTCTGTACTGTTTGTCTTGCACAATTTGTCCAAAAAGCCACCAGAACATCACTAAAATAACAATTCTTAACTAATTGCTAAATTTAAAATTAATGAGAGAGAGCAACCACAACAAATCCAACAGCACTGAATCAGTTGGCATGCACATCTAGCTTCCATTAAGGACTGATGTGTATACACATTAAAAAGTAAATTTTTGTTTAAATAATAATCTGTTTACTAAGTGAGTGGTTTTTTCTGCAATTGTATGAAAATTATGACAACAGGAAAACACAATATAAGTATAAATGGCTGTTGTCTCACTTAGTGTCCAGGAAGATATCCTAATTCAAGCAATCCGTATCTATACAAAAATGGCTAGAGAACAATATTCTCCAATACTTTCAGGCTATTTAAACTCAGGCAGTCTCCAGAAAGCCTGAGTATCAATTATTTGTTCTTTTCCTTTACTGGTAACATAAGAAGTAACTGGCTTATCTTCTGAAAGATCTATACCTACTAATTTACATTTAACCCAAAGTGTCCTTGTCAGTTTGTGGCCCATAACTACACGACACTACTCCATTCACTGGTAAAGTCTGTGACAAAAATGCTCCAGTCTTATAAAGAAAGTTTCCAGAATCTACTGGAATAGCCCAGCTCCCCACAG
Organism: Peromyscus eremicus; assembly: GCF_949786415.1. Taxonomy (NCBI): domain Eukaryota; kingdom Metazoa; phylum Chordata; class Mammalia; order Rodentia; family Cricetidae; genus Peromyscus; species Peromyscus eremicus. The sequence goes on along the minus strand of NC_081419.1, from coordinate 21,904,778 downwards.
GGAATGTTCCTTACTTGCTAGAAACAGGATGACTACATTTTTAAATATTACTTCCTGAGGTCTACTTTATGTACTATTCAATTTTGATCAAAAAGACTTCATTTTGATATTGGTGTGCAATCACAGAAACACATCATATACATTTTAAAATGTAATTGAATTTGTAGAAAAGATATTTAAGAATTTCTTCCCTATTTATTAGTAGTCAGTATGGCTTCAAATCACCACCTCCAAACTCCCAGCGAAAGTCTTCAGTGGTTAATAAGCCAGTTAATCTTCAATTAGTAAGAACTGTGTTGAAATTTAGGGAATCCATATGTCTGGTGAAATTTACACTCAAGTGGGAGTTTAGATAGTTCTTGGCAAAGATGAAAGCTTTTTGATCTGAATACGTTTCAGTCAGGTCTGATAGCAGAAGTCCATCACATGATGTTTTATTTAATTTCATCTTTTGATGGATGATCTATCAGAGGAGTTTTACCTACGCTGATGTAATAATCAGCCCTCTCAGGCCCCACTGCTGGAGTCAGTGCTCTCCCCTGATTGTTTCTGCAGAGATTCAATGAGGCAGAGGCAAAAGCTTTTCATGAGTAACACTTGTGGCTCAGCCCTGGACTTTCATGGAGGATTCTGCTTGTAAAGGTTAAATTTCATTTAGGATGCCAGGACAAGTGCTCACTTAGGCAGCACGTATACTAAAATTGGAACAATATGGAGAAGATTAGCATGGCTCCTGTGCAAGGATGCCAGGACAATGCCAAGGTGTAAGTAGATTAGGGGAAAGCCTACTTAAAATAACGATTACAGTTCTCATCCCAAAGAAGGGAATAAAGAAGGCTAGCAAACAGATGGTCTTAAATTAGATTCAGTAAAATACTTAAAATGTATACTTCTATCGTATTTTTGTTGTGTAATTTCTGCATTATCCATACCTTGTTCTAATCTCACATGTCCTTTCTGACTCCTTTTGTTTTTGCTCTGGGATTACATGCATCACTTCCCTTTCTCTTCTGCTTGTCGTTAACTCTTCCCGTGGGCCTTGTGCTAAGCATGGCACATCTGTGGAGGCCAGAGAACATCTTAAAAGTGGGTCTTCGCCTTTCTATATTGTTTTAGAGGCAAAATCTCTCTTCCTGGTGGCTTCTATTTATTTTCCCAATAGAAAATAAATTGGTTTGACCAGCCAAGACCCCCTGAAAGGTCTCCAATGACACCATGGCCCAGATGATCCAACATCCAGAATGGTTTCAAGGCCACTGGCTCAGACGATACAGCCTCACGGACTACTCCATGATCCTAAAATTTTCTTTGTGTCTCCATAAGATACAGTGCCTCCCTCCAGCAGGATGTAGTAAGAGAAGCTACACCCAAATTCCCAAATTATATGTAATTTTACTTGGTTAAGGTTAAAACCTTCCTTTTTGAAAAAAAAAAAAAAAGGAAGAAAAGAAAAGGGGAAGTGCTGTGGGATGGTCTGTATGTCAAGTGTGTTGCTGATTGGTCAATAAATAAATCACTGATTGGCCAGTGGCCAGGCAGGAAGTATAGGCGGGACAAGGAGGAGAATAAAGCTGGGGAGTGGAAGGCTGAGTCAGAGACACTGCCAGCCGCCATGGTGACAAACAGCATGTGAAGATGCCAGTAAGCCACAAGCCACGTGGCAAGGTATAGATTTATAGAACTGGATTAATTTAAGATGTAAGAAAAGTTAGCAAGAAGCCTGCCACAGCCATACAGTTTGTAACCAATATAAGTCTCTGTGTTTACTTGGTCGGGTCTGAGCAGCTGTGAGACTGGCAGGTGAGAGAGACTTGTCCTGACTGTGGGCCAGGCAGGAAAACTCTAGCCTCAATTTTTTTTTCTGGTTTTGAAAGCTAGCTATATAGATATCTTCTGAGTGATTTCTTGTCCCACCTTCCTACTTCTCTTAGGAGTGCTGGGCTTACAGCTATATGCTACTATAGCTACCTCTTTTTACATGACATATAGGGGTCAAACACAGATAGGCAAGCTTGTACAAAATGCTTTTACCCATGGAACCATCTCTCTGGCCCTTGTTTTAGTTTCTTTACTTTTGATACCTGCTAATCACACGCTAACTTTCAGCTCATTTTACTTTATTAATATTTTATTTGTTCTTTTCTCTCAGCTTTTGCTTCTCTTAGACTCATTGTGTAATACATAAAATAAAGCTACTAAATTAACAATTGCTTCAGGTTTAATGACAGTCTAAGTTAATTGTAATTAGAACAACATGACAAAATAACTCAATTTATTCATAGAGAAAAAGATAAAAATGCTCCAAATCCTAAAGAGCTACACTAAATTATAATTTAATTACAACATGTAATAATAAGTCAAATATAAATAATACAATGTTTCTTAAAATAAGTGACTTTAAAATCTATAATATTGAGGAACAGATTTTTAGCAAATTATTCATATACTTTTAACAAAACTAATTATATATTGTGAAGAGTTTGATTTATTCTACCTAATTAAAAAGTAGATAATGTTGAATGTTTGGCAGGATTAACTTTTATGTGAAAATAATTCTGATAATTGAATGATTTTGAATTATAAACTTCTGTCTGATGGTTATTTCTGGGAGAATTGCAATGCTGCTTTTATGGTACATCGGCAGAAAACCTCATAGAAACGCTTCGAGTGTAACAGGTTTGGCCCTGAGAATGACATAAAACCTACACAGGGTGTTTAGGTAGTAGTTTTGAAGTGGGTAGGAACTACCCTTTTTTTCCAGCACAAAATGTATTAAAGTGTAACTGTGGTTGTCTATACAGTGAGTCATGAGTGCACCGCTGCTTGAGAACAGATGTTATTTTTGAAAGAAGAGAGTATCGTACTTTTTTAAAAAAACAAAGTTGTGAATCAAAGCAAGTGTTTAGAGATTCTTAAAAAACCTCAGGGTGAAGCTATTTTAATCACCAAAAAGACTATGAACAAAGGGGAAAAACATGCATTACCCAGACTCTAAACATTTAAACATGAAGCAAAAACACATCTTTAATAGCCAGCTCTGGAGTCAATCTAATCATAAGCCAGTCTTCTTTAACAAGGAAGCTAATAAATATCTAAAAATGCAAGGCGAGTAATTGGTCTTTCAAAACCTGAAAAAAATACTTGTTAAGGGATTTATATTATAGGAGAATAGAATCATAAACACATATTTTTCTTTTTGAAAATGGCTTTGCTTAATCTTTAGAGCAAATGATATACTTCTCATAAACGACTTATTTCTCCTTTCCTTATTCACAGCGACATAACCAGACATATATTTTGCCCATTACAATGCTACTTTATTATTTTATTTCTGTGACCCAAGATCAATATCATCCTTGCTTGTGTCCCATACAGTGGGTCACCTAGAAGTAGAGGTAACATGCCCCATTTTACCATATCTGTGTAAATAAAATTGTTATTTCTACTGTAAAGCACAGTCTCTACAGATCAGGGAAGCTTGTTAGCAATTAGGAAGGGAGCTAAGTCAGTCTGCTGATATTAGCCAGTGATTCTGCCACAGGCCCTATTATATTCCACAACAAGAAACTCTTTTAATTAAAAGCCAAGCTCCCCACTAGAGCTAATCATAGGTAATTGTTCCTGATAAGAATATAAATACAGAGTACACAGATTTCTCCCCTATAGTAGTGACCATATCATGTGAAAAATGGAAATATGGACTAATAACATTATTTCAGTAACATTGAAGACAGTGTGACCTCTCAATATCAATGTTGTGGAACTGAAATCAAATGACTGTCTCAGTATTCAGCGTCAGTTTTTTATTCTTGCTTTCTTCTTAGTCTATGCTATTTCCTGGCTGGCTAGCTTAATGAATAATAGAGCATGTCTTACATTTTGTTTATGATTTCCAGACATTTTGTTTAAAATCTAGACTTGGTGAATACAAATAACGAAAACGGAAGCTTTGAGGCACTGGAATGTTTTAAAATTTGGCATTTGGCACTGGTACCTGGGAAGATATCAAAATGAATGGGACACGAAAGTAGTTAGTGTGGAGAACTTCATCAGAAGGCAACAACCAAACACATCAAATGACTGGATTAAGATTTGCTTTCTATTTACAAAAATCTGTGTACTTTGTAGAAAAAGATCGGAAAGCATGAATATCGATCATTAGCCAGCTAGATGACCTTTCGTTAAGTGGATGTAACCATCTCTGAGCATAATATAATTGATTCCTGCAGCTCAACTGAAGAGAGAAAAGGCTGCTTTCTGGCTATGCACTTTGGATGCAAGCTGCATCTGCTCTGTGTGTCTTTTCTCACTGGTTCCCATGACACAGTCTGTTCATCACTCTGAAATCACTCATGCAGTGCAGAAAGAGAACTTCCACCTCGATGCCAATTGGGGATTTTTATTTTCTGATAAAACACAAAATTAAAGTGAAGATACAAAAATGACTGCATGCACTGGGAAGAGCTAAGCTTTTGTTTATGTTTATTTGGTTCAAAATATTCCTGCCAAGAAAGAAAAATGTTTTACTTGTAATTTGCTTTACATGACATAATTCAACATGATGAGAGTATAACGTTTTAGAATGTATCAGGTACTTTTATATATGTATCCAGATAGTATATGAAATAAATACTAGAGTATTAAGAATATAAACAGAGATGGGAAATGACTTTCAACATTGTTGCAACTATAATTATTTTGAGTTGTCTGCCTTCAAATAACTAAATAATACTGTCTTCTGATACATATTCACATTATTTACTCCATTTTCACAATTTAGTAGTGCCTTTGGGGATACAGTTTTCTCATTTTGTTGGATTCCTTTGAAGGTCTTACATTTGTGTGTTTTTTAAAGACACATTGTGTCTTCTGATATCGGGAATTTTTTTAACTAAAATATTTCAGAATTACTTTTGTACAAACAATATAGTTGACAGAAATCAAAGTTTCATAACAATTAAGAGGTTACTTTAAAACATTAATGAGTTAGTTTATTAATAATTTTATATAAATTACTAGGTTTTAAAACTATATTTCAAGTTTCATCAATATATCTACTCTTCTTATCATTAAAGTCCAGCATAATGAATAAAACATCATTATCCTTTTCCTGGGACTCAGTTTGTAAAGTATTCTTTCCCAATAGTGTGAAGGGCACTTACAGAGGAAGAATATAAGGTGTTTCTCCTGGACTATCGATGTCTAAAATGCTTATAGTCAAGAAACATTTTCTTGCTTTGGAGTAGTGATGCCATTATGTAAATCTCATAGGCTCCTGACTATTGTTTTCAGGCTGAGTGAAAATCGCTTCTCTTGCTTACCACCTCCCTAGGCAGGCTTTAGCCTGCAACAGTCCCTAGGGAGACACTCGAGAATTCCCAGCCTGCATTAGAACACAGCTTGAATTTACAGCTCTGAAGTGTAACTGAGATTAGACAAATTATATACATGATAATTAATTCTTTGGGGAAATTTAAAAAAAAAAAACCTTAAATACAAATAAAATCCAAGAATGTGTGTTGTCGGTTTAATTCTATTCATTAACAGAATACATTTACTTTAATTAAATAACTGAGCCTCTACTGGAATTTTTTTCTTGGTAATTCTTCACATTAAAACATGTATGAAAATAAATGCTAGGTTTATCTCCTGAGATGGACTACACATCAATAACAGTGCAGCAATGCTTCTGTGTGTCCAAGCTATTTATACTTGGAAAATGAATCTGAAAGAGCAGGAGGGGAATATTGCTAATGTGGAAATCTACTAGGCTTCAACTATTTCTTTATTTCTACCTTGAATGCTTTAATGAATTTTAGCCATTTCAACTTCAAGGACTGTGGAATGCTCAGAGCTATAATGTAGCATATCAATGCCGGTTAAGTCATTAATAAAATGGAAAATGAAGGACACTTGCAGCCCTTTTCATTTCCTCCAAATAGAATGCACCTTGTTGAGGTAGATCAGAGAGACACTGCAAATCTTTGAAAATTCAAAAATTATTGGACCGCTTAATTGCAAAATCAGCCCAAGTTTCCTTGACCTTGCTCACCTTATCAATTCCACACCACAAGCTCTTCTCCCCTTCACTATCCTCTTGTTGTCATTTAATAATCAAATATACACATACCTTTCTACAGCCCCAGCACGCAGCCATTAATAGAAAAGCAGTTTCCATCTTACATCAATCGTGAGGAAACTGGGTTTATTTCTGCTTTAGCCAGGGCTGGCTTTTATCAGGTCATTCTGGTTTTTTTTTTTTAGGCTAATATTTGCAATTTCAAACAGGCCTGGATCTTGTTGATGTAGCTGTGAGGCAACCTTACTTATATAGTTCTTTCTTTCTTTTTTTTTTTTCCTTTTCCCCCTCACCTTCCCCCCAGCCCACCCCCCATTCCCACCTCCTCCAGGGCAAAGCCTCCCCTGTGGACTGAGATCAACCTGGTAGACTCAGTCCAGGTAGGTCCAGTCCCCTCCTCCCAGGCTGAGCCAAGCGATCCTGCATAGACCCCAGGTTTCAAACAGCCAACTCATGCAATGAGCACAGGACCCGGTCCCACTGCTCTTTCTTGATGAATAGTGGCATTCTTCTTGTTCTGGTTGATGTCATTACTGTTACTTAAATAGCCAAGATATATTGAACTGTAACTAAATGCCCCACTACAGTAAGAAAGCTCTGAAAAAAATTTTTGAAACAATGGGATAAAAAGAGATTAGAGAGTCCCTATTGGAGTATTGAACACATTGTCCTAGGAAACAAATAACTGCCTTTATTATCTCTTCACCAGAGTTGAATATTAACTGGTTTTGAAGAATAAAAGTACAATTAGCAGTCATTATTAAAGAGGCCTAAAATTGTCACTTAACTGATAATATATAGTGACATAATGCATCATGTATATTACTGTAATTCCTGATGTGAGAAAGTTCTGCATATGACATTAACAGAAACAAATAATAAGATCATTTAAAAAAAAAAACTCTCAGGTTACCCCACAGCCTGATGTTCAGAAGGTTAGCACTTCTAAGGTTTCCATGAAAAAAATCTGTCTTTATTTATCTAGTGCAAATCCGAACTGATTATTAACATAAGGGGTCCTAGTTTTAGCTTTCATTGTAGTTAAATAATGGGATGCATCATGTAAATATCAGAGTCAGATGTATTATATTGTAGAGTATTTGTCAAATGCAAGTTTATTTCTATCCCTGAGGTCAGGTTCTTCTGACCAGCTAAGAAGAACTAACCATATAGCATAGCATGTCTTTTAGAGTGAGATTATAAGATACTTCTGTGTCTTCAAAGGTATTTAAGAGTACTCTATGAAAATTTTATTAAGCAAGTGGCTCAAATGATAGCTCTAAATAAACTTACCAAAGAGTAAGACTAGCTGTGCAGAGAGAAGAAAGGACACTGTACTGTTATTGGAAATCAGTAGCTTAATTGTGAGCAGCGTTGAAAAATACAGATTTACAGAAAGCAAATCATTTAAGAGAGCAGTGGTAATTGCTTGGACTCAAGTTCAGTGAGGCATAACTTGTGTCCAGTAAGACAAGTTTGTTGCTTTTGCTGTTCTTGTTTGTTTGTTTTGTTTTCATTGCTGTTGTTGTATAGTATACCGTTAAATTTGACATATAGTTCACATTGTGTAGCTTTGTCAATCAAAAGTTAGAATACTTTAGTTATTCCCCACTAGAATAGTTTTTTTTTCTATTCTAGTTACTCTCCTTCCTTCTGATTCCTGAAAATGGCCAGACATGTTTTAAAGACATGTATTTAAGAGTCATATAGGCAAATATATAAATAATTGATAAACTGCAAAAATATTTTTCCGACAGTGCTGTAGTATTTTCCATCCCCACAACTAGTTTGTAAGAGTTCCTGATTTTTCTTTCTTTCTTTTTTTTTTTTTTTTTTCGAGACAGGGTTTCTCTGTGCAGCTTTGCGCCTTTCCTGGAACTCACTTGGTAGCCCAGGCTGGCCTCGAACTCACAGAGATCCTCCTGGCTCTGCCTCCCAAGTGCTGGGATTATAGGCGTGCGCCACCACCACCCGGCGAGTTCCTGATTTTTAAAGAGACTTATTTATTTTTATTTGTGTGAGTGGTTGCCTGATGCTCCACCCCAGGACAGGATGTGGAGTCATCAGGAACTGAAGTAACAGAATGTTGTATGTTGACATGTGGGTACTGGTAATCAAACTCAGGTCCTCTGCAAGAGCAGCCAGTGCCCCTAAGGCTACAATGAGTCATTCTCCAGCCTTTCATTCCTTCTGTTTTGCATTATCCAAACAGTTGACAATCTCTTCTGTGAACAGAAATACCTGAATCACCAGCAATACATTAGCCAACTGAATCCCACAACAGAAATGTAAAGCATGACCAAGTGATCTTACTGTAGGAAGTACTGTGTCACTTTGATGTTCTGGGTGGGATAATTTGCTGTATTAAAAGACAGAAGCTGAAAATCCGTGTGGTGATTGAACAGATTCAGCAAAGCAAAGGCACTTAACAAATCATCAGTGACAACTCAGAAAGCTAGACAAGTCTCTGAGAGCTCTGTTCCCACACAGACTACTTCTGAATCCCATCCTTGAAAGACCACCATTCATGATTTTGGGTGTGTCTTATCTTTATTTCCAAGTACTTCTTTTTCTCTTCATCCTTACCCTTAAGCCTGAGTTTGAAATATTTTCTTTATCTCTCAAATGAACATCACAAAAGAAGCTAAGAACCACATTTAATCTAGACATGAAAGATATATTTTTAAAAGATTACATAGATCATGACACTTTGGTGTGAAAACTCCAATGTTTTATAGAAAAAGAAGAGAAAAATGTCTGTCCTCATCCCATTCCCACCAAATTGATGTTCCCAGCCACAGCAATCATACAAAAAAAAAAAAAAAAAAAAAAAAAACAAAAACAAACAAACAAAAAAAACAAAAAAACATAAGAAAAGGCAGATAGGTTTGGAAGAAAAAAACATTTCCTATATTTTAAGAAAATATCATGTTCTACACTGAAAATCACCAGAGAAATTATGAGAAACCTTCAAAGAGCAAAATCCCAGTAGGCTTCATTATTGCTGTTGCATTTCCCTGCCTCAGAACAACTGAAGCAGAAGCTACATAGGCAGATAGTTTAGAACACGAGGAAACTCATTTAGAATCCAATGGGTCAGTAGATCTATAAGGGCTTTGTCCTTGGTTTTCTTTTCTTTCCTTATCAATGTGGACCCCAGGATAAGTCACACCTGCATAGTATTCACTTCACTAATAAATTTTACCTCTAGCCTATCTTGTAGAAGAAATGAAATTTAAACAAAATCCTTACAAATTTTGTTCAAATCTAAGGAAAAGTTAAAATTAAGACAGAAATTTAGTTTAGGATTTAAGTATTACTTATTAAATTACTTTATTTTATGCTTCTGTGCAAGTATTATTTGGTGATTATATACTGAAGAAATACCAGCATACATTTTATGCATTTGTTAATCACCAGAAAGAAGGCGAACCCAGCTAACTTTCTAGAGACTGTAAGGAAATGTAGTACATCTGGTCTTATTGTTTCCAAATGTATGTCTTAATATTCAACTGTCACGCCAATAAATCCACATCACTATGTCCTTATCCATACTGCAGATTTTAACTACAAAGCACTATTTTATATAACAAAGTTGAAAATAGAAGAGATAGCCTTTCCATACGTATGAAATTTGTATTTACCCCATTTCCAAAGACAATCATGGTGAATATGATATACGGACATGAGCCCTGCCAGTTTGAAGACTAGAATGAAAATGAGCCAAGAAATCCAGGTTAATTTGGGCTCCATCTCACATAAATAAAAACAACAAAGGACACTAGTTGTTTAAGGAGATAATGTTCTGGTTTTAACATCCTCTCCATATTTTTGTCATTACTCTGGTTAACTGTTCTCCATCTCAGTAGTTTGTCTAATTCCTTATGTATCTGGCAAGGTAATTGGACTAACCATATTTTGACACATAATATTTTCTTAATCCTCTGAAAACTTTATAGGTGCATTCAATTTATTATAATCATATTTACTGCATTCCTTCTAACTCCTCCCAGATCCTTCCATCCATCTCTCTAGACACCCTCCTACCAACTGCGTGTCTTCCTCCTCCTCTTCCCTTCTTACTCTTTATAATTTTCTCCCCTACTCCTCTTCTTCCTCCTCCTCTTTGTCTTCTTCTTCAACACATTACCCATTGAATCTCCTCAGAACTGTTTCAGACATGTCCCTAATAGCTGGTTCTTACATTCATCTGTCTTTTCTTTTATGATGGTCCTTAAACCTTTGATTCAGGAATGTCATACAGATGTCACATTTATGATGGAGTTCTCCATGGATACTTAGTCTCTGCAGTTGTACAAGTTGTGAGTTTCTGCATATACCACTATCTACTGTACTATAAAATCTCTCTGATGATATTTGAAACCTGCAATATTGTATGGGTATAGAGATAAAATATAGAAGGCAGTTTTATTCTTTGTCCATTTAGCAAAATAATTGTAGATGGTTCATCTCTGGGACCTATGAGATCCTAGCTATGGATTCTTGGGTAGATTTACAGTACAAAGCATATGTTTTATCCTGTGGAAAGATCATTAAATTCAACCAGAAAGTGGCTTGTTACCTCATAACATTTATGACATTATTGCTCTTGTGGACATATTTTGCTGGCCCAGTCATTATTATAGCCTCTGGGGTTCACATGCTAGTTCTAACCCTCAACAGCCTGCATAGCCCTTTCTAGTCAATAATGGTTTGGTTTCTCCATGTCCTGTGACCAAGATGTGTGCTGTCTTCAGAAATATATTATGATGTATGTCAAAGCATGCAATATTTTGTCAAATATATGTCAAAATAAACAATACATATGATGTGCTGTGGATATCGCTCTATATAAATAAAGCACTGATTGGCCAGTGACCAGGCAGGAAGTATAGGCGGGACAAGGAGAAAGGAGAATTGAGGAAGGAGGAAGGAAAGGGAGACGGACTGGAGCCACCACCAAGACAAGGAAGATGTAAAGTACCGGTAAGCCACGAGCCACGTGGCAAAGTAAAGATTAATAGAAATGGGCTGAATATAAGAGTGAGAGCTAGACAATGACAGGCCTGAGCTAATGACCAAGCAGTTTAAATAATGTAAGAGTCTGTGTTTATTTTATAAGTGGGCTCCGGGGCTGGCGGGACTTGGTAGTGGGAGCTGGAGAAAAATTCTCCAGCTACAATGATGTCTTAGCATTAAGCTCTGATTAACAATGAAGAATATTAGCAATAGCTTCTATTATTTCGGAGGAATCTCCAGGACATCCCTGATCATCAACGTGAGGGAAAGTGTTCCAAATGTGAAACTGGGCTCTTTTATTTGGCAACTAATGGCTGCTAGATGGAGCATGGTCTCATGAATAGGGTAAGTTCAGTTCATCTGTTTGTATGCTATAGATTTATATGAGAAGTGTGTAAAGGAGTTTCCCATGTTGTATTTTCAGACATCCTTAGTATTATTTACTCCTTCTCTCACCTTCTCCTGTGTGCAAACCTCCCATACTCTCCATGTTTTAACCTCCTCTCTCATTAATTTTTCCCCTTCGTATCACCTGTGTTCTACTATTCCCTAAATCTTTCTTGATTCTCCCATCCAATAACATTTTTTCTAGTTTCTTGTTTCTACCGGTTCTCCAAAGTAACAAATTTAGAAATTTGTCAAAAGGTTTGGGTCTGGGCCTGGTCCTGGGATACTCACTGTTTTCAAGCTCCACTTTGACAAATTTATAATTTCACTTTATAGCTGAAAAGAATTCTATTGTGCACCTGTAGCACATTTCCATTATGCATTGATAAGTTGATAGACACTAAAGATGATCTTATATCCTAGCAATTGCGAATAGAGTAGCTATGATCATGGATGAGTATGCATCTCTAGAGTAGAATTTGAAATTGTTAGGGTATAAGCCTGGGAGTAATACCTGGGGCAAATGATAGTCTATTTCTAGTTTTTTTTTTCTTTCTTTGGAACTAGCACATTAATTTCCACAATGGCTACACCAGTTTGCACTCCTATGAACAACGAATATGGTTTTTAAACCCATATATATGTATATGTTATTTATTTTTAATTTATTTTACTATTCATGGAAAGACCAGGTTATTTAATGTCCTTAAAAATCACATAAATATTGTTTCTGTTTGGAAATAGAACCAGTTAAGTTCACTCAAGTTTTTTTTTTTTTTTTTTTTTTTTGGTTTTTCGAGACAGGGTTTCTCTGTGTAGCTTTGCGCCTTTCCTGGGACTCACTTGGTAGTCCAGGCTGGCCTCGAACTCACAGAGATCCGCCTGGCTCTGCCTCCCAAGTGCTGGGATTAAAGGCGTGCGCCACCACCGCCCGGCAAGTTCACTCAAGTTTTAAACAAAATATTGATCTATAGTATGAAAATGTGAGTTTTATTGCCTGTCTTGTTCAACATTTATAGTTTTGCATGTGTACCATTTGTGACTTCATTCTAATAATTATGTAAATATTAAATTTACATATTCAGCTTTAGTCTTCTGTCCACCAATACCTTTCTTAGAAGACAACATAGCAATTAAAATTAGACATGATGTTACTTACTTATTTTTCTTTTTATGAAAAATAATTGGTGTAGTTTTTAAAGCAAAGCTATGAGCATCATTTTTAAACTACCATGAAATATGACTAGTTATTATAAAGTTAACTAAATGAACTGATTATTATCCTTACATCTGTGCTGAGCATCTCTTAGAACAGAAGTTCTCAACTTACAGGTCATGAACCCTTTGGCAAGCTGCAATCTCCAAAATTACTGGATCACAAGTTATAACAGTAGCAAAATTACACTTATGAGATAGAAATAAAAATAATTTTATGATTGAGGGTATTCACAACCTGAGAAACTGTATTAAAGAGTTGCAGCATTAGAAAGGTTAAGAACCACTGTATCAGAGAGTCCTGACATTTAACTTTTAAAAGATTGACATTTAAGAATGTATCCAGTACATCACTAGGAAAACAATATTAGAGAAAATCTACAACTTAATTTACTTACTGGTAATTAATATTGTATTGGTAACTGATACGCTTCAGTAATTAAATAGTTCTTCACCCATTTAATTCTCAAGGTAATAATTCTAATGTTATGTACAATATATACTCTCATATTTAATCCAATTACCATGTTTCCTCAGTATGTACATGGTTTATATTTCCTCCAAACTGCTGTAAGTTTTGAGTAACACGGGATTTGACAAGTAGACAAAATCATAAAATAGCAATGCTCAGAAGCTCAGAGATGAGAAGAACCACAGGAGTTATCAGAGGCTCTGGTTCTGTTAGTGCGATTCAGCATATGAGCTGTGGATCAACCTAGGCAGTCCAAAACATATGCGATGAAGAGCAAGTTTGAATTCATATGCGTTGGCACAAAGATCCTTGGGTATTGTAGAGTTACACAATTATAGAATTCATTCATCTGTTTGTGTGAATTCTACCCAGCAAGCCCTGAAGTGAACTTTCCTCTCTCTGACCATTTATTCTAGTAATATCTCAAACTGTACAACTGCCTACTTACAAGAAAATGTCTTCCATTTTTTTTTTTAACCTTAAAAGATTATAGTTCTACTGTATTGCTGGGAAGAAGCTTCTCCCTCAATATGGCTGCAGGTCGAGTGTTATCTATCATCTACCCATTTACTGTTCTACCCTTTGCCTCAAACAAAACCTGTCACATAAAGAGGCCACAATAAATATTTTTTAAATATTGAAATGAATAAAGACATGCAATTTGTCCTGCCTACTCTGCTGCACAGGTTTAACTCTCTGGGTCCATGGTTGCCTGAGAAAGTGCTCTGGCAAATGAGTAGTCCTCTTGCCTAGGTTGCCTCTCCTTGTTTGCATCCTCTGTCATGGAGGGAGTACCTCCTACTTTGCTTCAGAAAGACTCCTGTAACACAGACTGTAGCAAGAGTAAATGTACAACACAATACGTTGACAGGAATTGAAACAGGAAATACTTTTATGAAAAGCTGACATTGCAGTTACTTTATCTAAATCATGTATTCCTCATTGGCCATATGCTCAGTGTTCATGAACATATGTTATGTTTGGTTTTCATAATGTTGCTCCCTAACTATTGCATAATGGTAAATTTTCACAGAACCCACATGATCGGCATCTGAAACACTGTAATTCTGCCTTTCAGTGATCATGGCCCCAGTTACAGAGATGAATATCTTTTAGGGCAATATGTTACTGAAAGAGGGCAGGGGAGGGTTAGACATGCAAATACATGTGCAGTTGCAGAACAAAGGAACTGAATTTTACAAGGAAATGGGGGTTTCGTGATGGCAAAAAGTCTAAAATTACGAAGGATAATGTCCCTTTGTCACGAGCTTAACCTGACATTGTAGCAAACTGTTATCAACTGATAATATATCTGGAATGAAATTCATTCCTGCTTCTTGGAACTAGAATGCACTTGTGCTGAAGTTCTGTCTTCTGGAAACATCCAGACACTTTAAAAGACATACTTCAGAAGATGGTCTTGGCCTTTGACATTAAAGGTGCCTTATCTGCCACATAGCCTGTGATTATATAATTGCAACCCAATGGGTGTGGTACTAATTATATAAGTCACTGCAGCATCTTATGGCTGAAGATTCTAATCTAATATGTCATAAAACAAAACATAACAAAAAAATCTGCAAGCCACCTTGAGTGAGGTGATAATTAACTAATAGTAGCCACCCTTTAGGGGTTTCTGCTATAAAGTCTCATTCAGTGACCAACTTCCACCAGAACAGGTTATAAATACGAGAGAAAGAGAAATGATGCTCAAACAGAACATCAAAGCAAAGGGATATTTTTTACGATATAGGAGAAGATTATTTTAAGATACCAGGTTTAGAAAAGTACCATCATAGTTTCCAGCACTATTGGCATTGGCCTTTACAAAAGCAGCAGCTCGATTGTTTAACAGAAAAAAAAGGGGGGGCTCCCTAGCTCATTTGGAGAATGTAGACTTTGGAGTGTGCATAGATAGCCTTTATCTGTCTGCAGTATTGTAAAAAATCTTCATGAATTCTGAATAAAGCCATCTGGTGCTATTTATAACTCACAAGAAGGGAATTTCAAATCAAAGAATTTATTCAAACTTCCTTCTGCATTTCAACCACACCAATGCCCTACCCCCCTAAAAAAAAACTGCTGTTTTCTATTTTGTTTTCTAGTTTTTAACCCAGCTTTGTCTACAAACCTGTGAGGAGAATAAAGAAACCCAGATTTCAGAGCAGCAATGTTCTTTCTTTATTCTTGCTGTGGGATTGAGTTTTGGCCACAGACAATAGTGCTCCTAGACTCCACAGGAGGAAGTTCCTTTGCCTGAATAAACAGTACATTGGTTGAGCAGCTGAATAACAGGCAAACGCTTTAATGTCTTGACGCCTTCAGTACTACAGAAACTGAAACCTTTTGCATGAGTCTATGTATATCTTAATGCTTAATCAACCCTAAAGCAGTTAGACTCTGCATCTGCTTCCTTGGAAAAACGAAGCTTGAAGTGGGTGTCAGCTTTGTTCAGAGCTTAGGAAACAATGGTTTCTGGAGAAGTCTTAGCTAGAATTCTAAGAAAAGGCAAGAAACAGACAAAATTGGTTTTATTATTACAGCTTTCTGATCCCACCATATTCCTCTCCTGTGACTCTGTTCTCCTATGTTTGTCCCACCTCTGCTGCTCATGCCGTCATTCTTGCTTGTAGGTTCTCAGAGACTTGCAAAACCGAATTACAGATTCTAAGTCCTAGCAAGAAATTCAATTGTCAGGTCCTATAGCCTAAATTAATATCCTGTTAGTGTTATTGAAATGACTTGGATGTTTGAAAACAGAATCTCTGAAAAGGTATAATGACTAACAACAATGAATTCCAGAGAAATTTCAATAATAAACTACAGAAACCTGTAATGAGTTGCCTTTGCTTATTAATTTAAAGAAATCATTTTGAATTCATTTTACTGCTCAGTAAAAAGGAAGTAATAGACACAATACTGGCTTACATCTCAGATTAAGTGACATAATGCAAATGGTTAAGTGGTAATTGCAAACCTGAGACTCTGGAACACTGAGACACAGTATGATAATGAGTATATACCACTTGATACAACTGTCTCCCATACATAGGTAATCTTGGTATTCTATGCCTTCTGGAACTTGTACTTAATAATGTGGCTCTTGATTTAAAAATAGCTCCCATCTCTCTGTGTGTGCATTGTTTTCTGTGCTACATAAAAATAGGACTTTCTATCTTCACCAGTCAGAAAGGCTGTTTGAATGGAGATGTTCCAAATGTGTAGGAGGCAAAAATAATGTGTGTCTGCACTTTCTGTGCCATTACTTTTTGCTGTTCATGGTCACAGCACACATTTGTTTGGAAATGTATTACATGCCCCATGGTGGAAAATGCATCAGCTCTTTGTTGTTATGAGATAGGAAATGCCTGTGACTAAACATAGTTCTGAATACATGCAAGCTGGGAGTAAAACCTCACTCCCAGGTCAAGAGCTCTCCCCCTATCTCTGAGCTGCAGGCAGTGCAGATGAGCAGATAAAATGTATGCAGGATGGAAAGACTCTGATACATAGGCAAAGACTTGATAAAGGTATCTACTGCTCTCCTGGTGCCTTGGAACCTCCAAATACCCTAGGATCTCTGAGATGGTTTGTGAAAATGTCTGCACCAAGTTTCATGTTTCCTAATTCAAAGATCATGTTTATCACATGAATACAGAGTAGACTGAGATGAATCCAGTCATACAATCCAGCCATGTATTCTCTTTCATGATAATGGAATTTTTGCTTGATGTTCCTTTTAGAATACATTACTGTTATGGCTATTAAAAAGAACTTCTTGATATTTGTCAATTCTCTCAATATTGTTTGGTTTTCTCTTTCTAACTTATTCCAGCCACTTTGTATTGTGCTTACATAGATGAATATGTTATGTTATATCATACAAACAGAATAAATAAAATTTATATGGATTTTTTATGTATATGCCATGAACACACAAAAACTCTCCTAGCTTTAATTTTGAGTGTTTATTTTAAGAAAAAATTCAGTCATACAATTCGACAAAATCTCATATTCTAAAAAGAGGTAGCCACGCATTCGCTGCAGCAGTTCATGGATATAACGGGGGTGGGGGAGCTCAAACTCATCCTCACCTACTTTTGAAAGTCAGTTGTAGATTTTCCTTCTGAAAATTGGGACAAACTAATTTTGTTCTATTTCCACTTTGCTTCCTATCTCACCATAACATATTTAATAGCTTCTCTATCTACAATGTGAAGTTGAATTTTCTTTATTCATGTTTAAATTACCTTCCCCACATGTCAGAAGGTGCCCTCATCCTGGTGTTTGGGGATTTAATGAACAAATCCATGTTCACTAAGTCTGTCCAATTGTGGTTAGATAGATGTCAATCATGTCTTCTTTCAGACTGCCACTGCAAAGACTTTTTTCTTTCTCTATTTTTGTCATTGTCGATTTTCAGTCCTTTTAGTCCGTGGTCATATAGCAGTCCTAGCCCTTGTCAACTCCATTTATCACTCTAGGTAGACCTTTCTGAACGCAATGAACTCTTCTCTTAACAAGAATTGGGTAGTAAAACATGCAGAGAGAATATAGTGAAATTCTGTACAATACTGTAAACCATAAATATGATGATGGTGATGATGATGATGATGATGATGATGATAATGATGATGGACTACCTAAAACCAACAGCAATAGTAGTTGGTTTCTGGCACATATTAAACATCCACTCAATGAGAGCTTTTTTATTTGTTGTCACTGATCAGGTCCTACTATAATCTGAACACACAGGATTTTTTACACACAGGATTTCCTTTGATCAGGTGCCTCTCACGTAGTTTCTCATCTAATGTTCCAGCCACTCTGCTGAAAGAGAATGTTGAAAAGAGGAGATCATTGAGTGAGGGTCCTGGCAATTGCCAGGCATTGTTCAAAATCTGTTTTTCCTAACTCTCAAAGTGAAGGCAGTGCTTCCTTAGGAGTTCATCTTCACTCACTCTGAACTGCCATTGCTAAGTGGTGGTTCTTCTTTGATCCATGATATTTTGTGTTATATAAGTGATAAAAGTGATGGTTTTCCTTCCCTACTGAGCACCATAAAACTTACTGAAACCATGGGATAATCATACACGGAAAACTAGCATACTAATTAAATTTAACTAAATAAAGTAACACACTAATTAAATCTAATTAAGTTAACACTACATGACAGAAAACATTCAGAGGTATGGATTCTTAACTGTTATTGCAGTTAGTCGACATGAAGTGGCTTTTGCCAAAATGCTTTAATGTCAGGTTTAGTTATATGAACTTGGATTATCCCTTTCTATACTTTTTTTTGCCAGTGTTCCTTTGATGAACAATTCTTTGGAAATCAAAGAAACACTGACAGTTTTAAACTTTAAATCCAAGAATTTTGGGATTAGATTGCAAACAAAGCAAAGGTGTACAGTTTGACAAGTAGATGAATAAATACTTCTTTATTCTATGTTTCATCTACTTGAATAGGTTTTATAGAATAGTGACTTTTGTATTATCTGGAAAAGATAGTGTTAAAAACATTTTAGAATATGTAGCTGTGCTTCTGGTTCTAATGAAGAGTTAATGCATGTTGCAGATTAAATGTAGACATTAGTTAATGAAATAACAAATGAGATGAGTCAGCTGGTTCAAGAAAAATCCGAAGAATCATATATTCTTATGGAAAAACACAATAGTAAAATGGATTTACAAATATATGCAAAATAGGCCTGTCAACAGGGAAAATATCAATTACATGGAATATAACTAACTTGCTTATCTATAAAGAACTATTTTTATTATTATTTTTCCATAATTTATAAAGTTATGAAAAATCTCAAAGACAATGGAGGATTAAGAAAACTGTGATGGAACAGGCAGAAATCTAGCTGTTGGCCTGTTGTAAGAAACTGGCATGTGTCCTACAGGAGCAGCGAGAAAAGATTCCTATATTTTGAATGCTTTCTTGACAGAATATGAATAAGAAAGTGTCTTTAAGATGTTATAAAATAGTATGAACCAAACTAAAGAAGCTTTTCACCTATAAATATCAGGCCATTTCTAAAATATAGGAAGAGGTGGAAAATCAAACCTGATTGAAAGAGGCATATCTGTGGGTAACAGGCCATTTTCTGTTGAGGCCATGGAAGACATGGATGCATGTGAATTCTTGTGGGAGCAGAGAAAGGCAAGTCAGCGGAGCAGTAAGGGTTAGTTAGTCATCTTCTACCCTTCCTGGGAAGATCTGATGATCTTCAGGTGGCAAGTAGTAGAGTATGGTTTAAGAAGGGGTAACTCAAAGGGACAGTGATCCCAAGAGACCCCCTTCTAAAAAGATTTTACGTCATAATTTTCCTGGTGAAAATCCTCTTAGTTACTGTCCCAGCTTCTCTTTTGAGCCCATCTTTTGTCCTCATAAGGAAAAAAATCATATTCAACTTCTAAAACATAATTTTAATATCTGAAAAGTGCTGTGAAGTTCTGAAGCAAGAGGCATATTAAGATTGATGCAACAAAACTCATGATGGTTTTGTTTTCCTTGTTGTTGTTGTTTCTTTGGTTTATACTGCTGTCTGATAGTTGGGTTTGCATTTTTCTGTTTGGATCTAAGCTAGCAAAACTCCCCCTTCCTCTGCTGCCTTGTTTTGCTTTTCAGTATTCTCTGTTCTACATGATTGCACACTCGTGACCTACCATTGCAACTGCATGTGTCATGTCTTAGGAAAGCCTTTTTCCTCTATGGGTATACATTAAGTTGTGTTTTCTTTTCCTCAATATTTCAGTCCAAAGAAGATTTTTTTTTTCACTTATTGTTATTTTTAAAAATGATAGTAGAAACCCCATATTAAGTTCATGTTGTACAATGTAATATTTTGATTCTTATGTATATTGCGTAATATTTCTATCAGGTTAAACATGTTTAACTCTTCAGGAATAATTTTTTGCTGGAGACATGGCCCAATAATTAAAAGTACCTGCTGCTCTTCCAGCAGACCCAATATAGATTGCAATACCCTAACTGTTGGTGCTACTGTTCTCCCCCTGGCCACAACAGGCACTGCATGCATATGGCACTGAGATATATAGATTACTAGAACTTCTACATCTATCACACTAAACTAAGTATCATTGATAGAACACTGCTGTGGGATGTCATTCTGTATGTTGTGAATATGTGTTGCTCTGATTGGTTGATAAATAAAATGCTGATTGGCTAGTAGCCCAGCAGGAAGTATAGGCAGGGTAAGCAAATGAGGAGAATTCTGGGAAGAGGAAAGGTCGAGTCAGGAGTCGTCAGCCAGACACAGAAAAGGCAAGATGACAAGGCAGAACTGAGAAAAGGTACCGAGCCACATGGCAAAATATAGACAAGAATTACGGCTTAATTTAAGTGTAAGAGCTAGTGCGTAATAAGCCTGAGCTAATGGTTGAACAGTTATAATTAATATAAGCTTCTGAGTGATTATTTTATAAGTGGGCTGCAGGACTGCAGGGGCTTGGTGGGACTGAAGAAATCTTCTGTCTACAGAACACCCCTCTCTCTCCCATCCTGAGATTTCTCTATAGCCTCTGGTAACTACCATTTTATTCTCAACTTCTATGACACCATCGTTTTAGATTCTACATGTGTATAATAACACAATGTAAAGCTTTAAAAGACTTCCCATTAAATTTCCTCTCACCATATCTTGAACAGTTTCATATTTTGGGGTGTGTGCAGAGGTCAACGCTGGAGTGCAATCCCAGGAACCATAATGGTGTTGCTACCTTTTAAGTTTCTAGCAGTTGACACCAATGTCTCTTACGTTATAAAACACTTTGAGTACTCACCTTTTTCATCCTTTCCTACTCTTTAATGATGAACGAAAGTCCTCATCTGGGATTCCTTGAACCTTCAAAATGTCCTTTTATTCTAGCAAAACATGTGAGCCTGTGTCTATTGTGCAGTTTTGTCTTTGCAATACACTCCATCTAAATAGACTCCGCAAATCCAGCCAAGATGAATTTAGTGATATTATTGCTGAATTTTGAATTTCAAAAACAAGTTAAATTAAAAGATTAAAAAAATATGCCATACAAATAGAGGATCAGCTACTTTTAACTATGTCATATTGGGTGGGACATAAAGATAAAATAAAATAAAATAAAATAAAATAAAATAAAATAAAATAAAATAAAATAAAGCTTAAATTGTGCTAGTCTTAGAGTGCCAAAGTCTGAGAGGCAATTAAGTGAATAGAAGACTGAATAATCTGAACTCACAAATGTAAATAATTTTTTTTCAATATTTTTTAAGAAATATTTTTGGTAAATCTCATTCTTTCCTGCTTCTTTCCAGGTTTACGTATTCCTCTCAGGAAAGATGAACTGTAGGTTCTCTAAGATCAGGTTAGAGAAGCCAATCAGGAAGAAGTAACTGAGGAGTCTTCTTAGTGCTTTTTATGCAAAAGAACTTTATGACTAATCCTGGACATATAATCCTATAATCCCAGCTACTTGGAAATCTGAGACAGGAGGATCACATGTTTAAGACATATTTAGACTCTGGCCAAAGTGGGCAGAAAACAAGTTTCTTTCTTAAAAGTAAGGGAAAGGGTTGGTGGGGGGGGGGGGGGAGCCTGGCTATGCTGCTCAATGATAGAGATCTAGCACACAGGGATTGCGGTGCTGGTTCTATCCTGTGTGTGAACAAGAACAAATAAGTGAGAAAAAAACCACACAGCTTGGGTGTGCAAGACTGTTCTGAGAATGTAGAGCCTGGACTGGACTTTCATTCGAACCTTGTCCCTTGGGGTAGACCCACTCCAGGTTTTGAAACACAGACTATTCTAACAGTTTACTGTTGAAGTGCAGAATGTCTTATGTTGTGCAACCACATTTTGAGGTGGGGAGAGGAGGTCAATAATTCTTAAACCTTATATTGTTTTTGCATCCCTTAGTTTTATGTTCGCTACATTTAAAGGTTGAAAGCAATGCCTCACACATGCCTTATCCATAGCTGTACACTAGTTCCCAAGTAGGAGTGAGTATCCTGGTCAACTGAGGAGCCTTAAGAAATGCTTGTGCTGGCTCACAACTTTATTCCCAGGAACAGGAGGCAGAGGCATGAGAATCTCTGAGTTTATGGCCAGCCTGGACTTCAGGGAAAGTACCAGGAGAGTCAGAGCTGTCCAGGGAAAAAGACAAATAAAATAAAGAAACAAACACCTTGTCCTGGAAACAACAAACAAAAATGCTTGTTCAGGATTAAAAGCAAAACAGGAAATCACTGACTTACTGGGTTTTGAGTAAGGCCTGAAAATTAGTTAATTTTAGTTCATCGCAATGCTACAGATATGAGAATTAGTCTTTGGAAAATGTCTCGGGAATCTTTTATTCTTATACAAACATAGAAAGGTATATATTTCTGCATAGTTTTAAGTATGTTCATTATTCTTTGTGGAGAAATATGAACAAGTTAAAATGGATAGTTTCCTTAGTCTATATGTGAAGCTACATCGTGATATGACAGGCTGAGCAGTTTGATCTATAGAATGGTTTCTCATATTTTCATAGCTTTGAAGTCCAACATCAGGGTTCAGGTAGATTCTAGTGAAGGTCTTCATTTTCAGACAACCCTTTGTCTTTTCATTTAACTTTCACATACTTGAGAAGGCAGTCAACTCTTAAATGCTTTCATGTTAAAAAAAAAAAAAAAAAAAAAAAAAAAAAGAACATGAATTTCACCGCATAGGGCCCACAGACATTATCAACTCACCAACCACGGGTTCCCATATAAACACTTCTCATAGTTTTGACATGGGGATTTGGGGAGGCACACAAGCAGCCATTCTACAGCAAGAGGGAATTCAGTCAACTTCCAAAAAGAAAAAAAAAACAACAATTCTATAAACACTATCTTGTCTTGGGCAAACAGTTTTATTTGCAGCTATGGCCCATTTTACCCTAGCTAGAATTACTTTTGTGGCAGAGGAGCATGCTTTATGCACATGTGTGGAGATCAGCAGACAGCTGAGGTCAGTTCTCTCTCCCTACCATGTGGGTCCTGGGGGTTGAATGGAGGTCATCAGGATTGGTGGGAGAGTGTTCCTACATTGAGCCATCTTGCTGGCCAACCCGTTGGTTAAACTTATTTTTTTCACATGAAGAAGAATTTTATGCCTGTTTATAATCCCCACTGTAATAGAATTTGAATACATTAAGGAAACAACCTTCTTGGGTAGATTAATACATATGTAATCACATTCATGTAAATTTTAGAAACATTATTGATTTCTATGCAGACCTTGACATTTGGAAATATAGATATCTGTCTTTTTTATGCATTATTACCTTGTTATATAATTAAGTAATATTAATGAGAACATTGAAAATTTTGTGGATCAATGGCAGTCAGGAGCATTTGTTTATGATTTCTTAACCTATTACACACCCATCAATCAGTAAAATCTAGAGATCTAGCTATAAATGGGAAAAGTAAGATAATTGGAATGTATATTGTCATATGTGTCCTTTTCAAAAAAACAGCATTTTGCTACTATTTTAAAACAGTGTACTTTAGGACATGGTACTAATAGTGAGCCCAGGAACTCCAGCCATTCTTATTGACTTCACTGTTTATAATTAAGCAGCACTGACCTGCCTGCTAGTCCTCCAGTAGCTGTTAGCAACCTGCTGTTGAAGCTGAGGGCTATTTTTGCAATTATAATATGTGAAGACTGAAATACATTAAGATAAATAAAGTGTCTACCTTATTAACAGGCAACTCATTTCCACACTTGAGTACCTATCAATAGGGGTTCTGAGTTCAGTCTCCTTCGCTGATGATGCTTCCAAGGTTTAAATGCAGCCAAGGTGGTGGCACCTCACTGCTCTTTCTCCTGGGCTTTGCAATTCACTCTTAAGAGGTGGGAGGAGGGTTAGAGTTCTTAAATAATGGAATAAGACTAAAAGCTTTTAAACCCACTTTGAAGGAAAACATGTTCAGTCAAAAACAAATGCATTGCTGGCATAAAAAGAACCCTCTCTGTATTTATAGTGGTGGCAGTCAGTTGTGATGCAGGGTCTGCAGCCAACAGTCTTGATATTGGTGGAGTAGCTTAGGCTCCAACCATTAGTAAGCAGAGTTAGTTCAAGATTACTAAATATTCCTGTGGAGCAGGCCATATGTCTCAGCTTTGAAGTGAACTAGTTTTTCAACTCCCTTTGATCATTAACAACTAGGAATGTATTTGTGGCATACTTATACTTCAGATGTGAGTACATGAAATCAGAATAAGAGGATGAATTGTTTTGATGAAATTGAATAAAAATTTAAAGAATAGAATACACAGACACAAGCTTAAAAAAAAATAACACAGATCTGTATGTGCACAGCATTGTAGAGAACAGGAAGGAAAAAGAAAGTGACTACTTTCTGGGAAATAACAGCCTCTAAAAACTGTTGTGAGAGAGGGAGTCTAAAATAAGTAGGATCCATCAACAGAACAGTTAGATATTTAAATACTGACTCATCCACCTGACTCTCACTCCACACTTCTAAATCCCATGACAAATCCTTTTGCAAGTAGCCTTCCACAGGAATTAGCTGGATAAGCACAGAGTTTTTTTTTCTCCAGGAAGTCTGTCAGTATCAGAGCACCTGACTAGATGGACACTAACGCCCATGCCGACCCATTAAAGGACAAGAATAGATTGTTTTGAAAGATCCAATTTGCTCTACTGCCTTGATAATCTCCTTTAAGTTGGCATCAAGAGCTTAACAGAGTGGTGAATGTTTCAAAATGTATTTCAGTTGAAAGCCATTTGAGAGTGCCCATTGCACAGCCATAAAACTGTGACTATTTTAACTTCCCACTTTTTAGTGTAAAGGTTGACAGTTACTTTCATGCTTTTCCCAACACCATTCCTAACTTCAGTAGAAGATCTAGTTGACATAACTATCCAAATCCACTATTATTGTATACCACTTCTCACCTACATTTCAGTGTTAGTATGTCGTGTTCCAGGTTGTCCTCAAAGCTTCCCTCTTATCCAAGTCAACACTGGTCTATGGCATTAATCTTGCCTGTTGAGTACTACAGACTCTCAGAAGCAAGCATCTATTGAGAAAATACTTCTTAATTGTCACAGGGGGCTGGCAAAGACAATCTAAAGACATGTCAGTGGCACAGGTACCAAGGATATCCATTCTCTACAGAATAATTCAAGAGGTTTGTGTGATGGAGCACAAAGAGACCTATAGGCTCACCTACTAATATCATACATGGCAAAGTATTCTGATAATGTTCCACATGGGGAGTACCTTTTGGTTCAAGAAATTGATTAACTGCCAAAATCAAAATGGGTAAAATTAGAGCATTGAAGAAAAATGCTCTGGTTGTCAACATCATCTCCTATGAACAACTGCATAATCTTGAACTACAGGTGCTTCTAATCCATCTTCAGTATACAATTTCAATGTTTCTTCATCAGTAAAATTGGGAGAGTAGTAATTTTTGCTTCTTAGAATCATGGAGAAAATTAAATAAAATAGAATATATGCATATAGTAATTAACACAAATACCACAAATACGTATCTGTCTGTCTATTTGCGTATATAGTCATAGACATAATTGTACGAAATTTAACAGTGGAGGTACTAGAATAGAAGTAGTTAGCTAATATAATCACCAGTTCAGTCAGAATTATATAACAGAACTCCAAAAACTCTTTAACAGTCAGAGAAAACTAAAAATGTATGTAGCTCCTCTTTGAAAAGTTTTCAATGTATTTGCTCTCTTAGATTCAAATCCATGAGATTAAGTGTGTCACAACTATCCATCAATAGTTTCCAACACTTGAAAAATGATAGGCTGCCCTTAATGGTGAACAGTAAATCAGTTTCTCCTCATTACCCAACCACTGGGAGACCAACTAATTAAAATATGCCAAAATGTAAATGTATGTATTAAGAAGATGAACTTTCTTTACACTTTTAACAAAGATACCACATTTTAGATTAATGCATGGAAAATAAAATGACATTCCATGTCAGGTGTGTTAGTTGATGAAAAGTAAAAATACAAACTTAGAAATTAAGTAAAATCCACTACCGGGATGAAAAGTGCTCTTTGGAATGCCTTTAACGTGTAGATAAATATAATTGACAAAACAAATAATAATTAGTTCTTTATGACAAGCCATTGATGTCTAAAGGGCATGTAAAACACTTAATGATTCTTTTTTATTAATTAAATTTATTCGTTTATTTTATATCTGGACCACAGTTTCCTCTCCCTCCTCTCCTCCCTTTCCTTACCCCACCTCTCCTGGGCCCTCTGCTTCTACCTCCCCTCCTCCTGCTCCAATCCACTCCTCTTCTGTTTCTGTTCAGAAAGAGACAGGCCTCCCTTGGGTGCCAACAAAGGATGGCATATCAAGTTGATGTAGGACTATGCTCCTCCCCTTGTATTAAGACTGGGCTAGGCAACCCAGTGTGAGGAATAGGTTCCCAAAAGCCAGCCAAAGTATCAGGGACAGGCTCCATTCCCAATGCTAGGAGTCCCACAAGTAGACCAAGCTATACAACTGCCACACATATGTAGAGGGCCTAGGTCGGTCCCATGCGGGCCTTCTTAGCTGCCTGCCCAGTTGTCTGTGAGTTCCTGTGAGTCCAGGTTATTTGTTTCTGTGGGTTCCCTTGTGATGACCTAGATGCCTCCTGGCTCTTACAATCCCTCCTCTCTCTTCAACAGGATGCCCGGAGCCCAGCCCAGTGCTTGGCTGAGGATATCTGCATCTGTTTTCATCCATTACTGGATGAAGGCTCCTATGATTCTTAAAATGAAGAATGTTTTAAAACACATCACTGACACAGTGGTTGGGTGATATTTTGAGGTCATTCACCTGCTGAGCAGAATTCTGGGTTATGTGCAACCTGCTTTATTAAGGAACTGAGATAAGCATTCTAGAAATATATAGTGTTCATATTCTTTTTTCCCTATTTCCTGGCTTGTGGGTTATCTTCTTTTGATTTGTGAGCAGAAAAACCACCATTTCTGAGAACATGCCAATGTGAGCCTCCTAGAAGTTTAGCAAATTAGCCTTATTGCATCCAATGGAGATTAATTAGGAAGAGAGGGAGGAAAGGAGATATTTTTCACTCAGATGATAGAATTCCTGTTCAATATTTTTCTCCTGTTTATTAAACTTTAAACAGGAAAATTATTCAGAACTATGTATTCTCAAATCTTTGGCTACCAAGGCCATGGGTTGATGTTAGAGTTTCCAGACTCTTTGTTAATTTTAGGCTATTATCCAATCATACTGATCACTCTCAAGATTTTGTAGTTCAACTATTTTATTTTGTATTTTATTTTAGTTCAACCTGGGAGAAAGTATGAGTGATATATTAAAGCTATAAAATTAAGGTCAGGATACAGAGCAAAGTAATGCCCAGGGAAATATAATGGAGTCTATCCATCAAATTTGAAAATACACATGAGCCTTAAGTGAAGATAACAATGTGAAGTCAATTGAACTTTAAGGACGTACATAGCTGTGCCTGTATCTATCTAATAACCTCAGCAATTACACACTTTCTTTTACTAGGATGAGAAGCTGTTGCAGACAAAGTGCAGTTTTTTTTTAATGAAACTGCTTATGCAAGCCCTGTCTTAAAATAAAAATGGTGACTCACACAGCTCCGCTTGACACTGCAACTCATTAAATTCCCTGTTCTTGCCTTCTTCACTGTCTAGCCAAGTTTTAAGGGTTGAAGGATGGATCCCCCAGGTCCTAGTGGGGAACTCTATTCCTGAGCTGTCCTGCCAGATTATGTTTGGTTTTGTGTTTGTGTGCAAATGTTATTCTCTGTCCTATCAAACCTTTTGCTCCTCAGGTTTTATTATTTCTGTATCTAACCTCTACTAAAGTTCCATTAATCCCCTTAGATGAAGTCTAATCAGGATAAAACCATTGGTTCTGCCTTATCTTTAAGTGGTTGCTTTTTCTACCCACTCTGGGAATGAAGGGGAATTCAGCAGAGAGTATGCACAGACTACAAGACTTCCATTTTTTCCTGCACATTGATCCATGATTAACAGTTATAAGAGAAGTTCACTAGAAGAAATGTGTGTAGGGGCTTCCAACGTGGTGACTGGAGCTTGCATTAGCAGCCTGAGGCTCCTGGTACATACACTTCTCTCTGTCCTCATCTGCACCAGTTTTGATTCACCCCTCTCCAGTTTCTGATAGGGAAAAGCAACTCTGTTCTTGAGGACTCTCAGAGAGAAAGCAGAAGCTGATGCTATTCTTCCCTGGAAAATGAGTTTGAAATGACGTCCTCCAGAAAACTAGCTCCTGCTTTGTGACCCCATTCTTTGGCGCTAAGTACTTGAGATGATTTTCTATGAGAAGAACATTAACTATAATGCAATACTATCCTCACCTTACCCATGGGACTGCACTCATTTTTTTTTTTTTTTTTGGTTTTTCGAGACAGGGTTTCTCTGTGTAGCTTTGCACCTTTCCTGGGACTCACTTGGTAGCCCAGGCTGGCCTCGAACTCACAGAGATCCGCCTGGCCCTGCCTCCCGAGTGCTAGGATTAAAGGCGTGCGCCACCACCGCCCCGCGGGACTGCACTCATTTGAACATGGTGTCTGTGACACAGCAGCTTCTTTTGTGACTAGAGAATCACTGGACATTTCACAGGACCCATGACACATAGAAGACTGCTCCTTCTGTTCTCTGATAGATGTGCATGCACTCAGCTTTGCCAGTGTTCACTGATTTCCCTTGGCTTCTCTTATTCTTGTATTTGTTTCAAATAGTCTCACCAAGAATAAGCTGCCTTAACTGTGATCGGTATGTAACATAAAGAAAAAAATGTTAATAAACAAGTTAACATATAAAAAAGAATACACTGCCTCAACACTATATACTTCTACAGTATTTTTTTCTTAGCTCAATGTCTCTTTCTATCCATATTTGATTATTTCCTCTAAGTATCAGCTCTGTCTAATTATAAAATCTTCCATTCTGTGTTCATAAGCATGGAAAGTCCATCAATAAACCACTAAGTGGGTCATGTAGACATGGAGAGAGAGAATAGCAATAGGGTGATTCTTTTTCACATATTCCTTTGCCAAATCAATGTGGCTGACTGGAAATTTCAGTAGAACAGTCCTTCCCCAATACAGTGCTGATTGGAGTCACCCCTCCTACAGAGCTCCTCAGTCTAGAATCCTGGGTCACTGAGTCCAGAGATTTGAACTATAGTCCTGAGGAGCGTCTATTGTTGCTGGTGCTGACTATTTTGGGTACTAACAGGTTCAAGGAATAAAGGCAGCATTGGCTTAGCATGAAGTGAAGAGAATGCTCCAGATGAAATCACTTTTGCTGTCTTTGGACCTGAACAGGGTGTCTAGGGATAGATAAAGTGCTATATAAGTAGAATTCTTTTTGAGCAAAATGGCAACTTTTCTCCTGCCAGGAGGTAGAATGTATCCATTATCTCATTTCTGATTAAAGATGTGCTGAGAAATTTTAAACTAATATTTCTTCCAGATGTCATACGGAATTTGACCTGGTGTCTATCATTATCACCATAACCTGCTGTGACCGAGTTCCTGGTGCCTTGAAAGTCAAAGACAGTATGGCCTCAGTTAATACTCTAGAAATTATCAGTGACTTAAACAAAGAGAGTTTGAGACCATACCTGCAACCTGAGGAAACAAAGAAGCTGCTTGTACGTCAAGACCGTTTGAGAGAGGTGGTTCAATAGTTAAAAGCACTTGCTGTTCCTCCAAGCAATTCTCTGCAGCCACACCCAGCAGCTCACAAACACCTGCCACTCCAGCTCCTGGGGACCTCATGCCCTCTGGCCTCCTGCACACATGCCATGCACATACAGTCATCAATCAAATTAAATCTTAAAACCATTTTCATGTAAAATAATGCTACTTAAGTGAAAATAATATAAAATATTCAGAAGATCATAGTGCTACAGTTAGGTCTACTGTTTTTTTGAACTCAGATGATTTAATTTTAGAAATACTTTAAATTGCATTCTCTTGCTCTTTTTAGGCTGTCTACTAGTTTCTAGATACAAGTTGTCAATATCAGCTTTTCTGAATGGATTTTACTGCTCTGAAATAAAGCTTACCTATAAACCTCTTCTCAGGTTCACTGGCCTCATTCCCTCCAACAGGATTCATGTCTCCAATTACTCAAAAGTCTCCCAAGAAACTCATTTTATCATTTAATAGCATTGGAATGGCTGGAGTCTAATTTAATGTTATTAGATATCCCCTGGGCAGCAATTTCTTAATGGTATTTATAAAATGTAAACAGTATGCAAAACAGAAGTCGATAATTGATTTAGTCTAATAACTATTTTGGTTATTTGGTTGTTCTCTCAGCCTTGATAAGTTGTAGTGATGAACATGCACACCATTTTATCTGATTTTTATTTTCGTTTAAACTGAATAGAAGGTTTCTACCTTGATGCATGGTAATAAACACTTCAAAGAAACTGGCTGTATTGGATTCTTGGACCACTCTAACCACTTGGATCATCTATCTGTTATTTGGGCAAGAGAATTTTGGGTTTGGCATAGAAACTTGCTTCTGAAGATCAAAGTGTTATAAGGATTTGATTCTGATGAAGCATCTCTCCTGGCTGGTAGAAAGCTGCCTCTTTTGTGAGCCTTCCTGGGAAAGAAAAGAGCAATCCCTAGGATTTCTCCCCTTCTGTTTTGAGAACACCATCTTCTAAGACTAGGTGTCCATTCTCTTAGAATCATTAAACTTTGACTATCTTCTTAAAGATCCTTTCTCCAACCTGGTAATGATGTAAGACAAAACACCAGAGATAAAAAAAATTCATAAAGACAAAATGTTTCTGTGAGCTCCAGGTTTCAGAGCTTCTCATCCTCCGTTGGGTGGCCCTGTTGCATTGGTACTGTGGTAACAGAAACAGTACATGATGGTAGGAGCATTGTCCCTGGAGAGTCCTTTATCACACATCAAGATACAAAATGAAAGCCTGGGCTCCTCACTGCCTCTAGGGCATGTCTCTTGTAGCATGATTTCCTCCCTATATTAGACCCCACTCCTTAAAGTTAACACAAACCCTCATAACTTCACAAGCTACTAATGTAACCTCTAGTAGATGTGCCTTTAAGATGTAAAAATGCAGCCTATGGCTTCATTCTAAGAAAGCATGAAAGGAAGGCTCTAACTTAAATACATGTTTCTTATAAAAGCAGAGCATGCTAGTGACAGGAAATATGTACTATGGCGGGAGCGGATTAACAAACTAAGATGTTCTTCAACATAGTAGCTGCTCCTGTTATTCTGTTCCTCCAGGGTCTGCAACTGTATTCATTTTAAACATTCATTTATTTTCATTTAATGGATCTGAATGCTTTGCCTACATATAAATATGCATACCAAACGCCCATAGAGGCCGCAGAAATGTGTAGGTACTAAAGCCACAAGAAACAAGAAAGTTTTAAAACTTCTGGGCAGTATGCTATGGTTTCTTCTCAAATACATCACTTTACTTGGATTTAAGATTTTTTTCCTTTGCTGCCAAATATAGGATCAACATATAATGAATAAGCATTTTGTCTTTATTGTAGTATAAATATCATATACTTAATGAAGTGTGCTCCCTAACATTGAGTTCAACTTGCTGTGTACACCTAAGCAATGCATTGTGGAAATCACATATATACTGGAGACAGATTCAGGTATCAATGAATCTGAGGAGCCCACCCATCTAAAATAATGCAGTGTAAGAAGAGTAGATACCAGAAAACAAAAGAAGAACTTGCCTAAAGTGTAGGCAACTTTAAACATGTTATAATCCTTGGCAAATATGATGAGATCATAATTTTCTGAAAGTTGAGTAATCGTTATCTTCTGTGATAATTATAAAAAGCCCATGACAATATCATAGGACAAGGAAATTTCACTGCAGTATGTTAAGTATTGTCTTAGTTACTTTTTTACTTTATTATTGCTCTGAAAAGACACCATGACCAAGACAACTTACAGAAGAAATAGTTTATTGAAGGCTTACAGTGTCAGAGGGTTAGGGTTTATAACTATGATGGTGCGGATTATGGCAGCTGGCAGCAGGCAGGCAGGCATGACACTGGAGCAGTCGCTGAGAGCTTGTATCTGATTCCACAAACCTAAGGCAGAGAGAGAGAGAGAGAGAGAGAGAGAGAGAGAGAGAGAGAGAGAGAGAGAGAGAGGGAGGGAGGGAGGGAGGGAGGGAGGGAGGGGGAGGGAGGGAGGGAGGGAGAGAGGGAGAGAGAGAGAGAGAGAGAGAGAGAGAGAGAGAGAGAGAGAGAGAGAGAGAGAGAGAGAGAGACCTAAATGGGAATGATGTGAGTTTATGAAATCTCACCTCCTAATCCTTGCCAAACTGTTCCACCAGCATGTACTCAAATATACACATCCATGAGGATCATTCTCATTCAAACCACCACAAACACCATCTATTAGAAATGGCTTTCAAAACATTTGTGAACTTGCTAAAGTTGTGTGTTTAAAGTGCTCGTGTTTCAAAGTCAAGTAGTTCTTATTTGAAACAACAGGACTATGTCTGCAGTTGAAAACTGAATACCAAGCAGCCCGTAGACAGGCTTTCCTTTCCTTTGTTAAATGCACACTCTAGCAGAACATGCACTTCCATTGTCTCTCTGTAGGTTTTAAACATTTTATCACAAGTACCTTCTGTGTGAGTAGATTATAAAAGCTCCCCTCAAAAACCTAATCTCACTGCTCTTTTCAATAATACTCTGTGTAATAGATTTACAATGAAATACTAACATCATTTTTAAACAATGAAACATTCACTTGAATTCACCTGATAAATTAACATTAACTTTTCATATCAATATCTATGTAGAAATAATTTTTGAAATAATAGGACAATACATAAAGAAGCTTATTCTAGTTTCATAAGAGCTCATGGATGCTGTACTCTGTGATTGTATACTTTCGGTCTCAGTTCTCTTGCTGCAGAAAGAGTCCATCAGAGTCACACCATTACTTACTTATTTTACCTGCAACCTGTGGGCGAACTTTAGATTTCAATTCAGTTATGATTACTATCAGTTGCAAAGTAAGCATCACAGAAGATGGATTTTCGCATTGATTTATTATTAATTTGAAACAATTATTAA
Source organism: Peromyscus eremicus (assembly GCF_949786415.1). Taxonomy (NCBI): domain Eukaryota; kingdom Metazoa; phylum Chordata; class Mammalia; order Rodentia; family Cricetidae; genus Peromyscus; species Peromyscus eremicus. Next base: position 21,871,435 of record NC_081419.1, on the reverse strand, counting down.
AGGTAGAACTGCCCTAAGACAGAAGTAAATTTGACAGATAATGCAGAAATTAATGAATGGAATTCCAACAATATGCAGGCTGCTCAGCTGATTTTCCTTCATCTATATAGTTAATTCACACTGAGGGATGTTTCTTTGATGTATAACCTCCTGTTGTAAACTCATCATTTTATTGTGTATTTATTTATATGCATCTCTTTTTTCTTTAAAAAGTGTTTAAATTTATAATTCTGTCAGAATGTATATAAAGTTAAAATTTCATGTATTCTTCTATTTTAACAAAAGTTGAAAGCAGTCTGTTTCTTTCATGAGTTACTTGTGTCCATTATGAACACAATCTGGGTTTGAGATTAAAATGTTTATACTAGAAATAAAGTTTTGAATTTCTATATCTTTCAAAACTATTTTAACATTGTAAAACATTTTGTATATGAACGCATAGTAAATATTTAAATATGATTTAATATTACATGTTTGTGGGTATATAGCTTGTTTAATTAGAGGACTTTTCGTTCCTGAATATTAATTTGGTAGGTTTTCTTTTCTTATATTTTCAAGTACATATACAGATTGGTATTTTTTCCTTCCTTCCTTAATACTGAGATAGTTCTATGGGGCAAGAGACACTGAACTGCTGAATGTATATGAAAATTCCCAGGGAAATATGTAGGCTACTGGCACATCTGACCTCATATATGACTTGCCTAATCTATGCTTCTTAACTTTGAATAATTTTAAAATGCATCTGTACTGTTTCATCTACTTGCTGCTTTAACCAAGGCTAAAATGAACTTATAAAATTTGTATCCATACATTTTCATCTCAAAAAACTTGAAATTAAAAGATTGACTAATTAGCAATGAGCAGCAGCAATTCTAGAGCAAAATGTTAGAGTTATAGATTATATTTCTACCATTGAATTTGTCATTATTAATAATAAATTTTATTTATTATTGTTACCAGTTAGCATTTCTCAAACTCTTATGTGTATTCTTTGGTTCTCTTAAAGATTTTGTAAAATGTAGGCCGGTAATGATGCCTGAATCTATGTAACTCTAAATGGATCTTAGGTGTAGGTGATGCTGCTGAGGAAGACACCATAGAATATCCACATTCAAGATCAATTGACAAGTCAGGACAGCACACAGGACTCCTAAATTATCTTTGTTTTGAGATGATAATAAAAACTCTGATGTGTAATTTAAAATTTATATAAATACAATTATTTTAAAGATTATACTGATATTATTGTTCCTTTTCAACTCTCAGTATGAAGGTTGGTGTGATTTATATCTTAAAGGTTTGAATTTATAAGACTGAGGATATAAAATGTGTAATTTTAACATTTAAAATAATTTGTACTACATGTTAGATTTAATGGGTTTAATAGGATATTTCAATAATAATGCTTATCTTAATTTGTTTAAAATTTAAAAATTGAAATTTAAGTTTTTAAATAGTGAATCAAGGATATTTATTCTTGGGAAATTTGACTTAATTCCTGTTGAGTTCAACATATTTTTTTAGTTGCATGGTACTGGTCAAATCATTTAATTTGAGCTTGTTAAATCAAGAGCTCTTACATTGGAGGAAGCTGGCTGCTTGAGTTGTTAGGGAAAGGGAGCATGCTTGAATAGCCACAGTTTAATAATCTAGCTAAAATACTTTTATATATCAATATACTGATTCAAACACTTGACATTTCACAATCCTGTAGACTCCAGTATAATATCTGAGAAGGAGGTTGAAGTGTGACAATCATTCATGAATAAGAGTTTTTGGAAGTGATAATGGTTTTTAGATAAGAAGGCTTTTGGGTGATGACAGATGGCTGTTATGATTATAAATGGATGTCTCCATAATTTTAGTTAATTAGATATGATTTCTTTATGTGTTGAATATGTATCCTTATTTATTGATATATTATTGATGAATATTTAGAATATACTGGTAAACTAGTTAATATTTCGTTGAGTTAGAAAATGAATGTTGATTTTCAGCTATGGAATTTCTCCCCAGATGGCCATAAAAGAAAAGCATGATGAACTAAAAGTTTAGCCATTATTAATAAAGTTTTAAATATCACACAATCCTCCTTTTGTAGGTTAACTGTTTTATATGCAATCCTATTCATACTCATAAAATCACTAATTTTATGTATCTTTAATTTATGGTATAAGTATTTTCAAATATGACATTTGTAATGGTAACATTTTCTTGAAAATCTTTATGTCATCGATTATTATTTTAAGCTAATAACTGTAGTCAAAAAGTTGTGGTTCATTTCATATGTTTATTTAAGATTTTGATCATGCTAAATGTTGGAATATTTAAATTGGAAGAATTATACATTATTGACTTACACATTAAAATGATTGACTTTAGAGGCATTATTTACATGTCTTAGAATCTACAATATTTTTTCTCCTTATTATTTCTTTTTTAAGAACATATATGGTGATCAACATATCATATTTTCAAATTATAGCATTTTAAGCAGACTTCCTGCATCATATTCACAATGAGAACTTTCCTCTGAAAGTCCTCTCTCAGAAAGGAACAATTTAAATTACCAAATAAGGACTGATTCAAATAAAAACTACAAACTTGAGACAGTTATCCCACACTCCACACTCACCTCTCATCAGAACATATACTAATTCAGTATGGTACCCTTGGTGAAAATATGATCCAATCTTCTGTTGAAACTTTAACACTTCATCTTAGAAATTAGGTATTTTGAAATAAATTCTATTGAATTTAAAAAGTGGAATCATATGTTCTGGCAGAATATACGATCTCATAGTGATTTGCTTAAATTCTGTCCATTAATACTGAATAGCTAAAAGACAAAACATCTCTAGAACACAACTGGTCTCAGTGTTTCAAGTTCTTTTATATGAGCTAAGAGAAGAGTTAGAATTGCATATTAGTATCTCAAGGAGTATAATTAAGGAAAGTTGACTTTCATAACATATGTTAAACAAGCAACTGGATGTAGAGTAAAGTTTTATTGAAGTCCCACTTGGAGTAAAAGTGGTTCCATTTAGTGCCAAGAAAAAGAGAAATTATTGACTTGGCTTCCTATCACAGGAGAAATCTTGGCAAACTCTGTCAATGAGATTATTGCTGAGGAGTGAATGTGGGGAGGCATTTCCTAAAGGCAACTTGCATACTTATATATATATCCCTTTGTATGCACTGCCATTGAGAAGCTGGAAGGAGTGTGAAACATTTTTCCTAAATATGCACTATTCTGCATTAGCAAGAAGATATTTTTAATAATGTATATTTGGGCCATAAAAGTGCTTCAGTAGATAAAGGCACTTCGTTGCCAAATCTGACTGATTTCTATCTCTGGGATCTGTTTGGTGGAGGGAAAGAATACACTCCTGCAAGTTAAATTATCTGACCTCCAATGAAAGATATGGTGTACACGTTTGCCCAAACATTATAAATAAAGAGCTGTAATAAAAACACACATTTAACTAGATATAAATACATACTTATAAATGTTAACTGTTTATTCATACCTTGTTAAGTAAATACACTCATGCATTTCCAAATCTGTGACATTGTTTAAAATGTTTTAAGGAAGTGACTTGCTTACAAGGCAGGGTAATGGTTCCTGGTTAACTCTCACTTACTCATAATAATATAAAATAATCTGTGTGGACATTTTGTTACTCAAGGTCTCATCAATGTTAGATATCAAGAATGAAAGCAGTGTGGGATCCAGGAAGGATGAAGGAAATGAAGTCTCAGGAAAATTCTTGGGAGGTAGCATATAAACCCATTTTCTTAATTTGCATTCACAGATGAGAAAAATAGTAATGAGCCTTTCTCTACATTTCCTCAGGTGACCAACAGGTAGGTGTCAGTCACAATTCCACAAGACATATCAGAGATGCTGTGCCTTAACTATTTGTGCCCTGACTGGGAGAATTCTGAAGCCAAGATGTTGTTTTCCTCTTTGGTGATAGCTCAGCTATTCATTCTGTGAATGCACAACCTTAAAACTAGCTTTGCAAAGCAAATTAATAAAGAAGACAGTTACCTGAGATTCTATTGGTGTTAATAATGGAAAGACAAATGATCACAAAATGTTTTAAAGTAGTACAATAGAAATAACAAATAATAACAGGTTTGTCAGCATATGACAAAAGTCACCATATGTGAGGCCTGTTGGAATGAGTTAGGTCTTTTTTTTTTTTATTATTTTTCAAGACAGGGTTTCTCTGTGTAGCTTTGCACCTTTCCTGGATCTCTCTCTGTAGACCAGGTTGGCCTCAAACTCACAAAGATCCGCCTGGCTCTGCCTCCCGAGTGTTGGGATTAAAGGCGTGCACCACCACCGCTCGGCTGAGTTAGGTCTTAATGTAAGTCACTGGAGGTTTTCAGTGAAGAAGTGACTTAATGTATTCACCTCAAAATATCTCCATGTAATAGAAAGGGGAAGAATGAAAAAGAGAGGCATGAGTGACATTAAGGGCAATTGCTGTAGCCAGAAGAAAACATCTGGAAGGGTGATAATGAAATCAACTGCTTTTATGAATCTAAGGAGCCAGGCTTAGCCAGACCTGATCCACATGTGGCCTCAGGATGTGGAAAAGAGGGGTGTTCAGATGAAAAGAAGACGTTGACCACTGTGAAGGACAGACTGAAGCAGGTGATAGGGGATTGGTCAAACACGAGTTAAGTAAGGGAAGTAAACAAACACAAATCAGGCTTATTTAGTGCTATGGCCTTTGACTGCACATGGGAATTTATGGTTCTCTGTTTTGTTGTACTTTTTCTGTTTTGAATATTGACAGCCTGCTTGACTTCTCCTTCCCTAACACACACCAAGATTCCTGATTAATTTGGACTCTATCCCAGACAGTAAGTTTTCACAAACTACCCAAGTCATTCTAATAAATAGACTCATCGAAAATCACCGCTCTGGAAAGAATCCAGGATATGCCTCCAAGGTGTGGGTCTGGAGGGTAAAATAAGCAGGCAGATAGAGTGCTCACAAAAGCATCATGGTATTGCCTCTTTCATGACAGCCTTTAGGAGAAATCTACATCCTAAATAAACTGACTTTCCACAGCTAAGCAAGTATCTTCAGTTACTTACAAAGACTTCTCTATTTTAGAGAGAAATCCTTAACACTTATATAAATAAAACCTTTCCATTGGCTTCTTCCATTTTAGAATTCTCCATGTACTTTAAAATGCATTTGTAACTACAGCACAAAAATCGAACTTCCTGCATAAAGACATTTATGGATCCCATTAAATATAAAATTAGTATTGATTTGTAAATACTTAGGTCAAGACTAGGACTAATAAAAAACAAATTATATTCCTCGATTACATATAAAATTCCAGTTCAATTTGATTTTTACTGAGGTTAATGCATATTTGGAAAAACTCATAATCTCTAATATAGTTTCTTTAAAAAATTGAAGCTTATTTGAATTGTTTACCAAGGGTTACTGTACATTGTGAAATTTGAAAATATTGTGAAAAAGTTTGCCATGTTCTAAATGATAAAGTTTATTTGAAAAAAGTTTCAAAACACACACAGATCTGTTCATTAAATGAAGGTTTGTAGTGTTGATATTACATAGGAAACTCACCTTTCTGAATTTCAAGGCTGTAGAAGTATTGAACTTCTAGCCCGGCCAGCACACATCCAAATCCTCTTTTACTTTGTTGTATTTCTCTTTGAGTAAATGGTCTAGTAATGTACTTCCCTCTTTTAGATAGTCTGCTAAAGAGAACTTGATCTTGAATTATTTTGAAGTGGGGAAGGGTGACTATGTAGTAAATATTCATGTATGTTGTGGTTAGTACTTGTCTTAGTTAGGGTTTCTATTCCTGTGAAGAGACACCATGACCATGGTAGCTATTATAAAAGAAAGCATTTAATTAGTGTGGCTTATAGTCCAAAAGTGTAGTCCATTACCATTATGGTGGGACATGGTGGTGTACAGGAGGACACGGTGCTGGAGAATTCAAAACCTTGATCTGAAGGGGCATAGGAGACCCCACAGCCCACTGCAACAGTGACACACTTTCTCCAACAAGGCCACACCTACTCATACAAAGCCACAACTCCTAATTGTGCCACTCCGCATAAGCTTGTGTGGGCCAATTACATTCAACCTACCAGAGTGCCATTAGGCCTTTCCATCATCTCCAGACTCCAGAGATACTGTGTACTTTCTGCAGTTGTGAAGATTTTCATTCACATCACATTTTTCTTGATAGCTAATATTATTTTGATTTAAATTTTTTGCAAAATATTAAGTAAGTTAATATGTCTAAAGCCTTTATTTTTAAAATTTAATAATCTTTTAAGCAAAGTTATATATATATTTTCTAAATTTTACTTTTTCTATACAATTTTTTGAATGGTACGCATTCAAGCAAAACTATAATAGGTAACTACAATGCCCTATATTGGCATAATTTCTAAGGGAAAATATACTGTTATTTTGTGATCTGTTTCACTAGTTAAATTCCCTTCACCAAACTAAAAACATTTCATCATAGAGAAAGAAAGAGTAAAAAGATAATATCATTTTGGTATATAATTGTAAAATTTTAGTAAGTGGTGAATAACCTTAAGGTTGGTGATTACAATTCAGTGTACCAGTCATCAAAGCAAGATACTACCAGGATTTATGGTGGAATTCATTTTAAACTTTCAACATTTATGCTTCTTCAGCTTTTACTATGACGTACTGCTTATGTCTTTTAAAGTAAATTTTCATGAAATATTATAAATATACTGCAAAGAAAACAATAAATGAATTATAAAATTTATAAAATTAGATGTAATCATGCAATATAATTGAAAAATTTCACTGTTGCAAAGGAAGTTGTAGACTCACATTTATCTTCAGATATATTATTTAACTCAAACCACAGTAACCAAATAGTAAGATAGGAAGTTTATGATGCTTTAGGATCCTGCAGCTTTTCTTCTTTGGAAACCTGAATATAGTAATAAAATAATGATGATACTAGGAGGGCTTGATAACATCCACAGTATGACATGGAGAAACAAGAAGAGATGAGAGACTTACCTCCATGCACACCTTTTGTTTCCCAAGAGAAGAGTCTATGACTTGGTTGGGAATTAATATCTAGCATCTGTTCTTGAGAACAGCAAATAGGTAGATAGCAAGCGAATTGCTAACATTCACTGAAACTTACTTAATCAAAAGCATCTTTTTAGAAGTAGAAGGGTAATTGTTGTCACCAGGATCCAGGGATATTTCAGAAAGTATAAGTAATAAGAATTATGGGTAAGAATCTCCCCATGAATAAATCCTCAAGTTATGACACATACTGGGATTCTAAGCAAAGAATTTATGCACCTTCTGGAAACTGGCAAATAACAATGCATCTCAGTCAGGGCGTATCTACAGGGGGTGGCCAAACCACGGATAGCTGCCTCTCAGACTCAGTAAGGAACTACTATGACATTACAATTGCTCTGATGAGTTCTTACTGGCTAGTGATTTGATAAACTAGCTTTTTTTTCCCCACCAAGGCTCATTCTTCCTCAGGTTACTAACTCAAGGTCATGGGAGTGGTATAGAACATCCATGTACTACCTTTGTGGTAGGTAATTGGTTTCTGCTTAAGATAATGATGTTTTTCAAACATTAGGAAATCATTCTTATTTTTTTTTCATGTCCAGTATCTAGCAAAAGTTGTCCTAATTAAGATATAAGAGATAGATATAGATATAGATAGATATAGATAGATATCTTAGATATTTGGGAATAGGATATACAGAAAGGTAAAAAAAAAACTGGCTCAATAATATCTTTTTATCACTATTCTTCCTTGGATAAAATGATTGATTCATACATGCCTCAAGGCAAGGCAGTTGACTTGTTTATAGCTGTTATTTCGTGAAATGGATTCATTATGTCTATATTTAGTAAAATGTTTGTATTCATATATGACCCATTGGTGATTATCCCCTGTTAACTCTCAAAAAGGCCATTTTGCTAAGGTATGGAAGTAGTCCTGAGGCATATTAGATAAGTTGCTTGTCTTATGTTGATTTCATCTCTGAAATATGTTTATGTCAATAAAGATAATCCAAATAGTATAGGACAGTAGAATACCCTTCATAAATTTTGAGATAATTGTATGGGATAAAATGTTGTTAATTGCTTAACAGGCCACTTTCCCAAATACTGGATGCATTGAAAGCAAAGTTCTCATAACAATTCTGAAATTTCCTAAGATGCTTAAAGAACCATAAAAATTTAGAGAATAAAATTAAGCTTAAAAATTTAAGGTCTTATATGGTTGTGTCTTTGTTAGAATCATTCTTTCTATTCAAAGAGCACAGAGTCCCGTTAGCAGGAAAAAAATAATGCTGCTGCTTTGGGGCAATAATGTATTGTTGTATGCAGGCATTTGTGCTTCCAGGAACTTCTTGTGCCTTCAGAAGCAGGACCTTGGAACACCCTGCATGTTTTTTTTTTCTATTTGAAAATCCCCAGTCCAAGGCTTGCCTGCTTTGGAGCAGGCTGGAAGGCTTCTATCATGGAAGCCTACCCTAGCATCCCTCCTCATGATGAATCAGTTCTTGCAAATGTGGCTGTCACCAGCACATGTGATCTTGCTCTGGGCATGCTGTACAGAAAGCTAAAATACAAAGACTATAGTCCAGGCCAGGAGGTGGTGGCACGCGCCTTTAATGCTAGCACTCTGGAGGCAGTAGCAAGTGGATCTCTGTGAGTTCCAGGCCAGCCTGGTCTACAAAGCTAGTGCCAGGACGGGCCCCAAAGCTATACAGAGAAACCTCATCTAGAAAAATAAAAAACAAAGTCCAGAAAGACATCCAAAGTACTTACAGTACCAGCAGTGATAAGGGTGGAGGGCTTGTATTCAAATTTTGAATCACATCAAGACTGACAGAAGTAACTTAAAACGGTACTTACCAAAATGCATTATACCTATGCCTAGTAATTCACAGAAATATTAGAAAATCATAGTTAGAAAATTTATTTAGAGAACTACTAAAAAATAATTTCCTCACAAAATATAGACAGAATAATACAACTACATTATTACAGTGATTGACTAAGGTCTATCATATGAATGATTTCTAATTACCAAAAATATTAAGAGGTATTTCTGTAATTTTTAGATGAAGAATTAAAATTCATTGATACAGGGGGTTGAGAGATGAGTCATCAGTTAAGAACACTTACTATTTTTCCTGGGAACCCAATTTTGGTACCCAGTACTCACATGGTAGCTCAAAACTTTAACTTCAGTTCCTGAGGATCTGATGTTCTCATCTGGCCTATGCAGGTATCAAACATGCATGTGTTACACAAACATGTACATACAGGCAGTCAAATGCACATACATACACATGCAAGTCCTTTCTTATTTATTAAAAATATATACAATATATTTTGATCCTTTATCTCTGCCAACTCCTCTTCATTACTCCCTACCCCCTACCTACTCAACTTCATTCTCTTTCTTCTTCTCTCCTTTCTCTACCCCTTTCACAAAACAAAACAAGACAAAAAAGAAAGAAAGAAAATCAAAACCAACAAAAACTAATATGACAAAAAAAAAAAAAATAAAGCACTCCCCCCCTAAAAAAAGTACACGGAGTCTGTTTTGGGTTGGCCTGCTACTCCTGTGCACGGGGCCTTCCTTGCTCCATGATTAACATACCCAGTGACACTCTATTAAATAAAACTGATTTTCCCAGTTCTCAACAGGTATCATTTGCAAATGATTCCTTGTTCAGCAATAGGACTTTGTATCCATTTCCCCTTCTCAGTGCTGGGACTTTTTATGATTTGAACTTGTGGGATTCCTTGAGAATGCTCAGAGTCTCTGTGAGTTTATGTGTGTATCAATCCTATAGAGTCTAGAAGACAATGTTTCCTTGAAGTCAAACACAACCTTTGTTTCTGATAATCTTTCTGCCTCCACTTCAGTTTAGATTACCAATTCCTGAGGGGAGGGTATTAACAAAGACATTTCATTTAGGAATGAGTTCTTCAAAGTCTCTCACTCTCTGTACATTGTTACGGTGTGGGTCTCATCATTAATTACTGGTTACTGCAAGAAGAAGCTTCTCAGATGATCTTTAGGAATAATAATATATCATGAGGTATAATTTTATTGCTATGTTCCTTTAGCAGAAGGAAAGAAAATCCCTGCATATGTTGTTGGGATCCAAAATCTAGTCCTCACATTTACAAAAGCCATCATTTTATCTATTAATTTAGAGAATACATAAAACAGCATGAAGGCAAAAACTTCTGCCCATATGTAGCTTTACAAAAGTAATGCAATGTGTCCTTTTCAAATACTCCATTTATGTTTCAAGGACTCCAAATTATTATGTTGAATATTTTGCTCAGTTTGTGAAGGTGTGCTTATAGACCAGGTCTAACATTTCCTTTTGATATAGAAAGAAATTAAAATGCCTTGTGCATAAAATAGTTTTTGCACTTGGGGTATGGTTTTAATCCTTGACCTAAAACAATTTGGTATTTCTGATATTCTGGTCAATCCTGCTCTGGCTTCACTTAGGATCTAACAAAACCTGTGACCGTTCTAGCTGAGCCTGACTGTGCCTGGACACATGAGATTTCACTTTTAGCTTTTCAGTTTTTACAAAGTGTTTACTAACAAGCAAACTGTGGTGGGGTCAAGGTCACTGTCACTTGCAAGAGGCAGCAATGTATAGTAACATTCGCATCATATGTTTGATGATGGCCATTTCTCAAGGCTATTATTCTCACTTTTGAGTTGTGCTTTCAAGTTATCACGTATTTCATTATATTTAACCGTATTCTTGGTTTGTACTTCTTTTCTGCATTTTGGGAACTGTCAGAACATTTGCTGGGGACCAAGCACTGTATTGGCTGCAAATTAGATCAGCATATTTTCTCCATCCCCAGCCATTTTGTTAATAAGCTTATTATACAAATTAGTCTGAAGTCTAAAAACCATGAAGGGCATGCTAAGGAGCTCCACCATCTCCAATATCCTTATCCCATACATTGGCTGCTAGACAGCATTTCATAACCTATAATAAAGAATTCATGAGAAACTTTATTAAATATTTTATAAAACCATAACAATCTATGTGAAATCTATGATCTTCCAGGGCCAGCACAGCATCTAAAAGGAGGTGGCATTTGACCAGCCAGATTCTAATCACTGAAGAATTTATGGTTCAGTAGATTCAGCCCACCTCCAAATATTCATAAAAAGTTTTAGCCTTTCTGTTCTTTTATTTTTTTAAGAAATACTTATACCTTGCCTCCCTCCCAAAGAGATTTTTCATAAAAGTTGAAGTGTAAGTTCAAATAATTCATGGAAACATTGTCAAAATGCATCTACACACAGTGTTGGCCTGAGCTTTGTGAGGGTGATAGAGAGCTGAGGGGAAAGAAAAGAATAATGTAGGCTTGCTGGAACCAGGCTTGATAGCTTATACCTTTTAAAATAACATTTATGTATTCTTCATCCCTTAACAAATCTTTTTTAACAATGGTACAAAGGCTCTGTGGTTAAGAGCACATACTGATCTTGTGCTCACAACTGCTTGCAACTGCAGCTCAAAATCCATTTCCAGGGGAATCAAACATCTTCATGGATAACAACACTCATGTGCACATACTCACGGACATGCATGCACATATAAACGTAATTAAAATAAAGTAATTTGGAAACTGGAGAGATAGCTCAGTGCTGTGGAATGTTGTTCTGTATGCTGTGAATGTGTGTTGCTCTCATGGGTTGATAAATGCTGATTGCCCAATAGCCAGGCAGGAAGTATAGGCAGGATAAGCAGATGAGGAGAATTCTGGAAAGAGGAAGATTGAGTTAAGAGTCTCCATCCAGACACAGAGGCAGCAAGATGACAAAGCAGAACTGAAAAAAGGTACCAAGCTGCCTGGTTAAACGTGTAAATAAGAATAGTGGGTTAATTTAAGTGTAAGAGCTAGTCAGTAATAAGCCTGAGCAAATGGCCAAGCAGTTATAATTAATACAAGTTTCTGTGTGTTTATTTGGGGCCAAGTGGCTGTGGGATGTGGGTGGGAGACATTCATCCCCACCGCAGGCAAGAGCAGGACCAGAGAAATATTACAGCTACAGCTCAGAGGTTAAGAGCACAGGTTGTTCTTCCAGAGAACCTGGGTTAATTCCCAGCACCTACGCAAGGGCTCGCAATTACCCATAAACCCAGTTCTAGTTCCAGAGAATCAGACACTCTCTTCACATGCAAGTGGTGCATAGACATACATGGAGACAAAACAAATGTACACATAAAATAAATTTTAAAATATTTTTAAAATACAAGTGATTTAAAAAAATAGGTCAAGTATTAAGTAACACTCATTGTCTAAATATGCCAGAAACGTCTCTCATTTTTTATTTTTTTAAAATAATTTCACAAGTGAGGACAGTATTCAAATTTTTTTCAGGTGCAAAAATGAAGTCCTGGCTGGGGGAAGTGATTTCCCAGTGAGTTCCACTAGTGTGCAGATTAAGCCAGAAGAACCAAAAAGGAAAACCTCCTGCTGACTCCCTCCCCGGTTTTACATTTATTGGCACAGAACCACAAACGAGATAATGAACACTTACCTCTGTACTTATACCACCATTTCTGTGTGGTTTAATTTATTCTGAGTTTAGGTGTCGTTTGTTTTTTCAGCACATCTTGATGTTTTGTTTAGTAAAATATTCAACAAAGTAGGATAAGCCAGGCACTAGGGATACCCTGGAGGTTAATGATGTGACAAACACTTAAAGAAAAAAAAAAAAAGATTACCAGATAAGAAGACAATTTAAAAAAAAAAATCATTTTTAACCAGATACTATTAAAGTCTTTAAAGTTATTTTAATCTTTCCCTGAGGGTTTTAAAATGCTACTTTTTTTTCCTGTTGTTATACCTTGTACCTCTGAGCTTCTTGCATTTCTTCTTTATGCATAGGAGAATGCATGTGTCCTTGTGGATACACATTTGTAGTTATTTATTCTAAACTAAAAAAAAAAAGTTAAAATCAGACCTTCCCTATTTCTGTACATTTTATTCCTGTTTTCTTCCAAATGCAAGTATTTATTAGTCATCTGTTGTTTGAATAGAATAACAGCAAGAGATGAGAAACGTCAATATTTTTCTTTAGGCATTCTCAGATATTTATTCTGGCAGACTATTTATTTAGATTTCTTTAAAAACTGAGAGGAAAGAACTATTGAGTCAAAGTGTTCTGGCTGGGAAAGACTTTTTTAATATAACAATTAGTAGATTAATTTGAAAACTGATGTCACTAAGAAATACAGGGTTAAATTCATTAGAGTTTTGTTTTGTTTTTTTGTTTTTTGTTTTGTTTTGTTTTGTTTTGTTTTGTTTTTTTTGCCAGGTATGCGACTCACGGGGCTCTGTGCATATCTTCCTTTTTGGACTTCAGAGAATTGCATTCTTTTCCTGGTCATGGCATAAATGATGACATTGAGCCCTGTAGTATAGAGCCTACTCAACCATTCTTAGAGGGTCTGCAGTGTGTGTGTGTGTGTGTGTGTGTGTGTGTATGTGTGTGTGTGTGTGTGTGTGTGTGTGTGTGTGTGTGTGTGAATGTTGGGGGTGGCTGTATTTTACAAATATATTTTCAGTTTAATCTGATTATAAAAAGCATTTGTTTTGAAATGACTTTAAATTAACTGGTTGTACTCCTATGAAAACAGGAGGTACAGAATTGAAAGTTTTGTATTAAAGTGAGCTCATTTGCATTAGTTTCACATAAATTAGCATTTTTCCTTGATTTTACTGTGGTTAGCCACCCATTCATTCACTTGACTTATATTATATTAGTTTTACCTGGACATAGTATAACAATATTTTTAAATTTTGTTGTGACTAAAATGATGGGAATTCGGCCAACTTCCTACAGAGCACAGTATTTACTTTTGGGAGATTTTATACAGCTTTATATAACAGGATCCAGTGGAATGAAGAAACTCTTCTCATTCTACTTGAATTTCAAAAGTTGCCTGAAGAAACTGTCTGGTAAAGTGTTGAAAATTGACCAAAAGGTGTGGTGAGGACAGCAAATCCTCATCACTCACCATCAAAAGTGGAGTTGATGGGTAGATGCCTCCCACCAAGGAATCTTGAGTGAAGTATTGGAGAATAGACTTTTATTTCCCCAAGTGTCTGCCCATGAGCAAACAGCAATTACTAGAGCAACGTTGTGGAGGAGTTCATCTTAGAGTCATTGCTAACGATGCACTGTTTGATGAATGTCATCAAGTGAAAGACAGAAACTGAGCTTGTCAAAAACGAGTCCCTTACCCATTAGTTGTCTTCGGTCTAGCCATGGTAGGTTAAAAAAGCCCAACATGGGTGTATGCCAGGCCCACATTACATGCAATGTGCTTTTCCTTAAACCAACAGCGTTTTATTTTGTGAGGTTCAAAATTATAAATTATATGTTGATGAAGGTTTTAGGTTTCCCATGGGTTTTAGAAGTCCTAAATTTTAGGAATCTACAACTAAGCTACAGGCAACTTTAGGTAGAAAATTCTTTTTACAAGGCACAACATGGTCCCTTCCCTGTACACGAAGATAGGAGATTTGGATAAAGGTTTCATCCAGCAGAAATCAAAGCCTCCTTTCCAAGCTTCTGTTACCACAGATCACCTCCTCAGTGTTTTCTGGAAAGAATCTTGTGTTTCTTGGCACCAGCCTTCCAATGAGAATTGTAAGGGTCAAGCTATCAGCTTGAGCAAGGATGGTAATGATGATTCCTGAAATTTTCCAAGTGCAAGTATGGTACCGAGCTTATCTCTCTTGCCTTCCACAGCAGTGGCTTGGTCTTGATCCTATGATGGAGCAGCAGTATCTCTTAGCTGCTCTAGCAATAATCACAGGCTGCATGCATTCAAACAGAAGAAACGTATTGTCTGATGATTTTGGAGGTGAGAAGTCTGTGAGCCAGGTGTAATGGGAACCATTATTTCTTTCAGAGTATGAAGGAGCAGACTACCAAAATAACACATACCTGCTCTGCCCTAGTGAATTATCCCTGAAGAAAGTCAAAGAATTGAGCAACACAGCAAACACAGTTATATGAAGTTCTAAATGTGTTAATTACATAAGGACTACATTTTACTCTTGCCTTCTGTGAGTACTATTACACTCTGAGACACATTTGGTTAGGGCTCTACTTTACTTGGTTGTTTGTCTTCTTTTGCTGAGAGCTCCACCTTCTTCTCCAAAATGTGTGAATCTTATTCCAAGAACTTCTAATGCCTTACCCAGAGTTTGTCATAATTTTTAAGAGATAAGACAAATCTCCACAGAAGGTCTTCCCTCGTGGTGTCTCTGTTTTTCCATCTTAATATTTTAGCTTTCTAACCCATCTGCCATCCCAACTGTATTTCCTTTTTCTGCATAGGCGAATATTCCTTCTTCACAGCCCATCCCAATAGACCTAACTCTGCTAGGCCTTGCTGTTCAGATGGTTAACTCTTATTATTATTTTTTTTAAGTAAGAAAACAATTTGTAATGGTTCTCCAAGCTCAAATTCTTTCTATCTGAAAATATAGATTACTAAAGTAGGATTGGCTCTGGGAAAAGATTTTACAATTAAATGGGTGTTTGGGGAAAGTGTAATATTTCAATTGTTATAATTTAAATTAATTTATTTCACCTGAAACAAACTAGCATGGTTTCTCAGGAGACATGAATTTTGTTCCCTAAGTTAGTTTTTCTTTCCAAACAGCTCCAGCTTAGAAACTGGAGAGCAGGTGCTTAATACCTCATTCATGAGGACTCCCCAGCCTCCAGCTTCGTTATTACAAAAGGCTTCAGTTTGCTGTTTGTGCAATTCTAAGGCCCATTCACCTGCAGCTTGCAGCTCTTGCTGTCTTCCAAACAGCTCTCCAGAGCATTGCTAATGCCAAGGAGAAAGTAAGAAGGGCCCTTAAAAAATGAAGGAAAGAAAAAAAAAAAAAACAGAAGAACTGAAACTTTCCTTAAGCACAAATGTCTAGAGACAAAGAAAAAATAAATTCCATTAAGGAATAAAATTATAATCTTTTTTAAAATGGTTACAGGCTAAGGATATTGACAATACAAATTTCATTTTGAGTTGTTTCCTTTACATTTCTTTGTATCTTGTTCTCTTCCCTACTCACTGTCTCAGTTTTTTAGATGAAGGTTTAAAATATGCTTTTATATTTTTGTAGAGAAAGATTCTGGCCTTAAGTAAATAATAACTGCTAAATATAGAACCGCAAATCTGTATAATGTATACAGCATAAAATCAACTTAATGTACTTTATTGCTTTTATTGTTAGTATCTGTTTCAGTTTGCTAGGTTGTTTAATTGGTTATATTATTAGAATTTTCATTGAATGTATTTCTTTATCTCTATTGTCCTCCCAGCTAATCTGAGGATTAATTCATCAATTAAATGAAATGAATTCAGTGTTGCTCTTGAGCACCTATATAGATTTTTCAAAAAGTTTAATACTTTATTCAAGAAATGACAAATACCTATTACAGGCAAAATATTATTCTAGATATTTCCTTAATATGATAAGTATTTCATTGTCATTAAACTCCTTGAGACTATAGTAAAATGAAGGTAAGTATATAAATTAACAACTAGCAAAATATAATCAGTCCTAAAATGATGATGTATATATTTGCCTACATCACTGACGCTAAGAGCTTCTGCTGAGTATTTTTTAAAAACGGCTTAATAATGGCTTTGATTGTTGTAGAACTAGAGTGCTAACTACAATACAAAAGGACAGTGTAATTTCACCTGAACTATATTCAGACAAAAAATGAAAGAAGGCCATTTCTGCTAATATAAACTGCCACAGACTCAGAAGCCACAGCTATGTAATGTAAAACTTGTTTAATGTAATGTATAAAGATTCACAAGTAAGATGTAGGAGCATGAAAGTTATGTCAAGAGATATAGCTGAAAAAAAGTGGGCAATAGATGTACTCTGATGAACCTGGAGCCCAGCAAGGCAATTTAAATTTTATTCTGTGGACAACAGGGAGACATTAGAGGAAGCTAAGCAGGTGGATGAAATGACAAGATTTGCATTTGACGTAGGTCATCTGAAAACACCAAGGATGACGGAACTGCATAAAGACAGAAATAGCCTATTTAAGAATCATGATTTATATGCCCAACTATTTACTGTAGAAGAGAAGGTTACTGATTACTAGAGTCATAATGATTCAGGAAAAGCAAGACATCTTTGAGTACAGAAGAGGATTTTTGCTGCCTCAAAATGAGCTTTAAGTCTGATGTTAGGGAGCTAGAGTATCCTAGTCACAGGAATCTCACCTGTAGTCTGTAGCCTCCAGGTCACACTATCTTGCAAACTCAAAGAATTAAATTCAAGAACAATGAGACTATTAGTTTAAAAATGAAGACTAGCACTAGAAAACAAGAAGGCTATTCCTACTGTGTAGGTGAGCTGAAAAGAGCAGGGCCTCAGTAGATCTAGTGATGGTGTTGTATAGATGACAAAAATCTCAGGATGCGTGCATTCCCAACTGTGAACATAATCGTAATGACATTCATTCATGAGAATAAGTGTATCCTGCAGAACAGGCACACTGTTCTCTTGACCAAACAATATTCTTTCCAGAGAACAGAGACAAATCACAATCAGACTATTGTTCTGGAATCAGAATAGAGATGAAACAAAATAATGCTTTATTTCTTCCAACAAGAATAGTCAAATATGATTCTCTTTGATGTAACTGTTTTCCAAAGGTATAGGGAGTCATAAAGCCCTGGTTTCAGTATCCATTGTCCATCATCCAGAGACATGGCTTTGTCTTTGAAACTGAAAACATTCTTTATGCATGGTATCTGATTTAGAGACGCCAAGATTTGTCACTTTGACATTCTCTTCCTCTTTCCATTGTTCCTTAATCCATTTTATAAATTGGCACAGTTTTCTTTTAGTTACTTTAATAATCAATCATTTCACAATCAAATCTCCAAAAATTATTATCTACTTTGTCTCATTAAGCTGACTTCATATATCCCTATGAAAAGGGTTATAATACTATCTGTATGATCATAATAGAATTCTTAGTGTGAAATATCAGAATAAGATACTGTGTGGCTGCCCCACTCCTTCCCTGTAAAACTTCTTTCAATTCTTTCACTCTGGTTTCCTGGTGAACATCTCTACTATTAGTCTCAGCTATATGCATTTCTTCTGACTTTTCTATTAATGGGCTCAGTAAGCAGAAAATGGTTACATATAGGATTGCTCAAAGTCAATACAAAGTCTCAAATACACTGGTCCAAAAAGGAAAGAAAGAAAGAAAGAAAGAAAGAAAGAAAGAAAGAAAGAAAGAAAGAAAGAAAGAAAGAAAGAAAGAAAAAAGGCAGGAAGGAAGAAGAAACAAAAACAAATCCTGAATAAATTCAAAAGTGATAGCATCAGGCTGTTGGTCAATAAGAGGAAAATTTATCCATTTTAATTTCATCTACATACAATAGGATTTCCTGTGTGTTAAATGAGCCAGGCTCATGTTTCTCTCAAGATACAAAAGACAGAATAATTTTCACAATCAGAGTTATAACTTATTTAAAAGTTATATTTTATTTAATAATCTAGCCCGGGTGGTGTTGGCACAGGCCTTTAATCCCAGCACTCGGGAGGCAGAGGCAGGCGGATCTCTGTGAGTTTGAGGCCAACCTGGTCTACAGAGTGAGATCCAGGACAGGCACCAAAACTACACAAAGAAACCCTGCCTCGAAAAAAAAAAATCTAGGTCATTGATATGTCCCAATCCTTATTGTAAAAGAGAAAGTCACAGACATTTACATGCTATAATAATTTGGGGGACATGGGGTATCTTTGAATTTGATGTAAGCTCTCTCTTTCACCTCAAGTGTGAGCTTAACTCAGGAGTTAAGGTACCACACAACACACTCATAATCAAAAGAAACTTCCACTGAGCCAGTCTCTTGATTCTTGTCTAAAGCATTTGAAGAGTAAAGCTCATGGTAGTTTGGAGGATGTGTTTAGAAATTTTTATACAAATGTCTGAGTGAGCTCTTAGGGAAAGATGGCAGAGCTTTATGGCAAGAGCAGGTCCTGGAAACAGAAACTTTTCATAGGGCTTATGACAGAAAGAGGAGGCAGTCTAGTTGACCTGCCCTCCATGTGTTCAGAAACATTCTCTCAATTTTGTCATGTCCTCACATACAGTTTCCAAGCCATTGTATTTATTTAGAGAAAAAGAAACAGAGAATCAGACCTACCTTATAGCAAACATAGTCTCTGGCCAGGACAGAACCAAGGACTTTTTCAGCTTCTGAACAAGTGCAAAATGTTTCTAAGTTTTGCCATAAACTTCCTGGATGGTTTGTATTTTCTGTTCTCATCAATAATGTTAAAAATTGTTCCCCAATGTTGTGAATGTCATCATTTCACTAGGATACAGAATGCAGAATTAACAGACAGGGTAATGAGTTTGTAAGTTCTTAAGTAAGACATAAATAAAATCCAAATTCACAAGGCCTAAGAAAGCATCACAACTTAGGTATGAGTGTCTGAATAGAGATGCCAAATTCTCAAGTACATGGAGATGCACGCCAAGAAAGCTGAAAGGTGAGCTAAGAGAGAAAGTCTTGACAAATGCTTGTGAACAGAGTTCTACAAACAAGGGGAAGAAGGAAGGGAGGGAGGGAGGGAGGGAGGGAGGGAGGAAGGGAGGAATAAATAAAGGAAGGAAGAAAGAAAGGAAATAAGAAAGGAAGGGAGAAAGAAAAAAGCGAAAAAGAAAGAAAGAGAGAGGGAGGAAGGGAGGGAGGGAAGGAGGAAAGAAGGAAGGAAGGGAGAAGTAAATAAAGGAAGAAAGAAAGAAAGGAAACAAGGAAGGAAGGAAGGGAGAAAGAGAAAGAAAAAAAAGAAAGAAAGAGAGAGAGGGAGGAAGGAAGGAAGGTAGGAAGGAAGGAAGGAAGGGAGTAGAAGACATATCAAATACTATAAAAGAGTCTAATAAGGTAGAGTAAAAACAAACATAGTATGAACATTCAGAATCAGTCTAAGTGTTTCCTATAATAACCTCTCCTTCGGCAACAGCTGAAGAAGCCTAGTGTTCCTACTTCATAAATGAGAAAACTAAGTAATCTTATCTAATGTCACAGAGTCAGAAGTGCCAGAAAAGGATCTTGAACATAGCTGGGCGGTGGTGGTGCACGCCTTTAATCCCAGTACTCGAGAGGCAGAGTCAGGTGGATCTCTGAATTTGAGGCCAGCCTGGTCTACAGAGAGAGTTCCAGGACAAGCTCCAAAGCTACACAGAGAAACCCTGTCTTGAAAAACTGAAAAGAAAAGAAAAGGACCTTGAACAAGACTGTGGGACTTTTTAAATTTGGAAACCAACTAGTGTATCTCAGATCAAAGAGCTCATCAACTTGGCTGTGAATACAGCACAAATGAAATATTTTCCAAATATGTTTTAACTGAAAAATTGCCTTAATTGCAGTTCACCCTTGACACTAAGATCAAGTGAAAATTAGCTTTGTATTCTGATATGGAGAAAAATCCAAGGAAGAGAATAGGATACTAAAGGGAGGTCATTTTTACCTGGCACCCTCATTTGTCACATATGTGTAAGGAATTAGTTTGAAATGAAAATGGGGAGGAGGGCTAAGGACAACACTGAAGACTCTGAGGCAAGATCTGAAGAAGCAGTAACAGAGATTATTCTATCCTAGGAATGTAACTCTGAGCTTCCTGGAAGCTTCTACAAATGTTCCAGAAGGCACAACACCATCACTGGAATTTGGAGTCAGTGTAAGGGAGGATTCTGGAAATTTGAATTAATGTACACACAAAGAGTGGAAGCTTTTACAAATGTTCCGGAAGGCACAGTACCATCACTGGAATTTGGAGTCAGTGTGAGGGAGGATTCTGGAAATTTGAATTAATGTACACACAAAGAGACAGTATGCTCTCCAGTGGCAAAGTACAGGTCACTGAGCAACATGGGCTGTTTTGGTTCTATGCTTCTTCCCAAGGCATTTAGTCTTGTGACTTGGTCCTCCCATCAGCATTTCTCCACATCCGCCTTGGTGGCAGACAAGATTCTTCCCTTCAAGTTACTGTTTTCTGATTCCTGGCAGGATAGTGATCTTGGCTTCATACTTTACCAATCGGGATGCTTACCTGTCAAAAGTGATTCTTTCCTTGTGAGAATCTTATCCCCATCTCCTCACTCCCTAAATTGAATGCTATCAAGCTTCACTAGGGGAAGAGTGTTATTTTGGTTTTCTTTGTTCTCTTTTGAGATACTGTCACTGTATATAGATCTGGCTTTGCACTTGTGTGACCTCTATGTCATCACTCAAGTAGGATTAGCAGCATGGAGAGTATTACTTCAACCTCATATTACTGGCCAGAGACATCCATGGTAATGATGGTTTCTGAGAATAATACTGAAAGTAAAAACTGACTTATCCAAGGATAAATAGTTTAGCATTTTATCACCTAACTCATGAAACACTGCTTTCTTCAGAATCATGAACACTGTAAGTAGTGATATCATTTAAGTCTGGCTTTACAATTTCAGCATACATTATGTCTTTAAAACCTCATTGTGGTTGAAGGGAGAACAGATATGCAAAAATAACTAGCCTTGAGAGACACTCAGGGAAGGGCGCAGTAGTACACAGGATGTATCAAACGGCCATTTTCGAGTAGTTTAGCAATGAAAGTACTCCTTTTTCCTCCCTGGTGTTCTGCTGTGATTCAGACTGCAGAAGGCCCGGCTCGGCTCTTGGCAGCTTCTCGGTGCTCTGTTGGAATTAGTAGTGATGATACCAGCAAGGAAGCGCCTGGCATCCCGTGCCCAGACAGGGTCCACACTCAGCCTATTAGAACACGCTCCCGTCTGACAAGCACCTCTGTTCTGGTTATGTGCTCAGCATGGCTGCTGCATCTGAAGCTAGGTTCCTCCCGCTTTAGATTCTACCAGGAAAGTCCAAACTGGCCAAAACACGTTTGACAAAAATGGACTCAGTTAGAAATTGTTCTCTGATTATCAAATGCCTGCCCATGGTTCCCTTTGTGTCTTTGTATGTTCCACGGGGCCTCTACAGAATGCAAACTTCAACTAAATGAATACACCTTGATTAAAAAAAAAAAAAAAAACACACTCTCAAACAGGTCTCCTTATGTACCCTTGGAAAAACATTGTGACTTGGCCTCTCAGCTCTTTACTAGTTATCAGTCTCTTTTGAATAGGATGTAAAGAATTCCAATGGTTATTCTTCTGTATAAATGGGTACTTTTCTTCTCTCATTTTATTCCCCATATGGGAAGATCCACACATAAACCAAATAGGAATAGAAAATGAAAAAAAAAATAAAATATGCTTGCTGAGAATTCACAAATATAAAATGTCTGAAGCTAACATATAATAGTTCAGCAACACTGCTTTACTGGTTGGCTCAGAGAATCCTTTTTAAAAGTGCCCGTTTCTCACATGGACCACTGGTCCTGGAGACATCCTTGGTGTGGTGCTAACCAATGTGACATATCCTGAGACGGCACCACCACTAATGAGCCGTGGAAGCCCATGACTCTGTCTCCCTTCCTACTGTAGTTCACCAAACTGAAATCGGCTCTCCTCAGTAAGATGTGATCATCTGTAGCACATCTCCAAGACTCTTCAAAAACCAGTAGCCATTAGGCCAGGATGGTGATAGTTTCCAAAGCATTGTTCAACTCCCAATGAGCTGAAAAGTCTAAACAAACAGCATGTCATAAGCATTTTGCTTGAGGTTTTGAGTGTCATCGGTATGCCTAGTGGATGCCCAATGACGTCCTGTGGAAAGCTATCAAGTGAAGCTGTAGGTTCGTACTTGAAAAACATAGGGAAAACAGCTGCCAGCTGAGTCAGTCTTAACACAGCGCCTAATGGCCAGACTCCCTTTGGCTCACCTTGTTAAGCATCTGCCAGAAGCTCACAAGGAATGAGTTTGAGGCTCAGCTGCCATAATAAGCAGAACAAACACACAGAGATACCAGCAAACAGATGGGAACTTGCTGACTGGGGAGACTAATCTAGTGTCTGGCTACCTGTTGGCTGACACAGCTCTCTTGGCACCTCCCACCCAGCAGATTCAGATAGAAAAGTGTGTGTGTGTGTGTGTGTGTGTGTGTGTGTGTGTGTGTGTGTGTGTGTTCTTGCATGCAAGGGTGTGGGGGATGGGGTGTGTTGGAGGCATATTCTTTAAAGGAATAGATACAAGGAAAATGTTTGTTAAGATTATTATGTGAAACCAGACAGGATCAATAAACCAGCAGGGTTACTTTGCCACAGCCTATAGGATCAGGACTGTGTCTAAAGCAAAGTCAAGCTACAGTTAACAGCATGCCTACTGTGCTTTGGCTGCAGATTTTAAATGCTAACTAGATTGGCTTTTTAATGGTGATGCTAGTAGGAGGCCAGAAAGGTTGTTCTGTTCTTTCCTCTGGCTCACTGCTGCTGTCAGTGAACTTAAGATCAGCAAGTCCAGCAATAGTCAGATTCTAGGATTTCCAGTTCATTCCCATGGTGACTCAGTACAAGTTTTCTTTAAGAAAACAGGAGCAATTAGGTCCTTCCTCACAGCCTTGGACTTCTACCTGCTTTAAATACATAAATAAATAGAAATAAGACAGAAGAGAATGCACAGGCTGCTCTTGGGCGTTTCTTGGAGTTTATTTAAGTCTGTGATTCAGGTCAGGCTTCCAGGTTGGAGGCTAATACTGAGCCCAAGAGAGGCACAGCCACTCTGGGATTGACATCCTCACCACAAAGGAAGAAAGCCAGGGTCACCTTAACCCTGCCTGTTCTCAATCCCTTTTGAAGAGTCAGTGAAATTTTTACACTTGAACAGAATGCTAAACACTGAGTGCAGCTGGATAACCAGTTGACCTTTATTTCACAACTCCTTTCTGTCTCCACACTTCCACATAAGTTTCTCTTTCTTATGTCCCACCCGCTGCTGAATATCTCACCTTCAGCTGCTGTTACACCCCCCCAGTGATCACGCTACTCCCTGGAATAGCTTTCTTTTCCTCCTGTTAGGGTGCTAAATGCATTTACAATCTCCTGGGGCAAAGACAAAGTAGAGCTTCAGAACAGGAAAACAAATTTTAAAAAAAAAGAAAGAAAAAGAACAAAACAAAACAAAACAACAACAACAAAAAAACCCACTTACCCACTCTTCCTTCTTTGCCTCCCTGGTTGTAATAATTTGTTTCTTCTTCACAGTTAGATGAACACTCTCTTCCCCACACATCCTACTGTCTCAGGAAACTCACTTCACATATTTTATTTTATTTATCTCGTCTTTTAGACAGGATCTCGCTGTTTGGCCAGACTGATCTCAAGCCTGTTCTTGAGCCTTGAAGCGCTGGGCTTGTGGCTGTCAACCACCATTGCTTTCCCCCAGAACTACTTACAGGGAAATGAGTGATTGGCATTAAGATATAAGTGAAATAGCAGCCTTGGAAAGAATAGCAGGATTTTCCATTTCCTTTATTTTAGTAACATGCAAACTGAAATCAGACTTTAATTAAGTGGCTTAATCAAAGTCATGTGTCGGAAAAATGAGTAAGTGGCCAAACAATCCACTTTCACTGCCAATGTCCTTACATTCTCTTTTCTTAAATTGGGGAGTTTCTTCATTGTTCTGCAAGTTCAATGGAGTCACAGTGCAAACAACACCAGCATACTTAGTAGAGTGCCAAGTGCTGTGGAAACAATGCATTTTAGATAGACTAGATTTTAGTTCTGTCTCTTAATGTGATGTATGATTGCAGACTAATTATTTATTATGTCTCTACTCTTCTATGTCCCCATCTGCAGAACAGAATAAACTTTACTGTCTGAGCACTTCAGAGATCGAATTGTCTCTGTTGAACTTACTGATAGAGTTCTATTGCCATTCTAGAAAACAAGTCAGAATAATTCCCATGTGATTTCACTTCCTGATTCTTAATAAGTAAATTTTAACCGATTTCCTTTGCCATCACTGACTTTGTAGGAGTAGTATTGCCATTTTTCTTGGCTGTAGGTTTTTGGTTTTTTCTTATACAAATACACCACTCATTACCCAATTTTACATCACAAGCCAGTTGTGATAACTCAGAGCACAATTTAGGCTCATGTCCACTGTATCCAACGTCTCCTATATCCTTCAGAAGATTTGCAAGTGTTATTACCTTCTCTCTCCAACCTTTCAGATGGATGAACAAATCCACTTCAACTATGAGTGTAGCATGAGTCTTAGAGAGTCTTATTAATAAAATCAAACCTGAGCCAAGTATTGGGGTGAACTGGAAGATCAGAGAGACAGAACAAGCCACAGCTAACCTCACCTGGCAAACTTCTCAGCTGATCTTGTTTCCTCAGACTGGAAGCCTCTGTGTCCTCATACCCGAATGGCTCTCAGCTGAACTGTGCTTCTCGAAAGCCTGAAAGCTTAACCAGCCAAATGCTTAACCAGCCAAATGCTTCTAAGTTTCTGGTCCTCACGCCTTATAAACCTTTCTGCTTTCTGCCACCACTCCCTGGGATTAAAGGCTGCTTTCTGGGATTAAAGGCATGAGTCACCATGCCTGGTGGTTTCCAATGTGGCCTTGAACTCACAGAGATCCAGAGGGATTTCTGTCTCTGGAATGCTAGGATTAAAGGCGTGTGCTAACATTTTCTAGCCTAAGTATCTTGTGGCTTTTCTGTTCTCTGACCCCAAATAAGTTTATTAAGGTACACAATATTTTGGGGAACACAATACCACCACATATGAGTTGAATTTTATGTGAATATTCTAAGTTATTCCAACCCATTTGTTGTTTAAATGTGTTCCTTTAATCTACTATTTTTTTTAAATTCCCATGGAGGAAATATGTAGTGAATTTTACTGATTGAACTTATTTTTCATAGATCAGTCCCTTGCTTTTTATTCCAACTGGATTTTCTTTCTTAACACATTCATTAGTATATCAAGGAATGATGTTTCTGGGAAGGAATTTGTAGGTATGTTTTTCTTCTGACAATGCTTAAAATGAATTATGAAGATTGAGTTCACATATTACCCCAATTGACTGTATCTTCAAGAATAATGAATAATATTTTCAAATTGGCCAAATATCATTCTCCCTAGAATATACACTCAAGAAAACTTGCTTTTAGAACTCATGTGGTTTTTAGAAACATTTATTATGAATTCTTGCTATGAAATTAATGCATTTTGAATAATAATTTAGTAAATTGAAGTTTCAAAAAATGCCTTACAGAAAGACAATTATATTTTGTTTACATTACATGAATATCGATATATTTATGGAATTTCTATTTTAAAATGATGATGCCATCAGATTATACATAGGCTTTATAGCATTTTTGCCTAATGATAAATATATTCTGAATATATTTCCATACCAACAAATGTTATAGATTCATAGTAATGGCTAAATAATGTTTCCTTTATGGAAATAATGTTTCCCTACACAATTTATATTTTATATTTTTTTCTTTAAAAATCACAGATTTTTATAATAATAAATAAATCTTAATTCATGTATAGAAGTAAGCCCAACCATGTTCCAAGCAATTCCTATACATATTATCCTTATTTCTCTCAATTTAGACTATATAATTCATTCTGCTCTATATTAGAGTAAGAAATATATAAATACTTTCAAAGGAAAGTATTTTAGATTCCAAAATAGGTTGATTAATGCTAAAGACTTTGTCCTGTCTTCATCATCATGTTCATGCACAGATTAGATGTGGAAAAGTCAGGTATTTTAGCAGGAAAGAACATTCAAATTTGTCACTAGAATATCACACTTGAAAAGACTATTTTGCTGTCTCACATACTCTCCATTTACCAAACATGTTTGGTAATTTTTGAGGAACACAGTCTCTGATCAATGACATTCAGAAACGTCTACCATACTGATCTCTAACCACTTCTGAATCCTCTCTGCACTTCTCACTGAATCCTTCAGAGAACATTTCTAAAAACAGCAAACAAGGCTGTTCCCAGGAATTTTTTTTAAACTTGAAGAGATTAAGTTTATTTTCAAAGGACAATTTATGATTGAACAAAAACTTCACATTAAGTCTTATGGGGAGAGTACCATACCATGGTGTGATCCAGATTTTAGTCTCTTTTTCTCACCTGTGTCTACCTGCCTCTACCAATGGAAGGAAAAGCATGACTCGGCTTTGTTATGTTTCCCACTGATACATATTTAACTTGGAATGAATGATAGGACACAGTGTAAATTTCTCTCACAGTTATAATTTTCTTAAACTAAATTTAACCACTTTGAATTTCTTTTACTGATTAGGCCAAGAGCCCTGTGACATGAGGGCTACAGGGAGTCATTTCCATAGCTTGAATTATCTTCCAATATTGCCTCAAAATATAATTATTTCTAAATTAGCAATCTTAGATTTTTAATGTAATTTTAATTGAAAAGAAGTGCAGTTCTGTATGCCAAA
Source organism: Peromyscus eremicus (assembly GCF_949786415.1). NCBI lineage: Eukaryota > Metazoa > Chordata > Mammalia > Rodentia > Cricetidae > Peromyscus > Peromyscus eremicus. Next base: position 21,843,863 of record NC_081419.1, on the reverse strand, counting down.
TCACAAATTCATAACTTTGAATAATATTCAATTTTACAAATTTAAAATATTGTTTTGATAAAATTGGTACAAAATCATCAGTCAGAAAATAATGAATTATCATTTCCTTGTCTTGATACTTTCACATTATGTAATCATTTGGTGGATTTAGTGAAAACAAGTAAGAAAAGGAACAAGAAAGAACGTTCTCCGGCTAAGGGACTTTAGGTAACCATATTTGCATTTGGGTAACAATTATTTGAACAATTCAAAGGTAATCCCTGTTTAGGAAAACATTTGTGATATTAACGTAATTTCTTGCCCATGTGGGGAAATTTCTCCATAAAATTATTATTCAGAAAAGTTAAAGCTAATGCTACATTAATTTTCACTCTTAGCCGAGCCATTTAGAACTCAAGGTTCAAGGCTTTCTAGAAAGCAGCTATTTCTTAACTTCTCATTAGTGCTTTCACAATACTTTTGTAAACATTGTTTCCCATCAGCGCTAACTCACACCACTCTGAAGCTGAAAGTCAACCTGCCCTGACTTTCCTCATATGATGTAACCTTGAGACTAGATGGGATGTCAGATTCTTTTGTCTCCTCTAATTTCAGCTTTTATGTCCTTAAGAAAAGAAGCTGGAGACTTCTTAGAATCAACAGCAATCACTGTCATTGTCCCAGCTATTTTGTTTTTGCTTTGGAGTTTCCGGATGACGAGAGAGAATCTTTCTTAACTGAAATGTAGAGGGAACAAAAAGGTCAGCTATACTAGTGACGTTTAATTGTATGAAATGTATGAAAAGGAAAAAAGGTTCTTCCTAACTGATGGCCCCCTAGCCTTCCCCTTCTGTCTTATATTCGTTCCCTTAACTCTTTAGTTTTCTCATCTACCTCTCTAAATGGTTAAGGATGTCATAAGTCCTACTATCATTATTTCCCATAGACTAGTATATTTGATAAGCTATTGAATTTAATAAAATAGGTGTATAATCAATCTTTTCCACAAAGAAAAGTCGATTAGCCTTTGCTTGCCAAGTTGTAGAAGACAAAATGTGAATATCCTTCTAATTTTCTCACACAGAATTCCTGCATATTTAGTTTAGACACTCTTTTGATTGTAATGATTGGTACTTTTTTTTTTTTTTTCCTCAGAATAGTCACAGATGAGGGCTGCAGCCTTCACATGAATAGAGAAATGCACTTTGATCTTTTGGTCTTCTATTTTCCACATCTATTCATCTTTAAAACTCCAGTCACTAATAATTGCTTGCCCATTTGTAATCAAAAACTATGTGGTATGGTACTAGGAATTCAGCCAAATTAAAGATTTCAAAATTTCAGTTAAATAGAACCCATTGTTTCCAAATGAGAATATGATATCATTTTCTCAGAAACTTCAAGGCACCATGAATATTTGCAAATACTAGTTTGATTACTGCTTGTTCATATCTAAAGGTTAATTATTTAAGAAAAAACTAAAGATATTTTCCATCATAAAACAAATCTACTTATGAAGCATATTTAGGTCACTTTGTAAGATTTCGTTAAACTATCAGGGGCAAGTTTTATTATGTATTCATTTTCCAGTGTGGTAAAGATATTATTAGTATTGCAACTTCCAGTAATCATTTGACTTTTCTTTTTTGTCCTTCTGAGAAACATGAGAGCTGACCATAACTGAAAGCAAAATAGAGTAAAATAAACTTACATTGTTATTTAGACTAATAAGTGTTGATGACATTCATGAATTCTGTTTATGTGTCAGGACACTTTGGGGAACAATCCGAAGAGGAGAATTTAAGGAGAGATACTAAGACCTGAAGGACAGTAGCAGGAAAAAAAATGTATCTGCCCCCCAAAATGTAAAATATCCTATCAATTTCCATTGTCACACATATTTATAGAAGCCATTTAAGTAACAGTATTCTTGAAAAGCAGAGTTTAACAACAAGTCGGACCCTGCTTATATAAATAGGAATAGATAAAGGTATCTCAAGCTGTACATGGTGGGTCTTTTTCCTTTGGTCTGTGATGTTTGACGATAAGCACTTTATTTGAGTTGGAATATGTTTATGTTTAATACCAATCAATGTTATTTATTGAATTGTATGGAGATAGATATAAATTATATAGATACAACAGAACAAACACCTTAAATTGAGCAGGTTTTCATCTGTGTGGCCTAAGAGTATTTTTCTTTTGTATTGCTGATTATTATCTTTTAAACACATGGGCAGCACTAATTGAACTCACTAGATGTGTGCATATATATATATATATATATATAGCCAATTTTTAATCAAAAACTATGTAGCGTGGCACTAGGAATTCATGCAGCCAAATCAAAGATTCTAAAAGTTCATTGAAATAGAAAACATAGTTTCCAAATAAGAATGAGATATAATAGAATAAATTCCATAAATGAAGCCAGTTATTATCTATGTGATATGTGAGTAATCAGCATGTGTAAATCAAAAATAATAATGATAGAAGAGGTCATGACTGAGTGGAGATGGTAGGAGTATATGGGAGGAACTGGGGGGAGATGGAGTGGTTGGAATGATACAAATCTAGTCTACTCATATACGAAATAATGAAAAAAAATTGAAACGAATTCGACAGACTCACAGTTTTCAAAATGTAAAAAAACTCAATAGAAAAAGGAAAAAAATGATTTTGTCAGTTGTGAGTTCACATAAAAGGGGCTAGTAAACCTTGAAAACTATGGTATTGGTTCTTTGAAACCTCCAGGTGAACATGAAGTAAATTATTAATTATGGTATATTCCTATCATCAGTTTGGGATACCTGCTACTGCTGGTGAGAACCAGAGTCCACTGGAACTCCTGTAGAGTACCCTGATAATACATATAAATTTACAGATGAAATCTCTGACAACCATTGGGTCACCTCTACAACATAGGCATCAACAGGCTTTAATATATGTACCATACTCATGTATGTATGTGTTATAATAGTGAAAGAATAACAAAATACGCAAGGCAGAAAATTATCTACATAGAAAACTAAATAATATGATGATCAAGATGGAGGCTATTATGTCTCTGTGAAACCTATTTAATGAAGGTATGGTAGTGTAGCCCACCATCTCAGATACTTAGGAGTATGCGGCAAGAGATCACTTGAGTATGAACAGTTAAGACCAGGCTGGACAATATAGCTGGGGGAGGGTGATGGAGAGGTGGATGGAGGGGGGAGATGGGGAAGGTGGAGGGAAAGAGACACAGAGAGAAAAACAAAATAAACAAGAATCAGAGTTCTAAAAAGAATGGTTAGCTTGAGAGACATGTTAGGAGGTATCTAAAAGCAATGGAGCAGTGTAAAGAAAATGAAGTTTTGCTTGATATATTTCACATTGTTTTAGCAGTTATCACAGCAAATGGGAAGAAAGCTAATAAAGCAGTATACAGATTCACAAAAAATAAACATCTTAGTAAAAATTAGTTGTATCAGTGTGCACTAAATTAGATTCCAAAGATATCTAATTGCATCTTCCTATTACATGACATTATAAAGTTTGAAGAGAATAATAGAATTGCAGTTTGTTTTTTTTAAAAAAAATCCCAAACAAATATGGTAAAAACAGCAACAAAAATAGGAGATGGTGTCTTGTCTTCCTTTAGGAACCTGAGTTTTATATAACAATAAAAGAATAGAGAAATAAATACAGACAGGCATGTTGAAATATACACACATATACAAATGAACACACATGCACACATACAGGACACAAAGCCACACAGACATACATGTATGAACATATATATGGGACATACAGGCACACACATGAACCGAGGCACACATTCTTACAGGGCATATAGGCACACTCACAAACATATGCAAGTACATATGTGTATGTTTTTAATCAATGAAAACTCAGTAATAGGTCCCGAGGAGCTGTATGTATTCTACTGAGGATTCTTCTTGGTACAATGGACAGAGTCTAGGAAGTCCAATTTGTTTGTTTTTATGGTCAAAGCTTAGGGTATTTTTATTTGGGATATGACTATACACAGTTTGTGAGTGCAGGGTACTTCATGACTATGTCAGTAATTTTCACATTTTATTTGAACCTACAAATTTGGTAACTGCCCATCATTTCAATTTTTCAGAATATTATTATTTTAAGCAAATATAGTTTTACTCAGTTTTTTTTTAAGGAACAAAGTTCAATAATCTTAGAAAATGTATGTTTTTAAATAAATATTTATATTTTAAGTCTATGTTTTTATTATCTATATTTTCTTTTATTCTAAATTGAAATTTGTTTATATCTTAAATGGAATATGTTAATATGGATTAAATGCAAGACTTTAAATGTAGCTAACAGTCAATAAAAGAATGTATCATATTGAGAGAAGTAGAGAAAATCTAATATCTTGAAAGGCTGACTAATTTGGTCTTGTTCCAGGAACATTTTGCAATGTTCCTGACAGTAAAGAGACCAAGTTGCTGTAACACAAACACAGAAGCAGATTAAGGTAATTAACAGCAGTCCATCTATACCAAAGATAACTCAATTGCTTATTTGAGCAAAACACAAGAAACAGTAACCACACTAAATAATTATTTGGCGTGCTCACAAAGGAATTCAATGAAATTTGCAACATAAGAAATACCAAGAAATGTGACTTTCATTTTGTAAACAAAGAAAGATGTTGAAAACACAAACAAGGAATATATTTCATGGTAACTCATTCACAGATGGCTTCAGCATTCCCTTTGCTTATGAGGTTCAACAAAATCAATGGTTGTGTCTTATTGCTATCTATATGATTGAATGCATTTTTAATGTTTGAAAATAAAGCTAATGAAAAATGATCCTATCACAATATATGAAATCCTGTCACAAAATGAAAGATATACTTTTGGTTTTGCACCTTAGAGTGTGACAAGATGGAACTTAAATATCCAACAGGTTGATTTCTATTTCTTATGCCTAAGACTATATATATATATATATATATATATATATATATATATATATATGCACATAGGTAAATATAGTTCTTGCAGAGAGAAGTGTCTGAGAATGGAAGCAGCCTACAATCCAAGCAGTTCAACAGCCAATGAATATTTAAATGTATGGAATGTGTGAACAGGCCATCCTCGATGGTCTTTCAGAGTTATTTAAAATTGCCTTGCAGTTGATTTTATTTATTGCTTTACTCATGGAGCAGATAATTTGTGTTTTACAGCCTTGAATCCTTGAATAAACTCATTTGTAGTTCATAGCAAAAACTTGACTCATTTACTGCATTTTTTTCAAACTATGTTAAGTCAATATCAATCCAACATTTTGAGGATGAGGACAGAATGAGTGGAGCTTGAGAGATGAGTGAGCAGGACCAAGTCACATGAAGCCTCTGTGCACATTCAGGCAGAAGCAACAACGATATGAAAACATAGTCCTCTTATGAAATGTACCCGGGAAATGGAAAATATGGTGGATTCAAGAATTATTGTGTCTACAACCCATTCTGATCACTTCTCCTGTAAGAATCTACTTATTTTTGTCTTTTCCTTTGTTTTTTTTGTTTGTTTGTTTTATGATTTTGACACAGTATATAGTGAGCTATGCAGCTTCAGGTGGCTCATATTCACAGCAATCATCGCACCTCATCATCCCAAGTTCTCAAATTACAGGCATGAGTCATCACAGCTGGGTGAGAAAACATTACTTACAGTTGACTAAAAGAGACCTTCTGGTCTATAAGCTTTACTCAACATAGTTTCTTTCAATATTCACTATCTTTCTTCAATGACACTACACAAAGAAGTTTCCCGAGGTCAACGTTACATGCTGTTCCCCAGGCACTATCTGCCATGCTTTTTGAGATCTGACTCTCACTGATCTGGAGTTCTACTAGTTAGGCTAGCCAGCCAGTGAGTCCCAGGCTCTGCCTGCTTTCCTCTCCCTAATACTGAGACCACATGTGCATGCTAACATGAGCAGCTTTTCTATGTGGGTTCTGGTGATCAAACTCAGGTCCTCCTTGATGCTTGAAAGTCAAGTGTGTTACCAATGGAGTTACCTCATCAACCCTTAAAATTAACTCTTGGTGAAGAATGTAAGAACAGTGATTGGCTTTTGGAAATGGCATTAATGGATGAGCAGAGGCTGGCTGTGAAAGAGTGGGTGGGAACTTGGTAGAGTGGTAGAAATAGTCTGCGTCTTGAAGAAAGTGTGTACACTTACATCTGTTCAGTTGAATGATGTAAATTTCTAAACATCAAATGGAGAACATTCTTACACACACACACACACACACACACACACACACACACACACAGAGAGAGACCTGTGTCCATCCATTTATATGAAGGAATGTTCTAGAAAAATTTAAAAAAATAATTAAAATGGAAGTTTCTAAACGTTGATCTTTGGTGACAGTTCTCTTTAATCCTGCACACTTTTCTAAAACTGACCTGTTTTATGTATATAGTGTGCAGTCTATTCTTTTGCGTAGAAACAATGTCAAACATGGCTTTTTTTTTTAATATTAGGACATTATGAAATGGGAAAAAAATGCAAAAGTTGTGTGAAGAACTCAATCAAAACTGATTTATGTATATTTATATTGACCTATTTCTGTGTTTCTGAGGCAGCTTTGGTTCTCTTGTATCATTGGTGATGCATTAATGGAGACCCGTAAACATTAGGTTCTTTCATCAATATGGTGAATGAACAGCGTGAAACCCATCGAAGCACAGAGAGGGCTTTACGGTGATAGAGAAAGCACATTGTTCGGTTAGGTCTGTTCTGCACACTTGCTGAGCTTCATGTTATTGCATTTCTTTCTTGCTCTTGACATGGAGAGTAACTAACAAAATTATATGAACTTTTAATATGAATTATTTGAATAGCATGTGAAAACTAAAGTTATTGGATAATAGGCCATGAAAGAGAGTAAGAACTAAGATTATAGTGAGGTTTGTTATCCATCTCCTGAAAAGTCTGTTTCTCATTCCACTTTAAAGCCATGCAAATCTCCCAATGACACCTTGTGTCACTGCAGCTAATATTGGAGTTAATAATAATGTCTGTCAGAAGTAATATTCAGTCTCCTTCTGATTGACATGGCTACTGTGAAGACTCTGGAAATATGTAGAAAAATAGAAGTTTTTACTTCTCATTAACTTACTTTTCAACTTCAATTAAATTTGCATTACTACTTTTAGAACTCAGCCAAATACTCAGTACTTACTTTTATAATTTTTAATATGATATATTTACTTTTTTCTCATTGGCAGGATTAAAGATTCAGCTTTGAGTTTGTTTGTTGAAATTCTACTTTTCTCTTTATTTCTCTGAAGAAGATTGCTAAATTGTTGAATATCTTTTTCTTGCAACTAGTTATGAAGATGAGAGACATTTCACCCTTCTTGCAATGGTGCAGACTTCTTGCCTTTGCTGCAACACACTCAGACTACTGTTTTGATTCATTATTAGGGTTCACTGTGTTTCTCATTTCTGACTCTGCTAAACTGTGAGTATCACAGATAGGGTGCAAACGTAGTGGGTTAGAGTGTGTCAGTCACTCTGTACTGTAATCACTATAATCAGTCTTCACCAGGTAGTAAAACAGAGATGGTCTAGTAACTATCATTGAGTATCATAGCTGAGGGTAAGAATAAAATATTCACAGATTTTTAGTCTGAAGCAATATAATGAAACTTAATGAGATAAGCCTAGCACAGAACAAGCATCCTTTCAAATGTGTGTTTAGCACAGCACTCATTAGATGGATGATCCCATACCTACCTCATGACAAAAATCTAAGAATGAGAGATATGGAAAGTAGAACTGTCAGTTTGTAAGTCTGATGTTCCTGGATACTTTGTTTGTCCCCTCACATGATGCTCCTGAATGTGAGTTCCAACTAATTCTTCTCATCTCTCTTATAGTAAAAACATATAGAACCTAAGATATGAAAACAGATTGCCTTGGCGGTTCCTTCCCAACTTAGAAACCATTGTCATAGTAACTCTTCTACATAGCTCTGCACAACCAATGATGTCAGCATCAACTAACTATCCCACCCTCTGTTGTCATTTTCTTCAATCTCAGTTACTACTCTACAGTTGTTCAAAGAGGCTAGAATGATTCATCCACTATGTGTTGTAGAAAAGACTCTATCAGCTCTACTCGTGTTTCTATTTAGACATCTCCCCCGTCCTGGAAACCTTTACTATTTTGAAATTTTAACTTGAAAACCATTGTTTCAACATTGGCAGGAGACCATAGTCGTTTATTATAATCATCAGTGTGAAAAAAAAAATGTCAAAGAACAATTCTGTTGAATATATCTTCTCTTTGTTGATATATATATATATATATATATATATATATATATATATATATATATTAGATTGAGCTGCTGTCCAAGGTCCTAAACCAAGGTGACATTTTAGCATCAGCAGATTCCTTTAATGAAGGTCTCAGAGGAGTGGCCCTGGATTAGGTCAACTGGAACTGTTGTTTCCATTTAAAGTGCACTGAGTCATGTTGGCAAGCTAAAGCAGCAAAAACCCCAAGCTGCCACTAAATGTGGTGTCTGATATTTGGAAAATCCAGGAGTTCTGTCACTTTGAGATTTATTGTAACACTATGGATGAGCTGGAAATATTTCAGAGGGAAAATACCCTTTCATCTGTGAGAAGATGTTACCTGACACCACAGTGATGATTCAAGAAAGTCTGCAGTGTTCATAATATTTGGCTTTTTCAGCAAGTGGATTCAAAAAGGGCTGTCTTGGTCCACAAGAATATTAATAAGTAGCTAATAAATAGTTACAAATTAGTAGCTGGGAGAAAATTGCTCTCTGTGCTATTAAGACAGAGAAGGTCCTTTGGGATTAGTGTTGTTGGCCCGATATTAATTTTTATTGACATTTATATTATACCTCTGAGCTTCAGAAAAAAAAATAAAAATGGAATCAAATCAGGTCAAGCAAGTACAAATGAGGAGATATTGCTGAGAACTGCATGATCACCTAAACATCTAAACCCAAATTAATCATGAGCAGCTCTCTCTGTGAATCATGCTGTGGGGGGGAATACAGAGAGTTTATTTAGAAAATCTTGGTGGTAGACAAGCAGGGTAACAAAAAGGATTCAAAATTGCTGATTTATTTTGCTAAAGAGCTAATCAAGACTAGAAGTCACAGGAAGGATTTCAGACACTCATAAAGTGGCTTACAATCAATTTCAGAGCCCGACATATTAGTCTAGAATCAAAGCATTACTGCTTTTAGTTGCTGGACAGAACTTGGCACAGCATGTTATGGAGAGACTGCAGGAAGATGCTTGGCTCTCACAGGTTTTTTTGTTTTTTGATTTTTTTTTTTTGTAAATGACAAAAACATATGTAGAATAATGGCTTTGGTTTAAAGAAAGTTCTAGCTAGTTGATCACCTTAAATTACAACTTAAAGCTTCATTGCTCACTCTCTGACCCTCTGGAAATTCCCTTATTATTTTAAGAGATGCATTTCTCAGAGAATGTCATAGAGATATAGGAGTCCTAGTATTAGCACAAGAGTCAGTTTGTTTCGCCAGGAAAAAAAAAATGCTTATTTTGTTGCTTTTGCAAAATGTATTTTCATTAAAACACAAATATCCATGAGTCTCAAAAGTGAAATAAAGTTTGATGCTTGCTAAGGCATAAAAATACCTGTTCTCCAAATTACAGGACCTGTGCACTACAATTTTGCTGCTGAGGTTGTTGAACATTTTAAAGAGTGCAGATTCAAATCCCCTTTATAGTTTCTGAACAGAAATACACTTCCCTGAAAAAGAAAAAAAAAACATGATTTCAGAAGTTTTAAAAAGTGCTAGTTGGCATATGCAAGGTTATGGAGATATTTGTAAACTTCATTTTTATGGTCCTATTCCCTATTATGGGGGATGTGTATACATGCAGAGCTGTCAGAATCCCTATTATTTCTAACTGTGCCTCTATTGCCTTTAGGAGAGACCTAGTTCCACTTACATTATAGCTTCTTGACTATCAAACCCAACACTTTTTGTGTAGCTCCATGCTCTCACACAATGATAGTAACTTTGTTACTTGTTTACTACATTGCTATAATAGACTCAACCTTATGAACACTAACTGCTTCTTTCTACAGATGTATGACATCTTATAGATTAACAAAATGTAAAACAATTAACTCCTGAAAATGCTCGTCCAGTTTTGTTTCTGTTGTAGAGATAAAGTATCCAGGTACAAATTAGGGTCACGCTAGTCTGGTAACACTGATCTTGCTGTTGCTGACCATAGCTGATGTCAGGTGTGCTTCTCTCCAAAATTAAGCAAAACCCAAAACATATCATGATACTTTAACCATTTTGACAGTACCTCCTGTGCAATCTTGTTGCCTTAAATTCTCCAGTTGCTTCTGGATGTAGTACAAATAGAAACAAAGAAAGTATTTAGTCTTCTCTGTATAAATTTAAACCAATCCCATGATTGTGAATATTTCTGATCATATTCTTTTTATGAATGGCAAGATCACAGAAACTGTATTTCACCCTACTAGCATTCTGAAGGCTTGGCCATTGTCCTTATTGACTATCCTAATAGTAGGCTTAGTTTTTTTATCCATCCATACTTCCATCCATCCATTCATCATTAATTCATCCATGTACTTACCCATTCAACATAGGCTTATTATGAACAAATTTTTCATATCATTTCATCAAGTGCTTCCAAATAAAATGAACTACCATTACCATGATAACAAAGATTGAATATTTACTGGATGGACCTAATCATTTGCTGTTCCTATTTTTGGTCTACTACATAGTTCAGATGACTGTTTACTGATAGAGATAGCAATCAGATAGGAAATTGCAATTACTAGGAAAGCTCAGGGCATCTCAGAGAAACAATTGTCTAGAGTTTATGATGCTAAGACCAGGAAATACTGAGCCTATGGCTAAGAAGTATCAATTAATTGACAGTTTCATTGATATTCAAATGTGGTGTTAAAAAGACACATCAGATTGTTAAAGTAGTCCCCCAATGATCAGGAAGAAAACAAATAATATATTGTACAATGTAGTAGAAATGAACATATACTCTTTATTATGCTGCTTTATCTTGTGGTTTCTCAATCTCTTCAATTTAAATGTGAATGTTATTTCAATGGCTATTTCTAGAAATGAGGCAATTTGCTAGTATAATAAAAGAATTCATTTTAACTAATAACAACTCACAAAAGGCAATATATATTAAAGTGGAGTTTTATTAAATTTGAAGCTTGTCTATATTAATATTGCAGCTTAACAGCTACATTTACTCTGTGATATCATACTTCTTGCTCAATATTCACTTCATTATTTCCTTAAATGACTTCAGAAAGCATTTAAGCAAGGATTTACCTGAATAAAATGGAGATTTATTTCATGATAGCTTTTTCATAAAATTAAAAGTACATTTGAAACATGCATAAATTCCAGGTTTGTTTATTTATCTATTTATTTATTTATTTTTGCAAACTGGGTTGTGGAGCTGAGGAAGATTCAAAATTAATTAAAATCTAAGTTAGGTCCACCCTCTAATTTACATTGAACTATTTGTTCAATGTAGTCACAATGACTAGGTTAATGACCTATTTATAATAGGCTAAGGATGACTCGAATGGCAGGTTCCTCCTACTTTTTCAACACTTTTGGACTTGAACATACATCTAGGATTGGTGCTGGAGGCCCAGGGCAAGCTACCATAACCTGCAGGAATTACATTTTGTCTTCCTCCTGTGTTTTCAACACAAGAAGACGGTGATCATGCTATACTGCCTTATTTTAGTTTCATTTACCTTTTCCCCATGGGATGCTACATGAAGGCTTCTCTATGCATCAACAACTCTGATCTTTTAGGTCTGTTTATCTATGTCACTGTAACCCAAGCCTCTTTTCTGGATACATCATTTCTTTACCTTGTTTGAGATTAAGAATGAACTTTTAAAAAAATAAGAATGCAATATTTTAAAGAATGTTTGTAAAATAAGTTATTTTATGTGAATAATTGGAAATAGGTTTATATCTGTCTAGTGTGTTTGCATACTGAAGTACTGTGAGTATATGCAATAATAATTTACTGAGTGGAGGGGGTGGGGAGGCAGTTATTGTCCTAATCAAATTATTGGGACAGAAAAAAAGATAGTTATAGGAGAGTTAACAGAAAGTGTCATTGTCCCAAAATCCATGATGTCCTGGAGCAGTGTTTCTCAATCTTCCTAATGCTGTGACCCTTTAACACGATTCCTCAAGTTGTGATGACCCCCCAACCATAAAATGATATGTGCTGCTACTTCATAACTCTAATTTTGCTACTATTACGTGTTGCAATGTAAGTATCTGATATGCAGGCTATCTGAAATGTGACCCCTGGAAAAGGACTGTTCGACCCCAAGGTATCACAGCGACCGTCCTGTTGAGAACCACTGTCCTAGATGAAGGTCAAGATTACCCACAGCTTGTCCAGCAGCTGCACACACTGAAAGCAGCTCAGCAAAGGACACATAATGGATTTCCCAGGTTGCTTCAGGGCTGATATAAGAAGGAATTGAATGATAGGAAATCAATATAATGGACAAAATGTTTCTTTTCTAACTTTGCTGATGGTTCATCAATAGAGAATAGATGAGAACAATCATTAGATCAGGTCAGATTTATTTTGGCTAAGTCCTCCAGCAAAGGAATGCCCAGGTGGCCAGTACATAACCATAAAAGAAGGTCGTTTTCAGATGAATTCCTCATTAATATGTATCTGTGCCTCTAAATGTAACAGAAGTCTCTTCACTATGTGTACTTCTATGTGTGTATCTGAACGATGCCTTTTGCTTCTAGTTAAGTTTTTATTCTGGAACTCATTACCTTGTGTTCAGTGACACAAAGCTCCTTACAGTGTCCAGATGGGCTGTTCTATAACAAAGTTATTTTAACCCTTATAGATAAAGCAATAGATGGAATACATTTGAATTGAAAAAAGCAAACTAGACTGGAAATGTTTTATACCATATGAATGTTCAGAAATCTACTGGATTTTTATATTTAACTTGAAGGTCACAGAATAGTTGTGCTTTCCTTTTTGTTTCAGTTTTTAAAATGTTCATTTATTTACCTTTCTTTTATGTGTATCCATGTTTGCCTTTGTGCACGTATGCCTGAAGAAACCCGGTAAGGCATCCAATGTCTTGTAACTAGAATTACAGAAAGTTATGGGCTGCCATGAGGGTACTGATAATTGAACCCAGGTTCTCTGCAGAAGGAACATATGCCTGTAATTACTTACTCATACTTTTACCTTTGCCTTTTAATAACTTATGGTGTTTTCTCAAAAGAAATAAGGAAGTTTAATAATATACACAAAAATAGGCTTTCTCAATACAGATAATCAACATTCCCTTTCCTAGTTGTATTTAAAAGTACAGACAAGTGTTCCACCACCTAGCAATGTGCTCAGTGCAGATATTTGTCCCATTAAAACCAATCAAGTTGCCCCAATTCACACTCTAATCCTTTTCCAACCTTTCATTCCCGTTAATCCCTGAGCCCCACTTATAATACACAGCAACAGCCTGCTGCTTTTCCACTCTTCTTTGGAGTTTATTTCATCAAGTTACTCTCCAAAAAGTTTCTCATAACTGATATATGCCTCCATCACTTACTAATAATTCTTAATACACTGTCACTCCAAAATATTTCAGCAAATAGGATAGCCTTAAGCCTAACAAAGAAATTCCAGTCTCAGCATCCTAATAAAAACTTGTTAATTATTATACATATAAACCTCAAGGATGTATTCATAGTCTCTTTAGTATCTCATCAAGTTTTGTTCTTAATCAGATGTCACCAGAAGCTGAGCTTGGATAAGGATGGTGAGTGCAAGAGCACATCACATTGAAGTGTCACTTTCCCACTGTTGACCATGGCCAAAAGTTGACAGAATTCGAAAATAGACATCTGAAGCTGCCATCACAAAATACCGTGGGGTTGATGAGTTGTACACCAGAAATGTATCCTCTCATATTTAGAACAGGGAAGTCGAGATCGAGCTGCTGGTAGATCCAGTTTCTTCAGAGAATTTTCTCTTTGGCTGCCAGATATCCATCTGCTTTGTATCTCACCATGTCCTTTCTCAGTGCATGTATCCCTGGTGTCACCCAAAACATCCTGTTTCTTCTGATAAGGACATTATATGTCTGGATTTGAGCCTTCCCTTAAGACCTTGTTGGAAGCAATCACCTCTTTGAAGACCCTGCTTTTGATTATTTGCTAGAGTCTTAAGAATTTCAGAGTGATACAATTCAGTGGATGACCATTAAGACTTTGATAGAAACACTTTAAAAGAAGTAGAATAGCATATGTAACTGGATGGTCTAGGATTTACAGCTTTTGTTATTTGTTACTTTTTAAATTGTTTAAAGTATTGATGTGCACACATCCACCTCTCCACCCCAACCCAGGGTCTGCTATTCCTCAAAGGAGGACATCAGCTTTAATATTTGACCACTACTAAAAGGCACCTATGTAAAGAGACTTTCTCCTTTCCTGAAGGGAGCTCTATATTATCAGGAAGACAAGTATCACAAACTCAATACTAATATCTGTTATATGATATTTAATTTTGAAAGGGATGGTTACTTATTTTAGTAAATATCAGTAGGAACATGTACAGAAAAATTATCAGTTGAACCCCACTTCTCCTCTACCAACACACCTCCATTTTCTTCACATTGTAGTTCTGAAAGTTGCTTAAATTCACATTAATGTAGCAACTAAAAAATATTCCTTTTCAACATTTCAGAACTGCTGACTGAAGCAACATCATTTAGATACAAATGCAATGTAAAATCTGTGGCAAACATTAGAGAATTTGCACTTTCTAATTTAATATTTTTAGCATGTAAATTAAACACCTGGAACAAAGTCCTGTCACTTTGTGGGGTCTTAATGAATGCTTGTTAATTGATTAGGCACTCGTCTCCTGTGCTTCCCTGACAGTCTACACTTATCTCTGTCAGCATCCACAGTGATGCACAATCATCACACATTTCATTTGCCACCCAACTCATCCTTTCCATTCACTTCTGTGTCCCTAGGACATAGCAAGCCCTTGTCACATGGCAGATATTAGATGACTATTTCATAATCAAAAGATGCAAAGATTTTAGAAGTAATGTTGTTATATCTGATTCTCATGGCCCCACATATTCAGGGAGAATAGGCATGCCTTTAGAAACTTCCTGATCATTTATCTGATGACTCAAGTCTCTCAAGAAGGTATAATTCTAACACTGAGGATAGTCTTCAAGGACCCAAACTTGCCTAAAACAACAAACAATATTATATATAAATCCATAATACAGTGTAGATAGCTGGGTTATACCCTTTTCAGGAAGGCTGAATTAAGAATACTGCAAAAAGGAAAGCTCTTATGTCTTATTATTAGGTACTTTCTCAGAGTCATTGAAGAGGTTTGATTGCCTCAAGTCTAGTGATGATGTGATATGTAGAAGAAATAGTGAGCAATAATACAAACCAGTGAAGATTCTAGAAGGTAATAAATAATAAATATCTTGTGTAAGATGAATAGCTACATGGTCTTATTAATAAAAAAAACCCAGAGTCAGATATTGGGGTAAAAACTGAGAGATCAGAGGAAAAGAACAAGCCACAGCCAACCTCATCTCACCAACTCCTCAGCTTCCAAAGAGACCTACTTCCTATATACCGTGCCTATATGCCTTTCTGTCTCTACCATCTCACTTTCTCTCTCTGCCCAGCAATATCACTTCCTCTTTCTGACCAGCTCTGTCACTTCCTGTCTGTCTGTACAGACCTCCAGACCTTTATGGTTAACTAGTATTGGAATTAAAGGCATGTGGCACCATGCCTGGCTCTGTTCCCAGTGTGGCCTTGAACTCACAGAGATGCGAATGTATTTCTGCCTCCCAAATGCTAGGATTAAAGGCTTGTGCTACCATTGCCTGATTTCTATGTTTACTATAGTGGCTGGCTTTTTCCTCTAATCCTCAGATAAACTTTATTGGGGTGCACAGATAAAATATCACCACATTCTTTTATTACATCATTAATTAAGTTGTACTAATTTTTCTTAGGGCTTGTACACACTCACCCTGTAATTCATTGCTTATCCACATTTAATCAGTTTCTACATCTCATTGGTTGTCAGTAGTTTGATTTCTTATTGATTGGAGATGGAGAATTAAAAAGAAATTTGAGTTACATTGTGCAGTATGTAACTTCATCTATGAAAGGTCTGGTGATAAAAAAAAATATTTGGGGCCTAATATAAGGAACAGAAGTTATCAACAGAATCCAATATTATGAGATTTTAAGCAATTCCAAGGATTATGGTATAGGTTGAAATACACAATTTAAAATATATGTTCCTTATTTCTTTTCCATTTAAGGTAATAAGAACTTTTATAATACATATATTTCAAAATAACATCAAATAATTGGAAAAATTATACTTAGGTTATTAAGATTTCTTGGCTTTCTACATTGAAATGTTTTTCTCTCACATAATGGTACTAAAAGTAGCTATAATTCTTTTGAGTAAGAAATGAAAAACCAAACACAGAGTTAATTTTGCACATGCTGCTAGAGGATTGGAAGCAAGTTGAAATGCAGGAAATTGACATGCTATGAACTAAGTTATAGATTTTCTCTTTGTTATGTCATTGTTCCATGACCCCAGACAGTTGGATTAAACTCCAAATGTGTTTGCTGAGAGCTTATTACTTACCTAGCATAGTGCCAGGCACTGAAAGAATGAAGGCCAGTGGGGTGCTGAATCTCTTCTATGTTCTTTCTTAAAGGATACAAGCCATTTATGCCACAGAGAAAACAATCTAGGCAGAGGGTAAAGACTAAACAGTCACAAAAACATGAAACTGTCTGTCTTTGAGAAATTCCCAACTTTCCCCACATTGTTGGGGTAAAATGGGTATCCGCTGAGTATGAAAGACAGCATGTGATAGTAACGACTGCATTACAGCAAAGTGTGGGGCATGAGGGGGTCTTGAGAGTCTTTCTAGTGTTTTTGGACTTCCTTCCCACAAACTAGCCTGTTTCAAAATGAGTTTATTTCCCAGTATATACTTAGTTGGTTCATTTAATACAAACAGGCTATTTATTTCCTAATTTTCTAATTTTGAAGTTGCAAATTTTACTGTTAAAGAAAAACCCCTTCTGCTAAACTGAGTTTGGGGCAGTGTCCAAGGCATTGAATGTCATTACTGAGAAGTTTCTATGACTTTATTAGACACTTTATCTTCATTCTAATGAAGTACATTAGAGAAAAGACTCAGAAGACAATGTGTATTTTGGCTCATGGTTTCAGGACGTTTCAGTCCACAGAGGCAGGGAAGAGGACTATCAGCAGGACAACTCAGTCTATCTCAATAGACATGGAAAGGGGTGACTTGTCACAATGGCGCACAGGGGCAGAGAGCCCTGGACAGAACTAAAGTGTATGTAATGTCCCAGGCCATAATCCAAAAAACAATTTCTCCTTCTTCTGAAACTTCCTCAAGTAGTGATGGAACTATGTGCAAGCAGCATGAACCTATGGAAGACACTGATACAACATATGACAACTGTCTACATGTATTTTTTATGGTCACAAATGTAGTCAGTAGCTCAGTGTATGTGGGATCACCATGGAAGGACACTGAGAAACAGAGTCTCTAGTCAAATAGATCAGCATTTCAGTATGGGTGCCAAGGTTCCTTGATGTGAGTGCTTGGAAACAGGTACTCAAGATCTTTAAGCCTTTGCAACCTACCTGTAGATAAAGACAACATTTTAAGTTCATGAGTTCTACCTTTAACACAACTCGGGGCATCTGGCAACTCTAGATTCATTTCCAATGCAGGCTTGGACAAAGAATAAGGGGATTAAGGCAAGAATTGTTACAGAAGCAACATGGGTGCTACAGGATCCTACAACACATTTGAGTGAGATAAAAGCACTCATTGAGGGCTACCTCTATGTAGTGATAGAGGTAGCTTCCAAATTTGTCCAGAATCAGGAGGATTTTGTGACACAAAATATTGGGTACTTATAAGTTACTTTCTTAAGATTCTCAGCTAATAAACAGCTCAATTTGATATTTGAACCTAGATTCTCTTGATTATAGAAGGAAGTAATTACAACATTAAAAATAATGACCATGTCAAACTACTTGGGGTTTTACTGGCATAATTATTTAGATACACCTTACAAATGCTGTTTCTCTGGAAGATACAATTAAGAGTGATTAAGCAGTGATAAGCATAATAAATTAAATCAAGATATGAGTTGGTTTCAACTAAAATGCATTGCCTTTATTCTATATACCAAGGAACCTACAAGACATTGTTTAAAATTTGGAAGCACTAAAGGGCTGAGTTCTTAGCCTTTGAGCTCAAATCATCAGATGAATAGCAAATAGGTTACTGAAGTAAGAATCTAAATATCATATAACACCCTGTACTAGAGACAGATCTCATTACATCAGAAAGTGACTGGCGATGTAGAAAAAATATGAATAGATGTTAGAAGGCTTTTGGTGAGAAGATACTGATTCTGGAACAACAATGGGGGCAGGAACAAGTCATCAAGTAGATGCCTCCAATATCCAGTCAGAGAAGATCGCTAAGCTGCTTTCTAACAAGAGAGATAAAGTGCAGACTTTAAATACATTATGCATGCTATACAACACATAGGGAATGAGATGAATGGCCACAGTAAGGGAGCATTGGGGAGCAAGCAGTAATTGAACTGATGTGGCTCTCTAAGGGCTTTACAAAAAAATTGAAAATCTTAAAGTTCAAATTCAAGAACCTGGAGGTTTTTGTGAGCGATGTCTGATCAAATGATCTGGGTAACAAAAGTATCTGAGTAAGAAGACACTTCAAAATGATGTGTAGTGTGGGAGGTTGATCTTTTAAGCTTGATAGGTTGAGAGTCTGTGCTTAATAATTTTTTTTAACACATACTGTTTGAATAAGAGAAAGGTTAGTAAATGAAACAGAACAGGACACAAGGACATAATGTCTTCAGCCTCCAGGGCCTCAGGACATGGCATGTACTTTCAAAACTATCCCTGATCTAGGCATAAATAAAAATAAGTCACAAAAAACTATGACTCACAACAATCTTTTGAGATTACCAATTTTTCTCTGCTTCTTATAAAAATTGACTACTTTTGGAGCTTATTTTTAATTGGGTCTTGAATTTCTGCCATTAATATGTGTAAAATCTCTCAGCTCAATCACCAGATAATTGGCATTTGTTGAGGTATCAGGAAAATATTAAGAAAGAAATGATGAGAACAAGATAAAATTGGAGTGGCCACACCAGACACATTTGTAATGAGAGATTTTCTTGCATCAGAGTGTGTCAGGCATACTTGAGAAAAATACATAGGAAAAGAAGCTGGTATTTGAAACCTGAGCTCAGCAGAGCCAGCTAATATTCGTGTGATCAAAGCAAGTTAGGCCCACTGCCTTCTTCCAGGGCTACGAACTTCTGTACTGTGCATCCTCCACAATCCTCTGTGGGAGATGCTACATTTGGGGTGCTTGTTTGAGGATGAAGTGACTCTGGTTGATTTCGCTGGCTGCAAGATTCATTTCAAAAAGCTCAAGACAGGGATTGGTGTGTGGGCGTTGAATGAAAGGACTTCAAAATTAAAAATAATATCCCTCTAAAACTCAGAAAATGAACTGACAATCCAATGTGCCCTGGCACACATCCATAATGGATTTTCTTTCTATATTGCGAGTAATGCAAATCGTGTCAAAGTCAAATGATGATCCCATGAAAGCTTTTAATTTCACATGAAAGAGAATCACCTATAATAATTGTTATTAATACCTAAAAACAGACTAAAATGAGCCATAGATTAACCAGTGCTATTTAATTTAACACCCTAGAGGGAAAACAACATGTAATTATGCTTTATCACCAAATAGTGATGCAAATTTGTCTTCCCTTGTTGTCTCTGCAACAGCATGCAAAGTCTGCAGTAAGTGCACCCTCCTGTCACCAGGTATACATCACAGTGGTGTTGCCTGTCTTGAGGTTGGAAATGTTAACTACTTATTCCACACCTTAATGTTTTAGAATTTGAAGGCTAAGATGACTTTTCCTGAAATCATGGAATTGTCCTTGCTGGGGGACAGATAAGAAACACTGAGGAGTACTCAGTACAGATGTTGAAAATGTTCTGTTTATCCAATTATATACAAGTAGATTAACCTTTCCTTTTGTGCTGTAATTATTGCACAAAATGGCAAGGTTCAGTTGGTGAGACATGGCATTCTTTAATGAGCTCACTTACATAAAGCCTTTGATTAAAGCAGAAACAAGAGAAATGGGAGCCATTAACCCAACTTGAACAGGGAAAAAAAATCTTTTGAGTCAGCTGAAAGTAGAGAGAGAGAGAGAGGTATGGGTGCTATACTGAGCTTACATCCTGGCTGTCTACTCCTGTAAACAGCATTTCACCTCAGGTCTACATCTTCTTCGTGGATTAGGATAATGACTCTTTTGTTTTGTTTTTCAAGAAAGGGTTTCTCCATGTAGTTTTGGTGTCTGTCCTGGATCTCACTCAGTAGACCAGGCTGGCCTTGAACTCACAGAGATTCACCTGGCTCTGCCTCCTGAGTGCTGGGATTAAAGGCAAGTGCCATTGCCGCCCGGCTAGGACAATCACTCTTGAACTGGCCATTTTGTTTCTTCACTTTTTTCCCTTTTGTGCAAATCACTCCCGATAAATACTTGAAAAAAAATCTATTGAGCACTCTTTTGCTCAAAAGGCTTCTAAGGCTTCCTATTAGCAGGAAAGGTGTAAGTGTCACACATGACAGGTAGACCTTTGCACAGCCTTCACAAACTTTTCCTACCCTACAGACTGGCACACAAAGAGGGCAGACCTGAGCAAGGGTGACCGGTTCCATCCATAGTGCTTCATTATCACATTGAAAAGAGTTAATCCTACTTAAAAACAAAAGGGAAACTCACTATCTGAAACCATATGCTCTAGCAGGACCAGAGCCTTCTCCAGTGGGAGCAGAAATACAGCTGAGAGCAATTTGCCCCTTTCATTCTTGCCTTTTATTTGGCCATAATCCCCACATCCCAAAGGCCCTTTAGCATTCATGGCCCACATCTGCCAAGAAGTAATTTCAGACCCACCTCTTACAGTCACCCTGCAGAAAATGCCCAGCCACAGGTGTAGCTGGAAGTTTTCCTGTGTCCCACAGCCCCTTGGTTCCAAATAAACACACAGAGGTTTATATTAATTACAAACTGTTTGCTCTATGGCTCAGGCTTATTACTAACTAGCTCTTTCATCTTAAATTAAGCCATTTTATTAATCTATGTGTAGCCATGTATCTTGTGGCTTTACTTGTGTTTCATTACATCTTGTTCCCCTAGCGGCTCTAAACGTCTCCCCTACACCGCCTTTCTTCTCCCTGTCTTACTTGGATATTCCCCCTGGCTATATCATTTGTTGCCATAGACCAAAACAGCTTCTTTATTAACCAATAGTAGCAACATATATTCACAGCATACAGAAAGACCATCCCTCAACACACAGGAGCACAGCAGTGTCTGCTTGCCTCCATACCAACATTACCCACTATCAGCTGCTTAAGCCAACTGCTCTAGTACTTCAGAACACAACATTATTTTAATACTCTGTCTCAGGAATACTTTTTCTGTTCCTTGGGTCTAGAATCCTTACACTGCCTGAAAAAATTCACTTGTTATTGGACATTTGATTTGTAAACAGCCTATTTTCTAGTGTTTTATGTATTAATCACTTCCCAAAGTATATTACATGTTTCTGGCATATCTCTCTGTGAAGCCAATGGTAACACCAAATAATTTAAATAGCAGAGATTAAATACATGTGAAAATAAAACTGAATGATACAGATAGTAGAATCTATACTAGAAACCTAAATTAAAAAAAATAATCCCCAGTTCTTGTTAGTTTACGGTCTGTGAAAGAAGGACTTTCAGGGCAGTACACTATCAAAAACCTGTAGATTAGTTTTGAAAACAAAATAAGTATTTCTTAATACTTAATAAAATAGTCATTCTAATATTTACCCACCTCAGCTCATATAAACCTCAACACCATTCTTTGAGGCAGGCCCTGGGGAATC
This sequence comes from Peromyscus eremicus, assembly GCF_949786415.1. Classification (NCBI taxonomy): domain Eukaryota; kingdom Metazoa; phylum Chordata; class Mammalia; order Rodentia; family Cricetidae; genus Peromyscus; species Peromyscus eremicus. The sequence continues at coordinate 21,821,658 of NC_081419.1, read as the reverse complement.
TATAAGGCCAGGTACTTTCACAGGGACATATATCTTATAAATGATCATGTTGAGCTATAAAGGCCCACACAGCAGTAGAGGATATAAGGAAGGAATGCATGATTCTCCTGGCACATCTCAGATGAGTCTCTGAGAAGGAGGTCTCAGGGCTGCTCTGAAAGTCTTTGGGGTTGACTATGTAGAGGAAAGGTGTGGATGCTGTGAGTGAAAACAGGGTAAGGAAGTAGCCCAAGTTGTGTTCATGGCTTAACCCTGTACACAGGAATGGAGTATATTATGCTGAAAAATAAATGAGAAAATGGGAAAGTTTAGATTCGAGTGCACTTGGAGAAGAGCCACATTAACAAGACACATGTCTACAGTGACTTGGATAATGCATTAGGTTTGGGTGGGGCAAAAACAGCAATGGTTTGAAAAACACTTAACAACAGTGGTTGTCTGTTCAGATACCAGTCACAAAAAAACATCAACACAATTCACTCTAAGATATTTGGAGAAATATGGAGAGACATAGTGTCACATGAGTAATGTCACTAACAGAGTGAGAAAGTCAAGGGAAGAGATTAAGAGTCAGCTCTTAGGGACACTTCTTAAGTGCCTTGTCAGACTCTCCCACTTTCATGCCCACCAGCTCAAATTGAAGCCATAGTTCTCTGAGAAATTTCTATTTCCTTCTAGATTCAATCTAAAGTTCTCCTTAAATGCAATCATATCCTCTCTATCAGTTTGTTGTATTTTCATGTCTGAACCATTCAAGCATCCTTCAGGTCCGCAGCTGCACATAATGGCAGCTCAGGAGTGTATCACAGTGTCTTACATGTCCCAACCATGTCACATCATAGCACATTTGTTTCATTTAACCCTTTATAAAATATGTTGCCAGTGTCTCATGAAAGTTTTTTTTTAACTTTCTTTTTGTAGAAGCATGGACAGTTGAAGCATAGCATAGACACTATTGGATATCTTTTCATATTTTCTAATAAGACCTCAACATGTTGGTGAAAATCAAATATGCAACAATTTAGGATTCTATTATGAAGGGAGATTTGGTAAAAAGAGCTACCCATCTCTAATTATGCTATAATCTTCACTACATGTCTTGAACTTTGAACTCAATCCATTATTCTCCCAAGTCACTTTGAGTGAACAGTTCTGAAAAATGTGAATTTGGGCATCAAAATGAAACTCCCTCCTCTGTTTATTTCTTTCAATAAATGACAAGTGCACGATCTGCCATCGGTGCTGTTCAAAGTGCTGTCCACACAAAGAGAACGAGGCAGGCAAGGCACCTGCTGCCAGAGTTTACAGCCCACTAACCAGCAGAGACAGTTCACAAAGGAGAAGCTTGTGGCAGGGCTATAACTTGAATATTCAAATATTATTAAGATAATACCTTACCAATTGTTGGTGTTTTGAAGTATTAATAGAAATTTAATAAAATTTCTCCTTCAAAAGCTGTAGCCTTACCAGAAATCTAGTGAACCAGAGGACTTTAGTTTGCAGGTGTAATTAATTGTGTTTATACGTCAGCATATGACGTTCTTTTTGTTTCTTCTCTCACTAATCATAAAATTTAGACATTAACTTAAGTGGCACAGTTTTTCAATATTATATCTTTTTCTTTGATTTTTTTTTCATTTTCCTAGCAAAAATAAATGATCAGATGTCAAAGTAACATATACCAGAGACAAAGACACATTTCATTTGTCCTGCTGATAATGTCATGTTTGCTTGGGTTTCACCATGTCTAATGTCACAGCTTTCTTTTTCTGTATACCATGCTTTTAGTAGGTGACAAAGTTCAAATTACAACAGACATTCATTCTTGCAATTCTCTGGTAGAGAGGGCTTGTGAAACTTGACATTCCTGAGTGCATGCTGCATGGCATGCACTATGCACTAGAAAATTACATAACATCTCTAAAGTAGAGCCTTAGTTGGAAAACCATATTATCCCTCTAGAGCTTACCTGTAATGGTATGTGAACACAGGGTACACAAAATAATGAACAGTTTTTTTTTGCAGCTTAAAAAAATGTATGAAACTAAGCATAAACACAATAATTTAATTAATCCATTCAAAATTATAATCCAAATTTTGCCTTTGAGAGCTTAGAGAAATCAAATCATTAAATTAAAAATAATATTTGTAAATTACATGAATATTAAAATACATCTACCCAAAAGGGCTGGAACAATACATGCTGGGTGTTTCTTTTCACTTTATCTGTGGTTGTTTACCCCCATGTATATTCCAATCATATGTGGGAACTGAAAATAGTGCTAGAGACACATCTCTACCAAACAGAGGCTTTGAGAGTTTGGTACCTGAGAACTGGTGATTTCTCTGAGAACAGGTAAAATCTCCCTGATGATTCGGTCCAGCCATTGGGGAAGCAGTTGCTTTTCTCCTTTAATGATAATGATTAGGTTATATACAGAGAAACCTCCTCTTTATTCTTGTGGTTTGAATAGAATTCTGAAAGAAAATAAAGAAGAGAGAGAACAAAAGAAGAAAATAAATTATTAAATTATACTCCAAACAGAGCTTCTGGTTTTGTTTTTAGCATTCCGAGACTCAGTGTCCCTCAAGGTGGACATTCAGAACAAACACTTGTATCGTATCAAGATAACTGTAAATTCCACTTGAAAATGGCATGCTCTCTCTTTCAATATATATACATATGTGTGTGGGTGAGTACACACACACATATATACATTATTCTATACATACTATATGATAACATATATGTATAGATATATTGAGTAGTATATTTAGAAAGAGTAATATATTTTAGATATATAGGGAGACTGTAGTATTAGTAATTAATACAGCAGCCCAAAACTATTATATTTGAAGAAAATATGAGACTGTATGGCTCAATTCTAAATGGGATCTCTATATAGACTCCCTTTCTCCCAAGCCTTGGGGATCATTGCAGAAAGAGTATAATAGTTTGAAGTAGTGGACTTCTTTGATGAAACTGAGTTTGGCAGACATGAAAGTGACACATATGAATTCACAGCATCTATGACAGCATGCACAAGACCTGTGCAACATCAAGCCAGCCCAAATTCCAGCATAGATGAGGGAGAGGCCCATAATGTATCTTGCAATGCACAAAGTGTATACATTTATTACCTGTTTTAGCATCCAATGGGCTATAGCACAGTCACATGTTGCCACTTAGAGGCTTTCATTGATCATGGAAATAAAGCTATTAGATGAAGCTCAAAAATGACATTCGGGTTAAATAACTGGCTAAATCTACCAAAAACAAAAATCAAAGTTAGCATTTGGTGGCAAGTGCAGGAAGCCTTAACTAAATGTGTAAGGATCAGATGAAGTCCTGAGTGAATGCATAGTACTGACAAAGACCAATGGCTCAGATATGTGGGAACTAGCAGAGCCTTCCTATGGCCCGTGTATGGATATTGGCAGTGTGTACAAAACCAAATAACTGCAGCTTCTGCCTCTTGGATGTTTACAGCCTGGGGCTGCTTGCCTACAGAGATTTCCTTCTGAGACAGGCTAACTCTTCACCTGTTGCATGTGATAAAGGATTTGAGGCTCTAGACTGTAGCATAGTTAGCTCCTGTGCACCCACTGGCTCCGGCTTTTCTTGATATGTGTCTGTTCTTTCTTTGCTTCCATCTCAACCTAGTCAGGCTTCTGGGACTGTGCTGTGCTACATGTGACAGTTTTTTGTAAGTGCTATAGCACATAGTCTAATGTCTCATTTGGAAAACCATTTACATTTCTACTATCCAAATTTGCTATTCTCTGGGTCAACTTGTCCAACCTCTCCAGTATCTGGCCCTGACTCATCACTCTTTAGTGCTAGACAGTTTTTTGTAAGTGCTATAGCACATAGTCTAATGTCTCATTTGGAAAACCATTTACATTTCTACTATCCAAATTTGCTATTCTCTGGGTCAACTTGTCCAACCTCTCCAGTATCTGGCCCTGACTCATCACTCTTTAGTGCTAGACAGGTGAGTGAGAAAGCAAGCCCTGCTTTTGTCTTGTTACTGACAAAACAGGTTCCAGTGAAGGTATTTCTTGAATGAGTTAAAAAAAAAAAGTTTTCCCCAACAACGTTTTTTAAAAGACTGTATGTTCTGAGGAATATAAGCATAAAGAGGATTTTTTTCCCCATAACCTCTGACCTTTCAGCCTTTCTCCAGAGCAGCGATGTATGGACTTGGAAGAAATACATTGTAGCTACTCCTCACTTGAGCATCCAGCTCATGCAGAAGGTTCTCTAGATAACCACAGAGACATGAAGAACATGGACAGTAGTCATATACAACACTTGTATCACGTTGTGGGTTTCCCTATGATTCTTCTTGCAAATCAACTGAATATACTGTCATTTTTACAAGATATCTCTTTACAGTTATAGCCCAATACTTCTTCATGCAGTCCAATATTTTTTTTCTGAATTAAATCTTATAACTTACACACATTTAAGTATAATATGAAAACAACAAATGTTGTAATTAGTGTCTTTTTCCTGAACATTTACAGGGAGTGTAAATGAGGTTGAACCTGATAACAACCTTGTACCTGTGAGACAGGACAGCAGCATTGATGCTTGGTTTCCACACCATTAGCTAACAGTCCAGCTAATAGTCATTCGTTTTTAAGCTGGAGTGCTTATGGTTACAAATTTTATCCTGGTATCTATGTTTATTTTTGGATTACTAACATAAAGCTGGAAAGAAATATGTGAGTTTATCAGCTACATATTTTACCTCTGGCAATGTAGAAAAAATAAAATGTTACTTTTTAAATATTTCAAATAGAGGGACAAAATAATATGTGTAGTGATTAACAAGTCTAATTACTAAAATGGAAAATAGAACATTATATGCTTATCTATTTAATTATTTAAAAAGAAGTCCTGTAGTTAAGTTTTGGCCCAAGCCAGAACAACCATGATAATCACTGTATTTTTAAATAAAGACAGGTGTCAAGCACACAAGAGGTTATTATAAAATTATTATATTATTACTGACACCTTTTTTGTTTCCCTCTCCATCTTTAGAATACCATCCCCACATGACAGCCTTAACCCCACTGATTCTGTCAGTGTCACTAAGCCAAGCAGTACTTACTCATCCCCTAGTGTGCCATTGTAATTGAATCTCTGCAGCTTAATTATGGCAATGCACTTCCAGTTCATCTGCTGAGGAGGAGAGTGGGGCATTAATCGCCTTCTGAAGTTTCAAAGCACAAGAACATAGCCTGGCTGCATAGTTTTTACCTTTTCAGTAAAACAGTCTGTGCTAGAGCAGTTCTGAGCTTCCAGTTACTGCCCCATGCCCCAGAATGGTGCTCTGAATTACCAACATGAAGACAAAACTCTTAATTAAAAGATAATATGAAAAAGTTTAAAGAGGGGAAGAGTAAAAGGTTGTGGAATTATTTGCTCAGTAATTAAAGCAGCTGATGAAATTTGTTTTCATAATGACAGCTTGATGATTTCATGTAATTATTTTCATGATTATGTTGAGTATTTATGTTTGTATTTTAAATATTAATTTAAGCATCTCACACTCATTACTGAATTATTTTGACAATATTGCACTTTATTTCTAGCTTACTCTTCATTGCAATATTACTTTTCTGACTGAGCACTGTCTTCCTAAATGTAAAATGAGAAAAAAAATGTAAATTTACATCTAGAATACTTAGACAAGTAGATTTTGAGTTGGGGTTTCTTCCCTAAAAATATCTACATGAAAGGACATTTTAAATTATGGATATATTAAAACAGTTTTAAGATTTTGTAAGCAAGATAATTTTACACAGTGTAAATTCAAGTTTCTATTTCAATCGACAAATTAATTTTTCTTCCATAAAATGAAAGCTATGCTTCAATACAAAATAAAGGAGAAAATAGTTCACAGGTAGTTTTACTATACACTTGACCAGTTTTGCAGGTTTTTTTTTTTTTTTTTTTTTAGCAGATCTTGGCTCTCAGCTTTGTTATTGATATTATTTGGGACTTCAAAAAAATTTTTTAAGGTTTTTCATGGTATTACAATTAATAAGAGGAGATTGTTGTTTTTGTTATGATTAATACTGAGAAGCTGGCTATTGCTCAAGACTTTGGCTTTCATTTGCCGTAACATCTTCATGAAATGTCAAAGAAATTTAGTTCAAGTCACAACTCCACCATTATGAAGTGTCTCCATAATGTCATCTCCTATGACCTCCACATCTTGGTTTTCCAAGGTTTGGAAGCAGGGATAAAAATACAAATCTCACTGTGGAGAAGGACACTAATCTTAGGATGTTTTTAGTATTGTTATAATATGGCAATGACTTTTTAAAAAATTCTTCTCTCATATAGTACATCCCAACCACAGGAGGGAGGGGAAATTGCAATGACTCTTTTTAAAGATTAAGCATCTTCTGCTTTAGATTTCAGGAAGTTTCCCAAGGGGACAGAGGAAAGCTGGTCTTTTTTTCTGTCTCAATATAAAAACAGTAAATTACCACATCAGGCGCCGGAAACATGCCAGTTTTAGTTTTACTTATTATGCACCTTCTCAAGTGAAGGATCCAATATAAAGCTGAGGGAGGTTAAGTGGTAAATAGAATAACTGTAGAAAATTATACTCAGTGGGGATAAGTGTGGAGAAAAATAAATTACTCACAAAGAAGAAAGAGTACGCATGGTGCAAATTAGCAGTGCTGTGTTCCTTAGGGACAGCCATTCCACAGTGTGGCGGCGGTGCTGCCATTAAATAATCAAACATTATTTCTTCAACTATTACTGACTGGAAAATTTAAAGTTATTTCAGTTATTTAGTCTCCTGAAAAGAGACATGGGGGATTAAAGGAATGCTTTTGAAAGGAGTAGCAAAGGTGATGAGCACAGATAACAGTCCTCAGCAAGAAAAATCAAGGAAAGGAGAAAGTAGTCATCCGCAGGAAAATGAACCCTGAAAAGAAATAACAAGATGCTTCCCCCCCCCCATTGTCACCCAATGTCTCCTTTCCGTTTAGCACTGGGGAGAATTACATCCCTCAGCCATTGTTCCCCACACGTGGCTAAAAGAAGGATTGTTCTGCGCTCCTTCCTCTCTGTCTCCAGCTCATCTCTCTCTCACTCTTTCTTCTTTCCTTCTCACACAATCAAAAATTAATAAGACCAAATTTCCCAGAATGCCATTCTGAGAATTTCATAATAATGTAGACTTGAAAACAGCATTTAGTCAAAGTGAATGATATCAAAGTCCAGAATCAATCAGTAGCCATGGAGTTTAATTCCCCCAAATCTATAAAATATCAATGAGAATATGATGGTTGCCGCCAGTGAAGGCAATCCTTCATTGACATGTCAGGCACTTTTAGGCCATAGCTCCGAACATTAACTCTCCGGCTGTTTGCTGTAATCTGACTAAACCTAGAGCAGGCTCAATTGCAGTCCTAGTGGACACGGAGTAATCTTTATCCAGGACCTGCTGATTGTCATCCCTCATTGCCTCCCACTTATCTGAGTTCTGATTATACCCAGTACCCAGACATTCCTACTCTGAGGGAAGGATGATGGAGGGGAAAATCAGGAAAGATCCGTGGCAGATGAAGCAGCTTGATGCACAGAGGTGTTCAACGGGAAGAGGTCATTGGGGGAACTTGGTAGGCAGCAGAGAATGTCACACTCCACAGCTCTGTACTGCACTCAGCACTTGCACAGTCCTCTTCTTCACACCAGCTGCACAGAAATGGGGCCAGTAGCACAGTCCTTTGTCCATCTACACAGTACTAGAACCAGCTGCACAGTACTCGGGCAAGCTACACAGCACTGGCACCTGCTGCACAGTACTGGGACTAGCTGCACAGTATTGGGGCAAGGTGCACAGTGCTGGGATCAGCTGCATAGTACTGAGGTCAGCTGCACAGTACTGGGACCAGCTGCAGAGTACTAGGGTCAGCTCAAAAGGATATGAGGAAGAAAAAACAATGTGAAGTACATGCAGAGTTCGTAGTGTGGTGATATGAGTCTCTTGAAATCAAGTTGTTTAGGTAAAAAATAAATTAAAGAAGGAATTAAGACCAAATTCGCAAATTCAAATTTGCCATTTATATAAGCTAAATACCCTTGAAGGTTTACACAAAATCTCCAGACACTTGTTCTGCTGGTGGTGGTGATGGAGGGTCACATTCCAACCAGTATTTCAATATTCCCCTGAAATGTGGAGAATGATCAGAAACACCCTTGGTATTTATTTTTAGTTTATATGTTATAAGTAAATTATAATGCTTCTATTCTATAATGATTATGATCAAAAGTATCATCTGTTATCATCTATGGCTCATGATTGTACTGACAAATTAAGGGAGCCTTGTAAATGAGATGCAGCTCAGCATTAATCCAAACCCTGGCAGCACCCCACAGCAATCTTGACACAGCCTTCCTATTTTGCAGATATTTCCAGAAAGCTGATGCCCACATTGGGGATGAATAACTCAGAATGAATAATTGAAGCAACAATACTGTTAAATTCTTATTATGGATAAAGGCTCCTGTTTTCTGAGTAAATAATGGAGAGAGTAGGACAGCATGTAGGCCTCTGCCTCCAAGAACAGACAATTTGCTGAGTATTACATGAATTTTCTTGGGAAGACACAAATTAAACACTTTCAACCAAGATCAAAGTAAGGTTCTATGCAAGTTCAGCTTTGGGTGATTTATAGAAGCATGGATAACTTACAGCTACACAATCAATAAGCCTCATGTTTCTACCTCTAACACAGTATCCATAACACACTCAAAGTGTGTGTGGATGGAGGGTCCCTTGTAGAGCTTGCAATGACTGCCTAAGTCATTAACTACTTGAGTTTCATGAGAATTATGACTCACTTCTTCTCATTATAGTCTCATGAAGGTCTCCTTCTGTGGTTTTGATTTATGATTGCAAAGGACTTGTCCAATATGGAAGAAAGAGTTACACTTTAGAAAGCACACAAAATGTAAAAAGGCAATAGAATATTCTCAGAGTATCATGAACCATATCGTTTATACTTGCAAAGCTCTCTGTTTTGTTTGAGCTCTGTTGTGATTCTCTTGAAATCCTTAGTCATTTTTGAGTAAGAGAATTCTCACTTTCATTTGGCTGTGTATTCTGGCAAATTTTGCATTTGAGTGTGAGCATTCAGGTAAATACTGCGGCAGAACTCAAACAGGCTTCTTTGTATGAAGCACTTAAGACAGAAATGTTAGCTTGTCTCACAAGTGACTGTCAGAAGATGCTCCTAATGTGATGACAGTGACATGCTTAAATGATGAACAGGAATTAGTTAAGTGGGAGACAGTTTAAAAGAGGAGTTTACACAGTCATGATAGATAAAAGCATGGAGAATGACTATTAGTGAACTTGAACTTGAGAATAAAACAAAAGGAAAACTAAGAGAGGAAAAAGGGCTCACGTTGAACTGAACTGTGTACACCATCTGTTAGATGGTCATTTTATCTTGAGAATTTAACAGTCATTGAATGATTTTAAGTAGAGGAGTGAATTTGTCAAAAGTCTATTTTAGAAAGGTTGCTTTCAGTTATTCCTTAGAAAAATCAATGAGGGGAGTAGTTATTTTTTCCATCAATCTAAGCAAGGAGAGATGAACTGAACCAGGAATATGACAGGAAAGACAGAATTCAGGCTGTGTGCAAGAAGACAGGGTTTCTGAAGGAAGTGTTGGGAAGTTGTAGAGATACTTTTAGTTGGTTCAGTGTGTAACAGGAATCTTAAACGGTCTTATTAATAGAAAACACACACATTGGTTGGTCAATTGTTAAGTCAATTTTAATATGTTTATAACTTGATTAAGGAAGGATTCTATTTCTGTTTGGTCACTAGAATCGGTCTGTGTGAAATCACTACAGAAAAGTACCATAAATTAAGGGACTAAAAACAATGGAAACTATTTCAAGGATTCTTTGCTCTACATTTCTTCTCTCAATATACCCACTTAAAATTTTACAGCTGCCATCTAAAATGAGTGTGACCATCTAAAATGGAGCAGGTTAATGATGTTGACTATCCATTAAGTTAAGACACTAGTAGCAAGGTCTTCTCAGCAATCAGTGCTTCATCACTGACCCTTGAAGTTCATGATATTTCTATCAGATGGTAGTGCTAGTTCTTCTTAAACATGCCTGAGCATTAAAACGAAAAAATAAATTGTTGAATTTCCCATAAAAGACATGCCACCATGTGTTTTGGTTCTCTGTATGTGTCATCTCCTGGTCCTGGTGCTGTAACTCACAGAAAATCTCACTGTACTATCCATAAGGCTCTTAGGGGAAGAAGTGAGGAAAACCCCACTTCACTTTATTTAAGAGACAAATGAATACAAGCATTCATGCCATGGGAAAACCAGAAAAGATTTAATGTTTTATTTGAGATCTAAAACTTGTCTCTAGAATTCAATACTTTGTTTTGTCTTGAAGCAGAATCTCACAATTAGTCTACCCTTGAATGTACAATGATCACCTTGATTCTGCCACTTATTTCTGATGTTACAGGCACATGCAACCTCTCCTGGCAGAATTTCATACTTTATGTAACAATTTAATACCATCACAATACCATAGTTTGCTGTTAAATATTCTTTCATGTTTAGAATAAAACTGACCACTATATTTCCATGGAGAAGAGCAAAAAATTCCTAGCTATTGGTACCTAACCTATACATACCTCCCTGGTATTGACACCAACTTGCTAACCCATACTTTAATCCATTTAGCATTGGATCTCTGTCTGGAGCTGAATTCATATTTTCTGCTCCTCATCCATAGAAACCAGGTTGGAAAATTGAAATATAAATTAATTTTGTATTTTAAAATATTTCATGATAAATTTATTTCTATTTTAAACTATATAATTATATTTACAGATAAATACATATAACATGCATATGCAATATATGTAAATTTTAAATTAATGTGCATATATATTAATAGGACCAATCTTTTTTTTCTGGATTTGCCATGTTTTCCTTTAAAACACAATTAAGTTGAGCATATGGGGCACTTGTAACACAGCATGGACTAGGGAACTTCAAAGGGACATAATTAATTGGACTAGCAAGGAACAGCATGACTGTATAAGCAGAGCAAAAATCATGTTAATCATTTCAGCCTAATTTATGTGTTCTAAATATTTGAGAGTTAAAGATGACTAAAAGACAGTTAGAATTCAGACTTTTGCCTTCAAGCTATGTATTGAACTTCATTGACAATAAAATTTTTATAAAACCATAACTCAAAAGTATCAAATAGAGAGGACTGTGCCTAAAGATCAATGCAGGGATTCTATTTGCCTTGTTGGGTTACATTATCAGGATTCATTTAATTTTAGAATGCTAGGTCAGCTGTTACTATTATGTGTCACCTGGGTAACCGTAAGATCAATTTCTTTGTTTTCCTAGAACTTCGTTTTTCTGTTTTTGAATTTCATTATCTCTGTTTTGCTTAAAAGTGCTTCTAAAACATTTAATAGTGTATATAAGTACATCTGTTTAACTTAGCTGGGGCTGGAGAAATGGCTTAGTAGTTAAGTGCTTGTCTGGGAAGACATGAGAAACTGAGTTCAGTTTCTAGAACCCATGTGACAAAGAGCCAGACTTTGTGTATATGCTTGTGAGTCCAGTACTGGGGCAAGGGTGTGGATATAAGTGAATCTATGGGACTAACTGACCAGCTAGCTAGAACAATCTGCCAAATCCCAGTAAGACACACTGTCCTAAAAAACAAGGTGCAAGGTCCCTGAGGAGTATGCCAAAGTGAGTCCATGGCTTCTACATACACACAAATGTAAACACAAACACAGAAACAAGACAACTGGGCCAGATTTAAGGACACTATTGCACCCTACTTCTTATCAGATTCTAATCTCTTCCTATTCTAGCCAATCATGATCGCTATTGCTCAAAGACTTATATCCCTAACTTAAAAAAATTATACAGAGCCATTGTGAAGGCATCACATTGAACCTACACCATCATTTCACTTACTTCTTTATAATTTCTGTATCTATCACTTTCACTTGTAATTTCTATCTAGGAACCTGAGAGGAAGTACCTGGCAATAGGAGCTAGAATCCAAAGTGCAAACAATGTTTTCAAAAGAAATTGCTAACCCTCTATGGAGCCTGCCTGATTGAGGACATTCTTTAATGTACAGTTAAGAATTGGAATGGCTATCATTCTCCTTGAACTCTTCCCCAACTCCAATTTCTAGTGAATAAAAGAAGATTACAAATTTTGAAACTAGGAGTTGAGATATTATTTAACTAAAGCCCCCAATTTCACAGCCCAGAAAATCTAGAGGAATTCAGAAATGAATTTAAGAAAATATCCAGGCAAGAATTTGACCTTAGTAACTTATTCACACAGTTTCCTATCAAATCTTATATTCTCATTCAAGTGAGGACAAAATAAACTGTCTACTCTTCACAACTTCCTTAGTTTTTAACTTCAAGAAATCCAAAAGTCACATATGTCATAAAATTTATTTACTGACAAATCTTAATATTGTAATAATAAAATGATTAAATTAAAAATATTATTGAATGATGAATGCTCAAAAGTAAAAAAGAAAATATTTTTTCCTAGCCAATTTGGAAAAATCTATGTTGGTTAATGCTTTTTACAAGCTAAGTGTAGCTGAAAGTTTTCTCTGGTCCTGCTCAGCCCCACAGAACCTGCAACCACTTATAAAATAATCACTCAGAAACTTATATTAATTAAAATGGCTCAGCCATTAGCTCAGGCCTACCACTGACTAGCTCTTACATTTAAACTAATCCATTTCTTTTAATCTATATGTCACCACGTTTTCTGTGGCTTTACCTGTGTGCCATTACATGCTGCTCCATGTCTGCTGAGTCAGCCTTCTTCCCAGCATTCTCCTCGTCCGTTTATCCCACCTATACTTCCTGCCTGGCTACTGGCCAATCAGCGTTTTATTTATCAACCAATCAGACCAACACACATTCACAGTATACAGAGCAATATCCACAGCAGCTAAATTCTCAAAATTTGTGTTTTTCACTGGGCAGTGGTGATGCATTATGCCTTTAATCCCAGCACTCGGGAGGCAGCGCCAGGCAGATCTCTATGAGTTCGAGGCCAGCCTGGGCTACCAAGTGAGTTCCAGGAAAGGCACAAAGCTACACAGAGAAACCCTGTCTCAAAAAATCAAAAAAAAATGTGTTTTTCTGATTATCAGTCATAGTTAGCAATTGAAAAACATATGTGGTCCATAATGAATCTTTTAAAAATATACAATCAAGATTTTGGGTTCATTTTTATAATTAATAGTTTTTTAGAAATTATATGTAAATGTATGTGTCTCTATGTGGGTATGTGCATGCAGGTTGTACGGCATAGGGATATTGTATGTTCATCATAAATGGCTTGTACATTCCTGTCAGCAAAACATCTTTCACCAAGTATTTGATCTTGGGAGATCACAAAACCTCTGAGTTTACCTTGTTGTTCTAAATTTTTTGCCTCTTCTCTCAACCAGCTTTTTCACTGTAGCTGTTGACTATATTTTAGAACAGCTGAAATTAACTGATGTCAGTCATCTGGAATGATTCTATATGAGGTAGACCACGAATTTAAGAATTGTTTTAAGTATGTGGAGTGTATCCCATACGTAACTACTGCTTCCTTTATATTTTTAAAGTCCCTTGTTGAAATTGGTTGTAATGTATATGTATTATATGGCTCGGGGTGTGTGTCATCCGCTGGCTTCTCATGGATGATAACAGGATAAGCCATTGTGTGAGAGCCATTTGGAGATGTTACAACCTCTATGGTCTTGCCCTTTTGCTTATTAGGTCCCTTGTCATGTTTACTGAGAGTTTCTTCTAAGGCCTGCAAACGAGCACCTAGGGTCTGTTCTATGGAGTGAACCTCCTCTTTGGCAAGGGACTCTAGATTTCTCATGGAATCATAGAAGTTTTTATGTTCCTCAGAAACACATGATTCCATGGACCTTATCTTATCAATTAATGATAATCTTTCTTCCTTACATAGTGTCTGGAGAGTTAGTGTTCTGTCCATTAAATATTCACACTTATTATCAATAAGATCAATTTTTGGTACAAGCCTGTTTTGTAAATCCTGATCAGCAGATTCTAGAGAAAGAATCTTTTTCTGCAAGCTTTTATTGTTATCCTTTAAAGCAGATTCCAGAGAGAAGATCTTTTTCTGTAAGTCTTCATTGTTCTCTCTTAAAGCCTGTATCAGTTCCAATAATGACTCGTCTTTGTTTTTGTTATTAAACCAGTGTTTGAACACTGTGTGAATTATTATGATGAATGCCAAAAAGGTACAGGCCAGATATGCCATAGGAAGGTCATATATTTCCAGGAAGATGTCATTCATCATACAGGCAAAAAGGTTTTCAAATTCTTGTGAGGTAATGTTGTCAGTCATATTACAAGAATTACTCAAAATTTGTTAGTCAATTTTTTTTTTTTTTTTTGGTTTTTCGAGACAGGGTTTCTCTGTGTAGCTTTGCGCCTTTCCTGGGACTCACTTGGTAGCCCAGGCTGGCCTCGAACTCACAGAGATCCGCCTGCCTCTGCCTCCCGAGTGCTGGGATTAAAGGCGTGCGCCACCACCGCCCGGCTTTGTTAGTCAATTTTAAGGTGTAAAATTATCAAGTACTTTTACTTACCTTTTGTGGTTTTGGGGGGTGTAGTAGCATTTTTCAGCCAGCAGGTGGCATTGGTACAGCCCCAAAGCAGGGCCTGCTGGTGATCTTGGCTGGAGTCAAGATGGCGGGAGCCGAGCTGGAGCCAGCGCCTGCACTCAGGAAGCGGGGGAGTGCCTCTTTCACTGGTCTTGGGGCTAAGCTAGGGAACTGAGACCGGACTAGCTGCTCCCTTTTTCAGGAATGGAACCGTGTAGGCGTTCCCTGGTTATATGGAATTTGCAGACGGGTTTAGGTACCCTGCTAGCCGGGGAGGAGGCTGAGGGCGGGAGCCACCCAGACCTTTGGAATTTGCCCCACGTTGGGCGCCAGACATTGGTGAAATTATTAAGGCCACTCCACGTAGTTAAAAGGAGATTTATTTAATGGTGTAACTTACAAATTAAGGGATAGGTAGGTCGCGGGGTCTGGGGAAGGTGTATCGCAGTCCAGCGGTGTTCTCTGGAGCTCTGCTTGGTACGCCTCCACCATCCAGGGTTCCTCTCAGATCTCCGATCCAGATCTCCGGTCCCCAGGCGCCTCCCTTGGCCCCGCCTTGTAGGCGTGACAGTTGCTGAAGTCTCAATGGGGGTTGGAACTTCCAGATCAAAGCTGGAATGGCTATCCACTACAACAGAGGACAAAAGAAAATGTCAGTTCTCTTGGAACTGGAGCTATAGATAGTTGTGTACCACTAGAAGTGGATGCTGAGAACTTAATTCTGGTCATTTGCAAGAGTAGCATGTAATTGTATCCACTCACAACTACTGAGTCATCTCTCCAGCCCCTTATCCCATGTTTTAATTTCAATGTTTAAGGAGGATTGATTTTATTCCTTACAAATTCTGTATATTATCACCCTATCAGCTGCATAGTTTTTAGACAACCTAAGAGAACTTGGAGAGAGGTCACAGTAGTTTAAAGCCCAGATACATAAAAGCAAGCCGTCTGTGGATTTCACTCATGTAAATAACCTAAAACTTGATCTCACAGAGATTGAGAGAAGAGTGATTGTCACCAGATTCTGGAGCAGATAGGCAGGTCCAACATTAGAGTCACATGTACAGGGAAAGTTCTGATCTCATATGGCATAGAAAGGGGACAGGGATAGCAAAAATATGTCTGTGTATCTCAAATTTAAAGTTCTAAATTATTTACTATAAGTAGATTTTAAGGTCACAGGTATGCTATTTATCCTGATTTTATCATCCTATAAGCCAATGTATTATGTTAGAATCTGAAATTGTGTACAATTATTATATGTAAATCAAAACTACTTAAGCAAACAAGCTTTCATAAGTTTCACTACAACCTACTGATTATGACCTTTAAAACATGATCAAAAAGTTTAAAATATTTTTAAAAGCTATGATAGTTTTGAAGTTCTGGAAGTTATCCTTTATTCTAGTAGGTGGGCTTGGGGTAATAAGAAATATGTCATTTTCTTACCTTCAGGTTTAGCATTCATCTTTGAATAAAAATGCACATTAACTAAAACAACATCCCTGTCTTTCAAGATAAGCAGATTACCAGTTTCTTTTAGCAAGCCAATAATTACTAGTTACTGCTATTAGTCTTCCTCCCATACACAACTGGGAAAACTGAAGACACAGGAAATTCAGCACAGTCCAATGGCACTGTGACCCAGGAGCTCAAGCTGCCTCCAAGGTGTTGTAACCCAGGAGTCTCCATTGTCCCTACTGAGTTCTCAGCACCATTGTTTGTGAATGTTGCTTCAGAGCTGTGCGGTGATGCTCAAACTGCAGACTGTTCCTTCTGATTCCTGTTGGTGGACCTGCCACAGGCCTCCAGCGTGTCAAAGTCCTGACATGCAGTCACTTCACTTGACTTTGTACCCTCCTCCTTCCCACTGCATGGTACAGCAGGAAAAGTGGAGGCCAAATGACTTTAATTGTGCAGCACAATTCTTTCCCTGCTTTCTTGAACTTTGTGCTTCCTTTTATTCTCTACGTGGTGGACTTTATATATCTGTTTCAGAATAAATCCATTCTACTCTCATTACAGAGACTCTACATCCTCACATCAAAATGAGAGGGGGAAGCAATAACCTCTTTCTTAATTTCACACATTCTTCAAATACCCCTGGTTTTTATCTGTCTTTTATCACCATGATTCTTTAAAACATTTGTTATAAACTTTACCTCCACCCGATCTTGAACCATAGCTCTTAAAGTGCAAAATATTATTAATTATTTAAAACACACAGAAGGTACAGACAATTCTATCACTTGTAGCCATGTCATGACCAATGTCTGGATATCATCAATTTGACACTCTGCTATATATGCTTTAAAAGAAATATTATAATAATGGTTATATTATTTTATTTTTATATTTTATTTATTTTAAAAATGTAAAATATTTTTAAAGAAGTGTATAACAATGATTATATAACAGTTATAACAATGGTTAAACTGATTCTAAAGCTTAATTATAATCCTGAAACAGGAATGAATTATTTTCTCATTCTAAATTTATATATTATATTTTTACAGCCATAAATATGTTACTCATGAACTTTTATATCTACATGCATTATATGAAAAATAGTATATTTTATACAGAACACTTATGTTACATGTGCCTAATATTTCTGAATAATAATATATCAAAGTATATTTATTCGTTCTCATATTCATGGACATTCAATTAGCCCAGCATCTTTATCTTACAATTTATTGAGCCCATTGATGATTGCATACCCAGATTTGTTTGGGAGAGTAGGACTGCCTCTCAACAAGGCTGAACTGCTTATACTGTCATTCACAGAATATGGCTTCTTCACCTCTCTCTAGACCTTAACAATATTTATTTTAACCAGATTTTCAGATTGTTGTCTCTTTAAAGGGCATAAAATGTTTCCTATATTTGTTACTTCCCTCTAGATAGCAATTTTTTTCCCAAACACAGTGACTTAAAACAGTGATCTGTCTATACCAAGAATAGGCCTTGATTAGACGTGTATCTCTGTCTCAGGTTACTTAAGAGGCATCACTCAAGGTACTCCATGAATCCAGACATAGGTAACAAGGATCTTATGGGCATGATCCCTGGGGAAGCTTACACACACAGAGATAACAAGGTTTGGTTATTAACTGCTGCCACTATCCAGGGCCTTAGATACTCATTGGCTGTTGGAAGTAGCTTCCATTCTTCTCATGATAATATGTGTTACTCATCCCTGGAAGCTGATCCTATAGCAGAACACTGAAGAATATGGCCAAAGGAAAACTTTAACTTGGAGAGACACAGTACATCTCTCTGTCATACTTGTTTCTTAGTAGCAAGTCACTATTGCATCTTGCATATAAGGGAGAACGACAAACAAAAGCAGAGGGCAGATGTTCTGGAGGCTATCTTTGAAGCTGTGCTCTGTACCATTTTACTGCACCATCACCGTGGACTGATTCTCTGTTGAAAACCTTTTTACATCATTTGGAATTAAGTTCATTGTTCTGTTAATTATCCTTTATTATTTTTCTAAGTGATTTGTTTGTTTACTCCTTATATACAACATATAAGAGTGCTGGGGATGTCTTTCTATATGTTATGAATGTGTTGTTCTGATTGATTGATGAATAAAGTGCTGATTGGCCAGTAGCCAGGAAGGAAGTAAAGGCAGGACAAGAGAGAGGAGAATTCTGGGAAGAGAAAGGTTGAGTCAAGAGTCACCAGCCAGACCCAAAGGAAGCCAGATGTAATAGTACCAGTAAGCCACAAGCCACATGGCAACTTATAGATTAATAGAAATGGGTTAATTTAAGATATAAGAACTAGATAACAAGAAGCCTGCCAGGGCCATATAGTTAATAAGTAATGCAAGTCTCTGTGTGTTTACTTGGGTCTGAGAGGCTACAGGAGCTGGGTGGACACAGGAACACTCCAGCTCCATATAAGTATAAAATAGATAAGAATGCAGAAATGTTATTTAGTTATATTAGTAGATCATAAGATTTAAAATGGAATACATAGAGTACAATTTTGTGGGGTTTTCTATTTGTTTGTTTGATTTTTGTAAGGTAAGGAGAAGTCTGGCAGTGAGGGAGATACGCTGGCTGAGTTACTTCAGATACTCAGATGAGAAAGGGTGCTGACCATAGTTTTATTACAAGAGCAATGGGGGTTAAGGCATAGCTTATATTAGCTTATGTTTGGGTGACAATGCCATATTCCTGAATTTTGGACAGTTTGCATAACAGCAAGGAAGAAAATTAGAAAGACTATTGCTACATGTTTATTTATATATTATAACTACTAATTTGGGCTGGTTCTTATGAACTCCTTCTCAATTATAATTTGATGTAATTTTCACTACTTTCTCAACCCCATTATAAGAACCAGTCTCATTTGTTCATTACTGATATTGACAAGGTTAAATTAAATATGTACTTGCAGATCTCCCTTAGTTGACTTGATAGTATTTATGGTAGAGGGGGAGGTTTTCTCTTAATTACTGCTATTTTACGATGAAGAGACCACCATGAACAAGACAACTTATAAAAGAAAGAATTTAAATGAGGGGGTTGTTTATAGTTTAAAATGACAAGTCCATGACTGTTATAGCAGGAAGTATGGCATCAGGTAGGCAGGCATTGTGCTTGAGTGGTAGCTGAGAGCTCATTTGTTGAGACCACTATGAGGCAGAAAGATTAGAGATACCAGCTTTGAAACTTCAAAGCCTATTCCAGTAGCACACCTTCTCCAACAAAACCACACCTCACAATCCTTCCCAAACAGTGCCACAAACTGGGAACCAAATATTCAAATATATGAGCCTATGGGGGCTGTTTTCATGCAAACCACCACTGGTTCATTTCTTATATCTGAGAAAGTTCTAAGCATCTCAACATTGTCAAGTATGGTAATGTTCTTGAGTTGCAGGACATGTATTGGAGCTTTACGTTCTGTTATGCTTCCTGCACAGTGTATTTTGCTGATGGTGGTTTTTACTTTTAGTCTGTCTCAAAGTAAATCCATAATGATAATTCTTGATGCTCTCTAACTAGTGATTTTAATCAGTTCTATAGCATGCTTTTGTTTTATGCTAACAATTCTGAGAGAACTGATAGTGCTCTCAATTCTACATGGCGTGTTCACTTGGAATTCTCACAAGCCTTCCAAAATGTGTAAGCTTATATCTGAATCTTCAATAATCCTGATCTATTGGTTATATGAAGATTGTGAATGT
Organism: Peromyscus eremicus; assembly: GCF_949786415.1. Lineage (NCBI taxonomy): Eukaryota > Metazoa > Chordata > Mammalia > Rodentia > Cricetidae > Peromyscus > Peromyscus eremicus. Next base: position 21,801,727 of record NC_081419.1, on the reverse strand, counting down.
GATCCTCTTTCATCCTGTTAGAAATAGTATAAAGTCCAGAATATGCCCCTATAAATAAATATTAAGCTGGTGTGCACTGTCTGCACAGATCCATCACAAAAAGCACTCTTTGTTCACAGCTATTCCCCCAGCCCAATGGCTACCTTCACTCCCTAAAGCTGCAGCATCATTTACACTTTCCATTTTCTTAGCTTCTCCATGTATACAAATCAAAATATATAGGAAGATTTTTAAATGGAGTCAAGGCATAAAACTGCCTTGAAACCACTCTCCTAATAGTTTCTGTGGTATCAGGTAAGATATGGAGTTGTTGTCAGTGATGGACTTAAATGATAACTTCACGCTGTTCTCTTTAATGCAGCCATCCTGATATGGACATCTGCAACTGTCACCCATTAGTCTCTCTAGGCTCACAAGGTTTTTCTTGTTTTCTAGAAAGTCAAAACTACTTCTATTCTCGGTATTTTGGAATGACTTTTCTATACAAAGAAGTCTCCCTTCTTTGTGGCCTAACTTAAATTCATTCTTGGCATTCAGATGGCATGCCATTGCTTTAAGGAATTCTTTTGTGCTTCAAGATTTGACTAAGGCAGGTGTTTATTTGTGTGATCTTATTTAAATTTCTTTCTGAGTTGTTATGATTCTAATTACTCTCTGACAATTATTTTACAATGATCTAGTTACTGCCTCTATCCACAGACAACGTGCATATCTGAACAATGTTGTAAGTCCCTTGCTGTTTTGCATGTCTAGGAATAGTGCTCAGTCCAGAGAGGTGTTCGCTAAGCATTTGTTCAATAAAGTGCTGAATCTATTGCAAGTCCTAACTCCAGGGGAACTTTGAATCCCATTGCCACAAAATTAAAGAGAGATTCAAAATTGATAACTAAAGTGTGAGACACGGTCATTAAGAATACTCCAAGGAAAATCTTTCCAACATCATTAGCATCTGTTTCCTCCTTATGAAACACAGGGTTTAACCTAGATCAAGTGGAAGATTGTTTGCAAGTCTAAAATTAAACACTTTCTACTGCTGGCTCAGGACAGAGGAGAATCAACGTGCCCCAAGCACTCAAGAAGTGCTTCTTGAAGTTTTGATGAGAAAAACTATAATGAAGAAGAACTAGGGGAAAAAAGTCTTGCAATTTTAATGTGTGAAAGAAGGGTTTATAGTGGGAGACATGGCTTAACATGGAAGTGAAGAAGGGCTTTGTTGAAGCAGCCACAGGCATAGGATTCCAGGGTCATTCAACAGGACTCTGATTTTTGACAGTGTTTGTTGTCATGAGAAAGGTTTTCATACAGCTAGGCAGGCTTTGGCCTTGCTCTGTGTGAAAGGATGGCCTAACTCTCAATCCTTGTGCCTCATATGCGCTGTGATCACAGGAGTGCATGGGTTTAATTGGACATCATTTTAAACATAAAGTGATTCCCAACACAATAAAAGTGCTGTCAATCCACATTTGTGTTGGGCATTGTTGAGCACCAAGAATAAAAAGATAAACGAGACATAAGTTCTACCTTTGTGTATGTCGGATCAGTGGAGATGTGGTCTACAAGCAGTTACTTGCTATGTCACAGAAAGAATGTGCTGAAATAGGGACTAGGTACTAACAGGCCTGTACTTTTAAGTATTGTAAAAGGAAGTACTTGTGTGGTGAAGGTCAAGGAGTGAGTTTCACTATGCATATGATTAAAATGTGTAGCATGCTTTCAGAATTCTGTTGTTAACTTAGCAGATTCATTTACAGCCTGCCAGCTTTATCTGTTTGTGTCACTTCTCCACATCTCAGGTCCTTTGTGTTTGAAAACATAAATCATTAATGTAAGAATTAGAAGCACAAATGTAACAAATGCTGGAAAGAGATCAACACATCAGTGGGATTTCAGAATGAAAAATAAAATCCATCAGGGATGGAATTATGAAAAAGGTAATCAGAAGACAAATGTGTCTCAATTTTAGAAAGCTATATATTTTAACTTCAACTACAACAAATACACACACACTCACATATAATTAGATTTTGCATCTGAATATTAATGATGAGAAAGTTATATTTTTAAGTTATCTCATGTATTAACACATTTACCTTTGCTGAGTTTAACCCAAACAATTGAAGAAACAGTATTAAATGCCTTGCTCATAGTCACCTGCTGCATTAAAATTTGAGTCTATGAAGTCTGGGTTATGACCATGAATTCTCAATATTCTGCTTTATAGATTGAATTAAAAAGTATAAGAGTTACAGTAAAAGTATAATTCTAGAACTAGTGTTTAATAATTGTCTTTAATGACTTTCAGGTGGGTAACACCAATATATCAACAGCCAGGCTGCTCAGAACAAGAACATATAGATGTGATTTCTAAAAATACTATAAATATTTTGTCAAAATTATTTTATATATCGTGAAACATAAACATAAAATAAAAATAAATATTTGAAACACACATAAATTTATATTATTACCTTAAAGATTGCCAATAAATAAAGAAGAACAAATTCTTTACAGAATAATTGCAAAGGGAAAAGGGATGTGTTAAGTTGTTTGATGACAGTAGATAATTCATGATGTGTATGTGTCAATATATCTGTGTGTGTGAAAATATTGTGCATATACAAAAAAGAAAAACAACAACAGAGAAAGGTGATGATTAACAATTCACAGGAAATTAAAACAAAAGATTTTTAAGAATATTAAAAACATCTTAAGCCAAGTGTGGGATAAAATACCAATTAAAGCAAAATCAACCCCAGTGGAAAATGTTAACAGACACAGTGCTGCTGAGGGCAATCATGTGAGTCACTGATGGGAATACACATTGTTCTACACTCTTAGAAAAGTGATTTCCAGTATCTACATAAAGTCACCAATTCTATGTACTTAAGTCAGTTATTTCTGGAAATGTACCCCTACACTCCTGTGATAACCAACCGGCTTCAGAATAAACTGGATTCTGGGCTTACCACCCACACCCTTGATGGAGACTCACTTTTACACACACACACACACACACACACACACACACACACACCCTTAATAATGTGGGCCTCACTTTTATACACATGTCCTTGATGTGGGCCTCACTTTAACAAGTCTCAAGTTGTTCATTTGTAAACAAGACCATCATAACAAACATGCCTTGTGGTGCTGTTCTGAAGATCAAGGGAATCAGACATGTAAAGCAATTAACACATTTTAGGAGTTGATGAATGTTAAATATTATGATCATTATTAGTCAGACTATATGTGTGTCATGTGAAATTATTATTGGAATGCTTATTGGACTATAAAAATAAAAATTTCTAATGATATTCTATGCAGTCTCAGAATGACTGCAATTATCTTTCTAAAATTATGGTGAGGAAATTTATCTTCAGAGGACTGGAGCTGAGCACCACTCTTCACGAGCAAGGCAGCATGTGAATGGGCACATATTTAGCCAGCAGGAACATCTTGACAAGGTTATTAAGTAGACACTTCTGAACACATGGCCCTCCTGACACCCTAAGTAGATTCTTCTGGTTCTGGAAAGCATTACAATACTTGCAAGATACAAACAAAGCTCATAAACAACCAAGTCATCGCCTACCTAAGGGTTAGGTTAGCATTTTAAATCATTGTGTATTTTTATTTCAGTAGAAATAGTCGTGTTCACCACATGTGGATATTGTGCAGTACCAACAGGTGACAGTGTGCTATGATTGTTGGAGTTATTATTAGCCATGCAGAAAAGAGAGTTTCAACATAAGGCTGTTACTTCAGATGTCAATCAAAATGTGACCTGACCTAAAATTGCTCCAATTTTTACCACTGGCAAAATTCTGAATAACATTTTTTGTTCAAGTGTTAGCATAGAGATTAAGTGGAAGAGTACTGAATTTGTAGATGCTGTGAGCTTAAAGAGCTCAATCTAGGTAGCTGTTGCCATCAAGATTTGACCTGATTTAAGGAATGTAAGCTTTCAAGAGACTGAGTCAACGAGATTCTACTGAACAGCTATAACTGCTTAAAGTTCAAACTATCATGTGCACAATTATTGAAGTTCACATAAAGTATTATATCACACATACATATGCTTCTAAATTGTGACATGCTGTTTATACATATTCTCATGTGTCTTAACAGCCTGCCATTGTTTTCACTGCTCAGACTATTGTACTCCATTTTTTACAGCAAATTAACAAAAAATGACAGTGTAAATATGTTCAGAGGGCATATAAAACATATTAGGGATTTAAGAATTTGGAGATGTAAACGTTTCTCTAATGAAGAAGAAAGAGAGAGGAGAAAGGACAGATCTGTTTGTTCATGTGAAGGTGGTTTCTGCAGCATAAACACAACTGTGCTAATTTAGAGACAGAGGAAGCAGCAAGAAGAACATGTTCTTTCTGGCAGACGTCTTCACAGTTAATGAAGTCCAATCTCACAAATATTTGGCACTGAAATCCTAATAGCTAGCTGGAAGTATTTAGGCGAACAATAGGAAAACGGCTTTCAGGATTGTAGGAGAGGCTCCGGGTATGTGAAAAAGTTGGATTAAATTCTTTTTTTTTTTTTTTTTTGCTTTAAAGATTTGCAGAAAAGTCGAAAGAGTGCTAAATTTGAAGACAATCTTGTTACACCATTCATTGGTGTTTTAAGTAAATTTAATGTATGCGTCTTTATCTCCAATATTTTGTTAGCTAAAAGCAGTTGATAATATTCAGGAGGCTTTAGGGGGATCTTCATAACAATGGCTCACAACAGACTGAAACTAGAACTCTACTCAAATAAAGTCCCAGAAATGGAATCCTTGGTGATAAATACAGTTTTTGTTTTGTTTTGTTTTTACCTTTCTGTGTCCAGTTACAGGAATTTAAAATGCAATTAATCCTCCATTTGGTCCATCTTGTTTGCTTTTCATTCTTTACTAGAGCATTATAGAATTACCCAGGGAAAAAAAGCCTCTTGGTGATCAGTTTAAACCTCTAGCTCAGTCATAATGCCCTGGGACTTTTATTCATTTCCTCAGTCATCGCATTTGTTATGCATCCACGGAACATTTTGTTGGCTTCTGGAATTTAGAAGCAAGAGAATTGATGTGCTTGACTCCAGACACTTTTACAAAGCAGATTATATAAATCTAGATAGAGCAATGTTTTTCATAAGACCCAAGCATTTTTATTTTAGCCTTCCAATCATAAAGAGTTTATTTCATTGGATTTTGCCACTCCACTTTCAAAGGGAGGCTCATGGAAACAACATTATGACATAGAGCAAATTGGAATTCAAGGCGCATCCGTCTGTCTCATGATGGCCTTTCTTCTCATTGTGGATACTACATCACCCCGACAAAACAGCAGAACCCTCAAGCTCTCTGCCTATATCCACAGTGTCACTGAATGATTATTGTGAGAAATGGAACTCTTTTCAGCTTGAGATGGCCTCTTACTTGGACTCAAGGAAAATATTAGTTATTTTTATTTAGCTGTATATAAAGGAAACTGCCGCAGACCCTGAGACACTTGAGATTCGAAAATTGAGTGTTGATTTTTTTAAAATATTTTTTCTAAAAGTCCCCTAGTTTTAAGAGAAATTTCACCCTATACTTATATTTCTCATAACTGAACTTCATTAATTAATATCAATATAATGTTTTATCTGTTTTGATTAATATAGTACACATTCATGGAAATGGGCAGGGTGTCTTTCTGGCCCAGTACTGTAATTCAATTATGTCCAGGTCTCTGTTATATTAGAGATGTGCATCCAGAATAAATGCACAAGAATGTTTACTGAATGAATGAAGAACATTTTGCTCATAAATAAAAAAGGAAATTTGAGTGGGCTAAGAAAAGATTAATGTATTTATTGACATCATTCATATATAATTATGAGGTGGACACCTATACATACACATACACACAGACACACACACAGAAACAGACATATACACAGATACAGACACACACATACACAAACACAAATACACATGTAGACACAAACATACAGACACACACATACACATAGAGAGATACCCACATGTATACAGAAAAACACACATATACACACTCATACACACAGACACAGACACACACACATATATGAGACATACATGAGACCCATACAAACAAAGATACACACACTCATATACAAATAAACAAATACAAATTTTTTTTTCCAGAGAATATGCTTTCACCTATTCTGAGTGTTAGTTCAAGGTGAGGTTGAGTAGCCTAAGATAACTTAGTATCAGTTCATTCTGTAATTGTATTGCATCATGAAGTGTTCATTGCCATTCTGCAATTCCTACCACTCTACTGCATCTCAATCCCTATCTATTACCAGGTACAAGTAAGTGTTCCACATTTTACTTTATAATAACTCAAGGTTAATCTTACATTTCTGATGTCATCATAGGATCAAGCTAATCTTGATCTCTGGGACTTTGCCTTGAATTCATATTCCCTTGGCATTTTCTTTGTCTATGCTACCACTTCAATTCTTAACTTATTTACACATTGAAAAATTACTCAATAAAACACAAGTAAGTGTTCATGTCATGGTTACCTTTGGAGGATCTCACTGAAGACTTTTTCTCCTCTTGCTTTTACTATCTTCATAGTCATTTACCTTTTCTGCAATCGGTAATTATGAATGAAATTGTTGCTTGACTTAGAACAGGTTAAGAAGCAAATGCACTTTGAAACCCTTATGTCACTGTATGTTGTAATTTTCCTCAGTCTCAAGAATTTCTAAATGCATTGGTCTCTGCAGTATTGGTAGATTACAGTTTATCAAAATTTGTCTTCTCTCCATTAAACACACACACACACACACACACACACACACACACACACACACATACACACACACACACAAACTAAGCTTAGATTAAATCCTGATCAAGCCATAGCACAGAGCAGCATCATATTCCGGTTTTAATATAGTTAATTCTGCTGTCAGAGGCCAAGTTACAACGCACGTTGGGCTACATTTATGTCGGAATTATACAAATGTAACAGTCTGGATATTCCCCACCACAGCACTAAGTAGTCTGACAAGCTTGTGAACCTGTCACAATAAATGATTCACTAGGGCTGAGCTGAGAAACCAAATTTATTTTTAATTTGGAATGAGGTGACAAAATTCCACAAATAGGCCTTTGTTTTTTATTCCACTGGGCACATGATAGGCATTTTAATTAGAACGTAGTTATTGTTTCATTGTGTACTTAAAAGACTCTGATTATTATTGATTGAGCATGGTTTTCAGCCAACTGCATTTTTAGATTAGCAACTAGCACACTTAGTGTGTTTAGATCCATTCTCTGATTCCATGTCCTGTTGCTTTACATAAATGTGTTTAGGGCTGATCACTTGGGATTAGATAACCTATCAAGGGCTTGTCTCTAGAAAAGAGTTATTCTATATCACTCAACAGCCATTAGTCACATTGTAGCTCTTTATCAAGGGGTAGGGCCTTGTTGGATTTCCTTATCTATGTTGGCACATCCACTGGCATTACCATTGTGTATGTCTTATTTAGGTGACTCTCCTGTTTAAATGCCATGGGTACAGTTTACAAGTCATATGTATTAGACATTCTCTTACAGAAGACATTTGGTCCTGTGACTGTTACAATCTTTCCCCTTTCTTTCCCTAATGTTTCCTGAGCCTTAGGCATATAGATTATGTACCAGTCAGTTGTTTTCTGCATTTTTACCAGTTGTGGTTTTATGAGTTAGTATCTGCTCATGAAATGAAGCTTCTCTGACGACAAATGAAAGCTATATTTTTGTGTGACCATTATCACAAGTATTTAGCATGTAGTCAGAAATTACACTGGCTTAGGAAAGAGGTAGCAGTTAGGCTCAACTCCAGGATCCATGACCTCAAGGGCCTCTAGTAATTGTCTGGGTTTATACCATCAAGCACACATTCTCCAATTCAGTGGGCCTTAAATCCAATGAGAGAGCTGTTGTGTGCCAGTACATAAGTGCAACTATCACACCCTTTGGCATAACATGCCATGCTGGTCGTTGTAGTCTTTCATAGAATTTATTAGGACTACTAATTACTTTTCTTCTTTGGAAGTTTGCAGAGCACCTCCAGATACTATGAGAAGCTGATCCTCAGTGAGGAGGCTTCTAAATTAGTTCCAGCTTGGTTTCTCCAAGTCCAGTGTCCAAAGTGTCTTCAATGATACCTTCAAGCTTGTGAAGACAACTAAAGGCAATAACAGTAACCTATGTTGTTTGTACTACCAGGACCAATAACTTGAAAGATTTCCCATGCCTAGCAAGAGTTTTTATTACACAGTCTATGGCTCTTATGAGTAATATTATCACCTCAAGTAGTCTAACATCATTTAAAATTTTAAATTATTTATCTTTGTACATACATATGTTATGCATGTATCTTTAAGTAAATATAGACTACTATATTTCACTATGGCTTTATCAATCACTCTTAGTATTCATTATCCTTCCTCTCTTTCTACTCACTCTGTACTGTTGTCACTCTGCCCTAGCCAAGTGAAGTTCACACTATGACTCCTCATTTCCCTTCGTAGCACCTGGGTCCTACTGTCTCCATCTCTAGATCTCCTTCAAGGGCGTAGGCTGGACAGGAAGTTTAAAAATAATCTCTTCAACTTACTAGATTCATATTATACACAACAACCACATATAGTTTAAATAAAAATTGTTTGTTTCATTCTGAAGAACTATGCAAAATAAAATGATAATTGGTTAACTTATTGATTGCTTCATTAATAACTGGGACCTTTTATGTGATGGACTAAGGAGATAGAAACTTCAAGGATCTCTGGTTCTAATAAAGTACCTGGTTATGTAAAAGAAATCAAAGGCAAAATAAATAAAACTGAAAACATATGCTAGCTAGAAATTTGGTATTTATTTAATAAAAGTAATTATATTGATATTTAAATCCTGATTTATTAATTGCACCCAGCAAAATTATGAGGGTGAAAGTATGCCCATTTAAAATAAAACATGTGAGACTTTTGAGGAAGTAGCAGACTTGAGTTTCCAGTACTCTGCTGATAAAGTTCTGAATTCTTGCCAGAACTTTTTCCAGAGGAGAGTCTTGACCTAGAACTTGCAATCCATTTATGGTGACTACAAATGACAATAGTCTAGCATGTTTAAGCAACAGAACTTGCTTTCTAGTGTTCTTGAGTATAGAAGTAAGAGAGTATTTTCTTGGCTGAGTTAACTTTTCAGAGGTCATTGGCTTTGGTTTAAATCTGTGGTCTTCCCTTAGTCTCCCCTCTCTGTGTCTATGCATAGGAGTTATCTACTTCTATAAAGGTTTCCATCATAATGGCTTAGTACTAACCCTAAAGACTTCATTTAATTATAATTACCTCTTTAAGGAGCCTGTCTCCAAACCCATTTTATTTGTACTGAACATTTGAGGGAACACAGCCACATGTGATGTACACATGAAATAGTAAGTTATCTAAGGGAGAGAATATTAAAATAGGATCCATTGACAAAACAAACAAGGGTACTGAAGTAGATTTGTGTATTTAGAAAGAGTGAACTGCTAAAAGTTGACAAAGACTAAAAATAAAGTTAAGTGATTTCTCCATCAATGGCATCATTGCTTGAGACCAGTCAGTTATTGGACATGGACACCATGTTTTATAGCTACTATTTCAAGCACATTTCACATTTAATAACATAATTTTTACAGTCTGAACACTCTTTAAGAGCCCTAAATCTGGGTTTCATCAGAAACTCAAGACAATGTTTTAGTGATAAGTGCCTATAAAGTACAAAGCAAATTATGTACTTCAAGTGTAGCACAGGAAAGACTGAACAAATCAAAACTGAAACCTATGATACAAATAGCAAGTCTTAAAGTTCCATGTCTGATATCAGGCGATCAAGATGGAACTGTCTAGGCTTCTTAGGTCTTGGGTAGCCCTTGCACTTCTTGTTTCTCTGCTGCCTGCAATGCACATAGCCTCTCCCTTGGGCAGGCTCTACCCAGTGCCTATAGCTTACCTCAGAAAATGATCCAGGTGCTGGCATCTCTCCCATCCTGGGATCTCCATTGCAACATGGCCTTCATCTTCACAACTTCTACAAAATCAATAGAATGTGGGTAATACTGCCAAATTCTACTGTCAGCTTAGGATGGGGCACTCTTGACCCAGGGTGGCATTTGGCCTGTGTGTACTGGCTTTAGGGAAATAATTTCCAAAGTAGATATTTTTAAGCATAGATCCTCCTCAATGGCATTCTCAACTGAGGAAATCTTTTGATTTACATTTTTTTTTTCCTAAAAATGGGGCCTTTGATGAGTATTGACCTATCCAACTCTTTTGTGTTTTGTGTAGTTTGGAATTTTAGGCCTCTACTCAGGCCAGAAAAAGGCTTTTCCTCATAGATTTCCAAAGAGCTCTGATCATAGTGATACTAACAGTGTTAGCCCTTGGAAAAAAAATCTTGTTTATTATTATTATTATCATATTCAATTTGTCTTCTTTTTATCTCAGGTGATATGTATTGCATGTTGTCATGTGTATATATGTGTTTGGAAGTATGTATGTGTTTACCTGGCACACACATATATGTACATGACTGTGGAGGACTGAGTTTGATGTTGAGGGTATTCATCACTTGCTTTCCATCTTATACACTAAAGGCAGAGTCTCTCACTTGAACCTAGAGCTTGCTGATTCAGGTAGTTGAGCTTGCTCTGCCTTGAATGTTCTGCCTCTGCCTCTCATATATGACATTACAGGTGAGTCACCATGCCTGCTTGGCACATATCGTTAAACCTGAGAATTGAGAAGAGAAAGACCAAATCCACAACTGTCCAGTTGAAGGAAGCTGAATTTTAGGATGTACCCCGGACAAGATAGTCTGGCTGCCTCTCTCTATGTTAGGATTTTGGAGAGCAGACCCTCCTGGCCTCTTGAAGTTCCTTTCATAGGAGAGAGAAAGAGTTTTCAGGGATGAAGGAGTTGGCTGTTACATTGTTAGATACAATGAGAGGGAAGGAAAAAGCTATATACGTCACGTGAATGGGGTCACAAGTTTAGGGTAGATTGAAAAACATGTTTTCAGTTTACATCTGATCTCTAAGAAACAGGAACTTATTCTTCAAAAACAGAAACCTTAACTTGCTTAGGATGAACAGGAACTTATTTTTAACTGTCTCAACTGCAAACAGAAACGTGGAAATACCAGGTATAATGTTCCTGTCTCAGTCTCACAATATATGTGGGGGTTAGGTAGGCACCTGAACCCCTGTCTTCATGTTTCCACTGAAAGTATTTAATCCAGGAGCCATCTCCTCAGCCCTGTTTTGTTTTATTTTGAGTGTTTGCTCGAGTGATGTAATGTTTCACTTCAAGATAAATGTGTTTAGCCAAACACAGTGATATAATCTGATTTAAAGAATACACTAAATAAATAACAACACAAGAATATGATGAATGGTGCAGAAGTCCTATTTGAAATCCAAAGAGTTTTCTGACCAGTAATTTCTGCAAAAGTGCTGGTTTGCTGTTATTCTGACAATTTCTCTTTTCTAATTTCTAAAATGGGGCCTGTAGTATTGACCTACTAAGCATTTGGAAAGTACAGTAGGGTAGTCCATTAAAATGTAAATTAGGCTAAGTTGTCAGAAACATACAAGGGACTGTGTAAATAATGAAGAACAATGAGAAGCTCTTGTTCCCTCAGGAACTTTGTTTCTCTAATAGTTTGAACCTTATCCATAGTCATGATCTAGCTAAGAAGCACTCTCAGTTTTTTTAAAAAAAAATAACTAGAGCTAAAGCAAACGAACAAGCTGAGTACAGCACTGTGAGACTTCAAATGCCATCAAATGATAAGAAAGCCACCTGGGATGCTACTGTGTTTAATGAAGAAAATTGTCCTGGGATAAGTGCAAACCACAAACTGCTGCATTGAATTTGTCTGGCCAGATCTGCACGTCACCATGTGCTCAGCTCAAAAGAGAGAAACCCAACCGCGTAGAATTTTTAAAATGTGGAGAGAAAGTGCTACCCTTTGGTTTCAAAAAAGCATCTCTGTGGAGGGTCTAACTGGGTCAAGTACCTCTATTGTGGATCACTCCATCCACACAGGGGTGAGTTTGTGTCAGCCTGTCCAGGACAAGGGCAAATTAGAGTGATTAGCAGAGGATGATGCAAGTAATATACTGTTGTTTGAAAGGCAACATTTAGAGAAATTACTGTGCATATTATTGTAAGATGATAGGGCACCCAAAAATATAGGTGGGTTGACTCCATGACTAAGGGTTTAAGGCTTTAAATGTATCCGGTTGTTGTGATATAACCTAACTCTATCTTTCTTCTGACACTGATTTCTGCCCTTCTCTGGGATATGACATGCAAGAACAATACAAACCACTTGTCCACTTGTGCTAAAATCAACAAAAGCCCTTTCTATGTGGAATATGCTAATTTTATATTATCCATGAGGTTTGTATTACAAAACCCCAGTAGGTAACTGAAATTTCAGACTCTTCCAAATCCTATACAATGTTTTTTTCATATATCTTTAAGACAAAGTTTAATTATAGCTTATCTGAATAAGCACTTACTCATAGTAACTGACAAATAGAACAATATTGTAACAAATGTAGTGTGAATATAGTTTGTCTCTAAAAAGAATCTTAATGCAATGTGTTATCATTTTTAAGTATGTATGTATGCATGTAAGTCTAAAGAATGTACATATTTGTTTGGTATGTATATGTGTGTGTGCATGTGCATATGTGTACATTCATACAGAGATCAAACATCTACATGCGTATTCCTTAGTCATTCTTCAGTTTATTACTTTTAATTTTTAATATTTTACATTTTCCCTGTGTGTTTATATGCATAGGCATTTGTGTACCAGGCTGCACATGTGAAGGCAGAGGACAAGTTATGATAGTGGGTTCTTTTACTATGTAAGGCCTCAGGAATCAACTCATGTCTTCAGAATATTTGTTAAACTCTTTATCTTGAGTTACCTAGGGGCTGGGAAGAATTTTCTCTTCTCATCTTTGTGGATCATTCACTTTACTTTTTTGGGATTTTTTCTTTCTTTTTTTTAAGAGACAAGGTTTCTCTGTATAGCTTTGGTGCCTGTCCTGGATCTCGCTCTGTAGACCAGGCTGGCCTCAAACTCATAGAGATCTGCCTGCCTCTGTGTCCCTAGTGCTGGGATTAAAGACGTGCACCACCACTGCCTGACATTCACTTTACTTTTTAAGACAGTGTTTCCTGATTGAGCAATGCTTGCTGGCCAATAAACTCTAAGCATCTGCCTGTCCTCATCTCCCTAGCTTGGAGTTAACATTTATTCATCAGCATGCCCAGCTTCTTTATGGTGGTGAGAATGCAAGCTCAGGTCCTTATGTTTCAACAGCAGGTATTTTATCAACTGAGCCATCTCCCCATCCCTACATACTCTTTCATTTGTGATGAATGAGAACATGTGCCTGTGAGAAGAGATGAAGTAAAAGATACAGGCAGACTGGTTAAGCTATTCTGTAAGGGTCACTAGAAATAGGTTCTTTAATTCCATAATTTCCAATTTGGTAGCCTTCAGAGTGATGAATACACAGAGAGTGTCATGATGAGTATACTAGGCAAAGGATAATTTCATTTTCTTACTGAGTATAACAAGTATTTTTATACTTACAAATTGTTTATAGCTGAAATTTTCTATTTAGAATTTTATACCACTGTTCCCTGCAGGTGACTGAAACCAAAGAAAATAAAACTGTGTATAAAGGATGAGACTGTACACTCTTTCTTCATCATAGAGGACAATATTCTCAATGGAGTTTTCATCTGTGACATTGCAGACAATACTACACCACCGTAGATGATTACCTCTTTGCTCTCAGAGTCAAAGCCCTGTGCACAAACATTTCTTAATACATATAACACACTTGTGAGTGGCCCAATGACTTAACTTGTATATATCACATGTATATAATAACAAGTGTAGGTTATTAATGATAAGGGATGGCCTATTCTAGGTGGTCTCTGAAGGGACACTGTCCCACTCTACCATGTGGCTCTGGCAGACTGTGAACTTCTTCCTTAGTCTGCCTTGCCAAAAACCGTTAGATTACATCCCTAAAGCTAGCCACCAAGGTCTATCTCCTTATTTGGCCACTTCCTCCTCCCGAGCCTGACTACCAAGTTCCAGCTATAAAAGTATTAATGTCCAGCAACCAAATGCCCTCTTTAGTTTACTTAATTAACATGCCTAATCAAAATATACCACTGCTTCCTTGCCTATTCTAACACAGACTTCCCCTTTTTCTCTTCTTAAAAAAAAATTACACCTACAAGGTCATTTGCTCCTGTTTTCTGCCTGAGTCAGAAAGCAGCCACTTTAACTTTTTCTTTCCAGTTTAAGGATCTCTTTGTGGAAACAGTTGTTAGAGGTTGGTTTGTGCCCAGTATGGGGTCCATGAGGGAACTCTCACTGTGCGGCGGTCTCCTTCAGTCTTACTGTTTGTCACTTACTTTACTGATAATATAATTGAAATCAGAATCATGGATGCCTTGGCTATTTCCATGGTTGTTGCCTTTGTTCCAGAGTTTTTTATATGTTAGCTGTAGCTATGTGCCTAGCTATATGCACTAGAATCTCTCTCAGGTAATTTGACATTGTATGTACCCCAGCTCTGCTCTATCATATTTAGATTTCAGAGGAGTACCCATTTCTCCCAGGCATCTCTTGAAACTTAAGCTTTCCCAAACAAAAGCCATCAGGACCCTGCCCTCAAGTCTTGCTGCAATAACCACTTGTATAGTTTTCCTGATTAGATGAAGTGTAAATCACTGTTCCAACTTCCCCTTTCTGAAATGGCCGTATCATAGTGAGTCTAAATTGCAACACAGTGTCTGCTTTCTATTTTCTTGTTTTTGTTGATATTGTCCAGGGCGTCATGATTGCTAAGTACTAACTCACTCAGCTATATATCCGTATGTCGCCTTTTTCTCCTCTTTTTGTTTTTGTTTTTGTTTTTTGAGGCAAGGTTTCTTTGTGTAGCCTTGGCTGTCCTAGAACTCACTCTGTAAATCAGACTGGCCTTGAACTCACAAGATCTGCCTGCCTATCCCTCCTGAGTGCTGGGATTAAAGCGTGTGCCACCACTTCCTGGCATTATTATTATTATTATTATTATTATTATTATTATTAGTAGTAGTAGCATTGCCTTTACAAATAAAATTCACTAGCTATACTGTAATGTCACCTTATTGGATCACAGTGATACACATACATGGGCATATGAGCTGTACTTTCAACCTATGACAGGAGAGTTGAGTAGTTGCAGTGCAGACCTTATGGAGAGAAGTCATACTCCAAAGAAAAACTTTATTAACTCCTGCTCTACTAAAAATACTATTTTTTTGCTGTATTTTTTCTCATTATCCATTTATCTAAGCTTATACTCAGCTAACATTACTTCCAGTTGCAAAGTCAATTTTTGCCGTATTATAGCACTAATTAATAAACAAACAGGTGAAAAGATTTGATGTCTATCTAAAACACAGATGAAATGTGTTAAGTCTTGTATTAGTTATATGCTATGGTATTGCAAAATATTATAATATAAATTTCATTATATTAACTTATTTCATGCCACTTGACCTCAGACTAGATTTGTAATGGTAGGCTTGATATGGACACATGTACTTGACAGAATTATGTAATCCTGGCATGTCTTTCTCCATGTCCTCTATGCTATATTCTGAGAAGAATATATAAGAACAATATTCTGTCTTAGTCAATATTTTATATGTATAAACCTAAAATGAAGCCCATTTTAAGATATCTCCAATTCTATAAGTGACCAGGACTAAGAAGTTAATGGATCCTTGATACTGCCTCCTGAACGCAATGTAAGAAAACGCCAATTTCTCATGACTATTTTCCAACAAGTTGAGATTTTTTTCCATGTTACGTTGTATGATGTATGGTGGCAATAAAGGATAAAATTCTGTGTTTTATTTTAAATCACAGGAAATGGGGATGTAACCAAAGGCATTTGCACACAGAAATACAACAGAATTATGAATGCTTTCAAGCTGGGAAGAGAGCTTTAACCATGATAACACTGTAGTATTTAGAGAAATAAAAAGGACTTCTTGTTAAGCAATATGGACATTGAAAATCTTGGCTTTTATGAGGTCAAATTGGTTTGTTCTCTTTTATGTAAGTATAAGAAGACACCTTAAACTCAGCTGGGATTTATAAGCCCTTTCTCATGAATGTGTGGTAATGAAACAGGGCCTTGAAGGAAGAAAAAGAAGACTGCTCATACATGCTCACACAAACACACATATAAATCCACGGATATCTCAGGATGTTTAAATTGCTAACTTTATCAATGATAGAAAAATTATTTACATATCTATGTGAGATCTCATTCCATGAGAAGCAAATTTGGCCAATTATTTGTAATACAGTTTGAAGTATAGAAAGAGTGATACAGTTTCAAGTATAGAAACAGTGATACAATTTGAAGTATAGAAAGAGTAATACAGTGTCAAGCATAGAAAGGGAGTAGAGAAAGTGATTAGAACTGGTTAAGACTCTAATTCTAAATATCTTCTCTTTAGAGATGAAATAAGAAAATTTATAAATTTCAGCTATGTAGACCAGGCTGGCCTTAAACTCAGAGATTGTCCTGCCTCTGCATCTTGAATACTGATTAAAGGTGCTGTACCCCATGCCCACCTAATAAGAATTTTAAATTAGATATTACTTATAGCCAGCTTTTAGGTAAAAATATAAACTAAAGCTATGTCTGGTCTGGATATATTTTATTTACTTGTTAAATATTCAAAACCAGGAAAGGTTGAAAGAACAACCTGAACTTCTGACCTATTATAAGATATTAAAATCAAGGGAATGAAGAATTCACATTTATCTGTGCCAACACCTTCAGGGATAAATGTTCCCTCAGGCTCCTCTTCTGACCTCTATCTTATTGCATTATATCTACCCCTTTTTATTTTATCCCCTTAGGTCTCAAAAGCATTGGAGTTAGCAAGCCCAGAAAAGTTTAAATATAATTTCTGTTTTGAAAAGTAACTCCCGTGGAGATGTTAACATTAACATATTTTCAAATGTTGAAAATTTTCAGGTATGGTTATTATTGCTCTGTTGTGTGGATTTGATAGGAGACCTTCTAACTGAGAAGCAGTAGCAGTAGTAGACGGGTCGTCTCAAGACCTTTTATTTTCTTCTCCTTTGAACTGATACCTCTTCAATTATACTCCTCATGTAGTGAAATATTTTTTTGGCTAGCTGCTTGTGTTTTATATAGAAACAATCATTTCAGAGAAAGTAAATTAGTGTTTTGCCAAGAAAGTACTTCAATTTATTGTACTATATTTGAAGCAGTTGTTAGTCAAATTTGAGAATCACAGGGCATTCTACAAAGCCTTTTAAACACTCATCAGTTAATAGATGTATGTGTGTCCTTACAATAATATGTTCACATATTTTTGAACATATAGAATACTAATTACAACAAACAATAAGTGATGATGTTATGGTTTTAATAAGATCATTTCTTTGAGCTTGGAATGTGGAGGAGCTCCAGAGGGCCCACCTCTAGTAGAGCTATTGGCAGTTGATAGCTGTTGAGGAAGTGAGAAGGTCATTGTGAGGGAGTCATTGTTCTTTGACAGGGATAGCTACTAAAAGCTTGCACACATCCCAGCAGATAACACCATATTCATACACATATGGACAGAATTAATTGGAATTTCAAAAAATATATAAATAGATAAACAAATAAAAATATTTTTATATTTTTATCATTTAAAACAATTTTCAAATTTAAATATATTTTGATCATATTCTTTTCCTTCAGCTAGTTCTTCTGGATTGTCTCCCATACCCTCTTACCGGACTTTAAGTTCTTTCTCACAAAACAAACAAACAAAAACAATGTAACAACAAAACCCCTTAAAACCAAGAAAACAAAATAAAGCACAACCCCTCAAACAGACAAACAAACAAATAAAACAAAACCAAACAGTAACCAAATAAAAGCACACACAAACACATACACCACACACACACACACACACACACACACACACAAGCGGGAAGGGAGGGGGAGAGATAAGAAAGGAGGGCTCCAGGTGATGTTAAACTGACTAAGACAATAGAACTTCCATAGAGCCTCCAGTAATACTCAAGTTTGACTTCTTTAACCTTCAAATTTTATCCTTGTTTCAGGTCATATTAATTAGTTATAAAGCCCTGAAAAGAAATAATTTTGAAGCCATAGGACAGGCAGATTCTCATTAACTATAATGTGAATAATCTGGCTAATTTGAATTCAAGTGGGCCATTGCACCTATGGAATATAATACATGTGATGACAACTGTGTTCCATAATAGGGACTCTGTGAAAATTGCATATGTGTGTTAAAACACATTCATATCCAGGAATAAAATTAATTTGCTACATAAAAAATTTTTTATCAAGAATTACATATTCAGTCTTCAAAAGTTTACATTAGAAAATGAATTGTAAATAGTTACCAGGATTTAATTCATTATCTTGTTAAGTATGATTTTGTATTTCTTTTAGTGTTTTATAATATTCGAATTTCTACAACTGTATGTGTAAATATTGAATATGACTGAAAAAATCATGCTTCAGTATAGCTAAGTAGATGTGCTCTATCATTTCAGATATCAAAGAATTTACTCCTAAAGTTAATAAAATTAATAATGTGTGCTCTTTAATTTTTTTTGTAAAATAAAAGTTTTATATAAAGGATATGAGGCTGTAAGTTCATTATGCTATAGAGCCTTAGATACCCTATAGTTCATATTTCTGCTGAATTATACAATTTTCTAATCTTTCTTATACCAATGTCTCATACACTTAAACTGTACTTCCAATATTTGAAACATAAGGCTGACAGACACTAAATGCAAAGGAAAGATTATCAAAATGGAATGATTGTAATACACACTTTATGTGAACACATAGACCTCGTAAAGTTATCAATCATATGAAATTGATTCAGTCTGGTTTCCAGAACAATATCAACAAATTTAGAACGATGTCTGAAGATAATATTAATATTTAATCCTGTGACCTGAAACAATTGCATTTATTTTTAGGCAATGCAGGGCAACAATTAATGAGGATAAAACTATTCCTTAATTAGCAACATTTGACATCACTAAAAGAAGCAAAAACAAAATGTTCCATTTGAAATGCATTCTTTACTTCTAATATTTTACCAAATTCATGTTCAAATTTCAAACTGAAATGCTTGTTTAAACACTGTCTAAAACATTTTAGGGAGTATTACAATATCACCTTTCAAATTTTTAAGAGTTTTGAATTTTATTTTATGTGTGTAAGTGTTTTTCATGAACGTAGATACATGTTCCAGACATGTGCTGTCCTTGATGCCCTCAGAGAGTGTTGATTCCCCTGAACTGGAGTCACAGATGGTTGTGAGCCACCGTGTTGTTTCAGAAGACCAACAAGTGCTCTTCACGTTGAGCCATCTCTCCAGTTCCTATTACAATGTTCTTACAGAAAAGATCTAAGATAGAATACATAGTTGATGCTGATGTCCCATATAAGATCTCTTCAAATGGCATGAAGTAAACTGATCCTCCAGTACAAAAAAAAAAAAAAATCTGTGATGGTTTTAGGAAAGATATTTGTATCTGGGTGGTGTTATTTATATGACAACTATATTTACAGTTTTCAAATATTGTTTCATTTTAAGGGGGTGACATATTGTTATCAAGGCTGTTTCCTTAAACTAGAATGTTTGAGTTTTACACTAGCTTTGTGTCACTCTGTGCCCTACTTTACCTTCTAATAGAATATGTATAATATCTATACCAATTTTATATGCTATGTAAATAGTGATGATTTGAGTTTTTGAAGTACACATACACATACACACACATATATATATATACATATATATGTGCATACATATATATATACATTCATATCCAAACACAAAGTACATAATTCCTGGCAATTAGCTCAATATGTTTAAATATATGTGAGTCTTTCTGTAATGCTATATTAGTGTAAGACTAAATATCAACTATTATTAATTTATTTAGTTATTACTAATTTATTAGTTATTATAAGATATTTATTTATTTAGAAATATAATTCTACAGAAGTCAGAGTAATAACTGAAACTAAAGTTAATGACTATGCAAACTTGGGGAAATCGGCTAATTGTTCTAAACTTCACTTTGAGCTATGAAATGGCTGGTGCTCGACGTGGTTCAATTTTCAAACACATTTTAGGTTATACACATGTCCACCAAATAACTTACATTTCCTTAAAACTATCCTCACTTACCTTCTGTCTGGTGTTTATACTGTAAATAGCAGAAAAACAGAGAGTGTTGAAATGTCAGCACCAAACACATCTCTAGCACACAGTTATCTTAGGACTGTTTTTACTTGTGTGACACTGAAAGAGCATACTATAAATATCAGATTAAAATTGAGAGAGAAGATTCATCAAATTCGTCTACCTCTGCCTGTGCAAACAGGGACACAATTCATGTAGTACTTGTCTCACTTAAAGATTTGTTCTAAAAAATTAAAAGTATGTATCTCAGAATGAATTATGACACTTAATGACCCTCAGGGATGTTTCAAGTTCACATAAAATTGAGCCAACAAGGAGAGCACCTTTTCAGCCTTCATGGGCTGTGGGAGAGCATGTTGTGAATTGAGAAACTGCTCTGTTCCATGATGGAGAAGGTGAAACAGAACTGAACAGACGTGCAATGACCACTCCTGTTGCAGACAGAGACAGCATCTCAGGATTTCTAGACTTCTCCAGATCCACAGTCAGGTCCCAAAGCCCAAGATCACACAGTAAATGTCTGCTTTAGTTCTAATGACTTGTAATCAAGGTTCAGTTACCCTTTAAGCCCTTGTGGCTGAACTGTATTGCTAGCCCTCCTTCTAAGGACTGTGGAGCCGCTCCAATTATTCAGTTTCTTGCAAACCTATTTCAGAGAGTCTGATTTACGTGATCCATTACAAATGCATAAGTGGGCTGAGAAAACCGTATGTGTTAAAATATTTAGGCTTACTTACATTTCCCCTCTTTAAGATTAATCTCCATTTCTAATTTCCTGAACCTTCTCCAGCAGTTCTTAATATTAAAAAAAAATAAAATAAAGTCACAAAATTTGAAATGCATGTGATGGAAGTTGATGTTCCAAATCCTTCCTGAGAGGTTCTGGATGACTTTTTTTCTACCACAGTCAGTGCTGTCTCTAGAAGTAATCACAAGGAGTATGCCACATCTCACTGACTCTGTACCTGCTGCAAACTTGGAGGATACATGGTCCCCTTGAGCGATGAAAACTTCCTGTGAAAATGTATTGTGAAATGTTCATTTTAAAAGAAAAAAAGATGCAAACAGCATCCTTTATAGATATGTTCCTGATTTTCTGCTCCCCGAACTCATTGGATTCTCAGGATGTATTGACTGATTGATTGCCTGGCCTAAATCACCATTGAATACATTAGTATCCTGAGGTAACTCATACTTACCCATCTGAGTTTGATTTTTCTGCCATGGATCAAGATCACGTGATGCCAAGAAAACTTTCTGGAATATTTCAACTTCATTTTAAATCACAGTGTAATTGCAATTGTCTACTCTTTGCAATGCCTGCCTATATTAACTGGCACCTCCACAGTTTAAGAATTTAAATGTTGGTCTGGATGTGTGGATATCATAGTATGTGTATTTACGGTGTTTCTCGGGCCTTGTTGCCAAGTTCACCCTGTCTGTGTTATGAGCAGAATTTTTGTGAGAAGTCACTGCTTTCATTTTTCTGACATGTACAGATGCAACTTCTCTGGCTTGAGTTCTTTCTTGGGCTGGTATAAATTGTCAATTTGGTTCTCTCTGGCCCCCACTGGAAGTCTTCATCATGAACTCTACGCACGATGATCCTGCTACATGTCTGCTAATAAATCCTGTAAATTACTTCATGGAGAAAAATGGCACAGCTCTGAGCAGTCAGCAGCAATGTCCTCAGCAAGCTGGAGATCTGATTGGTAGAATTTGAGTCACAGAACGGTAGCTAATAATAGTACTACTACGATGTGAACTTCCAATAACCCCACAGATCCATCACATCCCTTTCCTCATCTTAAGCAGGACTCTTAGGGATCATCTCATATCAGGCTCCACTGTTCCACAAGCCCCCGAGTCTTTAGATACCTGTTATTCCGAAAATTAGACTAGAGAAATAACACTTAAACTCACAACCTCTGTGATTAAATTAGCCCCCAGCTTTCGCTCTCACTATTCCATACTTTGTATGCAGTGTCCCTTAGATGATGATAAGTTTATAAGAAATCAATTGTCAAGGAATACTGACATTTGACAAATGGCGAGCATTTGACTTTTGACATGTGTTTTGTTACAGAATAAATGGAGAGAATGAGAGATATGAAGTAGCAGGAGAATGGTGGTTTGGGGAATGGGATGCTTGGATTCTACTGGCCAATTTAAAGACTTCATATATGTGCACATATTTTTTGTTATGAAACTGACTCTTTTATGGGCATGTCTAGCTTGTTGCCCTGGGCTGCTTTTATCCCACAGTTGTTATGAATACAGTATAACACAAAATTATAAACATGTTTAAAATTCTATGAGAATTTTTTAGTTTGTTTTTTATTTGCATTTTTTCCTTTTCTTAAAGAAATAATTGGTTGTGTGGTTCTTCAGAGTGAATTTTGTAGATGACATTGTGTTACAGTGTCAAATACATCTGCAAGGAAGGAATTGGCCTTGGTGACTTTTAGGATTTATCTTCTTCTAATATTTCTGTGGGTGAGATAGTATGTAGGGAGAAAAATGTTCCCATCTCACAAGCATTGTGAAGCCTATCCAACAGTATACTGTACCTCAGGGTGACTTGGCAGCATAAGAGTCTTATGGGGTCGGGGGCAAGCTAGGGCACTCACCTGTGCTTCAGAAGGGAAGTCCGGGGCAAGATGGGAGCTGAACATCCTGGACATGAGTGGGGGTAGTGAAGTGCGAGGGTCGAGGGAAAGAGAGCTTGGGTGAGTGGGAGATCCCAGCTGGATCAACAACAGAGAGGGAGAACAAGGAATAGGAGACCATGGTAAATGAAGACCACATGAGAATAGGAAGAAACAAAGTGCTAGAGAGGCCCACAGAAATCCACAAAGATACCCCCACAACAGACTGCTGGCAATGGTCGAGAGACAGTCCGAATTGACCTACTCTGGTGATGGGATGGCCAAACACCCTAATTGTCGTGCTAGAAACCTCATCCAACTACTGAGGGATCTGGATGCAGAGATCCATGACTAGGCCCCAGGTGGATCTCTGGGAGTCCAATTAGCGAGAATGAGGAGGGTTTATATGAGAGAGAATTGTTGAGACCAAGGTCGGATAAAGCACAGAGACAAATAGCCAAACAAACAGAAACACATGAAATATGAACCAATGGCTGAGGGATCACCAACTGGATCAGGCCCTCTGAGTGGATGAAACAGTTGATTGGCCTGATCTGTTTGGGAGGCATCCAGGCAGTGGCACCGGGTCCTGTGCTCATTGCATGAGTTGGCTGTTTGAAACCTGGGGCCTATGCAGGGTCCCTTGGCTCGGCCTGGGAGGAGGGGACTGGACCTACCTGGACTAAGTCCACCAGGTTGATCTCAGTCTGTGGGGAAGGCTTTGCCCTGGAGGAGATTGGAATGGGGGGCGGGCTGGGGGGAAGGTGAGGGGGGCGGGAGGGGGGAGAACAAGGGAATCTGTGCCTGTATGTAGAACTTAATTGTATTGCAAAATAAAAATTAAAAAAAAAAAGAGTCTTATGAATTTTTCCCCATGTTCTGTCTGGATTTCATAGTCTCATGCAACATTATTTTACTAGATCATGTTATCAGAGCAAAGCCTGTGATAAAAATCTGATTTTTCTGCTTATATTTTCTTTATAGAATCCTTTGACTTTATTTGTAGATCTAGTTCTCTGGAAAGTAGCTTTCAGATTTTATTTTTCAGGAACTAAATTCCTTTTTACTATGTCTTTTAAGAAATGAAAGGAAATGATCTGCATGTTCCCATAAATGAAAACTCTCCAAGGAGACAGTCATCATGACTTTATAATGTCACTGTAATGCTAAATAGCGCTCACATTACATGGGACTAGGAGATGGCCTCTTGGGACTCATGTCTGGTAAAATTGAGTGAATTTGTGTGTTATAAGTTGATCCTCCCATATTTTGTATATAATGACAATAAAACTGGCTGAAATATAAATGGAATCAGAAGCCATTTTAATGCTATTATTTTATACCACTGCACAGCATTACATATTTGTAAAAAGAATCAACCGTCAGATTTATTTTAACACATACATTTTCCAGTTAAAACATTTATTCTCAACACATTTAAATATTGTTTGACTAATAACAGCATATATTTATATAATACTTCCTTAATTGAGGCATATGGGTGTAAAAAGATGTCCAGACATGGCAATATATCATGACTTCAAGTTTCAACATTGAAACTTGTGACATTTCAACCTGAAAAGACACTAAAATTCCAAAAAGCTACTATCTGTTATTTGATTTTCTAATGCTGTGGGGCTGGGCCAGGGCCAAAGGCTTTGCCTTTCATAAGGTCCCAAATAATGCTAACCCTATTGGTTTGAATCTTTGCTTTGAGAAGTCTATTACTCTAAGCAAATTCAAATCTAGAAATAAAGAATGAAACGACAATATTCTCTGCTTAGCATAGAAATAACCAATCTATGTTCCTTCATCCAGAGAAGCAACTTCATTGCAAACTCCTAACACTTTCTTAGGCTGTATTAACACCTCTGTGCCTGACACTGCCCTCAACATAAACCCTCTTTCCACACTGATAGTTGTGTCAACTATTCAAGTGTCTCTATGCCTATGCAGCTCTACCACCTCCACTTGTGTTAAGAAATGCTATTTTTTTCTCTTTTCCCCCCAAATTTTCAACTCCCCCTTGCAAATTAGTGTCTTCTTTCCTCCCTTCCTTTGTTCCTCCTTCCTCCTTCTTCTCTCCCCCACTCTACTACTTACCTTCTTCCTTCCATTCTTTCTTTCACCCAACAAAAATTTGTTGGCCACATCCTTCCATTTTACTCTAATAGATTCTTACAACGATATCTACATATGATCTTTTACTACAAATAATTGTGGAATGACAAGGTGAATGCATATAGGAAGTAGGGTCTCATGTAATATCGTACTGATAGGCCATAATGTGGGTGTACAAAGGACAGAATAGTCACTTTAAAAAAGGATTCATGAAACGCATAGCATTTGCATCCTTAAAGGTATACAGGCTATTGGAGGTAGGACAATGCAAAGTTTGATTCCCATAAATAACATTAACAAAAAATGCAAGGACTTTGTACTCATTTTTTATGTGAATGTGAAAAATGAATTCCTTTGAGATCAAGTGAAAGAATGTCACCAGAGCTAGAGGTCACAGACCAACGTAATCATTGAAGGGCCAGGCCCTTTACATCATCTCAAGTTGGATGTTTTCTCTCAGTATAAAACCCAAGATGATTGTGTTCAATTTAGAAGTTGCTGGCTGTACACTTTTTTTCCTGAATTGCCTGATTAGTCTACCATAAAATCCTGCAGGAGAGCGATGAAGTAAGAACTCTCTCAGGACACTTAGTCAGGATTCCATACTGTCTGGGTTTATAATTTATCTACTTTGCTTATTTATATTTCCTTTTGCATGTATAAGAAATAATGCTGATTGTTTTTCTCATTCTTTGTTGCTGAAAATTACCTACATTTATTCCCTGAGCTCTTATTGATAATTCAATTATTTATTTAAGCTTATTTTAATATTTAAATTAATATTTTTATTATTTTACTAAAAAGATTCAGAGATTTTTTTCTGCACAGCAATATTTTTATTTACAATTTGTTATTAAAGATTTCATTAAGATATTTATTCTTCCTAAGTTTTTGTATACTAGGAAGGAGTTGTATAACTTGTCCTCAACTCTCTACACTTTTCAAAGCAATGAAGTCAACATGAATTAGTAGGTTCATTTTCAACTTGGCAGAATAGTAAATATAATTAATAAAAAATAAAAGCTGAGGAAGTAAAAGTTGAAGCTCATAGTATCAACACAACAGTCCCTTCTTGGAATTGCTCAATCATAATGATTTAGGTTTGCTAAAATCTTATGAAGTTTGAAAATGAGTTCAAGTTCACTACAGAAGCACCATTGAGCTTAATCAAGGAAGAAGGTGCTTAGCTGTGACCATATGAATCTACAGTCCTCAGTGACTTGAATAGGAAGCGTTTTTTTGTTTTGTTTTGGTCTTTTTGTTTGTTTTTTTTTGTTTTGTTTTGTTTTTGTTTTTTACAGTGGGATATGCTTTCCCTCCCTTCCAGCTGTATCCTCAGACCAACATTGCTTAGAGGGCTGCTAGGACAGTGTGGGAGACTGTAAGTTTCCTGGGACAGTTTTTTTAAAGCAACTGAAAAAATTCTCCAGTGCTCTATGAGAATGTTGCCCAATTATATCAATCCAGTTGCAAAGAAAAGAAAAAAGAGAATAGTGACTGCATAATCTTCCTGTTAAAGGTTTAATTTTACACTGTCACAAATAACACACATCTCTTCTTACTATTTCCTAGCATAACTCTTGAAAAATCTATCATCCATATGAAAACAAATAAGTAGAAAGAGACCAGGCCCTCTGGATAAGTGAGACAGTTGATTAGCTTGAACTGTTTGGGAGGCCCCCAGGCAGTGGAGCAGGGAACTGTCCTTGGTGCATGGGCTGGCTCTTTGGAGCCTGGGGCCTATGCAGGGACACTTTGCTCAGCCTT
The DNA here is from genome assembly GCF_949786415.1 of Peromyscus eremicus. NCBI lineage: Eukaryota > Metazoa > Chordata > Mammalia > Rodentia > Cricetidae > Peromyscus > Peromyscus eremicus. The sequence goes on along the minus strand of NC_081419.1, from coordinate 21,774,794 downwards.
GATGTAGGGAGAAGGGGACTGGACCTGCCTAGGCTGAGTCTACCAGGCTGTGCTGACTCCCCAGGGGAGACCTTGCCTTGGAGGAGGTGGGAATGGGAGGTGGATTAGGGGAGAGGGCTGGGGGTTGGGAGGAGGGAGGAGAGGGGAATCCATGGCTGATATGTGAAATTAAATTAATTATAAAATAAAAATATTAAAAAATACCATTTCCTGCCTTGAAAAAAAAAAGTAATAGAAGAGAAACAAAAGGCAGCTCTCATACTATCAAGCCTCACTGGCTTTTGCCTGGATGCCCAGAGATTCTTCTGTCCAATAGATTTTCATCTTCTTCCTGCTGTGACTCCTGCCTCGGATTCAGGGTTCTGGATAGTTGGCCAATACTAGCTTTTAATAGTCTAGTGGGGGACATTCTACTCACAAACCTCACAAACAAGCCCAAACCCAAAGCCTTAGCCTGGTTTCCCTAACCAGTGAAGCCTTCCAAGAATGTCTGGGCTATATTCACAACTCTCTTGATTCTGTATACCTCTTTACTTCACAATCCCTGCTCATAGCCTTACATTTCTGTAAGGTTTCTTGACAAATGAATTACAGTTGACTTGTTACCAGTCCTACTTATTCCAATATTCCCAAAGCTTAGCAAGCAGTTTGTTTTGTACAACATGCTCACTACACATTAATTAAGTGTATTTATTAATTCATTATGTCACACACATCATTATCTTCCCATCAGTTAGTACTATGTGCACCACAGAGCCTCCATAAGCATTTGTAGGTTGATTTCCTTAAATGTGTCAAGATGAAACTTTGCCAGTGGCTGATGTATAAGTTGTCTCTTAAGTGCATTTTATCATACCAATTCTTCTTTAATAAATTTAGTTTACTTGTAATGAATCACATTTGTCCACATTGTCCACATTTGATTTTCAAATGTGCCCATAGAAACTTCAATGCCAATAAAGAATTCTCTTCCATGTTTGGCAAGTTGAATATAAAAGCTAATATGTAACTCTTGGATACTCTATATCGATTTCCCATCCAACTTACATGCAAATAGGACAAGGAGAAAATTTGGGGGAAATGTAATTGAGTGTTTAGAGATTTAAACTACAGTGTATTGCACAGAATAGACAGAAGACCAGCAGAAAGATACTGTGTTTAAGCCCTGTGAGATCACTCACTTAAAAATTGGTAAAAATTTGTAATTCCAGAAAATTTCTTAGGCTAGCATTATTTAGTTTTTTATCAAAATGAATTAAATCATAGCAGGTTTAGAAAAATAACTGACTTTGGGTATATATTTGTGTTCCTGTATTCACTTGCTGACTTCTGTTCATCTCAGAGGGCTTCTGAGAAGTTTCTCACCATGGAGAGGATGCTGGGAGTCTAGAGTTAGAACACCCAAGCTTTAGTCCTTAAGGATTTATCTGTAAAACCCATAGTGGTAGGCACACTTGATGACATAATTTTATTAATCAGACTTTGGGGGGTTGTCTGCTGATTGTGTCAAGATTCAATGTTTTATTCCTGAAAGTTCTGTTGATTCAAGACTGATTCTTAATGTAATGAAGCACAACCTACCTGTGGAGAAATGGACATGATAATACCATAGACCAAGTAAAAATCAAAGAATAGCAGTTTGGTTTCCTGTGGAGAACCCTGATGCTGGAGAATCTCCTACTGCTTTGCTTTTCATCGGCAGACCTGGTAAGTCACCATGGGACTGCCATCTCTGTAGGCTAGTGCAGTTGGAATAGATATCAGCCCCCAGGCAGATTGTGGACGTGCCACAGAGGATTTAAAGGTCATTCAGTTCATTGCTTTTCACATCCTCTGGCCCAAAAGTCAATTTCTACTGAAAGGCAGAGATGAATTTATTCTAAAACATCTTCCCAGAAAGGGAGATTCCATTCCGTGACAAGATACCGTAACTTTAGAAGTCTGTGGATAGCCCACCCCTAATTCTCCTGCTCCAAATGCAAGCCTAAGTGTTTAGTCAGCTTTCCAAAGACCACTTATATTTATTTGAGGGATATGTATTACATCATCAGCTTCTCCAGACAGGACATTCTTCATTTCCTTGACTTTTCCTCAAAGGCTATACATTTCTCTAAATTTGTTTTTTCTCCTCTAAGTCTAGCCAAGGTTCTGTACTTTCTGCTATAATTAATACTATTTTTAAGCAGTTGTGCCAAGGGCAAGAATGCCGAGTCCCAAAACCATCATAATAGGTGGTTCTGGAGGAAATAAACTGAAACTGGATTCTCTATGGATGTATATTTATTTGGTGGCCCACAATAACTGATTCAGAAAACTCACCTCGTTCACACTAATTGTAGTCAAGGAAGAGCTTTCTTCTCTATGCAATGTAAGATGTCTCAGGTGAACATCCTCTAGTATATGATTGGCAAGTACCACACGATAATTAATTAACATATTGTTTGTAGCACTTTACCCAACAATTTAATTTAACTAGTTGTGTTGGTATGAAAAATGCTAATGCAATGAAAATATATTATTTCTCATGGATTAAAGAGCTGATCAAGCAAAGTTGTATTCTGAGTTAATGATTTACAGCAAGGTTCAATAATGCACGCACACTCACACACACAGTATCTGTTATTTTGGCAGAATTAAACATGTCCAATATTCTGAAACTTGTCTCAACATTCCAATAGCACTATGATATAGCTACTATTGTTTTTGGTGTAATTGTTGCATTTAATATAACTGTTATTGTTTATAACATAAGTGTTACTGTTTGTCACTATCTTTTTACAGTGTACTTAAGAATCTGCAGAATTAGATATTTTTTCCATTGTGCCATAACTGTTATTCCATTACAAAAAGCAGGGACCTACAGGGTGTTCTTTCCTATACTCATTCCACTATAGCAAACTCAACTCTTGTGGCTACTTGAACTGTTTGAATTCTAGCTAATGTTCTCTTTGATCCTGTTAAACTCAGTTCTACCTCAGTGCTTTTGTAAGCAAAAATACTGAGAAGTGTTCTTTCCCCAGTAGACCCATTTATAGTAAGCTCTAATTGTGTTTGTATGTATTGTTGTATGTGCATACATGCACATGTGTGTTCTCTGTGTGTACATGCATGTGTGTGCATATGTGTGTTGTATATATGTATGTACATGTATATGCTATCTATGTATGTGTGCATACTTTGTATGGGGAATTCTAGAAAAAAAGGACGAATGACTTATGAAATTGAAACAGTTCTTCTCACCTGTATTTCTGACAATGTTTACTAGTAGAATATCATATCCATATCCCTTTGACTTTAAAATACATTCTTGTTGTAGTATTTCACTACAGTGTGTGTGTGTGTGTAGAAGTGAAGCAACCAGCCATTACTGCTTAAGTCCCAATTCTTAGTCTACTCTTAAACCGTACCATAGTGAAAGACAATGAGATGGTAGACAGAGGAGTGACTCGTTCCCTGAATTATTTCATTCCTATCACAGAGGTGCAGCCTCCAGTTGAGCTGCTGCAGTGTTCCAGATTAGTGGTTCTCATGAGTGGATCACAGCTCCACAATGTAGTGGACTTGGAGAAGGCCTGATGCTGTGCTCAGCTGAAACACTCAGGCATACCATGCTAATTTCCTGTTCCTTTCAGATGAACATTTCCCTCCTTAGGCATTTTCTTTCATCACATTTTTCAAGTCCTTTTCAATAACTTGGCATTGTGTTTGTGATTTAACTGTGGGTTTGACATTGTTCTTAACTCACCCTTTAATTGTTTTGGCAATCCGTGCTTTTACTGTATGATTGATTTAGCTTTTTATGGCTTGAACCACAGTTGATGCAGTTCAGGTACAAAAAGACTTTCTGCAAAATGGACCTTGTCATTTTAATCATTCTGAGAACAGTTTTATTATCTGTCATTTCACCTTTTGGTGAGTGCTATTAAGCCTTATCTTGTGTTCAAATGGCTCTACTCTTGCCTCCATATGAGGCATTGACAATGATACTCTGCCTGCTTTCTTTGTTTTGCTTAACTATCTGCCCACCATGTCTCTTCTTTGTAGTCTTCCTAACTTTCCCTCTGATTGCAGCTTCTTGCACAGGTTTTCACATCAAGAAAATGAGACAGCTGATTAGCTTGAATTGTTTGGGAGCCCCCCAGGCAGTGGGACCGGGACCTGTCCTTGGTGCATGAGCTGGCTTTTTGGAACCTAGGGCCTATGCTGAGGCACTTCGCTCAGTCTTGGTGCAGCGAGGAAGGGACTGGACCTGCCTCAACTGAATCTACCAGTCTGGGCTGAATCCCCAGGGGAGACTTTGCCTTGGAGGAGGTGGGAATGGGGGGTGGATTGGGGGGGGAAGGCTGGGTGAGAGGAGGGTGGACAGGGGAATCCGTGGCTGATATGTAAAATTAAATTAATTATAAAACAAAAATATTTTAAAAAAGGAAAATATCCATTTCCTGTTGACTTAAGAAAGTCTACCCATTTTCCCCAACTGCTCTGGAAGAAAGGCAATAAATTTCTTATGTTGAAAACATCATGTAGGCAAATAGGCTAGTACCCTGGCTTTCCTGTCTGCTTGACCCTTTCCTATGCAGCTTTTGGACTCATAAGCATGTGACTGGAAATTTGTCCCCCACTGTGTCATCCCCATGACATCACTCTCAGCTTGGCAAGACTGTACTTCTTCACTAAGATGCAGAGAGTTATGTGTGTCATTTGAGGTCATATACCAAGTAAGTGGCAGAGGGGGCACTCTTTCCTAATGTCACATCCACTCTTTTCTGATTTGGGTTTTCTGTTTTGTTTGTTCTCATGCTACATCAGCAAATTCCAAGGCTGAAATATCCTGCCAGGTTGAATTGCAAAGAGATCTGAGTGGAATCTGGATTTCTGTGAAAGTAGGCCAAAGAAAAACTTTTCTTTAATAATATGTATAATTATAATATAAAATCATTAAGTATTATAATGAATCGTTATCCATGGGTCTGTTTTAGAAACTTTCATGACACAAACCAAGAGATGTTCAATTTGCCACTTTTCATTCAGGCATATGATCTTTTATTGTCTGATAATACCAGAGGCTCTAGCAACTATGTGCCAAATGTCCATGGAATTGATGCCTTGAGTGCCATTTTATGGATTGGCTTTCTTGGGAGACAGTTAATTGCTGCTGGTTACCAGTATTACAGCCTTGCATTTAAGAGCTGAAACTGAATTTTAAAATGTTTTTGGAGCATCCCTAATTCATATCCAGCTTTATTGGGTTCTAAAATAAATTCTACAGTCCACTAATCTAAATTACATACTACACCATCTATAATGAAAATAAAATGGATAACCAATGTGTTGTTCAATTTTTAGAGTTGATTACTATACACTCACATCCTTTTATGACTCCTTATCAGCATAGTTGAATGCTGGGAAAACCCAAAAGTCACACTACCTGAACTTACATTTTTTTTTTAAATATATGATACGTTAGATCTCAGCAAATACCATTATTACTACTGGTACTTTAAATAACTTGAATTTTAAATATTTCAGGGTACTTTAATTTTCTCAATAGACAGAAGGAAAGATAATTGAAAGTTAATGAATAATGAAAACTATACGTCCTTGAAAAATGTTTACAGCCATTGTTTACCTCAATGACTATTTAGACAACTAACTGCAGCTCTGATGGCAACAGATAATTTAACAAGCATTTATTGTGTATGCCTTACTGTGTGTCAGGCTCTAAAAGTAACAGATAAATGAACTGTTCCCTAGAGCTGAACAATTCGTTCTGACCAAACAACTTGAATGTATGAAAAATCCCACAGAGACACCTGTGGGGGACCACATTGTTTAGACTGTTTAGCACTACCCAGAATTATTTAGAAGTAAAAACAGACAAAGAAAGTGCCGTGGAATAGAAGCTGATGGATGGACAGGAGTATAAATGATGACAATGTGGAAATAAATATAGATTTAAGTTATTCTAAAAATCTCGATGAGTGTATCTTATACTCATCAGAATATTAAGTCATTTGTTGAATCAAAACAAAGTCTGATGAGTGTTTATAATGTTAAAAATGATTATCTCCATACTAGATTCAGGTGTTTGAAAGTATTTGGAGCCATAATTATTTTGATTTCCAACAATACATCAGGGAAGTTAGACTTAGTTCTCAGACCATCAGAAGGAAATTTGGGCACTGAAACATGCTTTTTCTTTGATTTTGTTGTCTGTTATTTATGTTATCTGAGTATTTACAACAGATGATGAGTATTGATTTACATCCCACTTTTGTACTGGCTTTGTTGCTGAATCACCAGTTCCAACGAGAATACTGAAAGGAACACAAGGCCATGCAGAATTGTTCCTGTTCAGACAACGTGACACTGATGTGGATATCCCGCACAAGTCACTAAAACAGGACTGGCACCAGGCATCTGCTATTGACGGCAACTGCTGTTGATGACAGCAACAACCAAAAGTAAACAATAATATCTGTTATGCACAGTGTCATCTTGTGTGAGATTCTGTATAAACACGACATTGAGGTCAGGTATTGTGCCTATATCTTTTGCCTTTGCAAGTCCGCCTGCCTGTATTGACCTGTGTGTGCTTGGCTGAGGACCTGTACCAGTGTGTCTGTACCATTGTGTGTAGGCCTGTGTATGCTGATACATACCTTGGCACCAGTCTGTGTCCGCCTCTCTGTCAGTCTGTGTGCCAGTGAATGAATTATTTTTCACCTGCCTATGGCTCGTTATACTTTCTAAACTTCTAGGTTCCTGAGGGCCAGACCCAGACCCTTCTGTGTTGCTGGTATGAGAGTTTAGAACTTGTAAGGACTTCAATTTGGATTTCCAGATGTTGGGACTCAGGTTTCATTTTTCTTTCTTCCTTGTCTACATCTGCTAGGGAGATTACTAAGCCCACTCTGAGAGTTCTAGTTAGGAGTGATTTAATACCAAAGAAATGAACCCATTATTACCTCCACTCACAACTAAAAAACTTCCTGAAGCACACTGAGCAACAAATGGTGCCAGTTAAACGCTTTGCTGTCTGTCTGTGCCCATGTTTACAAGAACAAAGGAGGAAGAGGGAAGGAGTGTTTCTCTACAGGAATAACTGACAGATATTCCTTGACTACAGGTCTCATGAAAATGTCAAATGAATTATTTCAAAGACAGCCTATACAGCTAGCCAAATGAGAAAACAAATAGTATATGCATTTTATTGTCCTTTAATAAGTTAATATAGACCCAGATATATAGGGGTTCTCAGCCTTCTAGAATTGATGTCTTGTTTCTGGTCCCTCAGTGAGCAAATAAAACAGAAACAACATCAAAACTTTCCCACAAATATGTTATTACATACTTAGTGTTGAGGGATACTGAGTTCTTAGCTTCTAGGTGCCCCCCTACTCATTTTCTGTGCAGGCTTAATGCTATAATGTTCTAATCTAAAGTTAGCTTTTACCTGACGTAGTCTTTATCAGTTGTGTCATGATCTTCTTCAAATTGCTCCCTTGTGTTTATTCATGTGCCTGGCCTGACATGCTTTGTTTCTGAGGCTGTAAAGTATTCTCTGATCTTCTGGGGTCTTGGTCCTCAGCATGTTATCTGAAGCCCCGTTTGGTGTAATAGTTGGTAACTTTCTGCCTCTTTCCATGATAGCTAAAAGTGTCTATCTCTTTCTCCTCGCCCCCGGTATATCTGCCTACTACTTCTGTATGTCAACTATTCACACTACGTGTTATTAGAATCTCAAGATGTCCTTCCTATCTGTTTAATGCCCATTAAGTCCAAGAGGAAAGAATGAGCATTAGCAAATACTGACACTTAAATTAAGTGATGTGTAAATGAGAAGTAATATACTACATCTACTTATTGGTCATTCTACTTCATGTCATTCCTTTCAAAATATTGAACAACAACACTCAAACCCAAGCAAACATCTTCTGGGTAAGGGCCATAATGGATACTTTGCAGGCCTGGTGACTGCTACCTCTGTAATGGAATGTAATCTAAGGTTAGCTCATTTTCACTACCCTGTCCTTTTCTTGCCCCAAGGGAACCATTGTCTACTAGGAGCCTTCCTTGTCTTCTTCAGATCACAATCCTTTCCACCTAAGGCATTTTTACGTGCACTTTATTATATATATAAAAGGAGTTTAGAAATCAAAAACTTAGTGGCAATAAATCATAATGAAATAGATCTTTACTATAGTTTCTTGGTATGCATAGAAGTTTATTAAAGACAAAAACAGAGTTGTATACTAGTGAGATGAACATGCTTGTTTATTTTATATGGGAAAATTAACTCTTGGCTCAGTAGGAAGACTCAGTATGTGAAAAAAAAAATCTTGCAATGCAAGACTGATGATTTTGACTTGAGTTCAATAGGGTAAGGAAAAACTAACTCACAAAAGTTGTGCATTGATCTGACTTCCATTTGTGTATGGCGTGCTCTCGCTCCCCACCCTCTCTCTCTCTCTCTCTCTCTCTCTCTCTCTCTCTCTATATATATATATATATATATATATATATATATATATATATATGTAAACCATCTTCATCATTTTTCAGAGTTGATTGATATTTTCATTTATTTTACATTTGTCAATACTAACAATGATTCCTCAGATAGTATAAAATGGCAGGAGTGTATTTATAATCATTTCTGAATCTTTTGAAAATGTTGTCCTTATCACAAACAGAAATTTATTTAACAACTATTTATTAAATCCAAATCAAATGAATCCAACAGTAATGTTTTTAAAAATCAAATGTTTTAACTATGAACAGTACAAAGGAATTCTAATTTTATACTCACATGCTAGGGCTGACTGTAGTATACCGTAAGTCTTTGATTTCTTTTCTTTCTTTTTTTTTTTTTGGTTTTTCAAGACAGGGTTTCTCTGTGTAGCTTTGCACCTTTCCTGGGACTCACTTGGTAGCCCAGGCTGGTCTCGAACTCACAGAGATCCACCTGGCTCTGCCTCCCGAGTGCTGAGATTAAAGGCGTGCGCCACCACTGCCCGGCTGTCTTTGATTTCTTTAATTCAAACATTACATTTTTATTTCAGTAGAAAGTCTTACGTGCACAGTAAAATTGCTAGAGTCCATGAGATGCAAAAGTCTCAGATATGTCAAGAGGAGGTGTTTGTAGATGTTGTGTTGTTTTACAGGTTGTAATATGTAGTGTATTCCCAACCATGTCTCTAGAGATGTGTTTGGTTTTACACTACAGTGTAGGAAAGCACTGTCAAGAAGAACACAAGTTCACTGTATGTTTGATTTTTGATTAATTGGCATTTGTTGTACTTTCAGAAACATTCCCCATTGCCAAATTTTGTGCTTGCCACCCACATTCAATTACACAAATATGAGTTCGTGACTTTTGGGCTAGGAAACCAGGATCTTGTAACAGTTTGCATGAAGTTCAAAGAATGTGTGATATCTTTTTTTAGTTCTCAATTTTGTTAATTATTGAGATTTTAATTTAATTATAACATTTTCATCTTTCCTTTTCTCCCTCCAAACCCTTCCATATATCTCTCTTTGCTCTTCTTCAAATTAATAGCCTTTTTTGACTAATTGTTATTGTATGTATATATGTATGGAAATATATAAATGTATATACATATTTATGTTTAGGAATATGTTCCAAAACATAACCTATTGAGTTCATACCATACAATGTTGCTTGTGTGTATGTTTCCATGGCTGACCATTTGGTACGTGATAAAGAATTGCTTAGCTCTTCCCTGGGGAAGACCACCCCTCCCAATACTGGTTTTGCTAAGTTGACTATGGTCCTTTGTGTAGGGTTGAGACATTGAAATTCTGTGCTTGCTTTATCTTCATTTTCAAAGTCTGTTATCTACATGTAATCCCTAAGCACTTGAGCAAATTGCATTCTTCAGCAATAGTCAACATCTGCCTTATTCCTGCCCCAGTCCTCTGATGCTAACTCTTTAGCTTCCTTGTGAATTTTCTGATGTAGTTCTCATCATTATCTTAAAAAAGTACAAACTTATACAAATACATCCTCAAGTCCTCCAGAGAATACAATGTTATAATGAAAGAATTTTAAGCTTCTTTTTGCTTCCTAACTCACTGTGCTACCCAAAAGTAACCATTTTCAATAATTTGGAGCATTTTTGGAATGCTTCTATACTATGTAAACCTATAATGGCAAATCATCTCTGTGGAATATTCATAGCCAGGAGTCATATAAACAGCAACAGGCTACATTGTGTGGTACATGAATGAAGTATAGAATAGACAGTTTTATTAATACACATAACACTATGTGTTCTTCTGTGATGATGTTATTTAACTATATGGCTTATATGACACTGTGCACATTTCTACCTCAGTTATTTTAACAATTTCATTATATGACATCATAGAAACTATGTGGTTTTTGACCACCAGCCCACAGTGGTAACCTAGATTGTATTTTTTACCTCTCAAAAGATAACCTAATGAACATTCCTGTCAGAATATGTTGACATTCTGTGTGGTGTACTGTTAATTAAATGCTTCTGATAAGAAATGCTGTGTCAAGCAAATATTCCACAATTCTAATTTTGATCAATATTGCCAGCTGATTTCAAAATATACTTTTACCAATATATATACTATTATAGTTAGGGTTTTTACTGTTGTCAAGAAACACTGTGAACAGAAGTAAGTTGGAGAAGAAAGGATTCATTTTGCTAATTACACTTGCACATCACAGTTTACCCTCAAAAGAAGTCAGGGTAGAAACTCAAGCTGGGAAGGAAACTGGAGGCAAGAGCTGACACAGAGGTCATAGAGGAGTGCTAGTCACTGACATTCTCAGTCTGTTTTCTTATTGTACCCAGAACCACTAGCACAGAGCCATGCCCAAAATTGGTTGAGCTCTCCCACATTAATCACTATTTAAGAAAATACCCTACAAGCTAGCCTACAGCCAGATCTAAGTCAGACCCACCCTGTTTAAAGAACAGATACTATTTATCTATTCGATTTTTTCCCAATCTTTACTCAATACAGTAAGTTCTTTGCATTTACCTTTGGAGTTAATTTACTATGTTGTAAATTTCTAGAGGTATCTAGCGATCACAGTGTTTTGTCTTGAGGTGTGTGTTTTGCCAGTTCTGTTCAGCTGATTTAGGTGTTCCCAAATGCAATCCTGTGTGTGCACTTATAGTCTAATGTTGATCTCCAAGAGTAAATACCCTGAACCACTTCCTTCGTTCTGTAGCCTGTCTTTGCACATGCAGAGAGGGGGCTCTGTAAGTGTTTTCATTCTTTATTACTTTTAGCATCCAGTATAGCCAATAAATAGGCATGTAATTGTAAAACAATAATAGAAATTATGACGGAAGTTTTTCTCTGGTGAAGATTCAAAGTCAGAAGTCACACAGACAGGAGTGCATTGTTACTTCAGGTGGCCGATCTAACTTGAATGTGTGAAAGCAGAGACTGAAGGTTCCCTGTACATGGACAGAAATGACCATCCATTTTTCTCTGTTCAAACATCCAGCTGTGAGTTCATTATTTTGCACATTCCTTCATCAAATCACATGTTTAATTCTACTAAATTGTTTACCTCTTTTTGTCATAATCCCTGCAGAAAGGTGGTTTAAGCCAAAATATTTTCAAAGGCTTCTGTTATGAAATCATGTCATAAATGTCATTCTGCCAGTGTGAATGTAAAAGACAGCTAAAATATTTGGACATATTCCATTTGTCAACACAGTCATGTTATACTGAGTTTTCTGTTAATGTTAATTCAACTCTCATTTAATAGAAAATATTCTTCCACATACATATTTATAAGCACACCAAATTATGCAGATTCTTCATTTAGATGTAAACACTTTTAAGAGAATAGAGATGTTTACTTTCTCAGGAAGAAAGGATTTGTTAAAGATTCGAGCAGCATATGACACCCTTCTTAATATTTCATCTTGTCTTTTATTCCAATTGAACATGTGATTTCCTTTCTGAATATCTTTTTTACTTCTTTTGCCATGTTGAGATATAATACCCAGGTATTCCTTCTTTAATCTGGGAGGTGTGCTCTATGATCTGAAGAATGTGGTTTATCTAATACCTTATAGGGCATCATGCATTTTAATCACTAATATTATGCGTATGGAGAAAACTGCCACCCCAATCATCCTATTCCTTTCTCTTACAACATGCATACACACCTCACTCATGCATCAGCTGTGATTCATTTATTTCTTTAACTTTGATTTTTAATAGTAAGGGATTTAGGAGATGGAGGTAGGAAAGCTATCTTTCAAACTGTGTGTGTGTGTGTGTGTGTGTGTATGTGTGTGTGTGTGTGTGTGTATGAGAGAGAGAGAGAGAGAGAGAGAGAGAGAGAGAGAGAGAGAGAGAGAGAGAGAGAGAGAGAGAGAGGAGACAAAGTTTATATGCATATATATGTGTGAGTTTATTTGCATATATAAGTATGTATGTGTGTATATGTGTGTGAGTGTGAATGTGTTTTTGTCTGTGTTTATGTGTGTGTGTGTTAATGCTTTACTTGGAGACAGAGAGATATAGATGTTATACTGTTAAGGTCAATGTTTTCTTTTATTTTGCATATTTATTTAGTTCATGTGTATTTGAGATATAGTCTCACTCTGTACCACAGACTGGCCTCAAGCCATGTTGACACTTCTACCTTACACTGCAAAGTTCTGGCATTACAGATGCCAGCCACTATGCTTGCTATTTTCTTTCCCATTGAATAACAATAATAGTAAGTCCTAATTGAATGTATTAGCATATCTTTACTTTAGTTGGGAAGTGTTAACAATCTCTCCCTGCGCTCCTCAAATAAACAAGGTGGACTAATATTCTCAAAGAAAAATTATTTTACTTAAAGTGTACTGTCTTAGTTAGCGTTTCTAGTACTGTGAAGATACTTCATGACCATAGAAACTCTTATAAAGGAAGATATTTAATTTGGACTGGCTTACAGTTTTAGAGCTTTAGTCCACTTTCTTCATGTGTTGTTAAGGCAGACATGGTGCTGGAGAAGGAGCTGAAAGTTCTACATTTTGACCCACAGGCATCAGAAGCATCTGTCTGCCACACTGGGCTAGGCTTGAGTACAGGATACCTCAAAATCTGCTCCCGCCCAACCCACACAATGACATGCTTACTCCGACAAGGCCACACCTACTCCGACAAGGCCACACCTACTCCAACAAGGCCACACCTCCTCCGACAAGGCCACACCTCCTAATAGTGCCACTCCCTGTGGGAGCCATTTCCTTTCAAACCACCACATTTTATGTTGTATAACGTTTATAACAAACATGATTCTGAAGTTCAGAATATTTTCTGACTACAGAAATATAGAGATAGAAAAACAGGTTAAGATTCAGTTTAGTACCAATACCACAGCAATTGGTAAATTTAAAAAATGTCACTCAACTTCTCTAGACATAAGATTTTACATCTCCAAAACTTTGCAGTATCCGAAAATCCATTCTAGGTGCAACATTTTATAAAGGAGTATTATTTTACTATTTTGAACGATTACAAAGGGCTGTATTTAAACTTTTGTTTTTATGGCATCTTGTGCTGATATGTGTAGTTTATTTAAAGTCATGTTCTGCTCAGGTATAACGCTTCTCAATCATAGCATTATTTATATGGAAGGAAACAATATAGTTTAAGGTTAGCTTTCTGTTTGATATAATTTATATTGGCACACTATTTCTGAAATGGGTTACCATTTTTCTTTGCAAGTGTATTCTAGTTTTTCTTAGAGCTTGCTTACTCAGTTGGGTTGTCTATTTTATATATAAATATCTTGATTTTATATTAAAACATATACATATTTCAGATGCACAGGAATACATATAAGCAAATGATTTTGTGGGAATGAGCCATATTTAGTGATTTTAAGTGGAATCTTTTAGTTAATCTTCTTGGGATCAAAATTATGGGGCTGATGTTCTTGATATCCCTTTCCTCCTTTCGGCACAAATACACAAAAAGAATAATGTGCTAACCTAAGAACTCTAGCCCATATGGGTAATTTTACTTTCGGTTGTTTAGTTTTTTTCTTCAGTACTTCAACAGTCTTTTAATGCAAGTTGAGTGTGCATGTGAATATTCATAAAAATATGTGTATAGATAAAGAAAGTCTATTAGGGATATTGGAAAAGTTATAAAATTTGACACAACATTTTGTATCTACTAATCACTACTAATTTTTACACTTAACAAGCCTTAAAATGGTAAATTCTGTTATGCACATCTTACCACAATGGTACCAAACTCAAGCACACCACAGCCATCACATGCTTTATTTCTGAAGCTGTCGTGATCAAATCAGAGGAGGACACCTACCTGGCAGACACAGAATCAGAGTCTTATATATGTACCAAGCTTAGGCTCACTCTTCTGTATGCCTAGATACTTACTTGTTTCTACATGAGCCTGTTACGATTAGGGTTTGAATTTGGTATCTGTCCCAAAGATGTAGTGACCTGTTTTAGCCTACTAATCCATATTTATGTGATTGTTTATAGTTCTTTTCATAACCAGAACATTTAACTCTGTTCTAATAGCATGAACATGGATGGAACACACACACAATTACTGTCTCCAGAGCCAAAGCAGGATGCTTCAGAAAGACAATGGCATCAACATGTGCTGGCAAAGCACTCTTCTTAGGAGTTATTGTACACCAGAAAGTATTTGTGTTCAGAAAGAGTTAATTACAACCCTTTCCTCTGAGTGACAAAGAGATATAAATGAAGGGTCACAGAGGTTTAAAAATACTGTTTTTGTGGAAAGGTCTGAATTTGAAGATGAAAGTCAATTTGATATTGAGGAAAATGTCAAAATCATAAACAGATCTAATCCTCATCAGACCTAACATATTTAGCAGTTAATAGTTTAGGCAATCTCCTTCTTTATGATACTGTAGAAAAGGTTAGTTTCATCTGAGAGGATGGGTTTGATATTTTTCATTTTCTGGAGCACTTAATACAATGCACACAGTAGAAAGTTCTAAAACATTCATGATTGAAACCAATTGGTACAGTGTAAAGCAACTTCAAGCAACATCCATCAATTTTATGCTGTGGTTGACAAACTAGCATTGTAGCTTCTGCCCGTCCCTCATACTGACATTAAATGCTTAACACTACTTTGTGTTAGATTCTAATAAAAAAATACCCACAAATTTAAAAATATATTAAAAGATTTCTCCAACTCTCCCTCAGCCGTTGTGTATTTTAAAACAAAATGTCTTTTTAACTAGACTCATGGGAGAGTTTAAAGTAACATCTGCCTTTTGTGTGGGAGAAGAGTCCCACTAACTGTTCTCTCAGGATTCCGAGTGTTATAGAAGAATTCCAGACAAAGAAATGATACAGTAGTGGAGGTTTTCTCAGGTCAGCATTACAGGTTAAAGCAGGGCAGTGGCACTCAGGGAATTTTTAGAAAAAGAAATCTTCCATATTACACAGGGACTAAAGAAAATGATGACAGAAACAAAATGGTTGGGCTGGGTGGTGCAAAACTGGAAATAATCCTGGGCACTAAATATTTTACGTGCCTTCACTACCTGGCTATTTGGCTATCAGTGATTGCATGAGTTTCTTAACTTTAGCAAATTTTCTTCACTAAGTGAACAATTTACTAAAATGTACATCAATAATGTGTCGGGGAACATCTCATCTAAAAGTGCTCCAGGAAGCAGGAGAGTAAGATAGTGAAGGAGAAGGAAAAAAAATAAAACAGACATTCAGACACATTTTTCCTTATGGGATAACAACCCAATGATCTTGTTCAATTCCCCTGTAAGCTGGTCCTCTTGTGAAAGGTTACTGTGAGTTTCTTGGCTTGGGGAAAAATAGCCATTTTAGTTTTGATTGATTTTGTAGCATTTAGCACAAGTGGTTCCATTTTTGATTGATCTGCTATGTTATTTCTGGTGCATTCAAGGGATCAGTCCAAAACAATGACCCCTTTTAAGATATATTATATATTTAAATATATATATAATATAATTTTATACCTACATAATACAAAAATATCATAAAATAAAACACTTTCTTGTATCAGTGGTTATCTATGAGAAACAGATTACGGGGTCATGAGTCACAAGGACAAAAAGAAGACATTGTGTACCTGGAGGAAGGTGAAGCACGATTAATAAACTCCCAGGTGACTGCAAAAGTGACACAACCTGAGTCCCTAACATGTGGCAGGTAAAAAGGCAGCAAGATCAGAAGTTCAAGGTTACCCTTGCCTTTGTAGCAAGTTTAGGGTAAGACTGAATTTCACGAGGCTCTGTTATGAATATCAAATTGAAAGAAAAATATTTAAAGGAGGTGAGACATCCAAAAGGTTTACACAGTGCAAACCACCAGCACCATTGACACAAGACACATGGGGAAGGAAACAGATGGCATCACATAGTTTCACATGCTCATTTCAACATAATCTGTTCACTTCCTTTCATGGAAATTACAAACTCACTAGCTATAATGTTTCTACTGGTGTGTGTGTGTGTGTGTGTGTGTGTGTGTGTGTGTGTGTGTGTGTGTGTATGTGTGTGTGTGTGTGTGTGTGTGTGTGTGTTAATGTAAGTAATGAGTTGTGATTTTGAACTTACTTTATTTCTTCTTCTTCTTCTTCTTCTTCTTCTTCTTCTTCTCCTCCTCCTCCTCCTCCTCCTCCTCCTCCTCCTCCTCCTTCTTCTTCTTCTTTTTCTTTTGAAATATGATCTCACAAGACAGACCAGATGGCTTTCAATCTCTCAATCCTCCTACCTCAGTCTATTGAGTATTGTGATTCCAAGCTTCTACTATCAGGCCTTAGTTACACTATGGTGTAAAGATTGTATTTTATTTCATCAGTTTGGGGAAATGAATAAGTAAAATAGTTGCTGAATTCTAATGAAAAAAATTAAAATTTCATGAAAGCTAAGTTGAAATTCAAGTCGGAACTGGTAGCTGAAAAAAAGAAATTCTGAATGTGGCAGTTAAAGTCAGATGAAGAATTCACAGTGAGAATTTTTATCCGGGAACTCAATTTTATCCTTAAAGCTTTGCTTAAGAGATTTCCTGTTCCTTTACGCTAGTAACTTAATATTGCTTTTCCTAGCAGTCTCATTCTGCTGAGCCTTGCCTTCAGCACTGTGGAAATCAATACAGTAGGCACTCTGTTCTGTGCTCAACACCTGTAGTTTCTGGTGTGTGATGGTTTGAGATTCTGCAGATGCTACTTAATCCAATAGCCACATTGCAGCCTATTTTTCCCATATAGCATTTTCCACAGCAGCAGGGAACATTAAGCCACTGCTGTGGGAAGTAGAACACTGTGTTTTGTTAGCCATAGGTGGCTAGAGGCCTTGGAGGAGGTTAGGAAATTATTTTTGTTTTTGTGGGTTCTTTGGAAGATAGTATTGATTCAACTTATGAATGCCTTGACATGGGGTGAGATTGCTCTTCTCTCATGCCATGTTTTCCCGAGCTTGTTAGTGACTTCACTCCTAGTGGGAATAGAGAATTTAATCAACTCATTGACTGTGTATCTGTTCTCTGCAAGGGTGATGTAGGGAATATGGCTTGTTTATAAGGATAAAGAATGTTTTTCATAACCTTGCTTTGATATTTTTTAACCTTAGATTCAGTCTTCTCAGTTTGAAATTCAATTCCAAAAGTAACTGGTTAAACAAACCCTACCTACACTCTGAGTTAAGTACAGAACTATCAAACTTGTGAGATTGCAAGAAAAGGGAAGGGTAGTGTGAGAGATAAGGAATTTGTTTTGAAGAAAGGATCTTACAATCGATATTTAGAAGAGGGCATTCCATATACATGACTACTAATCTTGGCATTATACTTGAAATGTTTAAAAAGGACCAGTCCATTGAAAATAAGGTAACAGTGGTGGATTTTAGAAAGAGAGGTGCCATGAATCTTGCCAATAGTGTTGTAGCAAGTGTGATTAGTTAGCTGCATCAAGGTTGTCAGAGAACTCTTCCCACAAGAACATGTGTTAAAATGTGGAAACATGCTTACAGTAGCATTTCTGATAATTTACTGCATTAAGATTTGGAGGTTTCTTATTTCCCTCACATAACCTCCCTTGCCTTTTTCCCAGTAGAAATAGCTACGGCATGTTGAAGGTTCACAAGTCATGGTACATTTATTTTTGTTTGGAAACTTTAAATCTTCAAAGATCCAAGGACATTTAAAAATGACATTGATAATAACAAGCTTGAATAAAAAGCTATCACTTAAAGATCTTTTCTGTTTGGAGCCTCCCCCGGGGACTGACAGAGATGTTCCCCTGTTCTTGTTTGCTGTTCTCAAAAACCAGCCCTGTAAAACCTCACAGGTTATATTTCCAGGGAGTTCTGTTGAAATCAACAACTCATCCATCATGTAGTTTAGTGTTTTAATTTCTACTCTTTATACACCCAATGTTAAAAATTTTGTTTTCATTTTTCAGTGACTCAATAATAAGTAATGAGGTGAGAGACCCATTACAGAGGACAAGATCATTAATCACTTCTTTGAATTCTACCTCCTTGTAAAATTCTATACAAAGCTTATCTTTGTCTCCAGTGCTCCAGCAAATTATGGTGAAAAGAGAATTATAATCACAAATGGATCTTCATTATCTAGTTTTACCAACATAGCAAGAAGTGAGAGAAGACTAGCTTGATTGGTAGAGGTGTTGTCCAGGAACCTGTTACATACATCAACATTCATAGTCAACAAATCATGGAGCCTGAGGCGCCTGGGTCTTTGGTCCAGGGACTCTCTGCTCCTTTAAACCTAGTTACTGAACCTCTGACCTGGACACTATTTCAAAATTGTCCATATCTAGTTGTAAGTTCTCTTTAGTATACTTTAGGTTTAGACACAATAAGACAAAACATACAATATTGACAGTCCCTGTATTCCTTTGGTCTCCCTTACAGAACCTCTCCTACTATCAGTATCCTGCCTTAGGCAGAACATTTGTTATAGTCAATGGACCAGTGTATCATAGTCACTTGGAGTGCACAGCTAGCCTTAGAGTCACTCTTAGCATTGTGCATTGCATTTATTTTTAAATTATTAAATGATATATGTCTGTTATTGTTTTATAAAGAGCATTTTTTCTGTCCAAAATTTCTTGTGCTCTTCAGATTCATTTTGCTTTACCTAAAACCTTGGTAATCACTGATTTTCATATATGCATACCTTTGATTTTCCACAATATGTGATTATTGGTATCATATAGTATTTCTCTCTTTTGGATTGACTTATTTCTTGTGGTGATACCAACTTATGTTTCTTCTGTGTTCTTTTCTTGTTCTAATAGCTTTTTGTCCCTTAGTACCAAAGAAGATTCCCTTAATGGATTCTTAGTTACTTTTCTATTGCTTTGATAAAACACCATGACCAAGGCAACTTATAAGAGAAAATGTTTAATTGATGATGATTTTTAAATGAGAATGGCTGCACATCCATTTGAATCCATGGTTCCCAGTTAGTGGAACTGTGTGAGGGAGGTTTTAGAGATGTAGCCTTGTAGGAAGTGTATTTTGGTGGATAGAGGCTTTGAGGTTTCAAAAGACTTGTGCCATTCTCAATGTGTGTGTGTCACTGTCTTTCCAATCAAGATGTAGACTGTCAGCTACTATTTCAGCTATTCATGCTATTATCATGGACTCTAACATTATGAAACTCTAAACCAATTAAACTCTTTCTTTTCTTAGTAGTCTTGGTAATGGTGTCTTACAGTAATGAAAAAGTAATGGAGACAATTAGGCTGACAGAGGGTTAGAGTCTATGATTCCTGAAGGAACAGTTGAGATCTCACATCTAAAACTACAAGCAGAAAGCAGAGTATGTTGGGTATGACCGAAAGCTTTTTGAAGCCTCAAAGACAAACCCCATGGCACATCCCCTCTAACAAGGGCATACTTCCTAATCCTTGCTAAATAGTTCCACTAACTGAGGTCTAACTACTCAACTATATGAACCTATGGAGGGCATTCTCATTCACATGACCACACTACACAACACACAGCTCACTTATCTACTCAGCTACAAATAGCTGCTTATACGTTTGGGCAATTATGGATGAAGCTATTACAAAACACCTATATTAAGATTTTCATGAGGACACACATTTTTAAACATCAAATAGAACAAATAGTGGATTGGATGTTGAGAGTGTGTAGCTTTGAAGGAATATGGGAAACTATCTTCCAATATGTCTGAACATTTTTGTGTTCCCAAGATTAATTCATGAGAGTTCCTAGAGCTCCATATCCCCAGCAGGTTTGGGCACTGCCATGTTTCTATTGTGGGCATTCTAGTGGGTATGTAATTGTATCTCATCAGTGTTTCAATGTTCAATTCTCTGATGACAAATAATATGAAATATCTTTTGATTTGCTATTTACCATCTGTATATCTTCTTTGGTTTGAGTCTGTTCTGGTCTTTCCCTGGATGTCAATCAGTGGATTCTTCTCATTTAATGTTGATTGTAGATTTGCTTCATATATTTTTATTAAACACCCAGTGTCAATATGTCTTCCATAAATACTCCTCATTTGTGTCCTTCTTTTCATTCTCATAAAATTCTCTTTCATAAAGCTAGTTTTAAATTTTAGAGAAGTCCAATTGATGAACTACAGTATTCAAGGATTATGTATTTCATATTGTAGCTTTAACGTTATCTCCAAATCCAAGTTTGATATTTCCCCTTATCTTTTAGAATTCTTTTTTGAGTGTTTAATTTTTTAATATTAATATTTTTCAAAAATTATTTTACATATCAGCCATGGATTCCTCTGTCCTCCCTCTTCATGTCCCCCTCCCCCCAGTCCACCCCCCATTCCCATCTCCTCCAGGGCAAGGACTCCCCTGGGGATTCAGCTCAGCCTGGTAGATTCAGTCAAGGCAGGTCCAGTTCCCTTCTCCCTTCACCCAGGCTGAGCAAAGTGCTCAGAGTGTTTAATTTTTGAACTGTCATGACTTTTATAAAGAACGATATTTTGAGTTAATCTGCATGTCTAGTTCCTAAATATAGGTGATAAAGATTTGCTACACAGATGTCCCTGACAATTTTGGGAGAACATATGATTAATTATTACATGTAAAATATAAACAATGTAAGATTAAGTTAATTTTTTTCTTGTTTCCGTCAAACTATGCTACTGAAACACTTACCTGTCAGAGACTATACCAGCATCATTGAGGTAGTTTTCTATCTTTATTGGCTGACGTCTGTGATCTCCTTAAATACTGGAAATTCAACTTCTTTTTTTAATTAAGAATTTTTTATTCATTTTACATACCAACCACAGATCCTCCTCTATTTCATCTGCATCATTTCTTCTGAATTTTCTTTTAATTAGGATGGCTATATGATCCAACAATGCTTTTGATCAATTATATCCCACAGTTGAAATCACTTAATACTTTATATAATGTTAATTACATCACTCAAGGTACTATTCCAGATTTGAATAATTACACTCATTTTGCTGAATTATATTGGACTTCATCATCTGAGTAAACTCTATGACTTTAAAAGTCAGAAAGAGAAGACCAATAAATATGTGAATTTGAATTGGTGAAATTGATTGAATTAGTATCAAATACATTTTTCTAGCCCTAGCAGACAATATCGTTTTATGTTTTTTACTCTGTTAGTAAGTCACTTTTGTGAAGATAAAATTGAAAAATGAACATCAAAATTTGGGTATGAAGGTGTTAATGATATGTAAATTGCAGATATGGTGATATGCTGTCTTAGTATTTGACAGAATATATGTTTGATGGTGTTAGGAAGATAAGTAGAGAGATGACAGATAGATGGATAGATAGATAGATAGATACATACATAGATACATATATAGATACATAGATAGATAGTATTTATAAACAAGAAATATAACAAGTTAATATTATTTGATCTGTAAGACAAGAATCTTGTATTTTAGTTGTGGTGGAGGCCTTAGGGCAGGCCATGCGTGAATCAAGAACTTTAATATTTAGCTCCATCTGCAGCCCAATGAATATATATGAAGGGTCTTTCTTTTTCTTAAATTATCTGGGTATCACTCTCCTCAACCATAAAATATTGACTAATTCCTCCTTCTTTAAAATTTTGTAACATTTGTCTATCTTAGATAGCATAATATTATACAGAAATCTAATCTATAATACTAAAAATGGTTTGAATAAATATAATTTATATACTATTAACTACCTTTAAATCTTCATTCATTATGGGGGTAAGAATTTACATAATGTATGGCAGATATTTACAGGAATTTGAACACTAGTATAGGTGTTGATTAAGTCTTTGCCTGTACTGTGTGTGGATGTGACTTCTGTATGCACTAGTAGTCCTAACATGTGTATATGTGTCATGTTACTGCAGAAACAAACACATGCAATTTTACTATGCTTATTATGGGAGGCCAGCTGGGAGACTGGCTCCCACATTTTACCCCTGGTAAACATTTACTCTTGAGGAGAAAGGGATAAGAGATTTAGATAGAAGGATAGAGGGGAGAGAAACAGATAGAAACACAGGTTAGCATCGGAAGGGCCTAGATCCTAATCCACTAGCCCCCTCTGTCTCTTCTAAAGAGCTACTTATAGGAATGCCAAGGAGTGGAGCAAAAGACCACCCCTCCCCCAAGCAAACCAAGTGTAGACCCTTTCCAATCACCTGGTAACCACACACATTGTCAAGCAATCCTCTAATGCAGCTCTGCTGGGTAAAGCAAGCTCTGTTCTCACTAGGAAAACTTTGTGGGCTTTCACAGCTTACCGTGTTAATATGCTGCAGTCTTAGGTAAAACGGTGATATATTCAGTGCAAATGATATTTTAATACAACTATAGGTCATGGTGCTTTATCACAGTAGAAAAAACAAACTTAGGCATTAACTATACTAGTTGATCACATTTGTGATAATGTTGTTGCTTCATGTAATTAATAATTTATTGGAACAGGACAAATAAATTTCATTAATGTAGTTGGTTGTTTTCATTCTTTGCTCTTTTGAGGGACCTACCACCCAGCTCCCCAAAAATATTACACACAGAGGCTTATTCTGTGTTATAAAAACTTGGCCTTAGCTTGGCTTGTTTCTTGCCAGCTTTTCTTAACTTTAAATTATCTCATCTACCCTTTGCCTCTGGGCTTTTACCTTTCTCTATTTCTGTATATCTTTTTTTTTTTCTTATTCCATGTCTGGCTGTATGGCTCTGTGGCTGGACCCTGGAGTCTTTCTCACCTCCTTTTCTCATTCCTTGATCTCCTTTCTCTCTTTTTCTCCTTCAGCACATTATTTCTTCGTGCAAGCCCTGTCTATCCCTTCTCCTGTCTTGCTATTGACCATTCAGCTCTTTATTAGACCAATCAGCTGTTTTAAACAGGCAAAGTAGCACAGCTTCACAGAGTTAAACAAAAGCAAAATAAAAGAATGTAACACATCTTGGCATCGTTAAAAATGTTCCACAAATGTAACACATCTTAAAATAATATTACATAACACATTAATTAACATTTTATTGGAGTATAATCAACATGAGCTAGCAATTTTTTTCTGAAAAAATTCTTAAGTGCCTATAATTTGACTAGAGATTTTAAGTTTGTTTTCTTAGATATTTGATGGCCTATTTTTAGGAAAAAAAGGCACTTCATAATTACTCTTTGAAATGTCTTAGCCAGCTCCAGGTGAACTTGCCATTGTCATCAAGGACAAGTTTATGTCATGCTCAACTGTACATGTTGTGCTGATAATCAGCATCATTGAACCTGAAACTCTGCCATCTTTCTTTTGTGTGGTTGACCTTGTTCTTCTAGAGGTGACAGGGGTGGGGAGAAATGTGGCAAAGCATCCAAAATTCAGAACACTTCATAGCTCAGCAGCTTGTTGTAGACATTAAGGTCAGATCAGATGCCAAATAACCTGCAGACTTGGAATGAGTAGCAGAATGGGTACCTAGAGAATGCTGAAAGTTCACAATGTCACTGCAGCAGCTAAGAGGTAGGAGAGCTACTGACAATCTTTTAAATTATTTGGCTGATACAACCGGTGACAAGGAACTCTTACTCCTTCCTTTTTAAGACAGTGTATGGATGCACAATGTGTCAATAAAAATGGATTATTTCAGAGCTCTGGAATAGTTAATGCAGCCACTTGTAATATGAGTCACATTACTGATGTGTTAGCAAGAAGTTCAGGTCCAGAGGGCAGTTTCTAAGCAGAGATATTGAAAGATGCTCACTAGATATCCATACTGCCTGCTGATGTGAGAGTTCTAACAAGGAAGTTAAGTTCAGTAATTGACATGAAAGTCACAGAAATGAAAAAGAATCCATTTTATCTTTATTCCAATTTAAAAATTGTAATATTTTAGAATCTATAAAAATATTTAAAAATTAAATGGATGCTGTGATGTCTATAGTTGAGTCATTTAAACATACATTATAGAAAATTTGAATTCATGTTTTTTTCTCCATTTGTAATAGATACTGAAAATTAGATCTTAATTAGGTAAGTCTCCCCTTCCATAAAGTGAGAGTGAAGAATTTTGATAATCTGTCCTAAACCATCTTTTTTCTTCTCACTCCTGTAAATATTTCTTTATTCTTTTTGCTCTACATCAACCCAATGAACTTGACCATATAGGAATAAAGCCTCAGACTTTGCCCAGTGCCATTAAGGCTGAGCAGGAGAAGGAATAATACCTCTGACACAGTTCTGAGAGGGCCTTACCAATGTTCTGTTTTCCATCAGTAAAATAGTAAGCATAAACACAAATATTTAAATTTACTAAAATTTTCAGGGTACAAGAATCATAGAATTTCACCTTTTGAAAACAATCCTGATATGATGTAAATAATGATCATTGTGCAATGGTCTGGCTGTTTTGTTCTCTAGGGAATACATGGCCTTCGAATTGAGCAAATGAGAAATACAGCATTTTTATTAAAAGGTTAATGAAATTCTTTCTGACTTTTTGGAGTAAAGTTCAGTTTGGGAGTTTGCCAATGTCTGCAAACTCTTCTGGGTAAACTGAAGGCTAGAAGCCCCTTTACAGGTGAGTACCACAGTCAAGATATCAACTGAGAAGGAATCTTCACTTAAAAATATGAATGATACAATCATGTAGTAAAAGGTAGATGATGATCATGAACACAATAAAGATCTCAAGTTTTGATTATATCAATGGTTCAGTGTATTTGCATTTTGTAAGTCTCATTTTACCATGAATGGTTACAACATAAAATAATTCCACAAAACTATTTATAAATTCAGTATAACTAATTATTAAAAGTCTGAGTTTTTTCTTAACTCACTAAAATATCCCCCTAGGGAGAATAATACACACTATTGTTCCCTTCTAGTATCTACTGTGTTAAGAATGAACTTCTAGGTAGAAATGCCTTTTTTGTTTGTTTCTTTCCTCTGCTTGTATTTTTATTTGTTTTATGATGCTGGGAGGTTAAAATTGAGAGATCCAGCCAGTCATGCCTATTTCTATTAGGTTGTCAGAACAATGGTATGTTTAATGGATTGTGGGGAAGAAAGATACATGTTACAAACTATCAATTGCTCACCTTTGTTACAGTCATTGTATGGATAAAAAAAAACACATTGACTTTAATATACAGTTGTTAGTAGCATGAAATAATTGTGGTAAGCAATCATCATTAGCCATTCAGCATACTAAAGGGAAAATCTAAGAGTGATGGATATTTCTTTCCAACTTAGGGTGCTAACAGAGCACATGTGTATTAGGGTTCTGAACAAAAACAATAAAATGAGTATTTATTGAAGGAAATCAATTGTTTTAGCTAAGATGATAGGGTCTGTGTAGTGCAACAATGACTCTTCATGCCAAGGAGTACCAAAACCTGCAATAATAATTCAGTCCACAAGTCAGGATGCCTCTGTAGTCGAAATCTACCACTGAAGTCCTTGAGGATTCCTAGAGAGTCACTGCTCTGCAGTCCACCTTGAAGGGTGATAAACTGTGGGTTTCAGCACTTGTGAATTTTCAGAACAGCAGCAGTAGCTACAGTACATGCTGACATGAAACTAGTCAGATTCATTATGAAAAATCAACTAGTCTCCAGATACATGCTTTGGGGGATAGTTTGGGGAAACATCAGATGTAGGGTGAAGACAGCGTGGCTTTTTTGGTTTGGGGGCTATGTTGGGGAGATATGCCCTTGGTTTTCAGGGGAGGAGATGGAGAATTTGGCTACTTGAAAAACAAGTATTCTAAATAAATAAACAAATAAGTAACTGGACAAATGAACAAATGAGTAAATAGGAGAAGGGTTGAGGTGCAGATACGTGGCTGAGGAACCCAATCATGCTTCCGGTTTTCTTTTGGTGTAACTACTTTCCTGTTATATTTGTTTTAAAACAAACAAACCTCATGATGTCATTGTTTTTTCTCTGCTGAGTAGTATTCCATTGTGTATATGTACCACATTTTGTTTATCCATTCTTCAGTTGAAGGGCATCTAGGTTGTTTCCATGTTCTGGCTATTACAAACAATGCTGACATGAACATAGCTGAGCAAGTGCTCTTGTGGTATGATTGAGCATCCAGCCCGAACTGACCTACTCTGGTGATGGGATGGCCAAACACCCTAATTGTCTTGCTAGAAACCCCATCCAACAACTGAGGGATCTGGATGCAGAGATCCACGGCTAGGCCCCGGTGGAGCTCTGGGAGTCCAATTAGCGAGAAAGAGAAGGATTTATATGAGTGAGAATTGTTGAGACCAAAGTTGGATAAAGCACAGGGACAAATAGCCAAATGAATGGAAACACATGAACTATGAACCAATGGCTGAGGGGTCACCAACTGGATCAGGCCCTCTGAATGGGTGAGACAGTTGATTGGCTTGATCTGTTTGGGAGGCATCCAGGCAGTGGGACCGGGTTCTGTGCTCATTGCATGAGTTGGCTGTTTAAAACCTGGGGCCTATGCAGGGTCGCTTGGCTCGGCCTGAGAGGAGGGGACTGGACCTGCCTGGACTGAGTCTACCAGGTTGATCTCAGTCCTCAGGGGAGGCTTTGCCCTGGAGGAGATGGGAATGCGGAGTGGGCTGGGGGGAAGGCGAGGGGGGCGGAAGCGGGGAGAACAAGGGAATCCGTGGCTGATATGTAGAACTGAATTGTATTGCAAAAGAAAAAAAAAACAAACACACAAACAAAAAACAGTGGGCAGGTTTGTAAAGTAATGGTGGAGCTCTCACAGGTATGTTTGAGGTAGACTCTTTCAGTGGCTTGCATTTATAGGAATATGGAGGCAATGGTGACCCTAACCACTTTCGTAATATATTTTGTAAAAAAGCAAACAAACAAACAACAAAAAAGCAAACGATAGGCAAGTGACTGTGGTGTGGTGGTGGTGGTGGTGGTGGTGGTGGTGGTCGTGGTGGTGGTAGTGGACCTCTGGCAGGGATGGTTGCAGTGGTCCATTTCAGTGGTCTACACTTATAGGAATATGGAGGCAATGATAACCTGGGCAGTATGGTTTCTGCCAGCACTTTGCTGCTGTGTTGTGCCAAGGGCAAGGCAGACAAAAGCGGTAGTGCAGGGGTGTGTGTGGTGGAGGAGAACTGTAAATAAATGGGAAAATCTTGATGGCTTTAAATGCTGTGAGTTGAGTTTGTGTCTGGTCATTTTATCCACGCAGGCAAGACTGGCCCAGAGAGAAGCCTACTGAGTCTATGCTTTTGCACTTGGCGGTTTGATCATATGCTTCCACATCTGTTTGCACTAATAAGTCCCTCCATTTGGGGAGGTGTGGGGGATTTCTCTGACCACCTGGAGTCCCAATGAGCTCCATTCAACTATTTGAGACAGGTTATAGCCCTTCAATTTAGACAGGATAATTGGGAATTAATTGGGATCCATCTCCTGAGAGCCTGGACTTATAATAATGATAGCATGGATGTGGCCCAATTATATCAGCCACATCCTAGAGAAGAAACAGACTGTGATTAATCAGTTTCTGCTAACACTGCAAAAACAATCCTTGAGGAGCTTCAAGTTATCTATCCCTTTATCCTGTTAAAACATTCCTGTGCTTGTTTTAGGCACAGTGGCTATTATGATGCTGTTCTTTCTTATCACTTTTCCAATCTGGTGTACAGCATTGCAGCGAACTGCCCTATACTAAGCCTGAACATTTAAGAAATTTTAGAAAGCAGTGTGTAATCAGTAGGGAGCCTTGAGTGAGTCAAGGACCACATAGTCTTGGATCTATGGAAAAATGGCTCAGCCTTTCCCCAGGGTCAGGCTCAGAGGGATGACAAAGTTAACATCTTGTACTGATGTTGATAGTATGTGTAGAAAATGTTCCCTATAGTTTCCCCATCCCAAAATCTATAGTCTGAAGACCTTTCACTACAGAGACTAATCCTACTGAGATTAGATAAACTGGCCCGGTGATTCAGCTTTATACCATAAAGCCTGCCCCATGTTTATTTGAATGTAATAACCCTGCCTTCTTGTTCAGTTATATGCAATAACGTCTGAGACCCCAGTTCATCTGATGCATGTCTATCATTTCTTCACTTCCTTGCTGTCTCTAGTCAGGCCTAAGCCATGATTATTACAAATGACTCAGCAATGAGTTATGCCTATATTCTTAAGAACTAAAAATATTTCCCACATACATAATATTTTTATATAAATTAAATTCATAAGCTTTTTAAATCTATAAAATATAATTTTATTAAATGACTATCATAAATTAAAGCCTACCTTTTAAGTAAAATAGTATACACACTGTATACTATATCTGTAAAAATGAAGAATGCACATTTTCTGCTAACTGATAGTTGAGTTTTCGCTAGTTTAACTACAGAGAGAGAATGGGGCTAGAGAAGGCAGTTTTATTATTATTTGCATTTCTTATCATAACATATTTTTCATATAAAATCTCTATAATTTTATATAGCAGTTTTAACCAAACTTGGGGTGGACAGACACTACTTCTTATGGCTTTTGTACTTGATGGAAGCTCTTTGTCATTACTGCTGGAAGATTTATCCTGTAAAAACCATCCCAGCTACTTCCAAGTCTCATTCCAGGAATAAAACGCTAAGAGCTGACTTCAGAACCAATTTCATATGTGGCCTCAGTTCTGCATTTTTTTCTACTTCTGTTCCCTTTTATTGTTCTCCTTCCTACAATACCTACTGTAAGATTAAATTCAGCTTCTTATTTCACCCAGTATCCATTACAAACATAATGTACTCACCAGAGTGAAAACATTTCTCATTTGGAAATAAACAATGTAGTTTTCTAACTTCAAGAATTATGATAAATATTAATTTTCATAAGTCCCTGGAAAACTTAGATATACAATTTGTTGAACCAAAACTGAAGAATTTCTGACATGCTTCCTGGTTGAGACCATTCTGTCAGCAGGTATTGAGTTCTAGAGGAAGATCCCGGGCATTTATGAAATAGCTTCAAACAACGCATGTTTACGCCAACACACTCTAGTGGTGGAGGGCAGGGAGGTTACAGCCCTGCAGCATCTGACAGTTTTACAGCCTCAAGGCAGAATTTCTCCTCTAATCTCTTTCTGTTCTCTCATATGCATTATAAATATTAGGAGGTCAGTCTATAGCTTCCACGTTGCTGGGAAATAGCTCAAGCTTCACATCTGAGGTTACTACTGATGAGCTTATTCCATCCCAACATAGAAACAATTTCTGTTTCCTTATAAAAGGATGGTCTTCCCTCCAGGCTTCAGGATGTGTTCATTTCCATCGGTGACCTTAACTGAAGTATCTTTAATGTACAGATTTCTAAATCAGGCTCTTTAAGTAATTCTGACTCTTTCTTTGTAAACCTTAAAACCTTTCCATTCTCTCTTATTGGAACCCCAAGCTATTGCCACATTTTTAGGTACTCATCTCCTTTGTTCAAAAGTAATTGTCTAGGGCTGCCATAACAAAGCACCACAAGCTGAGTGATATAAAAGAACAGAAATATGTTCTTTTAGAGTTTGGATGCTAGATATCTGAAATCAGGTGGTAAATGAATGATGCCATGCCTGTCTCCTAGCTTTCAGTCAATGTGGCCACTGTTCAAGGTGTCTTGGTTTGCTCCAATTTCTGCCTGACTGCATGTGGCAAGTTACCTGTATGTCTTTACACTGTGTTCCCTATTTTTGTTACCGTTTCTTTGTTCATAAGAATACACAGCAGTAAAGGAGTAGCCTTTAGTAACTTCATTTTAGTTGATTATGCCCTCAAAGACCATATTTCACAGTTGGGTCCCATACATAGGTGCCACCATTAGGTTCAGCATAACATTTTTTGGGACATGTTAACTTGTCACACTGGTGGCTCAATAAATTATTTGGTATATTAGGTGATGCATATAGACACATGACCTTTGCTCTGTGTAATAAGTTGTGTTTGTTTTTATCAGAAATAGTCCTATGGCTTTCTGAAAGTGTGTTCCTGAGGTGTTGATCTGATGAGACACACTGCACAGGAAAGACTCCATTAATCATGCTTCACACTAAAGGAGGCCCAACAAAAATCACAGAAAGTCTTAAATTATCAATTCTCAATTAGTTGGACCAATGTATTTTAAGACTTTCTTTAAAAAAAAATCCTGACATTGGAGCCCTTGTCTACAATCCTATCAATTGGAAGTAAGAACAGGAGGGTCAAGAGTTCAAGACCAGCCTCAAGTACATAGTGAGTCAGAAGCCAGCCTGGGATAAAGAAGACCCATAAAGATTTATCTTTAAAAAGCATAGACTATTTTCTAGGTTGATTCTCAAAACACAGTTATCTTCATGTAGTTTTTATCAAGAGTTAATGTGCTTCACCACCTTCTAGAAACACCAGGACTGGAGGACAGAATTATCAAAATCTATTTCTCAAGTCTATTCAGATTAACAATTAAAAACTTAATAATTAACCAATAAAAATGTGAGAGTACATGTAGTGGTATAAAAATATAGACTCATTAGGAGCCAGTGCAGGATTATTATAGCTTTTTTCTTCTTCTTTCACAATAGCCAGAGTTTCAGGTCATTTCGTGGTCACTTTTCAGAGGTCCTAGCAGTATAGACTGCTTCAGTTCCTAGAAACGCAGGATCTAAAAGACTACCTAAGCACTCCTGCATGCAAGCTGGGCCTACTGGAACAAAAAGAAGGTAAACAGATGTGGGGAAATGTAAGAAAATAACTCATAAATATAGTTGAAAATTATCATAAAACAAGAACACAGGCACTGAGAATACGATATGATTTCTCAACAATAAAAACCATTGATGTTAGTTCTGAAGATGTCCTCCAATTTTCCCACTGCTTTCAGTGTACAACTAACCATGAGGAAGGGACTTTGCTGATTGATTTTCAGGGAATGCACAGATGTGGCCGTAGTTTACTCACTAGCAGAAAGTGTCATCTACCTGACTTATTAAAAAAAGACTGAGGAAAATCAGCTTATAATAAAAAGTGGCTTATTTTGGTTCATTGTATTGGATGGTCCAGTTCCTGACAGATTGATTGGCCCTGCTGCTTCAGGTCTTGTAGTGAAGTACTTAAGTGCTAACATCCATGCCACCTCTCATCATAAAACTATCATCATATTAATTTGTTAGGTGATTCCCTCAGTAGCCTTTTTTTAACTACAGGTATGCCAGCCATCACCCTTCATAATTATGCCCATTCCCACCTATACTGACAGCCACTGGTATCTTTCCAGTGTGTGTCTATAACTATCCAGGAACCCCCAGCATCATTATAGACGTCTAATTGCTGCTAATTGATTGGGAATATAGTTTTCTGAGTTAAATTCTCAAGTTTCATTAATGGTATGTGTTCTGTACAGACCACTGCCTTCACCTTGTCCCTGTGCTGACCATTTCACCCTATATACCCCATACAGTTGATTTTTCTTTATCGAGACGTGTTTTCTCTGTGTAGTCCTGGTTGTCCTGCAACTCACTCTGTAGACCAAGCTGGCCTCAAACTCAAGAGATCTGCCTTCTGAATGTTAAGATTAAAGGTATGTGCCACCACTAGCAGCTATAGTTGACTTTTTGTAAAACTAAAAGTGTCCAATCAGCTCACAATAGTGGTTTCTGTCCTTGAAGCTTACTCTGAGGGCAGCAACAGATGAGTGTATTAGCTTTTTCTTAGCACACTTTATAAAGGTACACAGAGTCTTGGAAGGGTGATGGATATGGACCCCTGCAAGCCCACATCATATGAAGCTTCCTGCTGTGGTAGACTAATACTGAAGCACTGATTTAATGAAGCCGTATTTGAAAGACAATGACAATTTTGTTTATATGTTGACATCCAAGTTGCTGTTCAAACAGGCAGCTAAAGTTACAGAGAATGGTCCCACCCTTGTCTTCTGTACTTTGCTCATCCATTTCGCTGGATAACCTAAGGCAGAAACTACATTGTGAAAGGAGAAAAAACATTAGCATGTCTGACAATTATCCAGAAGCTCACCAGTTTTACCAGTCTCTGAAGGAGATTACATTAAACCAGGCCGGCCTGTTTCCCCAAATAAAATCAGACTATACACAAGAGGCTTATCGGAGCTTATCATTCTGAGGCCATTAATTAAGCAAATTCAACTCTGGGTGAAATATTTCCCAGAAAGCTTTCTTGGATTGACATTTATTCTATGTTAACCACTCTGCCTGGTATGGCTCTGCACCACATCTAGAGGCCATTTAAACAATATTAAGATAACAGCATTAATTCACTGTTCTTCCTTTAATCACATGGAAGCAGATCAGCTTGTTATAAATAATGATCTCTCCTTGCCTGCAGCTCAACTATGAGTGCTGTTCTCATGCAAACGCCTCTCCTTTTGTCCTGGCTGTAAAGAAACAGTGTTTAAAGCTGTGTGTCTGCTTCAGGTCTCAACCCTGGGAGGTGGTCTGTTCACTTTTACAGTTTTAGCCTTTCAAAATACACTAGGGGGAAGACAAAACATTCTCCTCCTAGCTTTAATCAAAAGCATCTTTTTTCCCCCCCAGGTAATTATTATTAGCAGAAAAACTCAAATTAAGCCCTGTGTCTGATTGCCGATGTAGTGTGATACATTTTTGCTTATCTGAAAACTAAGTACATGAAGTTGGGAAGTCGGGAAGTTTATTTAGCATTTAATTTTCCTTAGCATTGGTCTTACAACATAGAATCTGTATCTACATTCTTCCTGATAGATCATGGATTATTGATTTCTGCTATTATTTTATGTGGACTCTAGGTTTCTCCTGCTGAGAGACTAAGGCAGACAAGTGCTTAACTGTACAATCACATATTACTTTTAAAAGTAAATTTGTGTTTCCCTTGAGGCCTTCCAGACTTGTGCAATGTGTATCCTGTAACCTAGTATTGGTGTTACTCTTCATTGCTAACCTAAACTTCAAAATATTACAATTATAATGGAAGGAGTACAGAAGAAGCATGTCTGCAATTTCAGTGTTGGGATTCCCCCTCAGAATCATCTGTATTGCTTTTACTGGATATTTGCTGACTGATTACAAAGTCCCAAGCATCATTTAGAGTCCGAGGAAATATTGATACACTAGGCAGATGTGACCTCTGCCTTCCTATAAAATAGTAAGAGTTCAGTAGACACCAAGAACCAATTGCTTAGAGGCACCTCTCTCTTGACGCCTCGACAGGGTCGAGAGGGCAGAAGGACACTTATCAGGGTGAGTGATGACTAATCCAGTGCAGGAAAATGAAAGCAAGATTGAGGTAACACTCAGAGGTCAAGGAGAATCTGGAGACTACAATGGCTAGACCTCAAATAGCAAAGAAGAGTGACAATGAGACAGTGATGATGAGAAGCTGTAAATACTGCACCACTATGGCACAGGACATGGACTAGCTACTATGGTCAAGAAATATGTTAATAGGAATTATTATTTGACATGTTCTTCCTAATATTCACATACTAAGATCAGATTATTGAAAGAGAATTTTAAAAGAAGTCATAGTTAGAAGAAGAAATGTTGTATGGACAGTTTAGGAGGAAGGCAGATTTGTTTGGGCGTCACCTCTCAGGGCAGAGCAAAGTTTGGAAGGGAGGCTCCTTCACTAAGTGTCTGTGGGTTTGCACAAGTGGGCTGGTTTGGGTAGCCCATGTGGTAGTTTATCAGCTGTCATAAATCTGGAGAGCGAATTGTCAAATAGTCATGATAAAAATAAATGTAAAGTAATGACTAGACTGTTTCAAATAAAAGTGATATTTTAAAACATTGCTTCTAATTTCTTTACTATACTTAGTCAAGCTTGCTCTACTTAAGACTCTCTGTTGCAGCTGTATATTAGTATGAAATCCTAACAGAATTTGAAAGGAAGTTACTGATTGCTAGCAGGCAGAAGTTATATATTGTTTCTTGAGATGGATTTGTGTTTTTAAAGCTTACTCAAAGATTCTCCTTAGAGATTGTTCCACAATTCCTCTTTCTCGTGTGTAGCAGTACCATTTCGTAGTGTTCTGGAGTGAGTCTTGCCTGTATAAATTATTCTCGGTACCTGAATTTGGAGATGACATAAAGCTCTGCTTGATTACTGTTATTGGTTTTCCACTGATGACTTAAAGCTAATTTGTAAATAATATAGATTGTACTTAAAAGTGTGTTACATCTATATCTGTTACTCTTGTATGTGTGCTTTATAATTTAAAGCTTATAAAAATTAGGATTTTTTATGGCACATGCCAAATTTTGTTTTTTATTGTTTCTCCCCTTCTTCCTCACTGATTCTCTTCCTTCTTTTGTGTTGACAAAGGAGTTTTATTAGGGGAAGTGCTATGTTTACATATAAAAAAAGGAACAAAAATTGATTGAAGATATATTCCTCCAGGACTCTGCTCAATTAAAGACACCATTGACAAATGGTCAAACAAATTAAACCCAAGCCGACTTCAATGTCATGCTTTTATAACAAAATAGCCAGCCAAACTTTCTACTAGATGTGGCCATTTATTACTATTCAAACAGGCTTCACACAAGCATGCAAGTGTGACAAAATCAACTAAGCATTCTGTTCTATAAAAATCAGCTGGATATAGCAAATTTCCAATAAGGTCTACTGTAGGTTTTATTGTTTATTACTTATGTGCTAACATTTTTGTATCACTAATACATATATATATATATATATATAAAATTAGGTAGTTATACTTTCTTTTTGTCCCATAAACTTGGTTGTTGATAATTTGCTATCACATAGTTGGAGGACAGACCACTTATTTGATTTATGTGATTCCCACATATGCCTAAATACACCAGCCTTTGTCTGAGACATCCTATACACAACAGATTTGTGGGCAAATTCACATATTTAGTGCTAAATTTCCTTAGGAAAATGGTCATGTAACTTTCTCAAGACTATTCTTTCCACAATAGCAA
Source organism: Peromyscus eremicus (assembly GCF_949786415.1). Classification (NCBI taxonomy): domain Eukaryota; kingdom Metazoa; phylum Chordata; class Mammalia; order Rodentia; family Cricetidae; genus Peromyscus; species Peromyscus eremicus. The sequence goes on along the minus strand of NC_081419.1, from coordinate 21,739,350 downwards.
AATGTGAAGAACTAAGAAGGAATTTAAATGTGAGTTTTAGCATGCCACTGCACCATGCTGTTCTAGTGTCCTCATTCTCAGATCTGTGTAGTTTGGAGAGCACATGGATTCCCTAGAGTTTAAATGCTTTTCTGGAAAAACTCTGCTGAACACAACTTGCATAGACTACATCAATGGATTTTCATCAAATTATTGCTAATGGATAACTTTGACTCTTCATCATCAAAATTGATTGTTAACACATTGAAGAAAAGAGGAGTGTCTTAAGTTACTGACATCTAGCTTCATGTGAATCAGCATGTGGGTGGGCAGGAATAGGATGAGGAATGATTGGTAGAAAAAATAGGAATTCATCCCAGAAACCATGTATGTCACTCTCTCCCACGTGGCCACATTTCTTTAACTCTTGCTGAGTTTTGCTGGAGCTTATGTGTGTCCTACAGCAATTTCAGACAGTTTGCTTTGGCTGTTCATGACACTGGCTCACTAGGATTTGTTAAGCTGCAAGACAACTTTTTTTTCCTTGTAGGAAAAATTCACACCATATTTCTATGTACATAATTGATATAGTATTTCTGTGTATTGCTCAATCACATTAAATTCTATAAAGACAGGGATCACATCAGGCATTTGGCTGATTAATTAATAATTAGAATTATTTATTGAGCTGGCATTGTGCTTACCGGGAAAGTATGAGATTCTGAGTTCAGATCTTCAGAATCCACATAAATTAATGGGCGTGGCCTTGCTGTTCTGTCAATCCAGCACTAAGAAGTCAAAGATAGGAGGATCTCTGGCCATTACTGGCCTTCTAGTTTACCCAAAATGGTAGGCTCCAGGCTAGGTGAAAAGCTGAAGTGTAGAGCCAATGATGACATTCAGTAAACTCTCGTCTCCACATGTTCAAACATGCACATTCATTCATGACAGTCATCATGTACACAGGATTTCTTAGAAAAAAATGAAAAAAGAAAGAAAGGAATAAGACAAATTAATGAGTTATGCATAAAGGCATACAATTCTCATGAAACCACACCAACAAAATTTACCAGTACCAGTATTTAATATACATAAACATCCCCTGTATATTTCAGTTGAGATGCTACAACAAAATACCAGGGCAGGGTGGCTTAAAAAAACAGAAAGGTACTATGTTAGTCCTAAAAAGCCTGAAGTTTAAGTTCAATGTGTCAAGTTTGTTTCTTTCTGAGGTCTTTTGTGTATCAGAGCCCTCTTGCTGTGCCCAATCCCATACATTCTTCTTAGATTCCCAAACTAGTTTCTCTTTGTATGTTCAAATTTCCTTCTGTAAGAGTCACAGCATAGTGGACTAGGGTTTACTCTAATAGCCATCTTTAATTTTACGTCTCGTTTTAAAGGCTCTTTCTTTAACAATGATTAAACTACTAGTTGCTTTATTTGGGAGCATTAACATAGGAACTGGGATGACGTAGTTTATCACCAACCATCCCTGGTCTAGTTTATCCTTAGTTCATTGCATAGTTCACATGCAACTTTAAAACATTGTCATATCGTTTGAATGTTTTTATTTTAAAAAATACATCATCAAAGTTGTGTTAACACAGAATGTGTGTGTGTGTGTGTGTGTGTGTGTGTGTGTGTGTGTTAAATATTATTACCCAAATGCATTTACTCACCCATCCTGTAACTTATTTAAGTTTCGTTGTTGACTGTTACAAATAATAGCTTCATTGAAACTTCGTTCAACATTTTAATGGGGGTTGTTTTATGATTTGGAAGGGGTTGGAAATTAGAAATGATGGTGGTCAATTTATTTTTCATGGGGGAACAGCGTGATGTGCTTAGCAGAATTACAATGAAGAAGAAAGCATTTCTTCGTGTGTGTGTGTGTGTGTGTGTGTGTGTGTGTGTGTGTGTGAAATAAATTGCTCCAAACTTGGACAAAGAGACATCCATATACAGGCTTCTGATGAAGTAAGACCAGGGCTGAAGGTTATTTATTTGAGCTTCTAGCTTTTCTTACTTTTACATTTCACTGCCATAAATTGGACTTTATTATTATAAAAAATGAAAGCATCTGAATTATATGCCACCTTTAAAAAATGAAAAGAGGACAAGAAAAATAAATGTAACAGACTATCTTTAACATTGAACATGGGCAAAGAAGGACAGGATATATGTCCTGTTTGATGCTCAAAATAAATACTCCACTTCTAAGTCTGTGGCAAAGGTGACCTTCCCCAAGTTTTACATAGTGTATAGAAACTGCATTTTTCCTAGTAAGCAGTAAGCTACAGAAAATGATTTAGTCCTTCATAGGTGTATTTGTGATGATGGAACCTACTGAATCATGCATTGGCTCTGCTTCTGTGGGTGAGTCCCCTTCCAGGGACCTGACTTTTCAGACAGTCTTACTTAACTATAGGTTCCAGGCTGGTTTCTAGCTATGCCCCAAACCCTAGGTTACACAAGAAATCTCAAGCAGTACTTATGTAATTCCCCCACATATTATTTGTGGATTCTACTTATTTATGTTTGTATCTGTTCTTGTTATGCATCCTGAAACCAGGGAAATAAGCACAGGATGAGTTGGGGATCTACCCGATGGACTGTTAATCAGACCTCACCCAAAACTCTGTCACCTGAACTCCAGAAGACATATTTAGCTTTAGGGTGCAATGCTTTTGGGGATCCTCTGCAATCAGGGTCAGTTCAGAGCCAGTATCCAAAAGGACCTGGAAAGTCTGATTGTTTCCTTTTCCTCAGTGTGCAGTAACTTGTAAAAGGACATAGTTTCCTCTGGGGAAGGTTGTAAGAAAAGATAACCAGTAAAACTCTTTGATATTTTAACAAGATCTTTCCTCAAGGGGACCAGGCCTCCCTTTCTTTCATGGGTTCTGGTTCTATAAACTGACTCAAATTTGAAAACTGATGCTTAACTGGCCAGGATTTCCTATTGCTATGATCCAATGTAGTCTGATGGTGAGTCCCTTAAAATAAGATCTTTAAAGAAAACTTATACAGCAGTTTTATTTTTCCTGTGAAGTACTAAAAAGCAAATATTGTATGATTATAGATTACGTCTACATTCAATCTTGTTTGATTTCTTATTCCTTTTTTAAAAAATAACATTCCTTAAAAATATAACATCCAGTCCTGGAGTGGTGGTACATGACTATAATCCCAGCATTTGTGAAGAGGATCAAGAGTTGAAAACTAGCCTAGGCTAGCTGAGACCCTGTGTCAGAAAGCAAAGGAACACACAGTTTTGATCCCTCTGGCTATGTTGGATTTGGTCCTTGGCCACAGTTGCTTTTTCTCTCCTCTTTGAGTAACTAGATATGACAAGCCAATGTCCTCCATAGTAATAAGTTTTATGTTCCCTTTAAAAGTTTTATTTAGGGGAATGGAGAGATGGTTCCGTGGTTAAGAGCACTTGCACATTTTCCAGGTGAATGTTCAGTTACAAGTTCCCGCACTGGGAAGCTAACAGTCCCCAGTATCTCCATTTCCAAGGAACCCATCACCCTCTTCTGGATTCCTCAGGGACTGCCCTCATGTGACATGTACTCATACATTCCCATGTAAATACACATGAAGGGAAAATTTAATTAAACAAATTCATTCATACTAGGCTATGTTCTCTCTGAGCAATACTTGCCTCATAGGGCTACAGACTTAGAAAGTGCTTAGCGTTACAATTAAAAAGACATAACATTAATACTGTGGAACTTTCCAGAATCTGATACTGGATTTATTTGACCTGTGAGCTATACAATAATGCATATAATTTTGTTACTTAAATATTTTCTCTTCTGTAAAATACATTGTTACTTGTTCAGAAAAGATACTCCAGGGTCAACAAAATGGCTCATCATGTAAGAGGCTTGCATGAGCCTGACATCCTGAGATCAGTCCCCAGAAACCATGTACAGTAAATGAAGAGAAGTTGATATCCATATTCGTGCCGTCACACACACACACACACACACACACACACATAAACACCCTAAGAAAAATGCTAATAAATAATAATAATAATAACAATAATAATAATGATGATAATGATAATAATAATATATTTTCTTTCAAAAGTTAAAAACTGATGTTCCAGGACTTAATGTTATATATCTTTTGGTAAAGTACTCACCTGACACACGTGAAAACCTGAATTTAACCCTCAGCACTAAAAATAAAGCAAGATACTGCCAAGGACCTTGCTGACAATTTTCTGTTGTCTGATACCGTCTATCTACATTTAATACGCGGAAGATATATTTTGATTACCGTTTGATTCCTTCTGATAGCACTTCCAATTTATAATGCAAGAAAAAGAAAGTTGTTTTTTGTTTTAAAACTTATGTGAAAAATTAGGGATGTACAATTCCCCTTATGTCCCAGAAACCTAAACAACCCTAAAGGCACACTCTTTCCAAAATTCAATCTCATCCTAAGAAAAAGCATTTTTAAGTGGAGATATATATTCAAGATAAATATTACGGTGAGTTAGTCTTTTAGATACTTTGTGAGCAGGGATTTATTTGGGATGATTCTATAGTAAGATTGATCTTTTTAGATGAATAAGGTATATGTAATCACAAACATACTTAATAATAAACTACAGTGATTACTCTTAATAGTCCCCCTAAAATCACCAAATATCAAAAGTTTCTAAAGTAGAATATATTGCCTGATGATTATTTGCAACATTGAAATACAGACATATTAGGTATTAAACATGACAGCAATATAAAATATATAAGCAAGCCAATTCTAAATGGTAACTGTTGTGACATGGAAGGTCACTTTTATTGTGTCTTCTGAAGTAAGCTTTAGACAAGTTATGAAATTATACCAGTGTAAGTAGTCTCCATAGACCTTCACACTCCAAGGAGAAAGAACACTTTAGTAAAACAACTAGGATTGATTTAGTAACAACTGTTGCCTTCACACACCTCTGTGCACACACTCAGGCCTCCATGGACAGAAGTACATACTATAAAAGCTGAATGACACCCATGCACAGAAATGAGAGGAAACTCCAGAAGGCTTTCCAATGTAAAGTGCATAGATACCCGTCTTCAGTTGCATGAATCCACCCCTGTTTGCTTAAATTGATACTGGTGTTCTTTCTGGGATTTTTGAGTCAGAGTTATGCTTCACTTTAATAAAATCCAAGCAGAAGGCGTAATTGTCCGTTTTTCTTTTGATTCACACATGATTAAAAAGGACTGTTGTATTTGTGGAATTTCACCGTTATTATTGTTAGGAGAGTCTTCCTTTAACAATGCCCTTCAGAAGACCATTTAGTCACTGAGGTGACCTTTGTTAAGTGTTTGGTAACAGACATTTAAAAGTAAACATTGCCGGTGTTGGTGGCACACACCTTTAATCCCAGCACTCAGGAGGCAGAGGCAGGCAGATCTCTGTGAGTTCGAGGCCAGCCTGGTCTATAGAGGGAAATCCAAGACAAGCGTCAAAACAACACAGAGAAACCCTGTCTCAAAAAATAAATAAATAAATAAATAAAAATTAAAATTAAAATAAACATTAACTGATATCTTAATATGCTAACTCGTGGATAATATTATTTTTCTGTTAGGGGAGTTATTAAAGCGTACTTTCATTTGTCCTTATATATGTGATATTTTGTACATGATAATTCTCAGTTTGGATGCTAGGCTTGTTTTCGAAAGCAGTTAGTATGGGACTGTGTACAGGTTTAGTTCCCACCTCTTCTTCCTATGAATCTTGGAGTACAAGGTGAAAGCCATGACAACATGACAATGGAATAGAGGTTACTGGGAAGAAGTGTGCCAAGTGGGTTGTGTAAGAGAGAGCTCTAGGAACTTAGAGAAAACAGCATTTGAGTGATAGTAACTGTAGCAAGAAATAGAAACGGATTTAAGAAACTGTGTGATACATTAATGGATATGACTCCCTTTATAATGTCTTGATAGGATCATAAAAGCTCTAAATTACTTTTAAACACCCTTGGGCTTGACTTTGAAATTAACCAACATAATACTCTGAGAAGCTTAGGCACAGAATTATGTGACCCCCAAGTAAGTTTCTGTACTTCACAGAACTCCAGGTAAATACTGAAACCCCGAATCATATTTTCCATAGTGACAACACTGTTACGAGATTAATGGTGGAAAGAGTAAACTTTTATCCTGCCTTTGAATATGTTCTCATTTACTACTACAGAGAAAATCATTTGAGACAACTCAAGAGACCTAACTCCACTAGGGAACCGAAAACTAGAAAATTGTTTTAAACTCAATCTCCACTGACACAGACATTCTTTAACTGGAGCCTTGGTGGATGATAGACATCATGGTAGTATGCTTAGACTGGTTCAAGGAATTTGCTCTCCTCTAATCAAAGCAGACTTGCTGGGAATATGGCTGCTACCTTGTACTTTGCTATAATGCTTTAACATCTTTTAAGGTCTTATAACTGTGAATACCTGCATGAGTTAGACTCACTATTATCATGGAAGACAAGAGAGTCTCACAAGACGCTACCCATACCCAAAGGTTTACTAGCCAGCTAATGATTGCTAGGAAGGAGGTGTGGTTGAGTTCCCATCTCTACCAGGGAATTCATATGCAGTTAATAGTTACTGGGAGAGAGACCATTTCTTTTGTGGTATGGCTGTGATACGTTGCCAAGCTTCTGTAAATTACCTCTATCCTATGCTCCAGTGAGAATTCCCAATTAAATTCATTGGTTCACTAAGCTAGATTTGAGTGGAATTGCTACTTGGTTCTATCATTGTTGTTCTAGAGAGAGAACCTATGATTGCTTCCCATACCCAGGAAAAGGTGTGTGTGTGAGAGAGAGAAGGAAGGTGGAAGAGAGAGAGAGAGAGAGAGAGAGAGAGAGAGAGAGAGAGAGAGAGAGAGAGAGAGAGAGAGATGTTTCAGTCCTGAGGGCTGCCTGAATCCTTGCCACTTTGAAGATAATCATTGTTGAGTCTAGAAATAGAAAGAAGAGACTGAAGTACTTTGGAAATTATAGATTTAGTATAGAAACACATTAAACGTGGGAAGCACAGATACAAGTGTTTTAGTCTCATTCCACATCAGTGACAAAACAGATCATGATTTCTGTGGTTAAAGGGATGTGTTCACTTTAATTACGAGTCTTGAACAGCTAAACCAAGGTTCCCTTTTAGTGTCTATCCTAAGCAGTTTTAAGAATATTGTACAGGAGAGTGAATCTTACGTTTACAAGTGTCAGAAAGGAGAGATTGATCGACACAGGTGAGACACAATTGCTGTTGGAGAAGCAGTCATGAAAGGGGGAAATGATAGGAGAAGTTCAAACATTGACAAGCTGTAATCAGCTATTACCATCTAAGAAATCGTCTCTTTCCCAGCATCCACTAACTGCCTTTATGTTCTATGGGAAAGGTGGAGTCTCAAGAACCCTGCGACTAACAATCAAGAACTGCCTACAAACTTTGAGTATGGGTCTGGCCTTGTGAATCCCTTCTGTCCTACATAACGAAGCACTAGTGGGACCAATCTCCTGCTGGTATTCACATCTGAGAGGCCTCAAGAGGGCAGTGGTCATGCTTCTCCAAGATTCAAGTGTCACACAACTCCATGATTTTTTTTAGGTTTTATTTTACTTCATGTGTGTGTGTGTGTGTGTGTGTGTGTGTGTGTGTGTGTGTGTGTGCACATACATACATGCAGGTGCCCATAAAGGCATGCAGAAGACATTAAATACTTTGGAGGAGGAGTTACAGACACATGAAGTTGTGAGTCGCCTAACATTGGTGCTGGGAAACAAATTTTGGTCATCGGTACAAAAAATATATCTATTGCTCTGAAGTGCCAAGCCATCTCTCCAGCCCCCAACATTATCTTTTTTGGGGGGCACTTTTTTGAGACAGAGTTTCTCTGTGTAGCTTTGGAGCATTTCCTGGAACTCACTCTGTAGCCCAGGCTGGCCTCCAACTCACAAAGGTCTGCTTGGATCTGCCTCCTGAGTGCTGGGATTAAAGACATGTGCCACTGCCACCCAGCATCATTTTTAACCTATTTTGATGACTACTGGGAATGCTTCTAGCCATGTCAGTGTTTTTAAAAATTGTGTGACTCCTTTCCCTGACAGATTGCCATTGTTGAAATTTTTCTGTTCTGTACATGTAAGTATTGTGTTGTGTTTACACATTTCAGTGAGTCGCCATGCCACCTATAATGTCTAGGCAAATGAAACAAGCTGTACTATAAACAGAAAGCAGATATTACATACTATAGAAAGAGCATCTCCAATTGGTCCCATGCTAGAAAATTAGCAAAACTGTAGCAAAGAAGAAAATTTAGGAGCATCCCTGGGCCTGTGAGTGAGAGGGATATCAGGCAGTAATAATGCCGGGGTGTTTGCTTTATGTAGTAAGGAAATTTCCCTTTGATGTTCTTTGAGAAATCAATAAAATAATTAAGCTGCTGTTTCCGTATTTTTTTCCTTTTTTAAAAATGTATTTATTTTTAAATTCTTTTCATTTTACATATCAATCCCAGTTCCCCCTCCCTCCTTTTCTCCTGCCCTCCCCCACCTTGCCCAATCCTACCCCTCACCCACTCCTCAGAGAAGGTAAGGCCTCCCTTGGGGAGTCAACAAAGTCTGGCATACTAAGTTGGGGGATGACCGAGCCCCTCTTGCCCGTGTCAAGGCTGAGCAAGGTGTCCCACCCACATTCTGAGGGCCTGGTTCAGCCCCATGCATGCTCCCCAGCTGACAGGCCAGAGTCTGTGAGCTCTCACCAGCTTGGGTCAGCTTCCCTGTGGTTTTTCCCCATCATGATCTTGACCTCACTTGCTCCTGTGATCCCTCCTCCTTCTCTTCAACTGAAATCTAGGAGCTCAGCCCAGTGCTTAGTTGTGGATCATTCCAATTGCTTCCATTAGTTACTTGATGTAGGTTCTATGATGACAATTAGGGTAGTCACTGATCTGATTATAGGGGAAGGCAAGTTCAGGCACCCTCTCCATTATTGCTAAGAGTCTTAGCTGGAGTCATCCTTGTGGATTCCTGGGGATTTCCAGAGCAACGAAAGAGCAACGAAAGGGAGAAACCCAACCCGGGGCTTCAGTATTTTTGACAAGTCGAGAATTTCTTTAAATATGGCCCAGATCTGACTGGAGACCACAGCAGAACCTTTGTGTAACTTTTATCTTAGAGCATTCATCTCTGTGTCTGATTGTTCTGAACATTCAATATGCTCACACTGAGTGCTAAAAACATCAGTCTGTGTAAGCATTAGGACTGCAGAAGTCAACAGCTCCAGCCAGACTTCCCCTAGACTGATGGTTTCAATTAGAATTCAATGTAAATAACATTTAATGCTCAAGATCAAACCTTCCTGCTGTGACCAGTGGCTAGATTTTTATTTATCAAAAAGGAACTTTTGGACATGATAATCCTAAAATCTGCCTCATCAAAATTACCCAATGGGGAAATCCCTTTCTGAAGCCAAACAGCCACAGACCAGAAATGGATTCATAATCAAAATGTTGAAGGGGGAATAACAAAAGCCAAACGGAGAAACAGTTGTTTGGTTTTTGGTTTTTGTTTGTTTGTTTGTTTTTCTCCCTCCATGAGCACCACCTCCAATGCTGCTTTTCAACATTGCAGACTAATTTTGGCAGGAACACAGCAGCAATGAAGCAGTGATTCAACTGCTGGAGCTGTGACTGCAAAGTGACAAAATGTCGCCCTCTGTGGAGCTGATCTTCAGAATCAGCGGCTTTCCAAAATTAGAGAGCTGGAAGGCAGAGTTGGACAGAACAGGTAGAAAATTGCACAAAATAAAAACAAGTCCATTTTTGGTAGACTCAGTTTCCCTTTATACTTGAGAGCCACATCTAAATAGACTTCTTCCTTTTCAGTGAGGTTGTCACCCTTAGATGTTTGATCATCTAATTATTATTTGAATAGCTGCCGTTCCATTTGGGCTACTCTCAGCATCTAGGTTGCAGGGTACCAGGGCTCCTGATATACATTGCATTGGGGAGCTTCTCTGCACCCCAGCATGACACAATGCTTCACTTCATCTTCTATTTTTTCTTTCAACTACCTATATGTAAACTGAGTTTTTTTTTTACCAGAGTATTGTGATACAATAAACTCATGGGGGCATAAGTTAAATATTTAATTATTTCTACATGTTTATAAAAAGTATTGGAATTTGCCTTGTCTCTTGTTGCTGACATTTTTGTGACAGTGTATCCTAAAACTATGTTTGCTTTTGAAAACCAGATGAAAGACATCTACTATTAATTGCGTTCCAAAAGTAAGTATGGACATTTTTCCTTGAGGAGTTTCTACTTGGTGGATGAAGGAGGGATACTATCATCCTTACTGCTGGTGGAGGTAAAGCTGCTGCCACTGCTATACATATCATTGTAGAGGTTGCTTAATAAAATTAAAAGTAGAAGCGATGTATGACCTATCTATATCAGACCTGAAACATATACCTCCAAATTATATATCATCCCACAGAGATACTTGTAAATCCATGCTTATTGCTGCTCTATCAAAAATAGCAAGGACAATGAACCAGCCTAGATGTCCATCGATAAACCAGTAGGTAATGAAAATGTGGTATATGGGCTGGAGAGATGGTTTAGCAGTTAAGAAAACTGACTGCTCTTTCTAGAGGATCTGGATTCAATACCCAGTATCTACATAGTAGCTTACAATCACCTGTAACTCCAGTTTTAGAGGACATGATGCCCTTATCTGGTCCCTGGAGGCATTTGGTATATACATGGTACACAGACATACTTATGACAAAAAAATTCATAGGCATAATGATAGATTTTTTTTTAAAGGAAGACAATATGGGTACATCTACACAACAGAACTTTATTTAGCTGCAAAGAAAATGAAATTGCTAAATTTTTGGGGAAAAATAAATGGAACTAAAACAAATACATTAAGTTGGGTAACCCAGACTCAGACAAGCGTCACATTTTTTTTGTTTGTTTGTTTTGTTTTTTTCTGATATGCAGATCCTAGAAGCTAGAAAGAGCGACACAAGAGAGATAAAAAGAGGTTAGGGAAAAGAGTTAAGGTGAGAATCTATGTAACTGCCTGCTGTGCTTAGGAGGAGAAAAGTGTTGGGGCAATGGTGTAAGAGGGATGGAAAAGAATCAAAAGCAAATATGCATGGAAATGCCAAAATGAAGCCCATTTCTCTGTTTTCTGATTATAAAACAAACAAATAGAAATACAAAATTAATACTCATAACTTCTCATAAATATTAAAATACCAATATTACATAAAAATAATGAATATAGAATCCTAAGTATTATAATGGCACTTGCTGTGTGTGTTGTTTTCTCATTATTATTTCAATACATAAATAATCTTCCCTGTTGGACTCTAAGAACAGTTGAGTTATAATTCATCATTTATAACTTTAATAATATTTTCGAAATGAATGCAAATAAACTTTAATTAACTTTTGGTGACTAATTAACTCCTCAAGTAATTATAGTGCGTGCCATGCTACACTGGATCCTCTTCTGACGTGTGCTGAGGTTTATTATACATAAATACCATATTTTTTGAGTCTGAGTCTTCTCCAGTGTGGCTGAGAACAGGGAAACATGTGACTTTTATTTACCCATATGGCCTTTAGCTTGAAGAAATTTATCAAAGTATATGAGTTATAGTAGCTAGAGGACTTTCCTTTCTGCCCATTTTGTCAAAATACCATACAAAAGAATATTAATTTGTGGATAACAAAAACCATTTTGTATTTCAAAAGTATATTATGGTTTTCTGCTTTGTATCCATTTTTGCCAAAGGCTACTTAAATTTTAAATTTGATAGGATGTTATCTCATTGTTTACACATGTCTCATATGTATGGATGATTTGGTTAGTTCCCATTTTATTATAGAAAACCATGAAAAATGATTCCAAAAGCTAGTATTTTGATCATATGTTATGCTGTAACATAATAAAAATATCAAACTTTGATTATTGGTAGTAACTATGATTTAAGTAGTGAAATAATACAAAAACCATCTCATTGTTCCAACATTTTACATCCCGGTTTTATTTTCAAAAAGCAATATCTATATTATAATCTAAAACTCAATCAGTTTCATAGATTCATACATCTTTTATGTTAGATTTATATACTTTCTTAAAATACTTTGTACTACAAATCTTCTATGAACAAATATTTTAAAAACATACTTTATTAAGACAACAAAGAACACTGTCGATTGTTATGAATACAGTATTATAAAATAATGTGGTCTCCTTTTCCTCATAATCTTGAAGTCATGACAAGTTTAGGAATTCTAAAAACAAGATGTTCAAAGTTAAGAGTATGTCTGAAAATAACATAGACATACTGTTCATGCTAATGTGGCAGGAACCAAGAACGTGACAAAAAATGAAGAGGTTAATTTGAGTCACACCTCTGTGACTCTTTTGAGTTTCTGTCTAACCAAGACAAGAACTTTCATCAACATCTCTATAGCAAGGAACTTATTTAATTTCCTGTCTGATGAATGGAAACAAAAAAACAACAGTCTCAATAAACTGAAAACACTTTCCCAAATATCACCACATAACTGCATTTTATAAATGGACCTTTCTAGTTCAGGTTTTGTGATCATAAGTATCTATGTGGTTGACATAGCTGGACAAAGGTGGAATTACTTTCTTAAAGGCATCCCGAGTTTTGATTTATTGCTGGACTCAAGGAGACCTTGGTATGAACTGGAAACTTCCGTTTTATATTTACTGAAGTATGTACATTTAAATAAAAATTTTAATCTGTTATTTTGATTTAGGAGCTATGTTACTTTCTATAGTCTACTTCCCTTCTTTGCCTTCAACTCATTCACCATCTCCTGTCCCAAATGTTTTTTTTTTCCTTTGTCGGGAATTTTCATATGTAAGAAAACTAAAAATATTTCTGAAAAAAAAGTAGCTAGAATATCACATTTGGGACAGAGAAAGACAACTGGAGGAATGAACACACATTTTACCAAGAAAATACATTCATAAATGCATGTGTGTATAAAAATATATACATGTATTTTATATTAAAATGGTCACATATAAATGTCTGAAGAATGAGATGAAAGTGTTCCCTGGTGAAAATATGCGAGGACTGCTTATCTGTCAACGGCCTTGCTTCTCTGTGCTTTTCTTCTGTGTTGGGGCTACTAAAGGCTTCATGGATTCCCTTGCATGGGTGATTTTTTTTCCCTTCTGAAATCACTGGTAATTGCTATCTGCAGAAACATGGCTGTCTAGTATGTCATGCTGTCTGTTCTCTGGAGCTCGACTTGAACAACAACCAACATTTCTTGTTTCATACATTTTAATGGCAGTTATTGCATAAACGTGTCCTGAGTGTGTTGTGTTTCTGCATTCTCTTCACATTCGATCACAGGGATAATAGGAGAGACTCTTGTGGGAGGGTGGGAGGAGTTTTCTCTCTGTACACTTTGAGAATAATACTTTCTACACGAGCCAAAATGATTGTGAATATTGTTCTTAAATATTGTAATATACTTTAAACCAGAAAAGAATTCTATTGGCAATATTTCTAACTTCATGAATATAAACTTATAGATAATTTCTACATATGTAAAACCCAAAATTTTAAAACTAGACCCTGATAAGAAAAATTAATGAATTTCACAAGGTAACATGTTATAGTGAATCTCTTATCTCATTTTAAATGACTCTTCTCTATTGGTGAAATTATTAAGGCCACTCCACATAATTAAAAGGGAGGTTTATTTTGTGGGGTAACTTACAAGTGAAGGGATAGTTTACAGGGTCTGGGAAAGGTGTAGTGCAGTCCAGTGTTCTCTGGAGAACTCTGCTCGGTCTACCTCCAGTGTCCAGGGTCCAGGAACCAAGAGGGCTGTGCATCTGGATCTTCAGGGTCCTCCCTTGGCCCCACCTTGTAGGCATGACAGTTACCGAAGCCTCAGTGGGGGTTGGAACTTCCAGATCAAAGCTGGAATGGCTACTCATTACACTTCTTTTCACAATTCATCCACTAGAAATTCTGAGGTGTTATATAAAAATTATATTTATATATATGTACACACATATGGAACTCTCTCTGTGTCTACTAATCAATCGAGAGATTGATCGGTAGATAGATAGATGATAGATAATAGATGATAGATAGATGATAGATAGACAGATGATAGACAAAGAGAGTTGCACACAATTTTCATATGCATATATATCAGAAATGTTCATGGATATCTATGCATCTACATGTGTTTGTGTGCACACATGTGTATGAATGCCTTGATTTACTTTGATTGTTTATTTCCTTATAAATTCATAGGTGGAACCTAATCCCCAAGGTATTGGATTTCATATGGAACTGTTAGAATTGGTAAGCAGTGAGAGTGGTTGTATTCTAAATAATAAGGGAGTCTGCGAGCCAGCTGACTCTTCCAGTATATGAATTATCTCTAGTTGCAGGGAACTTCCCATCTCACAATGAATCTGCTGAGTTATTGGTCTTAGGCTTCATACCTTCCAGAACTGGGATAAAAGAAATGCCTATTGGTTATTAGAGTATTTTTTTTTTTTTGTCATAGCAGCCTGAGTAAACCAAGATCTTAGACCTAAGAAAGTTTCAAGTCAGATGCAAGTAAATTACATACTCTTTTTAAGTAAGAAACCTTTGAGTGAGTAAGTTTGTAGTACTCAACATCAGAGAGGAAGGTGAGGAGTATAAGGTCAAGGACGAAGAGCATGCCAGAGAAGATTCTAGGGAGAATTTGTGACATATGTATGACGGAGTAATGGAATTCTAAGATATAATTTGAAAGCAACAATATTTCAAAAGTCTGAGGAAGTTCTGAAAAGCTGGCTCACTAAAAGATTTTAAATTATGTATTTACTTAAATTTTTCCACTTTACTACTAGGACTGATATAGAATTAGATACATGATTTTATATTGCATCCAAAATGTGTTAGAGAAAATTTCATAAATACTTGGTATTTTAATACTTGGTATGTGTTTTATTATTTGTGCAAAATCCTGGTATATATTTAAAAGTAGAGTCTATAGATATATATGTGATATAGCTGAGAAATAAATGTGTTTCTGTCTTCCTTCATGCCCTATATCAACCACCTGTACTCAATCAGAGTGCACAAATGCACAGACACACACACAAACACACACACCACCCTAAAATTGTCTCTTGTGCTTTTTTTTGAGTTTTGAAGAAAAATTTATTTTCATTTTCATAAAAATTCCTAATATATATTTTTAAATTTACTATGCCCTCCTTCACCCTCTGCACAGATCTTCCCCACATCACTATGTTCTCATCTGCATGTTCTCTCTTTCTTAAAAACGTAAAGCATTAATAAAACAAAACAAATATCAGAACAACCAAAAATGAAGTAAGACAAAAATATTGAACAAAACCTAAATATTCTTTTCTTTTCTTTTTTAGACAGGGTTTCTCTATGTAACATCTCTGAGTGTCCAGGAAATCAATTTGTCCTTTTCTTGAGCATATCCTCTATCATAATTGCTACAGTACATTCCCTGAGATCTGTAACATAAAATCATGATCACTCCTTTAATATTTTATCATTAATTGATTTCTTCATGTGCTGGTCCACAGTTGACCAATATCAGAAACTTAAAGGAATGAGAGCTAAAAGATAGTCTTTGATAGAAAGTGGTATCTTTCTTCTTTTAATTTAGGTTTATTCTTGACACTTTCATGATAATTGTGATAACATCTCTAAAATCACTCCTCCAGCTGTCCTCATGATTTCCCCTCTCATCTACCTCCCAATATCATGCCCTCTTTCTGTAACTCTACATAGTTATTTTTAACCAGCTTAGTCCAGTTCCTATATGCACATGGGAATAAGGTCATCCACTGGGGCATCCGAAGCCTAGTGTCTTCAGGCACTGTAGTACACTAGGGAACAAAGGGGTGCCTGGGACTCTTTTGGTGTCTAGGAAGCTTAAGAGCTGAAAGCAGTGATGGGACTGAAGACACACTTTTTGGATTTTCTTCAGGTTGATTCTCTAGCCCTCTCCACTTGGGAATGTCAATTCCGCATGATGAACCATAATCACGATTACTGGGGTAAATGAAGGAGAGCTGAGTAGGCTACTTACTGAGGTTAAGGCTTCATAAATAGCCAAGGAGACAAAGAACACAGAAAACTGTCAGACTTTTTCAAAGCATTTGTTTAGGTAAGAGCAGGCTGTGAAGAAGAGTGGGGACATTCTTTCAATGAAAAGGACTCTGTACCACTTAGTGGATGTCCTTGGCTGATGAGATAGTGCCAACCAGCCCCAGCAGCTACTGTCAAGTGGCAACGATTTTACATCAGAGCCAGACAGGACTGGTAGCTGCAGAGGGGAAAAAGAAAATATCTCTTCTGATAAAAACCATTAGGGATTTGTGGAAGAGGAGGAGAAAGGCTCACCTGGAAAGAGAGAGGGATTGTCATCAAAAACACTGCTCTTTAGGGAGAGAAATCCAAAGATGAGTTAGAATACTAGAGCAACTTCATCCTTTTACAGATCATCTTAGCAGTGATGCCCTTTCTCATCTATAAAAAACATTTGAGGCTTAATTCAGACTAACATCCCCATTTAGTCCATTAAACTTAAAGTCAAACTCACCTTCCCTCTTTTCAATGCCAACAACCCTCAGGGCACTGAAGGAGTTTTGTATAAAGTACAAAAGATTTTAAGATTCAGCCTTTGTGTAACAAATGAATGGAGAGAGGTTTTAAAAGGTGATCTTAGCAAGAATTTTATATTTAGTTTCTATCAGGTAAACACAATTTAGTTCATATGTCTCATGTATCAAAACACATTCAAGCAAAAAAACCTGAAAAACTCATTATGTAAGTGGGAAACAGTTTATAATGGGATTACCTTCAATAAAAGTTTGTTGTATGTTGTGAAGTGGTGGGATCCCTTCCTGCATAGATGGAATCAACTGAAAATCAACATGTTTTGTCTACATTTGCCCAGAGGCTGAGTTACCAGTGTAAGCCATCCAACTCCCAAACAGACACTTTCATGAAGTGATACTATCAGAAAAAAAATGGAAATTCATTTTGTTTCAAAGCTGAGCACAACATTGTGCCTTTTAAAACAAATTAAAAAAATCTATTTATTATAATACTACTTCCTAATTTGGAATAACAATATGTTCCTCAGATGTGTACCTCAGTTTTCCATACATGACAGAATTAGTCTGTTTAACCTAAAGTAGGTACAATCATCTGTCCACACACTAAAGAGAACAGCCAAATTCCTCCTATGCCTCCCAGGACAACTCCCCTTTCTTAACTGAGACAAAATCAAGTTTTAAATGATATAACCTAGCATACAATCAAAACTGCTTCACAAGCCCATGAATTAAAGGGGTGCATTTTTTTTCTCTTATGAATGTTTCTCTTAGAACCTATGAAATCTTATTTTGCTGACACTTTTAACAAGCATAGTGTCCTCACCAAGCCCACTGCTTAGCAGACTGTACAAAGGAGTGGGGATGTGAATGGGTATGAGGGAGCAGTGAAATGTGACAGTTGACAGAGAATCTATACAAGCTCACAGAGCAACTCAAAAAGCTCAAGAAATGAGCACTCAGGGAGGGTAAACAGATCTGCAAACTTAATCCCTAAGGATTATAATCCCTTTATTTATACTTTATAATCCCTTATGCTAGTTGGTGTCCACATTGATGGAAAGAAGTTATTCTAGAAATGTAATGCTAAATTCAACAGATTATTCAAATCTGAGAAAGTAAGAGAGTGCATAGATTCACTCCATCCATCTATCTATCTATCTATCTATCTATCTATCTATCTATCTATCTATCTATCTATCTATCTACCTATCTATCTATCTATGTACCTACCTACCTAAACATATAAATA
Organism: Peromyscus eremicus; assembly: GCF_949786415.1. NCBI lineage: Eukaryota > Metazoa > Chordata > Mammalia > Rodentia > Cricetidae > Peromyscus > Peromyscus eremicus. The sequence continues at coordinate 21,721,412 of NC_081419.1, read as the reverse complement.
TATTCTAGAATAATCTAAAAATGGTTTGGAAAGCTAAATTGTACATGTTAATTTGTCATTAGCTCATCACCCAATAGATCCAACTAGTCTCATAAAATTAATCTAGTAGCTTATTTTTTCTTTTAGTGTGTGTGTGTGTGTGTGTGTGTGTGTGTGTGTGTGTGTGTGTGTGGTGAGACAACCCACAACACTGCTGCAGCAAGCAATAAAAAGATATTTCCTCTTGGAATAGTTTAGAACAAGGGTGAGCCATAATTTAAATTCTATACTTTTTTTTATTGTCTTCAATCTGTCCTGTTTCTTGCTGTCTTAGTCTATGTCCTGGCTATTGCCTGTCTGTCCTGTGTGTCTGAAGTTGGTCAACCCCTAACAAAGGTCTTTGCTTTGTATTGTTGAACAATACAGAAAACATGGCATGGGAAAAGAATGAGGGATTAAGTTTTTGTAGAAATCTTAAACCGAGTTTTATGAGGGAAAACATTATACTGCTGACCCCAAATGGCAGTCAGAACTGCAAAAAGAAATCAGAAACCTAGACCCACATATTGCTCTGCTTCTACCATTTATGATGAGTACTTGTTTTCTTTAAGGTTGTTTTCAAACTATTGGTCCCTTTCAGCAATGATTATCAAATCTCTCTGTCTCTCTCTGTCTCTCTGTCTCTCTGAAACACACATACACACACACACACACACACACACACACACACACACACACACACACAATTCTGAGCATGGAAGAGTACATAATTTGTGATTAAAGCTATGCATGTATCTTGGGTTCTAAAAGCTAGTTGCACAGAAATCCAAGGTTATTGTTCACACTGTTCTCTTAAAGGCAGATTAGACTTAAATATGCTAAGTACAAAGTAGTGAATCAAGTTGAGATCATAGTCTGAAATGGTCTTAAGGTCAACTGTGAACTTGGTCACAAAATCTGGTAAAAAATCAGAGGTGTTACCAGAGAAACCTATTTCCAAAAATTTACTCAGTGGATATCCAGTACCAAAATCAACATTTAATTTAAAGCACTATTCAACATGGCTGCTGATGTTGTGTGTCTAATACACACAACATTTTCTTGTTTTGTATCCATCAAGTTGCAAGTTCAATTCTCTACATAGACCTATTGTTTTGTGTCTTGACCTCCATTCCTCCCCTCAAATGACACATACACAGACACAAATACATCTAAACTTCCTGAAAAACAGCTAAATAATTACTAAAGCAACATGTTATTATCTAATAAAAGTGGACATGAGCTTTCTCCCATTCCTAATTAAGAAGCTTTGTCCAATTGACACCTGCTTGCAAAAGATGAAAACAGTTTTCTCCAATGGAGTCTCACTGATTATGTTAACAATAGTTAACAGCAGGTTCCATGACCAACACAAAAAGAACTAAGTGGTATTTTGGTAGACTTTTGTCTCAGATTGCTTTGATTGGACATTTTTCTTTTATCTTTCTGATCTGTTACTTGTATAAAGTATGTGTGATTTTTTTTTTGTGTGTGTGTGTGTGTGTGTGTGTGTGTGTGTGTGTGTACCTGTTTTGTGTTTTTCTTTGTTTTGGTTTTAACTTTGTTATTGTTTGTTTGTTTTTAAATTTGCCTGTTTGTTTTCCAAAGAGAGAGAAAGAAGACATGTGGTTGGGGAAGTAGGAAGGATACGTGAGGAGATGAGAATGGGGTAACTGTGTTCAGAATGTATTTTACAAAAAAAATATTTTCACGAGTAATAAAATATAAACTTCAAATAAACTCCTTTGTTTACTAAGTTGGTTTCTACCTATGATACAAGGAAGGAAGAAGAGCTGGCCCCAATGCACCCACTTGGTGCAAGTACAGTATATAGGGTGTATCACCCACCAGGAGACCTTTAAAGTTCATTTTCAGAGGAAGAAACTGAAGCCTGCAGAGTAGAAAATCTCCAAGTGTTTGCCTTGCAGCTGGCACGAAGCAAACAGCCCCCCGAATCTCAGCTGCCTGTGAGAAGCATGCCATGATACCTGTCTGATTTTGAGTGTGCTATTCAGACCCCCACACTCTCTCAGTAACTGAAGCTTGATTTTCAGCCTCTGGCTTTCTCTGTGATCTTGGGCCCGCTGACTGATGTTTCCAAGGCCAAGGTATCCACTTTGTCTCCAACCAGGACAGCTTATTATATTATAAACAGTGAGTGTAGCACATACATTGTAGCTGCTAATTACAGACAGGTGTGCTGAGAAGCGAGCAAACACTGAATAGAGTTGTGATTAAGCAAAGAACTTAATGTACAACATTACCCTTTATATTGCCCTCTGGGTCTTATTTCTACCATGCTTCAGTGATAAGAAAATTCACATGTGAAATTACCAAATAATATTTTTATTTTTAATTCTTAATTTGTGGAAGTGCTTAATTAAGCACCTTTTGACAATTTTGCTCTAGGAGAAACTTTGGTCATGTTTAGTCATCTGGACAAGAAAGTGCAACTCAAGAGAAATTATGTGTTTATTCCTACAAGGAAAGAGAACAGGACTATGAAGAGGAGGAGGTTAATAGATTGTTAGGCAGCCAAATTTCAAGAGCAAGTTTTTTGTAATTCACCTTGAGCGTTTAGAGGACTAATTGGAACTTCCCATATGTCACAAGTAAGTGATAACACAACTAGTAAGGACCTTGATGAGTAAGTTTGTATCATAATTTAATTTTGCTAACTTATAGTGTTGGTTAAGTTTCTGGACATACACATTTTCATTTCATTTTTGTTCAGTGCTGGTAATCAAACCCAGTACCAAGAAAATGCTAGAAGAAGCTCTTTACACCTAGCTCTGGTCTTATTACACGTAAGTATACATAATAATGGATTATATTTTACACACACACACACACATACACACACACACACACACACATATGTTGTATGTATGTATGTGCACCATGTGTGCTCCTCCATCTCTTGAAGTTCAGAAGAGGGTGTTAGATCCATTGCAACTGACATACATATGGTTGTGAGCCTCCTCATAGGTGTGGGAAATAGAACCTGGGTTTGTTGAAGAGCAGCCAGCTCTTGACCACAAATATATTTTTCACCACAAATATATTTTTGGTTACATTCACCTGCTCTTACCCTTGCTCGTCTCCTTCCCCTCCTCAGTTCTTCTCAGCTGACCTTTTCTACTTTTATTGCTTTATTTTTTATTTTTTTTGCTTTGTCTTTCTTTTATGAATGAGTGAGTTTAATTTGTGTTACTTACAGCACAAGTCAAGGTTATTGATAGGAACACAGGTAATGTACCAGTGGTTACACCACTGAAGAGACTGTACACCAGCAGCTGTTTATGGCCTGTGGTTTCTCAGGGAGGAGTGGACCCTCTTGAGGGACTCCCTAGAAACTATGGCCTTTAAATCCTCAGGGTAAGAAGGGGGCTCATGAACTCATCCCTTCACCATGCTGAGTCCAATACTCTATAGATCTTGCTCAGATAATCACAGGTGCTGGAAGTTCTAGAGTCAAATAACAATGTCATACCTGGAAGACAGCATCCTTAAACACACTGTCCCTTCTGCTGATCCATATATTCTCTTGACTTTCCCTTCTGTGATATTCCCTGAATATTCCATAGTCTCCACTCAGAGTCCTTTGACCACTACGGTTCATCTTGCTGTGACAGTGACTCTTGCTTGTCGACTTGATGGGGCTTATAATCACCACAGAAGCAGATTGCTGGACATGTCTTTGAGGGCTTTTCTTGATTAAGTTAATTGAGGTGGAAAGCTCTGCCCTAAATGTGGGCAAGGCCTTGATCCTGACCTGAGTGCAGAGAAAGAGAACTGAGTGGCAGCATTCATCAATCTCTGCTTCCTGAATATGAACTCAGTGTGACCAGCTACTTTCTACTCCTTCTATTATACCCTCCTTGCCCCCAATCAACTCTAGATTTGTAAGACATTTCCCCTAGAAATGTAAGACAAAGCAAACTGTTCTTTCCTTAAGGTACTTTGATCATTTATTCTGTCACGGCAATAAAATAAATAATTAATATTGATACTGGAGACAAAAGGGAATCTCTCAGACCAATGCTGCCAGCAGTACATACCAATAAGTATAAAGATGGATATGTGGCAGTGTGAGCAGGGAAGAGATGCTGCCTGTTACCCCTTGCCCCTGACCACCTGTGACAGACAGGGGAGCGAGCTGACCCTCCACATTACCAACTGTAGCACTCAGGGAAGTGGGCCCTGCTCCTCACCTGGGCAGCACAGTAGAGTTCAACCTATTGACTGGGCTGCACTTGAAAGGGCCATGAGAACATGAGCATAGGAGATCAGACTCTGCCCCTTTTCTGCCATATGGCGGTGTAGGCAGGGAGAGATGCCTCCCCTCCTGCCCCCACCACCTGTGGCAGGTGGAAGAGATAGCCCTGAGGTCATAAGAGTGGGAGAGCTGTCCCTGACCCTCACCAGCTGCAGCACTCAGGAGAATGGTCCCTGCACCTTGCCAGGGCAACACAGTAGAGTTGACCCTGAAGTTACAGGTGTGGGAGACCCTCAGGCCTGAAAGCAGGTGAACTGGGCCTGCTCCTTGCTTATGGCTGCAAGGGTTGAACTAGCCTGGGCAATGCTGTGAAAGTAGCCCTGGTGGTGAGGACAGGGGAGAGCAGATGAACTTCAGGAAGGGGCCAGACGTGCAGATACAAAGCTGCTGCAGGATCTCCATGACACAGATCAACAGCAGGATATCCAAGAGGAGTCTCAATGAGGACCCAGCACGATAGTGAAGCAGAAACCAGAGACCTCAATCCATACCAAAGACTCTGCAATGAACACATACACACGAAGATCTATGGATAAAAAAATAAACTGCATGGCACTATGTCACATTACAGCTTCCACGATGAGATTTTTCCTTTTAAATTTATTTTATTGTTGGGGGGGGTAGTTGCAAGGGCAGAGAGTGGTAGGAAGGGACAAGAAATAAATGGGATCAGGTTGCATGATGCGAAAAACACAAAGATAAATAAAGAGAAATTTTAATAACAAAAGATGGATATTTAGAAGGCAATCACATCATGGACATTTAGCAAAATAACAGCAGTACCTCCTCCAGAAGAGAGAGCCTCAGACCACTAAGCTGCGGTTTTCTGTTCTGGTTTAAAATATTAAGCGTGGGTTCTGTGCCATAAAATAGGCCTCATATCTAAAAAAAAGTGATTGTTACCTTCAAAACATTCATTCAACTGTTGTACCAGTGAGTTCTTCTGGTCTTGCAGGGTGGTGTTATATGTCACACAGAGTGTCCATAGGTGAGTGGACACTATTGACAACAATACTCTCCCAGAAGCCTGCAAACTTCCTTCAGATGTATGTATGAATGCTATGCAGTGTGAAGTACACACACACACACACACACACACACACACACACACACACACACATTATTGAAACATTGTTAAGTTTCAGTAACATGAATACTAAGGGTCTTGCATATTGTTAAGTATTGAGCTACTTACTACCATTCATCTCAATGATAATCACGTTTAAAATCACAGTATTTGTCCTACATTTCCAGAAACAAATTGTTCTGAAAGGAGATGGCTGAACCATTTCTGTCTATACCAGAGTATGTTAACAGAAACAGAATTTGCTATTATAATTAGCTAAAATATATTAATACTCATTCAGATACTTGTGAGTGTATCCTCTTCTAGCAACTATTAACTTCCTGTAAATCAGCAGGACAGGGTTTCTAGCCACCCCCTAGCTTAAACTAGCCTACTAGCCACTCCCTGATAGGTTTACAGACACTGTTTAACATTCCTTTAAGACAAGTATACTATTCCCTTAAAAGAAAAGACTTAGGAGCTCTATTTATAGAATGGCACATGTTACAATGAAAAGCCACATCTTCGTCAAAGAGTGTACTTTCTCAACTGTATAATGTGACCTCTTGGCATGAATTGTTAATTGTCCTATGTGGTACACTATTGACTAGAATAATTTAAATTATTCAGTATATCTCAGCCTACTAAATGCCCAGAAAGGGATTATATGACATGATTTTTGCTAATAGGACAAAAATAAGCAGATATTTTCTTTGCTTTAATGATCCCAGTGCCTTACATTATTTCTTGGGAATTATACATGTTTCATTATTGCTTCCTACACTTAAGCATTTAAAGGTGTGTGTTGCTGTGTGAGCTTGTTTCCAGGCTATTCGTGCAAGTGCATGAGCTTTTTACCTCCTTTGTGTCTCTCCTGACTTGTTCTTCTCTCTTCCTCTTGGAAGGCAGCTACACTTACCAGTATATGACCAACACTACACCCATATTTCTTCCTTTAATTCATATTTGGAATTTGTTGGTTACTTCTGAGCTTGCATGTCTGTCAAGCATGAACATGAACACCATTGTAAATTTAAAATATTTGACCACTTCGTTTGTTCTAGAATTCATAATTTGTGATTTAATAGGAAATTAAACTGCTTTCTTTCTCTTTTAACTATAAAATCTTTCAGATTTATTTCAGGACTTTTTTTTTTTTGTTGGACGAAACCTAATTCACATCTAATGGAGTCAAGGCTTTTACTTTTGCAATCCCTCCACATTCCTGCAAAACTGGAAAAGGTTTAAATAGTACTGAAAAAAAACCTAAAGAATGATCTTAGTAAGAACATATTTAATGGTAGGAATCCATACTAAATCAATTATACTGGTTTTGAGGGCTTTTCATCATTTACCAGCACAGGATAGGTAGATGTGCAATGTAAAATGAGAGCAAATACTGGAAATTTGAAAAGATTGTGGTGCATCAGTGTTTACAACAAACATCTTAGGAAAAAGAACCATGACAGAGTTAAGAAAGATAAAGGATTGAAATTTTTTACCAATTTAACTAGATTTTCTTATATCCCAAACCTAAGTTACCCTCCTCAAGTACATTTTAATGTTATGTAAACCTGTTTTCAAGTTATTTAATGATATAGAAATTTCTTCAAAATATTTTTATGATTCATTGATTAGCAGGATATCTTGATATTTTGATTAAATTTCTTTTTTCTTAAATTCAGCAATATTAATAGTACAGGCTTTCTATTGCTGTCTGGGGGACATGAACATATGCATACATTTCACATACATATTCATACACACACACACACACACTCACAGGAACATATACACCCATACAAACATACACTCATACACTCATGCATAATACAGTGAACATTGAAAAGATGAGCTCACATTACAAACAAGCATTCTAAACCCTTTCAAAATGTAGTATTTAACTTGAAATCATTCATCTGCAGGCACAGTGCCCACCACCCTTTCCTGCAGCCCCACACCTGCACTCATAATTTTCATATACTCACATTTTTCAATGTCTATTGTCAAGAAGATGAGTTATTTCACATGCAAAAAAGGGTTGTCTTCCACAGTGACTCTTTCTCATCCAAAGTGAAGCATACATATCTTTGAGTAATAATGCAGAAAAAGTATCTTAGGATCATTATCTTGGGAAAGAAAGTATGTGATTCGGTGTTCTGTTTTAAGAGAGCAGTGCTCCATTTCAAGAGGATTGTAGAACTTGGTCCCAGAGACTCTACAGAGGAAGAGCTGAATTGCACAGTCTAGTGTGTAGCTGGAAGTTTTCCTGTGTCCTGCCTGGTCCTGCAGCTGCTCAGACCTAAATAAACACATAGATAATTATATTAATTACGAACTATACGGCTATTAGCTCAAGATTATTATTGACTAGCTCCTACACTTAAATTAACCCATAATTCTTATCTATGTTTAGCCATGTGGCTTGGTACTTTTTCTCAGTTCTGCCTTGATATCTTGCTCCCTTTGTGTCTGGCTAGTGACTCCTAACTCAGCCTTCCTCTTCCCAAAATTCTCCTCATCTGCTTACCCTGCCTATACTTCCTACCTGACTATTGGCCGATCAGCATTTTGTTTATCAACTAATCAGAGCAACACATATTCACAGCATACAGAACATCGCAGAGCACTAGTGTGAGTTGTAGACTATAATGGAGGTGTGGGCAGAAATGCATGAAACACATCACCAATTTCAAACTTGTATCTATTTTTCATACTGTTATAAAATAATAATTATTTATAGCCATATTGCTCAGTAATGTTGCTAAATGTATCTGTGTTGTTTTAAGTCTATGCTCTGAAATCTTTTCATGTTGTAGATTTGACATGCTGCACTCATTAAATATCACTTTCTCTTCCTTCCTCTTCTATTTCTTATTTGGTTGAATTTGACTATCTTAGACACCCTATATAAGTGAAATCTATTTTTCATCCAGTGACAAGATTATTTCATTTAGTATAATGTCTTCCAGAGGAATTCATGTAGTGCAGTTTTGTGTGATGTTAACATGACTTGCACTTGACATCTGACTTGATGTCTACATTGTCAAACATTCTACTGTAATTGTGTATGCTGCTAGGAGTGTGTGCTTGTGGCTTTGCATATGATACACATTTAGCTCCAAGTAACTTGGATGGTAAAACTTTTCATTCCATCCAAAATTATACACATACCACAAATGCTCAATGTTGTAAGTACGGACAGGTTATTCTCATCTACATATATCATATTCTCTGTGGATAGAGTAGAAATTGATTATGTCCTTTCTATGCATAATTGGACCTTGAAAAGCTTGGGCCTCTTCTGACTGCTGTAGTCCCTGATGGTTCTATAGAAAATGCCAGAGCCATCTCACCTCAGTTGTCATTTAAATTAGAGCCTTAACCTAGATACGCAACACATTTATTTTATGATTTATCTTGTTTGCTAACCCCAACATAACTTCTTTAATATTTAACTTTAAATCTGCTTAGTTGATGAGTATTTATCTGTATTTATCTGGTTTAAAATACCCAGCATCTTCTGTCATGTGTACCTCAGTCATCTGCATAAATAAACAATAGTTTTCTGTAGGTAGGTTCTCATTTGTTTCCCGCCATCTGAATCTTGGCATTTCATTGCGCTTGCTATGGGCACAGCCCCTGTCACCACTGGGTATTTGATCAGGACTTGTCTGTCCTTTCAGGTGTCTGCCACATTTTCCAGCCTTTGATCATTTGCTGCATTCATTTTTATTCAGCTTAGAATTCGTTGTAGATTTCCGTTTCATTTTTTTAAGTTAAAAAGGAATACTTTTCTCTCCAAACCCTTTGACATTAGAAGTTTGTTTGATTTGCACTTACAAAAGAAGTTGTCAGTGGTCTAGGGAAGGTGGCTCAATAAGAAAACTTGTGGTCCAAGTGTGAGGGCCTGAGTCAGAAGTCTCAGAACCCAGGTCAAGCCAGGTATGGTGGTATACATCTCTGATTCCAGATCTTGATGGAAGATACTGGGCACTGTGTAGATGCAATGCTCTCCCGAAGCTTCAAGGCTAGCTAGCCTGGGGGAGACAATAGAGGATGACAGAGACCCTGTATCTGAGAAGCTGGAACTCAAGGATAATTCCTTCAGGTTGCCCTCTGCCCTCTGCCCATTCCTCTATAGCACATGCATATTCACACACTTGAATATTTATACATAGACATGTTCACACATATGTCATACATATATATTGTACACACAAAAAATAATTATTGTTATAGACTATCAGGATTTGAGATTTTATTCCTAATAAGAATAACTAAAGTAATGTTTTACGAAGTGTTTTCATAGAGAAGACTAATTATTTTTTATTCCTTTGCTGAGCAATTGAGTTTTATTTATATGATTGTTTTGTTTTGTTTTGTTTTATTTTTTGCTTTTCATGACACATATAACATTTGTTATTTTTTTTTTAAATTTCCCAACATAAAATTAAAAGGAAGAGATGAAGCTCTGGCATTTCAAATTTTCTCTCTCTAATATGGACTCTTTTTTTTGGTGTTGCCTTGTTATCACTAAAAATCATTTATTTCACATTCCTTATTCTAGAAAGAATGTAGACAAGCAAGTCCATTTTTTGACATAATTTCTTTATTGATTCTTTTGGAATTTCACAACATGCACCCCAATTCCACTCATTTCTCAGTCCTTCCATATCTGACCTACACCTTTTCACTGTTTCCTCAAAATAATTTTTTTTAAAAAGAAAAATATTAAAAACCAACCAAACAATCAAACAAAAAAAGCTCTTCACTCCTGCCTTTCCATCTGCTCCAATACTTCTTCATTCTTCTTAGTGGCATTGGGAGCCACAGTGTGCTACACAGTATACCCTTTTATCTAATCAGTTTTACTTGTAATGTTCACTGCAGTGAGTTGTTATTCTGGTTCAAGGCCTCTGGTTTCTGGTACACTATCGTCATTGGACCTTCATTGAAATTCCTCTCAGCTGTGCTGTGGCCTATCCAAGTTATGGAGATTCTGTTGGTACCATCCTACAAGACCAGTCCTTTCACAGGCTCCAGCAGGTCATAGATGGAAGAGATGTTAAGGGGGGGGGGGGCAACCCAAGGCCCGGCTATGGACCTGGGTGGTAGCTGAGATGGTCAGTTTGGGCCATTGGGGCTGCCTCCCGCCTCCAGCAAGGTACAAAGACGACTCTCCTATGCCCATGTCATCAGTGTGAGATCCCTCATGCCCCTGGCAAGGGGTGGAGCCATCTCTCTTGCTGCAATGTCCAGCAAGGGTCAGGGCCAACTTGCCCAGGGCCAGCAAAGGGCAGGGCTGACTCAGCATGGCCCTCTGTTTCATTACCCATGGTTCCTATGGCCCCCTGTGGTAACACAGGCTATATCAACACAGACCCTCAGCTGTAGTAGGACCACTGACCCAGATATGGCCTTGACAGCAGTTTGGCCTAGATGACTTCGTGGCTCTGGGCAGCAGTGCAGGTCACTCAGGTCAGCATGGCCCTTACAGCAGTGTGGTCCTTGAGCAGCAACATGGCTCCACACCTAGGGCATCACCATGGCCTTTGATAGTAATAGGAGCTATGGACATCAACACAGACCCTGGCTGCAGTAAGGCCACCAAGGATCTAGACGTGGCCCTCAGCTGCAGCTCTGGCCCAGATATCACCATGGCACTGGGTAGCAACACAGGCCTCTCAGATCTGTATGGCCCCAGCTGCAGCATGGTCCTTGGACACCAATATGGTCTGAGGTGGCTGAGCAGACCTTAGATATCCACAGGGCAAGTCCATGTTTTTAGCAGGTACAGCCCCAGCGATACAGCCTCACAGAGCAGATAGCACAAACATCAGCAGAAGCAGCCAGAGGGGCACATCGGTCCCTTTGTTTTTCTTCAACTTACTCTAAGTCAGTTCTCGAATGATCGAGTCACCTTTATTTCAAATGCTGGTCAGTATGTTTCAGTGTGGAGTATGTGATAGGTGGAAATAGGAAGTAACCTCACTTTCTCACCAGCTCTCAAGTGTCTGAGCTAGGAGTCCAAGGCTAACCTGGGTTATACAGGAAGACCTTGTCAGCTTTTTACAGTCCTTTTTAAATAAAGGTCTCCTGGGCTATTTTTCTGTGATGATTCTTGAGGGTTTTGAGTGGTTCTGCCAGTGCTTGTAGTTTAGTACTTTCCTTTCTGGGAAAAAAGAAAAAGGCTGAAAAAGGATGGTAATTTATACATTTAACATGCCTTTTGATTTTGGAATACACAGGGACGAAAAATGAATTTAATATGGAGTTTTGTAGCATTTCCTTAGCTTGAGACATCCTCACGGTAAAATATGAACTAGCAAATAAAGTGATGAAATGTTCAAAAGTAAAGCAGAAATAGCTATAGGATAGTTTTATTTGGCTTTACAGAGCTAAGAATAGCTGTAAAGACAGTTGCCCTACATACACTGTAGGACACAAATGTTTGGAATATAATGAATGACAAAGAAATGGGAAAAACTGCTGAACCTGAGCCTCTGAATGTCATTATAAAGACATGATGTGCCAAGGGTAGGAATTAAAGGCTGCAGATTCCTTGGAGGTTTGGAGCATTCTAATTATCTGCATCTCAGGACTAAAGAAAACTGTCTTTCAGACCCAATTTTTGTGAAAAGATTATTTTAAAGACACTTTTGATGTTTGAGGGAAGTTATTTTACAATTTGCTACTTGGTAGTTGTACTTGAGAACGTATCTCTTCCTTGGTACTATTTCCCCTGGTCATTAAGTGAAAGGTTAACTCATGCACACCCAGACAGGCATTTTGATGTGAAAAATACCAGATAATCAGTATCAGAGGAAATAGGAAAAATGAAAATATTCATCAAGAAATTAGGCAGAAAAAGTTATGCAGGGAGCTTAAAGAGTTATGGAAAGGGTGAAAGGTTTTCAAACAGTCCTTTCATGTGTGGGAGTTCATGAACTAGAGTTGGGAGATTATCCTAATCGGTAGAGATCATTTCTGTTATCACCAGCAGTATTAAGGAGATAACTGAAAGGCTTCAATGGAGAGGAGAAAGTGCAGCTGCTTGAGAGTTCAATTCATGGGGAGTGCTTCAAGAAGGAAAGGAAATAGCTTCATTTGCATATGCTGTCTGCAACGCTGAGTCCCTGCCTTCCACTGCTGGTAACAGGTGCCAGATAGATTCATGCAACCAAGGTGTGTGCATGTATTAGCACACCCAGTGCATCATAGAATAAAGGTGTGAATCATGGAGCAAAAATCACAGGAATTGCTAATGAATCCGTCCATGTCCTGGGATCGATCTAAAGCCAGTTCTCTCCACATTTCCCTTTGTAATCACAGCCTCCTCTCTTCTTGATAAGCATCATTGAGATCTGAAAACGAATCTTTCCCTGCTTCTGTGAAACATCAGTGACTTCAGTATAAACAGCAAACGTCTGGGAAAATGTTTGGCAGTGAAGTTATGTGCATCCTCCTGGGTATTGCTTCGGGTTCACTTATGTTTGGATAATCCCTAATGGAAGTGAGTTTCACTAGCTTAAGCAGCATGTCCAGTGCTCTTTGAGTTCTCGTTTCTTTTTTTTTGATGGCTGTGCAAAAGTTTTAAGGATATTTTAGCATCGTTCTGAGAGTGGTGGGAAATGGGAAGTTTGAGGAAACCCAGGTTAGTCCAGACATATTTGAAACATCATCCATAAAATTCATATTAGTTTCAAAACACAGGTATTTCTCAGTCTGGGCCCATTATTTTTCACATCGGTTACAGGTTATGCTTGTTTATGTATCTCCTAAGCAGATAGATAGTGTTCTGCAAGTGAGAGTTTAGTTACAACCAGCACACTATTTTTCCATCCATCACTGACAGTGTATCCTCTAAATAATGTCATTCAGGACAAATGCCCATTTTCCCCCTCAGTACATCCATGTGATACCATGCATTTCTATTTTTTAAAAGTATCATGTCCATCATAAGATTCTTTTCTGGCTCTAATCTAGTGCTTTGGATCGATCATTGTTTACACCTGGACATTTACAATTATTGATGATGTGGCAGCAGGGTTGGGTGGGAGGGGCAACACAATTCTGAACACTAGTGCTAAAAGCTACAATAATTGCTAAAGATTCAAATGTTTCCTACTCCTAAACTGGAAAACCTAAGAATTGGAGCCTCTGTAAATAGCCCATTTTGTTTTCTCCTCAGTATTAAAAATAAATATTGAAGTAAACAAAAGTGACAACTTGTAGAAGTGACTCAGTTCAGCATAACTTCAAACTCTGATTAGTTGCCCCCAAAGCCAGGCGATTTAACTAAAGATACATATCTTACACATGATAGTTAAGATAACCTGTATTATGTGTGGACAGGAAAATCAACATATAGTGAAAAAACACAGAATTTAGAATAGTGAATAAAAGTATTGTTTTGTGGAGAAAGAAGCCTAGACAGGCAAAAGCTAGATAACGAGAGAGAGAGAGAGAGAGAGAGAGAGAGAGAGAGAGAGAGAGAGAGACAGAGACAGAGACAGAGACAGAGACAGAGAGAGGTTAAAAAAACTTTCCTGTGGTGACTTTGTAGTAATCTATCCCATTACCTTCTGCAGAGTCTAGTTCCTAATAGGCTGTCCATACCACCCTTAGGCAGCCCTTACCCCAAGGTCCCGTGCTCTGAATATACCATGGGACATTTTGATGTTTTCCATTGACTTTTATCAAGCACACAGACTCCGGAAGTCCATCTGAACTTCCTTACGGCTGATGGTGCCCCTGGAGGGAAATGAGTGAGCCAGAGTCCATTTAGTTGATTATTTCCCTCAGCTGTGGCTGTGAATGTGGTAAATGCTCCTGTCTCCAGAGACTGAAACTCCAGCTTCAAGGAGAATACATGTAGCTGGAGCTGCCTCAACTCCAGTGAGTTATTCTCTGACTCTATTCTGCTAATGTCAGGGTAGTTGATTCAAGGATTGCTCTAGCCATGATTAGAAATAAGAGTAAAAGAAGATGATATCCACAGAAAGGCAAACCGAAGAGTTGATGGTTTGAATTTAATGTTACAGACTTAATGTGTTAGAGATTAAAGAAAAATCATACCTTCATATTTATTGACCCCAATTAATCCATTACTACACCAAAAGGAGAGTCTTCAGGGACCAAGTTGTATTTTCTGGAAATATGAGCCATCATGTACTTCAAATACATTGCTCACAAGCTAGATTTGTAAGCTATCATCCTTGGGATTGCAGAACTATATTCTGACACACTCGCACATTTAAATATGGAGACTTTGCATGTGGGTAGATGCTTATGTTCCATTATGTCTTCAGGGCCTCCATTTCTTTTTTTTTTCTTCTTTACATTAAATTAATTAATTTATTTTACATGCCAACAACAGTTTCCCTTCCCTCCTACTCCAGTTCCCTACTCCTCCCTCAGCTCTGCCCTTCCCCAATCCACTTCTCTGTTTCTGTTCAGAAATAAACCAGCCTCCCATGAGTATCAACAAAGCATGGCATATCAAGTTGCAGTAAAACTAAGCATCTCTCTTTGTATTAAGGCTGGACAAGGTAACCCAATATGAAGAATAGGTTCCCCAAAGCCAGCCAAAGCATTAGGGATAGCCCCTGCTCCAACTGTTAGGAGTCCCATAAGTAGACCAAGCTACACAACTGTCACATATATGTAGACATTCCCATACAGCTCCCTGGTTGTCTGTTCAGACTTTGTGAGCTACTATTAGCCTTGGTTAGTTGTTTATGTGGGTTTTTTTGTGATGTCCTTGATGCCCTGGCTTCTACAGTTCTTCCTCCCTCTCTTCAGCAGGCTTCTCTGAGCTCGGCCTAATGTTTGGCTGCGGGTCTCTGCATCTGTTTCATCAGCTACTTGATAAAGGTGCTCTGATAACAGTTGGAGTAGTCACCAATCCATAAGTATAGCAGAATATCATTAGGCATCTTTATGTTGATTTTTTTTCTTCGATTTGTTTGATTCTATCCTGGGTCTCTGGGCCATCCAGCCTCTGAGTCCTAGCACTCAGGTCAGTGTCACAGGTGACATGTGGCTCAGGTTGGACCACTCATTGGTTAGTCACTCCCTAAAATCTATGCCATCCTTACTTCAGCACATCCAATAGGTAGGACAGAGTGTAGGTCGAAGGTTATGTAGCTGGGTTGGTGTCCTGATTCCTCCACTGAAAGTCATGCCTGGTCACAGGAGATGGCCAGTTCAGGCTACAGATCCACTGTTGCTAGGAGTCTTAACTAGGGTCGTCTTTGAAGACTCCTGGGAGTTCCCCTGGCACAGGGTTTCTATCTGACTTTGAAATACCCCTTTCCAGTAGTGTCTTTTAATACTCTCCACCTCCTCCCATCCCCCAACCAATACCTCATGCTTCACTTGCCCCTAGTTCACCCATAAGAGCTCTTCTCTTTCTTCTTCCCAAGGAGACCCATGCATCCCACCTTGGGCAGGGCCTCAATTTCTAAACACTGCTTTCTTAGTAATCCTTTATGCAGAATGGTTGGTTCTTCTTGGAATCGAAAATTATGTCAGTGATGAGGACATTGAAATGAATGAATCTGAGTCCAAATTAAAATATTTAGTTTTGAAATTTTTATTTGTCAGTGATTAAAATACTTTACTCATGGACTCAGTATCAACAGTGGGGCATTTTAGTGTGCACACATGTGTAATGATACATAAATCATATATAAGAATATATGTATATACCCATCTTATCTAGCCATCTCCTCTACTCTGGGAGATTTTCAAACTGTCAAAATGCTGGGCAGTGACTATTCTAATTTGTGTTCACTCAGTTATCTGAGTGAGTGGTCTACTTTCCCAACTTTTCTATATACTGCTGTCTATTTTGACTGCTCAGTGGCAGAAGATTTAAAACTGGACAGAATGCCATTGACAGTATTTGAGCTCTAGGGAACCTGGAGCTACAATAACAAGGATGTAAGTCAGAGATTGTATAGTTAGTTCCTTGATGCCTTGGCTTTTGGTCACACTTAAATGGAGTAGTATAATAGTGACATGATGATTTATAAAGATTTATGAAGATATTACTTATATTCTCAAGGAGAATATGCTACTCATGCTTTGGGAGCATGCATTTCTTTGCCCAGTGCCATATAAAATAATTAAATAAATAAATGCACTATCATGTGAAGTGATGCTCTTCTGATATGCAAGAGGTATGTCATATACCACAAGTGTTTCTAGGTTTACATAACTTAAAAGGCTCTCTAATATCTGTCAACTCCCACATGGAGTTTGAACCCTTCCAGTGTACCCCATCCATGAGAAATTACCTGGGAGAAATATCAACTCAATACACTTTTCTAATGGCTGAATTAATCCTTTTAATATCAATTCATACCACATCTATTAATGTTTGGTGTGTATTAAAAGCTGGCAACACTTCATGGGCAAACTGAAGAATACTAATGAACAATCTAGACACATTTCTTGACCTTTTAAGTATCTCCTCTCTTAGTGTGGCCACCCCCTCAATGTAATGAGTCTCCAAGTTGTATGTGTACACACAACAAGTCCTTCATCTTCCTCAGAAGCTAACCTTCTAAAGTATGAATGATCTTCTGTCTGCCCCCTAAATGAGGAAAACCTAGAAAGTTTTTTTTTAATCATGTGAAATCTGTTTCATGAACAATAAATACAAACATGAGCAAATATTGAGTAGTCATCAGTGACCAAAAATCCTCCAGTATCAAGTATGAGAAAATGTTCAGTGATACAGTTTATATTTTTAAAGCAATTTTGAAGTTCAGACATTTGTAAAAATTTTGAGGTTCTGGTGACAGACTGCACACTTATTGAACATAGATTTTCAAATGTTTTATGGTATTAGTTAGAGTCAATTTGTATATCATAATTTGGTGTTTCTGTTCGCTTCTTCTCAATCTTAATGATTCCCTATATTCCATCATCTGGCTTTCTATATAGACAATATGTAATTTAGAGAGTTATATACAGCCGTAAGAATACTCCTAAAGTATTGTCTATAACTAAAATTAAACATATTAATATGAAATACTAAAATTTTCATATATGAAAGTTTGCCCATTTTACCTCACCTCATTTGAAGCAGTTTGTGAGAATGGATGCTTGGAAAGGAGAGAGAGCAGTGTGCGCTGAGTGGTAGCAGAGAAAGGAACCTCAATTTGCGTTCAAAACAACTATCTTTGATTGACTGTGTTAAAGTTCATTTCAAGGTTAAATTATTACACTGAAGCTTTTTACTGTTTTAATATCATTAAAATATTTAAAAATACCATCTGTGAGGACAAATGTGGCCAGTTAAATTGGAAAAATACCCTTTCTCGGTTTCTTTCACTATCTTCTCCGATATGCCTTGATCTCAAATGCCCTTCAAAGTAGCCTTGATTGAAAATGAGAAGAAAAAAAAAAAAACACCAAGGAGAGGTGAAAAAGCTAAAGTCAGATATGCCATAATTTTCATTCCTTGATTAGGGAGTACAGTATCATACAAATATTTGTTGTTAAGGAAAAGATTTAGATGACTGAGTAATAAAAGTGGCAAGTAGATAGCACATTTAGTTATGCCCAGTTTTTCTTAATCTCTTCATTCTGTTTATTAGTCCATGCACTTACAGATTTCTCATCCTGTCCCATACCATGGCTCCCCA
This sequence comes from Peromyscus eremicus, assembly GCF_949786415.1. Classification (NCBI taxonomy): domain Eukaryota; kingdom Metazoa; phylum Chordata; class Mammalia; order Rodentia; family Cricetidae; genus Peromyscus; species Peromyscus eremicus. Next base: position 21,703,387 of record NC_081419.1, on the reverse strand, counting down.
AAGAGATAAGCAAATGAATGGTGGCGAAGACTGTTTCAGTAAGGCAAGTTTATGCTTTGATCTTATCCCATGATCTAATGCTGTCTTCTTGACTCTATGCATCTGATTGTGAGATTGTTTACAGACTTCATAGAAATAAGTCTTTCTTAAGCTAAACCTATCTACTGCATTGTACAAATAACTCATTTCACCTTTATCCATTGAAGGAGAAGCAAAATTTTCAATCTCTTTCAAAGCCATTGGCTTTTTTTTTTTTTTTTAGTAAATAGTTATCTGTATAATGACACTTAATCTACTTTGAAAACTGTCCTTAAATCCCATAAGAAAATGTATGCAAATTATTTTGAAAATCTCAATAGTGTATTAGTTATTTGTGTGTGTGTGTCACTGTGATAAAATACCAGGGCAACTTGCACAAAAGGAGTTTGCTTGGGCTTATGGTTCCGGAGGGATAATAGTCCATCATGCAGAAAATGCACAGCAGCCTGTGGCAGACGTGGTAGCAAAAACAAGAATCTCAGAGCTCACACCTTCAAATACAACCTTGAAGCAGAGAAGAAACTGCAAATGGAATGTGTTTTTAAATTCTCAAACCCTGTCTCCAGGGATATACTTCTTCCACTAAGACTACACTTCTTAATTCTCTCCAAACAATGCCACCAACTGGAAATTTGGTGTAAAAACTCCAGAATTATAGGTGACACTTTTCATATAAACCACCACAGGGGGTATACTAAAACATAATTATTGGATTACTCTTCTTTAATGCTCCAACTTCCCCCTGTATTTACAGTGCAAGCCTCTTTCCTCACTTAGTCCTTAGACAGGGAGTGGATCTTTACAGATGTCTTTGTGTCTCTAATAGCTAGCATGGGTCTTGACAGTCAGATACTTTCATTAAAGGGGAGTTAAATGTCTGGATGATGAAAAAATCCATGGAAGATATTTAGTGATAAACACCTGGTCCAAATAATTTGAACCCTCACATTAGCTCCTCTTTGATCAGTTCTGCAAAGTACAACTCGTTCCATGTTTCTATAGATCAGGACAAGCCCGTAATGGGGAATTGATTTCCTGGTGGCCTTCTAGATAGACTTAACTGTGATAAACTTACAAATGTCCAGTTTTAAAGTCTTAAGTTCCAAAATAGAAACCAAAAAGATGTCGGACAATTCCCATGCAAGATTCATACCTACATAGCATAATCCCATGCCTGATCCCACGTACTAAGGAGAGCTTGACAAAAATCCTTCAGTTTCTCTTTTTTCACAGTATATGTTATGTAAATATCATTAGAGTGGGGGAATCAATGAACTCACAGCAGAATATGGTTTTACTTGGTCAAATGTACAAATTAATTTAGCTTGTATATTGAATGTCTGTAAAAGTCACTGTAACCAAAAGAGAATAGAAACACAGAACCACATACGAAATAACTGAATGTCTTCCAAACAGTTCAGTGGTGAGTATTTCCCATCTATGGTTTCATTATTCAAAAGCGAAGGAATGAAAACTGTTAAGCAGGGGGTTAACACAACAGTTTTTATGCAAATATTTTCTTCTGTCAACAATTTTTTTCCACATAAATGCTGAAATTCTTGTATAATATTGTTTGCAAAATGGACAATATTATGACATTTTGTAAATGTCTCTGGTGATAATGATCTTCCAAAACATCATCTTCCCTTAGCCTCAGATGAGAGAAAAAAGTTCTGTTCAATCAAGTTTTTCTTAAAGCATTTCCTATATTATTACAAAAACTGTGAATAGCATGTTACTGAATTACAATAGAATAATATATACTTTTTATTCAGTCATGAAGTGTTTCATCATTTATTTACCTACGAATCTTAGCTATTACAAACAGGTTGAATGTAACAAGTTAAATCAACCATTACTTGAGATAATTGTTAATAATGAGTTACGACTCATGCAGAGATTTAGAAATTTATCAGACATTTACTTTTAAGCATAAACATAATCAGACTGGAAAACAAAGCCCAGACCAATGGTACATGTCTGTAATTCTAATGCTCTCATAGCAGAGGCAAGCAGAACATGGGCTCTATACTCCCCTGGGCTATATATTTACATTTTCTCCTTTAATAATGTAAAAAAGAAAAGGAAAGAAAGAAAGATCGTAACAGGTGAAAATGTTGCTAGAGAACGGAGGATATATTTTTGTGTTGATTAAATTCATGCCACAGATATACTGCACCATCATTCATCATTCCAAATTGAAAATAGTATAATCCTAGGTAGTTTATAATTGTATAGGAATGCTTAAAATGTTGGTTTTGTGCATAAGTTCAGTACTTCTATTTTATGATCTTAATATGTTCAGATCCATGACTCTTCTAGAAAGGGTAATTAGTTACATAGCCATTTCTTCTACAGGCTTTGTGCTGGTGTATCAATACGATTTTAATTTCATAAACTGCCCACTCAGAATTCAGGAGAATGGTAGCTAGTCCATTTTACCAGTTGCTTCTGAATTAAACGTGTCTGCCTGTGTTGACAAAGAGGACCAATGTCTAACAGTTTTCACCTTCACTATACCAGGCATGTTTTTCACTGGAGGAAATTTGGAATAGGAATAGGAGCAGGAGTAGGAGTAGTAACAGGAATAGAAGTAGGGGGGACTATTCTATTGCTCTGATAAAACACCATGACCAAGGCAAGTTATGGAAAAGAGATTTTATTTAGGCTTATGGTTCTAAAGGAAGATGAGTCCATAATGGCATAGCAGAGGCATGGCAGCTAGAGCAGGAAGCTGGGGGGTCACATTTTCAAAGTGTGTGCACAAAGTGGAGAGAATGAACAAGGAACGGACCAAGGCTTAGAAACCTCCAAGTGAGCCCCCAGAACATATTTCCTCTAGTAAGGACACATCTCCTAGACCTTCCCAAACAGCATCACCACATGGGAAACATGTATTCAAATGTCAGCGCCTATGGAGAACACTCTAATTTAAACAACCACAGACATTTGCAATCAGAAAGATCTATATTTTAATGCATGAAAGGTATTTCTTTTGGTTTGAGATATTCTATTACCTCTCTGTTACAAGATGAAAAACATCTTCTGACTGGGAAATGTGTATAAATTAGACAGATAAAGAAGTTGAGGTGCCCAAGCAGAGGGACTGAACAGAGCACTAGTGCTCCATAAAATCACTAATATTTTCAATTATGGTTGACCTTAAGAAACAGATATTTCCAGAAGCAGAATAAGAAATAATCTGAAGGTCAGTTGTTAATTAAGATTTCATTTACTGATTACTTTAATAAACAGTATAGCATTTAATTTACCACTGTATGTACTCTCAAATTCTGTTTATCCTGGCTCTGATATAGTTTCCATTCCATATAAATACATGCATAAAGTATAAAATATTGCAGGGATGTATGGGATGACATTAACTTTATTACTAAAACTTTGGAATAAGTGAACTATATAGGTAGAAATATGCATAAGATAGAATGTTCATCCTATAATAAAATGATAATAAAATCTTCATTGCATCCCACATCATTACATGCTGTATTTTGCTTATGTTAGATATAAAGAAAAAAGGTATTGCAGGCTTTCTCTGGAGCTCTTAAAAGCCTGCTTGATCATCTTTGCTTCTTGCCACTTATAATGTCAACTTCCCTGGGCTTCAGATGAAAGAACAGAAGATAAAAATATAGTAGAAAATATATTCTAATTTTATTTGAATTCTGTCTCCTGGGGTAGAGTAAATAAACTAAATCCCTCCAGAGTACACTGTGGATAGAAGCACCCAGATACACTACGCCAGAAAATGAAACAAAACAGATTTCCTCATTTGTCTCATGGTGCTGGCTTTTTGGCAGTGCTGCTGTGCCAGGCCCCACCCAACCAGTAGAACAGTCTTGAATAGGGAAGCGAGGACTGAGAAATTATAGATGGGAAAAACAGAGATGCAGACATAAAAGAAAAAGACAGAGACACAGGATAGCTTCGGGAGGGCTTTAAGTCAATACCACAGCAGCCCTGAGTTTATTTCTCACAGCCTTTTTATACCCAAACAAGGGGGCCAAAAGATCACCCCCTCACAAGGATACCATGGTTCAAGGTACAAACAAGTGTAAACACCTCCTTAATTCTCAAGACACCTGCTAACCATGCCTTTAACCAAACATCCTGTTATCCAGCCTTGATGAATAAGACATCTAATACCTTGCCTTTGGCCAAACATCCTGTTATCCAGCCTTAAAAAGTAAAGGCAAGTTTGAACTCTCTGACCTTCAGTCAAGATGGAAATCAAACCACAAACTGGAGTCACTGTGGGCTCCCACACCTCTGGTAGAACCCAGAGCCTGATCTATCTTAAATAAGTCTCTGCCACTGAGCAGAATACATTTTTTTCTGGAGCTGAGGACTGAACCCAGGGCCTTGTGCTTGCTAGGCAAGCACTCTACCACTGAGCTAAATCCCCAACCCCAGAATACATTTTTTTTTTATAACAGAAAATGTTTGCATACCTTCCTCAGGCAGCATATGAACTCACTATGGGAATTCAGTCTGGACTCTAACTCATGAGTCTCTGTCTCTATCTCTTGAATGTTGGGGGTTTAGTCATTGAGCCACCACACTTGGCTATGAAAGAGTGAATTAATGATTTCACAATGTCCAGTATCAAACTAGAACTCAACAACTCAATAGATTAATCATCAGGGACTATGGGGGTCCAGCCCCCCGGTAGTCCCCTCCCAGGGTCCGGGAAGAATCTACAACCAGCTGATAATTAATCGTTGATAAGAAGAAATGAATCTACATACACGAAACTCCTTAGTTCATACACTTTTTTTATTCTGTGATAGTTCTCTCTCTACACAGCTTCTATTCTGCTCTCATGTCTAGCTCCTTTCTTGCCTGATTTCTCTATATTTATCTACTGTCCCCTCTAGGTTCTATCTTAATTCCTTCATCTAGTTCTGTCCCTTCTAGATTCTCATCTCTCTAGTTCTCTCCCCTATCAGCTCCCCTCCTGTCTCCTTCTCTCTCATCTGGCTCTTCCTCATCTTCCATCTCGTTCCTCTAGTCCTCTCTTTTAGCCCTTCAACCTAGGGAGGCAATAATCATTAATTATCACTTGCAACCCCAAAGGAAGTGACCAATGGGGAAATGAATTAACTAAAGGCTAAATTCAGGTAATATCTAAGAAGAGGGAATCTTATGTGCTCAATTATAGTCTTAAACGTGATTAGTAGAAAATATTAAGAATCTATAAGTTGCTAGGTCAATGGGAGAAAATAAAACTGTCTTCTTTTCTCCTGTGGCTCCTATCTGTCCAAGCTATCTGCCGTTTTTCTACAGGGTGGGGGAAAGTGTGCTCAGTTGCTTGGCAACCTGTGTACAGCTAGATGCCTCTGGTGATAGTTAAAGGGAGATCTGGAACTAGAGGTAAGGTTTGGGAAAGGAGGAAGTAAAGCTTAATTGGCACATCCGCCAGGCCTTCTCAAACAGGTAGCCTGGATGGTTAAGTCTGTTCTTAGAGAATACAGAGGTATCTCTAATGAAGTATTCTCCTCCATCTGGGGATGGACCTAGCCAGATGCTGCTAATGATGATAATTACAGGGAGGCTTGAACTGGGGTTCTGGCTGAGCATTGCTGTCAGCACAGAAGGTTATCTAAATATTCCTAGAAGTGGTTAGGTAAGGAGTTAGCGGTCTATAAAGTTAGTAAGGCTGTAAGAAAGGAGGGTCCGAGCTGAATTGCACCTGACCACTGGTGTCTCCCTGTGGAATTTACCGTAAATCAGGAGACTTGCATGTATACTGTTATTACTGCTAGTCCTTGAATGTGGCCAAGGGAGATATCTGATTCCAGAGAAAGCCTTTCCTGAGGCTGTTCTCCAAATACGTGGAATGTGTATGTCTAGAGAGTGATCAGTCCACACTGTTAGCCCTTCTTAGGGAACAGTCAATTAAGAAAACTATGAAGGCACACATGACTTTCATAACAGAATACAGCTGATATATAACAAGCCAAGTAACACCAAAAACTCCTTGGGATTTGGCTTCCTGTGGAGGAATTCCCTGATTCCTCCAGGTAGTGGCTTTGCCATAACCAGCTGAGTTCTTATAATATATTCCTGCAGCCTGCAGCACTATAAATGTGAGTAAGGATAATAAGATTATTCTTATAGTAGACCAAGTTAAGACACTAATGCAATTGGTACAGTGTGACAAACTCTGCTCAGTGAAACACTGAACTCCAGACCGCTCAAATCGGCACATGGTTGAGTATAACAGAGGTGATCATTTTAAGTGTTTTTTTTTAGTCACTCATGTTTTTGTTTAACCATTAATAAGATTATAATTTTTACTACCATATTTTTGTTGATTTTTTAGATTGATTTAATTTTATTATATGTATATGAGCATTTTGCCTGTGTATATGTATATAAGTATACCATATTCATGTCTTTTTCCAATGGAGACCAGAAGAGGACATCCAGTTCCTCAAAGCTTGATTTCCAAATGGCTGTGAGCCATCATGTAGCTGAGAACTGAACTCAGGTTCTCTCTCTGCCCGACCAACAAGAATTCCTAACTGGTGAGCCATCTCTACAACCTCATTGTTTTCCCTATTTTTTAAAATTACATTTTATTTGTCTATTTGTACATATTGTATTTGGGAACACATGACATGTCCCGCAGCACAGCTTTGGAGAAAAGAGGGCAGCTTGAGGGACCCAGATCTTTTTTCTTCCATGTGAGTTCTGCAGATTGAAGTCAAATCATCCAGTTTGGGCACAAGTGCCTTTACCTCAGTTCAGCCACTTTGACAGCCACATTTTAAATTTTATTTGATCATTACGAGGTGTATTTTATTACTTTTAGGAAGGAGTCTCCTCTCCTCTTTTAACCTCCTGTCACAGCCCAGGTTACAGGAATATTCTCCTTTCAAACTATGCTCTGCTTGGACTGAGCATGTGGCCTGTCCTGGAGTATGGTTGGGGTCATACAAGGGGTCATAAATTGGTCACACTATTAGTGGAAACTGACCCACCCATTCCCAGGAACAATCAAATGCCAATAACTTTTCAGCAAGAGGTGGGACTTCATACATCTCTTCCTTCCTCCATGCTGGGATCCTATCTGGTTTTAACTTGTCTTATGTATGTGGTTATAATGGTTGTGAATTAATATGTGCTTCTGTCTTGTGTCAGAGAAATACTACAGTCATGAATTTGTCTACCACCTCTATCTTATTCTTTCTGCTCTGTCTTCCACATGGATCCCTGAGTTTTGAAGAGAGGGGTGAAAAAGATATTCCATTTAGAACTGAGTATTGTAAATTTCATATTCTCTGCACATTGATGAGTGTTACTCTTGGTTTTATTTGAAATATATGTGAAGAAGAAGCTTCTCTGATGGGAGTTGCACACTGTACTGATGTAGGAGACTGCAATAAATCATTAGGAGTCCTTTTCTTGTTGTGTCCATTTAGAATAGTAGTACTAGATTTTTCTTTATAGACTGTCAATATCTATTCACAGATCCTTGGCTTCCTAGACAGTGTCAGTTATGGGTCCATCTTGATGAACAGGTCTTAAATCCAATCAAAAAGTGTTTATTACTCCCATAACATCCACATTAGTGTTACACCAGTGACCATATAGTGCCAGGTAGGTTATTATTGTAGTTCAAATAGTTCATAGCTAGGTGAGATTGATGATCAGTTCTCCTCTCCAGGAGATGCATAGCACCTTCAAGCACTATGAAATCTAGTCAGTTAAGATTCTGAGTGAGTACCAGTCTGATTTTTCCATGTTCTATGACTCAAGTATGTGAAGTCTTCAGCAATAGGTTCTTACTATCAAGCTGTGAACCCAATCAACAGCATTGGCAATGGCCTATAATGTTTGTGGGATATATGGGTCACCCAATGACCAGAAGCTCAAAAAGAAATAACCCACTCTTATTTGGTTTATTTGGTAACATATAGCATCTAGTTGGTGTAATGTCCATCCTTTATGGATTGACATTATTAAAATTCCATATATAGAAGCATCTACAGTTGTAGGTTTCCACATAGCTTTATAAAAGGCCTTTGGTATTAGTTATGCCCCTCCCCAATTTTCTGCCTCTACCCAGTCTTCCCATCCCTTAACCCATTTAATCATTTTTGTTCCATTTTTCCCTTTCTTTATGACACAGCTTCTATTTTCTCCTATTTGTGGGATCCCCTCCTCTTCCATGTCCCCTGAATAGTTACCTAACCTCTGATTTTATTACACTGGATATAAATATATACACAAATATAAAGTATAAAAGTTAACATCCATATATGAGAGACAGTGTGTGATTCCTGTCTTTCTGAGTCCAAGTTAACTCATTCAGGATGATTGTTTAGATTTCCGTGTGTTTATCTACAAATTTAATAATTTGATTTCTCTTAAAAGCTCAATAATATCCCATTGTGCATTATACCACATCAATCAGTCAATGGATATCTAGGCTGCTTCCATGTCTATGGCTAGCGTGACTAGCGCAGTATTGAACATGGATGAACAAGAATTTCTGTAATAGGTTGTACTATTATGTACTATTATGAGTATATGCCCAAAGTACTCTAACTGGAACCTGTGGTAGTTCTATTTTCATCTTTTTGAAGAACTGTCACATTGATTTTTTTTTAGTGGCTAAAAGAGTTTGTACTTTCATCAGCAGCGAATGTTCTCTGTATCCACACTAGAAACAGTTGCCATTTCTTCATTTCTTTCCTTTCTCCCCCTTTTTTGGCCCTTCTGATTATGATAAAATGAAATCCCAAAGGAATTTTAATATGAATTTCCCTAATGGCTAAGGACATTGAACCTTTTATAAAGCTGTTTCTCAGTCATTTAAGTTTTGTTGTTTTTTTCTGAGAGTTCTTTTCTATTTAGTTCATGCCCTATTTCATACAGGTTCTATAAATCTGAGTGATTTATTTCATGTTTAGTGTTTTTAGTTCTTTATATAATATAGATAATAACCCTCTTCGGGCACATAATTAAAGACACTTTCCATTTTGTAGGATACCTTTTCACAGGAATGATGCTATATATCAGCATTTTAATTTCATATTGTCCCCTTTGTAATTTGTTTGTCTTATTGCCTGTTCTATCAGGGTCTTCCTGATATGAAAACTCTTTCATGTACCTCTGAGTTCAAGTGTATTTTTTAATTTTTCCTCTATTCAGTTCCTAGTAGCAGTTATTAAAGTCCTTGAAGAAGTTGGACTTGAGTTTTGTGCAGGGTAAGAGATAAGAATCTAGCTTCATTCTTTCATATGAAACTATCCATTCTGACCAGCATCATATATTTCTTTCTCCACTGTATATATATATATATATATATATATATATATATATATATATATATATATATATATATATTATATTGGTTTTTCCAGACAGGGTTTCTCTGTGTAGCTTTGTGCCTTTCCTGGAGCTCACTTGGTAGCCCAGGCTGGCCTCAAACTCACAGAGATCCACCTGGCTCTGCCTCCCGAGTGCTGGGATTAAAGGCGTGGGCCACCAATGCCCGGCTGCTCCACTGTATATTTTTATCATCTTTGTCAAAGGCTAAGTATCCATAGTACTTAGAATCATGTCCATGCCATCAAGTGCATTCAATTTACCCATGTATCTGTCATGGTGCCAGTACCATGCTGTACTATCAGGAACGGTATAACCTCAAGAAGTTAAGTTTTTCATTTTAGCTATCCCAAGTTTTGTTTTAATTGCAATAGTAAGTCTGAAATTTATTTTTCACTTTGACAGTAATTGAATCAGTTGAATCTGTTGATTGATTTTTGTAGGGTGTTTACTTTTATGATATTAATCCTACCAATCTATGAGCATGATGAATCTTTCATCCTCTAATATCTTCTTAGATTTCTTTCTTCACTGCCCTCAAAGTTTTTTGATACAAGTATTTCATTTTCTTAGATTTAATCTGTGTTGTTTTATTTATTTTTTGAGGCTATTGTAAATGTTATTTTTTTCTTATTTCTTCCTTGATATATTTCTTGTATTATAAGTAAGAAATGTAATGGATTTGTTAATTTGGAATTCTGCTATTTTCCTGAAACTTTTTATTAACTGAAGAAGTTTCCTCTTGGAATCCTTAGGGCATTTATGTCTAAAATCATTTCATCTGCAAATAAAGATATTTTAAATTCTTCCTTTCCTATTTATAACCTCTTGATTTTATTTACTTGTCTTATTGCTCTAGGTAAGACTTAAAACACTATTTTGGTCAGGAATAGAAAGACTGTACATTCATCTCCTTTTCTTAATATTAATAGAAATGCTTTGTATTTGTGTCCAATTAGAATGATGGTGGCTGTAGTCTTCTTCAAAATTGATTATATGATATTATAATATCCTTTTGTCTCTGTAAGGAATTTATTATGAAGGGAAAATGAATTTTGCCAAACACATTTTTTACATCTAATGCAATGATCATGCAGCTTAGTGTCTTTTAGTGTTTGTCATGAATTAAATTTATTAAATTTATATATGTCAAACCACCCCGGTATCTCTGGGAAAAAGTCAACTTGATCATGGTGAGTCATCTTATTAATTTGTCATGAATTTATTTTGGAAGACTGAAAAGTGTCATTTCTAAGTAAATCATTGATATTGTCCTGTAATTTTTGAAAATTTTGGGTCTTTGACTTTGGTATAGATAATACTGGCATATAATAAAACCTAAGAAGAATGAAGAAATGTTTCCCTGGCTTCTATTTGACAGAAAAATTGGAGAACCATTGGTGTAGTGTCGGTTCTTCTTTGAAAAGTCTGTTGAATTCTATACTGAATCCATCTGCTCCCAGGATGTTTTCAGTTGGGAGATTATTAATTACTGCTTCTATGTCATTGGATGCTATTGGTCTACTTAAATTAATTACTTAATCTTTGACTTCAGTGTAATGTGTGTGTGTGTGTGTAGAAATTCATTCACTTCTTATAGGTTATAGTGGGTAATAGATTTTAAAATATGCTTTTAGTATTGTATAAATATCCCCAGTATCTGTTGTAATGTTTCCTTTTTCATCTCTGACTTTATAAACTTTATGCTCTTTCATATCTTTTGGTTAATTTTGCTAAATGTTTGTCATTTTTTGATAATTTTTTCAAAGAACCAAAACTCCATTTCATTGATTCTTTGTACTGGTTTGATGATTTTTCAAAAATTTCATCCTTAAATTTGATTATTTATCCCTATCTACTCTTCTGGGGTGTTGTCTGACCTTGTTTTCCTAGGGTTTTCAACTGCATCATTAAGTTATTAATATGAAATCTCTCCAGTCTTTTGATGGCGGCACATAGTGACAAACTTTCCTCTTTGAATGCCCTTCATTGTGTGCATAGTTTTTGATAAGTGGTGTTTTATTTTCATTGTAATTTGTGGGCTTTTTAATTACCTTTTTTGACTTTTTTCCCTGTACCCAATTTTGATTCAGGGTTGTCTTGTTTAGTTTTTATGAGTTTGAGTAACTTTAGCCATTTCTATTATCTATAGAGTTGTATGACTTTGTAGTCATATAGGATGCAGAATGTCATTTCACAGCTCCTATATTTGTTGAGACTTCCTTTTGTTTTAATACTGTTCTGGAACAGTTCTATTTTGGAGAAAGTTCCATGGGCTGTTGAGAAGAAAGTACATTCTTAGACATTTGGGTAAAATATTCAGTTAAATGCAATTTGATTGATAATGCCTTTTAACTCAAGTGTTTCCATGTAGTTTTGTCTAGATGATGTGTCCTTGGTGAGAGTAAGGTTATAAAATCATCTACTTACACTATGTAAGCGTCAATCTGTGATTTTAGATCTAATGCTGTTTTTTTTGTTGTTGTTGTTTTTTGTTTGTTTTTGTACCCCAACTACTCTGGTTGTGGATCAGCTCAATGTTGCTTGGCTTTCAATATAGGGTCTAATTTGGGGTTTGAAGAAGAGGTCCCAAGTCAGCATAGTAGGCAGGTGGCTGATGGGAGAGAAGGTAAGGGTAGGGTGCTGACCCTGGATATCTCTAACTAGGGTTCTGGGTCAAGCTGCATGCAGTCTAGGGCTCATCAATGGATGACAGCTGGGTTGGCTCTTTAAATTCATATCTCAAGTTCTGATTTGGACTCCAGGTTCAGAGTTTATGTGGTCCCTCACAATGTTTCTTAAAGTGATGTTCTTTAAGATTTTTGGCAGATTTATACTTACTTTTTCCACTCATTGATATTTTTTGTCCACATTTTTACTGCTAAGTAATTAATTCCCCTCTCAAAAACCAAAGTGCGTACTTGTTATCCTTCCAATTGAACTAACATTCAGACTGTTGAAACACATCTGTCTAAATATACAGCACCTTGTCTTTCCCACAATTTGTGTAGAATGAAATTAATAATCTTGAACTCTAGACTTTCTCTACCAATCTGTGTTACTAATGTTACCACCTTTGCAATAATGGTTTCAAAAATAGCTAATATTCATATTGTTCACTTTTACCACATGTATTCAGTTGTGTTTATTTGCAATTTTAGACCTTCTTGATTTCCTGCAATACTTTTCTGTCCATTCTATTTTTTATTTCTTCTACCTTTTCACTATGACTTCATATTGTGGCATGTTTGTAGCTTCTTATTTTATACAATTTTTAATATTTCATGATTGGATGCTACAAATAGAAATATCTTATTGCTTATTTGTTGATGAACTTTCCTCTCTCAAATGTATGGATGATTTCTATTTTCCTAAATATTGGATATATTCTAACTTCCCTTAAATGCAAATAGCTATAATGATTGAAACAAATTTTCTTTGTGGACTGAATAATTACTACTTACATATGCCTAACACTGTAAACTACAGAATTTCTTCTACAGGCTCATTTGGTTAGCTTGATGTCCATGTCTACACAATTACCTTTAATTATAATATCCTTGCATATTCCCATAAAGATCCAACACACACTTTAACATGTGAAATACTTGGACATAAATACCTGATGAGAGGTTTAGAGAGATTGCCTCAGTGGTTAACAGGACTGATTATTCTTCCAGAGGACTGGGATTTGTTTTTTTATCACCCATATAGCAACTCATAATCATCTGTAACTCTTGTCTCAAGGGATGTGGAACCCTCTTCTGATCTCTAAGGTTACCAAGAACACAAATGTTGCACAGAATGCATGTAGGCAAAAATCCTCACCTCATACACATAAAATAATTTCAGATAAAATGACTACATGGAAGTTATGAAAATTCTGAATAAATTTCCACAGAAAACTTAATAAGAAATCTGCACATAAAATCATGATCTTTTAGCAGAAGGTAAATACTGAAGTTGGGTAGATCCATATCAAGTGGGGAGCTAAAACCCAGGTCAGTTGCATAGCTGATCTTTTTCTTGACAAAATCAGACAACTATTTGATATGGAAAAGAAATTGCTTAAGTACTTAAGTCAGATACAAAAATTGTTCTCCCAATGACTCATCTACTTGCAAGTTCCTCAAAGGAAGCCACCATTTAACATCTGATATTTTCATGTGACTTATTGCTTCACAAATCTTTCCATAAAGTTTTGCAAACAGTTTAGATTTAATTAATATTTTTCTTTTACTTTTAACCATCTTTTTCCTTATAGAGATTATCATTTTCACACCTTTAGAAAAGTATTTCTATTTATAACATATACTATGCATTAAATATTATACTACTGGATGTTCAAATCTTTACTCATATTTATACCTAATTCATAGACTATCTCTCTCTTTCAATAAATTACAAGGCACTAGGAAATAAATGATTTTAGAAGTGAAGTACAAAATGTATCCGTTTTCCACCAATATATTACATAAAAACTAATACAATAAAATTTTAAATTGTCATAACATTTAAGTATATAATGAGTTGGTAGCCAGGAACTCAATATTTTTTACTCAAAATCAGAGATGAGAGAAAAGACATTCAGAATATATTAGAAGTGATGTGTCATTGCAAAGTTTAGCTATTAGCCCTTTAAAAGAGGAAGGACAGAGGAGGATTTGTGAAAACTAAAGAAAATTGACAAGCTGTGATTTCAATATTGGACTAAGCCATGAAATGTTTAAACAAAGACATTATCTTTTCAGGAAAGACTTGGTGTATATGTTCAGGGGAATAAGAAACAGTCAGGTTATTATGAGGAGGTGAAATTGGTAATGCAGAAGGGTAATAAATGGGGCTGTTCACAGAGATAAGCTGCTTACATTGCCAAGATCCACATCTTGCTTGACTTCCTGTCCTGAGGCATAAGTTGTCCTAGTTTGCTATATAAACTTTTAAATTAATTTGGAGCCTAGCTAAACCAACACATAGAGATAAAATAAGCCCAGACCTTTCTTTTTAAATGCTAATCTATTTGACAAAATGTTCCAGGCTTGCGGAAGTTGGATCAAGTTCTCGTATATGTAATTTCTATGTTAATAGATTTTATATAATGTGGAATTTCATTTCAGGATATAATACCATGTATCATGGTATCATACTCAGTCTAAACCACAATAATCCTGTGCTTCCATGCAATGAAAACTATAGCATTTCCTATGTGTTATGATATATTCCATTGAAGACACTTAAAGATAAATTATGTTCTTCATTCAAAAGCTTCATGATCATTAACTAATATGTACCTTTCTCATAACCAAGAACTACAGGGTAACTCATATTTTTATTAATCAACTCAGTTGCAGCATCTACATTTTCCAAAGAGTCCATAGTTGAAGTTAATTTATCAAAAAGTGGTAAGAAATGATACAGACACTTCCATATTGTAGACATTAATGACTTCTCTGTAGTTCATGGGATAATGATTCTCAGCAAAGCAAGGATACCATTTCCTGATAATGACCCCCTTCAACTATCTTAATTGTGTGTGATTATCCATATTAAAGTTTTCACCTTCAGAGAGCTGGTACGCTATGAAAGCTCCTAACCAAATGATATTTTATTTTTTAAAGAATGTATATTTTCTTTCATGTGCACAATCTAAGTTATACTGATTGCTTCAGCTAGAAAAATCTTTCCCCTTTACTCCTTCCCCTAAAAGACTAATTCACCATCAGTATGCTAAAACATAAACAGATTTTCATCTGGACTTAGACTTAAATTCCCAGTAATCCACTGATCCATGCCATCTAAGTGAGCCAAGGAAAGGATCGGTTGAATTATTACATAAATTCCCTCTGGAAAAGTTGAATTAGATGCAATGTCTACAGGATATATATGCTGCATGAATGTTGCAGAAAACTCACAAGCCTAGTAAATTGGAAAAGCAATCCAGAGGCTTAGCAATTTAAGTACTAATGCAGAGATAAGATTGCTTTTAAAAAGCATCACACCCTCTTGCCAGTGCGTTTTGTTTATTCTTATTCAGGTCGCTTTGGGGAAAAGAAAAATGAAGTCAATGTTGCTTTGACATAGGGCACTATGATGTTTGACATATTAAACATCTCCAAGTGGCTGGGATTCTTAGGTAGTTAATTTACTATATTGTGCACAGCTTCAGATACTGCATTTCCTGGCTTTTCTTAAGCATCTTTATGTCATTTTACTTATTCATTTTTTTTGCAAATCTTGGATGTTAAAAGAATAAATTCTAACAGCCACAGAAGCTAAGTAAAGGGGATCTGTAGTAGTGAGAATTGAACTTGAGTTAGAATTATGATGTTGGATCAAAGTTCTGATTCTAGAAATTTCATTTAAATTCTTTGGGTTTGTGTCTTCCAAAATGTAAAGTAAAATAACTTGGACCAGATCATATTGTTTATACCTATAACTTTCTCTATATTAATGTGTTAATTTAAGTACTACAGTAGTATTGTAAAACACTACATTCATTAACAGAAAAACTTAATTTTCAAATAAATTTATTGCTCAATTTGGAAAAAAGTAATTTAAAATAATTTTATCTCAATTTCCAATTTTCTTATATTCATCATAATAGACTTTTACTGTTGGCCCAGGTGGCCTAGATGTTTAATCTCAGCACATTGGAGGGAAAAGGAGCATCAAGAGTTCAAGGTTACCCTTAGTTACATAGTTAAGTTCGAGGCTACTGGGGAATATATGAGGCGTTGTGTCAAGAAAAGAGCAAGTTAAAATATTAGCTATTTTCTACTTACAGTGGTCCATGTATCATCCCAGAAATCATAATATTATTACATATATAAGAGAAATTTAGTTTACTTTAATTTGTGATATCAAGGCAACACATTTCTTAAAACTATAATAGATATTTATGACTCAGATTAACAATGAATCCTGACTATAAGAAAGTGCTTGCCGGGCGGTGGTGGCGCATGCCTTTAATCCCAGCACTCGGGAGGCAGAGCCAGGCGGATCTCTGTGAGTTCGAGGCCAGCCTGGACTACCAAGTGAGTTCCAGAAAAGGCGCAAAGCTATACAGAGAAACCCTGTCTCAAAAAACCAAAAAAAAAAAAAGAAGAAGAAAGTGCTTTTAAAAGCAGTCATACATCTAACTGCACAGAGTTATATTATTCTCATGGGACTTGGTAACATGGTGGGCATTATAAAAGCTGACATAAAATGGCACCTCATCTTCTCTGCATCTCTTTCCTTGGGCTTTTACAATTGTTTTCTTGCTTCTGATTATGGTTGCTACATTTCTGGTTACTATTTTTATTCATAAATGTAACCTGATGCATAAAAATCCTAAACTGTGAGTACAGCAAAGTTTTGTCTCTGGGAATAGCCATTTAGCAACTTTCTTGGAAAATGTTTACCATTTCTTACTAAAGCAAAGAAAAAAAAAAAAAAACCTTTAACATTGCAGAGTAATGGAAGTGGACCAACCACAATGCATAGCATATGTAAATCACCACCTAAAAGTAATTAGGCAAACTAGAATATTAGTACCCCTGGTAACAGGCATCAAAAAGTTTCAATTCTTTTAAATTCAGAATGAGTATTTGCCTTTTCTCTTGGTTCTTATGATCAGTAATAGATATATTAGAGTTTCATAGCAAATTTAGTAGTAAATCCATTGACAAGTATCATTCAGCCTCTTTGTGGTTAGACGAAATGAGATATGGCTATCAGTTCTTAATATTTACCCACAGTGACCTTCTTTTAGTTGTGAAACTGATTTAAAAGTCTGAGACCCAAACATTACATTGACTTTGTACATATTGACTTTATATACTGCTATCCTATGCTGGTGCTCATTTATTGTGTCTCAAGCTGTTGATTTTTTTAGGTTATGAAGCTATTACAGATTGCCAGAATTCACTAGTGTATAAGGTTAGTCTAGAGTCAAGTGTGACCACAATTGACTTACTTCATACTTTCACTACTACTTTGTTCATGCTTTAATTTGGCCATTGCAGCCATGATACAATAGGACAAATTATTTTGGATGTAAAATTGCGAGGTTAACTTAAGTTACAAATTAATGTACTTAGGTATGATTACTGCAGGTTTGCTTACAATTTCATGGTGAAGTTTGTTGTTGAGGGAGAGACAGAATCTCTTTCTATATGCAAGAGAAGATACTCACTATGGTAAAATTTTCACTGGTTGTGGGGAAAAGTACCTGCTGTTTTCTATTCCAGGCTGTCCTATTGATGGTCTCAAAGAGAAGTTCTTAAGTGGTCTTTCCAAATACTGTATCTCCAACTGTGTTTCTCCTCTGTGGTACTTAAAAGGGAAACACCAATGCTAACCTACATAAAAGGGCACTCAATAGTAAAGCTAACATTTGGGTTCCAAATAGCATCTGATTTAAGGGTGAAAGAGACTTTATTGGATATAGTGTTCCTCTTTCCTCTGGCCTTGATGTGCCCATCACCATCATGAAGTAGATGTCTAAGGTAGCCTGAAAAAGAATGCGACCCACAATCAAGGCAAGTAAGAAAGCAGAAACACAACCATGAGATAGATCTCTTGTAGTAATCCTCCCCTCCTAGAAGGAAAGGGAAGTTTATAAGGTCTTCAACACGCCCAAGGTGGTGGACTATCTAATAGAAAATTCACTGGGTATTGGGTTTGTTTGGTGCTGCAACAGCTGATTAATCAGCCATACTAGCAATGAGCCACTTCTGTACTGCAGCTGGTGGTGAGTCAGGCATGCTGAAAATGGGACTTACAAGTGGAATAGCTACTCTTGAGTCACCCATGCTCCTGAAATAACCTCAATATACTTACTGATTCTACAATCTGTACTTGGGCAGAATTTTTGGTCTATGAGCACTGGTGTTCTCTCTTCCATGCTGTCTCCTCTATCTCAAGACTAGACCTTAAGTTTTCCCAGAAAAAATCACACAGCAATGGGCAGTCATCACTTTCCCCCAAGATTCATATTATGTTTAGCAGATACAGTTTTTCAGATCCCTGGTTTATTTGGATTTCCATTATCACAGAAAGAATCCTTTAGAGATGTATTATGGTTCAATGAAAATATGTTACCATGTGTACGGCTGTGGGTAAATAATAACCATGTGTTTCCTAACTCCCTATAGCCATGTTGTTAAGTTTTGGATGTGCTACCCATTTGCAGGAGCCTACTTACATATTAAATACAGTAAAGTCAAGGGTGCAATGATAAAATGTTCCAAACACTCAATGGTTCAAATAAAATAAAAGTCTATTCCTGTCCTATAACTATACAGCCTTGGGCCGCTGTCTGTAGGCAATGGGTTATTTTATAGAAGGTCATGCAGGTTCCATTTTCTTGTTGCTAGTGTTCTTTGGTTATTCGGATCAATTGGATACAATCTCCTCATTCCCACTGAATGAGAGAACAAGTATATGGCTTAAGTCTACTTATTAAAGAGTCAATATTATTTTTAAATGCTACACTTTTACCCATCTCAAAATAAATTGCAAAGGTCTTCACTCCCACAGAAATACCTGGAAAGGATTGAATTGTAGCTACTTTCTTTTCCACATGTGAAGAACTGGAAGTCATCACCTGTAGGCCTAGTGTACACCAATGTCATTCAGGACTCTGGGAAACAGAACCTTCTCTAATTACTGACATGCATATTTAAAGCTATTCTCCATGCATGCTCTAACTGTGTGTGTGTGTGTGTGTGTGTGTGTGTGTGTGTGTGTGTGTGTGAGTGAGCTGAGGAAGATTTGAGAGAATGCGTGTATTTTCATGGGCACTATCATGTCTATGGCCAATACCTTAGACTCATGGGGTATTAGCAAAAGCTCACCTACCACCAGGTCAAGCTCAGAGGAATGGCACTATCACCCTATGATCTGAGTACAAATGCTGGCAGTGTGTGCAAAAGCTAGTAACTGCAGCTTCCTCCCCAAGGATGTTTATATCCCATGACTGCTAACCTATGGAGAGTTCCAACAAAGAGTTAGCTAACCCCTTCCTCTGTCCTGTCACTAAAAGGCACAAAGAGGCTCCTGGTTATTGTGTCGATGCCACTCCATCAGAAGACCACAGCCCATGTGACCCCATCCTTTATGTCTATATGTGTGCCCTTAATGCACTTCCTCACTCTTTAAACTGGGGTTTCAGGAGCAAGCTCTGCTGGTTACAGCATGATTGCTGTGGCTCTGAGGTATCACTACCCCTACTCCCTTGTGTAATTACTGTAAAGTATGGACTTCTAACAAGAAGTTTGTTTGTTATTTTATCTGTTTATAATTTCTGTTCGTGTGTGTGTGTGTATGCGTGCGTGCGTGTGTGTGTGTGTGTGTGTGTGTGTGTGTCTAGCTTCTGTTGTTTTTAGTTTTCTTAAGGCTGTCCAGACATTTAGTTGAGATTACAATTATGGCCCTTCTATCACACAAAAATCAAAGCATATGAAACTCTATGAACCACTATTTTCTGTGATCTACTTTCTGTTGAAGCTATGTATTTGTTAAGCAATGTCATCAGGAAATGAATGGCTCACAAATAATCCTATTACTAACATGGAATCCTTCATAAAAACAAATGGAAGAAAGTAGAGACAGAAGTGATGTCATAAGAAAAGACTGACATGCACAAAGCAGCAGGCAACGTAAATGATAAACTTGGTCTGTGTCAGTCCAGAACAGGGAAGAATGAGGGATGGAGAGGAGGTTTCTTACTATTTTCTTTTATAAACCTCGAGGAAGTTTGGATAGTTTGTGAGCATCAAGTGTGCTCACCATATTAATAGTTCAAAGATAATAACTGAAAGACAAGAAGCCTAATGGACCATGGGAGAAAGAAGACACACATAAATAGTTTTCTAGACCATGTTTTTCTCAGACTTAGCAATACCTTCTATATACAGCTAAGTAAATGCAAAGATAAAGATACAAACTCACATTCCTACCTTTCTCAATCTTTTGGTTTTGTTTAGTGAACAGGATCTTCCTTTGTAGTCCAGGCTAGACTGGAACTCACCATGAAGGCTATGCAGCCACAGTCCTATGAGCTTCATCACCCTGCCTCAGTCTCCTGAGTGCTGAGATTGCAGGTATGCAGCACCATACTGATACTTACCTAGCTTTCTTTCTTTCTTTCTTTCTTTCTTTCTTTCTTTCTTTCTTTCTTTCTTTCTTTCTTCCTTCCTTTTCTTTCTTTCTTTATCTATCTATCTATCTATCTATCTACCTATCTATTTATTTATTTGTATAGTGTGAGCATAGCTGCCTTCCTACCTTTAAATTTAACAGTTGAAATGCCTTCAATCCTCTGCAGTTTTTCTCTAAATTTAATATGTACAATAAAACTAATAAGATCCATTTCTCTCTAATGAGGTACTTTCTAGCATACACTTTAACATAGCTATTAATAAACCCCCTAGATCAAATATTTGACATGATGTTTGGAAATCTCAAAGGTATAAGCAAATTTCCATGAAAGAACATACTAGTTTTTTAAGGAATCCTCAGTTTTTCAAGCCCAACTATCAGAATACTGACAACGGTTAAATTATACTAACAATACATACTCTGTTTCTAAATTTTGTCTAGAAAATGAGTAATGTCCTAAAGATTCTTGCCAAATTGGCATTACTGAGAATTTAGCTCATGCCCTGTCTTGGGGAGCTCCTGGCAAGTATTTGAATGTCAATGGTTTAACGCAGGCATATCCTCACATGAAAGCTCAGCTAATTGTCTCAATTTTCACCTAATGTAATCCTGGCAGTGAGCACATAAGCCTATTTGTGGTAATCCCAAGTGAACTACAAGAATTAATGTTAATGAATGGATAGCTTTAAAATATTGAAGCTATGCCTACCCAAAGACCATCAGTAATATTAATTATGACAAACATTAGTTTAGATGAAGATACACATAGGCCATAACAGTCTGGAAAGTATATAGTGGTCCCAAACCAGCTGAAGGTAGAATGGCTTCACACAACAATGTAAGTCTATATAATAAGGACACCCGGCATCAGTTGCCTTCCTAGGATGGTTGTAGCATACATAAGTATATGATAGTCGTGAGGTTCAGTGTTCTTCACTAGCCAATAGCCTTGTGAAAGTTACTTAATATAACACTGCACAGAAAGTTTTAATGTGGAATTTTAACACTTATTCAAATTTTACAAAATATAAAGGTATTGTTTCGAAATGCATAATCCAGATAGAACAAGTTTACTCCTTTTGACTGTAGAGGTTCTGGTATGCAGTAAAGCATTGTAAACTCCGTTTCAGGAATAATTGAACTAAAAGAAAAGTTCATGTTCATTCATTCAGTTAGGGCTCATTGAATGGCCTTCACTAGTTGTCTTGAATCCTCAGTCCTGGAGATAACACATGAGAAATCGTACTTAGTACAAAGTAAGTGCTCAGTAAACACTGCTTAGATTTCTACTTGTTTTGTTTGTTATCTCTGTTTAATTGTAGTCAAATTGTTTGAAGAACTGGTTACAGGTCTCATAGCTCTGAGCATTTTGGACTTTCTCTGCTCATTCTGATTCCGTTAGACTTCATCTTCTAGTACCTCCTTGCATACACTATAAAAATAGTGATATTGTTTGCTTCTTTACGCCTTCCTCCTATGATAAACTGTTTTTTTTTTTTTAGGTGAGAATAATGTGTGTGTATATATGTGTGGTTGTTCATATCAGGGATGGGGCTCATTTCTAAATTTGATAACCATGATCAGAAGTTGAATCTCTAGGCATATTCTCTTTTGGGACTTTGTGTCCTGATTCTGGGAGACTCACTGCCAATAGATGGTGCTATTAGGTTACAAACTTCTCAAGAATAAAACTTAAAACCAATGCAGTTCAGACTTAAGTGAGCTTTACAGTCAGCCAGAGTATTGACAGGACATGGATTACAAAGTCCTCTCCTCTAGAGAGTGTGATTCAAGAGTTATGAATTGAACACATACACACACAAAAAATGCATTTTGAGCAGCACATAGGTCGAGGATGTTGCTACTGCCTGGACAATTCTTTAGAGTAATTTTGAATACTAACATTTTAGGAATGAAAGCTTACTTACTCATTACAGTCAATGTTAAGCATTTATGACAATATTTATACATGATTCTACTCAGAAGATTATAGGGAAATTAGTGTCATTAAATTACATAAGTAATAAATTTTAAAATTCTTCAATTTGTAGTGTTCTGGATGAAACCCACATTGTCATTATGTGCATGTTTCTCTCTAGTACTTTCCTGATATTCTGTCAATGGTGATAATACATTCCTTAAGGATTCATCCCTTTATTTAAGGAAGAATTGTTACAGGTTTCTGGTTCCTTCTAGAAGTATTCATTATGAAAATATGCACACATGCATCTGTGCAAGGAGAGGGAGAGAAAGAGAAAGGGAGAGAGAGTGTGTTTGCTGTACTAGGTACTTTCTCACAGTTAAGATAGAATACCTAGAAGCCTTGGCCAGAAGAGAATTTGTTATGACTCACAGTTTGAGAACTCATCATAGTTGGGAAGGCCTAGTGCCAAGAGCAGCTTATAGATATTGGGCTAGAAACATGAGGCTGTTTAATCACTTTTTTGGAGAACAAGGAACTAGAGAGAGTGAGACAATGCAGGATTCGGCTATTTCCCAAACAGCCTGTCTGAAACCTACTTCCTTCTTTCTCCTTTAGGAGGCACCTCCTAAAGCTTCCACAATCACACTAAGAAGCACCATCAGCTGAAGATGGAGGCTTCCAACAGAGGGATTGTAAGAAATATTTTACATGAAACCGTAGTAACATGATTCATCTTTTTTATTTTTTTTCACAAATGAGATCTGCCATTTTGTTATCACACTTAACACATCTTGGATATTTTCATTACCACTTTGATTAAATTAATTTTTCAAAAGTTTTATTCTGGAGGCTTCTGGTAGAACAAATGGTAGACACATATGTAACACATACATATTTTTAGGAATGTCATCAAGAATGATGAATGAAATGTACTTCAAATTTATGTCATCACTCTTCTTCTAACATAAATATGAATCTTGCTTGATGGCAGCATGATATTATGTTTATGACTACCATGTGAGTAAGCTGTGAATGCTACCTCAAGTATCTGTAGATCAGTCCACATAAGAACATATAAATAGTTATTATAGTTTGATAAATATAAAATATACCTATGCTAAATAGTCTTAGTCACCTGAGTTTCATAGGTAAAGTAATTTTTCTGGAGAGGGAAAATTTGGAGATTTCACATGAAGCCAAATATGCAATTCCTAGAGAGAATAAAAAGGGCAATTATTAACTCCCTTAAGATGTTGAAAAAAGATTTGGCAGGAATGTGAAATGGCAACTGGACCTTAAATTGTTGGAAGAAGTGAACTTTAACAGGAAGAGAGGAGGGACAGAGAGAGAGAGGAATGAGAGTGAATAATTGAGATTGGATGAGAGTATGATGTAGTAGTATACTGTAGCTCTTTGTTTTAATTCAGTTCATCATAATGAAGTCTCTATCTCAAACACAAAATAGCACGATCATTTTAATTTTTATTCAAGAGTGATTTTGTTGTTTATCAGATAACATGTAAAACTCACACACACACAAAGAATGCAAATATAAACTCCACAAATGTACAGGGGCATGTCTTCTATTCCATTCAATGGTTTATAACTAATGTATTTCTTATCAAGAATTATCAGAAAATAAAACGGACTTGAAGCCTCCAGGTTGAATTCAGAGAAACCATGATTCATGACATAGTAGTAGAAATGGTTCTGAAAGGGGAAAAGTTGAATTTGAAATGTCTTTACTTGTTTGCTGTGGAAAACTTCTATAAGTCATCAAGTTAAAACAACATTTAAGTGAAATGAACCCTCTCCTTTTGCAAGCCTGAGGTTTCAATTTCCCCCTTGGTTTGGACTGCTTTTTCTATGGTATGAGCAGAGTATTTGAAGACCTTGGCATGATTTTTTGTAGCATGATTCAACATGATCATCAGTCATTATTTTCATGTCTTTATTCAGTCAAAGAGACATAGTTCATGTTTGTTGTGGATCTAAAGCATTTTGTGGACCAGTTCATTGTCCCATCACCTTCTTTCACATCCTGGAGATTTTCAGATCAAAAAGAAGACTGTATTCTTCCAGAAAGCTGACCTTTGAGACATAACCCAGCTTCTGAAAAGCAACTGTTTTCAGTATAGCCCTTTAAAGGTAAATATAAAATCTTCAAAGTAAGCACAGTGGAGTCATACCAGCCACATATTCACCTGTGTTCATTCCATGTCGGTGTTTTAGAAATGAAGATCTGTTTATCACTTCAAAATAGGAGAATTCCATGACAGTTTTCAGTAAAATTTTATCTATTTATTAAATGTATTGACAATCCTAGACTATATTTTCCTTAATACCATAAATGCTATTGAGTAAGGCAGTTTATTGATTAGAATTTATCAATAATATCTTTGCATAATGGAAAGAGGAGCTATAATTATCTATAGAGTGCTGTGGGAGGGTCTGTATGTCAAATTGCTCTGACTGGTCAATAAATAAAACACTGATTGGCCAGTGGCCAGGCAGGAAGTATAGGCGGGACTAACAGAGAGGAGAACAGAGAAAACAGGAAGGTTGGAGGGAGTCACTGCCAGCCTCTGCCATGACAAGCAGCATGTGAAGATGCTGGTAAGCCACGACCCATGTGGCAAGGTATAGATTTATGGAAATGGATTAATTTACACTATAAGAACTGTTAGCAAGAAGCCTGCCACGGCCATACAGTTTGTAAGCAATATAAGTCTCTGTGTTTACTTGGCTGGGTCTGAGTGGCTGTGGAACTGGTGGGTGACAGAGATTTGTCCTGACCGTGGGCAAGGCAGGAAAACTCTAGCTACAATAGAGACTAATCACATGTCAGCGTTATAACCTTTACTGTATGTAAGGGTGTTGTGTCCAGAGATACAGCAGGGCTCTACAGCTAGGTACTGCAAAACTTGTAAGAGAAAACTTGAGTAGCTGATAGTTTAAAAAGATAACCTTTAGTTGTCCTTGTGGTGATTTTTACAATGATTAAATGAGTTCTTAACACTAAACTTGATGTTTAGAAAGTATTTTAAACAGGTTTCAAGACTAGAGTGGGTTGATAGAAAAATATTCCTCTTTAGTAGTCACATTATGAGAATAAATTTTTGGGTCATGTAGAGACACAGTCATGTTAGACCTTTGGGTTCCAACAATGAGTGTTTGGGAATCAAGAAATTGTGGTGCTCCACTAGAGGTATTTCATAGCACCAATACAGGGTTTAAGAACAGTTTGGAAAAAAAAAAGATTTTTCTCCTTTAATCAAATTAGTTTCCTCGATAGCAATGATACTGTATTTCTCAGAAAAGAAACACATGATGGGAACAAAATTATCTTGACATATGTTTTTAATGGATTACTGATAGTTGTATTTAGAAAAAATAGAATTTTATATTAAATATCACACTGTAAATACACTTAAAATATTACAAAATATGTTGGGAGCCCAGTTGGTATCATCAGTTAAATAATGAACTATTTCAGGGGTAGAAGTATCTACCCTTCAAACAATTTCATGAATTTATTAATTATTTATAAGTGCACAAATTAAATTCCATAATAAAATACTCAATGTTTCTGAACTAATTTGTCTATGAATTACAATGTAATATTTTTCATTTTAATGAAATGGTAATATTAGAACCAATCAATCCTCAGATGAAATAGTTGGTATTGTTCATGATATTGTCATTTCCACACTGTTAATTTCAATAGGGAAAAAATTTAGTGGTCTTTTAGGGTACAGGCTTACTTTAAAATGAAAAGCTCCTTTCCAAATATTTGTGTTCTACAGGCACCTATAAGCCTAATGAAGATTAGATTTGAATATTCCATTGAAAAGAATGTGAAATTTTTCTTTCCTTCATTTTGGCAAAAATATTTAACCAGTAAATATTTTATTTAATTAAGTCTTGAAAAATTTCTAATTAAAATGCCTTAATGCAACAATTTAAGACAATTTATTCACATGCAATTTTTATATAAACATATTATTTGCTAGACTCTAGGATGGATAATAATGAACTGAATTTAATTCATTAAAGAAAAAACCCTTCCTGGGTTTTATTTATACAGGGTTGAGAACTGAATTTAGAGTCTCAAGAGTACAGGTGAACCATTCTACCACTGCATATTTCTCAATGCTTTAAATTTTCTTTTCATTTGTGTAGCAAGATATAGCTGGTCTTGAACTTAGCCTGTAGCCTCAGCAAGCTTTGGGTCTGTGATTTTCCCACTTCAGCCTTTGGAGAATCCACAAGGCACAGTTACAAAATTCTTGCTACATTTCTGTTGATCATTGGAATCAAGTTAATGAGGATGCACAGTAATTCTTGGTTCACTCTATGTTTTACAGTATGGCCAGTTTGGGGAACTGTTTTACATAAGGTATGCAAGAAATTCCAAATGGATTTCCTTTTCCTTGACCACTTGTTAGTGGAGAAAAAAAGAAGGCAATAAGAAAAAAAATCAGTTTCTTTAAACCTTCTTCTTACTATTTACTGAAGAGACATATGAGTGTTGAAAAAAATCTTTCAAGCACCCAAACATTCAAAGCTTCTAAGTCAAAAGGCTTATATGCTCATGACTCAGAGTTAAGCTGGGAAGAGGTGAATTGTCAGGACAGAAGTTTCAGAGATAGTTAGGGTAAAGCACATGTTGTCAGTAATAAAATATACATTTTTAGTTGTTTTGTTTACATTCTAACTCAGATTTCAATATTTGAATGCATTTTGTTTTTGAAAAGATCAATATTTTAAGGAAAGGAATGCTGGCATTCCCATTCTGAAATTCTGAAACACTGGATGCTATAGCTAGCTCTAAGATTAAAAGTATCCAGGAATCTGGGTAAGAAAAAAGTCCAGAAATACTAGATTTGCTAATGATGAAGTTGGAATTGATGATAAGGAAAAAGATACACACCCAAATGTAGTGGTAAAAATGCACATACATTAAATATAGAAAAGTTAAGCTTATGAGGTAATACATAAAGTAAGCAAATGCTCAAAAAATTCAAGTCACACACAGTAGTATACTTCTTTGCATTATTTAAATGGACAAAACATGTACCTTTTTTATTGAGAAAATATCTGTGATGAAAAATCCCAATTTAGATAGCATCTTGAATGATGCTAATTGTCTTTTACGGTGTGGTGTCATTGCTGACCCATGAGGTTTTTAAAATGATAGAAGTGATGGTAAAAGAAAATGACTCTCAGGAGGTAGAGGTGGGCTGCCACAGCATGGAATCCTTTGATTTCCACAAGAGGTAGAGCTGTGGATTTGTTATGAGCTGGGCGCACCTTAAAGATACTGCAAAGGCCTCATCTAAAAGCCTGTGCAAACATCTTCTTGGACACTGCTCAGCACCCGCTCTGAGGATGCCAAATAGGGAGGCTGCAAATAATTTCTTGGGAATTTCTCCAGGACAGCTTTCATAATTACAATTAGGATAATTTGATAATAAGTAATGCTCTTTAGTTGTTTTGCTGCATTGAAGGCTTAGTCTGTAGCAGAGTATGTTTCAAAAGCTTAATATACAACGTTTCTGTAGACTGTCACAATTCCATGAGCCTAACATTGTGATTATGTCCATTTTGTTGAAGTGCATAGGAAGAGTGATGATCTAAGGCTATATACTCAAGGAGCAACAGAAACACGATGTGAATCTTTATAGTGTAACTCCAGAACATGTACTTGTAAGCACCCCACTGTGCTTCTCCTTCTAAATGAAACAACTGATTTTCTATAACACATTCTTCTGTTGAATATGTGCTATTACATCTCTCTCAAGTACGTGATTTGAAATGCATCGTAGTAATAAACCATGGCCTACTGCTTTAGTAGATGACTATATATCTCTTCAACTGCATGCTGTCACTTTTTTTTTAACCCATCACTGCTTAAAAAGACATGAAATATTTTACCTCCAAGATCATCTGTTGCATTGTTTTAAAGTCTGATAGCGTTTTCTATCATCTCAAGACAAACAATGAGAAATGATAGCTCTGTGTGCCCAAAAGCAGCTACATCAGGGCAGAATACTTCCATAACCATCCAAGTCTTATGCACTATCACCAAACAGTATTTATATACGTACCTTCTCACTAAGGCACCCTGCTGGTACTAAACAAAATGATTTGCTATCTCAGCATAGTAATATGGATTAACAATCAGGGAGAACATATCCAGAATCATGTATCAGAGACAACCAAGGTCAAAGATCCCTATTGGAAATGCAGTACAAAAAGATCTCCGTGAATGTTGTTGTCTCAGCAGAACATTTAACAATGAACAAGACTGAAAACCACAAAGGTCAGCAAATCTGTTGGGTAGTGAGTAAGCAAGTAAGCATTTCCGAATAAGATAAATGCTTCCAAAGCATGACCCTATCTAGTCCATATCTAATTCTCCATTATGTCTAAGTACCTATAGCTCATACCAAGCCCCGCCCCCTGTTAGTTGCCTGTTAAAATTCCAGTCACTTTAGGTGACAATAACAGTAACTTAAGGGTGGCTAAATTTATGAAAGTAATGATAAAAAATTATAAGTGAGTATTATCCTATATGCTTTCAACTGAACTATATATTGAACATAATGGAGACAACAGAATGTTAATTTAGTTGATCTACATTCATTTCCTTCTGGAGCTACCATCTCAATCTCCCAACCTGTAAGTTTGTTCTTTATGGACTTGGATACAACTAAACCAGAATCTGCTACACCTGGTCAGAGCCTGCCATTGGTGTCAGTGGTCACATATGGCGGAATCTATTCCTTGTAAAAATTGTTACCTATCTCACCTCAATAATGGTGAATATTTTTCTGTGTTTTAATAATCAAGAGATTGATAGAGAAGTCCAATCACTTGCCTAACATTACATAAGGAGGAACTCCCTGAAAGACAAACAGTGTGCAGGCTCTCACACATAATAAGTGTGCAGAACATGATTGCATCGACTAAAGAAATTTGACTCCATGATATTAATGTAGCAGACAGAAATGCTTAGAAATAAAAGAGGTAGAATGATGAAGTAGTAGAGAATAGAAGAGAAAGGGGATCCATAGTCAACTAGAGCAGGTTAAGCAGAAAAGAGACAAAATATCAATTCTGAGGGGAGGCTCTGTGCCTAGGATCTAGGTAACAGATAGACTTGAATTCTTCTCCGCCATTTAGTAGGTTTATGTCTAGAGGCAAATGATTCTGACTACTGAGACTGTGGCTTGTCTTATGTGTGAGGAGATTTCTACAGCTGAGCTTTCAGCCAGATTAATCCCAGGCGTGATTAAACAGAATGTAGATTCTGCTATGGTGATGACACGGCAATGTGGCCAGCAGCTGAATACCTAGTGTTTGGTAGACTCTGTCATGGCTTTGTCAAGGTCACTGTGAAGTGGGACTTTATTGATTTTGAGGTTGTGATTGTTCTAGTAAGAGGTGGAAGGCAGGATCAGTAGGATGAATATAGGTGGACAAACTCAAGTATGATTAGTGGTTTACATGTTACTTATCTGAGGTTTAGCTGTTTGCTAATCCAGAACTTCACCACACATCTCATGATGCTAAAGTTAAGATTGCAACTTAGCTGAGATCCTTTCTAGAAGAAAGAGAGTAGAACCTCATTTCAGGGTTTGTCAGTTGAGAGACTAGCTGTACCTTTCCTCCATCCTCAAGGCTGTCAAGGGTTTAGTTCTCTTCTGCTGTCTTCTTTGCTGATCTCCACATCTATGAATAGTCTCTGCCTTAAAAGACTCATCGGATTAGTGCACTTGGCTAACCTAGAGTAATCATTTGGATCTCAAAGTCTTTCATCTTCCTTCTACAAAGTTCCCTTTGTTGTGTAAGCTCACATATTCATAAGTTCCTTGCACTAAAACATGAACATTCTAGAGAGCCCTTATTTTTCTTATCGCACTAACCATGTCAAAAATTTATAGAGAAAGAGAACTTTCCAGGCCTGGGGATGCAGCTCACTGGGAGAAGACCTGTGTAGTATATACAAAGACCTGGGTTTCATTTCCAGAAATGTAAAAGCCCAATAAAACACACAGTGGAAGTTTTTAGAAGCAAAAGGCCCTGAATGGGACACAGAGAAGATTTGTTTGCCTATGAGTAAATATGAGAGACAGATTATGGGAACATTGTTGCTAGAAGGTCTTCCAGTGTACCGTGGTTTGTCAAAGCAATGACAGTCCATATTTCAGGTCATGACTTCTATATTTAGTGTAAATATGCTTTTTAATAGCTGTGTGAATTTTGGCTAATAGTGTGATTCCTCAATCTGTGTGTTCTCTCTTATAAAACAATATTGTTAGTACCTATCTCAGATAACTGTTATGGAAATTAGAGGAGGGAATGAGCTTGAACATTTGTTATTGAACTAAGAAAGAACTGTTGGCTATTATTTGTTGTTAACAAGAAAATTGTTGAGAATGTGCATAGGAAATATGGTTATAGGAAGCTATGAGTTTTAAGTAGAAGAGGACTGAAAAATATAGAAGTGCTTCTATTTATATAAGTTGCAAACTTCCAGAAAGGAGGCTTATAATCTTTGATATGCAGTTACCTCAAAAGAGTTGTGTGGTAAAGAAGAAACACATGATATTATTCTCACAATTGCAATCTAATAGAATATATACATCGATATTTAGAAATGGGCAAATGGCAAGT
The DNA here is from genome assembly GCF_949786415.1 of Peromyscus eremicus. Taxonomy (NCBI): domain Eukaryota; kingdom Metazoa; phylum Chordata; class Mammalia; order Rodentia; family Cricetidae; genus Peromyscus; species Peromyscus eremicus. The sequence continues at coordinate 21,672,240 of NC_081419.1, read as the reverse complement.
TCATTGCATGCTCCATGATTATTTTTAATGATGTTTCAAAGCATTTTACAGAAGTTTCCACCTCAGAAGTTGTTAAAATCATTAACTTACTGTACATATTACTTCTGTTATACATAAAAATGTCTCCTTGGAAAGTTACTAGAATTCACTGCAGGCAACATGAAAGCTTTCAAATAGCTGTGGTTTGATGAAATTAAGTTAATGGTCATCCTTCACTTCCACATTCCTGAAGAGCATGATTCATGGAGTTCTTTGTTCCATGAAGACCAAGCTAAAGTACTCTGTAAGTGTTCAGGTAGCAGCTTTCACTAGACTTTCCTTGCTGTTGTTTGTTTGTTCTAGTTTGAAGAAAAGTTTTTATGTGGAATAGACTTTAAGAGATGAAGTCTAAGAGCAGACAGAAAAATCAGAACCTCAGCTTTTCTATGTATGTAGTCTCTTTGTATACAAAGACTACTCTCAAGGGCAGCCAGCATTACCAATGTCTCTTGTCTTTACACAGAGCAAGAACATATATAAGTATAGTTCCTGCTAACATTAATGCATTCTTCTATGTCTTACTATTTTCTCTTAATGAGCCAAGTGGGAATTTCTTCCTTATAAGCATGTGCCAATGCTCCTTCTGTCTCCTGATAGAAAGACCTTCACAGTGATACGGAATTCTCAACCATTCTCTGGGAAGTTCTTGTTTTCAGCAGGTCTGACAAAGAAAGCAGAGTGAAGCTAGCTCAGCAGCTTCTGTTTGTAGGAAGAAAAGGGAAAAATATATCCTTTGTCGATTTAAAATTAAGAGAAAGTACAGAGTTTGAAAAGTTTCAGCCTCCTCCAAAATCATTGCTATTACTAATTTAATATTAAACCCTGAATGACTAATATAGCCTTATAGCTGAAATTACACTATAGTAATGTGAGAGTCTGTTTTTATAATGTCTTTTTATTTAGGAAAAGTTTATGCAAAATGTGTAACATATGTATTGCAAAAATGGTAGAAATCTATTTCTTTCAATATAAATATGTTTCAGAAAGCACAGTAGAAATCTGTATAGACATTTTGCATAGAGAACAAAAATCGTATATATATGTAATATATATATATATATACATGTATATATATTAGGCATAAAATCCTTGTATTGAAAAGAGAAATTTTAATAAGCATATTTAATATTCTTCCTAAATTTAAGATTCTTTTATGATAGAAAGCTTGACACTTAATCTTTAGAAGGCATATATTGTACTAGTTTCTACCTTAAGTCTTTGAGTCACATTATTATACTTAATTTGACATTGTAAAAATTTAGTAATTTTTTTCAAAACTGCAATTTTAAAGTCAAAGTTTTATTTTATAAAACAATTTGGTTCATAGATACATATATTTATTATAATTTTTTCTTTGTTTTTTACAATAAAAGTGAAAATGCAAAATATGAAGTAGAATATTTTATGTTTAAACTTTTTCTGTTGACTTAATTTCCCCAAACCTCGGCCCTCGGAAACCTTCCATGTTGCCTACTGCAAATTTCAGAAACTTTCCAGGGAGACATTTTCATGTATAACAGAGATAATGCATCCAGTGAGTTTTAGATTTTAACATCTTCTGAGGTGGAAACATCTGTGAAGTGCTTTGAAACTTATTATTAAAAATAATCATGGAGAATGCAATGAACTTACCATTTGCCAATTTTGAAATATTTATGCATATATCCTATTAGATTGCATTTGTGAGAGTAATATCATTTGTGTGTTTTCTTTTACCACACAACTCCTTTGAGATGACCCCACGCTAGAGATTACAAAGAGGAATGAGTTGATTTTGTTTGAATTCTAACACTCACAGCATGTGTGTTATTGAATAGTCAAGGCCAAGAATTACAACTGAACTTTGAGGATTCTCTTTTTTCAATCTGGATGTGTGAATGTTTATAATCAAAGGGGACAGAAGAAAATCAATACAGCCATTTTCATCAGGAACAAACATTGTATGAACATGCTGGACACAGGCTATGCTAGTAGCTACTGTGATTGTGAACCGTTGACGTTTTATGTCATTTTCCATATTGCTGTTCCTAAGACTGAACTCAAAAACCCTCTTACCTTAGTCTCAGTAGAATTATTCTGTATCTTATCTTTCCATAGTGTATGTAAAACTGTTTACATGTCTATTTAGACAAACAAGACTACCTGGATGGCATGTGACAATTTTTGCTATATTTCTTTGATTTGTAGCAATATTCTTGGAACCAATATATTAAATGTGTGTGAAGAAATATATACTTTATGAATTATAACAATTCTTCTATAACATGCTCATTCTTTTCAAATTTTAAAGATCAAGTAGATGTGTTTTATGAGATGTAATCCTAAATCTGTTTTAGAGATTGACTAATAAATTTTGTTTAGAATATGAATACATTACATTGGGTATTTTTAATTATTTTTCCCAGCAACTAACTAATATCTTGTGTGCACTTCTACTGGCTAATTCAGTGTCTCCAAAGTTACATTCTTGAAAATGAAAAAAGTTAAAGTTAGTCAAAGACTAAGCAATTTTACATTTATCTTTAATAAACAAACTAAGGCACATCCTGGTCCTCTAAACTTACTTCAAAATAAAAAAAAATTAAACAACAAACAAACAAACAAAAACTATACAGCACAATAATCCACTAAATCCAATTAGTGCTCCACATTTGTGCATGGGTATGGGGCCATCTACTGGAACAGGGGAAACTTATCATTGCTGCATCTCAGTCAATAATGATTCTCCTTCCCCTGGAACTACCAACTTGCCAAGAGCTTTTCTGTAAAGGTTGGAGCTTGGAGAACTATCCCATCAGCTGCTGCGAGATCTTGAGCATGGCAGCCCTGATATGTTCTGAAGACATTTCATGGCATTCATCTCCATCCTCAAGCAATAAGCACTTAAACGTTCAATAGGATTACTAAAATGAGATCTTTGCTTCCTAGAAAATCTTGTAAGTAGCTTACATGTGACAATCTGCTCTGAAAAGCTCTGCTAGGACACAGCTGAATGTGAAACTGACCTTCCATGTATTCCTAGAAAACAATGTTTTGTTTTCTCTGTAATCTCCATGGTCTTTACTTCAGCCACATTGTCACTTATCATTTGTTAGTACCTCTGATTTTCTAATGATTAGCTCAATATTAGTCTGAGTAAAGAATAAACATAATACGTTTGGAATTCTATCATGCAAACACAATGTTTTCTTCTTTGAAAATTTCATTTTTTTAATATTTTATAATCAGTTATCTTTCACAGAAAATTGAAGGACACTGAATAGGACGAGAAGGGAGGTGGGAGTATCTTGGAGGAGTCAGGGGAGGAATCATAATTAAAATATATTGTGTGAAAAAATTATATTTTCTATTTAAACATAGGGAAAAAAGAGAAAATATAAATATTATGTGGTCATCCATTTTACCCCTATGGAGACTGTGTAACTACAGCACAATGGGCAGCTACGAAATCAACGCTGGCAGAATTTGTGGTTCTTACTCAGATTTTAATCAAGTTGCATCACCACAGGTTCCGGCTGGATCACCCCCCTGCATTTTCTAGATGTTTCCATCACTTTTCCTTCATCTCTAATCCTTGGTAACAACTTCTCTCCATCTCTACTATTTTGTTTCTGTGGTAGATTAGTGGAATCATATAGAATGATCTTTTGGAATTAGCTTCTTTCTGTAGAATAGTTTTAGTTTCATCCATTTACCTGCATGTTTTATTTTGTTTTCCCTTACAGCTGAATAGAATTTCATTTTGTGCATGTACCACATTTTCTTGTTTATGACATCTTCTTTTTTAATTACTATTTTTACACATATACATGCATTTATAAGTACAACATCCTCACTCTATTTATAGGTGTTCACATGTTTATGTGTTTTCTACAAAGTGAGAAGGGCTCATTTAACAACAAATAGAAAGTGCCATCAAGGGAAGAAGAGCTGGAGTCATTGCTGAGCAAGTACGTGCATTAGGAGGTGCATGAGGCAGATAAAGGAACAAACTCTGGGTTTGCTTTGCTTTGATAGTTGAAGCAAGGCATCCATATAAAGTCCAGGATTACCTAAAACATGTGCCTGGGGCTTCCGAATGCTGGGATTACAGGCATATGTCAAGATGCTTGGAGAGGACAAACACTTTCTAAAAATGTTTTTTTACAAGTAGTCATTTGAGGTAACCTTGAGATTTTTAGAATATTAGGTCAATTTTGCAGTATTTCATATCTTTGAACTTTAGTTAGTAGATAAAAGTATGAGAAAATGCAAATCCATATTGGGTTTGAGCAATGAGTGATCAAGTGTGTGAAAGATTTAATGACATGAAACTGTTCATGAAATATTCTCAATTTACAGGAAAATGTAAGTAAAAGTTTAAAGTGTTTGTTGGTATCAAATGTGGAACAAAATCTCATACTTTATCCTTAACATTTGATTTTTATAGAAGGTATGACTATAGTGAATTCCAAAAAGCCTTGAATATTGTATTGAGAGCTCCCTTTGCACATGTTGCTTTATTATAAGACTATGACTTGGAGCATGCCAAGTTACTCACCAAGGGGCCAGCTGCACAGGTTTCACTGTTGCTAGAGTCACACGTAGAGTGGGACCAGCATAGTTCAGAACTGCTCAAAAGGCTTGAAAAGAACATAGATTAGCTGAAAAATTCAAGTTTGTTTTTGTAGAAGTTATAGATCCATCAACCATGGGACATCATTGAAAGTTTCAAGTTGTAATTTATGAAATCACTTCTATTTGCTAAAACAAATAGTGGGTAGCTTTTCATCTGAATCTCACCTGCCTTCAATTTTAATTTCAATTACTTTGCTCTACTTTTCTTTAATTTTTTTAAAGCCTTAAATGTAGCTGAGGAAATGGCTCCACAGTTAAGAGCAAGGGCTGTTCTTTTGGAGGGCCTAGTTTCAATTCCCAGCATGGCCAGGGGTGCTCACAACTGTCTGTAATGCCAGTTTCAAGGACTCTAACACTCTCTTCTAGCCTTACTGGGCACCAGGCATGCACGGACATACGTATAGGCAAAAATAACCATCCACATAAAAAATGAAAAAGTCTCAATCACATATCTTATATCTCAGTCCAATTTACTTCAGCTTCCTTTACTCAGATTTCAATTTCGGGAATACTGGAATTGAACTTGCCTTGTGAAGGAAAGGCTCTCAGGAGAAATCCAGATCTTATCTCTCTGAGCTGTAACATATTCACAAAACAGTCTTGGTCTCTGTATTACCCTGTTATTTTCTTCCCTGGCAGCTTTTATTTTAACCATAAACTAATACCACACTGCAGTGTCCATAGTCAGTAAGCATTGCTAGGTTCTATGAGCATAACAACTTGAAAGAGTAGCATTTGGCAACTACTGTGAAAATAGATTGCTTAAAAAAAAAAGAGCAGTTAGAAAACACTTGGTGGAGGAAGGACCATGGTTCACAGAGAGGTCTGCTCAGTCAAGCCTGTGCATTGAGAGTGTTAGCAGCGGACACTACAGAGAGTGATGCATGAGCAAATAGAGCAGTCAGATAATTATTAGAAGACAGACTAGCAAAAATGATTGGGAAGTGCACAGCTGTGGTTGAGAGCCTCCCAAGGGATTGAGTGCCAGATAAAAGTTAAAAACAACCCAGAGCTTAAAACGAGGAGTCGTAATGCTAGAAACCAATTTTAGAAACTAAAACTAAAGGAAAAGGGTTGGTGCTCACACAAATATACCAAGCCACCAGGAGACAAAAAGAGGTGGGGGGCACATTTGTAAGTTCAGTCTCTCTGTGAAGAGGTCATAGATTTTTCTTTCTCAACCCTATGCCCTGCAGTGCGCTGGATTTAGGAGCAAAAGGAAAATGCCCCATTTGAAATCCAAAAGGAATTTAATTGAAGTGAAAAGCTCCCTTTTCCTGTTTTTAGTTTGCAGCCTCTGAGTAGCTGCCAACTACCATATAACACTGCTTATCTGGGGGTATATACTTTTGGTAGGACTGTGCACCAAGTCCAAATGAGACGTTGGCCTGAACATTATATCTACAGAACTCTGTTTGCTGTATGTCTGTTTTGACAGTGGAGTGGTTTATTTAGATGCCGTAGTCATTCGAGTTGTCTAAGAGTTTGGAATTAACATGCTCATAAAAAGAAAAATTGCCAGACAACAGAAACACTACCAAATGTGTTTCATGGTTAGTTTACAATTTCCGGTGGTTTTATCATGTTTTGGTGTTTGAATACTCAAAAGGATTGAGGCAAGTATTCTCCAAAAAATGTATGTATTTTGATATAATCAGATTGTACTGAGAACTCCTTGTAAATGAGCAGTTTTATGCTAAATTACAGTATATAGTTATTGTACAGACCTTTCTGTACTCTCCCCATCTATAAATACTCCTCACTAATATGCTAGTACTTAACACTTAGGGATAAAGTGTGGAGCAAGCACTTACAGCATCACTTCTTTGAAATGTATCCCTGAAATGATTGAAGATTTCCATTCTCTCTCTCACTATAGCACGGTCTCCATCCCCTCTCTCTTTCTCCCTCTCTCATATGAGATAACAAGTCAGATAAAGACAAATAGAGAAAAAGAACTTGATGAAATATTGCTAGTACTTATAACCTTTATATATAAAATTTAGCTACTGTGATATTTACTTTTATTTAAAGAACTTAGAGAATCAACCAGACCAGAAAACTGATATGAGAACTGTGCATTTGCCAAAAATAAATATTAGATCTTTACACTGGAAAATGAGGCTGTCATTACCTATCTTGAAATAAAATGATGATGAAGGTGCCCTGGGAATTATGTGTTGAAATTCTTTGAGCAGAGAATGGTAAGGGACAGAGGACACAATTGGAAAGAGTGATCAAGAAGAGAGAATTCAACTGGGTAGGACAACCATCTAGCCATAGATGCTTGTTAGGAAATCAGGTAATTGTGCCCACATTTGAGTAGGAGATTACAATAATTACAAGTTTAAAATCTGCAATGCCAAGGGAGCATAAGCTTATTTATGTGGCTGAGTTAATAACATTTTGGAAGCTTGTAAATAATAAATAGTATTCACCCATAATTGGCTTTTCAGGTAAATATATAACTTTACACTTACAAAAATATACCTTTGTGCCAAAGCAGAGCAATGGCTTCTTTGGGTGTTCTGAACTCTTACAAAGAAGCAGACATTTAGAATACTGCTGGGTATGATTACAAGGAAAGAGTATGAAGAAATTTGTCACTTACTTTCTATTCCATCACAGAAACTATCTGTGTTTCCCATACACGAGTGAATTGTTGAACTAATAGCCACATTTTGTACAAAAGTCATCAGCACATTCCATGAAAGCAATCTTAGTATTGAACATTTTGCACTGCTGACTACTTATGAATAAGCTTTGGTTTCTTATTTTACAACTTGCTAGCCTGTGCATGCTTTCTCACACAAGTATCTGTCATGAGTCATCTTATCTGTGGTCCCTTGCTAGGAGAAGGCTCAATTAAGGCAGGCAATAAGATAGAAAAGTGAATTTCCTGTGTCCATCTAATTTCTTTATGACTACATGGGATTTCTCTTCTAATGACTTGGAAACCTAAAAGTATATGCTATTGGCGTTTTGGGTTGGGATGCATCAGAAAAGGTAGAAGTTTGATCCAGAGAGGGCCCACAGACATAAAGATGATTCCATGACCTGTGGATAGTAAGGAAATGTGCTGATCTTTTCATATAAACAACCCATTTGGAGTCAGAAGATAAAATTTCTGTATCTATTTCTGATATTACCTAACATCCTAATTCTGCCCATGCCAGGAAAAAAATTACATTAAATAGTATTCACCCATAATTGGCTTTTCAGGTAAATATATAACTTTACACTTACTAAAATATACCTGAATTAAAAACTATTCAGTTTCAAATTTGAACTCAATAATTCAAATCACATATAAAAATGTTACATTTCTTAGATTAAAGAAGTGATCAAATAGTTATATGTCACTGATAAATATTAACTGACTAACTGTGGATCAGAATAAAGCAGATTATTTACTAAGTTCATAGTCAGAAATTAAGGTAGCCTGAGTAGAGCTCAAAATGCACCTGTGGAATAATCTTTTCACAATATTTTAGTTCTTCGGGCTGTAATTTCTGCAGAAATTCTGTTATTTAAATTTTAAACCAATGAAACTGGCTTAAATGATCATCTGTTTAAAATAATAAGCATTCACATGTAAATTATATGCCTAGTTAATCTCTGAGTAATTTGTAATGCATTACCCAAGTCTTTATTTATTCTTTTAAGTTCACTTATATATTGGTCAGTGTTCTGTATTGGTAAATGACGGAGAATAAACACAAGCAGCATGAACAGTGATTTTTCTCATCTGTGATATTCCGTTGTGGAGCCTAACATATGATTCCATTTTAAAAAGAGGGAATATGATTGAGAAAAAATGGACTGCCTTTGAACAGTCAAGAGTGTCTGCGCAGACATCTCTAAAAAGTTTGACATCTCTTTCTATTCAACACCTTTTATTCTCCTTAGCTTTAATTTTAATTATAAACCTGGATCTGTCAGACTAGAAATGGTACATGTTGATTGACCAAGCTGAATGATTCATGTTGTCTAGGCCATCCTCACTTAATATTTACAGCTGGTTTTGCAAAACAGATCAAAATTTAATTTCTTTGAATTGTCTTTGAGTATTGACTTTGGTGTGCTCTTGGTTAAGCAGCAATCTTTTCTGAGAAATGCTTTATTGTTGCAACATTTTAAGCAAATCAATTACCTTCCTGTAATGCAATAATATTACAATATGCAGGCAACCATAGCTTCCATTGTACATGACACAATCAATTTTATGAAGCTATAAACATTCATATCAGTGCTATTTAGTCTGTAGTAATATAATTTGAAAAGGAGGTATTGGCCAAGCTGTGTTAATACATTATCTGAAAAAGCTCAAAATGTCAGGAGTTCTTTGGAAAACAGTGTTTTAAGGGTTAGGGGTTAAATAATAATCAGAAGTATCCAGGAGCATAGAAAGACACAGGTAAATAGACACTGCATCTCTTTGTATGAGGAGACAAAAGATACATTGATTTAAAGAAGTAGGTTTGCTATTCCTTTCCCCAACTGTCAATTATTTGCATTAATTCCCCTAAGGTATAGACATTCTCCCCTTATGTACTTCCAATGAGACTAAAATCACTGCCTATACTCCAATGTTTATATTTCCTTTTGTCTGGACTTGATAGAAATATTTGACTAAATTTTTCTCACTTGCAATAAGACTGTGAGACTATGTTTCTCTGCTTTACAACTACTAATGCTTCTTAATATCTTTAGCACAAAATCCTAGCATGTTAGTAGTTAGAAGGCCCTATAGGATCTACTTGATCCCTATGTGTGTCTCCTAAACTGTCTCTCATTGCTCTTTCCTGTGGATATCGGGCCTGTTCTGTTTGTTAAACACAGGTCTCTATTTCCTCCCTCACTGGTTATGCAAGTCTGTCGACATAGATTATTCATCTGTAACTATGTGGAGCTGACTTGAACACATCACTTTCATGTCAACTAGTGAGATAGCTCTCCTAGGTAATTTTCTGATCACCCTGTCTAATGCTTCTACCTTCCCATTTTAAACTACCTTGATATCATTCTCTTCATGATACAACATTTTCTGAAAATTGTTTGTTCATGATCTCAGAAGCAAAGGAACATCAATTTACTTAACAATGTCTACCATGAGCATCTAGAACAGTTCTCATAAATTATTCAATACAGAATAACAGAATGAAACTTGATTACGTACAAGCTACCATTTAAAGAGATCATTAACCAGAAGCTGGAGAGTGAATCCATTGGTGGGTACCAAGATCTCTGTACTAGGTGTACTGTGGACTAGTAGCCTTTCTTTGACAACTTCACTCTTTACTCCACAGGTTCTCCTCTTCCAGGGAGGATAAATAATTATGCTTATAACTTTACTAATAGATCAATTTTAGAAAGGAGTCATACACATTACCTAAACTAATAACACTTACTGCTTTGTTTATCTATAGTTTATATGTATGTTTATGTACAGCTATATATTTATACGTAATTTAGTTGTATACAGAATATATAAAGATATAGAAAATCAGTAATACTGAATCCTTAGTTAAAAGACTTCAGTTTGCTCAGCTTCAATTAAAATTCAAGCAATGGGATTGCTACTAGTAGCATGACAGTCCTTTAAGAAAACTCACCTGGAAAGTTTGCAGTGGTGGTTTAAGTGATGTTTTTGCAATATATTATTAGTTTTCACAGTAAATTGCCTAAGACCGTATGTAGTAGCTTTGAAATTACTGCTTGTCGTCACCACTATATACAGCCACATAAACACCGTGTAGTTTGTACAGTAGATCATTTTTCTTCTTTATATTCAGCAAGTTCTTGGTGCTACCACTAACACCAGCTGTTAAAAAATGACAGTGGTATTTTATCTCTCACTACCAAGATCTTATATGTGGAGATGCTTCCTATCTAACCAGCATGTATTGCTGAATAATGATAAATACTTGTGTATCTTTCAGAATTTGCAACTTAAAGTAGGATGAAAGTAGAAAAATTTTAAAAATCTCAAGTATGAATACTCTGATTTTACACTAGGAGCTATGTGAATTTCATCATCTAGGAAAATCTTTCTTTTTTTTTTTCCTATTTAAAGAAGCTCAGGTTAAATATATAAAGATTTATATATTTAATGTCGGGTGTAAAAATCTAATATATGTTGTTTCAAATCCAAAAGTGTTTATTGACCTTACCTCTCATTAACACCCCTCTACTTTTTGCTGCTCTTCTGTCATCTTCTGTTTTTTAAAACTAAGAGAGGAAATGAATGCCTCGGGACAAAACTGTCTTTCACATCAAATCTACCTAAGAGATACTGAACATATACATAGAGGGCAGCTTTCTAGAAATGTGATAATTTTCTGGGAACTGTTTTCAAGTCTTAGAAAATACAAATATCTCATTTTAAGCAATGAAATGAAGAGTTGGGGAAGTGTTTAAGTCTCTCTGTCTAGATAATCTCCACTGTAGACAAAATTCTAAATGGTCTTATTAAATAAGAAACACAGACCCAAATACAGAGTTAAAAGCCCCAGAGATCAGAGCACTAACGAAGAGCCTTTAGCTTATCAGTCACTGCTGTCCTTCCCCTGAGAGAGAGAGACCTTCTTCCTATGTGACTTGTCTTTTTATTGCCTTCCTGTTCTGCCTTCTCATTGGCTCTAAGCCCAGCTACATGACTTCTTCATAACTGCCTGTCTATACAGACCTCCAGGTCTCTATGGTTGGTACTAGGATTAAAAATTCATGTCACCACACTTAGCTATGTTCTTGACCACACAGAGACTCTGCCTGCCATGTGATTGGATTAAGTGCGTGTGCTACCACCATGTGACTTCTATTCCTAGCTCACTAATGACCTCTGTTCTCCAGGCAAACTTCATTTATTAACATACAAATAAAATCACATTTCAGCACAATTAAAATATCACAACTCTCCACCGTAATTCTTAGATATATCTCCAAGTGTACACAAGGCTGAGCCACATGAGACTCCTCTGGACTAAGGTTACCACATACATTTCAAGTAAAACATGGAAAAATTAATAGGATTCTCCTGATGATCTAAGGGCCTTACGGAAGTTTTAAAAGATTCCACTGTGTCCAGATCTATGGCATTTTAAAAATTTGTTTAGACAAACATCCAAGAATAAGAATTTTCCATCCTGTAAAATAAAATGCATTTAGAATTTTGCTTGTTATTAACGTGGTTGTAAATAAAAGGCATCATGTAGTACATGGATTCAGAAATTGTAAAATAAAATGCATTTAGAATTTTGCTTGTTATTAACGTGGTTGTAAATAAAAGGCATCATGTAGTACATGGATTCAGAAACATATAAAATACATTTTTTCAGAGATAACAAAATTTTCTAATATTTATAGTCCTAAGGCTTTTTCAGTCTCCACTTGTCTAACCAGTCCTAAGTGTTCAATGATTTGATGCCAGGTGATTTAACTTTTTATGGGAGAGTCCTGTAAGACTTTTAGAGTTCTAGATTGCTCTGGACAACACAATTTTAGAATAGAAAGTTTCTAAAGTATCTGTTCCTATGTCACAGCATATTTACCATGTGTTGAAGTACAAGAGAACTCTTCTTCTGGATATGCATCTGCATATGAATTTTTGTTTAAGTGTTTGTGTTCATATAAAAATCTTCTAAGATCAATGGATGACCCATTTAAGAAGTGTAGGGGTGACATTTTAACAGAGACCTTAGCATTCTTATGTCTCTTTTAAATATATGCTTTCAAATATTCCCTGTGCTGGTTAATTTTTCATTGTTGAATTCACACAGTATAGACTCACCCTTGAGAGATGGGACTCTGAATTTATTTGATGTGTGAAGGCCTGCTGCTTTGAGCTTGGATTTCTGGACTATGTATATATAGTGACAAAGTTTGAGGACAAGCATACATGTGTTTGTTTATTGTTACCATCAGAAATTCAATGTGAGACACCCACCCACCAAACAGGTACACAAATGCACACATACACCAGGTTCCTGATGCTCTGTATTACATGCCATGATAGACTGTAACCTGGAGCTGTGAGCTAGATTAATTTTTATAATTCAAGTTGTTTTGTCAGAGCATCTCATCACAGTAACAGGAAGAGACAATAATACATCCCTTCCAACTTATGTGAGATCGTAAGGTTCCATTAATGTTCTCTGAACAATGACATACTTTTGGAGGGATATTCATCCAGAGGTCACTTAATCACACACTTTATCATAAGTCCTATGACAAGTCACTACAAACATTATAAAATTTATATAACACACTGAGAATACATCCTCAAAGGATATCCCTTGAGACCCATTTAGACTCAGCTTATTCTTAAACCAGCACATTGGGATGCCTTGTCTTTGTGTCAAAATAGGCCAGCATGAAACCACTGGCTTGAGGAGAGGGAGTCGAGACCTCTAGGGAGTTAAAAATAGTAAGTAATGACACAGTGAGGAGAGAGTAAAATGTCTAGTACCAGCAGTACAAGTTTACAAACTGTGTGACTACTTGTAGATTAGATAGATATTTGAGTAGATTTACCTGATCATCTGAGTTCTTAGCAATAAAGGTAGGAGGCACATTGTATAAATTACTTTTAGATATGATGCACTAGTAGCCCATAGTCAACAAAACTGTGTAGTGTTATTCAACATACACTATTTAAGAGGGTTGAAACACTGTGTGATAGTTAAGAAGTATTCACAAATAAGTTTAGTAGTTGTACACAGTAGAAAACTCATTCCTTATTAAAAAAAAAAAAAGATTCACTCTAGTTTCCCAGTAACAGAGAGTTCCAATTTCTAGAACAAAGAATTTATTGTACCTTTAGTACATTTTCCATACATTTTGTGATTGCAATTAGAAACACATTCTTATTTTATATGGTATGAATTAATAAGTGTCTGATATACAAGCTTCCGGCAATGCTTGTTGACTTACCAAATTGAATCTTACTCAATTCCACTTTTTACTTGAATTTTCCTTTTGCAATTTTGTTTTGATGTTATCAGATTTATATCAATATAATACAGTTACAATGAAGACAAATATATAACTTGATACAAACTTTGCTCCTGATTAGTTCTTGAGTAGGTAACATAGTTAACACGTTTTTCTACTTTCCCATTTGAGGATTAAAATCAATGTCTTCTTCTGTATATTGTGTTTCTAGTAATTTAAAAGGAATAGATAAACTCAATAAGAAGGAGGGCAATAGTAGAGGGGGAGGAATGTGTATATATATGTGTGTGTGTGTGTGTGTGTGTGTGTGCGCGTGTATGTATGTATATATATATGTGTGTGTATATATATATATATATATAGCCATTGTGTGTGTGTGTGTGTGTGTGTGTGTGTGTGTGTGTGTGTGTGTGTGGTGTCGGGGGAGGGCATGCACCTGCATGGTAAATGAATTTATCAGAATGATGATGTACTACCTAAGAGCCATAGACTAACAACAACAAAAAAGACAGTGGCAGATGTGGGAAAATTCCCTTCAATTTCTTGGTTAGGGGAGTCTAAAAGACTCTGAGCACAATATAAGTTGTTGCAATTCTCATTGACTTTCTTACAAAACTTGAAGGTAATATAGTGTTGCTAAAGATACCATACTTTGGATACAAAACTTCTGAGAATTGAACTGTCATCGAGCTGCAAGACTCCTCCCAGAAGACTAGCTCTCATAGTATCCAAAGTGTTAGGCAAGTTTCCAAGGAAGAAACAAAATCAATTGTCATATACAACTGTAAAGTCAACAAACCACAGTAATGACCAGCCTGACAAGATGCATCCAAGTGTTCACTGACGACACTGATGTCTTGGGAGCAATCAACAACTGTCTAATTAGACTTAAGGCCCACACAATGGGAGTATATACAAACCTGGTAGTGTACAACTAGTTAACTACTCATGGCTGGAGAAGTTATGGATACTAGAGGAGAAATGACTACTGTCATTTCCCAAGTCAGTATAATTTTTAACTGTATTCAAATTCACACACGCGCATGCGCGCGCATGCGCACGCACGCACGCACGCACACACACACACACATACACACACACACACACACACACACACACACACACGGACAGGCTATGTATTTGAGAGGGAGTTGGGGACACAGGAGGAACTGGAGAGCAGAGAGGGATTAATCGAAAGCATATAAATAAAGTACTCAGGTATAAAATTCTCAAAATAAATTTAAAAAATAACATGCTTTCCTTATTAGTAAAGTAAAAAAAAACAATGTTTTCATTTCTGATATTTTCTATATTTATATAGAGAATTCTATACGGGATAGCTAAACTAAATACACACAAAACTATTGCATTTCTTGCTAGACCACTAGGAGAGAAATACTTTGGTATTTTAGAGCAAGATGCATCCATCTTCACAGCCAGCGGAGAGATAATTGATTATTTCTGTCCTAGAGAAAAGCAACTGGGTTCTCCCTAAAATTAATGACTGAGCAAACAAAACTAATCAACAGCAATAATAAAAACCCTCCCAGTTTTGTTGCTCTTCTATGAGCCAATGCAGTCACTTATCGAGGTGACATTTAAAACGTCTTTATATGATTCTGCTGACAATTAGCTGCAGACCTCCAGCAGCTGCAGTTCCATTGCAGGTTGGCTTTGTATGACTGCTTCCAAAAGCCTTTCAAGGGCTGTGTCAACACATGCTAAACACATTGTAACTCTGCAAAATTGTTCACAAGCCCCTCCTTCCATTTCTTCTTATGTACTAAAAGAGAGGAGACATAGAGACCAGTGAGAAGCAAGGATGGTGATGATTTATTCTTACAATAACCATTCCACAAACACCGACTCTAATGCAGGTAGTTTTGAAAAAATACTCCTCCTAAGTTTGTGTTGCTAAGGTGTATATGAACATGAAATCATCTAAACGGAGAGCAAGTAGATAAAGATTACCATAAGCTCTCAAGTCATTCAGTTTCTTGATGATACGGTTTGAATTCACCCATTAGGAGAACAAGGTGGTTTGGGAAACTGAACAAAATAGAATTGCTCCATTTTTCTCTTTTCAAGGTGTGACCTCAGAACAGTGTCCAAAACCACCTTGGGGGTTATTGAAATGAACATCAGGGCTGAATATAGGGAAGCAAATTAGTTATGGATAGAAATGAGCTAGTATCAGGTAGACTCAAATGAGAAGGTTTTTATGTTTCAGGGGGACAGAAAAGAAATGATAAAGTAATAAAGGAGCCACTACTTAGAACAGAGAGATGTGAGCACAGTGAACAAAAGGAGATCTGGAGATGTCGGGATGGAACAAGAATAAGGAGCTCAGACTGTGTCAGAGTGACAAAGGGTTCGGAGATTGTAAGGACGATTGTGCAAAACAGTGCTGGGAGAAAAGCATAAAGGTACCATGGAGGAGCCGAGCTGAAATCACCACCCCCCGGGGGGTGTTGTTACCATAGTGGAATAATACTGAGTGTTGCATAAGTGATAATCAGCATTTTGGGCTCAAAGTTTGGAAACTGCTCTGTGGAGGTCTCTGAAAATACCAAAGTTGGCAGAGGAACAATCTACATGAGGCAAGAAGGAGGTCCAATTCATCATGAGTCTGACCTTAGGCAGTTTATTTTAGGCATATCTCAATACAGTATAATTTGAAAAAAATCTGGTATAACACAATCCCACGTGCACAATAAGGCATATTTGCATCAACACTATTTTCAAAATATGTGTTACTTATTCTATGAAGATAGATTCTAAAGATAAGCTTCACGTATTATCTTAAGGGCCTAGAGGAGGATCTGGTGTGGTCTCCATCATACAGATAGTACAGAGGTTACCTAGCTTATTAATCACCTCTGGTCCTGCTTATGGAAGTCTAGGGGAGTCAGGTGTGGCTTTGCTCAGAGGTCGCCTAGGCTATTAGCCACCTTCATTTCCTACCTTATGGGTGAAAAACAGGTTATACATTGCTTCCTTTGAAGAAACAAGCCAGCATGCCTAATGGTTCTGGTTTCCCTAGTGCTTATCAGTAAGCATAAGGACTACTGTGCTCCCAAAACTGTCCCAAACATGCACTATAGAATCAACACAACTCTGCAAGAACTAGAAAACTGGAAGCCTTACCTGCTAACAATTTTTGTCTTTCTTGTTGAGCTTAACCATAACTCACTACTCTGACAAAAAGAAAACATTTCATATAATACTAAAGACAAACATTGACCAAATATGCTTTCCTTGGAATTCATAGCAGCTAAAAATATTTTGAAAACAATTTGTCTATTTCTGACATATAAAATACCAGTATTATACTGCCTCATTTAATCTACAAAGCTATGGAAACTATATAATTTACTTTATCAAATTGTATAAAGATTAAATGTCCATGAAAAGTAGAAAAAAATAAAAGCATATAACCAATAACAATATCCAATGTGAACTAATTTCAGATAAACAAAAATTGAAGGTTTTATACTTGATATGAAATATATTTATGCTGATAACTACACATTGTTCATTAGAAATTCAAAATTAGTTGGACTTCCTGTATCTTAGCTGTGAAATCTACTGGTATATGGGAAAATGTGTTAAATCCACTTTAGCATTTTCTCAATGACCAGGGAAGAAACTTCATGTGATAGACAAGTTTCTTGTCTTTAAACTATGCAGTCTAGAATAGTAGAATAAAATTTTAAGCATGCAGATCCACCTTCTCTGAGAAAGGCTATGAGTGAGCAACAAAAAGTACAAACACTTGAAAGCTGCCCCCTTCTCTGAGATTCTTCCAAAAATAATTTTGTGGTTAAAAAAATTAGCATTGACAGACACATATTAACTGCTTCATGGTAACAGTGGTGATCATGGTAAAGGGTATTCTGCTGCCATTAAAACTCTTCTGCACACCTGATTGCACAGTTAAAGAAACAAAGAACCCTTCTCCTTGAACTTTTAAGATGCATTCTATTCCTTTAGCTGCTAAGGTATTGTATTAGATATGCTAAACTCCTTTTGTTTTTGTTTTTTTCTATTAGTCAAAATAGCAGTAACTAAGTTTCTGTCCCATTCTGGTTCTTTTCTCTCATCTATATACCTGTGCTATTGGGGCGCCAATGCCTCTTGTCAATGCTGAAGCATCTTGAATAGATTAATATGTCAGGTATTGTTAGACTTCTCTCGCCTTAAATGATTCTTGTTCAGGCTTTACAACTTCATAAGAGATCATTGGATATAAAAGGTATTCTGGGGCCCACACCAGAAGGCAATCTGAATGCAAAGCAGGTGGACATCTCAGGCTAATAATGTGCTTGCACAGTTTTACATTGGACAAGAGAAGTCATGGTATAAAACAACAGTTCATTCTCAGGAAATCAGAGATTGATCCTTTCCACCAATTAACACTCTTTTCCCTCTTAAAATGCCCTTCAAATTCATAGTAGTTCATTTTATTTAGAGTCACACACCTTGTTCCTGTCTCTAAGAAGAGCTGAAGATTCTACCTCTAGTTTATGTTCATAGAAAAGTAAGATAAGATAAGATCTCAGTTAAGAGCATTTGCTGCTCTTGCAGAGGATCTGGATTCAATTCTCAGCACTGACATGGTAGGTTGCAACAGTCTATAATTCCAGTCTGGTTGATTCAGTGACCTCAGGCTCTTGGACACTCATGAATTGCTTGTATATACATATAAACAAGTATTCATACACATAAAAGGCATCTTAAAAGTGTGTTAATAATGTCTACTCAGAAAGCTGAAAACCAAACTGAGCTCTAGTGTATTCTAATGGACTCCTGACCATTTTAAAGTGGTTAATACAACAGTAGAAAGAATAGTTGGTAAACTGGCTACCCAGTTACTAAGAATAAACATCAATTTGATCTGTCTACAGGCACTGATGACTTTTTGATTGTATGTATTATTTATTATATTATACATGTCCTTAGCTTCTTGTAGGAAGCTAACAGTGGGGTTCATAGCATTTAATGAACATGTACTGTGCATAGCTTTAATTTAAAAAAGAGAGAATATACAGATGACAGCTTTGAATATATAGTATTGTAGAGGAAAATTAAGTTCACAAAGTCTGTAAAACAAAATAACATAAGTGCTTCTAAACTAGTTCTTTGGAAGTCTCAGACTACACTCAAAAGACCTGACAGTACACTAAAAACTTCATGTTCCATAGTCTTTGACCACATGAATGATCTTCCTGTGGCTTCCGTTAAAAACAGTTACAAGTGAACAGTCCCTGGTTTGGATGTACAGGTCAGTGACAGGAGACAGTAGGTATTCAAACAGCATGTGCTAATTTTGGAAAGAATAGGTGAGTCATGCGGCCTGGATGGACCTCTGGTGGCTGTTTGGAAGACTTTATTTGGTAGAACACATAACTCTTTTCTGCTTAACTATAGCAAAGTCCTTTGCTTTTTCTGAGTAGCCACAAAAATGCATAAAATTGCATCTGAATGAATAATTACAGTTCTCTTACTTTGCTCATTTCTATGTACTTAGTCATATGCTCAAAATGGAAAGATAATTTTTAAAATGTCTATAATTTACTATCTGTTCATTCTTATTTTGATACAGTATGTTTAAATGGCATCATTTATTTTTTTAATTTTTATTGATTTTTTATATGGGATAATAAGACTTATTCAGCATTTATTATGTTAATATTTATTGATTTCTTATTGGATGGTAAGCCTTGTTCAAAGTGCTTTTTACATTAACTCATCAACTCATTGTAACCTTTGGCAATAACTTTCACTACCAGGATATGAAGATGAAATTTAAGGCAGAATTAGAGGGAAAAAATAGAAAGCAAGGACTCAAGATTTGGTTTCAAGTTGCTTAACTTAAACTGGTAATCCAAATTGACAATGACGTCATTTTGCATTTAGAAACCTGGTACTCAGTGTTAAATATTTATGTTCTAGATCCCTAGACAGTGTTGAAATGTGCTAATCTCATTTGGAATTGTACTTATATCATAATCATTTAGCTTTCATGCCCCAAATACTTTTAGTTTCTGACAAAATTTGAAGCACTAACATGACTATATTTTTAATAACCACTTTAGCTTTGATTTCTACGTGACCTTTTGTGTGAGCTGTTGAGTTTGTGCTAAGAGATGGAAATAACAGTGGTTGGGGAAGATGTCAGAGACTCATGACATATAGGACAGAGGAGATTGCTAAAGCCTGGAAAAAACCCTGATCCCTGGCATATCTGACAGTCATTTGGATCTCTGTCTATGTCATTAGTTCACTAGTGACAAGAGGTTCTTTGGCAGGATGGAAACAGATGTCAACTGCTCAAGTGGTGTTGCTCACAGATAAGGTGAAAGCAGTTTCAGCCTGCGAAAAAGCAGTTAGCAGAAAATGAAAGAGCCTGCCAAACCTGGAATTTTGAGACAATTATTCATGGGTTCAAGCCCGGTCCTTACCTTTGTCAATTCCTAGCTTCCCACTCAGCCTCATCTTGACATGATTTACCCTTCCAATACATAAACACTTGAACCCTGGCTTCTATGGATCACATTCACCTTCCAATATATCCTTGGATGCTCTCCAGCCCCGCTGTGAATGAGATGTGCTTACTGCAATAGGCATTATGAAAAAAGAATCTAGAATGGCCTTCTTCTTTCTCTGTGCTTACAACTAAGTTAGAGTGGTGGTTCTCACCCATGTGTGTGCAATAGAGGTCTTTTCAAAATGCAGGTGACAGTCCCACTTCTTAGATTTTACTTCTGTTTTGAAGATCTGGGGCAGAGACTGAAAAGCTGTGCTGTAAACAAGTTCTCTGATGATGCTTGTTACCCTTAGAATCATACATTTGGGACCTGATTTACACTATGTGGGACATGGCTGCTACATTTTCCTACTTGCTCATCAAATGACAGAAATTCAAACTTAAGTGACTTTCTCCAGAAAAATACTGCAGTGGAAGGTGTATATGAGATTTTGTGACTCTAGCCTTGAGATGCTTCTACCTTAGAACTTTGCTGTATCTGTGGCCATTAATTTGCGTCTGAGTTGGCTTCTTCTGAGGATAGTACTTTGAAGGGAGGCTGGCCACAGCAGCTCCAGGCTTCTATTTGGAAAGAGTGTTTTTATTGCTGTTTACTTTGTGTGAAGGAAAGTAGTTCTTTCTCAATATGTCATAAGAAACACTAAG
Source organism: Peromyscus eremicus (assembly GCF_949786415.1). Taxonomy (NCBI): domain Eukaryota; kingdom Metazoa; phylum Chordata; class Mammalia; order Rodentia; family Cricetidae; genus Peromyscus; species Peromyscus eremicus. Next base: position 21,651,437 of record NC_081419.1, on the reverse strand, counting down.
GTTGATTTTATCATGCAAACTGAGGTTATATGTTGATTGGTAAGCAAATCCTGAGACCAAAGTGATTAAACAGTCAAGCAGACCCATTTAAAAGTACCAGAGTTCCCAAGAGAGAAGTAATAACCAAAGTCAGAAGGAACAAGTAATGCTTAGGTTCCAGGAAAGCCAGACCCTGTGTCCCTACTGCACCCCCCAAAAAACCTAAAGATGAATTTCCTTGAAAAAAAGAAAATAAAGAAAATGAAATGCCTGTGACCCTTCCGTTTCATTTGATTACAGCCAGAGAGTTACACTCACTCTCTGTGTAATTAAAAGTAGAATGTCACTAGTGAAATGGAATAATCCTAGTTAAAATCATCTGGAATGAAAATCTGTTTCTGGATCTAGAATAGCATATCCTTTATGTTTAAAACATGGGTTAAAATTAATTGCCAGTCCACTAAAGAACTTACCAAGTTTCTTCAATTTATAGCTCTAAGTGGTTAATTTTTCTGTTTGGATTTGATATTTGAGTTGATGCTAAATAAATATGTAGACAGATAATAAAAGGAAGAAACACATTCACAATGCTTAAGAAGGTGTCAATCTGAAAAGAATTTGAAAGTTATTCAGCTGGTAGGATGCACACTGTGTAGTCATGGGCAACTAGAAAACAGTATTATAAGAAATTTCTCCAGTTTCTTTCTCATTTATACTATAACTTCTTTATTTTTAAAAACTTAGAAAAGTAAAAGAGTGCAATAATCAAAATATGTTCAATATATGTTGTACACTTAATTATTATATTTAAAAACAAGAACAAAAGAGAAGAATGTCTAGCTGTTGGTAAAGTTAGTGTGAGACTTTGAAGGCCTGCTGTGAATGTTGCAGGCTGGCAGGGGGCCTGTGAAGTGTAAGCTGGGATGCAAGAGGGCTTTGTGAGGAGTCATGGCTAAGAATGTGAAAGGATCTTGGTAACATCCAGCCATAAGCACCCCACCCCACTTTAAGTTCAGAGTGGAATTTAATTATTTTTAAATATTAGTTTATTTATTTATCTGCTCAAGGCTGATCATGTGCCTAACACAGGACTAGTCATAGGAGGAGGAAGAGTTGTTGAGCATGAATTGTGTGTGCCCGGAAAGATTAGCACAGTAAGGGACCTTCTTTTCTTATTACTTAGGCAAAAAAAAAAAAAAAAAAAAAAAACAGAGAAAATTGCCATCCCTAAGGAGCCAGATAAAAGGACAAAGAAATCCTGTCAAGAGCATGGTGACCTGACTCTTCATTATAAAAGCTTCTAGGCAGCAAAGAAAGAAAGGATGAAAGGAAGGAGAGAAGAAAGGTTTACAAGTCCTGCACGATAATCACAAACAGCACCCTTTAAGGCAGGGCTATCACAGGAAGCTGCAAAATCTTGCAGTCAGTTGGCTTCTTGAAAGCAATCCGTGCCCTTTATGCTGAAGGACAGCGAGGTTTCTGCAAACTCAAAGGACGGTTTAATTCACCCTCTGGTTTGTTCCTTTCCAGAGTGCTATTGCCATGGACGGAGATCAGGAAAGAGATCCAGTATAAATTCCATTCCAAGACTTCAGCTTTAGTAAGACCAGCTGAAAATAAAGGCCAAATAAAGAGCCACTCCAGCAAGGCATTAAATATACTCAAACTCCTTTCCTCTATTGGAAGTTATTGCAGTGACTTTAGTGTAGGATCTTCAGTCTGATGAGAATGCTTGTTTCTGAGACGCCCTTTCACCCTACTCTTCCTACTGCAGATGCAGCAGGCTTCCGGTGCTCCTGAACTCACTGGAATTTGCCCCGGCAGATCGTTTTGCCGTATTTGTATTTAGCGATTATGATGTTGCTAAGGTCTCTTATTCTTCCAAACCAAAACAGTCATGAATGAAACACTTGTCCTCATGCAAGAGCACTGGCTTCTTGTCCAGCTTCTACACTGATCTCTTTGTTGCCTCCTGAAATAGCAGCTGCATGGTGAAAGGGGGGGGGGGGGGGCAGCCTTCCTCCAAAAGCGAGGTAGGAAAGGCTTTTTGGTTTCAGGATGAGATCCAAGCTTGTTGCATCCTTTTGTCTGGCTGTTTGCTTTTGTCCTTGAAAAGGACTTCTTAGTAAAGAAATCATCCAAGGTAGGAAGATGGAACAGTCAACTGCTCTCAATTCCTATTGTTAATCCTGTTACCTTTTTTTTTCTTTTAAAAATTTAATTAAAACACTTACATCAACACACCCTCCTCACTCCTGCCCACTCCCAACTCCTTGCCAGATTCGTGGTCTCCTTATCTTAACAGTTGTTTTTGTATTTGCATGTAAATGAATAATTATATAAATACAACTTGCTTAGTTCATTCATTGTTGGTTGGATGCATGTGTTTCTAGGGATGATCTCTTGGTATTGGGTAAGCAATTTGGGGTCTCATTCCTGGGCAAGACTGACTCTCCCTCTCTCAGCAGTTGTTAATTACCTAAACCTCTTTCTGTAGGGGTGGAACACTGTGAGATTTCCCCATCTACATTGAGATATCAACTGTGGTCAAGTTGTTCAAGTATTTGGGCACTCATATTGTTGAAATTTTGTGGGTGTGGTAGTCTTGTTATACCTCGAAGGCACAACCTTATGGTCAATTTCCAGGTCCTCTAGCTCTTAGCATTATTCTGCCCCATCTTCGGGATGTTCATAGAACCAGAGTTGCAGGAGTTGTGGTATAGATGTACCTGTGCGGGCTCTCCACAGTCAGTTGTTTCTCTACGGACAGCTATGGCTTTCTGTAATGGTATCCTGTGACTAGGAAGAGGAGCTTCTTTGATGATGGGTGAGAGCTATACTTTCCTGTTATTTTTATGGATGCTTTAAAGGTAAATCATAGGGCAAAAGAGAAAGTACCAAAGCAAGGATCATTTCTTAAGGCTCAGACCTTCCATAATCAATACAGCAAAAACACCCCCATGCATTTCTAGTATGTACACATGCAGATACTGAACTTTCCGTGGACTTTATTTTATTTTTACAAATGTCTTTCAAGATTTTCCAACCTGGTAGAAGTGTGTATGAATTTAGATGCTAGTAACTTTCTCATGATTTCATGTCTTAAGCAAGTAGAAATGGAATATGATTGGATTCTTCCACCTGCCAGAATTGCCTATCATAACTATGGTACTGCCTCTAACAACTGAAGACATTTTCATTGAGACCTCAGTAAGCACCATTAAAAAGGGCTTTAGATCAGAAGTAGACAAGCTTTACTTAGGAAATAGATAGGGAGATGTGTTATTGTATTGACTGATGCCACACAAATGACTGATAGTTTCCTACTTATTTGTTAGCATGTTAAACCTTGAAGAATGGAAGATCTGCAAACATGAGAGATACATATTTTAAAGCCATAATTGTTAGTTAAGTTTATGTGAAATCATTGGCTTGCTTGAACATTTCAAACGCATCATTTCAGCTAATAAAAATGAAGTAGTCTTGACAGTGCTATTTTCTTTAATTTTTCTCATTCTTAAGACTCCTTTAAAACATAAACCCATGAAAAGCTCCACACAGAAGAATTAAGGGAACTCAGTTCCTTTATTCCCACAGTCTGGTTTTCAGTAGAATTTCTTATTAGCTGATACATGAGAGGGTGGTGCTGACTCAGTATTTAATCAATGTCTAGGTCTCTATCTCTGTCTTTGATTTATTATATTAGTATGCTGTTATTATGTTGAAAAGAATAGTTTTAAGGACAATAAGATATTGAAATAATATGGAAGAAAAATAAAACCTCAAGTTATTTTAAAAACAAAACACAAATTTCTTCATTGCTTATACTTCATGTTCTGTGCATATGTATGCATGCAAATGTGTGTTTGTGTGTGCCCAAGTGCAAATGTATGTGGGTATGCACACACACAAGGAGAGACCAACGTGAGGAGATTAATGCAGGAAAGCTAACCCTGGGATGTCTTGTTCAGGTGCTGTGAACATTTTTATTAACTTTTTTTTTTTTTTTTTTGTGACAGTGTCTTTCACTGGGCTGATCTTACTGATTTGGGTAGGCAGGCTTCCCTGTGAGCCTGAGGAATTACCCTGACTCCATCTTCCCAGAGCTAGGATCATAAGTACAGGCCATCACACCAAATTCTCTCACATGTGTTCTGAGAAATGAACTCTGGTCCTAGTGATAGCACAGCAATTTATCTTCCCAGCACAAGATTCACACACATTAATTATATGCAGCAGCACATTGAAACCTAGAGAACACTCAAAATGAGATTATTATAGGTGAAAACTCCTTTTAAAATTTGCTATGAGAAATAAAGTTGCCTAATTTTAGTGAAATTGGGTGCACTGAGAATTAATTAAGAACAGCTGTGTTTATAATTTATTAGCCACTTTAATTCACCTCATCTCTAACATCACAAGGGTTTTTGAGGGAAACACACCAACTCCCCAACTCTCCAATGCTGGTCATTAACACAAACACCCATCATTGTGCTTTGGGGCCCACAGTCTGCAGTCTCTTCTAGCCAAGCCTTTCTTACACTTTTTACCATCAGTAGTGGTGAACCAAAGAACACTGTGTTTTTGAGATGAACTTAGTGGAGTCATAGCCATACACACCTTTGCCTTGTTCTTCATTTGTCACACTCTGCATATCATAGAACATGTGGTCTTTTTCACTTGCCTCCTAGTTTCTTAATAAAACATCAAAAGAGCTTAGTATAAATATGTGGGTCTTTAGCCCGGCAGTGGTGGCACAAGCCTTTAATCCCAGCACTCGGGAGGCAGAGGCAGGCGGATCTCTGTAAGTTCGAGACCAGCCTGGTCTCCAAAGTGAGTTCCAGGAAAGGTGCAAAGCTACACAGAGAAACCCTGTCTCGAAAAACCAATAAATAAATGAATAAATAAGTAAATAAATAAATAAATAAATAAATATGTGGGTCTTCAAATAGAATTCCCACAATATTTTAATTTGTTCCAAAATAAAGTATTGATTCCTTTTTATTAATTGTGTGATTCCACATTCTTTTAAATACATTTTTCCTTAGTGCAATCGTCCATGCCACACATTAGGATGGGGATTCCCTTGGTCCCTTGAAATCATTCCATACACTGACTCATCCTGTAGAAGCATAAGTTAGGGAAGATGGTCTTGACGTTGTTTTGAAGCAAACATACCACTATGAAGATATTTTTCTTTCATTTTGACACTGTAATAAGGGATTCAAATAGAATTAAACTTACTTGACAAACTATATCTACAACTAAATCTGCATCTCTAATCAGATCCAGTATTTTACAGAGATTCTCAAACACACCCAGTGATTACCTCAGACCAGTCACCTGCTCTGTGAGAATTCACCAGACATGGTTCAGAAAAGAGTCATGTCTCAACTGTGGGTTTGCCTTGATGGAACTCCATCGAGACTGAAAGCAAGAAGGCTGACTTCAGCATCTTGAGATCTTTTCTCCACATCCTTCTGAATGCCCACACACCCACACACATTTATATAAGTATGTTAAATGTGTGTATGTGCTTGTGTGTTTTTACTCACGTGTGTGTGTGTGTGTGTGTGTGTGTGTGTGTGTGTGTGTGTGTATGAATGTGTATGTCTAAGAACAGAGACAAGTGAATGTAACTATTTCTAAAAAGAGCTCAAGAGAAAGATCAAGGAAAAAAATAAGGACTTAAAAACTTTCTAATTCTTTGCTGCCTTAAATGATAAGGAATACAATGTTATAAACAAAACACACAGAGGTAGGTATGTTTATACTATTTCCATATAAAGGTAGAGGAAGCAGAAAACTTGATTGACTCCTAGAAAATTGTACTCCATTTAATTAATTCACTCATTTCATTCTGTTGTGATTTTTTCATAAGTTTTAACAAAAAATCAATCATATCAGATTGAGCCCTTTAGTCTTCCATTTTAATTAAAATACATGCATTATATGGGTAAGTTTTGTTTTGTTTTTTTAACGTGCCTTGAGTACTGGTCCTCATATGAAAAGTTTGGGTTTTATAGTACGAACCATATAAATACAGGTGCATATCTGTAACAGTAACATTCAGGAGCTAGAGATAGGGGAGATGGAAATTTAAGGTCATCCTAAGATACATAGGAAGTTTGAGGCTACATGAAACTGTCTCAAAATACAATAAAATAAAATCCATGCTTCTGTGAATACTCTGTCAAAACATACCAGTCAGGGTTCAGTTTAAGATTGCTGCACCCTCAGGCATACCAACAAGACAGGAAGAGTAAAAGTATTTTTGTTTTAGATCACTCTATGGATGCAGAGATGGAAATGAGAAGGAAAAGTGTGTGAAGCAAGTTTCCACAAAGACCATTCAAGTTTTAGGAAATCCTTTGGCAAAATCCTTTTTTAAACGACAACAAAAGGAGCCTCCTTGATTACTGAAAAGACGACTGTGGGGAGAAATTTCAGATGAAATTTCTCTAACGATAATTGAATTATCACTTAAATACAAAAACTGTAAACTCAGAGACCCTGATACTTTGTGCTTGGCATTAGCAAACACAATTTAAGCATAAGTTACTTAGGACATTTTCTTGAATGTTCTATCTCTCCCAGATAGGAGTATTTACACAGAATGAGGAAGTTTATATATAGGCAGTGTTAACCCATAGTGCTGTGCATGAGTAAAGCCCTAAGTGCAGTTCACTAGGCCATCCATGTCAGTGTGACTTCTCACTCATTAGCACCTTGTGCAGTTACTCATGGAGAACTCCTAGGATTCTTCCTACCAGAGTCATGCTAATTATGTAGCACTTCGTCTCCCTTGTACACTGGCTTTTAGAAGCTTCGGCGAAAAGCACATAACACATTTTTATAAATATCTTCTTAATATAAAGAACTTGTAAGTAAAAAACTTCACACAGCTAGATTGACACAGCCACTCACACACGCAGTGGCCCACACCCAAGGTCGGCACAGCTAAATGAACTTCTATGCTTAAAATACCCACTCTAAAGCCATGAAGCTCTGTTACAGATTTTATACTTTCACTTTCAACTGCATTTTTATGCACTTGCACACTAAAAATATATTTTTAAAAGAAATGATAAAGAAAATAAAAGCAAGAGCAAAATGGAGAAAGCCACAACAGGTAAAACTAAAAAACTGTCATCTTTACCACCTTTCATGACTCATGTGTCCTTTACCTGACGTCTGTCCTTCCTCATCATCTAAAGCACCTGGAACCCAGTACTTACTCTTTCTAGATATTCTTTCTGCATGCTGTACTAGCCCCATGCAGATATCTGTCTACATGTATATGCATTCATTATGGGCTAGAAGTTCCACAGGAGAGAGAGCGAGCATTCTTTTGTCTTTTTTCTGAATTGGGTCACCTCATTAGACATTACACATTCTATTTTTCTGTACATTTTGTGATTTCAACTTTTTCTTAGGATCTGAACAGTATTCCATTTTGTATATGTTTCAGAATTTTATGATCCATTCATATGTTCAGAGACAACATTTTTGTGAATGGTATCACTATTTCACATTTAAAAATGCAGTAAAAATTCATGTCCAGAACTTCTCAAGTTAAAATGATTTCTAGAACAAGTAGTCAGAAAGAAAGCTTCTGTACTTTTCTCATCCAGCAAATGGGTGGGATTTCACTTTATTTGCATTCTTGTTTCATACTCAAACTCTTTATTTGCTCAGGTAGAAAACTAGAATCCAAGAACCAAGAGGCAGTTTTGAAGTGAGTACCTAATGCTCGGGGTTTTGCAGAGAAATAGAACCATTTGGGAATGATTTTATACTGAATGTGAACCCAAGTATTTTCATTATAAGGAGTTGGCTCATGCCATCATAAGCCAATGGAGTGTTCAGGCCCAGGAAAACAATGGAATCATCTCAGTCACAGTCCCCATGAAGTATTAGGACTGTCACCATATAGTCTAGGCTCAGATTAAGTCAGAAGGTAGAAGACTGTTGTTTGGTTCAAAACAATCAGACAGAAGGAAGAACATATTTCTGCTCCAACACTCTCTCAAATTCAATCCTTCAACAGCCTGGGTGAGTTTCTCTTGCACTGGAGAAGGCAATCTTCAATACTCTACAGATTCAGCTTTTGATCTTCCCCATAGACTCACCATATGACAGAGCAGAAGGAAGGTTATTCAGGTATCTCAGACCCTTGTTGCCTTGTGAACCTTGCACATAAAATGACCTGTCATCAGAACATAAATATGCTCAACATGCAGCAAATACACAAAAAAGAATGGCTAAGCACAAAAATAAAAACCTTCCAACTTGCGTTTAACCCTTTGGACCAAGTATAAGAGGCAGTCACATCTGTCTACATGAATCCTTCCTCACATTTTTTTTATTCCTTTAGAACAGAGATCTGTGCTCCAAATGTTTTGGAGACAGTCTGTGACACTTGCCTTTGATAAACACACTCTCGGGAGGAGACCCTGAACTTGCAATGATGTTGAAACCTGCTCCTTTAAGAAAGTTTTATCTTGATGGTTACAAAAATGAGAATGATCATTGTTACATTCAGCTTTATTTGTCTTCATGACAACAGAAGGGGACTATGGAGGTGAGAGGAACGAGATGGAGAAGAGCAGTGGAGAGAAAGATGAACAAGGATGATAGTGTATCAAAGTGTCATTTTTGAAATCCATTACCTTTGAAGTTAAAAATGCATTTGAAAAGAAGGCTAGGGTAACAAAAATCCTTAAGCTGTGTATGTATGTAGCTGGAGAATTTCTCTCCAGCTCCCGCCACCAAGTCCCACCAGTCCCAGAGCCCACTTATAAAATAAACACACAGACTCTTACATTATTTAAACTGCTTGGCCATTAGCTCAGGCCTGTTATTGTCTAGCTCTTACTCTTATATTTAGCCCATTTCTATTAATCTTTACTTTGCCACATGGCTAATGGCTTACTGGTACCTTACATCTTCCTTGTCCTCATGGCGGATCTCAGTGTCCCTCTCTCCGCCTTCCACTTCCCAGAATTCTTTTCCTTGTCCCGCCTATACTTCCTGCCTAGCCAATGGCCAATCAGTGATTTATTTACTGACCAATTAGCAACACACTTGACATACAGACCATCCCACAGCACTTCCCCTTTTCTTTTCTTAAAAAGGAAGGTTTTAACTTTAACATAGTAAAATTACATATAACAAAACAATTATCAAGCAAGAATTACAGTTACAATATTAAAGAAGAGATCCTATCTATCTTATATTTGTAAGTTTAAGGTTTTATATCTAACTTATCTTTTATTATAACTAAGGAAAATTGTAAGTATCTAGTCTTTAACCACATCAAAGACCTCAGAAGGATATACTACTACCTGAGAAATGGAGAAGGATATAAGCAACTTTTAGGAGTCTTGTAGGGTAGACAGAGACAGCTGGCAGCCTGGACAGTCATTCAAAGTTCTCTTGTAAAGTTGGGGCATCTGTCTTCAGCCCACAGGCCTAGAGTCTCTTATTCACTTTTCTCTGTGTCCTGTAGAATGTCTGGCAGTTTTCTCTGCAAAGCAGGAACCTGAAGGACCATTTTGTCAAGCAAAGTTCAGTGGTCACCTTTGTATGGGTCCTGCATGTCCAGTTGATCAGACAGTCCAGGCAAGAACAGTTTCTTGCCCAAATGGCTATTTTTGTCAAGGTGAAGATAAACTCCGTATGGAGTGTCTTCGATGCCCATCCTCCTCTCTGAAGTAAATCGGTGCTGTCAGGAGCAGACATGTCTCATTGTCCAGAAAGTCTAAATTTTTAAAACATTTTAAATGCCATATTCTGTAGGTCTTTGAAGTGTTTGAAGACTACCTATCTATCTGAAATATAACTATGTATACCTAAAAGACTTAACTAACATGGCTACAAATATGATTATCATAGATGACTAATTATTAATCTATTTTTTAATTATCCATTATAATTTTAAATGAGTTACATAAACATAATATCTCAAACAAGAATAGAAATATATATACAGTATAACAAAATTAAGTTTAAACTTGTATCAATAAACTAAAATCTATAGCGATGTAAAACATTTTAAACAAGTTGTTACTCTTTAAAAGTAGGTTCATTAATCTACCCTTTCATCCTATCATATCTAAACTATCCCCCTTTTTGTTTTAGAAAGAGATTGTATTTATAATCAACCTGATTTAAATAAAAATATTGTTTTTTCTCTGTCCCACACCAGAGGGCTCTTCTGATTTGGGACACAAGAATCTCTTAACCATTTTTTTTTTTTTGAGCAATATGTCTGGGTTTAGAGGGGGAGTGAGCCAATTCCATCTCTAAAGCCAGCTTGGTATATTTGGGAATTTGGGCGTAGCTTCTCTTACTACTTCCTGCTGGAGGGGGGCGCTGTATCTTCTGGAGACAGAAAGAAAATTTTAGGATCATGGAGTAGTCCGTGAGGCTGTATATCTGAGCCAGTTGACTTGAAACCATTCTGGATGTTGAATCATCTGGGCCATGGTGTCATTGGAGACCTTTCAGGGGGTCTTGGCTGGTCAAACCTGATGTATCTTAATCTGGAACAAATCCATAGTCTCTGGCTTTCTGTGGAAACAAGAGCAGAGACTCTTTTCCAAAGCAACATATCCTTATATCCAAATTTTGAAGTCAAGGTACCTTTAAAATATACATTTTGGCATAACTCAACAGCTTTTACAATCAAATGTTTTTCTGTAGTTACGAATATCAAAGAGAACATAATCCAGATTCTCTGTGTGGTAGTCATCTTTACGTGGCTTATTTTTTATACTACCTTTACTGTCTCTTTAAAGACTTTATTTTTTAAAACTATGTATTTGTTTCTATAACTCTATATATCACTTTTTTTGTCTCTTTCAAGCCTACGTATCTTTTACATACATTGTAAACTATTACATCTGAATCTGTCTTATTGTGAATCTCTTGCCTTAAACTGCAGCAGCTGTGGCTGCTGGCTCCGCCCACCTCAGCTTCCCAACATGGCTACGTTTACCGCCAGCTCTGGGAGCTATCGTGGGTCTATGCTTTTATCCAAGCAGCGTGTAGCCCAAAAACCTCTTTTTTTGTTTTGTACCTGCAAAGGCTAAATCTACCACGCAGCTTAATGTGCCACTTGCAGAGGCCTTATTCCCGCCATACTGCAGGTCGAGCATGCACGCCAGGAACCCGCCAGTAGCTCAAACCGGCAGCTGCCGCTTATTTGAGAGAGACAATTAGGAAGCTGTTTTTAGCTCCGTTTTAGAATCTTTTTTCTCAGTTTTTAGGTGGAAACTCTTGCCACCACGTTGGATGCCATTTGTAGCTGGAGAATTTCTCTCCAGCTCCCGCCACCAAGTCCCACCAGTCCCAGAGCCCACTTATAAAATAAACACACAGACTCTTACATTATTTAAACTGCTTGGCCATTAGCTCAGGCCTGTTATTGTCTAGCTCTTACTCTTATATTTAGCCCATTTCTATTAATCTTTACTTTGCCACATGGCTAATGGCTTACTGGTACCTTACATCTTCCTTGTCCTCATGGCGGATCGCAGTGTCCCTCTCTCCGCCTTCCACTTCCCAGAATTCTTTTCCTTGTCCCGCCTATACTTCCTGCCTAGCCAATGGCCAATCAGTGATTTATTTACTGACCAATTAGCAACACACTTGACATACAGACCATCCCACAGCATATGTAGGTAAGGATGTGCTCTGCCACAGTGTGGCATTCTGTGTGGCCATGGCAGAGACGCTTGCAATGCAGACTTTGAGGCAGGGACTCTTCAGCTCCAGTTTCCAACCTGTGAGAAATGTGTCTGTAATACTACACTTCATTAATGTTCCAGTCACTGATATCTCTTTACTAGATCTCTACAATGATTTTTAAATTGTGTGGTTTCTTTATTTTTGCAGTGTGAGGATAAACTCCAGAACCTCTCACATATAAGGTGGATATGTGCCACTGAGCTACATTGCAGCTCTGTTTTCTTTCTCTCTGGTCTTGAAGTCCGTCTGCAAAGAGTAAAAGCAAAGGCAGATGCTTAAAGTGAACAGAATGCTAACCAGAGAAGATGCTGCCCTCGGTGCAATAAACATCAGATTGTAAAAAGTTGACTTTCATTTAGTTTCTCATTTATAGAGTTTTTCAGGCTTTTTTCTCTAGCAGGCATTCAGGTAGAAAACAAGCTCTCATCATTCAAAGATACAAGTTATTTTCATGAAAGCCAAGAAGATATTATTGTAACTTTAAAAACTCTGGAAATACTTAATTAGATCAGATGAAAGCTAGTACAATCCTACTTCTCTTCTAAGTAAGCTTTAAATGGCTTTGTAACTTATATAATGGGTTGCTGATGCCCAGTGGTAACATTGAGTTGTTATTCTTGCCTTAAAGTCTTCTTATTAAGGCTGTCATTTGTGTCAAATCCTTTGCTACTTGCTAAGCTGAGAACTTAATGCAACTGTGTGAGATAGGTACACTAGAGGCAGATCTAGGAAATAAGGTTTATGTCATCCCATAAGTAGATTGCTTTGACCATTTTAGGATGGCCCTCACTCTTTTTAATTTATCAGTCAGGATGACCTAATTTAACTATCTGTTCTTTCTATTAGAACGTATAAAGAGATGGCATCTGAGACTGAAAAAAGGCCTGAGTTAAAATACCCAATAAACCCAGCTGAGCCTCACGCCGGCTTTCCCTTTATCAGTTGCTCAGTAGAAGTTCTTTTGTTTTCTGTGACCTGAGGATTCACTGAGCATAGTTATGCTGTTTGATCTCAGGCTTGTCATCAAGCATATTTACTAAGTTAAAAGCTAAGCTGCTGTAACAAATCCTAAAATATAGAAGATCAAAAGAAATATGTTTCCTCCTCTTGCAGGCTTATGACAGAGAGATGGGCATGTTCAACTGCATTATGTCATTCAAGAAGCCTGGTGGGGGGTGTCAGTGAAGATCTGCCATACTCAATCATGATCCCACTATTTTATTGTACCAAGAAAGAAATTGACAGTTTATCCAAGGCAAATCTGTCTAGATTGGTATCTGGGAAAAAAATATATATATATATGAAATGTCCATTCACAATAGTGAGAACTTAGCATGATCATATAATAAAATGAAAAGGCATTAATAATATGGATGACCTTGTGTCCAGGATAAAGATGGACGAATAGAAAGAAACAAGAAATAGTCTTCCTCAGCAGGCTGATGGCACTACCTCTCATGAGAAATGTTATATACAGACTACTGACTGTAGTCCACAGACACAGGAATGGCTCCACTAGGAGCTCTCTGCTTTAAATATTTGTCATCATCATTCTTGAGGTGGTTGGAGGGATCCATTAGTGAGAGCCTTCCTTACATGTTGAATAAATAAATGCATTCTTCATGGTGAAGAGAAGAAACCAAATAAGTCTGCAGTAGGAGTTTCTCTCTGTTTGTCAGTACCATTTTACCTTGAATTTCAGTGTGCCCAATCAAATAGAAATTCTTGCAATTGTGTGATTCATTAACTTGCTATTATGAAGAAAAATTGGCTTATCAGAACATTTCTTTGTAATGTTCAGAAAAAAAATATCTCATTAGCTCAAAGTCAAATGGAAAGAATAAAATCAGTTCTAACTCTTATAAGACTATACATTAAAATATAAACAGCATTGAAATTGTCATTTTGACTTTTGAAAGCCTCATTTTTCTTGCTGGAGTATTCACATAGACACACTTCACCTCCAGTACTGTTAGGTCACAGTGGAGTCTCTTTGAAGAGTGTGTGCATGGAGTAGGCACACAGAGCTTGGTAAGTTCACAAAAAGCCATAACTCATTCTGTCAGTTAGTAGGTATTATTTAAATTCAAAATCTTCCAAACACAACACTGCTTACAAAAGCACAAACTAGAAATAGATTCCTTGAAATCAGAAATTTTTCTGATAATTGTATTTTTTTCTTTTTTTATTATTAAGAAATTTTCTATTCACTTTACATACCAACCACAGGTGTAACGTGAATTTCTAAAGTGTCTTATTAAATAAAAACTCAGGAGCCAGGTATTGGGGTAAACACTGAAAGATCAGAGAAACAGAACAAGCCACAACTACCTCACTTCATCAATTCCTCAGCTAATCTTGTTTCCTCAGATTGGAAGCCTCTGTCTCCTCATCTGAATGGATCTCAGCTGAACTGCTGCTCAAAGCTTAAAAGTTTAACAAACCTAAAAAGCCTCTAGTTCCTGGTCCTCATGCCTTATATATGTTTTATATACCTTTCTTCTTCCTGCCATCACTTCTTCCTGCCATCACTTCCTAGGATTAAAGGTGTGTGTCACCATGCCTGGCTGTTTCCTGTGTGGCTTTGAACTCACAGAGATCCAGATGGATCTCTGCCTCCTGAATGCTAGGATTAAAGGTGTGTGCTACCACTGCCTAAACCTATGTTTAATATAGTGGCTGATCAGTTCTCTGACCCCCAGATAAATTTATTGGGGTGCACAATATATCAACCACACAGATTTCTCCTTCCCTTTTCCCACCTCCTCCCCAGCATTTCCCCCCAACCCACCCCCCTTTCCCACCTCCTCCAAGGCAAGGTCCCCCATGGAGAGTCAGCAGAGCCTGGCACACTCAGCTGAGGCATCCAAGCCCTTCCCCCCTGCACCAAGGCTGCATGCACAAGGTGTTACACCCTAGGCACTGGGCTCTAAAATGTCTGCCCATGCACCAGGCACAGATCCTGATTCCCCTGCTTGCGGGCCCCAAAACAGTTTAATCTAAACAACTGTCTCCCTTATCCAGAGGGCCTAGTCCAGTCGTATGGGGGCTCCACAGCCATTAGTCCACAGTTCATGGGTTTCCACTAGTGTGGCTGATAGTCTGCACGGTTTCCCATCATGATCTCTACATGCTCTGCCCACAGAATTTCCTCCTCTCTCTCATGGGATTCCCAGAGCTTCCCCTGGCGCCTGGCTGTGGATCTCTGCATCAGCTTCTATCAGAGGATGAAGGCCCTATGATGACAGTTAGGGTGTTTACTAATCTGGTCTCCTGAGTAAACCAGTCCAGGCAGTCTCTCTCTCTCTCTCTCTCTCTCTCTCTCTCTCTCTCTCTCTCTCTCTCTCTCTCGACAGGGTTTCTCTGTGTAGCTTTGTGCCTTTCCTGGAAGTCGCTTTGGAGACCAGGCTGGCCTCAAACTCAAAGAGATCTGCCTGCCTCTGTTCCCGAGTGGCAGTCTCTTGACCATTGCCAGTAGTCCAAGGTGGAGAGTCTTATTTGGGTGTACTGCTTAAAGCACTGATGTGGTTTACTAATTTCTAACATAAATCCAAGGAAGCAGAATTTGCACTGTGATTAACTGAGAAGGCTTCTCTGGTTAAAATAAATAGTGTCTCAAATTCACAGAGATCCGCCTGTCTCTGCATCCCGAGTGCTGGGATTAAAGGCGTGCGCCACCACCGCTGGGCCCTGACCACATATTTTAATCTACAGAGTAAGATCCAGGACAGGCACCAAAACTACTCAGAGAAACCCTGTCTCTAAATAAATAAAAATAAATAAATAAATAAATGAATGAATGAATGAATGAATAAATAAATAAATAAATAAATAAATAAATAAATAAATAAATAAATAGTGTCTGTCAAAAAAGAGCATTGTGATGGATAAGCCAGGTATCAGTATTCTTAAAATAGTGGAATTCCTGTTTATATTGAAGATGAATATTGTATCCCTAACTAGTTAATTAAGAACTATGTATCAGAGGAATTAAAAGTGTGATTATATCAGCAGAAAATTTTATATATTTTTATAACTGACCACATTTTTTTGTTTTTTGGTTTTTGGTTTTTTGTTTTTGTTTTTCAAGATGGGGTTTCTCTGTGTAGCTTTGGAGCCTGTCCTGGAACTCACTTTGTAGACCAGGCTGGCCTTGAACTCACAGAGATTCTCCTGACTCTGCCTCCTGAGTGCTGGGATTAAAGGCATGTGCTCCCACTGCCCAGCCCTGACCTCATATTTTAATTTTCTTTCCATTTCAGCCCTTACAGAGAAAGATAATTCTGACTGTATTAGAAGAAACTTTGAACATGGATTCATGAAAACAAGGAGTGAAATTTTAGCCACTTCGAGCTTGTAATCTTTAGAATTATTCCACTTGTTAAATGAGAGTCTGTTGAATATCACACTCTAGTGTCTGTAACAAATAAAACAATAAGGATAATACTTTCATAGAACTCATGTGTGTTCATGCATGCTTTCTATATTTATGCTTATATGCAAAAAGTAATATATCTCATATAGAAAGTATATTATAAACACAGACAAATATATAAGTAATACAAAATTTGTAATATACCAAGAAAAATAAGTGATGAACAAGAAGAACTGGGAGGTAATGTGTTGATAGAAATACTATTTAGGCACACTGATTTGCAAAGACCTCTTGGAGAAAGATGATTTTACTGGAAAACGTTCCAGTCATTTGTGCACTAGTAACAAGAGTGACCGAAGACGGATCTTGGGAATAAACAAATGATTTCAGATTGTAATCATGGGTCATTTTTCTCATTTATTAAGCAGAAAGATTTCTGACACACAAGACATAAATACTTTAAGAGGGGAAACATGATGCTGTTTATTAATAACAATAATCAATAGTTATTGTTTACTGTTTTCATGAGATTTTAATAAAAAGACATGAACCTTCAAACTGAGTTCTCTAACAGATAAAACTTTCTCCACTCTGAATAAGAAAAGTTTCAGGGATACAAATGCATGGAGTTATTAAATTATAAATGCATGTTTATATAAATGTATGATAATCATATGCATATACCCTCAGATATTAGCATGCATTTTTGTGTGAACTGCTGAATTTTTAAGTGGAGAGTATGTTTTTGGCCCAGTGTGGCTTTTTCATGCAGAACTGTTATCTTTGCTCTATGGTTGAGAAGCTAAGATGAATACAAAACTCTTGCTTTACTGAATTGACATTTGTTGTTGTTTTTAAGTCATTTTCTTTTCCTCAGATTTTCTGAAATATGGACGACAATAGGTCAAAATAGCTTGCAAAACAGATGCCAGTTAAACACCCACATTCCATGAAGTCCTTTAGCAGCCAGAATACTTAAATTTAACCTTTCTTATTACACTTATATTACTGTGCTTAATTTTCTAATGTATAGAATGGACATATGTTCCAGAATAATTGATTATTTTAAATTATACTATATATTTACTTTCCATTTTTGAAATATCATCCCCATTGCCTGTGCCTTTCACATTATTTGTTCTTTAATTAACTGGTCATTAATTTTAATGATTTCTTGGTTTTCGTCTCTTTCTAAAAACGTTTCCGAACACTGATTTGGAAGAGTACTTTTAAGCTATAAAATAAACTGGTAGGACTGTCTGGCCATTTGTTAATTTAGCTTCTTTATAAGCAAAGATCAAATTGTAGTAATCATAGTTACAAAACTAACATGATCATCATTAATGTCACTCACAGTGATTCTGGTGCCAACAACCAGTCTACTCTTTATCCATTTGTATCAGTTATTGTATCATTGCAGTGACCAAATCCTTGACAAATGCACCTACAAGAAAAAAGGGTATATTCAAGCTCACAGTTTGAAGGGGTACAGTCCATCCTAGGAGCAAAGGCTGGGTGGTAGGGACAGAATGTATCTGGTTACATGGGATTAATATTCAGGAAGAAGGAAGATGAATGCTGGTATTCAGCTCAATTTTCTCTGTTTACCTAACCCAGGACTTAACTTCATTAAAGGGTGCTAGCACATTTAGGGTGGGTCTTGTCACCTCACCAAAAAAAAAAAAAAAAAAAAAAATGCAAACTAGAAACTTACAGACATGGCCTGATGTCTTTTCCCTAAGAGATTCTAGATCCTGGCAAGATGACAATCAATATTAACCCTCATACCATTGCTAGAAAAATATGAATTCTTCCTCCTTAGGTAGACACAGTAGCAAAGACATCTGACAGTGACTTTAAAAGTGGGTTCTTTCACATATAGTTTTAAAATAATAAATTTTTGTGAAGCTCTTATTTCTGCTTTATGATTACATTTTTCATGATTTATTTCAACATTTCACCTCTCAGGTTTTCTGTAAAATTAAAAAAAATAATAATTTGAGGTTTTTTGTTATTTCCACTATTTTCTTTTTTAAAAATTATTTTATCTGAAATATTATTCCATTTGAAATACAATACACTCCCAGTAACAGACAGTCTTATCTATGTCCTATTTAGTATCTGTACTCCATACATATAGTCTTAAGCAAGTACTGAAAATGTTACATGTCATTAAATATACCCTGTGTGTCACTAATATTTTGTAAACTAGATTTTCAGGTAAGAAGTTGATTCCATTTTATGTTTTCATATTGGTTAAAGAGCACACATTGTATCAGGACAAACTAGCTCCCAATAAACCTCATTTAAAATGGTAAATCCAATTTAAAGGAGGAAATGACCAATTATTGTAATGGTTGCTAAGATGTATTTCCTCTTCAGTAACGCACAAGGTCTACTTGAACTTTAAAATAATATGATGTTGTCATCTCATAATCTTTGAAAAGAGAATGTGTACTTCTCTTTAACAAATGTTTTTCTTTAATTTAATCATCCTTAACTTAAAAATATACATCTTAAGAATAATTACCCTTTTATATTTACCGGGAAGAGAGGGAATGATTACAAAATATGAAAGTCTCAAAGTAAATCTGGACAATAGAAACTGTCTGACTGTGCAAATATGAAGCTGTTTTGTAAATTGCACCGAGCAGCCATGGTTCCTTTGTACGCTAGAAAAGCCTGGAGATAGCTCTGATGATGGTGTAAACAATTCTGGAAAAGTGCTGAGCACATGGGATGCTGCATAGTAGGCGCTCAAACTGTGGGCAGTTTGTTTTATAAAAAGCTGCATTTTTAAAGTGTTCACAAGAGTGCCACATTTCCACTGCAGTTTAGTATATATCATAAGAAACAGGGCTTATAGTGTTGGGATGCTAATTTGTCATCTACTGAAGAACACATTGAAAGCTTTACTGCATGAATGCACAGGAAGAAACAAATCTCATCCTTTATTTTAATGGAAAGGAGTTTATATTAGATATCATTTCCTTCCACAGATATGAATAATTTGGTGTTTGGATAATTTTATAATTGGAAATACCTACATCATTTTAAAAACTGTTAGCTATAAAGCTATTACATGAAATTTGTGGTAATTTTAAACATAAATTGATCCCTGGCTTTAATAATAACACTTTTATATTAAAGAAACAGTAACATAAACAAATATTATGGTTCAACACCATTCTATGCCTGTATCGTAAGAAAGATTTCTGTAAGTGCATATATTTCTAAGTGTAAAGTTCCCCTAAAGACCTGTCTTCTAAAAAGTCTTTGGCTAAACATTTTCAGGAAGCAGTGGTGAAATTTCTTTATGAAGAATGGGCTATGTCCTTAAGAACAAGACACTCTCATTAGTTATTATGCGTCTGGTAAATATGCAAACACTACAGGCATTGTCTGTAAAAGAAACATCAAGTTTTACTGCCTATTGAGTTCTGTTGACACTACCCAGGTCACCAGAATTTTGGAAGGAAAAAGAGAATAAAACATTGAATTTGAAGGAATATGAAATTTTCCTCTAGATAACAAACATCACAAAATCAATTAGGGATATATATTTTCTCCTTTTAAGGCTATTAGGCTTAAAACCAACAATGTCTTTCTTCCTGATTCCTTTCTTTTGTATTTCCATTATTGATGGATATTCATTATAACTCAGTATGGGTTTCATAAAATAAAGATAGTTTTAAAAATTATAATTATTATTATTTGTGTGTGTGTGTGTGTGTGTATGTGTGTGTGTGTGTGTGTGTGTGTGTGTGTGTGTGTGGGTTGGTTTGCATGTGGGTGTATACATGGAATTGGCATGGTGCAGGTGCTGCCTATATCTGCTATTATATAAAACAGAGGAGGATGCAGAGATGGGACTCAGGTGTCCAGGCTTTTGCAGCAAGTGCTTTACCTGATGAGCCATCTCACTGCCTCCGAGGACGTTGTCAGTCCAGTATGCTATGTATTTTGACCATACTCGCCATCCTCTTGGTCCTTCTCCTTTCTCCCTCTCATTACTCCCACTCATTCCCTAATAAGCCTCCATTCGATTTTCATGACATACATGCGTAGTCTTATGCATCTACAAAAATCTAGTGTCAAAACGAAGAAAACATGTTATTTGCCCTTCTGAGTTTGATTTAATTTGGCTTAATAGGATGATCTCCAGTGGCATCTATTTTATTACAAGGCAATGTAATTTTATTATTCTTCATTGCTAAATAAAACTCCATTTTGTATAGATACTCCATTTTCTTTAACTAATCATCTGTTGAGTACACATTTTATGCAATATAAGAATATACAATAAATAAGGATTTCATAGGATATTTTATAAGGATTTTTTTTTTTTACCGGTTTTACAAAGGAAAACAGAATTCAATGTATGATATGCTCCATGTCAGGATTCCGGCTTACTGATGCAAACGGCTCAAATGAATATACAGTTTAACAAAACTCTGCCTGACCAATTGAAGACGTGTAAACACCGGCTTCATGGCCCACATTACCTCTCAGCATGATTTATCTGTGCAGTTGTAAATACTGACAATAGGCCTTATCTGAAGTCTAATAGCCATTAGAGATGTAAATACAGTAGACTGCTTCATTCATGTGCATATAAGACACTTTAATTGCACAGGTAATTAACGCTTCCATTGTTATTTCCATTGTTTGGTTCCACTTGGGATACTTATTAGCAACTGACTCTAGAAGGAAGAGATAGCATGTCAGTACACTACTATGGTTGACAGAAGGCAGCTTCGAGTGTGTGACACTAATTAAATTGAAACCTCAAATTATAAATGGGCTTTTTATAACTAATGATGAATGACCATTTTCACAAAACAACATGCAGTTCTTCGTTCAAGAATCACAAGTCCTGCTTTTAATATGCTGCATTAAATCGCAAGGAAATTCATTAGCAGAGCTCTAATGTCTGCTGTTCCAAATGGAAATGATATTAAGTCTTAGGGATTTTTCTGCAGACTTGGGCAGTTTTCATCTTACCTAATGACAAACGACTCAGGATTTCTGTCTTAAGCCCAGCTTGGAATGGCATAATAGTTAGGGCATGATGAGCTCTAAGCATAGGCAGATCCATGCCTATAATTCTGAAAATCACTGTTGCCTTCCAACTTAAGGCTGTGTCTCCATAGAGAGATTGTTGTACGTATGAACTGATGATAGTTTGATAGACTAAAGCTGATAGGATGACCAGGCAAAACTTGATGAGAGTACTCTACCCTGTATGGTTAGAACATACATTTAGAGACTCAACATTAGGTCCTTGAGAATTAATTCACTAGAGAAACTTGAAAGAGACTGGACTGCAAAACACAATGATATTGATTTCTAAAATAACTACACTCTCAAAATTTGGTGGAAAGTGTGAGAGGATTGAGAGCATGGGAAGGAGAGAGACTGAGGGGTTGAATATGTTCAAAATACACTGTGAAATGCTCAAATAATCAATGAAAATTATTTTTAAAATATATTCCTACTTCTTCATGCAAATAACATCTGAAAAATAGCCTCATTAAAAAAGACAGAAATATTATTTACATTATTTACATAATCTGATTAGCACATTGTCCCATTGGTTTAGCTTCTTTGTAGCCCTAAAGATAAAAAGTAGTGAAATTTTTGTTTGGGCAGGGCAGAATTATAGTAAGAGGTATGTACTAAATAGTATTTCTGAAATTTTTTACAAAAAAAGAGTGGCCTACTGAAATAATTTTTAATTAGTAACACTCAACCCACACTTCATTGCAATGTTTCACAAGTGTATCACCTTGTTTCCAAAGTCACAAGTATGGTTCTCACATACTGTAATCAGCAAGTATGTACACCTTCACAGTGGTAGCCGTCAGAAGTATGTTTACTTTCCTGACTAGGCTACTGTGAGTGGTTTCATACTGGATTCATAGGTATGACTGGTGTTTTGTTATTTTAGCTCTTTTAGGGGGTCACCAACTAGCTCCCAAATAAAGCACACATGGAGGTTTATTCTTAATTATACATGCTCTACCTTAGCTTGGCTTGTTGCTAGCCAGCATTTAACTTTTATTATCCCATCTACCTTTTGCCTCTGGGCTTTTACCTTTCTCTTACTTCTATTAATCTTTTTTTATTCTTACTCTGTGGCTGGCTGTGTAGCTGGGTGGCTGGCCCCTGATGTCATCCTCTCCTTGTTCTCTTGCTCTTTCTTCTTTATCTCAGGTTTCTCCTATTTATTCTCTCTGTCTGCCGGCCAACCTATCCTTTCCCCTGCCTCACTATTGGCAGTTCAGCTCTTTATTAGACCATCAGTTGTTTTAGACAGGCACAGTGACACAGCTTCAGAGTTAAACAAAAGAAACATAAAAGAATGAAACCTACCTTTGCATCATTAAACAAATGTTCCACCACATAAACAATGTAACACATCTTAAAATAATATTCTGTAACATATGCTTATGGCATGTTTATTCAGAATTCTAAAGGTACCAAGAGTGGCACTGCTTGAACTTATGGTGGTTCAAATTTTAGGTTTTAGTCAACTTGTCTACCAACAGATGAATGGATAAGGAAAATGTAGTGTGTATAAACAATAGAATTTTACTCAGTCTCTCTCTCTCTCTCTCTTTCTCTCTCCCTCCCCCCTTCTCTCACACATGCACATACACACACACAACACACACATGATTTGCAGAAAATTTGATAAAAATAAGTCAGACTCATAAAGACAAACATTACATGTTTTTTAATTTAATGAATATAGATTTAATACATTTATGTAGATATATCTATATATAATAGACATGACAGGACATGGCAGTAGAAGGGAAAATTGAGGAGGTGTAAAGAGATTAATAGAGATCTTGCAAACATATAAGAAGAAGATAATAACATAGCACATACTCTGCATTTGTTTGAATTTACATTAGTCCTGGTGAGATTCAAGGAAGTTCTTCTATGCTGCATTAATACAACACTATGTCTTAGGTTTCTGTTCCCATGACAGAATACTCTGAACAAAACCAACTTAGGGAGGAAAGTGTTTATTTCAGATTATATATTCTGATCATAGTCCATCATGAAGAGAAGTCAGCACAATAACCCAAGGCAGGATCCTGGAGGCAGGAAGTCAAGCAGAGGCTATGGAGGCTATTTACTGGCTTGATCCCCATGGCTTCCTCAGTCTGGTTTCTTACACAACCTAGGACAAAGAAAAGACACCACCCACACTGATCTGGGACCTCTCATATCACTCATCAATCAAAACCATTAAGCAAATGGCCTACAGACTTGCCTATAGACAATGTGACAGAGGCATTTTCTCAATTCAGGTTTCTCTTCCCATATGACTCTAGCTTTACCACGTTGACAAACACAAAACATAGACACAATGATAATTTCACATGTATTTCTTTCAATTGTTGGTACACAAAGAGAAAGGGAGCCAGAGGGAGACAGAAAAAGAGAAACGTGGCAATAGTAATCCTATTACAAATTGATTATGAATTCTAGCAATTTTAATTCTTTGTTCAGGGCTTGTATGCACGAGGCGCTAAGCCCATTCCATAGAATCACATATAGAACATAATTAAAAATCTTGATGCAATGAATGTGACACTGTTTAATATGTTAGTCATTGAAGACATTTACCTGGTGACCATTTGAGTCATGGCTAGTAAGACTGATGAATAATTTTTTAAATGTTATTTCATTTGATTATTTTGTATTTGTTTAAATAATTAAAATAGAATTTTAACTCAGCTATAGGTGGCTAGTAACTTCCACATTTGTCAGCATACATGTGTGTCATCTGTTTCTACTACAGAACTCTGGCACACTGTAATAATATATGAGCACAATATTGCTTTGGAGAGTATCTATTTTGTGAGTTCCTTGAAAGCATCTTCACATCTGGCACCCTAATATACTTGCAGACAAATTGCAGCTAGCTTAGTTACTGACTTAAATGCTTTATGGGTTTGTGACTTGATTGGAATTCCTACTTTCAAATTGTTGTAAAGTGTAGTTTATCTCTAAAGACAAGTGGCCTCAGCAGAGCCTGTGGGGGTCTTTTTTTATGGAGTCTTTTCTCTTATCCCCTACTTTTAGTGATATCCAGCTAGCACCCAACATAATAAATCACAGAATATAATAAATAATGACCCGCTGAAATGATTTCTTAATATTTAGCGTTGTTTAATCCTCCACCAAGCCACTACTAGCCATGAGTGAGCCAAAATGACTAAGATGACCGACCCTTGCCAGTGAGAACATACATTTTTTAAATGCCACAGTTCCGTAAATAACACAATGTATTTCTGAAGGCAAGCTTAATTGGTACAAGGTCCCTGGAAAATTCAGTTACAAAAAATATGAATTTGCTAGCAAGCAAAACGTATTCATCACACAATAGCTTTCTGATGAACATCCTGGCCATGATGACTATTATTAATTTATTAGATACTATTTTCAGTTGGCAAAAGGCCAATAATTTAAATTGTTCTAAGGTGGCTTAAGGAGCTAACGGCTATCTGACAATATTTAAATTTTAACTTATACTGTATACACATGGAATGAAGTATTTAACATTAACTTTTACTTGAATGCCTAAATATATCCAAAAGCATTTTATTTATCTTTTCCTTTCAAAAGTTTCAGTATGGCAGAATTTGCCACTAACCCTGTCTCTATATTTCTTATCACCTTTACCATTTCCAATACTGCTATTATTTGTGTTACCAGGTTGTCTCCTTGTAGTAGATGATACCCATTATGTTGATTATTTAGGATATTACATTTTAGAAGAGGCATGGCATACAGATCACATATTGTTAAGAGTTTGATAGATAGAGCCATGAGGGAGTGTTTTCTAGCATGCTATAAATCATGTACATACAAAAAGGGCTTCACTATTAATTAAGCCATTATTCTAATGTGAATTGTCACTACATTCAACGTTCACATAAAAATTTCCCACATATTTGCTATATGATTATATTAATATTCAACAATATATGCACATTTAAATACAAATTTAGCAAACAGTAGTTAAATCTCAGTTATTGAATGCATCAAATGTTGAGACAATGTGGAGTATCCGAATTATTAGGCCAACTCCTTATACTATATATATAGTACACATACAGATGACTGTGTCCTTATATAATGAAAGGATTTTATTGTTATTGAGGTAAAGTGCACAATTGTCTGTGTGTTCAAACAAGTCATCAGTGAGGTTCATCACCAACTTGACAGCATTCCAAAAGTTCAGAGAGCTATAAAGATTTAAATGTTGATTTTCATATTATTGAGTGTAATTCAGAACTTTATGCCATTATGCCTGGTATGGTCTATGTGTTCTAGTTGTAAGTAATGCTACTAAATGTTTTTCTCAGACTAAAGTTTTTCTTAATGCTGTTAGATGCACTTGCTGATAATCTATTCACCTTACTATTCCTGTGAGATAAAATACTATTTTAGAAGAATCAAGTGATTTCTGAGGTTTTGAGCATGTGATAATGTATTGATGAAAACAAATTAGAGGTTAAGATGAAGATATTAATGAAAAACCCAATACCTAACTATTGGAAGTGTCTCCACTTATATTTAATGCTAACACATTGGAACACAAAGCCTGTTCAAACGCAGTTAACCTATTTTCTTTCTCCTAGAAAGAAATCCAGGAAATACTCTCTCACCCCACAATACATTGCTTTAGGATTATTGACTTACAGAATATTCTTAAAGAAAAATTCTAAAACTCTGTTGTTCTGCTAAGGCATACATAATTCTGAAATCACCTCTTTAGACAGGCTGCACCACTCAAGTGGAATAATTTTGAAAATTAGATATAATTTTAGAGATAAGATAATGCAAAGTCTTCTACAACTGTAGTTAGGATTTTGTCCTCAGCACTGGCTCAACAGTGAGGTTGGACTGTGATTTGGGCAGGCACCCAGCTCTGCAGCACCTCCTCCCAGCATTTGACAGATGGTGGGATGAGACAAAGGTTGCTGAAAGGCTTTTCTCAGAGTCTGCCAGTTGGAGGATGCTAGAGTCAAACATCTGACACCAAGTCTGTTGCTATTTTTACTGAACCATAAGTCTGAGAGTATGTTGCAGGTACATCCAAAATTGTTCATAAATGGTAACTTGTATTATGTCACTCCATTCAAAGCATAATTCTTTCAGATGCTTTCTGGAAGCATCCTAAATATATGCCATATGTTTGCTAATTATGGTGCATAGCCTCATTTGTGTAGAGCACCACACTCCTAATTTTAAGGGCTAATCTTGCAAAAAAAAAAAAAAAAAAAAAAAAAAAAGAAAGTTATCAGGAAGAAAAAAATCCAACAATGAAAAAAAAATAATAATGAAAGGTGTGTAACTTCCTTCCTTCAATTAATTTGCATGGGTCATTACCTTCCAAGTTTAATATGACTTAATTGTACTGTAGCACTTGAAATATAAGCCAGAATTTATGCCAAATATGTTCCTGGACACTAGCAACTATCAACAGGGACACTGAACTATTTATTCCTCACTGTATATTGTGGTATCTCTGGCATTCAATTCATTGGAATTAATTTGGTCTCAAATTTTAATCTCTAGATTTCTATGCTATGGAACACATAGAAACAGTCAATGATATTTACATATTTATTGTACTTATATATGTACTACTGATACCATACATGCTGATTTTCATGGTGAAATTATTAATGAATTATAATTCAAAATGCAATTGATAATAAACATGTAAAATGCCTATAAATCATCAAAATCAAAGAAACAAGTTTTATCGAGAAGGGACCACTTCTCTAAGACCAAAACTAAAAGGAATAAGTGTATTCCTATAAATGGCTGCCTTTGCCAAATCAAATGTTTATGAGATTTATCTTTTCTGTATGTCTGATGGGTATACAGTGCACATGCATGCATATATGTGTGCTCACATATGGGTACATGAGTGTGTGTGTGTGTAGGTCAGATGTTGACATCATTTGTCTTCCTTTATTAATTGAGACAAGTTCTCTTCATAGATCCAAATCTCCTGGCTTGGCTCATCTATCAGCCAACTTTTCTTGAGAATCCACTTCAGCTTTCCCAATGATGGTCTAAAGGATGAGTCACAAGACTTATCTGGAAGTTATGTGTGTTCTGGGGTCTGACATTACTCCTCACACTTGGGCTGCAAGCAGTTTACAACTGAGTCATTTTTATAGCCCCCAAAAGATTTATCAAAAATGGGATTTTCTAAATATATAAAACTAGGACTATTCAGGATCAGAAAACCAGAAGTAGGCTGTGTGATTATAAAATAAACAGGGACTCAAAGAAGCAAAGGTAGCCACTTCCACTGCCTCGGCCAGCAGGGCTTCAACAGGAACTTGACCACCCTAAGGATGGAATGATAGGGACAGGAGACACAAAGGAATACACCAAGACAAGATTCTGATCAAGGTGCAACTTTATTTTTCTCCAGGAGTGTTTATATAGTTCCTGCAGGGTGGGGGGAGCAGGAAGCTGTTATCTGCATGAGGTGGGGCAAGCTAACCCAGCTGCAGGATGTTTGTGTAGGATGTTTATGCAGGATGTTGACGGGGTGAAAAGGTCAAGGGCTCTGACTCAATGTCCTGTCGCTAGGCAACCAGACTGTAAGATGTTCTAGTTCCCTGTCTTATCCGGGGTCTGTATTTTTCCATTAACTAGAGATTCTGTCCTTGTCCCTGACATTCCACCTCATCTATCATGCACAAATCAGTCTGCTTCATTATAATAAATTATCATTCCAAGCAAAAAAATGGAATTTCTTCTTTGAAAATTGTCTTTAACCTGTTTTATTAAGTATGCTACCTCATTGAAATTGGGGAATATATCAAAGAAAAGAACAAACTATGTAAAACCCTAGAGATGAATGAATAAACTGAAGCCACATGAACAATGCTGTTGAAAGAAAGGTAGAGGATACTTCACTCCCCATTTTAAAAATGTATCTTTATTTTTAACAATTTCATGCTTGCATATGCATTGAAATACACATCTATCTCCTATTCTATCAGTTTCCTCCATAAGCTTACCTCACCATTTTTTTGGGGGGGAACCATTAATAAGCTCTGTTAGCACTGCCCCTGTGTTCATGGGTGAGGGGCTACCCAATAGAACATGGAAAACCTACCAGTGGCCACACCATCAAAGGATGATTCTACCACTTCCAGCTTAGGGTCCTCATCTTGAAAGCAATACAGTATTTGCATCTTGAGCACCAAAAGGATGAGATATGATCTGCACATGTATCTACAAATAAATTCATGTCCACACTAGACTATTAGACTACCTACTCTCTTTTTCTTGTTATTCTTTTTAAAAAATTCAAAAGTATAATTTTAATTAATCTGTTCCTTTCTTCTTTTCCATCACTACAACCCCTCCTATGCCACCCACCTAGCTCTCTCTCAAATATATGGCCCCTTTCTTTAAAAAAATATTTTTGTAGAATCATAAAGATCTTATGAGTTTCTTTAATGTTGCTTGCCTGGATATGATTTCAGGCCCTGATCACTTGACATTGAATAAGCAATTAAGTGGCCCATCCCTAGGGAAGATTAATTACCCTGCTTTTAGCAGCAGTTAGTTACCTATAGTTCTTTATCCAGGATGGGGCTGCAGGAGAGTTTCCCCTTCCACATTAACATGGCTATCAGTAATGTTCTTGTTCATTCAGCATCCATAGTGTTAAGGTATCATGGATGAAGCTTCTCTGTATTATCTAGGAGACACAATCTTGCAATCTCACAGGAGAGCTCCTTGTCCTCTGGCTCTTACAGTCTTTCCATCCACTGTTTCACAATATTCCCTGAGCCTTATGTGCCAGAGTTTTGTTGTCTATGTATCCACTGGAGCTGAGCACACCACACTCAGGTGGTCTCTGCATTTTGTTCAGTTGTGATTTTCTGTAACGGTCTGTGTCTGTTTATTGCAAAGAGTAGTTTAATTGATAAGGGGCATAGCAACAGTTACCCTTGGGAATAAGGGTATGTATTTAGGATGAAGTTAGGAATTATACTGGTTTAGAAAAGTGGCAGTGTTAGATTTTCCTCTAAAATGCACAACTTGGCTAGGCCAGGGGAGTTGGCAAAGTTTCCAGTCCCAGGCATAATTTTCCTTCCATTGAGCAGGCCTTAAACCCAATTACACAGCTGTTGCTTACTGCCAAGAAATGAGTGCCACTGTTGTACCTTTGTGATGTTTTGCCATGCTGATCATTGTTGTGGTTCATGGGCAGGATGGTGGAGTAGCACTATTGATTGTTTCCCTCTCTTGGCAACTTGATAGCAGCTTCCAGTATTAGTCCTCAAGAGAAGGCTTTCAGAAAACACCCAGCTCCTCAGAGTCCTTTGTCCTAAGTGTACTTATATGCATTATATATAACTGAATGTAAAATATATAATTTCTTATGACCTTTCAAAGTGTCATTCTTCACTCAGGATATTAACTTTGTTGTTAGAAAAAATTTTCACATATTAATTTTTTAAAAAGCTTTAATTTTAATTCTGGATAATCACTGTCAAAATCCATATTCCACCATGACACTGTCATAGACTTTCATCAACTTGATGTCCCTCTTCTGCAGGTGATTGTCCCCAGGCAAGTTTTTCTCAGTTATAGCTACTGATTTGGAACACAGTTCCTAGATTTCACCCGCTATACTTCCCTTCTACAGAGTGAGAATTATTTGTTGATTTCATTTAACATGGTACCTAATACAGGCAAGGAAGGAAAATATTTTATAATGTCACTCTAATTGAGTGATTGAGGCCTGTGAATAAAAGTGACAAATGATGGCTAAAAGGGTTATTTCAGATCCACCCTGGAGCTTTACAAAGAGACATGAAAACACACAGAAGTTGCTAAGACTGGAGGATTCAAATGTGATATTAACAAATTAAGTTATGGAGCACTGAAATGGATAAGGAAAAGGATTTGGTATGTTTATGGGGATATCTCTGGGAGAAGGATTGTTACATTTAACTGGTGGTTTAACAGGTAAGACTTACATGGTGATAAAGAGTTGTTCTTGGGACCAGGCAGATGGCCCACTGTGTAAATGCATTTGTCCAGCACATTTGAAAACCCAAGTTCAAATACTTGGAAGCAACAACAACAACAGAAACAACTTAAATAAATGTGTTCCCAGAGTTCTTACCAGGAGGCAGGAGGTGGAGACAAAGGACATAGCAGAAAACTACACAGAGCCAGGTGAGATTTAAAAACATCCAAGGAGGTTGTCTTACAATCTCACACTTGTGCCAGGGCACCCTCAGGCCCACCATGACCCCACACTCAAGTGTACCTGCACAGACTTTGTGAGATATATATATATATATATATATATATATATATATATATATATCCCACACGTAAATTTTAAAACAACATTCTAGGTACAGAAGATATGAATGACTGAATAAGTCAGGAGAGAGCAAAGAATCTTCACAAATAATATTCACACTTTGTCGAGTAGAAAAGGGGAAAAGAGAGAGTTTCATATATATATGAATATATATATATCTTCTACTTATTAATAGCCAGTTCAAAATAATCTATATGCCAAAATAACATATTTTAAATTTATAATTTTAAAATATACACATGATTAAAATATATTTTATAAAATATATACATAATAATTTAAAATATATACAAATCTACATCAATTAGCCAGATGGTGTGAAATTCACATATTTTATTTTTTATTCCAAATTAAAACATAATATTTTTAGAATGGTGATGAAAAGCAGGAGAGAAGAAAATTCCTTCTTTTCTGCTAATTATTACAGTTTAAAATATAACTTATCATCTCTACTATTAAACAAGCTTACAATCTACAATCATTTTAGAAAACAGGCAATAAAATATATGCTCAGTTATTTAAATTGTTCAGTATCATACTTTGTTGACAGAAACCAGTACTATCCTTTCTCCATGGCAATGCCAAGAACTTACCAAAGAGAATAGAGAGAAGAAAATCCCAAAGTGGAGTTGAGACTCGGTGCCTGTGAGACAAAGTAAAAAGGGCCAATGAGAGCAGCATGCCCAGTAGAAACTATGTGCATTCAGGATTTTCTTTCAGAGAAATAAATCATTGTAGATAACTGTGAGGGCTTCAAAGGCAAAATTGTTCAACGCTTGGACCTCAAAATTATTAGCTATGGCTACATAGGATACATTTAATCCTGTGTCTCTGTTTCCTCATTTGTAAAACTCAGTAATAGTAATGAAAGTTTTTAGAAGAATGACTTAATAAATCATGCATTTAGACCACTCCTGGATGGATGGGCAATAATGCAGTGATATTAGCTACATTATTAACAAAGCTCAAGCCACTTTTTAAATTTAAAAGCACATCTCTTTTGCTTTCAGGCCAGAGTAGACACAAATCCATCACAGGAGCCATTGCAGAAAATGGAGTATATATAATGATGACTCTTTAGGAACTGAAGAAGGGGAGTCAGAATCAAACAGATTGAGTGGTGAGATTACAATACTGAAATCAAGGGCAATTTTATAGAGGCCGTTGCCATGTACTGGAGGTATTTACAACAGTACATGAAGTACATGTCCACGTTAGGGCATGAGCCGGACAGAGGGTGTCTGTTGCTGAGATGAGCAACATGGGGACTGGTTATCTGTCGTGTAGAGAAATTGTGCGACCTTGCAATAACTGACAAGGTGTTGACTGTTAGACTGTCACCGTATTGGTAGCATGGAAGTAGCAGTTTTGCTGGATTGAGCTGGGTGTTTAGAAATGGTCTGGAGTCTTTTTGAAGGATTGGATCTCTGTTAAAACTTTATTCCCCTAACAATTTCACTGATGCTACAATAGACAGTGAAGGATATAAAGGGATACCATTGTGAAAAGTTATTTTACCAGGTAGGAAACTTGCAAGGGGATTTATATTTCAAAATGACAGTGTCCTAAAATGCACATCAAAAAATATCTTGAGAAAAACAGGTCCAGAGTTGCTGCCTATGGAGCAGCATTGCTCAGAACCTTAGGTAAAAGGGAGAAAAGGAACCACAGATGGCATTTTAGTATCTAGGGTTTGGAGTCTTCAGTGGAGCTTTTTGTACCTGGAATAAACTATAAAATTAATATCAACCACAATGTTGATTTCAGAATAAAAAAACGTCGATATTATTTGAAAGAACAACTGTGCAAGATTCAGTAACTCCCTTTCAATAATCCCAGCCTTTTGATTATGACCTGGTATGGTTAGTCATTAATGATGATACTAGCTTTTGGTGAGTTGTAGCATTCTAGCCTCAGACACTAATGTCAGTAGGTGACTTATGCCAAGACGTTTAACTCTTCCTTTTGTATGCCATGAAACCAAAATATCAAAGCAGTAGAAATATGTCTTTGGAAAATAAACATGCTGAGATAAGAGATACCTTTGCAGAGCTCTTTCTGTCGCTCTGCTGTTTTAGGTTATTTTCACTTTGGGAAACATTTTTTTCTAAAGATTCAGAATGAATTCATTTCCTAATTTTGAATTTGGTTTTCGGTTTCAGTGAGGCTCAATTTTCCCTTAAATGCATAAAAATAATAAATAGCATCACCATTGAATTTTAAAGGCTCCGTCTTTTCTCAATAAGCATGTTGTTTAGCTTGACCTGCTTAAGGGGTCCCTGGCAGTGGAATCAGGATCTGTCCTTGCTGTATGAGCGGGCTTACTCAGTGCCTATGGAGGGACACCTTACAGCCTTGGTTCAAAGGGAAGGCCTTGGACCTGCCTCATCTGAATGTACAAGGCTCTGCTGATGGCCCAAGGGAGTCCTTGCCTTGGAGGAGGTGGGAATAGGGGTGGGTTGAGAGGAAAGGCTGGGGGGGCAAGAGGAGGGAGGAGAGGGCACCTGTGGTTGGTATGTAAAATAAACAGAAATTTTTCCTTCCTTTTTTTTATTAAGAGATTTTCCATTCATTTTACGTATCAACCACAGATTCCCCTGTCCTCCCTCCTCCCATCCCCCAGCACTTCCCCCAAACCCACCCCCCACTCCCACCTCCTCCAAGGCAAGGTCTCCCAGGAGGAGTCAGCAGAGCCTGGCACATTCAGTTGAGGCAGGTCCAAGCCCCTCCTCCCTGCACCAAGGCTGGGCAAAGTGTCCCACCATAGGCACTTGGCTCCAAAAAGCCGGCTCATGCACTAGGGATAGGTCCCGATCCCACTGCCTGGGGTTCCCCTAAATAGTTCAAGCCAAACAACTGTCTCACTTATCCAGAGGGCCTAGTCCAGTACCATGGGGGCTCCTCAGCCATTGGTCCACAGTTCATGTATTTCCACTAGTTTGGCTAGTTGTCTCTGCATTCCTTCCAGTCATGGTCTCGATATCGCTTGCTAATAGAATCCCTCCTCTCTCTCATCAACTGAACCCCAGAGCTGCGCCTGGGACCCAGCTGTGGGTCTATGCATCTGCTTCCATCAGTCACTA
This sequence comes from Peromyscus eremicus, assembly GCF_949786415.1. Taxonomy (NCBI): domain Eukaryota; kingdom Metazoa; phylum Chordata; class Mammalia; order Rodentia; family Cricetidae; genus Peromyscus; species Peromyscus eremicus. The sequence continues at coordinate 21,617,839 of NC_081419.1, read as the reverse complement.
GATGATGGTTCTATGATGTCAGCTAGGGTATTGAGCCATATGATCACCAGAGTAGGTCAGCTCAGGCACCCTCTAGACCACTGCCAGATCACTTCTTAAATATAGCACCAGTAGCACAGACACTGAGAGCAACAGTTAATAAATGGGACCTCTTGAAAGTGAAAATTTCTTTTTTTTTTCTTTCTTTCTTTTTTTTTTTTTTGGTTTTTCGAGACAGGGTTTCTCTGTGTAGCTTTGCACCTCTCCTGGAACTCACTTGGTAGCCCAGGTTGGCCTCGAACTCACAGAGATCCGCCTGGCTCTGCCTCCCGAGTGCTGGGATTAAAGGCGTGCGCCACCACTGCCTGGCCTTGAAAATTTCTTAATAATAAAAAAGAAAAGAAAGCATGTTGTAACTTAGTATCATAGGTTGGTGGATAGTTGAACCCTTTAGATGCAGGTTCATTTTGTAAGCATTATAGATCTTAAGTTTAGGGGAAAATAGAGAATGTTTAGCCCCAGATAGAAGCAGCCTTCCATGCTCATTCTCCACATCTCCCAGTTGTCTTTTTAAGCCCCTATTTTCCACTCACACTGCATACCAGAGGGGTTAATGGGCAAGTTGGCCCTTCCTGCACTAGTCATTCCAGGTTATTTTGGAGTGGTAATATTAGGACACTAAATTGCTAGGTGGCAAAATAGATTCAGACCAGTTCTCTCCTCCTCATAACCTAATTAAAAATTGATGACAGAGCCATTGCTCTACTTGATGACAAATGCAAGCAGCAGAGGGAGATGCTTGTGAGAAACTAAAGACATTGTTTTGAGATGTCCTTGCTGCAAATTTCCCAGACACAAAACTCTCCATTCAACTTTCTAAGTTGTTAATTTCAACAAAATAAGAAGATATGGAGATGTTGTGGAGAATGAAAAAAAATGGAGGAAAGTCAAGCACACATGTAGATTTCTATGCATTTTTTTAGTTGCAAGGAGTAACATATTAAGTAGAAATTTGTATCCCATCTACCTGATTCTCAGGTCACATGTTCAGGCTCACAGCTACTGAGGCTGTTCACTCAGTAGACATTATAATACGTAGCAAATTGAGAAATGATTCAATATTAAACAACCTCTGTGGTCAGCATCAAAATGATCACCTCTTCATTTGTGCCCCGTTTACCAGTTATCACATTTGGACACTAAGTAACAGAAAACAAATACTTTTTGAGTAATTCCTCAGAGTTTACATCTAGTTTTCCTTTCTTAGGATTTCCATGGCTTTAGCTTTCTTCTTCTTCTTCTTCTTCTTCTTCTTCTTCTTCTTCTTCTTCTTCTTCTTCTTCGTTGTCGTCTTCATCGTCTGTAGCTGGAGAATTTCTCTCCAGCTCCTGCCACCAAGTCCCGCCAGTCCCAGAGCCCACTTATAAAATAAACACACAAACTCTTACATTATTTAAACTGCTTGGCCATTAGCTCAGGCCTGTCACTGTCTAGCTCTTACTCTTATATTTAGCCCATTTCTATTAATCTTTACTTTGCCACATGGCTCATGGCTTACTGGTACCTTACATCTTCCTTCTCCTGGCGGCGGCTCCAGGCAGTCTCCCTCTTCCCTTCCTGTTCCCTCAATTCTCTTCTCTGTTAGTCCCGCCTATACTTCCTGTCTGGCTATTGGCCAATCAGAGTTTATTTACATATAGCGATATCCACAGCACTTCCCCTTTTCTTTTTTTTTAAAAAGGAAGGTTTTAACTTTAACATAGTAAAATTACATATAACAAAACAATTATCAAGCAAGAATTACAGATACAATATTAAAGAAGAGATCCTATCTATCTTATATTTGTGAGTTTAAGGTTTTATATCTAACTTATCTTTTATTATAACTAAGGAAAATTGTAAGTATCTAGTCTTTAACCACATCAAAGACCTCAGAAGGATATAATACTACCTGAGAAATGGGAGAAGGATGCAAGCAACTTTTGGGAGTCTTGCAGGGTAGACAAAGACAGCTGAGCCTGGACAGTCATCCAAAGTTTTCTTGTAAAGTTGGGGCATCTGTCTTCAGCCCACAGGCCTAGAGTCTCTTATTCACTTTTCTCTGTGTCTTGTAGAATGTCTGGCAGTTTTCTCTGCAAAGCAGGAACCTGAAGGACCATTTTGTCAAGCAAAGTTCAGTGGTCACCTTTCTATGGGTCCTGCATGTCCAGTTGATCAAGCAGTCCAGGCAAGAACAGTTTCTTGCCCAAATGGCTATTTTTGTCAAGGTGAAGATAAACTCCATATGGAGTGTCTTCGATGCCCATCCTCCTCTCTGAAGTAAATTGGTGCTGTCAGGAGCAGACATGTCTCACTGTCCAAAAAGTCTAAACTTTTAAAACATTTTAAATGCCATATTCTGTAGGTCTTTGAAGTGTTTGAAGACTACCTATCTATCTGAAATATATCTATGTATATCTAGAAGACTTAACTAACATGGCTATAAATATTATCATAGATGACTAACTATTAATCTATTTTTTAATTATCCATTACAATTTTAAATGAGTTACATAAACATAATACCTCAAACAAGAATAGAAATATATATACAGTATAACAAAATTAAGTTTAAATTTGTATCAATAAACTAAAATCTATAGCAATGTAAAACATTTTAAACAAGTTGTTACTCTTTAAAAGTAGGTTCATTAATCTACCCTTTTATCCTATCATATCTAAACTATCCCCCTTTTTGTTTTAGAAAGAGATTGTATTTATAATCAACCTGATTTAAATAAAAATATTGTTTTTTCTCTGTCCCACACCAGAGGGCTCTTCTGATTTGGGACACAAGAATCTCTTAACCATTTTTTTTTTTTTTGAGCAATATGTCTGGGTTTAGAGGGGGAGTGAGCCAATTCCATCTCTAAAGCCAGCTTGGTATATTTGGGAATTTGGGCGTAGCTTCTCTTACTACTTCCTGCTGGAGGGGGGTGCTGTATCTTCTGGAGACAGAAAGAAAATTTTAGGATCACGGAGTAGTCTGTGAGGCTGTATATCTGAGCCAGTTGACTTGAAACCATTCTGGATGTTGAATCATCTGGGCCATGGTGTCATTGGAGACCTTTCAGGGGGTCTTGGCTGGTCAAACCTGATGTATCTTAATCTGGAACAAATCCATAGTCTCTGGCTTTCTGTGGAAACAAGAGCAGAGACTCTTTTCCAAAGCAACATATCCTTATATCCAAATTTTGAAGTCAAGGTACCTTTAAAATATACATTTTGGCATAACTCAACAGCTTTTACAATCAAATGTTTTTCTGCAGTTACGAATATCAAAGAGAACATAATCCAGATTCTCTGTGTGGTAGTCATCTTTACGTGGCTTATTTTTTTATATTAGCTTGAGCCTATTCCTTTTAAACTGCAGCCTTCTAAGCCTGAAACGGCACAGTGGCTGCTGGCTCCGCCTACTTCAGCTTCCCAACATGGCGGTGGTCTGCTTTCCGCCAGCTCTGGGAGCCGTAACTCTCAGAAATAGTGGGTCTACACTTTTACCAAAGTAGTGTGTAGCCCAGAAACCTCTTTTTTTGTTTTGTACTAGCAAAGGCTAAATCCACCACACAGTTTAATGTGCTACTTGCAGAGGCCTCATTCCCACCATACTGCAGGTCGAGAGCGCACGCTAGGAACCCGCCAGTAGCTCAAACCGGCAGCTGCCGCTTATTTGAGAGAGACAATTAGGAAGCTGTTTTTAGGTCCGTTTTAGAATCTTTTTTCTAAGTTTTTAGGTGGAAACTCTTGCCACCACGTTGGACGCCATTTGTAGCTGGAGAATTTCTCTCCAGCTCCTGCCACCAAGTCCCGCCAGTCCCAGAGCCCACTTATAAAATAAACACACAAACTCTTACATTATTTAAACTGCTTGGCCATTAGCTCAGGCCTGTCACTGTCTAGCTCTTACTCTTATATTTAGCCCATTTCTATTAATCTTTACTTTGCCACATGGCTCATGGCTTACTGGTACCTTACATCTTCCTTCTCCTGGCGGCGGCTCCAGGCAGTCTCCCTCTTCCCTTCCTGTTCCCTCAATTCTCTTCTCTGTTAGTCCCGCCTATACTTCCTGTCTGGCTATTGGCCAATCAGAGTTTATTTACATATAGCGATATCCACAGCAATCGTCGTCGTCTTCTCCTTCTCCTCCTCCTCCTTCTCCTTCTTCTTCTTCTCCTCCTCCTCCCCTCCTCCTCCTCCTCCCCTCCTCCTCCTCCTCCCCCTCCTCCTCCTCCTTCTTTGTAACAGCTCTGTGTATATAAACATGTATGTATATCACCCCCCCACACACAAAATCTTCAGTCATTAAAGACAAGCATTTATAGCATGTGGCAATATAATAATGTTCATGAAATGATTAGGATCATTAGCTTCTGTCCTTGATAGGGTGACACAGCATTTGACTGTGACTAAATGATGCTACATGCTCTGTTTGTTTGGGACCTTTTCTTGGTGAAAGTATTTCCAGAAAAACAGACAATAGGCTTTATTGTTTTAAGTTTTTAGGAGGTCTCCAGGATTGCTCAAAATATGGTTTGCACAGTGGAACACCACTGACAGCATCTGAGAGATACAAAAATGCGGAATACCAGCCCTAGCCAGCATCTACTAAATCACAATCTTCATTGTAACACGATCACTATAATGACCTCAGAGAAATAATGTAACACTTGTCTTTCTGAGTCAGTCACCTCACTAAATATAACACTTTCCAATCCTGTTTTGAGATGTCCTTGCTGTCTGTCCTTCCTTATCCACAAGGAAACCTAATACTGCATATGCTAACAAAACATAAAAATACAAACTAAATTATGCCAACATTTGCCATACTAAAAATTATGGTATTATTTGTGGGTGTACATGGGAAGAAATGTTTTAGATTCTACAGCAGGGTGCTGAGGCAGGAACTGATCAAATGTCTAATATGAAATGGGAGGAAATGTTAGTGAGACCTGTAATCCATGAGACTAGTAAAACTTAATATTTCCAAGATAATTTTACATATAAATGAAGCATCTTTAAAGAGTGCTATGGGTTATTCTTTCTGCATTTAGTTCTGTGCTATTTTATTGTAATTGCTCTCATTTATCATCTTCATTGGGTTGAAGAAAACACAGGGGAAAATCCTATAGAAGTGGTCTTGCTTGTTTTGTATATTCTTTGTATTTCTGGCAGCGGAATATTGTTTTCTGTTCACCAAATTGTGCGTGCCTGTGTATGTGCTCACACTGAGGTCTTCAAGGTTCTGTACTTCTGTGCAGTTTCAGTTTCTCTCTATTAACAATATTGAATTGGCAAATGAAATTCACTTGAGTCATGTGTATTAAAATTAGAAGAAGACAATATGCTCTTCATCTTTTAATTTTAAATTGTGTGTGTGTGTGTATTCCAATGTCCACAGAGTAAATACTGTTTATGCAGGTAGGGCCATTTGTATGCCGACCAGCTCCGTTTACCAATGCCTGCAGGATTCTGTTGATGCTTGTTTTTTTCTTGTCTCTTCTCACCCACATTCTGGGGTCCTTTTGTCTATGCATCATACACATGCACACACATAGATAAGTGTGAAAGCATCATAAAGAACAGCTGACACCAAAGTGAACCAATGGTTTGTTTTGCAAACATACCTGACAAAATGATGAGGTGAAGGGGAGACACACCAGGATGGCTGCAGCATGAGCTAGGGGACAAAATGGGCTGCACAGCGGGCCTGCTCTGTGTCCAGTGACTTCTCAGGAGTTTTGAGTAATATGTGAATTCTAATGCTTTCACTCCTTTTCCATATTACTCAGTATGGACCATGAAAAACCCCTTTGTTGTTTCCATTTTTTTGTTTTTAGTTACTGAGTGGAGGATGTTCCTAAAGGAGACAAATCAATAGAATTGTACACACACACACACACACACACACACACACACACACACACACACAACCATCTTATAGTAATCCAAATAACAGATACTTGTCATTCATTAATTTCTAAGAACTTCTGGATTAATGTGCTAGTGTTGTTGACACCATTAGTAACATTAAGGTTTTATGCATGTGTTTCATTCTGATTTTTACCATTAGTCTACTATTCTTAAACAATACATAGCCTTCCATATACTACACCCGAAAGTGACTATTGCCAAATGATACTTTTCAAGAAACAGAAAGACACTTTGCTAGTCCTTTCTTTTGCTGCATGCACGTTGAATATTTAGTCATTAACTTTTAAGACAAATTGAAGAAATTCAACTGTGCTTGAAACAAGGGAGCCAGAATGCTGGACTAGGAGCTGAGAAGGTATATGACCTAATTGCTAGGCCCACGGGAGGATCCTTCCGGTGTCTCCCAGGAAGATTCTAAATGAGTATTTAGTATAACACGTTGTACTCAAACTCAACTAGTTGAGGCTTGTCCTTCATGATTAGCTGATGAATAAGGGGTGGCTGACCTTCCTCTCAGGGTTTGTGACTGCTTCAAAGTTACTGTTTTGCTCTTTCTTGCAGACTACATAGAGGGCATGTTAGTGACAGAAGTTAGGAGGTAAAATCAGGATCTACACTGCAGAAAAGCAGATTTTGTACTGGTTTTGGACCTGAGATATTGGTATACTTGCTGCTGGGCTTTGGCCTGCTTAACCAACCAAGTAAAAACAAGACTGGAGCAAGTGGCAGAACCAGAATGACTTCATCACAGACAGGAGGCAGTTTCTATGTGGCTATTCTTCCTGACCCAGGAGGATTGTTTGTCATTGTGGATATAAGCACACGGTGACAGAGTCATCAGTTTTCTGGAGGAAAGATTGCTGTGCAAGGAGAAGCCAACTGATTATTAGAAGAACTGAGCTATTCTCTTGCAACGCACACCATAGAAATGGATTTGAATTCATACTATTATAGAACAATTTAGATTTAGGATTCGGTGAGCAAAGCAAAACACATAGGAAATATGTTCATAATTAAAATTTGTTATCAACAAATAGCAATACCTGTGACCCCAACAGATATTTACAAGATAAACATGGATAATCAGGACGTTTGATACAATATTAATGCACTACTTCTTTTTATTGGATACAGAAGCTGCCTAGTGCATTTATGGGACCTCTGAAATAGTTCTATGCTCCTTCAGATATAAGTGGTCAGAGAAAGAGGCCACCCTTGTATCAGTCAATTTACATACATATAAGTCTGTCTGCTCTGCCTCCCATTTGTCATCCTTTGGCTCCATTTCCCCCGTCTATATTACAATAATCCAGGCAACCTGGAATGGGCAAACATAATGCAAGATGTTATGGTCATCCATAGCTCACAGGATTCCCCTCTTGTTTCCTCTATCCATTGAAAGATGCCAAGAGCCTGTACAGTGCATGTCATGCATTAACAATGGTCAAATTGTATCTGTGCAAAGGCTTTGTTTGGCTCAGAAATGTAAAAATTATAACTTTGAAGCGATGATGGCGATGTGTAACTTTCTGTTACTGGTTTTCCTCAAGATTCTTTGTATTGAACTTCACTAAGAGGAGAGAAAGTTAAGTCGAGCAGACTGACACACATAATGAGGCTTCATTGCCTCTTTTGAGATCATTGCAGAAAATAATATAGTGAAAGGGAAACCAGGTTTTGAATAAGTAAGGTATCTAAATTCAAATAGCAGCATTACTTTGTGACCTTGAAGAAAGTATTTAACCTTTCCAATCTTTAATTTTATCATCTATATAATAGCAATTATAATAGCTAGTTCACGGTGTTCCTGCAAGAATTTAATTAGACAATGGACATTATGTGCTTACCACAGAGACAGGGACATAGGAAGCACTCAATACACAGCAATTATCCCATAAGTGTGACGTTTATAGAATACAATCATGAACAAACTGTTTTTTTAAAGTGCATCATGAAGTCATTTTCAGGGTTACCATCGCTTTTAGTTCCATTAAAATTAAATTTTGAAGAACATCTTTCATTTAAAGCATTTCACCTTTTGTCTAAGACATACACTCTACAACTGCCACAGGGCCAGCATACTTAAGAGTGTTTTTTTGTGACCTATGGTTCTTAATAGTGTACCATCCTCACCATCATAAACTGTTTTATTTTAAAGTCACTTCAATTTTATATTTTTATTTTTTGAGAATATAATAATATTACATTTCTCCCTTCTCTTTCCTTTGTCTAAACACTCCCATACATCCCTCCTTTCTCGTTATCAATTAGTGGCCTCTTTTTGTCATTAGTTGTTATTACATGCATATATGTACCTGTTTACACACACACACACACACACACACACACACACACACACACACACACATATTCCTAAATAAAACCTGTTCTGTCTGTATAATGTTACTACAATGTACATTTTTAAGGATGATCATTTAGTATTGGATAACCAATTGGTATATTCTTCCTTGATGAAGACTATTTCTCCAGCTCTCAACATTCCTTAGTTGTCTTTGTGTAAGCCTGTAGTTCCTTGTGTTGGGTTGAGGTCTCATGAGCTTTCCCACATTCACTTTGGCATATCTATTTGTATTGTCCTCATCCACATCATGTTTAGAGAGTCACATTGATGAAACTTTATGGTTTAGTTTCTGACATTACTCGGAGACACAATTGTCTTAGTTAGGGTTACTATTGTTATTATGAAGCACCAATACCAAAGCAAACTGTAGAAGAAAACATTTAATTGGGGGTTGCTTACAGTTTCTGAGTGTTAATGCATGAGCATCATGACAACAGGCAGGGAGGCATGACCCTGTAGCAGTAGTAGAGAGCTTACATCCTGATCCATAGGCAGGAAATAAAGAGAGACAGGGTCTTCTGTGGGCTTTTGAAACCTCACAGTCCCCCTCCCATTACACACTTCCTCTAACACAGCCATACTTCCTAATCCTTCTTAACAGTGAGGAATCAGTCGTTCTAATTTATAAGCGTTCATTTTCATTGAAACCACCACAGAAATCTCACAACAAACTCCACGCTTATCTGGTTCTTAAAAGATTTTGGCACTGTCTTCCATAAAGTTTCCTGACCTTACAGATGGAAATGTTTTGTAGATGTATCCACTGGGACTGGATTGGACAGCTTTGCATTTTGATTGGCTGTGATTTTCTGTAGTGGTTTCTTTCTGTTGCTAAGAGAAGTTTCCTTGATGTGGATGCAGACTACACTTTCCTGTGAGTATGGGGACAAATGTTTAGATTATCGGATTATTGTTAGAGATTATGCTGGTTTAGTAAAGTGGTGGTAGTAGATTCTTCTCTAGGATCCATGACTTCACTAGTTCTGGGTAATAGGCTAGGATGCCAGTACCAGGCACAATTTATCTCTTGTTGAGCAAACTTTAAGTCCAATTGGAGAGCTGTTGGTTATCACCAAAGTCTGCATGCCACTACTGAGCCTTTAGGGTTATGTCACACAGGTCATTGATGTGGTTCATTGTCATCATAGCTGTATAGGACTGTTGGTTGTCTCCTTCCTTTGGAAGCTTGCATGGTACTTCTGGTACCAGGAAAGCTAGTCCTTAGAGATGAGTCAACCAAGTCAGTTCCATCTCAAAGTCCTCTGTGCTCTATTTTTGAAGTGCAGTATGTCTCTGGCAATAGTGATTTACCTTCCACCTTTGGGGGACAAGCAAGGGTTAAATAGCAATAGGCTGTATGTTTGAGGAGTCTCTTAAGCAAGCCTGACCAACAACTTAGAAAAGGACTTGTCATGTCTCTTATTGGACTTTTTTTTTTTTTTTTTTTTTTTTTTTTTGGTTAGGAAGCCTTTGGCTCTTACAGGGAGCATTGCCATCCCAGATGAGAAAACTCATTACAACAATATATGTATACTAATACACAAGATTGTATACATTAGAGGTTTCTTTTAGATGGAGTTAAATGGCATGATTTCTTGTAACCTCTTTCAGACATCTTTATTGTCATTTTACCCCCATACCCTTTCACTCTTCCATAAAAATCATTTTCTGATAGCCTTTTTCAACAAGGGAAAGACACACACTCTGATAGACTCCTCCTCATAGCATATTTGTAGGCTAACTAGACCTCCCAAATTGTTGCTTATTTGTTTAAACACACAGTAAATTAAAATACAATGAGGAAAGTGGAAGGCATATATTCTTCTCCTCCCCATTTTGTTCTATTCTTTCAATCCTGGAAAATGTCAGGTAGTTTTTCTCTCAGTGGAACAATGAAAAAGCAATGCCAACTAAAGAATGTGCTAAGTGTTCCATGAGAATCAGCAAAGGTCTTGATGCTTGTGGTATGCAGCCACCACAGAGAATATAGATCATATTGCCCTGTAAATCAGAAAGGTGGTGTTCTTCTTAGTTCTGTCTTCACTGAGAGCTGTAAAATATGTCTGTTTTCCAAATTTGTGAAGTTGATTATTACATTTTGGGTAAATTCTGAGGAAGAGATAAGCCAACAAAATATTATGTTTCTTATAGATCCTTGAAGAACCTTCTTGATCATTTTTTTATTCATATGAAGGGGGGGCAATAGCAGCATTTTATTTTTTAAATTGAGTGTCAAACATCAAGTGTTGATTTCTTGTTTCCTTAGGGAGAGAAGTAACTAAAGGTTCATGGAGTTTGGTAGCCATTGATACATTAAGAATTTCTTTGAATTCAGTTGACTAACACACTACCACTTCAAAACGTTCTCTTCTATTTCTCACTTGATGTTAATCTCTTCTTGGTTTTTAGGTCTTAACTGGGAGCCTGCATCTAACCTTTAATTATTGTAGCCTATAATGGAAGACTCAGGAAAAGCAATCCTCTCCCTTTGCAGATTTCTAAGAAGTGTCCTTCTTGATGATACTACATAGCAGTGTTCCCATGTGGACAACACTGAACTCAGAAGCAATGCTTCTTACATGTCTGGGCTCAGTTGTCTGTCATAAGGACCAGTCAGCAGAGTATTGGCCTGCAACCTCCCTTGTATCAGTGAGCAAAATCCCTTTCCTCAGCAGTTTTATCTGACTATTTTTCTTGGGCTTGTCTTTTCCTATCAATTGTCCGTCTTTTAGAGGGCTTCATACCGTGGAGTCCTGTCTATTTCTAGAATGTCAGGCTTTTCACACTGCCCTGAACTTACCAACCATAACTAGCAGCTATTATGCTATCATAGTAAAGTGACCCAAGAGAACAAGGGGGTAAAGCACTTGGTTCAGAGGTGAAGAATTAGCTTCTGCTCTATGTGTTCAAAGGATGTTGTCAAACTTGATATTTCAGCTCCAAACCAGAACTCTATTATCTGCCAATTATGTACTATCTTTGGAGTAGGAACACAACTTTTCTGTATTTATTTGATTACATGAGATTATGCTCTTAGATTTGATCAAAAATTACTTTATAATATTTTTTATGCTTGAAATAGAACTAAGGGTTTTGCACATACTTAACTACATGCTCAATTTCCCATAATTTACTTCTGTGTGTGCTACTGCAGCCAACAAGATGATATTGTAACTCAGGGGGAAGAACAAAAGAAATTTATAGTATTTCAAACATAATTAAAGTTAGATTTATGAACTTCTAAATAAAACTGTGTTGACATATCATTCAGCAGAATTATCTATGACTTAATTATATATTAAGATTTCTAGAGACTGAGTCACCTGAATATAGTTGTTTAGTCTCTTCTATCTATACAAATCCCCTTCTCTTCCTCTCAATAATATGTTCAGCACTCCAAGAACCCATGAATATTATCTGGAGAGGAAGAGATGAGGATTTGAAACAGTTAAATAAGCACTGAACATATAATGCCCTGTTAGCACTGGTTTTAATGAAGGCAATGTTGCAGAGACAATAACATGTAAGACAATATTTGGTCTATTTTTTAAATATATTTGTACTTATATTTGAAGGTCAAGGGAAGGCAGTAAGTTGGTCTGATCAGTTTTTGTTCTGAAGGTTATAATTAATGTCAAAATGTTGACTATGACTGTATACTAATATTTCATTGTCAATTTGATCCATGTTATATTTCCAGTTGCAATGTAGGAGAATGTTATAACTTCATATGTATATGCTATTTAAATGTCAAAATCAATAAAATGGTTGAAAATCACTTGATATATTTTAATGTCAGCACAATACACATATACAAGTACACACAAACATCAGAGCATTTTTGTTTTGTTTTGTTTTGTTTTTAGTATTTTTAAAATGTGTGTGTAAGTGAAGGACACTTGTGTGTGGGCACTCATAGAATAAAAAGAGGATGTTGGCTGTCCCTTGGGGGCTGGAAATACAAATTATTGTGAGTCGCTTGATGTAGGTGCTAAGACCAGTACTGGTGTCCTCTGGAAGAGAAGTAGGTATTCTTAATCACTGAGCTGTTTCTTGAGCCCTGAGACACCATTTTAGCACTGTAATGCCATTTGATATGATTTAGAATTCCTTAATAAAAGAATTGTACTGTCATCTATTTACTTACAGATTCATCATAGTCTGCAGTGTGGACTGTGGTCATGGCAACATTGCTTTAATATGGCACAATCTTCCTGAGTACGCAGCCATGCTTTTTAAGTATTAAATTTATATATTTCTTTGTGCTACTTGAAGCTGTCTCTATCAATGAGACTTCTTAGCATTAGGAGTAATGAGAGAAGATTTGAAACCCTGAACATGCTATCAAAGTGCAAACTTTCCATCCCCAGGGCTCTAAGAAAACAGGGAGAGGTCAGAGATAGCTTAAAGGGAAGCACTAGACAAAATCAATCAGCTTTACAACTTTTCAGGTTCTTCAATCTTTACAACATCTATTCAAATTACGTAAACAAAAAAATCTATTACAGAAACCTGTTTTCCTCAGAAAGTGTTTGGTCTACTGGAATTATTACTAGATTGAGTGCATGTGAGGATTTAGAAGGTTTTATTTATATTTCTCTTTCCTCAGGTGAAATCCCATAGATTATTCTAATAAAAGATAAGTCAACAATGTTTCATTTAGAAGTTAAAGTTCATAAATCTAATTTTAATTATATTTGAAATATTATAAATTTCTTTTGCTTTACCCTTGAGTTAAAATACTGTTTTGCTGGCTGGGGTAGTACATGAAGACTAAATGATGGGAGGCTGGGGACCTTTCTAAATGTGCAAAAAGGCCCCAGTTCCATCCTAAACATAAAATATAAAGTTAATTTGTAGTCAAAGATAAGAGCATAATCTCATGGAGTCACACAAATAAAGAAAGTTTGTGTTCCTACTGTAAAGGTAGTACAGAATCCATGTTATACTTAATATCAGTAGGTGTGCACGTGTACACACAGACACAATCCAGTATTCTGTTTAGTATCTGTAGGTGTGCATGCGTACACGTGTACACAATGCTGTATTCTGTTTGATATCAGTAGGTGTGATGTGAACATGTGTATATAACCCAGTGTTCTCCTTAATATCAGTAGGTGTACATACGCATGTCTGTACACAGCCCAGTGTTCTATTTAGTATCAGGAGTTGTGCATGGGTACAGGTGTACATATTCCAGTTTTCTGTTTAATGTCAATAAATGTACATGTGTACATGAAGCACCTTTGCACTATGCACCAATCATCTGAAACAACATGGAGTAATAATCCCATGCACTTGCCATGTAGTTTTTATGATTGAGCTCAATTGCTGTAATTATTTGACTCTGCAGATCTGATGATTATAATATTACACTAATGTAATATTTCTACATATCTAAGTGCATAGGAATTACTTTTCCCTTTCCAAACTTTAAGAAGCTATGCTTTTTGTAATATGTTCAAAGAACTATATTTGGGGTGGAGAAGCATTCCTTATAATAAAGAAAGAAAATATAGATAGAAAAGATAAAACAAATATAAACAGTGTAATGGTTCTTTGGAAATTCTAATATATAATTAAGATATGTTGACATTAAATACTTGTTTACAATGTCTATAGGAAGTTAATTTTAAGATACTTGTTATAAATTCTTAGGAGTCATGGAATCTTAAAATAATAAAGAGAAAATGTTTACAGCATTAAATATTCCACATCTCAGAGTTGAGAGTCACACTTTAAATAGAAAAATCTCATATCTTCTGAAGTATTAAAATTTACTTAATACTGATTTTCACATGATTCTAAAGACTATAATAAAATTTCAATATTTAAATTGAATATACAAATATAAATTACAAAACTTTCTTGTTTTAAGTTTCCTAGTATGTCATCTCATGTTTTTCTATTTGAAATCATTTCTCAACTGATATTTTTGCAGACCAGTCACCATCACAGTCTCCTTTCTGCAGTGTAATATACCATATTTTAAGTGGAGGGATAAAATAAATGAAAGCACTTGTTATCAGGAAGTTGATGCAGGATTGCACTTATGGCACCATTTATAGAACATTCAGAGATCCAAACATTATTAAAAGTACAACTTAATATAGACAGTATCACAGAAAGTTCACTTAATGGAGAGCGTTGGCCTCCCCCAAACAGCTTGCATTTACATAGTACATCAGAACTAACCCCACCATTCCATTTGCACCTTTCACAATTTTCAAATGTAGATACTATTTCTATTTTTTTCAGTGAGGTAAGTGTGGTACTAAATTTAGATGACTGCTCAGTAGCTATAAAAACAAATGCAAGGGTTGGTCTTCAAATCAAATGCTCTTTCCACTGTGTCACACAGCTTTTCGTAAAATAAAAGTGAGGCTGGGGCCAAGGTTTAAATTTATATTAAAGGATTGTGTGGGGCACAGGAAAAAGTGAATGTTTGGATTCTAGATGATGGCATTGCATAAAGGAAACTCCAGAAGTGAGAGTGAACATGGTGTGTAATGGGAGTGAAAGGGGGCCAACGATGAAGCATGATCTAAATCTCAATATTATTTGTAAGCAATGCCCATTACATTTCAATTAGATAATAAATTCAAGCCATGGCATTTTGTTTAGAATTGGTCAGAAATTAAGAATCATTATAAATTGAAAGTAGTCATAGGTTGATATTTCTATTAGTGGAAATTTGTCAATTAATTGTGTCAATGGGAGAAAAGTTTAAGTTTTTGTATGTCAGAAAAAGAATAGAAATCAGCTGTGTTCTTTCAAGCAACTGAACATCAAGCGCACATTGAGTGTCAGCCTGTGTCAACAGATTGTATCGTGAAGATGAAAAAGAAATAATCACTAATACCAGATATCTCACAGTCCGATGCTAAAGCAAAATGCTTGAAAATAATAGTCATGGACCAATTCAGAGTGATAGACTATAGCACGGAGTAGCATGGGAAAACTTTCAGGAAAAATAATGATTGTGCGCCACTGAAGAGCCTGCTTTCTAGGCTGATGATGATCGGGTATAGGAAGACGTGTGAAATGGACGTGAACTACATGTAGATATGCTGGGGAGGGGTGAAGAAAAAAATCCACAGTAATATGACTGAGTCCAAGAGGCAAGAGATAGAAAAGTAGAGTATAGATTTAACAGGAAACCAGGGATGTTTCTGAAGGAATCTGAATCGCTCTGGTTCACTGTGAACAAAATTCCAATTTAACGTTTAGTTTTACGATTTACTAATTGAGAATATTCCATAAATAATGCATACTATGTCATGTTGGGCATAATTTAAGTTCCCATAAGGATGACCATTTTCCTTTTTGTACTAGACCTTTTGTTTTGTTTTGTTTTGTTTTGTTTAACTCTTATAAGTTAAACTTTATTCTGCTGAGGGAAAAAATAATCAGCAGAATTCAGAGAGTGGAGAAAAGCCAGACAATAGTCATGTAGCATTTCCAATCTAAACTCTAAAAAAATATGTTCAACTGTGCATTTTTAAAGTAGAAAACAGGGCGGCTATTTGAAAAATATTCACTTAGCAAAGTTGTCTTTATTATTGTGTACAAGTTAAGAAGGTTTAATTGGATTTCAGAAAGAGGACTTAGGACTGCTAAGATATATATAGGAAAGACAAGATGAGTGATTCTTGGTAGGACAAGGAGCAGAAAGTGGGCAGTGACATCAGCCTGCAGGAAGAGCTTAGCATTGGGGACTGATGCTGCTCCTGTGGTAACATTTGTCTCTCCAACTAGTCACAAAACAAACTCAGTATCTTCAGTAAGACAAAACGTTTGATGGGGCTTCTGTCTTTTCTTACACTCAATTACTGAACAGAGAAAATATTTTGTACATATTCAAAACATAATTTAGCTTTTAAAAGAATACAGGAGAATCACATCAGTCTAGGAGGTTTGTTTGTAAAGCAAGCTTAGTTTTAAAAATGAAGTCTATATCAACTAATTGGACAAAGTATATAATTTCAAAAACAAATACTATTTGGGAGTATTGCTATAATATAAATCTTATAAAGGAGGAATATATTTCTAACTGTTGTATTCAAAATATTATTGTAGTACTTAGTAGGCTAAAATTAGTTTTAGTGTTTAGACTAAAAAAAAAATCTACGTGATGAAAATTCCTTTTGTATTTTTTGAAATTTCCAGTGTTTACCTTGTTCGACATCCCATCCAAACATTTTTAACTCTTCATCATTCAGCAAGTGCAAAAGCAGTGTCAGATGTATTAATATCCTGGAGACTTCAAACAGGTCCTTTATTATATGATGTTGATTAGTCACTTAAGGATGTATTGCATGTCTCAGCGATGCATCCAGCATTCATTGCCACATGCTTTTATTTCACACAGGTGGATGAATGGAAGCTATGATCATACTGCTTTTTCTCTTCATTAAGGGGTAGGATGAGGAGAGCATCATGGAATTATTTTTACTCACATGAACAGAGAGCATCAGAAATGCATTTTACCACAATATATGACATGCCCATATTAACTACCTTCAAGGAGGATTTTGTTTGAGGAATGTATTGCTGTATCTCACTTAATTTTCAAGATGTACTTTTATAACTATTGACAATAGATATTTAAATTGCTTTATAAATTTAAGTGAATTTGTTTCATGTTAATCTTACAAATAATATTTGAAATACTTAGAAAATCAGTGCTTTACTTCCCTTTATGTACTTGTTTAGGTGCCCATACCTTCTCAAAAGAATATATATATGAATGATGTCTGTGTACTGTATATATATATATATATATATATATATATATATATATCATATATGGGCGTGTGTGTGTGTGTGTGTGTGTATGGATTTTACTGTGTTCCAATTAAATAATTCTGACATTCATCAAAGGATTTAAGATATTATTTCACTATTGTGTGCTTAACTCTCAAAGTAGAGGGCCATTTCTATAAAGAACCTCCGTTTTGATATGACTGTCTTAATGTACTTTAGTATAAAAGTCTTAGAAGGGTGGAAGGCTAACCAGCCAAGCTCTCGTTTCCACGGTAACAGTGGAAAGGAAGCAAGAGTGAAGACTCCCCAAGCTGGTGTACAAGGAAAACACATTTCCCTGCCTCTGACCAGCTTCTCTCTTGATCCTGTGTGTCAGTGCTAAGAATCTCATAGTTCTATATATTGTTTTTCAATAATCAAGATACATCTCTCTTTTTGCAATTTTAAATGATGACCCTTACTTCTGGAGCCAAGTGTGCCTTTATTTGCTGCGTTCTTCTTTAGTTCCATGGCTATCTTAAAATAGATGGCCGTACTTTCATTGCCCTACGCAGGCATTACTTTTCATTGAACAATTGCTATATTTTTTTAATTTTATGACTTAGTTTATCAAAATAGCCTAAGCTTAACAAAGTTAGAAGAGACAAGGGGGCTAAGCATACATTCTTAAGCACGACTGTGCCTTAGGTAAGGAGAGGCAATCTCTAAGCCAGTGGTTCAACTTTCCCAATGCTTTGACCGATCAATACAGTTCTCCATGTTGTGGTGACTCCCCAGCTATAAAATCCTTCCTGTTGCTATTTCACAACTTCAGTTTTGCTGGTGTTTTCTCAATGCAAATAACCAACATGCAGGTGTTTCCAGGCTACCCCTGTAAAAATGTCTTTCAGCGACTCCCAGCCCCATGGTCGAGACTCATTGGTTGAGAAGCTGCTCCAAATCCTTTGCCAGGTTGCTTAGGTCATTGTCTTGCTGCATCATAAGATAAGAATATCCTAATTTCTGGTGTTAAGCATTTTGTACTAATAGCTGTGGCCTTAATTGTTTTTAACATTTTATTTATTTTAAGGTCAATTTTTTTTTATGAAACTCCAAAACTTCCTTTTTTTTAACTGAATTTTTTTTTCTTAAGAAATTTTCTACTCACTCTACATACCACCCAGAGATCCCACCTTCTCCCTCCTCCCATCTCCCAGCCCTCCCTCCCAAGCCACCCCACATCCCCACATCCCCCAAATCAAGGTCTCCCATGGGGAGTCAGCAGAGCCCAGGGGAGTCAGCAGAGCCCAGCACACTGAGTCTAGGCAGGTCCAAGCCCCTCTCCACTGTACCAAGGCTATGCAAGGCGCCACACCATAGGCACCATATTCCCATAAGCCTGCCCATGCACCAGGGATGGATCCTGATCCCCCTGCCTGGGTGTTCCCCAAACAGTTCGAGCCAAACAATCGTCTTCCATTTCCAAAGGGCCTAGTGCAGTACCCTGGGGGCTTCATAGCCGCTAGTCTACAGTTTATGAGCCGGTCATCTCTGCACTTCTTCCTGTCATGATCTCAATGTTCCCTGCCTGCAAAATCCCTCCTCTCTCTCATCTGATTGGATTCCCAGAGCTCAGCCTGGCACCTGGCCATGGATCTCTGCATCTGCCTCCATCAGTCACTGGACAAAGGCTCTATGATGATAGTTAGGGTATTCGCTAGACCGGTCACCAGAGTAGACCAGTCCAGGCACCCTCTGGACCACTGTCAGCAATCCAAGGTAGTATCATCCTTGTGGGTTCCTGAGAGCCTCCCCAGCACCCTACCTCTTCCTTTTCCCATGATGTCCTTATCTATCTGGACCACTGTCAGCAATCCAAGGTAGTATCATCCTTGTGGGTTCCTGAGAGTTTCCCCAGCACCCTACCTCTTCCTTTTCCCATGATGTCCTTATCTATCATGATATGTCCCTCCCTGCCCTCCCACTCTGTCCCTGTTTCAACTCGACCCTCGCATTTCCCTATGTTCTCATTACCCACTCCTCGCCCTCTGCCACCCCAGCCCCCACACCCAGTCTGCTCATGTAGATCTCATCCACTTCTCCTTCGCTGGGTCTTCCATGTGTCCCTCCTGGAGTCTTTCCCTGTTAGCTAGCCTCTCTGGACCCATGGGTTGTAGTCTGGCCATCCCTTCCCTCGCATCTGGTAACAGTTACTATTTTTTTTTTTTTTTTTTTTTTTGGTTTTTCGAGACAGGGTTTCTCTGTGTAGCTTTGCGCCTTTTCCTGGAACTCACTTGGTAGCCCAAGCTGGCCTCGAACTCACAGAGATCCGCCTGGCTCTGCCTCCCGAGTGCTGGGATTAAAGGCGTGCGCCACCACCGCCCGGCTAACAGTTACTATTTTTTAATTACTAATTCATTTATATTTTCTTACTATAAAAATTTTTAAAACCTCCCTAAATTATATACTCATTAGGAATTATATTATCACTATACACCACTAGCTTAAGGCCAGTTTGATATTTATGGCTAATTTTAAGTTTTAAAGAAAAACAATTTTCAAGAGTAACTTTATAACTGTTAACCATATATATTTATAGCTTCATAATTTTTATTTTAAGTTAATTTCTGTTATGTTAACCTTGTAATTATTACTTCGAATACTTTGAGAATCAATGCTTCACTTACCTTCATTAATCTGTTCTGAACTCAAACACATTTATTTTTATGAATAGAGATATATCCATACACAGAGAGTTGAAACAAAGAGGTAGTTCCAGAAACAGTGATTACTCGAGTTAATGAATTATTACAATAAAATATATTTCACATTTGGCAATAGGCATATTACAAATTAGTAAACTTATATGGAAGAAATTATATAAATATATTTCAGAATTACACAGAAACCTGTTAGTGGCAACATTTCAACTAATGTACAATTATATTTATTATTTCTTCAATAATTAGGTACAATGTGTTTTGATAATATTCATCTCCCTTCCAATTCCTTTGAGATCCATTCCCCTTCCCTACTTACCCAATATTGTGTCTTTTTTCTTCCTCAAGTCCAATGTATCTTGCTCCTATATTTGTGGCTAAGTGGTCTTCCACTGGAGAATCGTCAACTTCCTATGGCCATACCTTTAAACAGAACTGACTCTGCTTATCCTAGCAGCTATCAGTTGTGAGTAGTTCAATGACTAAGTGTGGAAATTCATGCCCAACAGCCCTCTCCATGCTGCAATTAGCTCTAGTCTAAGTTTGCACAGCTCGTGTGCATGCCATCATAGTACTGTGAGTTCACAAGTGCAGTTGTTGTCCTGTTGTGTCTGGGAGACTACTTTCTTGTTGTCACTCACCATCTTCATATTTGACACTCTTTCTGCTTCCTCTTCAACTACAACTCTTGAGCCTTCGGACAAAGGAATGTGATATAGATGCCCCACTTAAGACTGAGCACTCCATAGTCTCTTATTCTTTGCACCATGCCAAGTGTGAATCTCTGCGTTAATAATCATTTAATGACAAAAGAAATACCTCTTAGGAGTATTGAGAGCTGTATTAATCTATAGATGTAAGGATAAGTCATTAGAAGTCATTTTTTATATAAGCCAAAATACAAATGTTTGGAGGTAAATAGTTTTTTTTTTTTAGTCAAATGAATCACGTAGACCTATAATTTATACTTGATAGGGATTTAAAGGTACATTTAATGTGTAATACATTTTTTCTTTTTGTTTTCTTATTCTATAAAAGCACCCTCTTCTGCATTTTTCATCATTTCATATAATCCTGGATATTTCTTCGTTACTACTCTGTCTCATCTAAGTGGTGAAAGTACAATGTGACTGTGTCCACTTTCCTTGTTAAAAGTTTACAACACAAAAGAAGACATTTATAAAGGGCAACTCTCACTGTTAGAACATTCCTTACTTAACTATGATAACAGCTCTCATTTGGTACTCAAATTAAATCTATGATGATGTTTTGGGGAAAAAATGTCATTAGCCACCTTTCACAGTTCTGAAGAAGTTTGACATCCTTACCAAATTTAGCTAGGAATAAGAGATAGAGAAAACCAATCCTTGGGCTTGCAATCCATGCCGTTTTAATGGTTGAGAAGCATATTTATGTTTCAATGAATTATTTGAAAAAATGTACAAAATTTCATGTGCTATAAACCTTTTAAGATGATGTTTTGAAGTCAGAGCTGAGCTCTGGTGGTGGTGTCTGCAATTCTGTTTTCTAATTAAAGCTATTATTTTTTTGCACTCGGAAAAAAAATAAAGCTAAAACACAGACTTTTCTTTCCTCTCACCTATAGGTCCCAAGGAGGTGGAGATCAAGTGCCCTTTGAACCACATTGCCTGTCGTGGAGCCAGCACGTGTGTCCATTTGTCACAACTGTGCAATGGGGTGTTAGACTGTCCCAACGGCTTTGACGAGGGAGTGCATTGCCAGGGTGAGTCTGTTGTGGGACAATGGAATTGAAATACTCAACTGTGTATAGTCATAAAAGTTCAAAGAGAAGTCTAACCCTCCTTTTCTTTCAACTGTAAATGTAGCTGAGAGAGAGAATAGGTTTTATTTCCAGTCTCTCAGTACAAAGTTCAAAGGTATAATTACCACAGTTTCTTGAAAAACATGTTAACAAACACACACCCAGACTTGGAAACTGAGATTTAAAAACACTACCTCACATAAAATTGTTCTTTTGAGCAAAGGAGAATGAGGAGTCATTATCATAGTAGACTGATGGCCCACAAGTCTGTTTATTCCATCTTTGTCTTAAACAAAATATTAGCAGGAACTCTCCTACAATTTTATATTCAAATCTATGTGCTCATGGGAAGTATTTTCTTTAATACTAGTTCTGTCCTACTACACTATTAACTTTCTTGCAATTTTAATGTGTTTTTAAATATCAGACTATAATTTCTTCAAAGATATGAGAGAAAAAATTGAAATAAAAAGAAATTAAAGTGTAAGTGGATCAGGGACATTCTAAAACCTGGGTGTGGGTTACAAGGGAATGAAACATGAGACTAAGAAGCATAAGAGCCCTGTGCAGTTCTGGGGCATCAGGCCAGCCCTGGATAAAAGAAGAAACCTCCCACACATGTCCCTATTCTTAATTGCCCTACCTCAGTTGAGAGAACACAAGCCAGGTCCAGGGCAGTGTGTGGATGCCTTTACCTATAGGGACTTGTTCCAAATCTCATATTTTCTGTACTTGTAGTTTAGTACCGGCCCCCTCCCACCAGTTTTCGGAACATGGCTATCCACCATCTGGTAGGAAGCAACGCACAAAGGCTGGTGACAGCTCTGAGGTGCCACCATTTCTTTTGCTGCTATACATCCACTCCTTCCGGATCAGTCAAAAGGAAGTACTGGAGACCCTTGGTAGGGATAGAAAGGAGAGAAACACACATGAAAGGACTTTAAAACACAGGTGAAGCTTTGTAAACAGATTGCAGTGACAGAGTCTGACTTCTACACCGAGAGCTTGGTTGCAAGATGGCCCAGGAAAGGAAGAACAGGATCAAACATCTCCACAATAGGTCACTGAAGTCAGGATGTAAGCAAGAATATGGCCCTTATGTTAGGGTTAGTGAGACACATGGAATAGAGGAGGTTTTAGAAAACTGAAGAGACAGGGTTGGATAGATGGATTAGTGGCTAAGATTGCTTGCTACTCTTGGAGAGGATGTGAGTTCAGTTTCCAGCGCATATGTTAGGGAGCTCATAGCTGCCTGTAACTCCAGCTCCAGGCAATTTAATGGCAGATGTTCAGATCCACACATGTATATATGTAAACACACACATAAAGAGAAATATAATACAGTAAAATTGGAGAGGCAGTGATGTAGGAAAAGACACGAGCCATTAAATTTCTAGTTGTCCCAGAGGAACTTACTATCTACATCTCTTTGGAATGTTCACACTTAGGGACTGCCTTTTAGATGGGTGGACTCAAGACACAATAAACAATGCAGATAAACTTGGATTTTCTGTTTCTGTCAGAACAAGGTTCTCCCAGTTGCCTCTCTGTGATATATTATATAGAACAGTGGGATCAAGGCTAAAAGATATGCCACTCTAGACTGAATGGCTAAAAGTATTTTTCATAGAGAAGATAAATTCAGAACCATCTGTAACTGATTGTACTCTGAGACATGGACAAAAAACATCACAGAACGTTAGATTTGTATAATGTATGTGGTGTGTCTTAAAGAGGCAAAAGTGGCTATTTGTTAGCACAATGACTCTGCATGAATGAAGTCTCTTTTTCCACACTCAAGAATGTTTTCCTCTCCCTTGCTCATTACTGATGAATACATAGTTTCTGAAAGATTTCCAAGCACAGTCCCTATCAAGCATCTAGGGACCTTTCTGCTATAGACACAAAATAAGAAAAGAAGTGGCAAAGTACACTGTGTGCTGCTGTGTTGAGCACTTCCTTCTGAATTACTTCTCCCTACGTTGCTGTCTTTAAAAAAAAAAAAAAAAGCTTATTGCTTTCAGAGCATGTACTCTAATTTAAATAATTACACACAAAGCCTCAGCCATGACTCACAAATGAATTTGGCCCTTTCTTCTAATAAATGATTCAAAGTACATTTGGTAGGATATTTGTAGTCTTTATGAAAATTAATAATAAGTAAAGCTTAAAGATTTGAACATTATGTTCTAGTCTTGGGAATGCTTTTGTGTTTAGTGAATTGTTTTCTGAATGTTTCCTAGTGAAATCAATTCCTTTCTAGTCAAAATAATGAAAAAATATCTATTATTAATGATTTTTCTGTAACACGGATATTTTAATCTCCATAATTTGGTTCCAATTGATGGAAAAATGGATTTTTATATGAGTATAGTTATATACAGGAATTTTCTTGTAAAATATTTAACAATAAGCACTGGTAAAATAACCACATTATATTTTCAAAATTTCATTTCTTCCTACACAGTATTTCAAAGTAGTAGCAATAGTTCCCTATCTAAAGTGTAGGAGCAATAAAAGGCATGTATTAAAGTTTGAGACCTGTATTCAGGCACAGAAAGTGCTAGATGGAACTGACAGAGATCAGACCATAGCATATATAAAAATACAATCTTAAATTTGACCTTCTTAGGATAATTGATTATGTCCACATTTTGGTTGGGCATTTGAAAGAGTAATTCTTTACAATTCTACCCTGAGTTAGACTACATTAGCTGCACAAGCAGGCAATGCACATGGATCCAAGTGGGGATGGCATTCTTCAGTCATAATCAGCTCCTATTCTGTTAAAATATCAACACTCTATAAATCACTGAGGAAAATTCATCTAATTTCCATGTCACTAGAAAAACATAACTATGTAATCCATATAGTTTCATTTCATCAAATAGTTAGGGTCTTTCTAAACCCAAGAAGATTAAATAGCTAAGGAGTTGAAATCCTTAAGAAATGAAAAGTTTTGACAGGAAATAATTACCTCTCAAGCACAGTGTATGCACAGAAATGCCACACAAGTCTTTTGCAAGTTTTCACTTTTTTTCTGATCCTGTTTCTAGGTATTTTGGGCCTACTATATAGATAATTAGTGTATTTAACCAGAAATACATGAAAACGTTCTTTTATATGAACATTTATTTCATTGAAATAATAGCATTAATTTTTAATTGCACCAGATCCTTACTTATGCTGGGATTCAAACTTGGTAGTATATGCTCCTTCATCATCAATCTCTTGTCAAGAATTCAAATACATTGACTATAAAGACTAAACAGAACATTTAAAATAGACAGCTGTCTTTTTATCTTTTGTTTCATTATCCACAGAACTTAAGTCTTACGATAAAGTGTTTTTAAAACATCCTGGAGAGATTTGTAACCAAGAAATTCTTTCAGAATAGAACAAGGGAAATGGTAGCTTTTATTTTTTATAATGATTCACTATTGGAAATTTAGTAACCTTTTAACCTCCTTGCTTAAGTGTCATATATATTTCAAGTTCCTAAAACAGAATTAATATTAAAAAATATAAAAAATAAAAAATAAGCCCAAATATTTTGTCCTCATATTTAAGAATGGAAAATTTTATTTTGGTTTGTTGTTTTATCAGCCATTTTTTAAACAGCTTTAGTTTTAGGACAAGTGTTTTATATAGACTAGGGCAGTTCAGAGCTAAAGTTAGGATTAAGGCTGGTGCTAGGGTTGTGGTTAGGATAAGTGCTAAGTTTAGAGATCAGGTTAGGAATAGGTTTACAATTAGGTTATGGCTACTGAAGACTGGGGCTGGAGCTAAGTTAGCATTCTCAGTAATTCTAACCCTAACTTCTAACTGTTAAGATTTAGTTTAAACCTACTAGAAAGGATGGGAGGTAGGGTAGTAAGGAAGGAGATAAGAGACAGGACAGGAAGAAACTAAGACATTCGAGTTATTTTTGTCTCCACTCTTCTATCAATCCATCTTCTTCTACTACCATTTTAACTGTTCAAAACAAAAATATGGAATGTAATATATGTGTAAATAATATCAGATAAAACCAATTCACAGGCATTGTGGTTTCCACCATGGGGGATGGAGATAGGAAATCATTATTGTCTGCTCAAGTGACATGAAGCATCAAAAGTTTTCAGATTGCTAGTCATTGTAACACAAATTTTAAAAGGCCTTATTAATAAAAAAAAAAACCCTGAAGCCAGATATTGGGGTGAAGGTTGAAAAATCAGAGAAGCAGAAAAAGCCACAGCCAACCTCACCTTGACAACTCCTCAGCAGATCCTGTTTCCACAAAAGCTCAGACTGACATCCTCTGAGTCCTGAAGGTATCAACTAAACTGCTGCTAAAATCCTATAAGCTTAACAGCCTCTAGTTCCTGGGATTAAAGGTGTGTGCCACCACTGCCAGGCTCTGTTTCTAGTGTGGACTTGAACTCACAGACATCCAAATAGATCTCTGCCCCCCAAGTGATAGGATTAAAGGCGTGTGTGCCACCACTGTCTGGCCTCTATGTCTACTCTAGTGGCTGTTCTGTTCTCTGACTCCCTGATATGTTTCATTAGGGCAAACAATATATCACATTTCCCCTTTTTTTCTAAAATAATAAAAGAAGGTTATAACTAATATAAGAGAAACTATATTCAATAAGTACAATAAGTATATACAATACATACAGTCAAGTCTAGTTCCTTAACATTTGACAGAGGCAGACAAAAAACTCCATTATATATATTATATATATATATATATATATATATATATATATATATATATATTAGAGAAAAAATTTCATTATTTATCCTATTTTAGTGAGTCCAATACAAAATTTGTATACAATATACAAAAATCCAACCCAATGTAAAATATTTAAGACAAGTAGTTCCTTTTTAAAAGTAGATTCAATAATCTACCTTTTTAATTAATCAAGTCATGGTAACAGACATAATCACAGAAAAGTGGAGGTAGAGCTACTGGTGTATTTGGGAGCCAGCCTGGTCTACAGAGAAGATTCTATTTCCAAAAGCCTCAAAGTAAGCAATCAACAAAGCAACCAAACACAGAGACACAAACAAATAACAAAAGGCCTATTGTGAAGAAGGAAATGGAATCTGATTTAAAGACCTGGCCTTGTGTGGTCAGACCACTTCTGGTTCATAAATGTTTTCTGTGTTTTGTGCTCAGTTGTGGTAAAGTGGTAAGATTGCTTAAAGTCTGTCTCAGGTTCAAGTTTCTTCTTAGAGATTAATTTTAACAATTAAATTATATAAAAGGTTATGATATTTGATACCAGTTGATTTCCAGAACAACTTTGGTTCCAGAAACAAAGAACCTGGGAAGTGGCTCAGCCTGCACAATGTTTGCTGCCACACAAAGACCTTGCTACACAAGTCCCAGCACCCTGTAAAAGGTCAGGGTACAATGATGTATACCTACAGTCTCCACATTGGGGAGAAAAAATTACTGGATTCATAGGGCTTCCTGGCTAGACAGTCTAACTTAATCAATGATCTTGAAGTTCAAAAGAAGAACCAAAAACAAAAACATAAAGTGGAGAATGACTGAGGAGGACATTCACCAATGATGTTTGACCTCCACACTAGTTCATGCACAAGCTTGTATATGCACATGCAAACACATGTATACAATCCCTAGAAGAATAATTTTTCAATAAATCATCATTTTTATAAATGTCAATTGATCCATAAGATTTGCATATTAAAGGAGTTTTGTATTCTTTCACACATGTACACAATATGTAATCTTCAAAAGTAGGTAATATTGTATATACTGGAAAATGATAGACACATGAAATTAGGATTGTATACTATTGAAAACTTACTAGTATATAGCCACTTTATGCATGGATATACATAGAAACATATGCATATTCATTTATGTATAGTAGTGTGCATGCTTATTTTAGAGTTATAGTTCTATAAATACTGTTTAATTTAAAATATGCTTTTACGTTGTTGATGTGGAAAATGCAGCTCTCACCTTAAATAGAAAAAGAGGCAGTTTATTCTAGATATAAATTTGAGTGACCATGGCCCTGAAATATTCTATGTTCCCAAGTAAAAGCAGTTTCATGAAATTTTTACAGTAACAAACCAAAGAAGGCATAAATAAAGACATTTTTTAAATACATGGGTGGAAACACCAGAGAGGCATTTGCAGCTGGATGGAAGACGCTCTTCTGTAGGCTTCAGATGCCCTCTGATGACATTCATAGAGTTTGGGCATGCAGAAGCTAGTGCTCTACTAAGTTAATAGCTTCCAAAATGTTTTCATCAGCTAGTTATAGGATGTTAGTGCTAGCCAAGAGGTGCGCAAGGAATAGCTATTCATAGGACTAAAGCTAGACCAAGATAAAGGAATTGGCTTCTGGACCTTAAGCAACCCAATCGCTCCACAAAACTGCAGTTCTAATCAGTCAGTCTTTGCAGATACAGCTTCTTTCTAGGAATTCTCATTGATAATATCCATATGTGACTTCTGAAAATGTATTTATTGGGTGGGGTTCCTAAGCTAATGGTCTATGTGAGGCAGCATAGTGTAAGGTTCAGGAATCAATTTGGCTCTATTTTCCTACCATCTTAGGCCTGTGGATCATCTTAGATCTTTAGGTTCTGCAGAAAGCATATTTTATTTTTGAAATATATAGCCTATCTGGCATTCAAATTATACCAATATATAAAAAAAATGTTGACTTTTTGAGACACTTGGCTAGTCAATTACCTCAGTGCTGGGGAAAGGTTGCTAATTACCTTATACTGTAACTCATAAATCTAAAGGATAATTAAATATTCTTTATTGTTCATCCAATGGAATTCTTTTTGATAAATTTACATTTTGTATTAATATTGATGCTATATTAAATTGATAATCTCTCTCCAAGCATACTAATCTTGAAGATTATTTAAATAAAAAGTAGTCATTTGTTTAAAAAAAAAGGAGAAGAAAAAAGATGTATCAATGTAGTATTTGTTTTTAAATGATCTAAAGTAAAAGACAGAGCTGTAGAGATGGCTCAGTTAAGTGAAAGAAGATGACCAGGGTTCAATTTCAGCACCTATGTGGGGGTTCACAACCATCAATAATACCAGATCCATGGTATCTAATGCCCTCTTTTGACTTCCTCAGGCATGAGGCACACATAGAGTGCACAAACATACTTGCAACACACTTGAAGGAAAAACATTTATACCCATTTAATTAATTAATTAATTAAATTTTATAAATTTATAAGTTTTTAACTAAAATATATAAACTAATTAAAATATTTCATCATATGATTTCCTTATATTTATGTTTATTTATTTGTTTGTCTTTTGCATGGTCTTCTACAGCTCCTTTCTGCAATTCTGGGGATTAACCTAAGTGCTGTATCAAGTTAGCTACAACCTCAGACCCAAACTAGATCTCTATGCACCAATCATTTCAGATTCTATCTCTCTCTTAAAACAGTGTTTTCAAATTAGTTATAGTAACATATTTCTATGTTTTGATCCAGTCTTAACCCTATATAAGAATCCTGATGTATCATATACTTCCAATTGTTGCTGAATTGTCTGTATTTTAAATTGTGTTTTAAAATATATAATTAAGAAATGTGTCACAGCTACATCAGTGAAATGTACATTGTACTTGTTACTTTATATCTTTAGTAGTAGAATAAATAATGGCTTTGATATTGACATCTGGTCCCTGGTTGAAAAACTATTATCATGGGCATTTTCCAAATATACCAAACTCATTAGAATTCTTAAAGACTTTCCTAGTGGTTTGATGGAATCCTTGCCCAGTATTTCTGAGGCTCTGCATTTTGATCCTTATATGGAAAATTGGAGATAAAGAGACATATATGGAAAACAAAATAAAGCAGATAAGTCAGCTTTATCATCCTTGCTAATCTTTCCTTAAAAGAAGAGAAATATTAATTTTTCACCATTTTAAAAGCTTATGAATACTCATATGAGTATTCACAAGCTTTGGGAGCAGTTATTTATCTTTATACTTCTATCATACATCTCTTCCTGATATGATAGAAAAAAGTTATAACATATAACAACTTATATATGAACAAAAATGAAGTTTTAAAATGTGCCAGTAAAAAAGTGAAAGACTCTCTCTAGCTCCTTCATTAACTTGAGTTAAGCTTTTATTAAGCACTGACAATATTCCAGACATTTATCTGAGCTGGGAATATTGAATGTTCTACCTTCATGGAGTTTATGTGGTATAATGGGGGGAAGTAAAAATTGCTGAGGAAGAATACAATGAGGAGTATCAAATTTTGTTTGCAGGAATGCAAAGAGATTTCCCAACAGAGCTGGTGGCTGATTTGCATGTCACTCCAAGAATTGTATATGCCAATGATGAAAATATGAGCATTCAAACCCAGGGGTCTATTTTTTGTAAATGAAAGTATGAATGAGCACTAGATGCTCAGAAGAGCTCTGGATTCTTTGGAAAGAATAAAGACTTGAAGGTATAAAAAAATGAAGACGTATGACCTTGAAGCTGAAAAGAAATATTAGCAGACAAAGAGAAATTACATTAGAATAAGGATTCATGCAGCATAGTCCATTTAAAACACATTGCATAAAACAGAAAAGGGCAAGAAAGTAAAAAAAGTGATACTAGAATGTATGTACAGTGGAATTATAAGGGTGCTATCCCATTGTGTTTAATACTGAGCAGATGGAGGCTAGAATATTTGCGTCTTTGTGCAAGTCAGGTTGATTATTCTTAGCAGGAAAATAAGTACATTTTATAACCACAAGACAAGGAGCTGAGCAGTCCTCTGTTCTGATGTTGCTCAGCCTCCACCTTATGTATTTTTGTTTAATATGTCACTTAGATGGAGAACACCTAAGTGAAGGTCAAGGAGGGAGCCCTGGGCTGTTCTGTTCAGGCAATCCTTTTTGTGATGAAAGTTGATCACTTGAAAGATAGATTTACTATTTATAGCCACCAGAGTTCCAGCCTTGTAAGCTACTAAAGTACTAATTTATGATGCTTAAATTTTGTCCTCTTGTTCCTCAACTTTGGAAAATAATTGGCTTTATTTCAATATTATTCAAAAGTATAAATTGAAAGAAACTGTTCCTCAACTCTCCTCTCAACCTCAAACTGTGAGGCCAAATCTCCCGTGATTCATTATTGCATTTTTGACTCACACAGCGTGATATTCTAAAGAGCAAGGATTTCAAGCAGGATGCTGAGATTGAACAATATCCTCAGGAGTCACACAGAACACCACTTAAGAGCAGGGATTAAACTATGACCTTGAGTTTTCATTTGCTAGTTGTCTCTAGTGGAAAGTACATAAAATCTTCATGCTTCAGCATCCTTCCCAACTCAATGTCCAACCAGCAAGGTGATGAGGAGGACATCAACTGAGGGACAATTTTGAACTAACTCTATATTCCCTGTCAGTTTTATTAATTGAAGGAAAAGAAAAACAATGTGCTGAGTGAACAACAAACTGAACAAATGTATAACAAGCATGCATAGTCCAATGTCACCATCTGACTCAGTGTTCCATCCCCTTGAGAAAAAGCAGTGATTCTCAAACTTAGGAATTTAGCATTCATAGAATGATCTGGAAAAAAAATAGTAATTCTCTGAAGAATACTTTAAAATTTTAATTTAAATTAACATAATGTCATTATGTCAAGAACTAACCTATAATTATTTAGAAAGATTTATAAATTGCTGAGACAAAATTGGAATTATGAAAAGTCTTAAAGATTTTATAGATGAGTTGATGTCTCTGTTTCTGTGACTAAATACCATGACTATAGAAACTTAAGGGATAAGGGTATATTTTGGATCCCATCTACAGTGTATTGTCCATTATGGCAGGGAAGAGCAGAAGGCAGGAGTGTGAGGTAACTGGTATATTTCATCCCCGTTCAAGAAGAAGATGCTGATGAATGTTCATGCTCTGATTCCTTCCTCATTTTTATGTTGTTTAGGATTACTGTTCAGGGAACTGTGCTACCCTATTTAGGGTAGGTCTTCGAACCTCTCTTAAGCTAGTTAAGATAACATCTCCCAGACTAGTCCAGAGACTGACCTTATCTAAATAATTCTTCAAGGTATGTCCAGAGGTGTGTCTTCTAAGTGACTCTAGATCCTGTTGACAGTAATATTAATCACTGAAACTTCACCTCTGGTAATCCTAACACTCCAAAAAAGTCTCTGCTAAACCAGAATATTCCATAACTTGTTTCTGTAATTTAGTGGCCCTCATAAAATAAGATGCAGCCTATGAACATTCAAAAGTCCCTGTTAGTCTTTCATAGTTTCAACCCTTTATAAAAACAAAGTCTAAGACTGATCTGAAACTCAAGGCAATCTCTTAACTGAAAGTACATATAAAATCACACCCAAGTGACCTACTTCTAATATATAATGGGACATAATAAACATCTCCATTCCAAGGGGTGAAAATAAGGGTATAGAAAATAATGATCAAAGCAAAACAGTACTGAAAATTAGTAGAGCAAACACCAAGCCTGGTAGCTCCATCTCTGACAAGTGGGACTAGTAATACAATTATGTGGGCTCCTAAGGGCTTTGGGAGCTCCATTCCTCCAATTTTGCCACATTCAGTACACAAGGCCTCAGTAGACATCCCATTTTTGATATTTCCAATAACCTGTGATCTCCGCTGCGATTTAAGCTGCACTCAATGGCCTTTAAAAGCCTCTTTGCAGGCACCCTGACCCTGTCACACACTGCCTGGCCTCAGCTATTCTGTGAATTTGGAGAGCAAGACTCTATGCTTTCTTCAAGCTCATATTTTTCACAGCTACAAACCAGGAAAATGTAGATCTTTGTCAAGTTCTACTTCCATCTCAGATGTAGGCTGACCCCTTTGGATGCTGACTCAGGAAACACTGTCCTAGGCAGTTGTTTTCCATGATCAGGGCACTACTGCACTTGCATTTTCAGTTCAGACTCTTTCCAAATTTATTTTTATTTTCCCAAGGTGGAGCCTTTGATGTGGAGTGCTGCCCTCAGGGTACCTTTGCTCCAACCCAGGTCAAGGCAGGCTTCTACTTTAGCAGGAAATTTTGTCAGGAAGTTTAACTTGCTCATGTTCCTTCTCCTTTCAGCAAATTCCCTATATTTTATATTTTCTGTCAAGCATTTCACTCTTCTCACAATCTCAATGGTCTCTTCTTTTGAAATGTCCCCTACCAAACAAATTAGTTCATTGTCTTTGAAAAACTCAACTTCACTCAGGTTCTCATGCTATGGGTAAAATGAAACCAGATCCTTGACTAATAATATATTGTATTTCTGGCTCTTCGCCTAATTCCTGGGAGGATCCAATTCTCCTTGCAACGCTCAGGACTTGGACCTTCACTGTCAATGCCCCTCTAAACATTCTACTTTACCATGCTCCTGTCAGAATGAGCCATTCAGTCCTATTAATGTTGTTCTAAGGTTTTTCTTGTACAAATTTCCAAGTATAAATAAGTTTTAAAAGCTTAAGAACCATACATAAGTTTTTCATAAGAATGACCTTCTTTTCTGGAATGAATTTTCTGATTTAGTTATTTTTTCTGTTGTGATTTAAAAAAAAGGCTTTGAAAATTGTCTAAGGGTGTGTAGGCAGTAATGAGATTAGTAACCTTGTAAAAGGGATCGAGAAGTTTTTGTCCCTTCCCATACATGAAAACGGGTCCTCAACATCTCCTATGAGCCGAGAACAGTGATGTACCACACACTAAAAGTGTTGTTATGTGAAGTTGGTTGTCACAGATATATTTCTGTTGTTTTAAGCTACAGAGAAGGGGACAATTGATTATAGCATCTCGGTAGGACATCATCACAACTGAACACTTCAGTCTATTAACTGATAGAAAGGGAAACAATGAAGAAAATTTGTGAGTCTGGTGACTTCTGAACCCAGAGTGTCAGTTGTTTCATGAAGTGTCATTAATGTTTTGTTTTATTTGCTGTGGAGTTAAAGAAACATATGCATGTCTTCACAACCTTCCAAAATGTAGCGGCATATTTGGATTTAAGACACAATAAACTTCATTTAAAAGTAATATTTTGATGAAAGCAAATCACCCAGGTTTGGGTTTTGTGGAGAATTGATATGGTTTCCTCAATTACACTTATGATTAAGAAAAACAGGAAATCAAGTGATTGGTATTTTCCTGGCACAAGGAATTGGGAGCCATGTCTTCACATCTTGCCATGGTTGTAGAAAGAACTAGGTTTCCTGGGTTGTCTCTAGATTAGGTCCCTATGCAAGTTTAGTGCCAGCTATGCAGAAGACAAGCCCCAAAAAGCAGTTTGCAGCTCCATTAGCTGAAATGTGGCATATTCCCACTTAAGGTGCAGGTATGAAGCTAGAGAGTGCCAAGGAAAAAAAAATCTATGCAGTTCAATAAATGGCTCCTGCTCTCCAATATTCTCAGAGCAGAAGCACTATCTGGACTAATCTTAAGTCAGATTAATGTAAAGTCATTTTAGCAAGCTTAAACAATGTCTGACATGAACGTGAATAGATACAACGTGCTTGTGCTTTCAATTTTTTTCTTCTTATTTATCTATTGTATCTGTAATATACAGAAAGGAAGCAAAGGTCCTTAATGACTAAAACTAAAATAACAACCCAGCAATACCTTTTACTCTGTGGGATGGAATATTAAGATAATAGGGCCAAGAGGGACTTTCAGAAGTGGTCCAGTTCACCCATCAGCCTATAGGCTGGACATAACCCAAGATCACCTCCACAACCTGCCATTTCTACATTGTTTGGAATGTCTCCAGAGAGAAAACTTATAATGACCATCTTTAGAAATGTGGCCAGTGTGAAGCAATTTGTACTTTGTGCAAATCCTTGCATTTTATATTGTAAATTCACCATGTTCTTTGCTTCTGCCGATGTCGCCTAACAGGTTCTGTATTTCTGCTGCTTAATCATGTTTTGTGCACTTCTCCACATAGCCTGAAATTTTCCATACCTCTGAAGCTGTGAACTATGCCTCCCAGATAATTTAGACATGGCTTATTAACTAGTATTCTGGGTAATTAGCTGTCACAGCCTGAATTCTGTAACACTTTGTACATTTTGCTCTTAAGTGTAGGATTGTTTACTTGGGTCAAATCAGTTAGGAATTGTGTTTGACTTAAAATAGTAGAATTAATTATCTTATAACAAAGCTAAGTTTATTTCCTGTTCACTTAAAAGGGTCCAGAGGAATGCACTACATGATAGGATGGTTGTTCCCTGAGGCATTCTATGCCCCAGGCTTGCTCCTGCTTTCTGTTCTACCATCCCATTGACTATTTTTTCCATCTTCAAGGAAGCCTTGTGGTGAAATATGGTCATAGCATCTGAAAACTTTCCAGGAGGATGGAATCATACTAAAATATCACTACCCTTAAAACCATCTCTCTTTGAAATGTTTCCAGAAACCTAGTGGAAAAATACTTACCTTTGTTTCCTTGATCTCGATTTTAAAGCAGACATATTTGCTTATATCAGCACTAAATTATGGGATGTTAAAGTAGATGAAATCTGCTTGGATACAAGCAGGTCTTTGTGCTGACAAAAAATATTTTGTCATTTGAACACATGTTAGAGTGAGCAAGGAAGAGAGAATCTCAACTGAGGAGCTACCTCCTTCAGATTTTCCTATGGACATGTCTGTGGGCATTTTCTTAATTAATGATTCATGTGAGAGGGCCCAGCCCACTGTGGTTGATATTGCCTTTGAGCAGATGGTTCTGTATTGTTTAAAAAGCAATCCAGATGAACAAGCTTTAAATATGCCAAGACATAGCTTACTGGTTTTCTTTACCTTCTAATGTTAAATTTCTTATTTCACTTTGTTTTTCCATGTCAATGGATTTTTCACTAAACATATTAGACAATCAACTGCATTGCTTTTTATTTTTGGCTTATGGCTTTAGTGGTGTCACAAATCTAATCCATGTCAAACACACAATCATTAATGTACACCCTTATTCCTAATTTGCTTTGCTTGGAAAGGTTCTTTAGTTTCCTTTGAATTTCAGTTCCCACCTAACTACTTCTAATCACTTTGTACACTCTACATATATGTCTACCTGCAAAAGCCCAGTTAACTAATCTGTTTTTAACCTATTATTTTAAGAGTGACAAGAGCGTCATAGAAAATGGACCAAGTCCTAATAAAATGTTACACTGAAAATACACTGTCAGACAGGACAGACAGAATCTTTTGATACTCACACCAATAGCTTTAAAATGTGTAATGGTAAAGTAAGAAGAGTGATGAAGAGTTGGGAAGTTGTAGGGGAACTCTTCTTGGTGTCAGTTTCCTGGATGCAAATACCTCACTCATTCATACTTCTCCTCAGGAGTCACCTGAGTAAATTCTCCTCCAGTGTGCCTTGCTTATATTTTAAATGAGAAGGTGTGGTATGGAAGACCTCAAGGCAGGAGAAGTATGTTTGAATTCATATAGCTGTTTAGTTTAAGGAACATACATACAGGGCCCAACCAGTCAGGACATGGGCCTTTTTGGACCCAAAAGAACCTGAAATTGAGGGAAAAGGTTCCCAAAAGGCAGTCAGTAATATTTGCCAAACATGAATTACTGTCTTTGAGTTTGTACCATTCTCAAAATTTTATAGCACACCCAAATCAGGCAAAAAAAAAAAAAAAAAAAAATCCTCAAGAACATAGTGTGAACCCAGATGCGATTTTAAACTGCTGATGCATTATTATCATCCTCACGCAAAAGGAAGTAATTACTTGGAGACAGAGTAAGTCAAAGACTGTCTGCATTTGTTTATTTCATAGTTAACCATCCTCCCTGAAATCTAAGTTGTCACTATTTGATTGCTAAAACTTTCTGAGTTTATTTAGTAAACATAATATTTATTTCTTTTTTATCTGTGACTTTCTCTATTTTCATTTATTATTATGATTTGGGGCCTATACAACTTTCAGTGAGAAATAATTCCCAAAGCAAACCCAAATCATAACAATGCTCTAAATTACAACAATTATTTCCTATTCAAATACAGTTGGAATTTGTAATCATTGTTTTGAAGAGGCAATTATCAGTTAGCAGATGACTTAGGTCCCTCAATCCTCTGATGTTCTTTTGCATTTTACCAGGTGTGTACAACACACCAATACTAATCTAGCCAAGGGCTTTCTGAGGGCTTCCAAGTCAGTTTTCTAGCTTATGTATGTTTAAAGGCTCTCTGACTCTTTTTATGAGGCCAGAAAGTGAATTCATTGTTATGGACTCTTTAAAGATTGGTTTTCAACTCTATTTCCATCTACATAGCCATAAATGGAAAATCATGTCAGGTTTTCCAAATCCTTAAATTATAAGATGTTCTTACATCATATTCAAACTCAACTTTTTATATATTATGTTGTTTTCTGTTCAACTGTGCAAGTGATCCTTTTGTTAGTTAGGGGCAACTGGCTACTACTAAAGCAGGAAGTAAGCTATGACACAGAAATCAAACTTTATTTTTCTGTTTGTTAAGGCTCATGCAGTTGAGAAATATATGGGGGAAATAGAGTATTTTGTCTGTTCTTATCTAACAGGAGTAGAATTTATTTTAAATAAGAGCACAAAACAATACTACCATTGGTGTGATGTGTTTAAATTCACATAAATGTTTGACTTTAGATACTGCTGTTGAGTTGAAATTGTTTTAAAACTCCCTCTGTGAAGGCCTGATTTAGTAATATAGAGCATACTAGGTGGTGTTTATCAAATAGCAATTGATAAAACAGATAAGGAATTGTTGGAATACAGATAGATGGATGGCCTGGAAAATTAGTGATAGTACATTGTACATTCAAGAGAAGAAGTTGAAGGGCAGCATTTATACAAACCTTGTTAAAATAGATTTGAAGCCTGACAAATGAGTCCTGAGGACTAACAATGGAGTGTAGTTAACAGTCAAAGGGCAGAAAAAATGGGACAAGGTGATACCTTTTGTGCTTTGTGGGTACCAGTGCAAAATACACAGCTCTTATTTTAAAGGAAATAAGAGATTTAATTTTGGAGCCATTCTGAGTAACTACAGCCCAGAAAGACAGACTTTGGTTACCCCAAATTCCATGCTACAACATGGAAGCAGTTTCATGAATGTTTATAGTTTTACAGAACAGAGAAAGTCATAAATCAAGGAAAGTCTAAAATAGATAGGTAGGTACACAAGAGAACCAGGTATAGCAAGATGGGGGAGATTTTCTATAGGCCTAAGATCCTATCTGAACTTTCAGGTTAGTGGAATCTAGTGACCTATTACCGTAATAGATTCTAGTAGGTCTAACTGAAGATTTAGGCAATAGATAGTAATAGTTTTATCTATTCATAACAAGATGTTAGCTCCTACACAACAGAGAGATGGACAAGTAATGGCTATTTCAGAGAGCTAGAACTAGCCCAAGATAAGGTAATTAGCCTCTGGACCTACATGATTTCAACCTCTCTACAGCACTGCGTTTCTAATCAGTCAATCACTCTCTGCAGGCACAACTTTCTTTTCGGGAGTTCTCACTCACATGAGAGTTAACCTGAATAAAGTGAAGAAAAAGAGGTTGATAAAAATAATTCCCAACATTGATTCAACTTATGTCAACTGTTTTATATTATGATGACCCAATTATTTACTCTATACTCTCTTATTTCATATAAGTAGTTAAATGATGAAAACTGTTTTAGGAGAAATTAAATCATGAATGGAAAAAATAATATCATGTCTTCCAAGGGGGTGTGGATTTTTTATGTTTCAAAGTCTTGCTTTCTTTGAGTTGCAATATTCATGCTAGTTTCAAGCCCTTCATGGTGTATTCACTAAAATGCAGTTAATTTTATATTATTTTATTTACCTATGGGATAAATACTTGTAGGGAACATAGTCACTATGGTCAATTTATGACACTGAGGTCTGGGGATATCGGGGTTTCTCCACCCTTAGCATGGTTATTATATCCTAGCATGTGAATGCAACTCCATAGCATGTAGCATGGACCCATGCGGTTACCTGCACTTAGTGAAAAAAGAATGGAGTATCTACTTTAACTTCCCTACAGGAAGAGCAACAATGGCAGAAGATAAATCTGCCTGTCAGTCTAAGAAAACATGTCAGGCTAAATTAAGTACTGCTTAGACTCACTGCAGGGAACCAAAGTCTGTAAGGACCAATTAAGTTTAAGATAACACTATGCTAATATGAACA
Organism: Peromyscus eremicus; assembly: GCF_949786415.1. Classification (NCBI taxonomy): domain Eukaryota; kingdom Metazoa; phylum Chordata; class Mammalia; order Rodentia; family Cricetidae; genus Peromyscus; species Peromyscus eremicus. The sequence continues at coordinate 21,579,056 of NC_081419.1, read as the reverse complement.
TTCATAGTGGACCAAAAAAATGGGCAACACTGGACATCCAGGGGACATCCAGGGGACTATGAATGAGATAGTGGTGGCTGACATTGGACATCTGGGGAGCACAGAAGAAAAAATGATGTGATCTGTTATAAAAACCATTCCATTCAAAATGTTGCTCTGTGTCAAGTTTTTATAAATATGACCTTGAGATCAAGACAAGTGCCTGGAGCAGGCATGTGTCTTTGCCTTTGGCATATTTTACATATGTGTGCTAGTCTGCATTTATTGGCATGCCAGCATCCGTGTGTGTGTGTGTGTGTGTGCGTGTGTGTGTGTGTGTGTGCCAGGATGTATGTACTGATGTGCCTATGATGTGAGTGTATATCTCATTTGCCTATGGTCACTCACGTCTTTCTCAACCTCTGGCTTCCTGCAATCTTTCTTCCCTGACTGAAGTCATACCTCACAATCACATTAGTATGTTCTTTAATTGTAGCACTAAATAATTAATAGAGGCATGGTGAGCTTTGCAAGGTTATAATTATTGTATCTCTTTTGATCACAATTGATCATAAACCCTTCAATATATTAATGAAATGGCAAAGATTTGTGAGCTCAAATAACTTAATTTCCTGGAAAGTCCAGGGGACATGAAACTGTTTCTGTAGAGTTATGCAAACCCCTCTACACCTTCCATACCTCTCATTAGAGACTAAATGTAAGTATTAGAATTACAAAGTTATCTACTTCTAACTTCTGTCACTTTCAATCAAACAGAGCACACCACATTGTAACACGAATATTAAAGGGTCTTATAATAAAACCTCAGAGCCAGATACTGGAGTGAAAGCTGAAAAATCAGAGAAGCAGAGCAAGCCATCCAAAAGTTCTTACCTCTACGAAATCCTCAGTCTAAAGAGAGAGAGTTCCTGTTTCCTCACGCCTTATATACCTTTCGTGTCCTGCCACATTACTTCCTGAGATTAAAGGCATATGTCATCACTGCCTGGTTCTGTTTCTCTCATGTAGCCCAGTGTGGTCTTGAACTCACAGAGATTCAGAAGAATCTCTGCCTCCCTAATGATAGGATTAAAGGTGTGTGCCATCACTGCCTGACCTCTATGTCTAATTTAGTGGCTGGCTCTGTCCTCTGATCCTCAGGCAAGCTTTATTGGTGTACACAATGTATCACCACACCTCATGATATAATTTATCTCAGTTCTTGGCATTAGCATAGGATTCTAAATGTCACATAAAGTCTACACATTCTAACTCTTGTCTTCTTTCCTCGGTATTCTGTTCTGCTTTCTGGAGCTCATTGTCCATTATATATAAAACTCAGATATACACCACTTGATCTCTCAAACATTTCACCAATCAACTTCTGGGGAAAAGACAGCTCACCTCCCTGTCTCCTCTTCACATATCTAAAAGTACTTTTTTTTCTTTCTCTAGAAGTTTTATAGTTATTTATGTTGAAGCTGGGATAATTTTCTTTTATTGCATCATTGAAGTATTCTGATTTCCCACATGAAGCTTTCATGAGCTTCATAGCTCATGCCATTGTACTACTTCATCCACTGTTCTTTACTGTTATCATCATTGACTGCCATTTAAGCCATCCCCTCTTATTTCTCAATTATTATGGTTTTGTCTCTCCAGCACTACTTCTGTATTGTTGCATATTAACTTTAATATACTTTCAGATAATGTTTCTTATACCTCAATCTTTATGTTTCTCTATGCAACCTCAGCCAATCACACTAATTATCTTCTTCAGAATCATGGTAAATTGGCCATTATCTCATTTAATTTTACATCATGCTATGTCTATACTACCATCCCAACAATACATAAAAATGTTCTACCTACTTATGTTCTCAATTTTCCATAAGCTTGCAGATTCTTGAGAGACTCATCTGGCTCCCTATTTTCTTAAAATTTGTAGGCTTTTATTGAGTCACTGAATCCTATAACTCTCCAGCACCTAGCATCTGTCTTACTTCCTACTCACTTCAGAAATCCAAAATCATATTCAAAATTAACTCTCCACCTCTTCTGTTTCCTGCCTAGCTGTGCCATTGCCTTGACAAACATGTTAGGAACAACTTAAGGGAGGAATTATCCATTTAGAAGTGTGACTTCAGAGGGTCTCACTCCATTATGACAGTAGTGACAGAAGCAGAGCTTGTGGTAGCTGGAGTGACTTGTCACATAGTAGCAAAGCAGATAGCAAGGAATGTTAGTAGAAACAATGATTAGTCACATCCTCAAAGCCACCTCCTAATGAACAATGCTTGTCCCCTAAGCACATGCTCCAAAGGTTCTGAAGTTTCTCAAAACAATCCCATCAGCTGGAAGTCAAAGGTCAAATATATGACCTGTGGGAAACATTCTACACTCACTCTATAGCAGTAGCTGTAGACAAATAGAGGAATGCCATACTGATTAGTATCACTGTTGTTCATAGCCAATGGTTCACCTTTTCTCAACTCATACTTACTGGTGTTTTACTTGCATTTCTTTTTCTGTCCTCAAATAATTTAAGAATACAAGATTTATTGTGGCTCATAGTTGGATGATAGAGTCCAGCATGTTGGGGAGGGAAAGCATGGCATCAGGAGTGTTGGGCAGCTGGACACAATATGCTCACAGTGAGGAAGCAGAGGGACAAATACTGGTATTCAGTTCACTTCCTTCTATTCCATTTTTTTTCAGTCCAAGATGTGAGCTCATAACACCGTACCAACCATTTTCAGAAGGGATAATTCCCTCCTCTAGTGAAACAGAGTTGTTTCTGCCTTTACCGCAAAGACTGGATATCAAGTTAGATTCTTGGAGCATGGTAGATTTCAGAAAGAATTAAATAGTCTAATATGTGAGTATAACAGTGGAAAATTGGTTATCTTGGTTCATAATTAGATTGACGGTTTTTAAAAAAAATAAGATAAATATCCAAATAGAATGAAATTCGACTTCAATTACTTGCAAGAAGAACACGAGAAAATACTATTCAAAGTTTTAGTAATCAGATTAGACTTAGGTTCCTGAGTATCTGGATGCATTCATTTTTATGTTTTGTTCAAGATTCCTAGATCAGTAAAAAGGCACATTACCTTTCAGGGCTGTGTGTGTGTGTGTGTGTGTGTGTGTGTGTGTGTGTGTGTATGTGTTTGTGTGTGTACACATTTTGTTCTTCCCTCCTGTCCTCTATTTATTATATTCTCGTGACAGTCAAGTGAGGATGGAATGTGAAGCTGTGTATAGCATTGCCCTTGTTTCCTCTTCAAACCCTACAGCACTTGTAGTCAGTTTCAGGCTTGTTTCCAGCAATTCAGTCCTGACATCTTTAGCTTTCTGTTGTGATGGGAACCATAACAAGATCTACCAGCTAGGTTACATGGGCCACAAACGGCATACATGATGCTTCTGCTTTGATTGGACTAGACTGTGATGCCACTTCCTAAGACAATTTAGATATTTACTGCTACTAAGAATGCATTAATAAAGGTGCTGCTTACATTTGATATACTTATTTAATCTGTGTCTCTGCAGCCTGGATTAAAGATAGTTGTATAATTTGCACAGTATATATTGCTACTGGTCAAATATGAGAAGTGGCATTCCTTGACACTTTTTTCAGCTAAATATGTGTTACCCATATGAACTTTGTCATCATTGTAGGACACATTTTAGCACATCTTTCTTGTTCAGGTGGCAAACTTCTGTATTAGGATGTTGCTGGCTTTCCATTTTCTCTATCAGTTGATCCTAAAGAATAGTAGTTTATTGGAAATTTATCACAGTCTTTAAGTGACTTTATTCTTTTTATGTCCTTGAAGATAAATAGGTATAAGTATCTCATCAACTGGTATGTGTAAGTTCTAAAATGTATTATTGCCTAAGTAATAATTTTCTTTCCTTTTTATTTGTATATTTACTGATTTATTTTTATTTTCTTAGAGACATGGTCTTGATATGTAGATCTATTTGGCCTGAAAATTACTTATGTGGTCCAGGATGCTCCCAAGTTTGCAATAATCCTCCTACCTCTGCCTTCCAAATCTGTGATTAGAGATTGTGGTAACATATTTGGTGTTTATTTTATCTTAAATAAGTATATTTTGTGATCTAAAATGCACACATAATATCTTTCTTGTGTATTTTCTTCTTTGGTTCTGGAATGCCTAAATCTATGGAAAATCCTGACATTTATGGTAAGCGACATGCATCAGTGCTATTGACACATTTTGATTTACTATTAATGGATTCTCCTCCCATTATTCTAGAATGCAAATATATGAAAACACCTGGCCAAAATATGTGTGAATTGGCAAAACATTGCCTTTTCAGTGTTCCTGGATTCTTTTGCTCCATGACTTCCCACGTTTTGCTGACATGCACAATCTTAAGCAATTTCCCAGTGTAAATGGAAAATTTAGATGTATGATTAAGAAGATAAATCGAAATACTTCAAAGCTCACACTGGCTAGGGTAATTTTCTACATTTATTTATCTTCGTTCATTTCTATCAAAGCTAATGCTATGGGACCTGGTCTAAAGTCATTCCTCATATGCTAAGAAAACCTTTACTCTCCAGAAACTGACTCTCATTCTTTGCTAGGCAAGTTCTTTGCAAGATAAAGATGTTCATGGTGGATGCTTTTCACTTTCATCATTTGTCCAAACCAGAGGATTTCTATTGCTTATCTGTCACCCTCCAGGATAGACTGTCTTCTGAATTTCCTCAAGGCTTATAGATGCCTAAACATCCTGCATCACAACATTTTTCACGTAGCACCCCAGTAACTCTCAAACATTTGAGTTTCTCTGGGTCTCTTTTGCTTTCCTTTTCTTGCTTTACCGAAATTTTGAGTCACCTAGGCACTTAGCTGCCACTTACTTGCTCAGGACTCCCACACCCCCTTTCACTGCCTTCCCCGGAGCCTGTTTCCCACACACCTCACATAGATAGGCATATCAAGTTCAGGTCCAAATTTGAACTCATCACATTTTTTTTTCTTTTCTTTTTTTTTTAAAATTTTTATTTTGTAATACAATTCAGTTCTACATATCAGCCACAGATTCCCTTGTTCTCCCCCCTCCCGCCCCCCTCACCTTCCCCCCAGCCCGCCCCCCATTCCAATCTCCTCCAGGGCAAAGCCTTCCCCACAGACTGAGATCAACCTGGTAGACTCAGTCCAGGTAGGCCCAGTCCCCTCCTCCCAGGCCGAGCCAAGGGACCCTGCATAGGCCCCAGGTTTCAAACAGCCAACTCATGCAATGAGCACAGGACCCGGTCCCACTGCCTGGATGCCTCCCAAACAGATCAGGCCAATCAACTGTCTCACCCACTCAGAGGGCCTGATCCAGTTGGTGACCCCTCAGCCATTGTGAACTCATCACATTTTAAACTCACGAGATACTCTCTTGATCTTGTTCAGTCATGTTACCAAGCAACATAGTGACCACGTCAAGGCTCCTGAAGCCATACGACATTGTTTCTTTTCCCTTATCTGTACCACACAGGTCAACTTCTCTTTTCCCTCCCAGCTAACTTCAGATCATACTTGTTTTGCCTATCTCATCTACCTCGGCTTGAATTTTGCCCATAATAAAATTCAGTAAGTTTAAGACAATAACTTTGTCCTAACACTTTGTAATTTGGTCATGAAATGTATTTATTATTTTCACATTTAAGCCTGCTGGGCAAACCACAAACTCCTGATCGATAAATATGTTGTTCCTTTTTTTTTTCATCTTCATCTTCCTGTCTTTGTTTTAATACCAACTTTGTTTCAGTTAAAACACGATTCTTGGACTATCATTAATTGCTCAATGGACATTTGGGTTTTGTATAACTGTTTCCCGTACTTAAAATACTTTACAATGAGATATTTATATCCATCATCAAAATAGGTCTTAATTGTAGGAAGCTCTATCAAGGCACCTAATGATGCTTGACTGAACTAAATTATGATTTTTCACATTGCTTATCTCTATTTTGCTATAACATTGCATTTATTCATTCATTGAAGAATTATTTATAAAATTTCTATCATATATGTGACTATGTGTTGGATGTATGAGACTCAGAAGTAAAATGTTATAACATGTAAGCTCAAGGAGTCCTCATTTAAGAAAAAAACATTCATAAAATACTTTAGGGCTGGAGAGAGATGCCCCAGCTGTTAAGACCATATACAAGTCAATTAAAGGATCCAAATTTGGTTTGAAGCACCCACATTTGGTGGCTCAAATTTCCTGTAACTCTACAGAAACCAACAACTTCTTCTGCTCTTTGTGAAAATTGGATTTTGTATATTCAGAAACCCAGACCAAAGTGTGCACATATGCACATAATTTTTAAAAAATAACAAAAATAAAATCTTAGAAAAGCATACAGTGATATTAAGGAGTTTACAAGGTCATGTTTGAGATTGTATGACACGATTGATTTGCAGACCACAGGTGTGTCACACAGGGTCCATACAGACACATACCTCTCTCAGTAATCAAATACAGAAAATGTAAGGCAGGAAAGTCTTACTCATCCGGTAGTAGGTACTCAACTGATCCTTAAAAGTTAAAAAATAATTGGTTAGGTGAGATATAAGCTCAGTTGGGCATCAGGAAGAAGAGTTCTGAGGTCAGGCTGTGCTGTGTTTGCTGGGTCACTTACAAAGATCTCCTTTTCCAGTCCCCACTGTTGACCTTCTGACTCTGGGCAGGTCACTGGATGTTACAGTCTGGTGGAAATACAGCAGTAAGCCTTGATTTTTTTTTTCATTCAGTACATGAGACAGTAATGCTACCTTGATTAAGTAGTAAGTTAATTAGTGATAATGTGGATAAAACAGCTTCTAGAGTCCTGGGAAAACAGTGTTCTCATAATGACATAGCATACTTAACTTCATGTAGAAAAGGAGTTTCAAAATGGTACTTACTGCTCTGCCCCATAGCCTTTGGAGAGTACCCAGAAGACCACAGTCCTTATTAATAGTATTAACTTATTTGCTTGTTTTTCAGTATAGGTTGCAGCCATGGCCTCTGTCAGTGCTACAGATATGAGCACATTATCAATTTTGGAGTTGGGGTCCTCTTTGATCACTTGGAAGGGAGCTTGTTGCTCTCATCTCTGTTGTCTTTCAACCATTTCAGTGATTTCTTATCAGCCAAAATGTGATAAAACGTTAATTGCGCTATGAATTAGAGCCATAGGCAGGGTCTGCTGTTCCTTAACAAAGCCAAGCCCTCTTGGCCAGGACACTTCCCACTGAGCTCTAAAGATAAACCAGCAGTGGGACAGTCTGCACCAAGAACTGTACCGTGGGCATCTGGCTTTCCATTTGTTAAAGGGGAGTAATAAAGCTTGGAGATAAGCTTTTAGGGAGATATGGAAATTGGTAAGGACAGGTAAATTTGTCTTTGTTCCTTCCTTTTTCTTAATGGTCTCCTTAAGATAATTATTCAAATAGGTGGCCATCAGGTACATTCTGTACTGGATTAAATGGGTCGGTCTTTTAAAAGGGTTGTGACCAGGCAGACATTTGTACAGGACACAGACATTTTTCTCTCCTAAAATAAGAGACAGTTTAAATTTATATTCATAAAAAATGCTTGGTGATTTTATTTCTGCAGTGTAAGGTGCACTGATCATTTGTGACTAGCCATTTTCTGTTTCATTTTAAATGCAAATCTGTACAGACAATTTTAAAGAAAGACAGATTTCAAATTTCTGGCCGACATTATTGAGTACTTTATGTAAAATGGGTGACACATAAGGATTTCCATAACCTTCGTTCTCTTGGACAAGGGTCCCTTTAAGAACAGGAAGGAATTCCTGTCAAGTAGAATTGATGAGTCCTTAGGTATTCCCAAGAGTAGCAATATTCCTCTTAGCTGAAATACTGACAGTTTAAAAACATCAGAACTCAAGCTAAACTGAGAAATTTGACAGCAACTGATCTTCACTTAATGAAATATCTAAAAGCTGAATTTTGCATGCAAGAACAAGGAACTCAGTTTTCCTGTTATGGAATAGGGAAGGTACTGGAAAACCCACAGCAATAGTTCAAAAGTACTTTAGCATGGAGCACTACTGTCAGTATGAAGGATTCTGCATACTGGGCCTTTAGACTTAATAAATATTCTATATATGATGAGAAAAATCTATCCTATCTGAAAACTCTCTTTTAAAAAATCATCTTAATCAGGGCACACAATCACATAATAAATTAAATTAGTTCACCAGAGATGAATATTTACTCGTGGATATATGTGGATATATTTTCTTAAATATATAAATTAACATTGTGAGTCTATTAATTTTTATTAGTAGTATTACTTGCAAATCATTAACATTTAATCTTTTTATGGCTTTGCATATATATATATATATATATATATATATATATGCATAATACACACACACCCACACATACACACACACACACACACACACATACACATATCACTCCTAAATAAAATTCTTGCTCATTAGCAGTGGTGTGGATGCATAGATATGAATCAATTTTACATCTTACTAAACATTTTGTATGCATGAATTCATTTCCAGCCACAATACTACATACTATTAGAAACTCCTGCTTACAGTGAGGAACAGACTCTCAATTCAGTGCTCCTGTTCACTTTTAACCCATTGAGTGCCAGAACTTATTATGTGTTAGGAAGAACTGAGAAGAATGGAGGCAGCACATGGGAGTATGAATGAAGCTGTGAAAAGATCACACTACCTGGCTCTCTCTGTCGCTTTACTTCTCCCACTTTATCCTTAACATCTTCATCTCTCTCTTCTTTATCCTTCTTATACCCTTTACATTTCTTTTCAGGTAGGATGAATGTATTTGTATAGAAGTACTAGCGGTCATTTGTTTCTACCTACAGAGACTTTTCAGAATCTAAATGCACTTGTCATGGTCTTATCAAGGTGGATGCAGTGGTCACTTACAAATAAAAGTTAAGGATGCTGCTAATCATCCTGCAATGTCTAGCACAACATAGACATGACACATATCTGGTACCAAGTCTGAATAAGAGCACGTGAGGCATATTTACTCAAACTATGAAAGCTATGACATTATCTTCAGAAAAACAACAGGCTAAATCTATCCATATTGTAACAAGAAATGTAAACAAAGGCATATTTTGGCCCAAAGGATTCCATGCTCTTTATATTTTGGAATAAATAGAGGAATAATGTTTAAACTAGCTCTGTTTCAATGGTCTTCTTGTTCAGATATTTTGACAAAATAGTATCATGATTCTTTCTGATTCCTGGAGTGAACACAGTAATGATATAGATGCAAAGGAAACCAGACTCAGAAAAGGGGAGTAATGACAAATGATGCCCAGTCAAGTGTTAGCTTGAGGGAAGTTCTTGGATTCCCTCAAACTCTTCTATAGAAAACTTCGCCCATAAACTTGATATTTTAATAAAAGTATGTACTCCCAAATTACACACATATGCATGCAATTTCTGAAATGCCAAGTTCACAGTCATAATATTGTAATTGAAAGTCTATGTTGGCAAATACCATAAATGGTCTATGCAGTAGTGAGCTTTACACAGTTATGAAGGAAAAATGTCAAATTTTTATAGAAAATCAGTTTTAATATATATTTGTTTATATTTCCATCTGAAAAAAAAGAAAGAAAATTCACTAAGCAATATATGGCTTGTTTCAACAAAAAGATAATGTCTGTTAAAATTAAGGACATTGAGGTTTTTCATAACTTGTTAATTACTATGAAATGTTACCTGCAATATGTTGTTTTAATCCACAAATCTTCATTAACAAAGGTTCCTTACTAAGCATATCACTCCGAGGAAATTTACCTGCCTTTTTTGGTAAATTGGATAGTTGCAAAATTCAAAGCAGACAAAAAGGCCTAGAAGTTTCTTTAATACATGAGTATTAAATTTTCTTAAAAATACATAAAAATTAAAATACTTAGAACTTTCAGAAAATTGTAACAAATTTTACGTGTTCATTATTCTTTTATATTGTTTCATTATTTTATCTTTCGTGCTATAAAGATTCACTCATTTAGAGAAAAAAATGATCTCTATAAAAAAAATCCTTAAGTTTAATTTTGCAGTTACAGTATTTATTGAATATGGACTTTTACATTCATATATCTGAAGTCAGAGCATAAGTAGCTATATAGTCAGGTATCCATTTGCTTTTGTACGATATAAATTATCATGTGAAAGAGAAAATCATATCCAGTATTTTTCTGAAATAGTAACAATGATCGGGTATTTCTACAATGTTTTTCTTCAAATAGACACCCCTTTTAGACTCATGTGTGCCTGCAAAGGTATGTGTACATATTAGATTTGGCATTTGACTACATTTTAAAATACAAATTATTTTATGTTATGTGACTTGTTTTTTAGAAGTTCTACTGTCTTGTACTTTAAATACATAAAGCAAAGGAATATTTTTAACAAAGCCAGGACTATGGTCAATATAGCCGTATGTATTTGAATTTTGAATGTACTTTTAATTAAGTTACCAGAGAGCATCTGAGGATCAGCAGTATACCCAAAGCAGGTGCCCTTCAACCAAGGAGTTATTATAACCCAGGATCTTCTAGCTTTCTGCACAGGACAGTTCATTTGTCTCTGTTATGGGCATCTGTTCCCGATGCCTTATAGGACAACATTGCTATAGTACAGTCTAATTACCAGTTGTGACAAGAGGAGTAAATAAAGAAGCAGGGATGAGAAGCAGAGATCCCTCCTGAGAAACACAGAACAACCTGTTAAAATGTAAAGCCAACATTGCACAACTCAAGAGATTTATAGGCCCAGCACATTTTTAAAAAAAATAACTGTCTCTCCATTGCTATAGATTTGTAGTGGGAAAAAATGGCAAAACACAATGCTCCAGTAACCCACAAACAGGTTTAATTTAGGTCCATATAAATACAGAGATCAGACTGTGGGCAATGAATGATGGCACAGGAAGGAGCGAGCGCTCGAGGAGAGTGAGGCTGAACTACCAGATATGGATAGTAAATCAAGCCCTTTGAATGCCTCTTAGGTCATGCCCAAACCTAGCATGCCATATGGTTTCTTGCCAGATGTCTGGCACTGTTGCACAAGCTTGGATGTTGAGATCTCCCTCTATGGACCTCTATGATCTTTGTAGTGTCTTTTCTGTGGTTTGAAGGTAAGCAGAGATAAGGCCATTCCCAGCCTCAACAGGCTGAGGAGAGGACAACAGATAATAACGGCTTGCCAGTGCTATTCTATCAGCAGCTAAAAGAGAAGTGAGGCCCTGTGCAGAATGGCAATATTATCCACAGCCAATTATCACAGTAAGAAGTGACTTATTTTTTCTGGAACTGGATAGCTAGGCTGGGTACAAATCCCACCTTTATCACAGTGGGACCTTCCTGAAGTTGTTTAGTCCTGCTTGGTCCCTCAGTAAAGTGACATTTAAAATGACATGGCTGACAGGATCTGTAATGTGCTTTGTGCTCTTCAACCTAGGGATTGGTAGAATTTGGCATTTGTGTCACTAAAGTAACATGTGACTACCCATTTTGGTGCAGTGAATATAGAGTAAGCACTTCTGGCTTTTAATCATGGAACTGCCTCTCTCTTATCCATTACTGGCTGTGCTCCAGGATAAGAAGTCTAGCTCTCTGAATGTCTACTGTTTGTTAATATGTGGATGTATTTCCTGTATTCACTGGTACCTATCCACACAATGTTTGTGTGTTAAGCAACTTTTCCTGTGAATCATATCCTCTTCAACTTTTTTTTCACAGACTTGTCTCAGTTTCTTCTTTTTTTTATCACTGTAATAAAATGCCCTGGCAAAAGCACTTTGAGGGAGCACAGGTTAACTGTGTCTTATTCATCCAGTGGGTTAGGATCTGTCATGGCAGGGAGCACTTGGCAGTGGTAGGGGAAGGTGTGTGGCAGGAGCGAGAAGCTGATTGGTTATATTTCAGCCACACTTAGGAGGAAGAGAATGAAGAGGAAGTGGAGCTGGGAGACAGAACATCATGGCCAACACCTAGTAACCCATTTCCTCCAGTGAGGTGCCACTTCCTAAAGGTTCCACAGTGATCTCAAACAGTTCAACCAGCTGGGAACCAAGTATTAAGTCATGTCACATGACCCTTGAAGGACATCTCATGTTCAAACCTCAACTTTCCATAGCTGACTCCCACAGGCCTGTGACCAGCAGCTCTTCATGCAAAATTCATTCAAGTATAGTTAGTCCAACTTAAACATTCCTAAGCTTTTAACAGTACACAGTCGCTTATGAGATTCAAGGCACATGTTGATGTGGCAGAACACTCTTTTAATACTAGCACTTGGGAGGCAGAGGCCGGTGGATGTTTGTGAGCTTGAGCCTGACTTGGACTACGTGGTGAGTTCTAGGTCAGTCAGAGCAACTTAGTGAGACCGTGTCTCTAGAAGAGAAAGGGGAAGACTCAAGACAATCTCTTAACTATAGACCCCTGTGAAACCAAAAATGAAATTACATAGTTCAACATAAAATGGAACAGAATTTCCATTCTGAAAGGGAGGGGTGAAAGCATAGCTTAGAAAAATTGAACCAAACAAGACCAATCAATACCCAGCAGAGCAAACTCCAAATCCTGCATTTCCTCACCTGCCCTTGTGGAGTTATAATAGAATCATCTTCACTTGAAAGGCTTGAGTAGCCCTGCCTCTCTAGCACTCTTGCCCATAGCATGCATATCCTCTTCCATGGGCGGGCTCCACTGGGTGCCTCTAGCTTTCCTGGTCAAATGTTTCATAGTTCTGGTACCTCAAACATTCTGTACTCTCCATTGAAAATGGAGAAAAATGGGTAAATGTGAAAAATGAAAAAACAATATGCACACATTGTATTGATGTGTAATACTGAATACAAGAAATACATCCACAAATTAACAAAGAATGTGAATTTAGAGATCTCCCCTTACTGTCTTGGAGGACAGTCATTTCTCCACTGAAAACAGAGAAAAATTATCACAGCTTGTGAACTGGCCCATCAGGGACTCTGTAAACAAATTCATCACTAGCATGTGTTGCCTGTCCTCAGGAGTCTCTGAAACCATGGAGGAAGGCTTTGTGACCTACCTCCTCTGTCTCAGCCCAGTCATGCCTCTGAAACCAGTACCATGTGAATAGCACTGTCAAATTCTGCTGATATCATAGCACAAATACTGGAACCCTGGGACCAAAAATGCAACAGCCTCTGTTGGATGACTCAAATCACACTGTATCTACACACTCAGGAAGAACAGAATGAACAGGAAATGGGAATGGGTTACAACACCTCTAGAAACACTCCACTAACCCACTACCTTTAGTGAGGTTCTGCCTCCTGAAGGTTCTACAGCCTGGGAACCAAGTATTAAAACACATGAGTCTATGGGGAGCATTTCACATTCAAACTACAATAAGATGTAAGGAAATGTGACTTAGTTAACTACTAATTCCTCACATCAATTAAGTGTGTCTATATTATTACCTGAGTTTAGCATGGATTGTATTAGTTTCTATTGATTTGTTATATGCCTTAGTATTGATTTAAGTGAGTGTAAGCCCTGTGGTTAATTTAATAGAGAAAAATATATAATTATATATGCAAATTGCTGTGGTTTTAAGTTTCATTAATATTGTTCCAATCTAAGAATTTTTAAATTGCTTTTTTAATTACTAATTTGTTTTGTATAGTTGCTGTTTCTAGCTCTAAAGTGGAATAGTAAAAGATATCTATATGAGTTATTAGAGAAAAATTAATTTAACTTTAGGAAAAAGTAGATTTAGAACTTTCTTATTGTTAATTTTGCTAAGTCCAGCAATAAACTGATAACTAACTTAAAAGAGGAAACTATGATAAGTTTTAAAAAATACACATTTATTGCTTAATATGGTCATGTTGCCATAATAATTTATTTCATAGTATAATATAGGAAAACTGATGTAAGAGGAAATTCACTTTTTAAAAGGTGAAAACTTTAAAAAGCCCAACATTAAATTGCTTAGTTATTTGGACTGTAATTCAAGTTTAATTTTATTAACATTATATTATATAATCAAAAATTTAAATTCCTTTCAAAATATGACTTTATACTCATAAAACTCAATTTGAAATATTGAACACTATTAGCACAAATTCAGAAAGGATTTTTGAAACTCTGTCTTTCATCTGAAAACACAGCCTTTCTAAGAATGGACAATCTTTACCGGGGCCTTTGTTTGTTTGTACATTTAAACTCTTAGATTCCAATTGTTCAGATGAGCCAAAGCTATTTTCTTTTTTCTCATGTGGCTTTTTCTTAGCTTTTTGTATTACTGACTTTCCATGGTGATCTCGTTCTCTGGTTCTCTTCCAAGAATAGGTTTGTCTTACCTGTGTTCATGGATGAATGCTAAGTCTTTATTATATACTAAATATTCACATATTTTCCCCACATATTACCTGTCATCTTTTCCCCTTGAGTTACTGTTCTCAAAAATGCAGCAAAGAAATGGGCATCATGACATCCTTTGTAACAAATATCAGATGATTGAATAAAAATGAGTAACTATGCATGTCCTAAATCTGGACTTAGAGGAAAATAAAAGGCATTCCTTATTGGAAACTTTCTGTATTATCTATTTATTAATTTACTAAATCACATATGTATTCTGGATGGCTGCTATGCTTCAACATGTATTTCATATATACATACCACACAGCAAACAAAGCTTAGTGAGAAAAAAGATAGCAAAGGTTTCCATGGGTTTATAGATAAAGATACTCCAGGACTGATTTACACATGCATTATTCTGAACTATTTAAACCATCCACAGTATTCATAATATGCTGTAATAGATGGTGTCTAGCTCATTATTGAAAATCTACATTTAAATGTTAATTTAGAAATATCTTTTCTACACGCTGTGTGAAATAGTTTAATTTAGATGTTTCATTTCTAAAATGGGATACAATCAATGCACCCCTGCCACCCAGAATCCCCATGGTGAAAGGAATTTTATGCATGATGTATTAAGTTAGAAAATGCTCTATAATATGCAAATAATTACTTACTTTTGCAATGTAAACTCATTAAGAACACTTAATGGAAAATTTAAACATAGTCATCCTTTCAGTAACTCTTGGGTCTAGAAGTTTGCATATAAAAGTTTGTTAAGGAGTTGTCTAGGATTTCAAACATGCTTACCATGGAACATAATCTTTCCCCTGCTTTTATGCTGGAAATACTTTGCAACTATCACACACTGAGCAAGTATACTGGGAGAGAATACTACTTTGGTTTTTCATGGCAACTGTTAACACTGATACAGTCTGAAACATATTTATACTCTCAGCTATTTCCTGTAGAATGAAAACTTGAAAAGTATCCATGTTATTGGTAACAATTTATAATTAGGCTTGGTGTGTTTAGAAAGCTATCCAAAGAACTATTCAGAGTCAGAATATTAGTGTGATCATATAAGTGAAGTTTTATAACCAAGGATGGTTCCATGATGCAAGCAAACCCTGGCCTCTGCTTTCAGTGCTGCATATTAAGGTTCTAACCACATGGACACAGAAACTTTCCCTTAATGTTGCTTCCTGTCATTCAAGCAGCTTATATCCTTTGGAATTACTCTCAAAGTCCTTTCTACTACTTAGTTATCTTCCCTTACCTATCATCTCAACTTTTGTCCTAATATGAATTACAGAATTGTAGTTACAAGTTTTCCTGTGTCCCACCTGGCTGGTGGTTTGGACAAATCTTTCACTCACAGTCCTGTGTCCTTTTATAAAATAATCACACAGAGGCTTAATATTATTTTTAACTGCTTGGCCACTAGTTCAGACTTATTACTGACTAGCTCTTACACTTAAATTAACCTATAATTCTTATCTATGTTTAGCCATGTGGCTTGGTACCTTTTCTCAGTTCTGCCTTGACTTGTTGCTTCCTCTGTGTCTGGCTGACAACTCTTGACTCAGCCTTCCTCTTCCCAGAATTCTCCTCATCTGCTCATCCTGCCTATACTTCCTGCCTGGCTACTGGCCAATCAGTGTTTTATTTATCAACCAATTAGAGCAATACATATTCACAGCATATAGAAGGATATCCCATAGGACTTTACCTTTTCTGTCTAATCAAAAAGGAAGGTTTCAACTTTAACATAGTAAAATTACATATAACAAAACAGATATCAAGCAAGAATTACAATTATAATGATGGGGGAATGTCTTTATGTATTCTATGAAAATATGTTGCTCTGATTTGTTGATAAATAAAGCTGTTTGGCCAATGGTGAGGCAGAATAGGATTAGGCTGGACATTCTAACTAGAGAGGAGGAAGGAGAAAGGCAGAAGAGAGAAGCCGCTGCCAGCCATGCCATGAGAAGCAAGATGTAAACATAATGGTAAGCCACGAGCCACGTGGCAAAGTATAGATTTATAGAAATGGGTTAATATAAGATGTAAGATCTAGCATGTGAGAAGCCTGAGCCAATAGGCCATATAGTTCATAATTAATATAAACCTCTGTGTGTTCATTTGTGTCTGAGTGGCTACGGGACCACGAGGACATGGGGGTAGGGTAAGGACAGGAAAACTTTCAGCTACAATAATATCTAGTCTATTTGTATTTGGCAAATTCAAAGAAAATATTCTATTTATCCTATATTTGTGAGTCTAAAGTTCTAACTTATATTTTATCATAACCAAGGAAAATTATAACTGTCTAGTCTTCAGCTACATCAAAGACCTCAGAAGAATCCTAAGTAAGCAAGAAGTGCATTGTAAGCAACTTCAAAATTCTGGAAATGACAGAGACAGTTGGCTACCTGGACAGTTACCCAAAGCTCCTCTGCAATGTTGTGGCATCCTTCTTCAGCCTAGGCTTAGAGTCTCTCAGTTACTTCTCCCTGTGTCCTATAGAATGTTTGGAAGTTTCTTTTGCAAAGCAGGAACCTGAAGGACCATTTCACCTTGCAAAGTTCAGTGGTTACCTTCCTATGGGTACTGCTTGTCCAGTTTATACAACATACTGTCAATCAGTTGACACAAGGGCACTTTTTTGCCCAGTGGCTAACAGTTGCCACAAGGAAAACAAACTCTATAATGAGTTTATTCAATGTCCATCATTGTCCTTGAAGTAATCTGTCCAGGAGCAGATGTGTCTCACTGTCCAGAAAAGTCTAAGTTTTTAAAACATTTTAAATGCCATATTCTGTAGGTCTTTGAAGTGCTTGAAGATTACCTACCTAATTAGATTATATCTATGTATATCTAGAAAACTTAACTAACATTACTATAAGTTTGACTATCACAGAAGATTAATTTTAACCTGTATTTCTTAATTATCCATTACAATTTAAATGAGTTACATAAACATAATATCCTAAGAGTAGAAATATACATACAGTATAAAAATATTAACTTTAAATTTGTAATAAAGTAAAATCTACAGCAATATAAAACATTTCTAAACAAGTTGTTTCTCTTTAAATGTAGGTTCAATAATCTACCCTTTCATCCTCTCATATCTATATCCTATCCCCCTTTTTTCTTTAGAAAGATATTGACTATGGCCAATAACAATTTGTAACTAATCTCTAAACAAATACAAATATCCATAATATTTTTTTAAACATGACCTTAGTGTTCCAAGCTACTTCCTGCTGATTGAGGGTGCTGTATTCATATGGGGATCCTGAGAAAATTAAGAATTATGGTCAAGTCCTGACTGGATTAGTCTGTGAGGCTGTATTCTCTGAGCCAGTTGCCTTGAAGCTGTTCTGGATATTGGATCATCTGCAAACTTCTCAGGGGGTCTTCTTGATCAAACCATATTAGCCTGGAAGAAATCCACAGGTTCTCATCTTCTGTAGAAACAAAAGTAGAACTTCTTTTCCAAAGCAATGTATCATTAGACATAAATTTTGAAATCAAGATACTTTAAAATATACATATTGATTTAACTCAGCATCTTTTACAATCAAATGTCTCTCTGCAGTTAAAAATCCCAAAGGCAATATAATCCAGACTCTCTGTGTGATATCTATCTTTACAATGCTTATTTTTTATATTACCTTTACTGTCTCTTTATATAACTGTCTATATTCATTTGCTTTTCTCTTCCAAGCCTACATACATTTTTATACACATTGTAAACAGTTTAGAGTTTTATTTCAACTGAATCTGTCCTATCATGAATCTATAATCTTTCTTTGACCAGGAGAGATTTTAAATTGTTAAACTGTGTGGCTAGTACAAAAAGCAGCAGCCTTGGCTGCTGACTCCACCCACCTCAGCTTCCCAATATGGTGGCGGTATGTTTATAGCCAGCCCTAGATGGATGCCATGCTCCCTGCTGACTCTGGGAGGCAGTGGGTCGGTGCTTCCCTCCAACAGTGTGTAGCCCAAAACCTTTTCTTTCTTTCTTTCTTTCTTTCTTTCTTTCTTTCTTTCTTTCTTTCTTTCTTTTTTTTTCTTTTTTTTTTCTTCTTTTTTTTTTTTTTCTGTACTGGCAAAAGCTAAATCCTCCATGCTTGGAGAAACCTCTGTGTAACTTGGAGGGAATCCGCCAAGTCTGCATGCCAGAGTGTCTCTGTACTTTGGTGTCTCTATATCTAGGCCCACATGAAACATGAAGTGGAAAGCTGTTTTTTGGCTCCATTGTTGTGTGTTTAGAAGCCTTTTTTAAACTCTATGGAAATTTGAGAGCCCCACATTGGTAAGTCAAATGTATTTGGAAGTTTTCCTGTGTCCTGCCCGGTATGCAGCCACTCAGACCCCAATAAACACAAAGAGGCTTATATTAATTATGAACTATATGGCCATGGCTCAGACTTATTACTGACTAGCTCTTACACTTAAATTAACCCATAATTCTTTCCTATGTTTAGCCACATGGCTTGGTACCTTTTCTCAGTTCTCCTTGACATCTTGCTTCCTCTGTCTGACTGGCAACTCCAGATTCAGCCTTCCTCTTCCCAGAATTCTCCTCATCTGCTCACCCCACCTATCAACCAATTAGAGCAACACATATTCAAAGCATAGAGAATGACATCCCACAGCACAGAATTTCACAACAGATACTTTTCATAGAATGAATGGAGGGTATTTATGTATTAATGTTGGTAATTTGTGCCTGTATTCATATACACCACTGAGCTTTTCTGTGTGATCATTTACATTTTTTATGATTAACTGTGGAGAAAGTTTCAAATAACTTGAGTGTGCTTTGGGGATACCATTGTATTCAGACTCAGTGAAATGGGAAAAATTGATGCCATTAGTGGGATTTAATAACCACTGTAAATAGCTACTACTACGTTACTACTGTGTGATTTAGTAACCACTGCACAACATTAGATTCAGACAGGTGCCAAGATGAGACAGTGTGATGAAACACAGGTGACATCCTTCTCCAGAGAGGAAGCATCAGAGTGTGAAGACAGGGGCCATGCTCTTCTAAGAGTTCTGCACAGTTCTGGTTGCTAATGTAAACAATTCAGAAGGGATGACCAGGGGAGACAAGGCTGGTGTCCTGACTCCATTTGTGAACATAAACTTTTCCTCCCAGAAGCTACAGCATTGATGTGTGAAAGTCTAACTGAAAATTTGTACTGCTAAAACAGGACTACTAGTAAATTTCAAAGTAAGTTCATAATTTGATTGAAATAATAAATTTTAAGCACATAATTTACTCAATAATTTGTTTTTGAGTTTATTAATTTGGTACCTTCAAAGATTTTTTTAATTTAAGTTTTAAAATATTTTTGAGAATTTCATATATGAATACTGGATCTGTTTTATTTCAAGTCCCTCCTAGCTCTCTCTAAATCCCATGTGTCTGTCCAGCTCCTCAAAATATTGATTATTATTATTGTTGTTGTTATATATATTCTGCTGAGTCTATTGAGTGCCACCCATGTGTATATGTATTGAAGGCTGTCTTCTTGGGATGAATATAACCTATCAGGAGCCTCACCCATGGGGAAGTTTTATTTTCCCTCTATCAGCAGCCATAAATTCCTACTCATCTAGGATTTAGGCCTTGTGAGATTTCCCCAACAAGCACTGATATGTCAACTAATATTGTCATTTTGTTGCTCTTGTTTAGGGGACCATGTTCCTAAGATTTCATGGTGTAGCTTCCCTATCACACGTAGAAGAAATCAACTCACAGTGGATGTTGTAGCTTTGTCTTCTGGCTCTTACAATCTTCTCTCTTTCAAAATATTTCCTGAGTTTTAGTGTAAGAATTGTGTTGTAGATATAAAAATCTTAGATGACCAGATTGTTATTGTATTGTTGTATTGTTATTCCAGCCAACTACCTGGGGCTGGTGATATCATAGACCATAGAGGAGTATTGCTGTCTGGGGGAAGAGGCAGGGGGCAACCTCCAGCAGCACAGGGCTCAAAGGGAATCTATGGAGTCAGCACATTCTATGACTTTTTTCATATGAGGTGGTAGGGAAAAAAACAATCACAAACTCTCCTGATGGTTTCCTTCAGAACTTTTCTTTATTTTTCTTTTACATTCTCTATTCTTTATTTTCCTTGTGACTTCTTTCTCTCATTCTTGATTCTTTCCTTCTAACTCTCATTCTTTATGTTTTTCTTCTAACTCTCATTCTTGATGTGTTCCTTCTAATTCTCTCATTCTTGATGTCTTCCTTCCAGGTCATTTAAACTCTATCTTTTTTTCCCTTATAGCTTATTTACTCCAGCAAAATCTTTCAGGCAATATAAAAATTACAGTGTAGATATATTCTGTTTTTCTAGTGAATGATTATAATTACTACAGATAAAAAAAAAAGACATCATGTTTTCCATATCCCTTACATGATTAAACATTTAACTTATTACAGGTGAAAAACAAATTATCTCAAGAACTCATGTACCTTCATACCCAAGCAACTTGTTATAGATTAACAGAGTGTAAGTAAGCTATTCTTTTACTGGCAAGCTGCATTTTGCAATTACAAAGAAAGGACCAATCATTTTATTACTTATCCTGAAAGGTAATCTTATAAGGAATCACAAATCTAAACTTTTGTATATGAAAATATTTAAATCTTTAGGGTGAATGCCCACTCATCAATAGTTTTTTTTATATCAGGATACTGAGGGCAGAAATGGGTAAAAGGAATTAATCATCAGCCAATTCTGTCAAGAAAGTGTCTCAGCTAGTAATAATTGGGCTGCTTTGTTCTTGTTCCTTGACTTTAAAGGTTTCCTCACTCAATTTTGTGCCTTTCTAAAACTTTAGATTGTCTTCTCGGGTTTTTCACCTCAAAGCTATCATCAAAATATCTGATCTAACCAGAAGTTATTATAAAGCTTTGTTTCAGCTAATTATGCATACTGAAATCTGTGACTGCATCTTTCATCATTAAGATTAAAGGAATCAAGCCTGCCTGGCTCAATTCCTTTAAATTAAATTGGTTTTTAATCATTAACTTGAGCTATGACTATGCAGCTCCTTAAGGAAAACTCATTGGCCCTAGCTGTGTAACATTTCCTTGTATATATTTTTATTTATCAAAACTCTTTGTAGACTAACATTATTATTATCAATCGGACAGTAAAGCTTAGGAAGGAATCTCCTTCATAGTAATCCTCAGGTAAGAATACCCAATAGGACGGGATGTTTTCTCAAGATAAACACACTACATTTTAGGCAGTGGGGATCTCCCCACACTCAGTCACACCATGCCAGATACCAGAGAGAGAGAGCAGTGGCAACACATGGAAGGGCACAGCAGAAGCAAAAGACATTCTGGAGTCTGTGGTCTCAGGGCCTTGTCTATCTGAGATTTACCCATCATGGATTTTCCTCCTGGTGGGCTAACACCCTGAACTTGAATTGCCACCTAATGGTCCTCTGACATGTCTGCCAGTATCTCCTCTTTTTTGTTTATTAAATTAAGTCTGTGAATCTCTCTTTGGGCAGAGCATAGTGTAGATCCTATAAGTCTGAAGATGACTCTTCTGTCGCAGATACTTGTAGCCTAGAGTGACTGATGGCACTAACCTAAGAATTAAGAGCATCCATACTGATAGCAAGCTGAGTTTATTCCAATAACCTTGTAGGTGCAGCTGTACAGGACATCTCTGATCTACTGTAAGGCATAGGAGTAACATAAATCAATTATAGTTAGCATGACACTATTTGGTTAAGTGTGACTTAATATTTTGGATTTGACTATTACAGTCATTTTCTTAAACAAGTATAATTTCTAATGACATTCTAAAAACTTATACCTGCAGGTAAGTGTTCTCTCACCCTTCTCACAAAGAAACTTCTTTTTGCAACATACAAAGACCATTACTGAGACCTAGTCTAAATGCAGAAAATAAAACTTAAAAAAAAATCCCAGTTATAAAGAATGCCAGACAGAATGATGCTCATTCAGATATATATATATACTAATGACAGTTGTTTTCTTGACCAACTTCTCTCCCATCCAGCCCTGATGCAGTTATCCTAATTTTCTGTTTCCAGACTTCTAGCTTTTGTATTATGTATATAACCTATTTGTGTAGTATTTGTCTTTCTATATGTGGCATACTAGAGCTTAAGCATTTTCATTCAGGAAAACAGTAATTTCATTTAAATAGTGATAGCTGTGTCAATCTCACTGAGGTTTATTTTAAAGCAGCTTTTGCACATATGCATGTGTGTACATCAGATCATCACCTTTTACATCTTACAATACTTTTACTTGTCAGATAAACTTTAAAAGTGGTGACAAACTGAATAATATATAATCAAAGAAATTTATAAAAACAAAACAAACAGAAAAGAAAGGAGAAAGAGAGAGAGAGTAAAGAAAGGAAGGAAGAATGAAAGAAAGAAAGAAAAAGAAAGAAAAGAAAGAAAGAAAGAAAGAAAGAAAGAAAGAAAGAAAGAAAGAAAGAAAGAAAGGAAGGAAGGAAGGAAGGGAGAGAGAGAGAGAGAGAGAGAGAGAGAGAGAGAGAGAGAGAGAGAGAGAGAGAGAGGCAGGCAGACAGATAGACAGACAGACAGACAGACAGACAGATTGAGAATCTAATGCATTTGCTTCAGGACTCAGTTCTTTACCAACATCTTTCCAACCCTTTAGTTGCACACCATAGCAATCATACTACCAATGCACAGTCCAAAAGATTGGATTTTTCTTTTTATTCTTAGATTGTCATTTCACTCAAAGAACCAAACTGTCAGTGTTTTCAACTTCTCCAAACCTCATTGTATTAGATATGCTCTATATACACATGGCCAAGAGAACAGGTACCTTCTCTACCTGGTTTTCACCCACAACATACATTCTGCTGTAAACACAAGATGCCAAAAATATGTCAGCCTATCCCAAGTGTCTATCCAAGGAGTGGATACCAAACATGTAGTGCAAAATAAATATTCACCCCATCACTACTGTTGCCCTTTCTACTCTGGGAAGAGATTCTAGACTCCACAGCTGAAAACACAGACCAAAGATACCTCCACACATAGTACTTTGTGTTGAACAATAAAATTATTATAGAGAATGATGAAGAAGAATCCAGTAGCTCCAAGATAGATGTAGAACAAGCCAGGGATTGCCATGTGAGGGATGTGTTTATTTAAGAGCCTACAGTCACACCCTGATAACAAGAGTGTGAGGGACTTAGTTACAACCTCTGACTGAGCAAGAAGTAGTTACTAGAGTGCCTTCTAGGAAACCAAGATTCCTGTCCATTGTAAGGCATGCTCAAGACTGTACTTTTGTTCTGTGACAGCATAGCTAAGCAACTATAAAATAAATCAAAAAGTAAAACTCTCAATCAAAATGAAAGGACTAATGCGTAACCACTGACCAACAAATATATGGCTTGAATGGACCCAGGAGTAACTTTAGAGTGGCCTGACTAGTGAGAAACACAGGATAAACACTACAGTAGGAATATTAGACACTGTGCTTTGGGAGAATAATTTTTTGGCATTGTAGACAAGCCATCAAATGCAAGGACATCCTTTCCTTTCTACCTTAGTGTAGTGGAAGCTTAAGTCCATTATACAAGTAAAGATAGCATTCTAAATCATAAGAACAACATTATCCCTTATCTGTAATTGTATGTGAAAATCTTAGAGAATCTGTCAAAATCCTGTTAGAACTTATAGAAGACTTCAGAATGTATGAAGGATCCCAAATCAGCAAATAAAAGCAATCCCATTTCCATATACTAGGAAGGAATGTTGGGAAAATAAAACTAAGGAAGAAGGCACATTTAAAATAAAGCAAATTTTTGTTAAATAAGAAATTTGGAAATCCATTGTATTGTATGCTGACTTAAAAACTAACTTAAAACGTAAGTATTTTGTCAAATAAACAAATGAAAAACATGACAGATTTGTACAGTTGAGACAACAAAGCACTGTTGAATGAAATTAGAGAAGGTACAAGCAAAAATGAAATCCCTGGTTCATGGGTTGGAGCATTTATTTTGGTAAATGGCAGGATACACATACAAGTGCAATTGCCATCATAATTTCAATTGGTTTTATAGAGAAATTGGCAAGCAGTTTATAAAATTCCTATGAGTTAGTAAAGTGAGATTCTGCTTCAAAGACCATTCAAGTTGTTTGAAAAAATTGTGATGTTAGGATTGAGGTGATATTTCCTAGCAGTTGTATGTCAGTTGACAGTCACTCTGCATGTTTGGGGACCTTTTGGGGTTCTTATGTAAAGCCCAGCACATTTCAGAATAAATAATGGAATGTAGAATATTTTATTTTGTTTTCTCCTCTGCATTTCTCTCTTACTTTTTAGGTTTTCTGTGACTGCACCACCAGAAACTCTAGGATATTCTCTCTATTTTAAAGTCTGATGAGCAGCCAGCTTCCCTCTGTACAACCCCTCCCCAGCTCTGCACTTTGCATAGTATTTGGTTACTGAACCCAAGGCAAGGAGTTGTCAGAGAATGTGTTTTAACATTCTTCCTGCTATGCTACACTTTATCAGGCTGAAGCAAACAAGTGTCTGCACTGCAGCAGACTTTAAAACGATTGGTTACAAAAAATTAATTGAAACAATTAGAGTCACTAAACTGTTCATTTATTATCTGGAAGAATGAAATTTCCATATATTTCAAGATTGCTTTCATCTACAGTAAATGTATTACTTAATATGTAAGATCCTATTGAATACAGGTTAACATCCCTTATTTTTTTTTCTGTCTAACTTTGATAAATAATTGCCTGAGAATTTTAAAAATAGACCATTGATGACTTTTAAATTATATCTGACACATAAGTTTGGGTTTACTCACTTAAATAAGAAACAAGGGCAAGGCCAATGTTGTGCATGCTGTCACAGCTCAGTCATGCTTATTTGGTGGAAGGAAGCCTACAGAAGGCAGGACTCACATAGATCACTCCACATCCTTGGAGAGTTAGCACATTTCTTGTTAGATCTTAGAGGTGTACCTACAAGCCCTGCGGTATATACATATATATATATATATATATTAAAATTATAAATATATTAAGCATATAGTATATATATGTTTACCAACAGGGATTAATCAGGTCAGCAATTTCCCAACCATTGTTAAACTCTGTTAACTCTGCAATCAAATCCAAAATTGTAAGGAACATATTTTTTTTTCATTCTTGCCAGGCCAATACTTCTTAGTTGTGTTACTTTTCTAATGTGGCCATTTATTGATTTATGGGCTTAGATGAATTTATATGGCTTATGTTTTATCACTACTATATACCTTTGTGTTAAAATTATGATAGTATGGATGCATACAAATTTTGCTCAAGCTCACATGAAACATAAAATATTTACATTTCTAAGGTAAAACATTAAGTAATGATCCATTTTTATAAAGTTTTAATGCCCAACTTGGTAACTTTCACTAAGAATGAAGAATAACTATATAAAAAATATGTGCAATAGTAAAAGTTGTTTTCATTAAACCTGAACATCAAAATATTGGAAAAGTTCTACAGAAGCCATATTGCTTCATGTGTTTTTACCTCCATTGTGTTTTTAACAATTAAGGAAATCCCACCAAAATCTTAATTCACTGAATGCTTAAACAGTATATAAATGGAAAAGGACTGACTTCTGGCTTCTTTCTGTAATGTCAAAGTTTCTAAAGTATGGCCTCCCTATATTCAAGTATCCCTGTTACTTTTGTGCCATGCCAATGTAGCTTTGTAAGTATATTTTTTGTATGACTGGACTATAAACATAAACCCCAATACTCAAACTGGATGTGAAATTCTAAAATCTATTTTTTGGAAAGTAATTTTCGTGGTTATTTTACTTGAAGCTTGGACAATATAGTTCCCATTTTTTCTGATTTTCATAATATATCAGATTCATTGAACCTCATTAAAGATTATCCCAAGGACTAATGCCACAGAAATATGTCCTGAGTAAAATATTGAGTTATATACATTGTATTTTAATATATTCATGATTTGTCTGAATTTTTAAAGAACAGCATAGTTTGTAGTTAATCACATTGTTAATGAAGTTAGCGTAGTAGTACAATTGAAGGAATGAAGTATACGGAAGTTTCCAAACACACCACAGTGTATAAAACCATAAGGTAATACATAAAACATATTTATCATTTATTTTATTTTATTTTATTTTATTATTTTTATTTATTTTTATTTTGCAATACAATTCAATTCTATATATCAGCCACGGATTCCCTTGTTCTCTCCCCTCCTGCCCCCCTCACCTTCCCCCCAGCCCATCCCCCATTCCCACCTCCTCCAGGGCAAAGCCTTCCCTGTGGACTGAGATCAACCTGGTAGATTCAGTCCAGGTAGGTCCAGTCCCCTCCTCCCAGGCCGAGCCAAGGGACCCTGCATAGGCCCCAGGTTTCAAACAGCCAACTCATGCAATGAGCACAGGACCCAGTCCCACTGCCTGGATGCCTCCCAAACAGATCAAGCCAATCAACTGTCTCACCCATTCAAAGGGCCTGATCCAGTTGGTGACCCCTCAGCCATTGATTCATAGTTCATGTGTTTCCATTCGTTTGGCTACTTGTCCCTGTGCTTTATCCAACCTTGGTCTCAACAATTCTCGCTCATATAAACCCTCCTCATTCTCGCTAATTGGACTCCCAGAGATCCACCCGGGGCCTAGCCATGGATCTCTGCCTCCAGATCCCTCAGTAGTTGGATGAGATTTCTAGCACAACAATTAGTGTGTTTGGCCATCCCATAACCAGAGTAGGTCAGTTCCGGCTGTATCTCGACCATTGCCAGCAGTCTGTTGTGGGGGTATCTTTGTGGATTTCTGTGGGCCTCTCTAACACTTTGCTTCTTCCTATTCTCATGTGGTCTTCATTTACCATGGTCTCCTATTCCTTGTTCTCCCTCTCTGTTGTTGATCCAGCTGGGATCTCCCGCTCACCCAAGCTCTCTTTCCCTCGACCCTCGCCCTTCACTACCCCCACTCATATCCAGGCTGCTCATGTAGATCTCATTCCATTTCTCTGTCATTGGGCGATCCCTGTGTCTTTCTTGGGGTCCTGTTTTCCAGGTAGCCTCCCTGATGATGTGAGTAGCAGTCCAGTCATCCTTGTTCCACATCTAGTATCCTCCTATGAGTGAGTACATAACATGTTTGTCTTTCTGAGTCTGGGTTACCTCACTCAGGATGATTTTTTCTAGGTCCATCCATTTGTCTGCAAACCTCATGATATCATTGTTTTTCTCTGCTGAGTAGTATTCCATTGTGTATATGTACCACATTTTATTTGTCCATTCTTCAGTTGAAGGGCATCTAGGTTGTTTCCATGTTCTGGCTATTACAAACAATGCTGATATGAACATAGCTGAACAAGTGCTCTTGTGGTGTGGTTGAGCATTCCTTGGGTATATGCCCAAGAGTGGTATAGCTGGATCTTGGGGGATATTGATTCCCAATTTTCTAAGAATGGCCACTACAAATACATACAACATGCAGAGAGGAGAGAGAGAGAGAGAGAGAGAGAGAGAGAGAGAGAGAGAGAGAGAGAATAACGAACGTGTTTCATCAGATTTGTGGAATTTGAAATCCTTGTTCTTATTGGCAGAATGGTAAAATGCTTCCACTTTTTTGGAAACAAAATGGAAGTGTTTTAAAACCTTGAAAGTGGAACTACCCTGTAATTTATTCATAATAGTTAAAATATGGATCTTGAAGCAATATTTATATGCCCATGTTCATTGTAACATTATTCATAACAAACAAGAGGTAAAAATACTGTAAATGCTCATCAACTATGTAAAGAAATTGCAGCCTACACACTTGAGATAATATTCGCCACAGAAACAAGAAAATACAGTTCTCTGAAACAACCTGCGTGAACCTTGAAGAGGTGCTGCTAAATGATTAAGTCCCACTGCACATGGACAAGTGTTCTTGGTTCTACTTGACATATGAAGCCAGGGAGGAAGATGATGGAGAAGTTGGAAGTTGCTGTTCAGTAGATATACAGTTTCAATTACCCTAGATGAAGCTTTAGACACATGCCAGTACAGCACTGAGTGCATGGGTAACATCATGACACTAAGCACATTAAAATATGTGTCTTCTAACACAATGAAACCTCTCTTAGTCTTACATGGTAAATGTAGTAAATGTACGTATTTTGAGATCTTTAATGCATAAGGCATGTTGTATACATTTAAGATTTTTGGTTTTCTCCTTACACAAAAACAATGACTTTGATATTATATGAATTATGTAATTCTATTAACTACTTTGAGAATGAAAATACAGCTGAAACTGTATCTGAGTCTTAAGTTCAGTGTTACTGTTCACAGAAGGAAATAGAATGATAGTAGAACTTTAATCCTTACTCCAGAGTGACTTTTCAACCTGCTCCCAAGTGGAAACTTCAAATTTTCCCTCTACCAAAAAGCATAAGTCAAAAAAAAAATTAAGTAGCTTCTTCTTCTTGAGGGATGTAGCAGAGCAGAGGGTCAGAGTTTGGGGTAGTTATCCATTTGTCCTCTACTCCAAGGAGTCCACAGAGTAATATTTGAGAATTGCTGCTGGAGATACAAGCTCAACAGTGATAAAAATAATTGCTGTCAAGCATTGAGAATTTACTCTGGGCCAAGATAGGACTAAGCAGTTTTCTTCTCTTGAGTAAATTAATCCTCCCTGTGGATTCTAGGGGAGAGATTATTAATTTTGTCATGACAAAAATGCAAAACATAATTGATAATTAATTAGCTAAAGGTCACTTATTCTGTGAGTGGCAGGACCCAAAATTGTCATTAAATACCCTCCCTGAGTATAGAAGCAGTGATTTCCATCACCCTCCTGACTGTAAAAGACTTCACCTGGTAAATAAGGCTCTCTGAGGGATGTTTTTTGCTGACCAGTGTTTTCTTTGCAGATATTATCAGATAGATGGGAAATCTGCTAAGTTTTCTCTGCGCTCTTGGAAACATAACATTTCATTTAATCAAAGTATGTACTGTCTCTCACACTATAGGGGGCTTATTTAAAAGACAAGCATATTTTTAAAGACTTATTTCTATTTGTATGTCTCTGTTTGGGTGTTTGTCACGTGTGTCTGTTTGGGTGTTTGTTACCCATGTGGGCAAGAAGAGTGTGTCAGATCCCTAGAAGCTGGAGCTATATTTGGTTGTAAGCTATCTGACATGATTGCTACAAACTAAATTCAGATCATCTGTGAGAGCAACAAGCATTCTTAACTGCTGGTCCAATTCCCCAGCCCCAGCTAGTGGTTTGACATTAATTTACACGTCAGTTTCCATGTATTTTCTAACTCCCCTTTCTCTGTTCCCTATTAAAACCAAACTATGTCAATGTAAAATTCTGATTTTTAAGATCTTGTTTGTTTTAGTTCTGAGAGATTTGTGTATTATATCCCTGTCTTTGAGGTCACATACTCTCATTTATGAAATAAGAAAAGTTGATCAAGTGAATTAAAATTGTCACAGATAATCTTTACAATTAAAAGCAGGGAACTGTGTATGTAGCTCAGTGATTGACTAATGCCTGGCATGCACAAGACCCTAGATTCAATTTCTAGTCTCACAATAAACAAACAAACAGGAACAATGGCATAAATGCTTGGTAAGTGCCCTTTGTGATTATTTGATCTCTTCTAATCTTTTTAATTGTTTTTTTTTTATAAGAGTAAGGAGTAAATGGCATAAGACAAAATGTGTTTCGCATAAAAATATAATAAAACACAATCAAGAATATCCTGATAAACATCGAATTACTGTTAGTACTATCATAGACAAGGGAAATGCATCGCCCATCAGGAGCCCTCAGGTAAAATGGTATACATGTATAATGGTCAGTAGCATCTCCTATTGGCAAAAATCTGCTTTTGAGGAGAAATATAGACAATGTTAGAAAAATCAAATGGAAAAATATATTGAGGATAAGTCTAGATGTGAGGGGTCAACCAGCTAAGAATGGTTTCTAGGAACAGAATATCAAATAGGTTTATATTGGGCCAACTCATCAAATTCCCCCTGAAATAACCAAATATGTGCATCAATATGGATATTGATTTTAAGATTCCCTGAAGATAATCCATAACTCATTGGCTACAAATTACAGTGGAGTAAAATACTGTACTTGTAAGGGTAGATTATACTGCCCAGCTCACTACAAGATAAACAAGATCCCCAGCTCAGAGTTCTTATTCTTAATCATGTATCTATCAACACCTCCATTACAGGCAGATACTTATTCAGCAATTCTAAACTTAAGACATGGTCATCTTGGAGGAGTCATAATTTTTCTGACCACAGACTTTGGAAATGTGGAATTTGGGGTCTTAAGAATGATTTTTATCTGCATGTGTTTTTCTCCTTAATTATTCTGCTTCAAATTATTATTTATGGTTTCCTGCTTCTAAGTGTGTAGGACAACTGTGTGATGGTAGAATGAATGCATTTTTGTAATAGTTTCTATGTGGTATGAGTATACCTTAAAAATTATACAAAAACATGAGATGTATATTTTTCTTGGTAATATTTCAAAACGTGTTGAATACAGTCTGTAGCTGGAAGTTTTCCTGTGTCCTGCCTTGCCTTGCACGGTCCAAACAAATCTCTCTCACCCACAGTCCTGCAGTCGCTTACAAAATAGTAATTTAGTGGCTTAATATTACTTGTAAATTATATAGCCTATGGCTCAGGCTTCTTACTAGCTAGCTCTTATAACTTAAATTAACCCATTTCTATTAATCTATGTTTTGCCACATGTTCTGTGGTATTACCTGTGTGCCATTAAGGCTGCTCCCTGGATGGCGTCTTTTCTGCCTCTACTTTTCTTCTTCCTGTCCCTCTCCTGGATTTCCTGCCTGCCTCTAAGCTCTTTTCCATAGGCCAAACAAATTTATTTATCAACCAATCAGAGCAACACATATTCACAGCATACAGAAACATCCCACAGCAACAGTCCACATTAAATATTTGAAAAAAAAAAAAAAAAGAGATGTAACACTAATATAGGTAAGTAAAGTTAATTCACCTCCTTTCTATTAAGTATTGGGAGCTAAAGACTTGGCACAATGTATATGCGCCCATGAAGGAAAGTTGACTTAGATTTACCACAGATACTTGTTTATAAATATAAGTTATTTGATGAGGTCCTTCTAAAGCAAAGAGAAACTTCAGGTGGGAAATGGTTCCCCCATATGGAAATATGGTTAACTTAAGGAAATCAGTTAGAGGACTTTAAGCTACAGAGTCTCTTTGAGATGAAGAGGACATGCTGTCCTGGCCTCAAGTCACAGACTGGAGAAGAGTGATGACTTAAATATTTAACCCATTATTGAAAGCTGATAGTGTTTGGGTTTCTAAATTAGTACCTGTTGTGGTAAAACTGTCTGGTGTTAGTAGCTGATTTGGGGGGGGGGTTAATTTTGTACAACAGAAGGTAAATTTAAAAGTAATTTTATTTATATTGCAAGAGAATTGACAGGAGGCAAAGTAGTTTATGGAAAACACAGGGAAGCTCATTCTATTTATATTCTGGTTCAAAATCACATTCTCTACATGAAAAGGTATTTTAAAAATTCATCTGAAAGCATTCTGCTCATGCTTTTAATGAGTCGATACATTAACATCCCAGTGCTCTTTGCTAAGCTTTTATTTTCCTCTAGACACATTTAGCGTGATGCTTGATCAGCCATGCTTTATACTCTATTATTTTTCTTGTCTCTGACAGTAATCAATTTTTGGCACTGGAAGTCTGAGAAAGTCCAATGAAAGCAAACTGAATTTGTTGGATCAACTTTATTAACGGTACTGAACACATACACACACACACACACACACACACACACACACACACACAAATTCTCACACATATGTATTTTCAAGGCAGTATAAATACGTTCAAAACAAGCTGGCATTCCATAACTCTTCTATTCACACAAGCTTTACTGGCAAAGCACCAATTTAAATTGTTTTCACACTAACCTTTATGTATTTGTTGTAATGCCAGAGCTGTTTTAATGGAATGAATATATAAAGAATTTTATGTATATTAAAGATATTGACATATTCTCTAAGAAGTACCTCTCCAGCCTTTCAATTATTACATGAAGAGAAACAAAATGAAGGTGTTTACACCTGCCATCAATCTGTTCCTATATTTATGCATGCAAATGTATGCTTCCTTCTTTGAATTCTCAGGTGCAGATTTTAGCATTTTCATTATTTCTTGACAGTATCACAGGATACAAATGCAATAATTAATTGTCAGTCTCTATGGCTGATGCTTTGAAATAATAATAAGTATATTGCTATTTAAAATACTTATATTGTCTCAAGTATATTCTAAATAATTTACTTTATTGGTTCTGTGTTTCTCATTTTGCTCACGAAGAAATAGAGGTTTCACCTTGTTATATAAATAACCTGTTCCCACAGAATTATTAAGGAACAGGATCAAGATTCAAAACTAAATGCTTATGTGTGAAATGTCTAAATTCTTTCTGCTATGCATAATGTGACCCAATAAATGGATATAATTTGCTGGAGATGAGTTGCATAACTTACTATTGTTAGTATTTTTGAATATCTCATTTTACTTAGCTCAGTACTGAGTCATTTGTGTGATGGTAGCTAATTCTTTGAGATATCACTCACTTGTTCCAGACCCTGAATTTGGCTAGTAGACATAAATTTGACCTATGTCAGTCTGAGCACAACTCTCCTTCTTACATTAGACCCTAGATAGGCAGGTAGTCTAGATTTTATTTAGCTTACATAAAATGCATAGGACAAGGAATAATTTGAATTTTAAGTGTTAATCAGATTTTGCTATTTCTGTAAATATATGATGGTGTGTCTAGGAATGGGACATGTGTTAAATAAACACTTTTATTATTTATATAAAATATCTACACAAAACCTCATAAGATATTTTAGTTCTCTTTGATTTTGCATTGTGGTCTCTCATGAGGTTAGGTATAGAATTTTCTACTGGTGGCATCATGATGGCACTCACAATATTGTGGATTTTGAAGTATTTCTGACTGAGAATGTTTAACCTGTTAAATTTCTTCCTGTGATCTTGGCTCATCAATTGCTTCCTGTAGTTAAAAGAAAGGAGAGTTTCTGTCTTCGTTAAACACTTTTTAAACTAAAAATAAATGTTATGGGCATTTATAAAATTTATTCCATAAAGACACTGGGGAAGAAATTCATTTTGATATCCTGACTTTATGTAAACTCACAACTGGAAAAAGTGCCAGACAGCAAATAATATGAAGATATAGGGACTATAATGAAAAGTAAAATAAGTAAACTTTTAGAATAAACCATTAGATATATAGCATCAAAAAATCTGTTCTGAGAACTAATATGTTAATAAGCACAACGTTCATTGATGTGCGTGAAAAGTCACAGGTGTTTACATTTACACAGTATTTGCTATCTCACTGAATATTTCCAAAGAAAGCACTTCTTGTTCTGACTGCAAATGTGGACCTAGTTCATAAAATATCATGAGGAATAGTTCTAGAAGCACACCTGTCCAAGGAACTCTAAAACATTATTCATTCCAACTCTCTGTATTTGGAGTTAGAAACCTATAACCCAGATATTTAAATGGGTCATTCCAAGATCTTCCAGATGTCAGTACTTGAAGCCAGTTATACAAATCTCATATTAATCCTAAACCTTTTGTTTTTGTGCTAGCCTGTGTGGTCAAGGAAGTGAAAGACACTCTGTATTTCTGTGATTGGTTGATAATTTTTCTTGTGATGTAGTTTCTATAATAAAGAAGCTTTCTGACATCTACATTATCAAGTCTATTCATATAGGAAGAGAGAACAAATTTAGTATTTGCTTTTTAAAATTTCTTAGAATTATTAATTTTCTTTTACGTATATGAGTGTTTTGCCTACATGTATGTATGTGTACATGTGTTTGTCTGGTGCCTGGCACAGTGAGTAGAGGGCTTTGGGTCCCCTGAGATTAGAGTTATGGGTGGTTATGAACCACCATGTGGCTTCTTCAAATTAAATCTGAGTCTTCTGAAAGGGCAACAGTTGCTCTTAACCTCATCCTCCTGCTTGATAGATTTTCTTGTGATGTAGTAGTATACAATGATCTTTGCCTTGGCTTTTCCTTTTATGGGGATTTTATTTGTTTTATTATTTAAAATTGAGATTATACAAGACAAAGTCACGACTAAGATGTGTTTTACTTGTTGCTGGAGAATTTCTCTCCAGCTCCCGCCACCAAGTCCCGCCAGTCCCAGAGCCCACTTATAAAATAAACAGACAGACTCTTACATTATTTAAACTGCTTGGCCATTAGCTCAGGCCTATCATTGTCTAGCTCTCACTCTTATATTTAGCCCATTTCTATTAATCTTTACTTTGCCACATGGCTTGTGGCTTACCGGTACTTTACATCTTCCTTGTCCTGATGGCGGCTGGCAGTGTCTCCCTCTCAGCCTTCCACTTCCCAGAATTCTTTTCCTTGTCCCGCCTATACTTCCTGCCTAGCCAATGGCCAATCAGTGATTTATTTACTGACCAATCAGCAACACACTTGACATACAGACCATCCCACAGCATTTACTGGTTTTCATTAAAAGCCTCATAATTTTATATTTCATAATGGATAACTAATATTACTGAGATAATTTTCCAGTTTCAAATGTCTAACCACTTTTAGAAGTTAAATGAATCATTGCAACCCCAAAAAAGTGACTGTTTGTCCCCAAAGAATGAATTTGCAGAGGTGAGAGATATGGTTTAATGGTTAAAGTTCTTACAGCAAGCAAGAGGACTGGTTTTGGATTCCCAGAGTCCACATAAACATAATTCCACCATCAGAAATTGCAGATGGAATTACCAGAGCAAACTGACTAGTGAGACTAGCCATATCCAAAAGCTCTGGGATTAACTGAGAGACCCAGCTCCTACGAATAAGGGAGAGATCAATCCAGAAGGATTCTCCACATCAACCTCTGGCTTTCATGTGCCCCAACACAAAATCCATATGCTGGTGCATCCTGCCTACACACATAAAGATGAAAAAGAGTAAAAGAAAATAAATTTTCATGGGAAGAATTTTTTCAAAATCTCATTAATAGTCCACCTGAACAATACTTGTTTTGAACTTTATGGGGAAGAAATGTTTCATGAGTTACTCTTTGAGGAATTTCTTGAGAAATTCCCTGAAAATCTTTCATGTAAACATGACTAGATTCTAGTCCACAGATTTTTAGATACAACAATTTTGCACAAAAGGATTGTTTGGGAAGATGCTAGGCTAGGTTGATCTTAAATGTCCATGGAAAATATAAACAATTAATAAAATATTTAATATACATTGATGCATTCATTGGCCAAGATCATTTATAAGCTGTCATTAAGAAGTGGGACAGACGTGATCATTGAATCTACCCATGGATTCTAAGAAAATGAATTTATAATAATATTTTTGACATGATTTCACCTACTTTCTGCTATCATAATGTACTGGGAACTGTCTATCAAATTTAAATACACCTATCTGATAAGTTATATGTCGGTATATCTGTCCATCCAATTTACATATCTAGAAATATATTTGCAAGTGTATAAATTAACTGTTTCTGTCTAACTGTGCAGTTTTCTACCATGAAATATAACCAATCTCTCATATTCTGACCATAAATGCTGAATGTACATTACATATAGTATACAATATAATTATAAAACAGCTATATAGACAACGCCCCCTCCCCATCAGCACTTTAACCTCAGCTACCAGCATGTGTGACTAGAGATATAAAAGTTACATTCACACATGGCTGTGATTTAAATGACATTCTCTAGTGCTACAGGTTCAATACTGAACATGGGTTTTCTGGGTTCTGTACTATTAACTTTGTCCAGATAGTGAGAACAACTTTAGTATTTGATTTTGAGTTCTGCTACTTTGACTTTTCTTTCATTTTACTTGTTTTGTTGTTGTTCAGCTTCCACATGAAAAAGTCAAAATAAATACATTTTAAAATACTTCACTGATTTGAAATAACAGTTTTGTAGTTCTAGTCCTTCGATGAAAATGATGAAATAAATAAAGTTATTGGGTTGTTTTACAAATTCAAATATACAAAATGACTGTTGGGCCAAGGCTGGAACCCAAACCTGATAATCCAATTTAATCTGAGTAACACAGGCTAATTTTAACACTTTTATTCTGGGAAGCATCTGTTTTAGGTGATTAATTATATATTTATAGCATTTATGCTTCATAGTATCATTTTACATATCTATATACTGACAAGTAGGAAAATATCGTTTCCTACTTGGATAAATAGGGCTAGTGATTCTTTTTGCTGAAAGAGCTTCACAGGGGTTAGAAGGAAAAGTTTATGCTCATGCTTGCTCACTTGTGAACGAAAAATAACACTTCATTGTTTTGATAAAAGTCCCTAATGACGTGCTATGAATAATTCTTTAGAAGATGGTTAGCAGATAGAATTACGCTCATTTCCTCCCTAATTTCCTAGCCAGAAAGTTTATTTGATGTAATTCTAAATTGTATTTCCATAAGATCATGTTGGGGAAATCTAGAGAGACAACTGAACCAAGCTCTTAGGAACTCACAAACTTTAGAACAACAGCTGTGGAACTTGCATGGGACTGGAGACTAGGCCCTCTGTATACGGGAGACAGTTATGTAGCTGGGTCTCTTTGAGAGACCACTGGCAGTGGGATCAGGATCCATCCCTGGTACATGAGTTGGCTTTCTGGAGCCCACTACCTATGGTGGGACACCTTGTTCAGCCTTGATGTAGGGAGAAGGGGCTTGGTCCTGCCTCAACTGAATGTACCAGGCTTTGCTAATTCCCTATGGGAGCCCTTACTCTTTTGGAGAAGTGGATGGGAGGGGGGTTTTGGAGGTTAGGAGGTGGGGGGGGCAGGGAATGGGAGGAGAGATGGAAGGGGGATCTGTGGTTGATATGTAGAATGAGTGGAGAAATTTCTTAAATTAAAAAAAAGATAAATATACACAAGCAGTACTGTACAAAGGGGAAAAGGATACTAAGAACGTTAAAATTTATTCTAAAATCAATTGGCCATATTTTACATATATATCAATTTTCTACAGAGTATAATTACTAGTTTTATCTAAAATATTATATTTTTAATAAATTTGACAAAGTTACAGCAAAGTACAAGCCATGTGATATTTTGCACATTTAAGCTGATTTTATACTGCTGTCCCTCTCTATTTCCAACAATAAAATGAAGAGGATATTTAGCTGAACATTGAGAAGGAGATATAATAATGTCAATATGCTGTGGTATACAGAGAGAGAGAGAGAAAATGAGAAAGAGAAAGTGAGGACATGTTTAAGTATGTGAGTGTAAAATTAATTTAGGTCAGTTGGAGGCAATATTTGAGTGTAATTTTAAACTGTTTGTTCATTGATATTTCTCACAGCATATACAATATGCTTTAAAAGACTGGGACTTCCAAAATGCTGAAACCATTCTGCTTTGTGATTCAAAGAAGAAAAATCTATTTTATAATTTTACTGGAGTTTTCTTTTAGAAAATAGCAAATGCAAAATAATACTTTTTGTTTCCTTCATGGTTTTAATGGTCAAAGA
Source organism: Peromyscus eremicus (assembly GCF_949786415.1). NCBI lineage: Eukaryota > Metazoa > Chordata > Mammalia > Rodentia > Cricetidae > Peromyscus > Peromyscus eremicus. The sequence continues at coordinate 21,540,943 of NC_081419.1, read as the reverse complement.
AATACTTGTAGTACAATACATTCTCTAAATTATCAATGCCGCTTTCCAAACTGAGAGGATAAAATCCAGCTTCCATATTTCACAGGTTGTACACTAACCCAACCATGCATTTACTCTTCTTACAAGCATTCACCCTGTACTGACCCTGTGGGGACTTGGTGTACACCTACCTGCAGTCCTAGATACTGGTAAGATTGAGGCAAAGGGATGATATGATGTTCAAGAGCAGCATAAGGAAACTCCACCTCAAAAACAAACAAATGAATGAATGAGTGAATGAATGGTGTTGAACCTAGAGCAGAGTCAAACAGGTCTCCTTGTAGTCACATTCTGTCACTATATATTTCAGTTCCATGACAATCTCGAATCTGTGCAACCTCCTAACAGTTTATCTGACTTATTGTCACATATCTGACCTCAACAGTTTTTCTGACCTCAACCTGTATTTCAAGGAAGAGAAACACTGTATCTATCCTAGCAAAATCACAGAAAAGCAAAATGCATAACAAAGGCATAAATTCGAGTCTTCTTAGAACTTCCTGGTCATCTTATTTACTTACTACTTACCTTCCTTCTTGGAAACTTTATTTTGGGGGGCTGCTATTCTGAACACCAACTAACTTCTGTGAAATTCCATGAAATGCAGATGGTAATTAAAAAGCAAGGGAAATACAATTGATTATATGTACATTAACATCTACCATGCTCACTGCATCAAAGAAAATTAAAATGATTGTCGAAATTTCTAATTATGTGCTTTATTCTGAAATCTAGCCTCAAGCCTAAGAATTAAATGTTGTTGATTGTGCTTTGAACACCTAATCACCTCTTCCTTCAAATGAAATACAATTAGATAATTGTATTGACAAGTAATTTACTGCTTTTTTTCTTTCTTTTTTTCACTTTTCTTCTCTCTCTCTCTCTCTCTCTCTCTCTCTCTCTCTCTCTCTCTCTGTGTGTGTGTGTGTGTGTGTATGTGTGTGTGTGTGTGTGTGTGTGTGTGTGTGTGTGTGTTTTGTTTTTGTTTCAGTGATGCTGGGGATGAAAGCTACAGTCTTATGCAAGGTAGACTGTGACTTTGCCACTTAGCTGTGCCCTCTGCCAATTTACAGTATTTTATCACACATTATTATGATTGAATGATTTAGGTGCATCTCTTTTCTAAGTTGTGTACTGTGTTTTGTATGCCACATCCACTCTGAACAAATGGCCTGCAAGAGAATTGAAAAAGCGCAAGGATGTATTTTGGTCCCTGGAAAGATTGTAAGCACAGCTATGCTCCAAGATGGGAGACTGAATGACAAGGAGATTCAGAAGTCAGGCAGAATAGACATGACTGCTACTCAGAGCAGTTGACAGAGGTGCTCACTGTCTATATACAGCAAAGGGAATGAGGGGGTATAAAATCATACCCAAAGATAACTTCCAGCATACCCAAATCAACTTCCTCACAATCTTCATACAGCATTCAAAATTAAAACAGTATTTCTGGCAAAAAAAAAAAAAAAAACCTAACAAATTAGGATTTTAAAAACAATTAGGCTAAGTTTGCAACAGTTTTAAGGTAAACACAAATGTTATCACATTTAAACAAAACTTAGTTAATTCTATTTTTATTATTTTTTCATTTTTTATTTATTTATTTTATTTTATTTTATTTTATTTATTTATTTTTTTTTTTTTTTGGTTTTTTAAGACAGGGTTTCTCTGTGTAGCTTTGCGCCTTTCCTGGAATTCACTTTGTAGACCAGACTAGGCTCGAACTCACAGAGATCCGCCTGCCTCTACCTTCCGAGTGCTGGGATTAAAGGCGTGTGCCACCACCGCCCAGCTTTTTATTTATTTATTTATTTATTTATTTATTTATTTATTTATTTACTTACTTACTTACTTACTTACTTATTTTTAGTTAATTCTAGTGCTTCCTGCACAGTTAAATAATTGTATAAAGCCTGAGCAAAAATCTCAAACTTTATTTATGTATAAAAACACTATTAAGAAAAATCCAAGTTGATTTTTGTTCTCATCTCAAATTTAAACTCAGATAAAATAGCAAGAGATTTTGTATTCTTAAAATACTAAATATTAGATACATTTAAGTAATCAGACTTATCATTATTATTAATATTATTATGTGTCCTTATAAAATTAAAATATTTTTATCAATAATACAAAATATACAATATAATATAGATATTATTTTTAAGGTCCTTATCAAATAAATAAATAAAGATGGATGGTGATAACTTTATTCAAAGTATTAGGCAAATAATTCTTCTACAACAGATAAAAAGGATGCAATCAGGATCACAGATGTTTAGGATTCAATTAACTTTTCTGTTAGTCCACAGTAGTTGACTTTTGCATCTTAATTCGGGATTTCCACAGCAGGTCTTAACATTTCTCTTTGCATTTGGTTCCACAGAACACTGGAGTTAATTAGTTCCTATGATTGCTTTCTAAATTTTCAGGAAATATAGACAGTGACCTGATTCTGACAATCTTTTCTTTTCTAAGAAACTGCACGTTGCTAGTTCCTGCCTAGATTATACCTAGCATCTAATTGCTATGATAAGAGATAGGAGAGTTATATCATAAAAATTATTTTGGTCTGTCTTGTATCTTGATGAGTAGAAAAGTACCATATACAGGGCTTTTATTTTCTGTAATGGAATGAATCCTTTTGGAAGGCCTCAATATGACAAAATGAAACTGATACCTCATCTGGAAAAGTCTGCAAACAATCTCTCATAACCAATAATATTAACATGTCTATAGTTCTACAGATTTTCAAGTGTCTTAATTATATATGTAATACCATAACAAACACATTTTAGTGAAAGGAAAAATAAAAGCATGATAAATGTAAAACTTTAGTTTTCCTTATTTTGATTGTAAGATGTTTTTCTAAAGTGTTGTCCCAAGGTTATAATCTCAAAGTCTTATTAGAAATAACATGTGGAAGACTTATTCAAAAAGTTTGAAAATTAATAATTCTTGATTGGCTAGTCCTCCAATGTGTTGAATTTAATTCTTTTCCACTTAAATAATTATTTTCCAGTACACTCTTACATACCATGTGAAATTAACATTTAGTTTCATATATGAATTGATTCTACTATCCTAACATATGTATAACAATCTGCAATAATATCAATAAAACTTAGACTAGCCTGATAATTGGAAGGAGAAAATAGAAGTTATGGTTCAAAAACAAAGTGAAAAAACATCACATATCCTCAAATATACAAAGACAACCTTATTTACTTGAAAACTAGAAAAAATTCAAACTTTCTAATTTTATCTTAAGTATAGGTTCAAAGAACTTTAATCAGATCCATCCAAGTATCATAGCAATCATCTGTCACTTGATATCTCCTCACTCATTATAGACAAAACAGTAGGTAATTTCCTATGGTTTCTCAAAGAACTAAATCACATAGTAATGAATGCATAAAAATCTGTACATGAGAGACCATGTGTAACTTTATGCATATAGTGATGATCTTTGCATGCTTCAAACTTTGAATAAGCCATTAAAAATGAAATGATCATTGAATATTATTTGACCATATTATAGGGCCTAGGATATCAGAGAATACTAGCTGGGAAAAAAATAAAATCATGAAATCCCTCACAAAGGAAGAGGAGACTTGTAGATGATCCATCCCTAACCCTGGAAACATATGCTAGTACCAAGTACTTTTTTCTCCCAGCATATAAAAATGTTACAAAGAAATTCATCATGATTTTCAGCATATACATCTAATGCCAATGGTGCTGCCAAGTTGGTTCCTAACTGAGCAGTACATATATCAGAAACTATGGTTGTCCTTCTTGTCAGAATATAATGATGACAATGTGAGAATGATGCCCAATTCTGAGCTGTGGAGTGTGAGCTGCTTCTGTCTCTAGGAGAGCCAGTGTAATGGAACACTGGCAGGCATGCTGGCTGCAGATTCTGACCATCTGCTCAGCACAGACCTCCAAGAGTTCGTTCTGTCCCATGATGGAGAGATGGAATGTTGTCAGTATTCTGACAAACTCAGTAAAGCACGGCAGTTAATGATGTATTTTTTAAAACAGTATTTCAAATCTATCCCACCATTCTACATAGAAGGTTTGTTTATCCTCTAATCACATTTCTAGAATAAAAACAATATTGATGAACATCACTTGTACACTAATTGTTCTTCTATACAATAGCTATTCGTATAACAACCCTAAGCTGGTAACTGAAGTGATTCGGAAAGGATAGATTAAAAGTCCTTACTAGAAAATTAAAAGAGTAATTATAAACCAGCCCTTTCATGTTAGTAAGAGAATTTATTGTTATTATTCTTTTTATCAGTTCTGAGGATGAAACATTGGACCTTGTGCATGCTAAGTAAAGGCAAGCCTTTTAAGGCCTTGCCAGATAGATCATAAACTGCCCAAAATATTGTGAATTTTTAATTAATTACCAATTTCCATGACATGATTCAAGGAAAGTGCTTTTTGAATAGAAACTGCATAAAAAAATTTGGAATGTTGCAACAGAAGGGTTGGAAATGAAAGCGTTCATGTTTATATAGCCAGGAAGATTCTGCTGATCACAAAGGGACTCTAGGCTTTGCAGCCTATATGCCAGGCTGTGGAACTCACCTTGGTGCTGGTGAACTATTGGGACTCTTGCATATACAAATGCGAAGTGTGGACCCAACTAAGCATTCCACATCCACAGTGAGAGATTTTTGTCTAATCCTGTGCATACTGAAGTTTTTATATTGAGACAAAATGATATCAATTTAAAAATAAATAAGCAGAAAATTTTGAAGAATTTATTACAATGTAAAATAAACTAATACCTGGCTATTTGTCACTCCAGTGACAAATTTTTCTCCAGTGAAGAACTTAGAGCTAATACCTGGCTTTGATATTATATGTATGTAGGACAAACTCATCCTTTCATTCAAAAATCATTAATTAGGTACAAACAATTCTTAATTTTAACAGTCACCACTTTTTTTCCTTGGGCAGCTTAGCAGTCTAAATACAGAACACATTTAGATTAAAAAGCAATACAAGTCTTAGTTCTTTCATTATTTCATCTGGAACTTTAAAGCAAGCTACACCATCTAACATAGTCTTCCTTTTTTTTTACTGTAATTTATAAAAATAACAATTAAACAACAATTGATGTGAATATCTAAAAAAGATAACATAGACAAAATGTCCTACAGGCTCATCACAGGAGATGGTTAATAAAACATAGATTTCTGATGATATTTTATTGCTACAAGTGAGAAGCTGTTCTTACTCTTCATGTTTAATCTATCTTTAGTTATCAGAATACTGTGGGTTCTGCAATCTGAAAGATCATGGTAGCATCCATATCCTTCTACCCAAGGCACTATCTAAGCATACATTTCAACTTTAAAATGAGGACAATAACAGTAACTTCTTCACAGAATTGAGTTGGGAATTACAGTAGAAAACATGTTTAGTGTTTTGCCCAGCATTGGTTTAAGTAGTTCTAGAACACTCATTTCCTTTCATACATTTCCAGAACAGGGACACATTGGTGCTTCTGATCACCTTAAGGCAGAATTTTAAAGTTTTATTTGTTTCATATTTAATTATGGGGAACACTGTTAGGAGTCTGTCTCTGAACTTATAGGACAATGTTATAATTGGCAGTAAAACATCTAGAATTTTTCTATATAAAATTCTGATCAGTGTACTACACTTTCTTTATCCCTAGAAGACACTTACTCTCTTGAACTTATGCTTTTTATTCAATGCTCCAATCCTAAATTCTTTCTGAGTATATATGTATTCATTTTTTATATTTTAAATGCCTATTTATTGATAAACATTGATGATTACATTTTAATATACAAAAAGGAGATACAAGCAGAGCAAATGCTTGCTGGTTAGTTTTTTTCTTGTCTCATATAACCTAGGATCTCCTGCCTAGTGAACAGTGCCACCTACTAAAGTCTGGGTTTTCCGCTTTAGTTAACAATCAAGATAATCCCCCACGAGCTAACCTGATCTAGGGAATCTCTCAACTAAAGTTGTTTTCTTGGGTGATTCTAGGATGTGGCAAACTGAAATTCAAGATTAATGTCACAGTGAACCTGTGCCTTTTTTGAGCTTTCCTACAGAGCAAAGTTGAGGTATACTTATAGTTATATGGGTGTCCCACAAACAGGTGCTTTACCTGAAAGTCCCCACTGCTTCATGGAGTCATACTTTTAGTTAACCTCATACTTCCTACATGTTCAGCATTTCTTAAGAGTACTGACAGTTGACTGAGACTTATCAGAAATCTCTGGAGGGTCCTATGTCCCTCTCCTCCTCTTTCTGCTAGAACATGTTAATAGTTCCATTACTGTTAAGGTTACCATAGGCTAGATATCACTAGAGTATTTGCTCAGCTATAGCCATTGCTACCAGGCCAAGGCAATTTTTATGCTATTATGCCTGTAGGAAAATGCCACACTACTCCAATGTGCCATGATGTTCATATGCATAGGCATAAGGTGAATATAAGTGTTCTGTAATTTGCTCTTCTCCATCCATATTTACCATTGTCAGCTAAAATAATATATTTATGAAAAATCAAATGCATATTTATAATAGTTCTCAAATTTTATTCTCAAGTAAAGTCTAAGTATTAGAGAATAACAAAAATAACATCATTTAACTTAGTCCCTTAATGGAGGGACTCTGTAGTCTTATAGTGAAATGTTTGGCCACTGGGTAATCTGTAGCCACAAGACTTATAACTTACTGGAGTTACTTCAAACATTGCCTACTTCATCGTTTGGTATACCCACAAACAATGTGAAAAAATTGAGATCTGAAGAAAAGTCCTTCTGTTTGTTCTCTTTTGCTTAATATTTAATTTGGAAATAAGAATTAAGTGAATGACAATGTATCCTTTTGTAAAGGGCTAGTAGAAACAATCAAGACCAAACTTGAAGAGCAACTCCCAAATAGAGCTCTAGGTTTCCCAGAGATTCTCTGTGCTGGTTAACCTAAGCCCTTGTCTGCCTTATTGAAATTCATTATGTTTTATGGTGATTCTTTTATATGTTTCTCATATCAACTTCCTTTGAACAGTATGAAATAAATCTTGGAATATAAAGACATGCAGTTACAGATGTTTACTTATAGGTCTAAAATGTAATTATATGACGAAAAGTCTTAATCTGTTCAGCCTTTAAAACAGTTTTCCCACTCAATTCCTGGTACCTGAAATCATCTCCAATTAAAAGATGAGACCACACTAGATATACATTAGGGCCACTCCCTGTTCCCTGGTGTAGCAATATTCTGAAATGTTTTCCCCACAAAGAATAGTATTTGTTGCTTCTGTTTCCATTATTTGGGTTGTTTTAGAATATCTGAGTTTTCTATCCTTGCCATAATTGTATTTCCTGAAACCAACTGTTGGCCGTGTTTTGTGATTCTTCTCAGTGGGCTTCTCTTGCAGATACAATGTTCTTCTCCAGCCTATAAGAAGTCAGACTTTCTTCTACTAACCCCAGGAACCTCAGAAAACTTAGGAGTATTTATTTAAGTAAGAGTTTTTATGTTTTATCCCTAGGCACATCATATTTATTGATTGCAGAGATTACATTTGTATTGATGTAATTCACTTTCTCATTATAAGGGAATTTAAGGCTCACAACTAGAACTAAGGATTGACACTAGGCATGTAAACACTGTTATCCTAAAACACCAGGAAGAACCTATTCCTTTCAATTCTCTAGTTTTAGGGCTCAAACACATTTAAAAAAATCTTGTAATTTATGGTTGAAACTTGAAGCCTTACATAACTGGGAGGATTTGCACCTTTAGGACCAATTATCCAGTTTCCAAATTCTCTTTAGCATGTGCTGGCATTGATGCACCATTTAGAATTCAAACCACAAGCTTCATAATGACTGTAAGTACTAAACTTAGATATTCCTAAGCCCTAAGTGCCTACCCTTGAAGGCTATGCTGCTGGAAGAGAATATCTGATGCCTATAAGAAAGGAATCTTTTAAGATTCAGGGTTTTTTGTTTGTTTGATTCTTTGTTTTTGTTTTATCAGCTATGGCAAAAGATGTAGCATTTCTATTATGAACCTGATTTGTAGCATTTAGTGTTGATGCAGGTTTAAATTATAACTACTTATTAGTGGCAAACACAGCTGACTTAAAAATTAACCCATTTTTCACAATCTCTTAACACCACATACTTCTTATTTTACCTGAGGAGTCCTAAAAGTTGACAAACTAAATGCAGATTTCTAAAGTATTTTATATATGGTTTTCTAACTTGGAAGTTAGTTTTTATTATAGAAATTTTTATTCATAGAAAACTCATGTGAATTTTATGGTGACTTTTAGAAATAATTAAGGAAAAACTAAATTGTTTTGAAATTTTTCAAAAACGAACATTTAGTTGGCAAAAATTAAACATTCTGCTATTCAACTTGGTTGACATAGCAAAATTACACAGAGAATTTTTTGTAGCATATTTATATACATATATATATACATACATACATACACACACACACACACACACACACACACACACACACACACACATATATATATAGGCATCAGTGGATGCAATCTTAAAGCAAAATTAAATTTTACATATATGGTTTCTTGTCATTATGGAAATTTACATACATAATATTCTGAGCACTTTACAGAATTCACTAATTGCAGAATTCTATATTACATTTAATATTCAGTTTTCAATATGTCAGTCTAATTTTAAAAATTATGTCAGCAACAACATAGTCTGAAAAATGGTACTATATATTTTTTCTAAATATAACATTTTGATGATGAACATTTCAGATATAGATTGTATACCTTCTCTGAAGTAGGGCCACTGGTCAATAACCCTAAGAATAAATACAATAGAATGATAAAGGACCTGACTGTATGATTGAGAAATCAAGATTCTGAATATTTGCCAGACAAAATATAAATAACAAATGTATATTTTTACTTAATGTTAATTCTGTATTTGGGAGGATTTTAATAAATATTACATAATCTTCTTCTTTTTCCATATATATATGTATGTTTATCAATGTATGTATGTATGTGTATATGTATACATATATACATTTCCTGGCAAGCCTATCATTCTGCTCCATTGATAGCATCACCTTTTACAACATAGGGTATCACTAATTGAATTAGGATGCCTGGGGTAATATATATATTACAAATATATATATTTCCTTCCAAGAAGCACAGATTATTTGGTTATGCTTACCATTACTTTGTTCAACCAACCCAGAGATAAGTGAAATTTTGTTGTATTGTCATTTTCTTTGGCTGAGTGAATTCATGCACTCATAGAGGGAAAGGCATCTGGATGGTTGCTTGATGAGAGAATAATTGGTCTGAGAAATGCTAGGGTAAAGAAACATGTTTATTTCATGTAACCCCAGAAAGCATAGTTATATGGCAATATCTGCCTGGGCATACATGTCAAATGAGTTGGGAACTGGCATAGATAAGCTTTAAGCAGGAGAAGCTAAACGGAGGTGCTGTATTCATCTGGCAATGTAGTAGTGGGTAGTTCACACCCATTCCTGTGTGATTAGTCTAATAGGCTCGTGGCTTAGGATTGTGAATGTCATAGAGTCCTCAGTTACCCCCTTTCCAAACAACTTCATCTAGAGGGATTCTGGCATGGGCTACAGAACACAGAAACTTAATCTAAATATAAATATTTGTTTACTGATTCAAAGAATTATTTCATTTATGTTCTGAGACTAAATGTAATTACATCTCTTCCACCATCTCTTTCTTCACTCCAAACTCTCCCATTTTCCTCTGCTTCCCCTATTTCAAATTCATAGCCCCATTCTTCATTAATTATGAATTGAACAATACATATTTATTTATGAACACACACATATATACATTAAGTACATACAGTAAGTACAAACTGCTCAGTATGTATGGTCTTTCTTATATGTATGTTTTCAGGGTTGACTATTTGGTTTTTGATAGCCAACTGGCATACTATTTCCTAGGGAAGACTATTCTGCTTCCAGCCTTTCAGCTTTCACCTGATAAGTACTTATGTGGTGTAGACTTCTCTTTCACAGTGTCTGCTCTACAGAATCCTCATATGGCCGGTACTAGGCACTTTAGAGTGATTGCAGAATGGATAGGTTTTCAGCTTAGGGAAATGGAAAGTTCCCAACTCCCTCAAACTTTATCTTATGTGTCTTCTGTGGGGCCTGCAGTTGCTTGTGACACTAAGAAATTATTTGCCAGTGCTTTTGTAGTATTTCCTGTCATGGCACATTACAGCCCAAAACCTTAGTACTGAGCACTGATGAAGAATGTCCAACTGCAGAAGTGAGAGAAACCCTATCTTTTTAGAACTGTACACCAATTTCCCTAAAGCCATTGAAACAGTAGAATTTGTCACTTGTCTCATATTGATACAGTGTCTTAAACAGAGCTTCAACCAAGATTAAAGACAGTTTCAAAAAGAAATGTTCATCTGGAATGGTTTCCTGCCCATGTCATGCTTCACTTGGCTTGCAGCAGATTGTACAACCTTTGGACTCTTACTAAGAATAACATAATTGCAGATGGCTGCATTTACTAGCTTGTCTAAATTCCCATTCCCTTACCCCAGGCATCCTGATTCAATGGGTGATACCCTATGTTGTAAAAGGTGATGCTGTCAATGGAGCAGACTGCTAGGGCTTGCCAGGTAAGCAGGATGTTTTGATTACACCCTGCATTTATTCAACCTCTCAGTGTGTGATGAGGCATTTGGAACAGTGTGTTCTTTCTCATGACTCACTAAAAATTACCTCTACTCTTTAAGATAGATATATTCTATCTAAAACTGAATGTGCAATAGTATGGTTAACAATACATTTCAAGTAAAATAATGAAAACCTAAGTGTAAAAAACTGTATAAAAGAGACTTAATTGATATTGAAACAAAAAATAAAAACAAACTAAACAAAAGCTACCACTAGTAACCTGTATTCTGAAATTCCTTGTATCAGCAATGTAATCAATCAATTAGGAGGCCATAAATTTTAAGAAACTGCCAGCAACCAGTGCCAAGTGATCAGTACCTCCATTCTCTTTCTAATAGTCTGTATTTAGATGTATTTATCACAAGTATAGTGCTGAGCTAATCTCAAGTTTGATGTTGGATATATGTATGTAGTTATAGGTGGATACAAGGGCTATGTAGGGGATGTAATTCAATCCAGCAGAGTTAAGGGCCTAATGGAAACATGCTAGCATTCTAAAAGCAGCCTACAAAGTAGTTAGAGAATTTACAGATTTTGTTATTGCTTTAGTATTTGTTTTTGTCAGATCTAAGATCTCTTGAACTGATTTGTCTGTTTTCTTGCCTCTATTTCTCAGGCTACATGTGTGTGATTTTCCTATGTGCAACAGACTCCCAATGTTTCTCCATTCATCTAGGTTTCTTTTCCTCTAATCATCTTTTTAAAAAAATATCCAGTTCTTACACATTAGCCTGAGCTCAGGGAATCTTGCTGAGGAGAGAGAGGAAGGATTGTAGGAGCCAAGGGGTACAAGGACATCACAAGAGAACCCACAGAAACACCTAACCTGGGCTCATAGGAGCTCAGAGTCTGAACTAATAACCAGGGAGCCTGCATGAGACAGACTTAAGCCTCCTACATATATGTGACAGTTGTATAGCTTGGTTTACTTATGGGAGTTCTAACAGCAGGATCAGTGGCTGTCCCTAAAACATTGGCTGACTTTTGGAAACCTATTCCTCATACTAAATTTCCTTGCCTAGCCTTAATACAAGGTGAGGTGCTTAGTCTTACTGCAACTTGATATGCCATGCTTTGTTGATACTGATGGAAGGCCTACCCCTCTCTGAACAGAAACAGAGGAGGAGTGGATTGGATGGGGCCAGAAGAGAGGTGGGAGGAGAAAATGGGAGGAGAGAAGGGAAGGGAAACTGCAGTCTGGATGTAAAATAAATAAATTCAATACAAAATAATATCCTGCTCAAAATACTCTTGTCAAGATAATCAACTCACTATTTTGCATAAAATGGTTCTAAGATTAATCATAATTTTGAATATTGAGTTTAAATCCCATTACTTGTTTATAAGATTATGTCCTTGCCTACTTTTTGTGCTTATGAGTGTTGGTGTACGTATGCCTTTGTTTCTGTGTATGTATCGGTACACGTACATGTGTGTGTGTCCATGAGAGTATGGTGGCCAGAAGTCAGTTTCTGGCATCTTACTAAGTCACTTTTCACCTTATCTTATGAGACAGCCTGTTACTGGACCTGGAGTTTTTCAAGTCAGTAGACTGCCTGGTCAGCACCCTTAAGGACCCTCTTACCTCTGCCTTCTCAGTCCTGGGAGTGTAGGTGAACAGTGCTCTATCAGCTTTTTATGTGGTTGTTGGAGGTTCAACCTCTATTCCCAGTCTTCCTGATGTTTCTACTTTCTCAAACAAAACAGAACAAAGCAAACTACCTCACCAATCTCTGTTAGCTGCTGCATACCCTCAGCATACATTGCGTGACTGTGCCCAATCCCATAGCATTGTCTTTCACCATCTTCTTTTGCATGCCACAGAGAAGCTCTGAATCTGAAATTGTAGATCCTCTCCATTCATCTCTCCATTTACCCATCTTTAATCTATTCCATTTTTAATTCAATATTTGCTTGTCATCTGTTATAAGTGAGGTATAGTCATAGTTACTAAGGGGGCTATCACAATCATGACAGCATGTAAAGGTACAACATTCATACTATGACTTTGTTCTGGTAAAATTCTTTTAAGGCCTGCTCTAATTATCATACAGTCTACCATCTAATCTAATGTAAGTTCAAAGCATAATTTCTCCAAGTGCTCAAGCATCCACTGGGTCTCTAAGCCATTGAATTTCTTGTGTAATGTCCTCTTGTTTTTCATTACAACCAGAGAACTGTATAGCATATAACTTGTTCTCTCCTAGTCATATGCAATTTTGTTTCTGCTGTTTTAGCTGAGGTAATGGTCATAACATAAAGCAAGCAAGTTAAAGTGACTAATTCAATAGGATTTATTTCATTCATAATCTGGTCCAGCCATCGTCTCTTACTAGTTAAAAAACATTTTACCTGTTGAAAATTGCTTCCAATTAATCTTTCCCATTGGCCCTGGAAAAACACCACTGTTATCTATTCTGTATCTTTAATATAAATGAACAATGTGTGAACTTTTGTATCTGGCATCTTTCACTTACCACACTGTAGTCAGGCTCATCTGTATTGTATGATGTTCTGGTATTGCATTCCTGTTTTATTGCTGAATAGTAATTTAATCTATATGTATGCAGCAGTTCATAATTCGTCCACTGCTGGCCACTGGAGTAGTTGTTGCCTTTGAGTTGTGATGAATAACATTGCTATGAACAGGCATATAATTGTATTTGTTTAAGTACCTGTTTCTTACTGTTTGATGTACATATGTAGGTGAACATTATTGTGTCAAAACATGATTTTATTTCACTCTTTTTTAGGTACCATCATTTTATCTTCCATACCAGGTGACCCATTTTATATTACCACCAGCAATGTGCAAGAGACTCCAATTCATTCACATCCCCCAAAACAGTTTACCCAGGAGATATTATATATCCCTTCCAGGGCAATCTATGTGTCTCTCTTTGTTACCTAACTTCTCTGGGGCTGTGGATTGTAGCCTGGTTATCATTTGATTTACATCTAATATCCACTGGTGAGTTACCACATACTGTGTTTGTCTTTCTGGGACTGGGTTACCTCACTCAGTTCCATACATTTGCCTGCAAATTATCATGATGTCATTGTTTTTCACCACTAATACTCCATTGTGTAAATGTACCAACTATATTTTCTTTATCCATTCTTCAGTTGAGGAGCATCTAGGTTGTTTCCACATTCTGACTATTATGAATAATGCTGCTATGAACATAGTTGAAAACGTGTTCTTGTTGGTATGATTGAGCATCCTTTAGGCATGTGCCCAAAAGTTGTATTGCTGGGTCTTGAGGTAGATTGATTCCCAATTTTCTGAGAAACTGCCATATTGATTTCCAAAGTGGCTGTATAAACTTATACTCCCACTAGCAGAAGAGGAGTGTTCCACTTACTTCACATCCTCTCCAACATAAGCTATCATCAGTGATTTTTAACTTAGCCATTCTGACAGATGTAAGATGGTATCTCAGAGTAGTTTTGATTTTCATTTCCCTGATGAATAAGGATGTTGAGCAATTCCTCAAAGGTCTTTCAGCCACTTGAGATTCTTCTGTTGAGAATTCTCTGTTTAGAACTGTAGCCCATTTTTTAAATGGATTACTTGGTATTTTGATGTATATTTTCTTGAGTTCTTTATATATTTTGGAGATCAGTCCTCTGTAAGATGTGGGGCAGGTGAAAATCTTTTCCCATTCTGTAGGCTGCCATTTTGTTTTATTGACTGTGTCCTTTGCCTTACAGAAGCTTTTCAGTTTCTGGAGGTCCCATTTATTAATGGTCAATCTCTGTGTCTGTGCTACAGGAAGTAGTCTCCAGTGTCAATGCATTCAAGGCTACTTCACATTTTTTGTTATATCAGATTCAGTGTAACTGGATCTATGTTGAGGTCTTTGATCCATTTGGACTTGAGTTTTACTTATGGGGATGGATAAGGATCTACTTGCATTCATCTACATTTCAGCATCCGGTTATGCTGGCACCATTTGTTGAAGAAGCTTTCTTTTTTCCATTGTACACTTTTGGTTTCTTTGTCAAAAATCAGATGTTCATAGGTTTGTGGATTTATGTCAGGGTCTTTGATTTGATTCCGTTGATTCATGTGTCTGTTTTTATGCCAATACCAAGCTGTTTTATTTCTATAGCTCCATAATAGATCTTGAAGTCAGGGATGGTGATGCCCTTGGAAATTTCATTATTGTACAGGATTATTTTAGCTATCCTGGGTTTTTTGTTTTTCTATATGAAGTTGAATAGTGTTCTTTCATGGTCTGTGAAGAATTTCATTAGGATTTTGATAGGGGTTGCATTGAATCTGTAGATTGCTTTTGGTAAGATTGCCATTTTTACTATGTTAATCCTACTTATCCAAGAGCATGGGGGAATCTTTCAATTTTTTGATATTTTCTTCAGTTTCTTTCTTCAAAGACTTAAAGTTCTTGTTATACAGGTTTTTCACTTGTTTGATTAGAGTTATCTCAAGATATTTTATATTATTTGTGGCTGCTGTAAAGGGTGTTGTTTCTATGATTTCTTTCTCAGCCCATTTATCATTTGAATATAGGAGGGCTACTGGTTTGTTTGTTTGTTTGTTTTGTTTTGTTTTTTGTTTTTAGTTACTTTTGCATTACACCACATTCCTGAAGGTGATTATTAGCTGTAGGAGTTCCCTAGTAGAATTTTTGGGATCACTAGTGTATACTATCATATTATCTGCAAATAGTAAAAGTGACTTTTTCCTTTACAATTTGTATACCCTTGATTTCCTTTTGTTGCCTTATTGCTCTTACTAGAACTTCAAGTACTATATTGAATAGATATGGAGTGAGTGGACAGCCTTGTCTTATTCCTGATTTTAGTGAAATCACTTTGAGTTTTCTCCATTTAATTTGATGTTGGCTGTCGGCTTGCTGTATATTTCTTTTTATTATGTTTAGCTATGTTGCTTGTATTCCTGATATCTCCAAGACCTTTATCATGAAGGGGTGTTGGATTTTGTCATAGGCTTTTGCAGCATCTAATGAGATGATCATGTGGTTTTTTTTTTCTTTCAGTTTGTTTATGTGGTGGATTACATTGACAGATTTTCTTGTTAAACCACCCCTGCATCTCTGGGATGAAGCCTACTTGATCATGGTGAATGATATTTTGATGTATTCTTGGATTCAGTTTGCCATTATTATTGATTATTTTCGCATCAATGTTCACGAGGGAGATTGGTCTATAATTCTCTTTCTTTGCTGCGTTTTGGTGTAGTTTGGATATCAGGGTTACTCTGGCCTCATAAGAAGAGTTTGACAATGTTTCTTCTGTTTCTATTGTAATATTATCACATTTCTTTGTTACTTGAAAAATAATTTCAGTCCCAATGAATTAAGTTTAACCCACTATATAATTTCAATTACAATGAATTACGTTTAATCCACTA
The DNA here is from genome assembly GCF_949786415.1 of Peromyscus eremicus. Taxonomy (NCBI): domain Eukaryota; kingdom Metazoa; phylum Chordata; class Mammalia; order Rodentia; family Cricetidae; genus Peromyscus; species Peromyscus eremicus. The sequence goes on along the minus strand of NC_081419.1, from coordinate 21,524,745 downwards.
TAAACAACATGTAGCTTTCCTTGAACTTTAGAAGTAAAAAAAAATCTCCCCTCTACATTGTTACTGTGTTAATATCACAGCAACTGTCTACTAAATCATAACTATGTTTCAAAAAAACTCACTCAATAAAATTCATCTTTTCTTCTTTAATGGCTATATAAATGGCCATTTCTATTTTCTTAGCTTAAAACCTAAATAATTGAGTTTAGAACTTCAAAAGAAGTCAGAACTAGTATAGAATATCATCACTTCTGTAGCTTCTGGACAAAATTAGGAAAACAAATGACAGTCAGAGGCAGCTGAGAGATTCCCATTGTACTGTGGCATTTAGAGTGCCTTCTTCATTTGTATTCAGAGTCTTCTATTATACAATGCAATATTTATCTGTGGTATTTTCTATCCTGATGTGATATATGCGTGGTATGAAAGTCAAAGAACTTCTACATCAGCAAGGAGCTCTACCCTCGGTGGCACCAGAAGCTTGAGAAATGCTCACTCTTTCTATACTTCCTCTTCTGTAATTTATCTTTGAGTTTTTTCTCATTCTTTAGAGGTATTATTTTATTTTATTTTTCATTTTATAAATGTCATAATACAGTTCCAGTCCAAGCTTCATCTCCAAACGTCAATTTTAATCCCTATATACCAGACATTCTCAAATTAATTCCTACTATGCTCAATATAAAAAAAAAAGACTGATGAGTAGCTTGAGCTGTATAATTTATGTTATGATTAACTGACTTGCCTACTTACTTCTACCTGGCATTAAATATCCTAAAGTAATCATTTTAAGCTGAGATTTATCCAGCTGCAAAAATCTTTTTTTTAATAGAAGTGCTAATGATCCAGTAGCAAAGCAAAGAATCTATAAAAAGACAAAAGTCCATATTAAATACCATGGTAAAGTCTCAATTTAGATTATCACATTGTTGTGATGCTTTTGTGCTAGTGACAGGATAAAACATTCCCACAGATGCTATTAACCACACTGTTAGTTTTGTTGATTGATGCTGTGTTTGGGCAAGAAAATGTTTTTCTTTGCTAAAGAGAGTCTTACATTTTCTAACCATTTCATAATTATATTTGATGAAGTTAATAAATAGCTGTTGATTCTGGAAAATTATTTAAAATGTGTAAACAAAAGCAACTTAATGTCAGGAGAAAAATGTTTTTGTACTAAGCCCAGGAATTTTGCCCAAGTCTGTGGGCATTCTTAGCATTTCAAGCTCCTTTGTCTAGATTAAATTCCAATATTTTTAGGATGGATTTGTTCTGTTGTTTTTTTAGATTGCAAAAGGGTTGCAGCCCAACTGTAGCAATTATAGACTTAAATTTTAATTTGAAAGTATGTATCAGTTAAATTATTGGAGTGATAGAATGAACAATAAATTTTTTTTGTGCTGTGGCTGAATTCAAGAAACTGAAACCACACTATGTAAAACTGTCCTGAGTGGACTGGTACTGGGTGGTGAATGACTCCACTTTCAGCAGAGTAAAATGATACCTAGTATGTGTTAATAGAATGCAAAAGATTAGATGCCACTGAATTGTTCCCAGCCTTAAGAGAGCACACCTGGCATGTTCACCCAATGAACTGTATACTCCCTTGAAGTTTTGGCAAAGATTCACATTTCTTAAATCTTTATTTCAATAAAAACAATAATTTGAGGAAAATTATAGTTTTTTTTCTCCATTCATATCTTCAAGAAGCATCAAATTTTTCAGTTTCCTGAAGAAATTGTAATATGGCATATTTTGGGATAAAGCAAGGTTAAGAAGAGGAGTGTTAAGGAGATAGTTTAGACATTTTCTTTTTTGAATAAAACATTTGATGAAATTGCAAAGTGGAAACTCACTTTCTGAAATTAATGACTGATTTCCAATTAGGTAGTGTCATTTTAAGACTTTTATGTTCAAAGAATATTAAGGAGTATAGAAAGAAAATCGATTTATTAAATGCCTTAAATTGAAGGGTACTCCAGAAGAAATTAAGTAACATTTATATGAAAGTTCAACTATCCTATTTATTCAAATATATGATTTATAATAAATATGAGGTTTCAAATCAGGTATAATTTATGTTATTGGTTTTATTTATATATCACAGAAAGTTATAAAGCCAGTGCTGATGGGTCAGTGTCCCCAGACAGAGACTGCAGTTCAGGCCTTCCTGATAGTGTAGTCATGGAAATGCTCCCCATCTTCTATCAGCACAGTATATGGCCAATTTCCTTGCACTGGATAGACAGGAAGTGGTGTAGATTTGTGTGTTGGAACTCATAACTGGAATGGAAAAACCTGACCACGGGGCAATTTTAACTGACTGCTGTTGTGGCAGTTTGAGAGTGAACCTCAAATCAATTCACAGAGAAATTAGTTACCCTCATAATGTTCATATCATCACTGCACCAGTGGTCACATCTTACCTCCTGATTGGTACTGTAGTTTTAAGGTTCAAAGTAAGACTGCTGGTGACTTTATTTCCCCAGCAACCTAACTAGTGCTTTCTGGTACTATGGAAGCTACCCTATAAGGAGTTAAAAGGTTCAGTTTCAGCTTGATTTGTTTATATGATGCGAGGAATATGGTACTTTCTGTTGTTAGTTGTTTTCTAGCTCTTTTTGGGGGCCCGCCACCCTGTTCCCCAATAAATCACACATGGAGTGTTATCCTTAATTATGAATGTCCGGTCTTAGCTTGGCTTAATTTCTTGCCAGCTTTCCTTAATTTATTCTGACTACCTTTTGCTCCTGAGCTTTTTCTGTTCCCTAACTTTTGTAAATCTTACTTACTCCCTGGCTTGCTGTGTAGCTGAGTGGTTGGCCACTGGAGTCCTCCTTCTTCATGGCTGCTAGATTAATTTCTCCTCCCAGATTTCTCCCTCTATATATTCTCTCTGCCTCCCAGCCCTGCCTATCCTTTCTCCTACCTTGCTAGTGGCTAGTTCTTTATTAGACCATCAGGTGTTTTAGACAGGCACAGTAACATAGCTTCACAGAGTTAAACAAATGCAACATAAACAAAACTAACACACCTTAAAATAATATTCCCCAACAGTTTTCAGAAATAGGGTTGTATCATCTAGTTCTGGTGGGCAATTAATAAAAAATGGTAAGAATCTGTCTTGACTTGGGGGCCTCTAGGGACTCTATCATCAACACCTTGAAAATAAGGGATCATTTTATGTTTTGGAAGTTCCATATGCCATTTTCAAATTCCACTTCCTTTTGATTAAACCCTTTTTAGTCCCTTGAAGTACACTATTCACCCCCCTCCATGCTTAAACCTTCTCACACCTCATCTATAGTAAAATCTAAATAACATGCCTGGCTTATATTGATGGTTCTTTGCTCCACTTTGTCTGCTGGTTGGCAAATAACAACAGTGCAAGGTTCAAAGGTACATGATGATGTTTTGGTACATGTGAAGACTGTAGAATAAGTAAATCAAACCAATGTGTATATCTATCATTTCAAATAATCATAATGTCATTGTTAACTGCAGGCACCAGACTACATACTCATACATGTCTAAAATGCACCCTTCCTTTCTCACTGAAACTTTACCATTAAAAATATCTCCTCATTCCTTGTTTCCTATCCTTCTTCTGTCGAATGGGTCCAACATTTTAAGATTCCACATACATAAGTGAGACGATGGAGGATCTGTGCATCTTTCCCTGGCTTATTTTGCTTAGTATATCGAATTCTTGTTTCACTGATGCTGTTGTAAAAGATACTAGGGTGGTATTTATCTTACATATCAAATAATTCTTAAGAAGTTATTTACATATGATAGACATTTCCTTTGATTCCACATTTTCCTACAAGGAATGATATTGAAATGAACATGGAAATAAATAGATACACAAAAAAAAAACCACTGGATCATTTTAAGTTCTCGTTTAAATTTTTTGAGAAGACTTCATATATCTTCATGATATTTGTTCTCATTTACGTTTTCACCAATGATCAAATTAAAGATCCTCTCTTCCATTCTATAATCATTTGCTACTTTTGTTGACTTTTTGATACAATACATTCTGAAGGTTGTATGGTGTTACACCATTGTGATAGAGTTTTTGTTTTCCTTGGTAATTAGTGAAATATTTCTAATAGTTGTTTAACGATTGTGTAATTTCTCTGAAGAAAACAGCTTTTGGGTCCTTTAGCCTCCTTTGACTTAGGTTATTTGGTCTTCTTGCCATTAATTTGTTTGTGTTCTTTGTGTGGATTGGATGGTAGATCCTTGCCAGATGTATGGCTGTAGTTCTTTCCCTTTGTTCTATAGCTGTTCCTTTTTTGTTCCTCTTGCTTCATCTAGTCCAAGTACCTTATAAGAAAGAGAAAACATGGGTTTTGCCAGGACTGTGATACTGTTCAAGGTTGCTTTAAAATGTGAAACGCTCAAGTATAAAACATTCACAAGATTGTCAATGATCACATGCTTATGAGTACTCTACATGAGATGGCATTGTGGTAAGGAGTGGTTGACAAATCAGGTGGAGTGTAGCCAGAGAGAAAAGGTCAGAATAGTGCCATGAAGCCAAGAAATTTGATTCTGTTCATTTTGTATTTATCATAATTTAAAAATAATTAATATTTGTTAAAATATTTGTTTATTGACTGAGTATACATTTTAAACAAATTAATTCAGTGACTGTTTTCAACATTTGACTATAAAATATTTTATTCATTTATTAAATATCACTAAAAACACACTTAAAAGAGCAATTAAGTCTTAAGGAAGCATCAAAAAGATTCCCCCAAGATGTTAATTTCCTTTGAGTTATGACTAAATATGAAAACATTAACCATTCCTTGAGAACTTCTCCATTACTCTGAGTATTTTCTTTTTCTTTCTTTTTTTTTTCTTTTTCTTTTTTTGGTTTTTTGAGATGGTGTTCCTCTGTGTTGTTTTGGTGCCTGTCTTGGATCTCACTCTGTAGACCAGGCTGACCTCAAACTCACAGAGATTAGCCTGGCTCTGCCTCCCGAGTGCTGGGATTAAAGTCTTGCCCTGCTGCCACCACCACCCTGCATACTATGAGAATTTTCATGTTTAAAGTATTTATTTTGATATAGATAAGACAGTATTGTAGCCTTAAGTTTTCTAATATCCTGCCCAGCTGCGGTCCTACATTCCTCTGGTCCCACCCAGCCCCGTGGTCCCTCAGCTTCTTATAAAATAATCATTCAGAGGCTTAATATTAATTATCAACTATATGGCCTATGAGAGGCCTCTTGCTAGCTAGCTCTTATAGTTTAAGTCAACCCATAACTACTAATCTATGTATCGTCATATGTTCTGTGGTTTATCTGTATTCAATTACACATTGCTCCTAGGATGGCAGTCCTGCATCTCCCCCAGTCCACCTTTGTCTTTCCTGTCTCTCGCCTTGGATTTCCCACCTACCTCTAAGCTGCCTTACCATAGGCCAAAGCAGCTTCTTTATTAACCAATGGGAACAACATATATTCAAAGCATACAGAAAGTCATCCCCCAGCACACTATGGTAGTTCTAGGTTAGGAATTGCAAAATGCAATAACAGATATGATTCTATGACTATCGTCAAAAAATTTAAGAGCAGTACAATGACAATTGGGAGAATCAAAATTTATTCATTTTAAATATCTGTACTAAGTTTCAAAAAGTGGTTAGGATTGAATGACCTAAACAAATGAATAGTCTGGGATGACAGAAAGTGCACCAAGTAATGCCATGTTTAGAAAAGGCAGTTAGTATAGCTACAAGACTTCACACTCAGGGGCTATCAGAGCAGATTACCAAAAACCTGAAATTGTAATTAATATTCTAACATTAATCTACTTTGATCAGGCAAATAAAAAGGTGTGTTTTAAGCCATGGGTTGAAATAATGAGCTATATTATTGAAAGACAAAGTTTTAGATATAATTTTCAAGCTTCAGAATGGATTAATGAAAGAATGGAAGCTTTTATTTACAAATGTAAAATTAGAACATATTATCATTTAATATTTGATTTAATTTTGTTTATTCTTGGAAAAATTTGTATTAGAAATTAGAGAGTTAAATAGTTCTCTTTGTAAAGTGTTTGCTTTCAACCATGAGGACCTGAGTTGGATCTCCTGGACCCTTTTAGCAAAGCCAGGACTGGCAACATGTATGTCCAGTCTCAGCGCTGGAAATGAGGAGAATATAGACAATGGAACCTGCTGGCCCACCAGCCTAGTTTTAAACAGAAACTCTGTTTAAAGTGAAAAAACAAAACAAATGTAGATGGTATCTGAGAATAAGACCCCATCTTCTTTAATGTTCACGCATACTTGCTGACACATGCATTTACATCTGCACATTCATGTGCAAATGCCCAGGAGCACACACATATACATAAACAAATAAAGCAAAATTCAAATTTACTCTCTTTTCCTCTGATGAAGTGCACAGATCTTGAGCCCAGTTTTAAATTGTTTTGTGAATGTGAAATGCCAAATCCTCCTGTGGGCTGAAAAATAAAGACAAAAAACTCACAAAGGCAGAATTTGCCATATTATCTATCAAGAAAGAAAGAAATATTGCTAAAGTTTGATTCAAATGACATATGCTTATTTTGAAAATTTATCTTCCCAAACTAACAAAAAATTAAAAAGTACAAATTCCAGTTGATGTAACAAGCCAGAAGGCACAGATTTACCACTGGCCCAGCCCCTCACTGCTCGCATACCACTGCCATTTCCTTGCTCTCTCCATCTGCTGGTTACCTGGTGGTCCTCTCCCACCACACTGCCCATCTGCTGGCTGTTTGCATTTGCCCTCCCGTAGCGCCACACACCTGTCATTATCACTCTCTGCACTGCATTACTACTAAACAAATCATAAATTATGTATTATATACAGTGTGATAAATAAATGTTGTTAACATAAGTGATATATCTATCTGTTTGGGAAAGGATTAAAAAGATCATTTCCTGTCATTGAGGCCAAAACATGCTTAAATGTTATTTAAATAGCTCACAAAATTCTCTTAAATGAGGAGTTGGTCACAGTGTGATTATGAAATGCTCAAGAAGGAATTCATAAAAAAAGCAGACTATGTATGAATTAAAGTTAAAAGGTCATTGTTCTTCAGATCTAAATGGCACTATAAACACTCTACATAATTAACAGTGAATTTATTATTCTTGAGCCATTAAATTTTTACCTCATAATATATTCCAGTTTAGCAAGATGGCAAATGTATCTGAAAATCCCCCTAATTCAAATCCAGATAGTCCTGTGTGGGGTGAAGGCTGGAAGTTGAGAGACAGAACAAGTCTGGGTTTTGTATTTCCCCTTCTGAAGTAAAAATGGAAGCTGAATGAGAAATGGACTGAAGGGTAGACATTTCCCAAAGTGTGTCTGTCAGGTTAAAGTCATATGCTTAAATAGAACTCTCCAAAGCATTCCACATTCCAGCCTACTTCCCATCCCTACCGCTGTGTGATGTCTAAAGGGCTCAGAAACTGGAAGGGTAGAAACCAAGTGGAAATGCAATGAGCCACCTCCTAGCCCCCTGAGGTAATTAAAGGAGTTATAAAAATGCCAAAAAGAAAAAAAAAGAAAAAAATAGAAAAAGAAAAAAAAGACATTATTCTCAACATAGAGTCTCCCTTGGTATGTTTTACTTTAGTACTTTAATTATTAAGGTTTCTAAAGTACTGTGTGGTAATGCTCTTCCTACAGCATTTCTCTAAAGAAAACACTGCTGAAAATGTCAATCTGTGGGAATAGAATTTATATGTGTGCATATGTGATCAAACATCACTTTAAATTTGCTAACATAATTTAAAAATTCCAGATAAGGGGGAAATGATAAATAGGGGTAGCCTAACAGAAATGGAATAAAGACCTCCCTGTCTGTGAAAGCATTTGGAGTAAACTGTGAATGTGAATGAGGTTTGTTTCCATTCTGGCCAACTGTACTTGTTCAATAGATCAAGATCTGTAAGTCCTTCTGCTGCTGTGAAGGCTATCCTTATTTTGGTTCCACATTTCTAACAAAGGAAAGTAATACATTTCATATATTTCGAATCTTTGCTTTGTAATTTTAAATAAAAGTGAAATCCAGCTCTATGCAGCCTATGTTTTATCATCCATTGCCAAATGGATCTTTTTCCTTATGAATTTGTGACTATCAGTTATAGTGTACATTTTATGACTCAAGTGTCTTTGGGGGAGGTGCTGTTAAAAGGACTTCTAAACATACCAATTAAAAACACCTAGCTATTTCAGTTTGTGCTAAGTAAACAGAAGTAGCAGAGTATGTTATATGCTTAAACGCTAGTGTATTGGTTCTATAATGATGTTTTGTATTCTATTTTTATCAAATCACCTCAGGCTTTTTTTCTCTAAATATGAAATAAAAAACACATTTAACGTTATTTCTTCAGTTTGTATAGCCATCATGGATAGCTGTGTATCCCTCAGTCATAGTGTCCTTGTTTAAGTACCAGGAAGCATCACTAGGCTACTTCCATCCAGCCTGAAGATTTTTGTTTTTGAAAATCTAAGTACACAGTAAGCCCAGGACCACAGCACTCTCCCCTCCTGCCTCAGCCTGAACTTTACTTAATGTATGGACTGTGCTCATGCACACTAAAGTGAACCAGCTTGTCATAAGGCTTTTACATTACCTAGAAAGATTTTTCTTTCTCTCTATTATAGATCTCCTTTTTACATTTGTATATATTCGTGTATGTGGGATGTGTGTGTGTGTGTGTATGTGTGTGTGTGTGTGTGTGTGTGTGTGTGTGTGTGTGTGTGTGTGTGTGTGTGCATACTTTCATATGAGTGCTAATGGAGACCAGAGGAGATACCTGCCTCTCTCTCACCTGGGCATTAATTGATTCAGCTAGAGTGATTGGTCAGGAAGCTCCCATTTACCCTCTCTAGCACTGAGGTTACAGACCAAATCAGCTATAGTAAACACATTGGTTCTGGGGTTCTAAACTCAGGTTCTCATGTTTGGGGTAAATACTTTGCAAGCTAAGCCATGTCTCCCCTGCTTTTGGTGGACATTCTTTAAGAAAACAAGAAAAGACTCATAAAATTGAAACTCAGTGAAGTAGCATTAAGGGGATAATTAAGTATTTGATAAATTCTATTTACTTTCATTCTTTATACTTTTATACATGTCAGTTATATACAAGTGTCAATTCTCCAGTAGCATAAATTTGTTTTAGAAGTTAATTCTGGTAATGATTCCTGACTCATAGGAAGCTAAGGTCTCAGTTTCAGCTAAGGTAACTCTGCTTTGGGTTTGGGCCTCTTGTGCTGACTTATTGGCAAGTTGCTCTTCTATGCCTGGTATCAGTCCCTATTATTGTTCCTAAGGAGGATTGCTTTTCTACACGAATGACATATTACTAATTATTGCTAACTGATTTTGTCTACTAAAGTTGTTCAGAATTTAGTTTATAAAAGCTAATGACTTTCAGTATTGAGGGTGTTTTTCTCTCTTGTTTGCTTATGCACAATGTTGGCATCTGACCCAAGCAGAAGATAGATAGATGCTTTCCCTACTTCTGCACAAAGGAGTTTTTCTTATATTTTCTGTTAAATTTATGTTATAAAATTTTGTTTCATTAAAGACTTTTTTAACTACTCTGGCAGTCATATAGAATTTCTTTCCTTCTCTTTCATTTCTAGTGGCTTTCTATATTCCAGTATCAAAGTTATGCTTGGCTTCAGCCTTTAAAAGTAGAAGCATTTATTGTCACTCCCTGCCCCTGCTGTTTAAATATGTATAGGATTTGCAAGAATGTTCCTCAATTAGTGATTCCTGATATGGAAACACATTTTTTAAAAATACCATTTCCCATCAAAACTCAGTACAACTGACAAATTTTTACAGTAAGTTAAATTAAATTAAATACATGAAATATCCACCACTTAGTATTTACTATCTTTAAGCTACAGCTTACTGACAGTTATCTCAATTTTTGATTCACATAGCTCTGGGCTCTCAAATTCCTTTCATCTCTGGTTGAACCTCTAAGATCTCTTGGTAAATGCACTGATTCATCACTAATTTCTCATTTCCCTCAACCATGGGTTAGTTTTGTACAGGAAGTTATTACTTTTCTCACTGATTTGACAAAATATGTGAGAAAAAAAGTAAGGACAGATGAATTCATTTTGACTCCCACTGAGAGAGAATACAGACCATCAAGGAAAGGAAGGCAGGGTAGCAGAAGAGGGATGTGATTGGTCACACTGTATCCAGAGTTGGGAAGTAGAGAGAGATAAGTGTTGATACCAAACTGTTTGTCAGTTTCGTTTTATTTTGTTGTGTTTTTTCAGTCAGGGACCACAGCATAAAGAATGGTATTGCCCATATTAAGGGTGGGCTTTCCCTTTGTAAGATGAATTAAACCTCTCTGAGGATATTCTCACAGACATACCCTGAGGAGTGTGTCTTCGGGTGTTTCTAATTTCAAAAATCTGGTCAGGCTGGAGATGAAGTTTAGTGATTACAAACTATACTTGAAGGTTTCATTTTTTTTAAATGTAGCAGATAGATTTTTTTCTACAGTGCTAGTAGTCATGTCTTTTTTATTTGTATTGAGATCCACTGAATTTAACCAAGGCTCTCTGGATGATCATTCATCTGGAATTGTTCAATGGACACTCATGGGCTCATCTTTGATTACACCAGTGAAGACTGACTGCTTCTTCTCCAGAATCCACCAGTAGCCAACAGTTTGGAAAGCAGGAGTGGAGCACTATGAAACCCTTCGTAATAAATTACTGACTAACGGCAGGCTCAGTCTTGTGAAAGTCCAGTGGGAACAATCTCAGCTGCTGAAGGATCATGTTTAACAAGAATCTTTAAGATTCATGCTACATCATGTGATGGTTTTGTCAAGCCAGATTGCATTCCACAGTTCTTCACCCTGACTTTTGAATCTTAAATTCTCATTGTTCCCTTTTCTGTGAAGTTCCCTAAACCATATAGGAGAGACATAGATAACCCATTTAAGGTTGATTACTTATCTGTCACTTATTCTCATCACCTAGAACAGCCATGTATCTATCCAGTCACCATGATATACTGCAAAGAAAAGCTTCTCTAGCTAAAGTTAAAAGTAGCATTTGTGTATAGGTAAAAGTATGAATACAAATAAGGTAGTTGGGGACCATGCTAATTTAGATGCACAATAGTAAGTTCTCAATCAGGCCTCAAGACCACCTCAGCAATGGGTATTTGACTGATATCACATTACCAGGCATGAATCTCCTCCTGTGGAGGTGGGTCTCAAATCCAATCAAAGTCTAGCAAACTAGTGCAGCAGAGGGCACATTCTTGTCTGCAAGTGTGGCACTACTGTTTGTAAGGTTCAGTGCTGGTAAAGACTGCTAATGCCCTTTCTACCCCAGGCGTTTGCATTACACCTTCCAGAAGTATGAAAGTTAACCACACAGGATGAAGTTTTGAAGATCAATTCCAACTTAATTTCTCAATTTCTTGTGATGAAAGTGTGTGAAATCTTTAGCAATGGAGTTTCACCAAGTAGTTCTGGTGGGAAGCCAAGAGAAATGACATGAGCTTGTTATTTGTGGGTCCTCTGAGGCTTACTAAACAAAAATTCATAAGGAGGTAACCCAACCCTGGCATTGGGGTCTATATTTCATAATCTCTGACTTTCAGGAACAAAATTAATTAGCTATACAGATTGTCTCCCTTATAACCTTCATAAAACAAATATTAAATCGACTTTAAAAAGTGTTAGCTTTACATATGAGTTTTTACCCAGTGTTCATTTTGGTTAACCCTTTCTAATCTTCCCCCATCTCCCCTATTCAATTAACCCATTACTACTTACACATTTTGATGCCATTGTCCCTTTATCTAGTTTAATAACTTATTTTACTATGTTTTAGTAAGGCATCACCAATTTCAATGTATACTTTCAAGTTCCCTAATTTCCACAGGTACTTCACAACAAGCACACACACACACATAAATTTGAAACATGAGTGCACATACCAGAGAGAACATACCTTGTTTGTTTTTCTGTGGCTGGGCAACCTCACTCAGTATAATTCCCCCCCCCCAGATCAGCTCATTTATCTGAAAATTTTACATTTTAATTACAATCAAATATTTATCCATTTGTGTTTCTTCTTTTGAGAACTTTCTTTAAATCTGTAGGCCATTTTTATTAGGTTATTTTCATAATGGTCTTATGTTTTTAATTATGTATCTGATTATTAATCTTCTGTCAGATCCATAGCTAGAGAAGATTTCCTCCCATTCTATAGGTTACCTCCACTCAACTGACCCCATTGCTTTATAGAAACTTCTTTTTATTTTAATTTTCCAGTTGTTGTCCTTATTTCCTGACTGACCAGAGTCATATTTAGCAAGTCCCTATTCATGTTAGTGTGCTCTCTAACTTCTGGCTAGTTCAAAATTTTGGAATTTACACTAAGGTCTTTGTTTTTCCACCTGGAGCTGTTTGGGTTTAGGGTGAGTAATAAGGATCTAGTTTCACTCTTCTGCATGTAAGTATCAATTTCTCAACATCATTTGTTGAATACGCTAGCTCTTTGCCAGTGTGCATGTTTTGTGTCTTTGTCAAAAACAAAAACGAAAAACAACTAGCTATAATTGTGTAGAATTAAACCTGGGCCTTTGCTTCTATTCTTTGGTCTACATGCCTGTTTTGTGTCAATATTATGCTGTTTTTTTATTAGTACGGACCTGTATACCACTTGAGATTGGGTATGATAATGCCTCCAGAGTAACTCCTTTTGCCCAGGATTGCCTTGGCTGTCAGGGATCTTTTGTGCTTCCATATACATTTTAGGAGTCCTTTTCTATTTCTGTTGAAGAATGGCATAGGGTTTTGATCATAATTATTTAGATCTGTAAATTGAATTACTAGCTTGGTCATTTTATAAAATTAATTCTGCCAATCCATGGTCATGTGACATCTATCTTTTTCTGTCTTCCCTGATGAATTCATGACAAGCTGTAAATTTTTTATCAAAGAGGTGCTTCACTTCCTTGATTAAGTTTATTCCAAAGAAATTTTTGTTATTTTATTTTTCTAAGAATTGTGAATCAGATAGTTTGCCTGATTTTTTCCTCAATGTGTTTGTCTTTGGTATATAGAAAGGCTACTAAATTTTATTTAATTTTGTGTCTTGTCAGTTTACTGACTATGTTAGTCAGTTCTAGAATTTTCTATTGGGATTCCAGAGGTCTTTTATCTAATAGCATCATATCATCTGATAATGTAATACTCTGTTTTATTTTCCTATATGAGTTAATTTTATTACATTCTGTCTTTATTGCTCTAGCCAAAACTTCAAGTTCTATATTGAATAGGACATATGCACCATTTTTGTGATATTGACCGCACATCACTTAAAGTAGAATTATACAATTTGTGTTTTAGCAGTCTAAGTGTATACTTTTTCTTTTCCTCTTTTATTTACTGTGTTGGTGTAAATTCATTACAAATGTCCCCCAGAGAGCCAAAAAATGATATTTGGCAGTAAAGAAAAGAAATCAAAGCACTTTCTACTGTAGTAATTTTACTAAGAGAAAGTCTAGATTTAAATTTTCTGCTTCTCTTCTACTGTGACCTATATTGTGTCCCATCCATAATGCTTCATTTGCAACTTCATGAATGTTGTCTACGGAATCTGTCTGCCCTTGTGTCTATATCCCCACTAAAATGGTGCTGATTTTGAACAGCAAAGAAAATAGCAAATGGGAAGGGAAAGGAGGATACTTCCAAAATGTCTCTAACAGGATTTCATAAGGGATGAAACTTTACTGACTCCAATTAATCCAGGTAAAAGACAGTAATACAAATATCACTACAAAAAATTTATCAGTCTATATACGTGTTTCTTCTAATATTAGGGTAGATATTTGTTTTTATAAGATTGTTTTTCAACCTATTTACTGTTTTAGCACTTATTATCATAAAATAGATACATACATACGTATGTATACATACATTGCATTATACTGGGATGGTTCATAGAAGAGTAGATATCTTAAGATTACAACTATGCATTAGGTTGTACAAGCTGATTACATGGGAAATCCTTAGGCTGTCTCTTACATTGTTCTTTTAAATGCAGGTTAAACAAACAGTCTAAACACAGGGCAGAAGATAGTCTTCAGTCTTGAGTGACCTTATGTTATACTATTTGATGGTTATGATAAAATGGCACTGGTTGGTGGTACTGGTGGTGGGGCTGGTTACCGAGTGGAAAGGTCATGGTCACAACAGAACCCAGTGCTAGCTTTAGAGCTTTATTAGGAGGAAAAGCAGGGGGAAGAAAGAGAGGAGAGCCAGGCCTGGTGGGGGAGGAAAGTGGGGAGCAGAGCAGAGAGAAAACAGAAAACAGAGAAAGAAGGTGGGGGTCCACATCCAGCTTTTTAAGGTGGGGATTGCATGAACACGCAGTTGGTATGTAGTCACCTGCACCCACTGATGACATAAAATGCAAGATGCAAGACCCCGAGCTGCACATGTACAGGATCCTAATATTCTAAACTTTTTGCTTATTATAAAAAGGCAAGTGAATAGGAATAGGGGAGTTGTTTCTCCCAGAAAAACTGCTTCCAGCTGACTTGGTGGGCGTTGGTTGGCTCTTAGGAAGGGTAGGGAAGGGGGGTCTTCTGAGGTAGACAGGCATCCTGGGATGATGAGCTGTCCTGCTGCCCTGGAGCTGTCCATCCCTCTTGGCCACTTTTGTGTCTGACAGGATGCCGGTGAGACAGAATAAGCCTGAAGTAGATCGACCTGTCCAGATGGATTTAAGCTGGTTTCTGGAGCTTGGGAAAAATTTTGAACATGTTATGAAGCTGCCATAAGAAAATTAGTGACCATTTGTAGTGTTTAGTACTCTGCTTATATTGAATGGTTAGTGTTAATGGGAGAGACAGAGAGATTGGCACATGTTAAGCTTTATCAGAGACAGATTATTTTAAGGCACCTGTTTTCTTTACTAGTTTAGCATCCAAGAGACACAGGTGATCAATTGTTGAGAGCATTTAACAGTAATAGATGGTTATATTAAAGTCTGTATTTACAAAGCCCAGACACTTTGGGGTATGGGGGTGTAAATACCTTTTAGCTGTTACAGTTTCTTACTTGATCTCTGGACTCCAGTGCTGTGGTGATCCTGTACTATTAGCTGAGCAGTGAGTTAGGAGAGGGAACCGGGAAGAGAAAAGCTTGTGGTACATGAGAACTTTTTTTTTTTTTTTTGAATTAGGGACAAGGCAGAGATCAGGGCCCTGTCTCTGTGTATGAGGAAGAGAAGCACTTCTGACAGGTCTGGAGTGAGGCACATGGAGGGAGCAATGAAATGAAAGCTCCTACCTTAACTGAAAAATCTTTTCCCATTAAGTAACCCTGAAAGTACAATTAAGTCTGGTGAGGTTGGTAAGGCTGTCCTCCCTACCCCAACAATAAGGAAACGAGGAAAGATGAGACCCCAAAACTCCCAGGACTGGGTTAGTGCCTCTGGTGTCCTGAAGGAAAGAAATGGATCGCTTCCATGTTACATTCTGGGTTCCTGCAAATGAGCCTGTGGCCAAGCCTAGGTCTGCTGGAGGTCTTTGTCTATCCCCTTGCCTCTTGGTGCCTGGGGGCAGTCAGCTGACCAGTTGTCTTTTTAGGTGGCACTTGGAACAAGGCTCAATTGATGGCCTGGCCTGGCAGGGCACGTACTAATCTGTGTGGCTTTTTTTTCCCCACACTTAAAACAGGGACCCAATGGCTTTCAGGAGACAGAATGTGCCAGCACTTGGTAATTCTGTTCTTGGGCTTTTTCTCTCTTCCCTGGTACACTTTAAATGCCACAGCTGAAACTTCCACCTGTGGGGTCAGGAGCCTTGTTCTCCAGATGCTTATGTTTTAGTCCTATGTCAGGGAGGCCTGGGAAACAAGAGATGGATTTTACTCGTGTCTTGAAATTGTTTTTTTCCTTGATGTCTGCTGGCTTGAGGACAGCTTTTGGAAGACCTGCCAGGAGGCAGGATATAAACTGATCGTAAACTTATTTGCATGTATCCTAGCCTGCTTTCAGATCTGTTCAGATCCTCTCACAGCAGCTTGAGTACAAGTGGGAGGAGTTAAGATGAGTTATGGTAAGAGTCAGTAGAAGCGGCCCACCCAACACTGGAGAGCCTGCCCACTCATTCAGGAGTTAAGGTAAGGTGAGTTAAACCTCACCCGATTCCTGGAGAGTGGAAAGCAGAAGTCAGATAGACAGAAGTGGTTGCACATGGCAAGGGGTGGTAGGGGGAGGGAGAAGGATTTAGAGCTTCAATAGGAAGCTTGGGGATAAGATAACTCTTTTCATTTGCCTGTTCACTGGCAGAAGTTCCCATGAAGCTGTTATATGGCCAAATTTACTGGTATCCACCTCATGTCCCATGGCTGCAGCTGAGAGAGAAAAATAAAAAATTAAAATAACAAACCAGGATCCCAGGCTCCTATCTCAAGTGTCTTTGAGAATAGGCAGTCTGCGAATCAGCATTAACAGCACAGGTTACCTGGACCGTTTTCACAATAGGGTTAAGGGCAGGTGTGTAAGCACCAGACACCCCCCTGGGGACCAGACAGCACCCTATACTTCATCAAGATAGAATGTGTTGTGGTACTCAGCCAAGTACCCCCCAGGGGTCCAGCCCAAGTAATATAGCTCAGGCTGCAGAGCCGCTGGACTCACGTGTGATGTGGCGGCAGGAGATGGGTCAGCAGCAGTCGTGAGCACAGTCCTGACGAGGTGCCACAGTGGTGGCAGTGGTCCCAGTCACAGGTCCTCCATTAGGTTTCCAAGAATGTTCAGCCCGGATGCTGAGTATGCAGAATTTCCTGTCCAAGTCCATGGCACCAAATGATGGTTATGATAAAAAGCACTGGTTGGTGGCGCTGGTGGTGGCTCTGGTTACCACATGGAAAAGTCACAGTCATGACAGAACCCAGTGCTAGTTTTAGAGGGAAAGCAGAGAGAAGAAAGAGAGGAGAGCCAGGCCTGGTGGGGGAGGGAAGCAGGGAGCAGAGCAGAGAGAAAACAGAAAACAGAGAGAGAAGGTAGGGATTGCATGACCACGTGGTGTGTACATAGTTGCCAGTGCCTGCTGATGACATAAGATGCAAGACACAGGACCCCAAGCTGTGCATGTACAGGATCCTAACACTATGAATTCAAACTCTCAGGTCCAAAAATTTAGAAATATTTATTTCATAGAAACTCAATATACAATGGAGAGTACAAAATCATAAGAAATGGGAAAGGAGAAGGTTTAATCAAGGGGGACAGTATAGAGGTAAGAGTACAACTTTCTACTACACTATTGCACAACACAGTGACTGTTGTGGGATGTTCTGTATGTCAAATGTGTTGCTCTGATTGGTTAATAAATAAAACACTAATTGGCCAGTAGCCAGGCAGGAAGTATAGACGGGACAAACAGAAAAAAAAAATTCGGGGAAGTGGAAGGCTGAGGCAGAGAGACACTGCCAGCCACCACCATGACAAGGGAGATGTAAGGTACTGGAAGGCCACGAGCCATGTGGCAACTTATAGACTAACAGACATGGTTTAATTTAAGTTAGAAGAATTAGATAGCAAGAAGCCTGCCACGGCCATACAGTTTGTAAGCAATATAAGTCTCTGCGTGTTTACTTGATTGGGTTTGAACAGCTGTGGGTCTAGTGGGTGAGAGAGATTTGTCCTGACCATGGACCAAGCAGGACTGGGGAAAACTCTAGCAACAAATAGTACCCAACGTGGGACACAAACCCATGACCCTGAGATTAAGAGTCTCATCTTCTACCGACTGAGCAAGGGGAGGAGAAAAAGACCTCCCCCTCTCTCAGGGACACCGTGGTTCAAGGTACAAAGTACAGACAAGTGTAAATATTTCCTTAATTCTCAAAACATCTAGTAGCCACACCTTAAGGCAAAGCATTCCTGTAATTAGGCCTTGAAGTATAAGACACCTGGGAATCACATCTTTGGCCAAAATATCCTATTATGCAGCCTTGTGGGACAAAACAAGCTTGGACTGTTTGATCTTGAGTCAAGATGAAATAAGGCCACACTACGGAGTTTCTGTGGGCCCCCACAGTGTCTCAAATAACTATAAGAAATATTTGAATATTTGAATATGTTTTTTTATCAGGACATATATATTTAGAAAGTAGATAGGCTTAACTTGATTCTACCTATACATACATACATATATATATATATATATATTTATATATATATATATTTGTATTAGTTAAAAATAACTTAAATTAGTTCAAAGTAGCAGAAATCTTCCCTATAGTCATTGAAATAATTCTTGTTAATTGGAACAATATGTATGAAGATTACTAAAATACTAAACAAATCTACATTTGTTCAAAGACTAAAGGAAAGAACCAGTAACATAATTGAATTTGCATTTTAATCTTTAAAAAGAAAAGAAGTACAAATGGGTTAATATTTTTGAAAGGAAGAAAAATATATGCACTATGTTTATTTTGTTGACCTACAATACCATATTTCTTTTTAGTGAGGGCTATAGAAGACACAGTATCTTAGATATTTTGATGAAGCTAAATGTTGTGTCTGAAAGGTCTTGTGTAAACATGTTCAGGCAATCATCAGAAATAATGAATACACAGTATGAGTATGTATTCCTGTATGTACAAGGCATTTTACTTGGAATAGATAATATTTGTTTTGTAAACTCATGAAAAACACTGTTTACTGAAACCAAATAATTATCCAGGATTGAAAACCTGACTTCTCTATCTGTCTGGTTTCATCATGGTCACTTTCTGTTATCTGATGAAAAGAATCTCATCTGGGTAAGCCCCTCCTCTTCCTTCTTCACAGATTTTGTTTCTGATGCCACTCTGAGATGAATGCAATAAAAGCAAAGCTAAACACATGCCCTCATTGTACTCTGCTATTACAGATTGGTAAAATGTTTAGTTGTTCTGGGGTCTGTAGTATATGAAGAGTTTGCCCTGATACTGTGTGAATTCAGGTAATATCAGAACATTAATTTATTTTTCTCAAAATGTGAATCATCAACAATTATTAGATATGCTTTCTACACAGTGACTGGAAATTATCTGAATGAAAGGCATGAATATGTAGAAGGTTGAGGTCAATAATATGCCAAATCTCTAAAATCCACATTAATTATAAATTCATTTAAATTCTAAGAGTCTGCATTTTATAATATCAGTTACTAAGAATTACATTTTCTTTTGTTCATTAATTTTCATTCTGGCCTGATGTTTGAATGCTAATGTCTAATTTATCTTCCATGTTCAAAATAAGTCTATAAAATAAATGTAAATTAGTTGCATTACTGGTATTATGTTTCCACTCATCAATTAAGCAGGATAAAATTTTGACAGTTCTCAGGAATGTTTCATTTGGAAAATAATAAACTGATATGAAATAAAAAGTCACAACTCTTATAGATGGCAGATTGTTAGACATGGTCACAAGGTTGATCTTATTTATCTATTGGCTTCATTGAATACATCACAGTACTTTGTCTAGATACATCAACTCTCCAAAAAGACATGCAAATGTTAAGTAAAATTTACCACACAATATTCATCATCTTTAATAATAAATCAGATTAAAGATGGAAAATATATCAAAAAGTTCAGAATGTCCAAGAAGGTATTTTAATAACAAGATAATAAAGAAGTATTAAAGTTTTACATCTTATTCAGCGACTGATGATAAACTAAGTAAAGAACTTAAGACTTTGCTGCTCATGAGAACCCTCTCCTGCCTGAGGAGTTACAAGAAGATAATGGCCTCGGGGGAACAGAGAGCTAATGCTTTGCAGGGATGGTACCCTAGGTAAGTTTTCAGATGCTGCAGCAGATGGTCACCCATCCATGTATATATGGGAAGATCTATTTGGAGTGAGTTATAGTTAAACACAAACAAACAAAAAACAAACAAAGAGGATGTGATGTTAGGATGGGGAAGTTGAAATGACAGTCTGAAAATATTGGAGTGGAAAACTGGGGACGAATATGACCAAATCCATCTTACACATGTGTGAAATTCTTAAATATAAACAGGAAACAATATGAATAGTCTTGAGAATTTGTGAACTACAATAATGAATAACATACCAAAATATTCCCATTAGTGCAACTGTAGTACTGTTATAAAGACTTGATCTATAAAAGGAAACACATGCATTGATCTGTAAATTTGATCAAGAATCCTTTTTTTGGAAGCTCACAGATCCCTGGGGTGAATTTACTACTATTACTTTTCCAAATGGACATATTATCAAATGCTTTCTAAATGTATATCTTTCTACCCATAGATTAGTGTAGCTCTCATATTATTAGCACAGAATCTTAAAACTGGTCAGATGCCAGAGAATAAGTTACCAGCCCAAAATAAGACAGCTATATCCTATCCCTTCCCAAAACTCTGAAACTATTGTGGAAAAGGAGTTGGAAAGATTGAAAAACCCAGGATCTGGGAGGTTGGAGTAAAATGGTCTCTTCTAGGAGTCAAAGGACTACTGTACTCAGGAAATAACAGCAGCTGTGTTTGTGCCCATTATCTGTACAAGATCAAGCCTGTCACTAGTTTAGCAAAGAAGGGTGAAGGGCTCAGGAATTTACCCTCAACACATTTAGAGAAAGAAAATCAGTATAATTATCTATCTATCTATCTATCTATTTATTTATTTATTTATGTTTGTGATTGTTTTGTCTGGATGTACACATATGCGTAGTGTGTGTGCCTAGTACCCTCAAAGATCAGTTATGTGTATGACAGCTTTGCCTGGATGTGTCCATATGCACAGTGTGTGTGCCTGTTTCACTCAGAGATCAGAGAAGTGCAAGGTCCCCAGGAACTGGAGTTACAGACAGCTGGGAACACCAAACCAAGTCCTCTGCAAGAGCAACAAATGCTCTTGATCACTGAGCTATTTCTGTATGCCACAGAATCTGTCATCTTTAACAGTAGGCTGACAATGCTCAGTGTGTGGCCCCACACTCACAAGCAGAAATGATACTGCAAAGGTTATTAAAAACAAGAAGAAAGGCAGTTTGGGGGAAAAAGATGTGAAGACAGATCTCACAGGAGTTAGGGGAAGAAATAGGGTGAATATGTTCAAAATACATTGCATGGAATACTCAAAAAATTATAAAAATATTACATTTTTAACAATAAAGACTAGATGAAATGTTTCCCATTCAAGGTGGTAAGGCAATAAACTGCGACATTGCATCAGATTCTATAGGTATCAGAAAATCAAATTTTCTAATAAAAATTGCCAACTACAATTTATTACACAGCATTTTATATTATAACCAACAGTATACAATATTTCAGTGTTAGGAAACATCTGTTGCTATTACTCTAGTGAAATATGTAACAAACATTATTTTATGGGATAATTTCTTCTCAACAATAATATGCAAGTTTGTATGACATTTTTGTAACCATCTGTTTAACTATTTCATTAGTTTAAAAGCAATTAACCAAAGGTCTGTTGCTAGTCAACATAAGGAAATAAAAGCCATGAGTTACATAGAATAATGTCTTTTCTGGAAGCCAAAACTGTGTTTTGCTATGATTATATAAGCTCTCAACATACAAAAAAGCCATGCAAGGGGCATTTTGAAAGCAAATGGAATGTTTTTCTATCTAAAATTATTTTCAAATAAGGTTATTAGTGAAAAATTTGAAAAAGTTGCCAATAATATACCATGATTTAAAATATATTTCATAGGGCATTTGCATTTGTAACTATTGACACATTACAGAGCACAACAACTTACTGATAATTAAACCTGCAAACATTTCTGGAGTTCTCTATTGTCATATATTACAAACTGACAAAGAAATCTAATCAAAACAAAAGTAGATCAAGGGTGTATATACTACTCTTCATAACTTGATTTTTCTAATGCTAATCAATCCATCACATAGGAGCCGAAATGATCGTTCTAAAGTGGAGAATTATTAGATTACCTGTATCCCACCTGCCTGCCCCTGTTGTCATCATCTTTTATGCTTTACTCTAAAGTTGTTTGTGTCTGGTAATGAATACTCTCAGTGTGGCAGACACTCTTCACTCACTCCTGTTTCCAGTGTATATTTGCTTTTGTTGTTTTCTGGTCCTTTAACTCTCCCATCTGTGAGACTTTTCATCCTACTCTGTCTTGTAAGCTGCTCGCTGCTTCACATGCATCTTCATTTTTCCTTTTGATTGGTTTGGAGACATTATTTGTGCTAAAGTTTCAACATCATATATTCTAATCAACTCTAACCTGTTTTTCATTTTTGGAAACTCCAAGATAAGATTATTAGATGTTTTTCTTTTATCCTATTCTTATATATAATTTAGTTCATTAAAATGAGTATTGGTTTTGTGTTTGAGTTCTCACTCTGCTTAGAATGGTGTATAAAGCCACATTTATCTTTGTTATGGATAGCACAGTGCCTAATATACAGTAAGCATTATCATACAGATGCTGACCTAATGAAAGAATGAAAAATCACCTGCCATGCAAAGGCTTTGATACTTCAGAGCTAGCGCCTTAAGGAGGCAGCACTAGTACTACATGAAGTGTTTATAAGGATGTGATAGGTGTTGATCACTTCCATTCATCATGACTATAATCACCAGTTGATAAAAATCCCTTTCTTTCCCCTGGATTAGAGCATACATCTTCAAATAAATGACTTGATGAACAAATTCTCATACAAGTTAATTCATGGATATTGTGGAACTATTACCAGATAATACTCTGTAACATTGCATGTCAGTTTATGAAAATTAACTTACATTATTCTTCTAAGTGTGCTGTATAAATCTTTGAGTATGGCTGAGTTAAATGTTTAACAAGAAGGTCTCTAACAAACAATAGATATTCACTATAGAAGGTAAGACAAAACAAACATAAAAGAAACATTAAAATAGCTATTGAAACTGTTTAATAAAATAACAGATACTTGACTTAGAATAAAGCAATAAGAAATATTGAATTCAAGAAAATTCCATACTTCCTGGAGACATATAATATAACTGATGGACTAAAACAGTATAGACAAATATAAACATAAAGGCTTATAGATAGTTCACATTTGAGTTGAAGCCTTCCCTCTATCACACTTCTGGCTTCTATAGTCTTCCTCCTCAGTTCACACTTGACATCTTTTCACTGCCATTATAAAAATCTAAGCACCGTACTTCTTTATTAAGTCTATGGCAGTTGTCACTAACCCTGTAATATATCCAATAACCCAAACAACTTTACTTTTTTTTTCAAATCCATCACATTTCCAATATCCTCACTATGACATCCTTTGATAACTACTAAGGAAAAAAAATCAATAAAAGAACTTAGAGCACACTTTAATGAAATATTTTAACCCAAATTTCATGGACATCTGCATCCCAGAGTGTAATATTTTAAATTTTATAAGTGTATCACTTGCAGTCATGCATAGACTGACATTTCATGAGAATTTGTATATAGGCTAATTTATCTGAAGGCAGGGTTCTTATCCACGTAAAGAATGGGGTTTGTTTGAAGTTCTTCATATAGCCCTAACAAACTGAAAA
Source organism: Peromyscus eremicus (assembly GCF_949786415.1). Lineage (NCBI taxonomy): Eukaryota > Metazoa > Chordata > Mammalia > Rodentia > Cricetidae > Peromyscus > Peromyscus eremicus. The sequence continues at coordinate 21,501,117 of NC_081419.1, read as the reverse complement.
TTCAGATTTGAGTCCCTTCCTTATTCCAAGATAATATTCCTTCTAACTGTGTTTTTAAAAGTCATCCTGTGGCTCTTTTATCTTTTCTATTCTTCCATTTTAAAAGCCACAGATATTTTGATTGACAAAGCTGAAAACTAAAGATACATTTAAGATAATAGCACAAAAGCTTCTGACATTTATATGTATGTTTATATGTACACAGAGATATTAATGGATAAGTAACCATTTGTATTCATTATTTTTATAGTTAGTGTTAGTGAATACTTTGATCTGGTTATGATTTTACCTCAGAGCCCAAGTACTGTAATGTTAAGTTTGTGAATCCATTATGAGGTAAGCCTTAGTGGAAGCCAGTGGTCTTGGAGGCCCACCTTCTGAAACTGGAAACAATGTCTCATGTGAATAAAATAAGCTGTGGGCAAATAGATTAGTCCTCCTGAAAACCAATTTTTATAAACTGAGGCTTTTATCTTTTAGCTATTTTGTCACTTTGTTATATAGATGGTTTCAGGAAATTGAAACTGGTAATGTTCCTCTTCCAGCATATCCCAGCTCTGACTTTAACTCTTTCTCTAAAAGAAACAGTGGTAATGTCATGTGGTGCTAATTCAAAAGGCATGAAGATCATGTAGGCTTTGAATCATGTTGGTGTCTAGAAATCATTTACAATATATTTTGCATTGTGAGAATGACATGATTTTTAGGGACAGAGATAGCTTAGATTTGGATATGGGTTGCTTTCTACAGGCTTGAGGCATGGTCCATGGCATTGCAGTATTGAGACTTTGGAACCTTGCTGAAACAGGACTTGGGAAAATCACCCTCATAAATTGATAAATGCAATCTAGTGGGAATGATGCAGGTCTTGTAGCCATGTTGTAGATGCATGAGAATAATTATTATAAGAAGATCAGGCAAAACCACCCCCACCATTGCCATGTTATAGAAGTAGTTTAGTTGTCAGGAGAGCAATAGTTATAAAAAGTTATAAAAAGAGCACAGGAGCCTGATAGGAGCCTCTTGATTCCTATTTCCACATTGAGGTCTCTCCCTGCCTTCATGATTCCCTTAACCACTAGCACCTTCCAAATGCCTGACAGAAACTGGCACCATCCTCCTGAACCTCTAGAACTATGAGCTAAGTAAGCTTCTTTTCTTTCAAAATATTCAGGTGAATATGCTTTGGGATAGCTAAACATGAAACACTAAGCCTTCAGAAGTACCTGAAACAGGATTTTCATAATGGGTAGGTTCCAAACTTTACAAGTCCATAGTGTGATTTCCTTTTAATTACTTACATTATCCATTCAGTAGCAAGTTCCTATGGTGATATTTTATTTGTGCTGAAATGTGGTGATATTTTATTTGTGCTTTGATATATAAAGCTTGCCTGGAGATCAGGGGGGAAAGGCCAGCCATTTTAAGTAAACAAAGTCAGGCAGTACAAGCCCTTAATCAGATCACTTAGCAGTCAGGGTCTCTGTGTGTTCAAAGCCATACTACAGAACAGAGCCAAGAATGGTGACACATGCCTTTAATCCCAGTACCAACCATAGAGACCTGGAGATCTATGTTGAAAGTGACAAGGAAATGAGGTAGCTAGGCTAAGAGCCAATGAGAGGGCAGAAAATCAAGGCATATAAAGCATGGGTAGACAGGAAGTAGCTTGCATTTGGAAGCTGCAGAATTGGTGAAGTAAGGTTGGCTGGTGGCTTTTCCTATTTCCCTGATCTCTAAGGCTTTTACCCCTATATTTGGATCTGTGTTTTTTATTTAATAAGATCATTTAGAAATTCTTATACATTTGGCACCCAACATGGGGTGAGAGTTTCCACCTAAAACCTGAGAAAGCTTAAAAATTAAAAAAAATTAAAAAAAAAAGATTCTAAAATGGAACTAAAAACAGCTTTTTAGTTGTATCTCCCAGGCAAGCTGTGAGCTATAGTATGTTGGGTTCACAGCAGCATGTGGGCTTGAGTGTATCATGGCACATTTCTGCCACGGTATATAGTGGTGTCTTCTCACTCAGTCTGCTCTTCCCAGAATTCTCATTGTCTGCTTATCCTGCCTATACTTCCTGTCTGGCTTCTGGCCAATCAGTGTTTTATTAAACCAGTGTACAAAAGCATTATATCACAACATTTCCCCTTTTCTGTTCAAAGAAAAAGGAAAGTTTTAATCCTAACATAAAAGCTATATATAACAAAACAGTTATCAATCAATAATTACAGTTTCAATATCTAGTCTATTTATATTTGGCAAACTCAAAGAAAATATTCTATTTATCCTATATTTGTGAGTCTAAGGTTTCATATCTAAATTATCTTTTATCACAACCAAGGAAAATTCTAACTATCTAGTCTTCAACTACATCAAAGATCCCAGAAGGATATAATATTGCCTAAGTAAACAGGAAGAGCATTGTAAGCAACTTCTAAAAACCTAGAATGACAGAGACAGCTGTCTTCCTGGACAGTCATCCAAAGTTCCTCTGCAACATTGGGGCATCCATCTTCAACTCACAGGCCTAAGTCTCTCAGTCGCTTGTCTTGTTTTTCTGTAGAATGTCTAGCAGTTTCTTCTGTGAGGCATGAATCTGAAGGACCATCTCTCCTTGAAAAGTTCAATGGTCACCTTCCTATGAGTCCTACATGTCCAGTCGATACAACATTTTGTCAAGCAGTGGAAGCAAGAAAAGAGTTTCTTACCCAAATGGCTACTTTTGCCAAGAAGAAGATAAACTCCATATGGAGTGTCTTCAATGCCCATCTTCCTCTTTGAAGTAAATCAATGCTTCCAGGAGCAGATATATCTCATTGTCCAGAAAAGTCAAGTTTTTAAAATATTTTAAATGGCATATTCTGTAGGTCTTTGAAGTGTTTGAAGATTACCTACCTAATTGAATTGTATCTATGTATACCTAGAAAACTTAGCATGACTACAAGTTTGATTATCATAGATGATTAACTATTAATTTATATTTTTCAACTATACACTACAATTTCAAATGAGTTGCACAAACAAAATACTTTAAACAAGAGTAGAAATATACATAAGGTATAACAAAATTAACTTTAAATTTAATAAATTTAAACAAACTAAAAATCTACAGCAATGTAAAATATTTGTCTTGTATTTCTATATCATATCTCCCTTTCTTCTTTTAGAAAGAGATTGACTATGACCAATAACAATTTGTAACCAATAACCTAAACAAAGACAAACATTAATAATCTATTTTTTTGGGAATGTGGGCGTGGTTTTCTAGGCTACTTCCTGCTGATAGAGGGTGCTGTATTCTTATGGGGATCCTGAGAAAATTAAGAATTATAGTTAAGTCCTGACTAGAATAGTCTGTGAGGCTGCATTTTCTGAGCCAGTTGCCTTGAAACCATTCTGTTGGATCATCTGGGCTATGGTGTCATCAGAGACCTTTCAGGTGTCTTGGCTGGTCAAGCCTGATGTATCTTAATCTGGAACAAATCTGTCGCTTCTTGATTTCTGTGGCAACAAAAGCAGAGCCTCCTTTCCAAAGCAACATATCCTTAGATCCAAATTTTGAAGTCAAGATATCTTTTAAAAAAGTATATATATATATATATATATATATATATATATATATATATATATATATATATATAGGCTTAATTTAGCAGCCTTTATAATCAAATGTCTTTCTGCAGTTAAAAAAAATATCAAAGACAACACAACCCAGATTCTCTGTGCAATATCCATCTTTACATGGCTTATTTTTTATACTATCTTTACTGTCACTTTAAAGACTTTATTTTTTAAAACTATTTCATTATGTAACTGTCTATATTCATTTTCTTCTCTCTTCCAAGCCTACATACATTTTTACACACACTGTAAACCATTTAATGTCTTGTTCCATCTGAATCGGCCTCATTGTGAATCTATTGCTTTAAACTGCAGCATTACTAGGACTGAAATGGCAACTTAGGTTGCTGGCTCTGCCCATCTCAGCTTCCCAACAGGGCAGAACTATGTTTACCACCAGTTCTGGGAACCAGGCTCACAGGCGACTATGGGAAGCAGTAGGCCTATGCTTCCATCCAGCAGCATGTAGCCCAGAAACCATTTTTTTTTTTTTCTGTACTAGCAAAAGCTAAATCTGTCAAGACGCAGTGCAATGTGCAGCTTGGAGGCGCCACTGTGTACCTCTAGGCATAAATATCCTCTTAATAATGGCTTTATAAAATGAATATTGTCCAAAGTACTTGAACAAATAATCCAAGTTCTTACTACAAAAACAAGTTGCTAAAATATCAGGGCATGCCCTCCAGAGACACTTATGTGTAATATTTTAATAACAAATTTTACACTAATTATGTTTGACCACCATAGTGTTTGGTACACTTTTGCTTTGAAATCTAATTTATCTCCCATCTCACTGTAGGGGCACTGATATCACAGAGTAATATGACCATGTCCAACTTTATGGGGCTTCTGGGATCTGAAATCAGGTCCTTGTACTTGCATGGTGTTAAATTCACTTTGTTTGGGCAATGGGCAAACCTGACATAGACATGGAAGTTAATTCAGGAATCTTAGACTGAAATATTGTGTTGCATTTACAACCACACTGAGTATGAAGAGCATTATGTGCTATCAGGGTTCGATAAGTCAGTTTGTTGTGGGTGGAAAAGATTTTTTGTTCAGTATCTGTTCTGATTGATAAGACTGTTGTTCTTTTTTTTTAAAATTTTATGTCATTATCTCAACAAATGCTTCAGACATGTTATCCTAAGTGTTTATTTGCTTTCAACCTTTGGAATATTAAGCTTTCAGGATAATAATTTGAAATGTTTCACCCCATGACTCTAATTTTTAATACTTCATCCTTAGTTTGCTATATTGTTAAAAAAATATTGCTGTATCCTGACATCAGATGAAAGTGCAAATCAACTTAAGGAAAATAGTAGTAGCTGAATGATTACTTTTCATCAGAAGTAAACTGACTTTATGATACTCTCGGGTATTGCTACTGTTTTCTATTTATCTGAAAAGTAAATTAAATGTCATGGTAGTTTCTGGAACTGAGTTCATCTTATTAAAACTTAGAAATACATTAAATTAAATCTGATTTATGTGAGCATCTGAAATCAAGTATGCTTTTATATAGACAAGGGACTGTGTTTTTGCAAAACATAATAGCTTATATTAAGTTTCAAATTATATTTCTTGTAACTCCCTGTTGTTATTTTATTCAGAGAAGTTAACAGGTTACTGTATAGTTAATTTCATATACATCTTCAAGTCCCAAGGGAAAAAGTAATCAAAACTCTTTAACCAACTAGAAGAGGTACCTGACTTATGTTTTGAAAGAATTTAAACTACATTGTGTTAAAATTTGATTTTTATTGACTTTCATAGTTGTTACAATTACCATTTAAATGTTTGCTACATTATCAGAATGCAAACAATTGAGAAAATTTTTCACTGGACTGGGGATATATCCTGTGTAAGGGGAAGGAAGCCATAGTTATAGCTGATCCAATAAGAGATTTCCAAAATTAAGTTTATATGCAATTAAAAGTAAATTGAGTTATAGAAGCAATAGTGTTTTACCAACAAAGACCAAATGTATTAACTTTCTGCAGCATGGTATGTTTCCAACTTTTCATAATAATGGCTCTCCAAAAATTGTTTTGATTATTTTGAGTGTTCATATGAACATTATAATTCTGGACAAAAATGGTGCATTGTACATGTATCCACTTCCTGCTCCACAGAATATTAAAGGGAATTTCCTATGCAGTAAACCAAAGGATGTGGAAAGGCAGGAGGTAGATAATAAAGCCTTACCACAGGTCTATACACAGATGTGTTAGATGTCAATTGAAGCTGAATTATATACTGATGAAGAGGGGACATGAGAGTCATATCAACAAGCCTTCAAATGCCTCCAACAGTTTAAGACCCAGTGACATGGATTTTTCAATGAAGAGGAGACCAAAGCTTGCTGAGAGCTGTTTGAACTCTTCTTCAGTGACAACAACAGAGACAAGGCAGCACCAACCAGTGTGAACAGCAGTCCCCAATACACCTTACCTGTATGGAAATGGATTATGAGTTTAACCCTGGAAAACAAGACACTACTACTTGTAGCATGAATCTTAAAAGTTCTTATTAATAAAAACAAACCTGGAGCCAGGTATTGGAGTGAACGCTGGATGATCAGAGAAGCAGAACAAGTCACAACCACCTCACCTTGCCAATTCTTCAGCTTATCCTGTTTCCTCAGACTGGAAGTCTCTGAGTCCTCATCCAGAATGAATCTCAGCAGAACTACTGCTCAAAAGCCTAAAAGCTTAACCAGCCAAATGCTTCTAGTTTCTGGTCTTCACACCTTATATATCTTTCTGCTTTCTGTCATCACTCCCTGGGATTAAAGGCTCACTTCCTGGGATTAAAGGTGTGAGTCACCATGCCTAGCTGTTTCCAGTGTGGCCTTGAACTCACAGAGATCCAGGTGGATCTCTGCCTCTGGAATGCTAGGATTAAAGGCGTGTGTGCCACCATTTTCTGGCCTCTATGTCTAGTGACTGTTCTGTTCTCTGACCCCAGATAAATTTATTAGGGTGTACAATATTTTGGGGAACACAATACCACCACAACTACTTGCCTTCCCTTTCTTGTCCAGTTCCAGAAGAACTGATTACAACCAAGGGAGATAAAGTATTTTTGGGAAAACCTGACATGCCCAGGGAAATAACAAAAGATGAAAATAAAATGGTCACTTAAGCATCACTACAGTGAAAACCCAAAATTGGCCACTGTCACTGGCTTCCTTCTTAAAAAAAAAAAAAAATAGTTGGTTTTTCCTATCCTTAAATGTAAAGAAAATCACTAAAAAAATTTATGAATGTGAACATTTTGAAGTCAAATAAAACAGGTAAAAATAAAGAAAAATGTTTGGGAGAAACAATGAGGAGACTAGAAGATAATTCTTAGTGCTGCTCTAATGTTAAAGAGCACCTTTGTCTACCTTGAAATAAAAAGTCTACTTTCTCTTCAACAAAGAATACTTGAAAACTAAAATTAAATACATAACATATCGGAAAAAGTCAAATTACAGCCTGGCAAATATAACTATCAGAGTCCCAAAGGCACTCAAATAAGAAAGAAAAAAAATAAGCAAATTAGATGTTCCTTTAAGACTATCTAAATTTAAGGTGTACCAGATAGAAGAGAAAATCTTAAAAGAATAATTGAAGAAAATGTTCTACCACTGCAGGAATTCTTTTCTAGATTCTAGATTGAGAGGCTGTTTGATGCCTAGTATGAAGAATCCAAACTAGGTTGTGTCCAGTCACCTTTCATATATTCAATACATTGTCCATAGAGAGAATGTCTGCATCTGTTTGCTATTGTTACTGCAAAAAAAAAAAATACTATGACTGGGTGACTTAAAACAATTCAAAGCACTTGTTTTGCAGCTTTTAGATGAGATGTCTGAAATGAGTATTAATGGGATAAAGTCAAATATTAAATGCTGCTATTGTTCTATAGTGTGACTCCCCTTACCATCAATGGAGCACATTTCTATCTTTAGAGTGAAAGCTACAAACTGTCTATCATTATATCCTTCAACATTACAGGAAGAGAAATTACTGATAGCAAACATTGAATTATTACTCATTCATTTATTCATCATTCAGCTAATTCACAATTATTTATTGGGCATATGTTATCTACTAGGTAATCATAAAGACATTGAGGTGTGATGATGGCAATCACAAATGTCGTATTTAGTGAGGGGAGTTAGACAATAGGGGGTGAAATGGTTGTAATATATAGAATAATAAGTGATAGATTTGAAAGTACAGGAAGAAAAGGGAAAAGGTCTTTAGAATTAGTTGTAAATACAGTTAAGTTGAACCAAGAGTTCTTCACTGAGAATTTGTGACTAGCTAGTCATGATCAAAAACATAGACATACACATTAAATAACATAAAGAAATGCAAAAATCATAATAGCTGATCTTGAATTAAAACTTGACAGCTATTGAAAAGGCAGATAAATATGTTTGAGGGGGAAAATTAGTTGAAAATAAGATACAAATAATTGACTAGACATAAAGATAATTGCTACAACTGTGTTTGATATGCCTACAAAGCTAGAGAAAAAATTCAACAAGTAGGGATATAAGAATCATGAAAATGTATAAATGGAACTGTTCCTCATGAAAATTATAGTAGTAAAGTAAAAATAATCAGTGTAGGAATGATGGAAGTTTGGATACTGAAGGTCAAGTTGATACAAATACAACACAGAGATTTAAAAAAAAAATGAAACCCAGAGGAGTAATAATTTAAGTCTCACCAACATGATGGACTAAGCATGAGCTGAACAAGTACAACACTAGACATGCTGAAGTAGAGAAGGAAAAGACCGTGAGACCTCAACCCTGTACAGAGAACTACAGGCAAAGAAGGAATGCTGAGAGCCAGAGTAAATCTTCCTCGGGGAGGAGCACGCTGACTAGCTGTCTACTACTAAATTCTCAGCCCTGAAAACGTGCATACATATGGGTAATTACTACACACTGAGAAAGTTATAGTTAGGGATATGTATGCATATATATATATATATATATATATATATATATATATATATATGCATGTAACAACAATTAATGAATAAGGGAATGGGGGTGGACTGGGGGAAGGATTGGGGGGTGGGAGGAGGGAAGACAGGGGACTTTGTGGCTAATATGTAAAATTAAATTAATTATAAAATAAAAATATTTTTAAAAAAGAATTTCAGAAAAGAGAAAAAAAAAGAAAGAAAAAGAGGCCATAACTTTTACTGAGAATATGGAGGGTTTTGCAGTGTGTAAAGGGAAGTAGGAAATGGCATAATTGAGCTATAATGTCAAAAAGTGAAATACATAATTTTTTAAATATGACCAAAAAGTAATGTGACAATATCAAGCAATATGACATATATGTATGCAGATGACACTTAAAAAGAGAAAACTTTGGATGAGACAAAAAGAAATCATCTTTGAAATGAATGGTGACCTGTTACCAGTGTTTGGGCGAAATAGCTGGCTTTACAGGGTTCCTGGGTTTGACATCTACCCAAAAACCCGTGGGAAGAAGAGTGGTGGGGAGGCAGGAGTGGAACTTGATCTCAGCCTGAATACCCTGGGAAGAACAGGGGTGAAGGCTCACATAGTGTGTGTGTTCAGAACCCCTCCAGCAATCACAGTAAAGACAAGGATGGGGGTTTCCATGGTAACAGTCCAGCTTGTAGTGGTCTTGTAGTTAACCTTTTTCATTATCTCAGCGTCTGTCATGCAGAGCAATAGTAGTTGTTCTGTTTCAGGTGCTTAGGAAGAAGTGTTAGTATTTTGTCTTAACATGACCATAAATAAAATGGTTTGTTGCTGGGATCCAAGGTAACTTGTAGGGGGACAAGAATAAGAAAAATTCAGAAGAAAGGAAGAACAAAAGGGAGTCAGAAACAAAAGAGAGTATTCTTGGTCAGTGCCTGGACCTCTGGGCCCAAATTTCCAAACTGTATGTAAATGAAAACCACAGATTTGAAAGCTCAATAGAATGCAAGTACATGGAACATAAAGTGTTGTTACATGGTTTTCATAACTAAATAAATTAAAAATCAGCAATAAAACAAATTCTTCTAACATAAACAATTTATGTATATATAATGTAATATATATATATATATATATATTCATATATATTCCAACAGTGAGGAGATAAGGAAAACTTTAACATCATCCCCAAGATGTCAAGAAGAGTAAAACATTGAGAATAATGAATACATGAGAAATGGGCATAAATGGTCAGAAGGTAGATGCAAGCTCAGTAGATTAAAAAGTTCTTAAATTGTAGCTAAGCAGTCAAATAATATATTTTTAAAAATATAGTACATTATGTTCAGGTAGCGGTTGCAGGAGAAATGCAAGATTAGTTAAATATTCAAAAAGCAGTTAATTCTCCACATAAGTCCAGAAGAGAGAAAACATATCTTCTCAACTTATAGTACATTTCTCAGCCAAAGGCCATAAGTTTCCAGATGCCATAACGAGCCTTTTCCATAATCCCAGCACTCAAGAGAAGAAGGATGGCCATGAATTTAAGGCCACCTTGGGCTATATAGTGAGTTTCCAGAAAGTATGAGCTGCAAAGTGAGATCTAGTCTCTAAAACAAAAAATAGCAAAAATAAACACCAAAACAAAAACTTTTCATAAAGACTAGAGTTTTCTGAACCTGATAAAGTTCTCACAGAAACCTTTTCTTGATATTATAACAAAACATTAGCGTTAACAATACTGCAGAATGCTCTACAGTCAGGAAAACAGCATGGTGCTGCCTGTCTGGATCTCTCTCTTATCTTCACTCTGTAGGTGTGGAAATTTGATCAGGGCCAGAGCCTGGAGGAGAAAACAGAGAGTTTCCAAGCAGTGTACATGATAGAAGGAAATACCTCTTTAGTGGTAATGCCAGCTTTCACAGCCAGATGTCTGTAGATCTCCCAGAAGTTTGGCCACCATCTCCGACACCACCCTCGAAGAGCTACCCACTGATAGGAACTGACTTGCAAATACTGCCTAAAAAAGAATTTTTGCATTCTGAGTATGACAGGCATCCAGAATCCCAGGAAGGCATTCAATCAAGGCTGCTAAAAACTAACCGGCAAGACTGCATTCAGACTTTATATAATGGCTCCTTTCAATTTACGGGCACCCATCCTGCATGTTACACCCAGTCAATTAGAGGGCCATCTTTGCTATGCTCTGTTCTTCTTCTTTCTTCTCCTCCTCCCTTTCACGTTTCTCTTTCTTTTCTGTCTTTTTTTCCAGATACTTTATCTTTTCTCATTCTTTAAAGATAATCTTTACCCCAAAATAGTCGGCCCTTGTTAGATAGGCCCATTTCTCAGCCTTTTGAGTGTAAAGACTTCCAGCATATCTAATTGGACCTTTTTACTTCACTCTTTATATTCTACCTTTAACCCAAACTGCTCCACCTCCACACTGTCCCTGATATTTACTTAATTTACTTTTCCCTCTTGTTTTTTTCCCCCTGTATCATCCCAATCACCAACAGCCTTACTTTGCTTTATTTTCCTTTCCACTCACAACCACTATCACTAATACATTAACGTTCACGTCCTATTAGTATTTCTTTATTTCTCAAAATTTTACTATTATTTTTATATTAGTGTTTTTATATTTAGCACACCCACTGATGGTGATTGTTTTTCCAGATAGTATTCTACTCTGACAGAGTACTGGGGATCGGGTCTGGTGCTCCCTACATCAGATTATCAGAAGAAAATTGCATTTCAACTCTATGAAAATCTCTATGAAAACTTCAAACAATCCACTGAAAGGATAAGAGTGTTTTGAAAAGGAATACAGATGTCTTAAAACTAGAGGTGCAGGCCCAGCATAGATAAGGTACCACGACTCCTCTACGAATTATCCATCTACAGTGATGACCTTCAATGAAAGTCAAATAGACAAAATTGCAGATAAAGAAATCAAAAGAATAATTCTATGTTACAAAAATAAATCAAAGACAGTGCAAATTTCTGGAAGATTTCTAAAACAATATAAATTAACAGCTGAAGGAAATAAGGAATTTAACAAAATATGCCAAGCTGTATTCAATAAAGAGACAGTAAGTGTGGTGATTAGAATGTGAATAGCCACCAGTAAAACTCTTGCAGAAAGATTAAGAAGTGAGGCCTTCTGGGAGGAGGTGTGTCATTAAGTGTGAGCTTTGAGGTTTCAAATTCCCATGCCCTTCCATTCCCAGTTAGCATTTTCTCTGCCTCATTATTGTGCCTCAAGGTTATGAGCTCTCAGCTACTGCTCCAGTGCCATGCCTTCATGCTTACTGCCGTGTTCTCCACCATGACAGTCAATAACACTAACCCACTGGAATGTGAGCACCAAATTAAATGCTTCCTTTTATTGCCTTGGACAAAGGTGTTTACTCACAGTAATAGAAAACTTACTAACACTGTAAAACTGAGGAAAAACACTCCAATAATGGGAATGAAAAATTCAGTAAGTCAAATAAAAAGCTCCATGGAAATCTCACCAATAAACTTTATCAAAGGGAGGGCAAGGTGATAAAATAGGGGAGGAACCAGAGCATTAAGATAATAACAAAAAGAGGGGGTTAGAGAGATGGCTCAGTGGTAAAGTGCTGTGGATATTGCTCTGTATGCAATATCCACAGCAATATCCACAAAAGTGTTGATTGGCCAGTAGCCAGGCAGGAAGTATAGGCTGGATAAGCAAACAAGGAGAACTGTGGGAAGGCTGGAAGGCTGAGTGAGGAGACACCAGCCCACAGTCCAGGAAGCAGCATGTAATGACACACAGGTAAAGCCATGGAATACGTGGCAAAATGGCTGAGCAGTTTTAATTAATATAAGCTTCTGAGTGACTATTTTATAAGTGGCTATGGGATTCATGGAGCTGGGCAGGACCAGAGAAAACTTCAGCTACAGTAAAGAGCACTAGCCGCTCTTTCAGAGGACTTGGGTTTCATTCCCACCACCCACACAGTGGCTCACAGCTGCCTGTAACTCCTGATGCCTTTCTCTGATCTCCACACAAAGAAACACACATACATGCAGGCAAAATATTCACACAATAAAAATAAAGATACTAAGAAAATATATAACAAGGATAAATTTATAAGGAAGTATGAAATCATTCAGAATCTATGGGGTACTAGCAAAAGATCAACTCAATGAATCATGAGCACAGAATATGGAGAATATTTTCAAGCTAAAGGCAGAGAAATCATTTAAAATAAAATTATAGCACAAATGTTACCAAACCTAGGTAAAGAGATGGTCATTCAGATACAGGATACATTTAGTACAACAAACAGAAAAACCTCAAATATGGCCTTCCCATGTCACATTATAGTTGAACGTTAACAATGCAGGAGAAAGAAAATATATAGAAAGACGAGAGAAACACCATGGTACTATAAAGGGAGATCCATTAAAATCACAGTAAATTGCTCAGCACAAACTTCAAAAGAAGGGCTGGGTCAGAATACTTTAGTTAATGCCCTGAAAGACAATAACTGAAAACCCACCCACTAGATGAAGCAAATCTGTCTGCCATTAAAGGAGAAAGGATTTTCATCCTTTCATAATAAAAATACTGCCCCCCACAAACACTTAAAAGAATTCTTCTGACTGGTAAGAAAAATAAATATATCATAACTATCATAATGCTACATGAAAGAATAAGAGATACTAGAACAATAATAAAAGAAATGAGGAATAGAAAAAACACTCAACGCTGCAAAATTGACAAAATGACACAATTAATATATAACATTTTATAGTCACTTTTAATATTAGTGATTGCACATCCTCATTCAACAGAGACTAGCAGATTGGATTATAAAACAGAATCTACCTGTGGTTTCCTATGAAAAACTCAGCAGATAAAGAAAATGTGGTTACATACATAATGGAGTATTTTCAGCCATAAAGAACAAAGTCATGTCATTTACAGGAAGAGGGATACCCAGATATAGTCACATTACATGAATTAAGCCAATTTCAATATAACAAATATACATTTGCTCCCCTTTGCAGATTCTAGATTTATAAAGATACAGGAAACCATGTATTACTTATATGAAATTAGAAGATGAGAAGTGAAATAGATAGGGAAACAAAGGAGACTAATAGCAAGAGTATGTATCTGTTACTTATGTACAGGCACTCAGGACTGAGAGTCCAGATGATTTTAATCATTGGGACATTTGAACCCTGAACTTTGTGTATACATACCCAATTCATCAATAACTACTTATTTGCATATCTGTTAGTAAACCTTCTCATTTGAGTCAAACCTGTCCCTGGCACTTTAGCTGTATTTTTTTTTTTTTTTTTGGAACCTGTTCCCCATGCTGGATTACCTTGTTCAGCATTGACACAATGGGAGGAGCTCAGTCCTACCTCGACTTGATATGCCATGCTTTCTTTGCTCAAGCCCATGGGAGGCCTGACCATTTCTGAATGGAGACAGAGGAGGAATGGAAGGAGAGAAGAGCAGAGGGAAGGTTGGGACTGGGAGGAGGGGAAGGAGGGAAAATGTTATATTCAAATAAAAAAAAAATCTTTTTTTGTTTGTTTTTGTCACTTTCTGTTACCTTCTCACCTTTTGGAAATGGCTTTGGAGTCAAGGTGAGACTGCAATTAGTGGCATTGTGAATTAGGTATTACTAACTGAAAGACCTGTAACTCCAAGTAGTACTGACTGCCTAACCCCTTCAGTTCTGGCTTTCTTCAAAGAAATGTTTCGCTCTCTAACTTTTTTAATTCTTACATCACTTTACTGTCCTTTCCTTGGTGGGTCAGAAATAAAATTATGATAATGAAATCACTGCAGTCTCTCCTTACAGAGATCACCTGAATTAGTGAAGAAGGAAATAAAACCTTTTAGAATATTTGCAAGGTATGTATATAGTAATCTTGCATTTAGATCAGGGTCACTGCATACATTAAAAGCAGTTTCGCTTTTGTAAGAGTTTTATGGAAGTATTAAAGTGGCTTTTAGTCTATTGACAATAGCATTATTCTGCTGTTCCAAAGGCCTCGTTTCCAAAAGATTTATGTGCTCTTTTCTCACACTCATGTGAAAAAAAAAGGAGACATTTGTGTGCTAAGACTGGATACACTGAACAATTTTAAAAAGTATTGATATAGTCAGCAAACAGGACTGCCTGGTGCTTCTGATGTTGCACTTGTAATAAAATGTAATACTTTGCAAATCATCAGAAGAAATAGACATGATTGTTCTGTCTGTCTTAATGGACGTTTCACTAAAATATTCTCAAGTTTAAGGGGATATCTGCTGAGTTTAATTTCTACCTACAGCAAAAAAACAATAAACATGACAAATGATCAAAATAGAAGATGAACTTTGAGAAGTTTTGTATTCTAACTTTTTTAGGATCTTAAACCCAACTTTTCTTGAGAGAACAGTATTTAAGAACAAATCTTAATTTGATGACTTCTATGCTGAGAGCAGGTCAGATTCAGCCTACCTGGCTGAACTGGTAGTTAAAACACACTTGGCACCTGGGGCCCAGCCTATTCCTTCTCCTCTGTTGATTCTGCTCAGTACTAAGACTTTTATGTCTGCTGGGGATTTTGTTGATAGTGCTTCCCTGAGAACTGGAGAGCTTGGTAAAATGTACTTCTTCTCTAGCTCCAGAACTGTTCACCTATTCCCATGACATAAAGTGCTGCTTGGTCTGAAATTACTGAGTCCTAAGGATGTAGACCTCCCTCCAGTTTTCCTAAGTTGGCTTGGTCTCTGACTCCTAATTCCCAAGCAAATGCCTGATTTCTCTTACACATTCTGCCTGAATTTTCATTTCTTGTTACCTCAAGTACTAGGGTGGTCTCTCTGCCTCTTGTTTCTGTGTACTCTTCTGTTTGTAAAGTTCTCCCCCTACTGCCTCCATTCCATAACCACCTTTAGTGTAGTATCAAGAGAGAAAATCGTATAAACACACACACACACACACACACACACACACACACACACGTAAAGTGTACTACAAACTCTGGGAAAATAACAGGTCATAGAATTCTGTGAGTGAGAGAGTCAAACTGACCCTCAAATCCAACCTTTGTGAATTCTACTTGATCTCCAAATGTAATTTACCTCCCTGTGAAAGCTATACATGCACAGACATCCATTGTAGGTACTTGTAATGAGTATATCATTTCATAAGACTGTTCTCTAAGAATAGGTAAAAATTTCAGTAACTTAACCACAGGCTAATTTCATGATGATTGCCAGAAAAGGATAGGAAAAAAAACCTGTTTTCCACAGTCTCAGTAAATCAGTTAAAAAGTGGTAATTTTTTTGCCTCATTTATTTTGTTTACTCTACATGAAAGATATTTGATTAAACATATGTATTCTTACCTAGTATCTCTACTTCTCTTTTAAGGAATCCATTTTTTTCCCAGTATGGCAAAACCTTTTAATTATGTCATTTCTACTCACTTTTTTTTGTTGATGATTTATTTTGAGGTAGATAGCAATGTGAGAGCACATTAATTATCCATATAATAGAGCTAATATCCAGTAACAAACATTTTATTTTTAAAAATAAAATATCCCATACTTTAATAAAATTCTACATATGATCTTTCTCTAGTGCTTTTTTTTTTTTTTTTTTTTTTGGTTTTTCGAGACAGGGTTTCTCTATGTAGTTTTGCACCTTTCCTGGAACTCGCTTTGTAGACCAGGCTGGCCTCGAACTCACAAAGATCCGCCTGCCTCTGCCTCCCGAGTGCTGGGATTAAAGGCGTGCGCCACCACCGCGAGCTCTCTAGTGCTTTTTGACAGCAATCTCTAAATGATGGATGACATCAAATGCACGTATTCTTGTTTTGTAGAAATACGTCAAGGATAAATGGGTAGAGTCACAGTAGAGATTTTTTGTTTGTTTGTATTTTGTTTGTTTGTTTTGTTTTGTTTTGTTTTTCAAGACAGGGTTTCTCTGTGTAGTTTTGGTGACTGTCCTGGATCTCACTCTGTAGACCAGGCTGGCCTCGAACTCACAGAGATCCGCCTGGCTCTGTCTCCTGAGTGCTGGGATCAAAGGTGTGTGCCACCACCACCTGGCCACAGTAGAGATTTTAAGTTAGGTACCACTTCTAAGTTATGTTTGTTGTTTATTTGCTTGTTTTTCAAGGTCTGATGATTTATTTGTCAGCCTTAACAACTCTTATTTTTTGACTGGACTCAGTAACAGAAGCTGTTAGAGAGGATAAAACTATGTATCCTGACAATCTGTTCATAGTATTTTTCTCTGGCTTCCTTCGTTCTCTTGGCCAAAAGTTTAGCATATTCTTTAGTCTGCTTCTTATTAATCTTAGTGCATTATTTTTCAGAGCAATGCATCTGTATTTATGTTGCAGTACATTTGAAATAACATAAGGTAAACCTTGAATGCTTTATTCCTCACATGCTTATCATTTTTGTTTGAGGGCTTTAGGACAGAATATTGACAGAAATCATCTTCTTTAGAGGGACTGAACACTTTGCAGGTTTTGTTAGCTCCTTTGGGCCCCAACCTCCAGGCCACAGTATTAACTTTTGGCACAACAATGTCATTCTCTCCTTTTTAAACAGTATCCAAGTTGGGAACACTTAGACTAGCATCCAAAATGCATCCTTGAACAGACTTGTGCTTCCTTCTTGTATAATATTAGAACGACCAACCTTAATATTATACATCCCAGGGGCTCAGGAGAGAAAACTACTAACGGCGAGGACTATTTTCAGGAAATAGAATCTCAGCACACCGAGCTCTATAGTCCACTTGCTTTAATTCCTCTGGCATAACATCCTTTATACACAGCTTCAGTTCTGTTCCCATATCTAGCTCCTTTCTTGCCTGATTTCTCTCTATATCTACTGCTTCCTCTAAGTTCTATCTTAATTCTCTTGTCTTAACTCTGCCTCATCTAGGTCCTTTTCATCTTTTCTTACCTAGCTAGTACTTCCCCATCTGACTCTTCGTCATCTTCCATCTAGTTCCTCTGGTACTCTCTTCTAGCCCTACCACCTAGTTCTTCCCCATCTCAGTTTGTTCCTCTCAAGTTCTTACCCGTCTAGTTCTTCCATTCTCTTTCCTCTTCTTTGTCCTGTGCCCTGGAAGTCCCGGTATATAAAGGGAAGGTCCGAGCTAAATTGTGTAAAGCTACTACTTAACGTCCACCTCTCCTAGGCGGTGTCTCCTTGTGGAATTTACCTTAAGTTAGGAGACTTGTATGTGGGCTGTTATCACTGTTAGTCCTCAGAAATTGGGCGACCACCTGGGCAGTGTCTCCTTTAGTCCTTGAAAGTGGCTAGGGGAGATATCTGATTCCAGAGAAAGTCTTTCCTGAGGTTGTTCTCCAAATGCCTGGAATGTGTATGTCTAGAGAGTGATCAGTCTACATTGTTAGCCCTTCTTAGGGAAAAATCAATTGGGAAAACTATGAAGGCACACATGCTTTTTATAACAGAATACAGCTGATATATAACAAGCCAAGTAACACCAAAAACTCCTTGGGATTTGGCTTCCTCTGGAGGAATTCCCTGATCCCTCCAGGTAGTGACTTTGCCATAACCAGCTGAGTTCTTATGATATATTCCTGTGGCCTGCAGCACTTCCTCTTGACAGTTCTTGATCTAAAACAAGAATGTCCCTTACCCAGCAACAGATGTATTCCAACATGTGTAAAGACAATTGTTCATGGGAAAACCTTCTGTGGTGCTGCAAGCTCTGATTAAGGTCATTTCACCCTGCCACTCAATAGAACAGCAGCATCAGCTTCTGTGGCCATGTACTTCTCATAAAAATTAGAAGATTTCATTCATTGTCTACCTGAATGAGTTTCTGCCAGGTTTTTACCTGTAGGGAGATATTCAGCTAAACCTTGATACTGCCTAGAAGGCACAACAAAAGGGACCCTGGGTTATATTTTTAAAAGATGAGAATAAAATACACTTCATGCAGCCTTGAGGCAGGAGGAAGGACTTGGACTTGCCTCTACTGGATGTGCCTCCCCATGGGAGGCCTTGCCTTCTTGTGTGGGGGGGGGAATGGGGGTGGGTGGGCGGAGATGCTGGGGGGGAGGAGGGAAGAGGGGGATCTTCGATTGGTGTGTAAAATGAATGAAAAAAATTCTTAATAAAAAAATTAAATAATTTTCAATGTAATTATAAATAATTGAAGCATCTGGTACTGTGGACCTACATTTTAGACTTTTAAAAATTCACTAATTCATAGTTTAATTGAAATAAGTTACCCAAAATTATTTTTATTGACCAGATTTGTATTGTGGCAATCATCTTATTAAAAGCCTGAAACCAGTATGATGATGAATTAATAGCGATGACTTCAAAACTGACAAATCACCTCCGTTTATCTAACTTTACTTTCACTAGACATTGTGAAATTATTAGTGATTCTGAGCAAGGATTTTATAATGAGAGACTGTTTATATTTTAATTTACCCTTTATATGTCTCTGATTTTGAACAAATGACTTAAATTATTTAGGTCTTTTTTTGTTTTGTTTTGTTTTTGTTTTTGTTTTTCGAGACAGGGATTTTCTCTGTGTAGCTTTGTGCCTTTCCTGGAACTCACTGTGTAGCCCAGGCTGGCCTCGAACTCACAAAGATCTGCCTGCCTCTGCCTCCTGAGTGTTGGGATTAAAGTCATGCGCCACCACTGCCAGGCAACTATTTAGGTCTTAATTAGTCCTATAAAGTAAAATAATAATATCTATTTAATGAGTTTATGAATGTGAACTGAAATAGTGCAGGCCAGATGTATATTGCAACGTCTGCCATGAAAGAAGAGGTCAATAGATGACAGTCATTGCTGACAGGTGAACACAAAGTAGCTAACATGCAGTATGTTAGCAATAGCAGCAGCAGCAACTTCTATCCCAAGTCCCAGGAATTATTCCAAATGAATAATAGGATGGGGAGCTGCATCTTGAGGGCTTTGTTCAGAATCTTGTCTATGTTTTAGATGTACTGTGTTTATCACAGGAGAGAACACCAACAGCTCTTCAGCCACAGTTCTGTGCTTTTAGTGCCAACTTGTACAATTATCAAGAAACCCTTAGAGGAAACCACAGCGACTATCTGTTTTTTTATAAATGAGGAAACTGAGTTAATGCAGACTGTGGATAGTCATGTATCTAGGCCAGCAGGGATGCCAGGACTTGAGGCCAAAGTAGCATACCTACAATCAAGAAGTGTACTAAGGATCTATTTCTCCACAGACCCAGAACATTGCCTTACAATGAATGGTCATTTACATTCATCATTTGCACACTAATTCTGTCTCCAACACTAGCACTGGCAGTCTCTGTGATGAAAATCATAAAAGAGAAACATTCTAAATTGAGTGAGGACAATGGATGAATGCTGAATCCCAGCCAGTTGCTCAAGAAACTTTTCTGGAAGGAAAGTTAATTCCTGGGAGCACTGAGGGAAAAGTAACATTTAGCCACATGTTGATATGGAAACTTCCCCAAAATGAAAACACATCACCAAGCACCTAGAAACATGATTTTTCTGCCACATCCTGGGAATGCCTTGCTAGTCAAAATGATTACAGGCGGCCACGAATAAGAAGCCCATGTGGAGGTGAGTCTGATACCTTGGAAGGTTTTCCACCATTCAGAGAATCTTTTCTGCCTTGATACTGGAATGTTTCCAGTGAAATGTGACCAAGATCATTTACACTTTACATAGGACAGCATGGATTTGAAGAGGTAAAAACCAACCTTATGTATAGTTTAGGAGATTTTGACCACATCCCAGCTGGAAATGAAGAGAATAAAATAGAAATGACTGTCACTCTGAAATCTGAACTGTGTGCAGAGATCAATAACTAAGACTCTGGTGGGGAGATGGGAGCAAGCAGATGATTACTCAAAGCACAGCTGACCGGGTTCTGGCTTGTTCTTTTCCCTCCCTGTAGGCTCTTATGTGATCTCAACACGTGAAACAGAATGATGCTAAAGCTGAGAGAAATCCTCCAGAAGCCTCTGTTTTGTGTAAGAAACACTGGAAAGGGAATTTCCAAAGGTCAAAAGACAGATACCCCCTAGTCCCACATATTCGACCTTTGCTCCTGTTTCTTATTGTTTCTAATCAGTCTGTTCAGATTCTAAACTATCTCACTGTTATAGTAGCTGGAGTGGTAAAAGATATCACAGAAAATAGCTAATGACTTACAGAGAACATGGAAAATTCAAGTCCCAAGGAACTTATGCTTTCTTTTAGGATTGAAATAACATGGTGTAAATCAGATCCCAGATGAGCTCACCGGTAGGTCAGGTATTTTCCCCAAGCAAATAGAAAACTCACTAATATATTTATATTATTAAAAGCTTTCATGCATGTAAACACACTCAGAAATGAAGCGTTTCATTTGAGGAATTTTGTATACTTTCATACAAAAATGGTTATAAAAAGTGGCAATCATGGGCTGAGATTGTTATTAAATCTAGAAAATAATTATGCTACTAATCTATACGGCAATCAATGCAGATTTGTCTATTAATAAATGAAAATAAATGAGTGAAAACAGAAATTTGAAGGAAATCTGTGACTTTCATATGCCTTAATCATTATTATACTCCAAAACGCAATCTATTAGTAATGGCAGAAAGACAGGCATGGAACACAACCTTTTCCCAAGGGAAACAGAAAGTAGTTGCAACATTATTTTTATGTTTATGAATAAATAGAAAAAAAAGAGCACAGTGACCTAAAGGAGCAATATTGGTTGCTCCAATACAATGAGTGACCAATCTAATTTCACTAGAAATGTTCTGAACAGAACACAACAAGTATATTCTAATAGGGATTTTCAGAAGAGAATTTCTAGTTAAAAACTAGAAAGCAATAAATTTTTTTGCATATATGTATATTTTCTCTCAGATATCATAGGCATTATTTTGATTTATAGCTTTTCAGAGCCATGGTATGAAAAGAAAATGAACCCATTCTTATCTTTCCTTTTAGAAGTAGAGGAAATTATCCATGTGGGGGAGTTCACCATAGAAACTGTCCACAATAACATCAGACAGGGAGTGAGCACTGGCACATATCACCAAGCAGAAAGATGTGGGATTCCAAGAAGACATTGTCTCCCAGACTATAAAACCTATTCTGTGATAAGATGGTTGGAAATATTCTTATTTCACATGAGATGAGCTCAGACTCAGAAAATTTAACTCATTTTACAAACCTAATTTTCTTTCTTAGATATTAAAGATAGAGAATACTCCATTTCTTAAAATCATTCGAGCATTTTCAATACAAGGACACCATTCTGTCTCTCTTGGAGAAGAAAGGAACAATGTTATATAGACATGACTGTTCAGAGTGGTAGGAGAATGGCCAGGGATGGCCAATCTTTGACACACCCATGCACATACCCACCACACACATGCATGTGTAAATACACGCGCACACACACACACACACACACACACACACACACACACACACTCTCTCTCTCTCTCTCTCTCTCTCTCTCACACACACACACACATACAAAACTGAACCTTACATCATCCCAAATAACTGAAAAAGAAAGAAAAACTGAACTGAGCCACCTGCTGTGTCATAATTAAAACTCTGTCTAAATTCATTTATGCTTGTATTTGACACACCAGTCAAACTGTAAGAGTGTGGTGGGCTAGTTCTATAGCAGCCATCACATGGCTATCAAGATATTATCTGACAGCATGAAGGTAGGCAGAGATAAAGGTTTGGGAATATGGAAGCTAAGAGAGACTAGTAGAAAAGATGATCTATATTAAGTTAAACACCAACATACCTCTTAAGTGTGAGATAAACATCTGCCTTTAGCCACTACGAATACAGTTTGTTGTGAATTTCTACGTTTGGTTTTATTTTACAAGTTCATTAGCAAAAATTACAACTTCTAAGTATTTTTCTCATCATATTTATGTTTTAGAGATGTATAGATCTATTGAATTTGCCTGGGAAAAAGATTAATATTTTCCAATTGCTTTTAAATAAATCCAAATTTTACAATTATACAGCTTTATAAATAATTTGAACTGAGAGTTTGGGAGCTTTAAAAATGTATCCTCTGGAATTGGAAAAAGAATAAGCTATCACTCTCATTTTGCAATGTACTAATAAATCAATTTCAGTTTTAGATTTTACTACATAATATGCCTATTCTGAAAGCTAACGTTGAATTTCTTGAATTACTGTAAATTATATCCAAGAGAAAGTATCAATGTTTCATGTGAAACTCTTGTAAAGTACATTGACAGCATCATTTTGATGAGTGAACACTGTTGAAATGTGAGGTTATGACTGGCAGTCTATCATTGTGTTTGCATTTGTTCTGAGGTGACTGATTTGTATTCCACAACTGAAATTTTATAAGCTTTGTGTATGGCTTTTTTTTTTTTAATTTTAAAAGATACAGTTGGAACACATAGCTTCGTTTATATCATGAGTCTGAGGATTTGATGACTGAGGAATTCTAATACAGCCCTCGTTTAATATTCAAAATTATACAAATTTGGAGGGAACATGATAAGATCAACCACCCTAATCTTAGAAGTGCATAATACCTATTTTATTCACTACGCAAAACAGAAAATAACTTGACTTAGCTGAGATTTCTAATCTGTGCTAATCAGGGTGAATAAAATTCCTAAGTATAGTTCAGGTGTGGCATGGTACCAGGAATCAAGTTCATGGCTTTAATGTCAACATTCATTCGTTGAGACATAAGTTCCTATGTCTTTTCATAAAACATACTTTGTATTTCAACTGCCTTGCCATGTTCTCTTCCCATTTAGTATGATGCTTTACACAATAAGTAAGTAAGAGCTATTAGAATGACCTAAAGTTGGGATTGTTGTTCCATTTTAATTCAGATTCATGAAACCTCATTTATCTTGAAATCAGATAACTGCTGATATCCTCATCTTAAGTTTCAAAATATGAAAAATAAGGGTTTAAAAACTCTGGTGTAATTCTTGAAGGAAATGGGTTGGTGGTGCATGGCTATTTGTCAAGAACTCAAAAGTCTGAAGTAAAGGGATCATGAGTTCCAGTCAAGTCTTGGCTGCATAGGGAAATCATATCAACGGAAGAATGAGAAGGGAAGAGGAAGAGGGAAGGAGAGAGAGAGACCTAGAGACTCCTTATTAATATGACCCATTTGTCTTGTGGCTAAGGAAGCTGCCAATAAAGGTGTTCATCCTAACAAGGTCTCCAGTTCATTGACAGGGAAGACAGTAACAGAATCCAGGCCTCCGAAAGTCAACTAAGTATTTAATAGGACAGACATAAATCTCCCTCTCTATTTCAGGTGCTTCAAGTCAGATTGTGTCTCATAAAATATTTGCTTGGATTAGAAAGATTTGGCTAAGACTAGAGCTAATAATATAATGGCCATACGTACAGGACTAGCAACATCTCATCTTTCTTTTTACTCTGTACACTTTAAAGTCCATGATGAGAAATGTTCTAAGAATAGTGACTGTCCTAGTCATTGTTAGCCAGTGTTCTATTTCTGTGAAGAGACACTATGACCTTGGCAACTCTTATAAAGGAAAATATTTAATTGGGGCTTGCATGGTGGCATGAAGGCAAGTGTGATGCTGGAGAAGGAGCTGAGAGTTTTACATCTGGATCCACAGGCAGCAGGAAGAGAAAGTGCCACTGGGCCTAACTTGGGCTTTTTGAAACCTCAAAGCCAATTCCCAGTGACACACTTCCTCCAACTAGGCCACACCTTCTAAATAAATAAATAAATAAATAAATAAATAAATAAATAAATAAATAAATAAATAAATAAATAAATAAATAAAGGTAGTGCTACTCATAAGCACTCAAATATATGACCTTATGATGGCCATTTTTATTCAAACCACCACATTACATGTCGAGGCTGCCTTGACCAGCAAGGAAGACGCAACACCAGGCTCTTCTCCAAGCAGTTTATTCAGGAACCTTGAGACAATCTTCTGACCCCAGGGAAAGCCATCTTCTGACTCTGGGAAAAGCCAGCCCACGCCCTTTATAGCCACTGGGCAACCAGCCCCGTAGTGCCACGTGGACAATGCCAATACGGTCAGACATACGCAAGCAAGCCAGATTAGGTCCAGGTGCACGGAAGCAAGCCAGATCCTAGCCTTAGCCAAATAAGGAGTTGTTTATCCCAGAGAACACCTGCCATTGGGAAGGCGGAAGCCGGACGCCGCCACCTTTGAGGCGCAACCGTGCACGGCTTTCTACAATTACACTTCTTGGCCTTGTTAACACAAATTGCTAAATGATCTTATTGATTAAACACACACACACACACACACACACACACACACACACACACACACACACACACACAGAGCCAGGTATTGGGGTGAAAGCTGAAAGATCAGAGAAATAGAACAAGCCACAGCCAACCTCACCTTACCAACTCCTTAACTGATCTTGTTTCCTCAGACTGAAAGCCTCTGAGTCCTCACTTAAATGGATCTCAGCTGAACTGCTGCTTAGTTCTTGTCTCCTCATGCTTTATATACCGTTCTCCACCCAGCCATGTCACTCCTGGGATTAAAGGTGTATGTGCTTCCCAGGCAAAGATATGAGATCTCAAGTCCTGGGATTGAAGGCGTGTGCCACCAGTGCCTGACTCTGTTCCCAATGTGGTCTTGAATTCACAGAGATCCAGACAGATCTCTCTCTCCCGAGTGATAAGATTAAGGGTGTATGCCATTAGTATATAAGTTTCATTGGAGTGTACAATATATCACTACATGGCCCCCATTGGCTTATAGCCATATCATAATACAAAAGGCATTCAGTCCAAATTCATAGGTTCCCAAAATCTCTAAGTCTCAACACTATTTAAAATACAAAGTTCAAAATCTTATGTGATACTCAGGGCAATCACCTAACTATAATCCTCTGTAAAATCTAAAGTAAAACATAGATGATATAATTTCAATATACAACAGAACAGAATATACATTACCATTCTGAACCAGAGGAAAGGGAGCAAAGCAAGGAAATACTGAACTAAAGCAAGATTGATAAATTGCTGGGCAAATTCCAAACTCTGCATCTCCATGACTGATGTCAAAACGCTCTTCAGATCTCCAACTCCTTTCAGCTTTGCTAACTACAAATGACTGCAACACACTTCTCTCTCTTGGATTAGTTCCATACACAGTCTGTCACTTTTCTTGGTGGGTATCCCATGACTCTGGCATCTCCAACATCTTGGGGACTCCAAAGAAATCCAGGCTTCATTTTCATAGCTTCACACAATGGCCTTTTTGGGACTTCATGCAGCAACATCCCTGTCACATGCCCAGCCTCAGCAACTTTCCTCGGTTGCAGAGGGAGATTCCATGGCCCTTTTCCTGTATCCTTAACTCTAAATCCAGAACGAAGTGGCCAAAGCTGCCAAGTTCTGCTGCTTGCTGGGCTTGGTACATAGCCCACTTCTTCAATTACATCTGCATCAGCTTTCTGTTTTCCATGGTTTTCTTCACTGCTTAAGCTTTCTTTAATCTTTTTTCACAAGTTGGAAGCTTAGCTGGGTGAGGTTTTGCCCTGAGATTACCACTCCTTTTCTTTCATTTAGCATCAGGCTTTTCTTAAAACATTTTATCTCTGTGATCCTCAGCTTTAGCTCCATTATACTTCCTGATACTTCTTTTTCTCTTCAAACTGTACTTTTTTTATTTCTTTTTTCCGTGATTGCTCCTTTTCATTACAGATCTGTATAAGAGTGATCACTAATATCCATGCAATACACA
Organism: Peromyscus eremicus; assembly: GCF_949786415.1. Lineage (NCBI taxonomy): Eukaryota > Metazoa > Chordata > Mammalia > Rodentia > Cricetidae > Peromyscus > Peromyscus eremicus. Next base: position 21,474,712 of record NC_081419.1, on the reverse strand, counting down.
TAATAGTTGGCTGTCTTAAAATTTTCTCGGCCAAAATTGTCAATCCCAAACTCTTCGATTTAGGCTGAGGAAGTTTTTTTTTGGGGGGGGGGGCAAGGGCAAAAAACAGCCACATTATCCAACAAAATGTCACAAGAATGGTCTCTAAGCCGTTTACTAATATTCTTCCTTGAAACCTCTTGAGCTGGGCTATTACATTCTACATTGCTCTCCTCACCACTGTCTTCCACATTCCTATTTGTATGTCCCATTAAGTCCCACTTAAAATATTCCACTACTTTCCTAATCCAAAAATCCAAAGTCCACATTCCTCTGAAAAGCAGCATGGTCAGCCCTGTCATAGCAATACCACACTCCCCGGTATCAGCTTGTGTCCTAGTCAGTGTTAGCCAGTGTTCTATTTCTGTGAAGAGACACCATAACCATGGCAACTTTCACAAAGGAAAACATTTAATTGGGGGGTTTGTGTCTTAGTTAGGGTTTCTATTGCTGTGAAGAAACACCATGACCAGAGAGCAAATTGGGGAGGAAAATGGTTATTTGGCTTACACCTCCACATCCTAGTCCATCATTGGAGGAAGTCAAAACAGGAACTCAAGTAGGGCTGTGGAACCTGGAAGCAGGAGCTAACGCAGAGACCATAGAGAGGAGCTACTTACTGGCTTGCTTTCCCTGGCTTGCTCATCCTGCTTTCTTACAGAATCCTGGACCACCAGCCTAGGGATGGCACCACTCACAATGGGCTGAGTCATCCCCCATTGATCACTAACTGGGAAAATGCCTTACAGTTGGATTTCATGCAGGCATTTCCTCAACTGAGGCTCCTTCCTCTCTGATGACTCTAGCTTGTGTCAAGTTGACACACAAAACCAGCCAGTCGGTACAGCTTGCTTATAGTTTCAGAGGTTTGGTCCATTCTTATTGTGGTGGGAAGCATGACAGCAGAAAGACAGATTGATGTTGGAGGAGGAGCTGGGAGTTTTACATCTGGGTCTGCAAGCAGCAGGAAGAGAGAGAGCTACCAGGCCTCGCTTGGGCTTTTGAACTCTCAGAGCCAACCCCAGTAACACACTTCCTTCAACAAAACTAAACTTATTCTAACAAATAGTGCTATTCCCTAAGCATGCACATATAAGAATCTATATGGATCATTCTTATTCAAACTAGCACAGTAGCCAAATGAGATATGAAGGCCACAGTGTTGGTAACTTTACAAGTCTGCCATGCTCCTGTGTATGAGCCATACCTATAGCATTTGCATGGCATGAATTGGTCTCAGAGAGTTCTTTTTTAAAAAGAGAGGAGACAGAGGCGTCAAGGACATCACTAGAAAACCCACAAAATTAGCTAACCTGTGCTCATAGAAGCTCACAGAGACTGAACCAACAACCAGAGATCCTGCATGGGACTGACGTAAGCTTTATTCATATATGTGACAGCTGTATAGCTTTGAATACTTGTGTAACAAGGGGAGCAGGGGCTATCTTTGACTCTTTTGCTGACTTTTGGAACCCTATTCCGAGTATTGGATGGCCTTGCCCAGCCCTAATACCAGGGGAGGTGCTTAGTCTTACTGCAACTTGATATGACAAGTTTTGTTTATATCTATGGGAGGCCTGCCCTTTTCTGAATGGAAATGGAGGAGGAGAAGATGATGTTTTCATAGCATTGGTATTGAGTTAGATATTACAAATAAAACATAATTAAGAATAATGCATTATATAGTGATCAAGCATCTATTTTTAGCACTTTTGATGATGAGTATTCCTTTACTTTTCTTGCTGTTTATGCTGTTGATTGGTAGAGGTTTTATTAATGATTATAATTTTGTTTTCATCTGTAATACCATGGCGTCTATTTTTTCCCTCTCAAGCTTGACTGTAGGTATGTGGAAAGGTTGAGACATTTTTATGCACTGCTCCACTGGATCAGAAAATCAGTGATAAGTGAAACTCTAAGAGGTCCAAAGGTCCTGCCACTCTGGAGTTGATTTCCAGAACTCTAAACAATTGTGGAACTATCAACTATTTCCTAAATTCTTATAGATTCTCCTTGAACCTTGTGGTAAAGGCTTTGACAGTGTGCCTAGGATTTCTTTTATTTTTAAGCTTTTTAACTTTTTAAAGACTATTTTATTGCATCTATTAGAATTTCATGTAATACATTAGATCATATTCACCTCTCTTCTACTCCTCCCAGATCCAACTCCTTCCCTACCCATGCAATTTTTTTATCACTTTTCATTGCTGCTACTACTACTACTACTATTACTACTACTAAGACTAGTACTACACCCAGCAAAGACAATTTGTGTTACCCATATATTCTTAGAAGTGTGGTCTTCTATTGAAGCATGTTTGGTTAACTTGTGGTTGTGTGCTTAAAAAGAACATCTCATAGCACCCATCAATTTACAATAGCTCCTTTGTTATGGTTTGGACTTTATGCTTACCTTTTCTCTCCATGCTAGAATTTGTCAGGCTTGAGTTTGAGCAGGCCTTGTTTATGGTCTTAATAATCATTGCTACTCTATGTGTGCAGCTATGCTGCTGTGTCCTAAAGACAATATTTCTAATAGTTATTCATGGCCTCTGACTTTTAAACTGTTTCTATCTCCTAATCTGCAATGATATCTGAGCCTTGAAATTGGAGGGGTATAATATAGATTTCTATTCAGGGCTGAGAATTCCATAGTTTCTTATTCTTTACATCTTGACCAGATGTAGGCTAATGTGTTAATCTTTATCTACTGCAACTAGAATTTTCTGTCATGAGAGTTATCAAGTACATAATCTATGGTCAGTTTAATATGATGTTCACTAAGTAGAATAATAGTGGTAGGTTCTCCTCTAAGGCCTATGACCTGTCTAGCCAGATTCTTGGCCTGATAATGGTGACAGATATGGGTTTCATTTTGTGAAGATGGATTCGAACCAAAAAGAAAACAGTTTGTTATTCCAAAGATGTTCATGTTGCAATTCTACCAGTGGGCATGTTGTTATTGTAGCTCATAGATTTCACAGATAGGTAAGACTGATAATTACTTTGCCTCTCCAGTAGCATGAATAGTACCTGCCAGCACTATGAAGGGTAGACAGTAAGGATGAAGCTTTCCGGTCAGTACCAGCTTTATATCATCATGTACTATGTGAGGCATTCCTGTCAGGTTCTGTAGGGTAACTAAGAGCATTGGTAATAGCCTATAATGATTTTATCTCTATGGGCTCTCACAGCCAACCCATTTGTTAGTTCATGATTTCTAGTAGGAGCATTGTCAACCAATTATAGGGTAATTTCATTTTACTTAAGTTTATATATGTATATATACACACGTGAGTGTGTGTGTGTGTGTGTGTGTGTGTGTGTGTGTGTGTGTGTGTGTATAGGAAGCCTCTCCAGTAACTTTAAGCAAATTGATCACAATAAGGAGAGAATAAAAATTAATAAAATTGAGAAATAAAGGGAGAAGTTAGAGCAGACACTGAAAAAAATAATATAATCATAAGTATGTTAAAATGTGTATCCCAGTCAGCTGAGGTGGCATATGCCTTGAATCCCAGTAGAAGGCCACCTTGGTATACATAGAGATACCCTGTCTCAAAATAAAATAAATAAAACAAAATAAAAAATACACTTCTATCAAGCTAGAAAACATAAAAGAAATGAAATATATATATATATAATATTTATTATATATACATATATCCATATATATCTATACACATATTTATGTATGTACTATAGCCTATCCAAACTAAATTAAGATAAAATAAATAACATAAATTTACTTATATTATTCAATGAGACAAAAGCAGTAATAAAAGTTCCAAAAATAAAATGAACAAACAAATCCCAAGGCCAGATGGATTCAATGTAGAATTCTAATAAACTATCAATAACAAACTAACAGTAATACACTGAAATTATTCCAGAAAATTGTAAATGAAGGAGCATTTTCAAATAATGTTAATGAAGCAAGTATATCAAAACTAAAGAACCAAACCCAAAGGAAATTATATGCCAAGATCTATGATGAATATGAACCCAAAATTATCAATAAATTTCTTGAAAACCAAATTCAAGAACACATTAAAAAGACCATTCATGATGATCAAGTTGGTTTCATTCTGAAGATATAGGGATGACTCAACATGTGTAAATAAATTAAATAAATGCAATCCATCATATAAAGAGATTTAAAGACAGAAACCAAATGGTCATCTCATTAGATACAGAAAATGTGTTCAACAAAATTGAACATGCTTTAAAAACATAAAAGCCTTAGAGAATCTAGGGATACAAGGAACATAGATTAACATAATAAAGGCAATATTCAACAAGCCTACAATCAAAATTTGGCTAAACTGAGAAAATTTCAAAGCATTTACATCAAAATCAGCAACAAGATAAGGATGCTCATTTCCTGATGTCCTATTTGATGTAGATCTTGAAGTTTTAACTGGAGCAATAAGGTGTGTGAATGAGATAAAGGAATACAAATAGGAAAGGGGGAAGTAAGTGTATTTTTATTTTCTAATGATAGGGTTCTATACATAAAAAACCCTGAAGACTGCACCAGAAAACTCCTACAGCTGACAAACACAGTCATCAATGTAGCAGGTTGCAAAACTAACATACAAAATCTGAAACCTTCTTATATCCAAATGATATGTATATTAACCAAGGAATCTGAGAACAATTCCATTCACAATAGCCTCAAAAATAAGATACCTTTTAATAAAGTTAATGACGAAAGTGGAAGACTTATGCAATGAAAACGGAAAAAAGAAATTGAAGAAGATACCAGAAGATGGAAAAACCTCCTATGGATTGGTAGAATTGATGTTGTGAAAATAAACCCCACACTAGCACCAACAGCAACATATAATTAAATACAATCATCATCAAAATTCCATTACAGTTCTTTCCAGAAATTGGAAACAAATGATCTTATATTTCATGTAGCTTCATGGTGTTCTTTCAAATATCTTATTTAATCCACTAGGAAGTATGGCACAGGGCCTTTAAAAACATGCAGAGATTTATCTTCTACTTGGCTTGGGAGATCTGTGAAATATTGGTATGAGAGGTCTGTATTGGATTTCCTCTTACCCCCATTAATCATTTTTGTTTTGAACTGAAAGCTTAAAGGCATTATGCAGCAACATGAAAAAAATACTAAGTTTTAAGCTGAAAAAAAAATAGGCAAGAGGACACTTTCATCTGTGTGGAGGGTTTGTGTTTGCCTTAAATACTTTTCCTATTCACAAGAAGACGCTGAAGGTAATGTAGCAGTATCAGTGATTTCCAGAATACCAAGTGATATGCCTAGCATTTTACATGTGTTGCTTTACCCTCCACCCTGTGCACTTGAGTCAGTCCAGCTGAGTGCCTCCCACACAGCACATGTTTGGAGGTCAGAAGATGGCAATCTTGGGTGTCAGTCCTTAGCATCTACCTTGTTTGAGACAAGGTCTCTTGTTTTTCAGCATTGCTTATGCCAGATAAGATAGGCCAGGAACTGTCAGGCTTTATCCTGTTTTCACTGTAGGAATGCTGGGGATTACAGATGTACATAACCACACTCGTCTTTATGTATGTTCTGAGATGTAAACTAAGGTCTACACTTGCACAAGTGTTTCACCCACTAAGGCCTTTCCCAGCCTTCAATCTTCTCTGTATCCTTCTGAGAAAGTTATTATTAATGCCTTGATTTTATAATCAGTACATATACATACAGAAAAAAATAAGATCAAATATCTTATGGATTCTAGTTAATGATAAACATTCATACCTCACAGTCCATCCTTTTACTTGGTATGCTACTTTAAATTGGAAACATGAGATACAAATGTCACCGATATTTAAATTCTACAATTAAATTAGTGATATCTTAAATTCTGTTTTTGTTACTAGAAGGAAAATTGCCTTAGTAGAAAGATTAATAGTAATCTTGCCAGTTTACTCTTTGCTAGATAGATTTATGTCAACTGGACACAAGCTAAAGTCATCTGAGAACAAGGAACCCCAATCAAGAAAATGTCTGTATAATCACAGGCAAGCTAATGGTGCATTTTCTTAATTAAGAATCAGTGAGGGAGGCCCCTGCCTGTTTTTTTGTGGTGCTATCCCTGGGCTGGTGGTGCTGTGTTCTATAAGAAAGCAGGCTAAGCATGCTAAAGGAAGCAAGCCAATAAGCAGCACTTCTCTACGGCTTCTGCATCAGCTCCTACCTCCAGATGCCTGCCCTATTTGAGTGTCTATCCTGACTTCCTTCAGTAATGAACTATGATGGGGAAATTCAAGCCAAATAAAACCTTTCCTCCCCAACTTGCTTTTGATCATGGTATTTCATCACAGCAATAGTAATCTATACTAGGAAACTCACCTTTCAGGTGAAATTTCTTTATTTCTTAGATTTTGGTTCCATTCTACATGATCCTTTAAAAGATGAAATCAGGTTATTGGAAAATAAACCATTTCTCAGCAAACCATACCACACCCCTAACTGTGCCTGTAGTGGTCCATACTGATTAAGATTGCTCTGCTCAGCTAGTTGGCCCCTCCTGAGTTATGAAGAATGGAACAATTTCTCTCTGACCTTGGTTTGCCATTACATAGTTTACATGTCCAGCCAGGGCTTGGAGAAATTAGAGGCTAAAGCAATAATTCTTTGTTTTTCTTCTACCTTAAGATACCCTGTAATAGGCCGGGCAGTGGTGGCACACACCTTTAATCCCAGCACTCAGGAGGCAAAGGCAGGCAGATCCCTGTGAATTCGAGGCCAGCCTGGTCTACAAAGCGAGTTTTAGGAAAGGCACAAAGCTACACAGAGAAACCCTGTCTCGAAAACCCAAAACAAACAAACAAACAAACAAACAAAAAGATGCCCTATAATAGATATGTGGGGGCTGTATTTGCTTCTCTTATGTGGATGTTCATTCTATTGGAAGTAAATGTATTTCTGCTTTTTACTTTTTTTGGTATTGTGCTTTATTGGATGAATCTTTCTTTCTTGCCAATTCTTAATGCCTTTCCCTTGCTTATAGAAGAATATAAGCATCTTCATTTGTCACGGATGGTAAAATTCAGCACCATTTTTAAGAATGGACTGATGTTAAGGAACAAGATTGAAAGAGGGATTTAGGCTTGATTTGGTATTTCAAAACATTAATTTGAAAACTATCTAAGCAGCTAATCAATGCCACCATTGACAAGAACATCTATGAAAGAGACTATTGCTTTGTGTTGGATCACAAAACTGACTACTCTGAAAAGTTAAGTCAATTCACTTCAGAGGTTAGAAATAGTGGAATACCCTGCAAGATTTGGTGTCTTCTGGTGAGAACATCACTTCTGTCAACTTTACTTATTTTTATAAAATACACAAAAACTGTTGTTTTGTCAACATTGTGGGTATATAATGAAGATAAAGTTTTATAAACTTACACTTAAAATATTAGATTTAACCTTCATATTCTCTGAAATACAATAGTTCAATGAGATATGCATCCTTCATTGTTATAAAATGACCTCAAAAATATTTTTTCAATATATCTGGACCACAGTTTCCCCTCCCTCTACTCCCTCCTCCAAGTCCCTCTCCCATCTCCCCTCTCCTCCATTTCCACTCCTCCTCCATTTCCTTCAGAAAAAAACATGCCTCCCAGTTGAACAAACCATAACAAGATCTAATAAGACTCATCAATGCTGGGTAAAGCAAGCTAGTAGGAGGAAAGGGTCCCAAGAAAAGATGAAAGACTCAGAGACACCCCTACTCTCACTGTTAGGAGTCCCATAAAAACACCAA